>NW_028275164.1:29768867-31006681 GCF_013281855.1 Momordica charantia | reverse complement strand
GACGCCACGTAGGTTTTAAAAATGAAAATAAAGTAACTATTAAAATTTAAAGAAGCAGTTGATTACCAACAAAGTGTTTGACGTGGTGGACTTTGAGTCCGAAAATGTGGCGTCAATCGAGCGGAACGTCTACAGAAGAGACGACCATCTATTTTGCCGCTTCACATGTCGTCAAGAGATATTATCTATTTTACATTATTCTTGAAAATAGGTTGTGTAAGGATAAATTTCTGGAATAGATTTAAAAAAAAAAACATTATTAAAAGAAATCCTTTTTTCCTTCGGTATCATTGATTTAGTTTCTGGCTTTCTACTATCTGCCAAAAGTTATAAAAGATCACCGACTACAAAACTCAGTGGCTTACATAGAAAGGAGACGGATGAAAAATTTATGAAAGAAACTTTTTTTCTTTTGTGGAACGAATATCGAGGTACTTTGATTATTTTTTTTTTCATTTTTTATTTTTTTGAAAATAGATTACATTAAATTAAGCCTCTTGGGCTAAAGAAGAAGGAGATCTCCCTTAACCATCTCCACTGGCCATCGCGGGAAGTTAGGGAGCCAAATACAAGTAGCAGTAGATGAAGAACCCATCCTTGCCAGCATATCAGACAGTTTATTACAATTTGGTGGGGAATTGGGGAAAAAATAGATTGGAAAAAAACAGCTGGGGCTTTCATTTCCATAACCCAATTCATCTCATCTTCTAAAGAAAGAAGCTCTCTACGAATTAGACGAATAGCCATGAGTGAGTCGGAATCCACCTGGATATGAGAAAAATTTAGAAAAAGGGCTACCTAGAGACCTTCAATAATCCCTCTAATTTCAGCGAGCAAACGAGGTACTTTCGTTTTAATGGTTACAATGCTTAGTTGTTTTCAACATTTTAACTTTCGATTTAATAAAGTTATCACGGAGGGGAAAAGGCCAATTATTTGATACGTACCGCTCCTAACTTTTCTTTATTTGAATGTTGTATTTGAACATTTATGACACCTTATCTTTTATTAAAGATTTATAAATTGATGTATTAAAAAAAGTTGTAAATTTGAATCTACCTCCTCACATATTGTATTAAAAAAATATTTATTTTTATTTCGGTGCTTTTAGAATAATTATTTTTAGACTTTATGTATATTTTTTGGTTAATTTTAGTCATTATATTTTCAGAAGGTCGATTTTAATTTTATATTGTTTAAAGGTGACCATCTTAATTATTTTATTCTCATTTTTATCTCCTTCTTTCTATTTTAATTTAGAATTTGCATTGGATCCTTTTTCTCTCTCCCCCTATTTTCTCTCTTATAGTTTCCTCTCTTCATCTCTCTACTTTGTCACTCCCATTCTCTACTGTCTATACTTTGAACTCGGTTTGGTATGGTTTGGTTTTTTCTTTTTCCTCACGAATGCAACAAAATAGAAACGGAATCATAATCATCAAACTATGCCAAACCTAAGGAAAACAAAAAACAAAAAGGAAAACAAAGAGTAGATAAACTAAATAACAAGGGAAAAAAGTTGAAGAGAACATTAAAAAAAAAAAAAAAAAAAAACCGGACAGGATACGCACAAATATGTCTTTGTCGCGGTTCAGATTCAGAAAATTGAAATTAACAGCATTAAAGAGTTCTTCCATGAAAATAGAGAGATTGAGAGAGGAAGTAGAGATGAGAGAGACCAACATGACCAAACTTTTAGATTTTAAATGTTGGAAGGTTAACATTTCAGGCTAAACTGAAAAAGAAAAAGTATTCATCTGTTTTACACTTACTTTTAATATCAGTTTCAAAAAGGAACAAACGTCTGTTGGTCTTTTGAATGGAAGATTGATGAGGAAGAATTTGATGACATGACAATTAATATCTCAATTTTGTCATAAAATTCTTCTTCAATTATTGTCAAGAGAATTTGCTTCTTCATTGTCTACCTAATTAGTCGTAGTTCCAATTAAAAAACATAGTTTCTTTAACATTTTTTTTTCAAATTAAATTTTGGTAGACTTCTTTATTTATTACCACGTTGCTACAGATTTTGTCAAATCAAATTTTTATTAAAAAAAATATTATAAAAGATATATCGGGATGGTATTGAAATTTTTAAAAGGAGTTTTTGAAAAGATTGAGATAATTTTAAGTAGATAGCAAAGTTTTTTTTTTCTTTTAATATAACTTAATTTTCATCCTACAAAATTTATAGGCTTATAATTTTTTACGATTAAAAGTTATTGAGTGAAATTGTAACAATAATTTATTATTTTATAATTTTATAATTTTTTCTTGTAGAAATGAACAAGTTATAAAAATACACGCTTTCGTCGCGCGCACGAAGATAAAAACAATAACTAAAATAAAAAACACACATTTCATGCGTTCGAAGAAAATATATATGGCAGGAATCATGTTTGGCGTGTGAATGAGACGAAGCGTGTGAATAAAAAAAAAAAATTTATAATTGTGTAAGTTGTGGGTATAATAAATGAATAGAAAGGTGGAATCTTTGTGTAATAAATTATAGTAGAAGGATACGGCCATAATATGGTTTTTTCTCTCTCTTTATTATAACTCAGTGGAAATAGGGCAAATATATAATAATTGCGTTGTTGTCATTTATTGAATTGAAAGGTAGTTGAACTATCGTTGATAGATGAAAAGTAATTAATTGATTAACTATTCTCATAAAAATATTGATGAATTATTAAATTTTGTTCTAAATTAATTTGAATTTGGTTGTTTTCATTATTAATTTGATTTAAATGTACTAGCTAATTTATTCTTTTTTAATATAACAATACGTGGATATGTAGATTTGAATTTACGACTTTTTGATTATAGATAGGTATCTTAACTAGGTGAATTAAGTTGATCCTGACTACCTAATGTAATTTATTGATTATAATTAAACAATATAAATAAATATGCACAAAAAGAGAAAAAAAGGATAAAAGAATGAAATGAAACTAAGAGAGATCTAGAAATTTGATCGTAAGCAAAAGAGAAACTTATAATTTGGAATAGTTTATTCAGTGAGTTCAACAAATATACCGATGGGTAGTGGCGGATCCAAGATTTTACGTCGGAGGTATAAATGCGTAGAAACATGATGCAAAAATATCAATTTTAAACTTGAACTTGGCAATCTGTATTTTTTACAGTGAATTACGCTCAAGTCAGTAATCGGAGTAAAGAGATAGGGGTAGACACCTTAAGTATAATAGTGGAAGATTTTTCACTTACTTGGTAGTGATGGGATCCTTCCACACGGATGGCCAACCAGGAAGGATGATAGTTATGAACGCAAGGCCATGTCAAGCTGTACGGGGTCATGATGGGTAAGGGTGGGTGCCTCCAACAATCGGTGGGTGGTGCCTCCGACTATCGATTTGTCCCCCTGCAACCGCACAGTGTTTAGGCCACAGTCCTCGTCGCTCTACCCGTACAACTCTAGTGTGGTGACGCGCCTGTACACACGCGTAGTGTACGTTCTTAACTGCTTGTGGACCCGCACCTTGCTATGATCCCTAATGCTCGACACATATCCTACTCGGATTTCTCCCTCAACATGTATCTTGCACCTTACAAAGTGTTGTAATTTTCATCTATGTCGTAAATTTTACCCTTGAATAGATTTTCATTTGAAAAATGGTTGAAAAAAATATTCTCATGTGTCAAATGAAAAAAAAAAATTTGATATAAAATAATGGATAGGATTTAGAAAAAAAAAATTTAGAGTTGCTTTTTGCAATTAAATTTGTAAGTTTTGTTAAAAGTTAATTAATAGTAGATTTTGTGTATTAATCAACATTTTTATTAAATTAGTGAGTTTATGTAGAATTTTTTTTATTGAATTGAAGGATAAATATTATGACATTTATATATATTTAAAATTATGAATTTAAATTTATTAAAAAAATTTAATTACACAAACTATTATGTTAAAAAAATAATACGTTTTTCTAAAAAATAATATTTAAAAATAAAATAGGCTTGAAATTCAATCACATTACAATCAAAATGTATTTAAAAAGAGAAAAAGATGCACTAAAAATAGTGCTATAAAATAAAAAATAATAAAGATGTGCTAAAAATGAAAAAGAGCGCCGAAAAGAAGAGAATAATAAAGATCCACTTAAAAAGAAAAAGAAAAAGTAAAAAGAGAAAAAAAAAACAAGGCTGCTGTGATTCAAACGTAGAACACGACCTAAAGCAAAAAAAAAAAATAATAATAAATAAATAAAGATGTGCTTTAAAAAAAAACACGTTCGTTGTGGTTAAACGATTCACATGGAGGGGATCGGAAACAACCGAGGTATATAAAATTTTGTTCCATATTTACTGGTCCTCACGAGGATTCGTTCCTGCCAGTGGACCACCATGGAACCTTAAGTCAACATGAATATAACTTAGAGGTTAAAGGTCGTTTGATAATCATTTTATTTTTTATTTTTGGTTTTTGAAAAACAGATTTATTTCACAACCAAATCAATTCAATTTTCTGTTTCCTCTTTTTTAAAAAAATATTTTGGAAACTAAAAAAAAATTATAGTTTTTAAAAATATATTTTTGTTTTCAAATTTTTTTTTCTTAGCTGCAGTGTATTCTTAAATTCAAAAGTATAAATTAAAAATTATTTTTTCTGAGAACATTTTTTTCTTTAAAATTTTGTAAACAAGTGGATGGCGAGATTAAGGAGGCTATTGGTCTCTTGTCTAGTTGTTTTAATTTTTTTTGGTGTTTTTTGGTAAAGTGGACAAATTAAATTATGCTTAAATTAATAAAAAAAGAATATTTAAATAATTGGAGTGTGTATGAAAATTCTTGTTCAAAAAGGAACTCGAGTATGTCTGAAAATTATTGTTCAAAAAGTTGTTTGAACTTTTGCGTGACGGATTGAATTTTTCTTTTGTTTTTCACAAAACTTTAGGGTTTAAATAATATATTTTATATTTGCAATTATTTTTCACTCTCGACTTCTTATTTTCAAACATCGCTGTTTGGTCTTTTTTAGCTATTTTACTCCTAAATTTGATCTATTACTTATGTCACACGTTACAATATTCGAACTCTCTAGAATCAATATTATTATCAAACAAAAACAAAAGGTTAATTTCATTCTGAATAATAATACATTAAATGAAAATAACAATTTTAACACAAATGAATAATTATTCCTTAAAAACCCACTTAGGAATTTTTCAATAAATTAAAGAACATAAATTTGATGTGATGGTTCTTGTAATATGGTTTTTTTAGTACGACATGTAGGTTGGGGATCGAATTCACAACCTCATGATCGAAGGTATATGTCAATTACCCTTGAACCACGCTCGTTTTGACTTCCTGTAATATAATTTAAAATATACTTTGAATTACTATATTATAACAATGTCTCAAATTAAACAATGGTTTAGAGTCTTTAGTCCGTAGCATATTATTAAATTCATTAAGTATCAATTAAAATATATTTTATCTGATAATAATTTTTTCTTTAAAAATTTGTAAATAAGTGGCAGAAGTGATTCTGGAGGCTATTAGTCCCTTGTTGTTTCTGTTTTCAATTTTTTTAACTACGTCACCAAGTTGAATAAATTACGTTTAAATTGAAAAAAAAAAATCATAATAATTCGAGTGTATATATATGAAAATTCTTGTTCAATAGGTAACTCAAGTGTGTTGAAAATTATTGTTCAAAAAGTTATTTCAACTTATAACTTTTTGGTGTGACCGACTGAATTTTTCTTTTCTTTTTTACTAAACTTTAATACCATCATATTTGAGTGTAACTATTATTTTGGTGATTCTTTTTTTTTTTTTGATTTTTGTTCATTTTAGTTGATGTCAGTAACACGGATCCAGGATTTTATCTTAGACGACAAGAAAATATCAATTTTAAACATGAATTTGACAATGTGTATTAATTTACACCTTACAATCACATCACATGTGTCGCAAATTTTACCCTTTGATATATTTTTATTTTAAATTTTATTGAAAAAAATGTATAAAATGATGGATAGGATTTAGAGGAAAAAAATAACATTAGAGTTTGTTTTTTAGCTTAAATTTATAAGTTTTGGGAGGATTATTTAATACTAGATTTTGTTATTAATCAAACTTAATTGAGAAACTTGATTTAATAAAAATTAAATAAAAAAAACTTGATTTTTATTAAATTAGAGAATTTTGTGGTTTTTTTTAATTTAATAGAGGTATGAAAAGTATGACATTTATATAAGTTTAGGATTATGAATTTAAATTTATTAAAAAAGTTAACTAAAAAAGTAAAATAAAAATGCACAAAAACAATAAAAAATAAAAAAACGTTCTAAAAAACAAAAAATAATAGTAATAATAAAGAAAAATAAAGAGGAGCGCTAGCTGTGATTGAAATCGAGACGGAAAAATAAAAAATAATACAAAAGGAAAACAAATAATAAAAAAAGGAAAAAAAAGTTAATAATAAAGGACAACAAAAAAGAATAAGAAAAAAGGAAAACTAAAATAATAATAATAAACAAAAACAAAATGGAAGCGTTTAATAATAAAAAAAAAAGAAAAAAAGAAAAAAAAATAGAACTGCGCTGACCGTGATTTGAACACGTGGTACTAGGGCACATGGTAGGGGGAGGGAAAAACACTACGCCACTCAATGCACTATATTGTATATAATGTAAATTCAGGGAACACGTGTCCCCACCGATCTGATGTAGATCTATCCATGATTGATCATACTTTAAAAAACATACGTATGTTTTGATTTCTGCATGTTTAAAAAATTTACCAATTTCAACTCTCCGTCTAAAATTTTAACACAAATTTGAGGCATAATAGAAACTTTTTAATATAAATTTATAACTATATTTTAAGAAATTTAACAATTGAAATATTATATTAAAATTTATAAGGGAAAAAAATTAGATAAATTAAAAACGAAGAGACCAAAATGATAGCTTTTCAAAAGTAAAATTGGCGTCTCGAAAACACAATAAAAATATAAAGTTAAACTAAAATGAAAAAAAAAGTATACATTACATGAATCAAAATATAAATTAAAACCGAAGATACTTAAACAGAATAGGATTACATATTTATATATAATGAAGTGGGGTTGGTAAAGATTAGTCCAAACCCACCGTGATTTATACATGTGGTTACTTCACAGCTCTCAACGAATATTATAATAATTATTGGGTATAATGTGCAACACGTAATCTAATTAAACTTTTTTCGGAATAAAAATGAAAAGGATTAAAAAGTGAAAAAAATTTGGTCTCACTTTAATACATTTTTAATTTTAAAAAGCTTTTCAAATTAAGTTACACGAAATCCTTAGTTGCTTATCGGTGTGCAGTAAGGACAGTATCCGACCCTTGCCACCATTGAATATTTGATAATTAAGAGAGAGAAAATACAAAATTAGAAATTCTTTGTCAATTTTTTTCAATGATGATGAGAACAAAGTTTAATATTGACCGGTAAAGAGTCAAGTATTTTTTTTGTTGGTTATTAAACTATTTTTTCGATCATACTTGTTCTCGGTCTCTATCATCAACACTATTAACAAAATGTTGACATGTAATCTATTTATCTGTCCAACTTAAGTAAATTAAATTTTATTTAAATGGACATACATGTAAACTTTCTAATTGTGTTAGCTATAGGAATTAAATATAAAAGTATAATTAATAGTTCATGAATGCAATTAAAATGGTTTATATACTTCATGCGTCAAAACATGTGCTCTTTAATTTTTATGTAAATGTAAGTTTTATATTCAATTTATAAAGACTAAATACGTGGATTTTAGTATAGTTTAGTGGTTAAAACATTCATATTTTCTAAAGTTGAAGATTTAATCTTTCTCACAATTGTTGAACTAAAAAATAAATGATTAAAGGTGTAATTTTATCCGAAGAAAAGAAAACAGTAAATAAAAAGTATTTTACTATTTAACATTAAAAACTTTAATAAAGCTTCTTATCATTGAAATTAAAAAGAATGAAAAAGTGAAATATAAAATATTATCTTTTGAGATTGCAAATTCGAAAACTTTATCATAGATTCTTAATTTATTTAATTAGAAAGTATGAAAACTTTTTTTAAACAAAAAAGTAATTTACTTTATTATTTTTTTTTCAAATTCGCCAATTATTTGATACTATGTAAACTAAAATAATAGACCATGATATATATATATATATATATATATATATATATGTATGTATAAGTAATAAGGAGATTTATTTGCCAACCTTAATATCAATACTAAAAATGATAAATATATAACTCCATTTTTTCCAATTTAATTCCTAATTTTTAAAAGTTTCTATCTCATTCCGCGTGTATTGATTTTTTTCAATCAACTTCTATGAGAATTTGATAACATAACATAAAAAGATTAATTGAGTTGAAAATATTTTACATTTTAATTTGATAAAATAGACCTACCACTCATAAAATAATAAAAAAAGAAGTGCTAATTTCATATAACTTAGCACATTAACAACCTCATAAAAGTTAATCATTTTTAAAAATTAAATAATACATCTTCACTCTTTTAACATCTAAAGGCAATTTGTTTTCAAGGGTCGTACATCTTTGAAATTTTAAGTATTAAAAAATTCAAATATCTAACATCTTTAGATAATTATATTTGTTTTTCTAGAAAGTTGATGATGATGCAGGAAAATATTTAAACATGGTTATGTCACTTGAAAATGTCTTAAGAATTATAATATTGTTAAAAAAAAGGCAGTAACTGTAACGAATATTCACGTAACATTGACTTTTATGTCTTTATTAATTAATTTTTTTTATCAAATAAGTTTATATTAATTTTATTATTTTGTATAATACATCTACATTAATGTGACATTTTTATAAAATATATAATATTAATTTCAATTTTAATGTGAGCTTCAAAAGAAAATTATATAATTGATAGCATTTTTTATTGGATTATTGTAGAACCATAAAGTTTTTGCCAACCATAAACGGCCACGTCATTATCTATTTTATTTAGGGATTAATTATATATTAATCCTAAATTAAATTAAAGATAAATTGACAATTAAAATATGTAATTGGGTCAGAGAACTGGGCTTGTAATTAATTTGGTTCACAAACTTAGCCCAAAACCCAATTTACGAGATATTAATATTTAAATTTAAATCCATTTAAAGAATTGGGTTGTGCTCAAAATTATCCAAACTCAAAGGTCCACAAAACCTGTGGAAACCTCTATAAAAAGAGGGACCTCATTCGTTTTAAAGGTTCAGAATTTGAGAATTGAGAGAATTCACAAAGACTCTCTTGAAGTAATATCGAGCTTGAATCTCACCCGGAACTGCATAAATCTCGTCCAAATTTCATAAATCTCACTATTCTTAAAAAAGATGTCCCATTGCTTGATGGCTTCGTAAGCGTCCCACTATTCTACTATACTTAAATCTCGGTGAAATTGCATAATCTCGATTGAAATTTATGTAATCTTGGTCCTCAATTTTATTATTATTTTTTAATAGGGGCTCATTGAAATTAAATGGGCATAAATCTCGAGCTTGAATCTCGGTGAAATTGCATAATCTCGATTGAGATTTATGTAATATTGGTCCTCAATTTTATTATTATTTTTTTAATTTTGATTAGTTGAAATTAAATGGTCATAAATCTCGACTAAAATTGATACAATCTCAAACCAATAATCTTGTTTGTATATATATTATATATAACAAACGTGTGGACAAAAATATAAGTCAAAACTCGTAAATTTTTCTTGAGAATTGGCATCTGCCTTATTTCTTGAGCATCAATTCGCCTCGGAAATAAAGTAGAGGCAAAAATGAGAGGCTTAAACTCAGGCAAGGCCTCTGTCTTATTTCTTCTGCCATGATCTCGCTCGGAAATGTTTCCCGAGAAATTATCCAAGGGCCAAATTAGAGGCCAAAACTCGGGTAGAACTCGCCCGAGTTATGAAATTCGCCTGAAAACATCGGTCCACGGGCGAGTTTCTATAAGTTTGGTTGTTTTCCGGGCAAAGTTTTCAATATATACATTTATTTATTATTTTAATGATATATATATTCGAACTTTTGCATGCGTGGTTAGAAACAAAAAAGGAGTAAAATCCGCTAAACCAAAGAATATTTTCTGCAAAATATTCCAATTATAAACATTTAAATGGTTGTTTTTCAATTTTTATCCATTTCTAATATTCAGAAATAAAAATACTAAGCTTCATTTCACAACCATCAAACTCGAATCCTCAAATTATAAATGGTGAGTCTAAATCCATGAGGCCAGATACTAATTTGCTAAAGGAAATGACAATTAAAATGATATATTCAATTTTAAATTTGGTTGAGATACCTAAAGTATAAAAATTGGTTCGTGAACTAAAGAGCTTCCTAGTGATCCCTAGGCTGCAAGAGGTCCAATTGTTAACTCTCACGTCGCTGCCAAGCAAGACCTACGAATTTTCCAATCTTCTTCTTGTTTCAATTCTGTGGTCTATCGTTCCTGTCTTGTCTTTTTAATAAAGAAAAATAGAATTTCATTGCTTCAATATCCATAAATTTAAGAGTGATAGAACACAATTTTTATTTATATTTTGGACTAAATTGGATATGGTAACAAGAATCAAGAAACTTATTTTTGTTATTTCCCTTCTACAAGTTTGAAATTCTTACGATTGAGTTGCCGAAAAGGAAAGTACACCTTGTTAGTATAGGTAGTAACTATCAATTCTTTTAAGCATTTTTTTAACCATGTTTCCATGGTCTTAAATCTTTCGCGACAACAGAGTTTACTATGATTTTAAGATAATATAATGGACTAATACAATACTCTCAAATTTAGAGGCTTCACCAAAAGCCACCCTAGCTTTTAGGAACTACTGTTGCAACATCACCGCAATGCGGAGAGGCTGACGTCATCCCTTGAAAAATCTCCTTCGAGATAAGGGTTGGAGTCGCCACCAATCATCTACGAGATGTAATTGGTTACCTATTTAAAAATTTTAGTCTATGAAAACAAATACTTTTTTTTTTGTTTGGGAGTCGATTGAGCGTAAGGAGATGTTAACGACATCCGTTCTAAAACGGTTACCAAATTTTGTAAGAAATTATCCTATTCTATTATTTGATGCAAAAGAAAATATTTTTATGTTTTTATTTAAATGTCTCATATTGTATTATTTCATATTATGAATTATTAATTATGAGTGGCACGAAGGCCATTAGGAAGAATATTGGAAGATTCCAATTTCCGTCATTCGAGTTTTTGAAATAATTATTTAGGAAAAAATGATAAAAAAAACAATAGTAACAATTTTTATTTGAGGCACAAAGGACTCAGACCTAAATTAGGAATATTGTTAACACCCAAGTCCCTTGTCACCGTGCCAACACTTTAGGTGCAAACTAAATTTCCTTTTTAAAAAACTAAATTTTTATTTTCGAACATTGTTTTGAAAAAAAAAGAAAAACTCTATCTAAACGAAATATTTTATTTAAAAAAACAATATTAAAACGTTTTACTACTTTCCGACTTGAAATTCATTTATTTTTGAAATAAAAGAAAAAAAAACTTTCACTTTAAAAGATCTTTATTTAGGGAGAAAAAAATTTACTTTTGAGAAATCATTTATTTTAAAATAAAATTTTTTATTTATTTTGCATTTTAAAAGAGGCTTTAAAACTTTAAACAAATTATCTCCTTTTAAGACCTAACCCTATTTATCAAAAACATATTTAAACCTTATTAATAGATTTCCTTTTTTTTCCTTTTAAAAAAGTAAAAGAAAAAGTTTGGTTTCGTTTTGTTTTACCCAAAAAAAAAAAAAAAAAAAAAAAAACTCAACCCTATTTAACACCTTATTAATAGATTTCTTAGAAAAGAAAGAAGGAAAAAGGTTGGTTTCTTTTTACCAAAAAATAAATAAATAATTTCTTGATGCTATCGAAGGAAAATTTCTTTTATTTAGAAACTTGAGGACCCACATTTACTTACAAAAATAATAAACTAAAATAAATTAAAATAAAATTAAAATTATGTCAGATTAAATACGATGTCTACAACTATGACAATAGAATTTTGGGAAACAAGAATAATAAAAAACCTCATAAAATACACACGAGAATAGATTATCGATTTCACTCTACAAGCCTAGGATCTCGCCTATGAAACGTTGTGCCAAACACGGCTATCACGCCTCATAACAATGCACCAACTCCTGTTCACGATCGTCCCTTAATGTGTGCAACAACACTCATAAAACAAAATTACCTCATTAAAAAGAACAATTATAAATGAAAATTGCCGTCACTACGAATTTTGTAGCAAAGAACCAACATCCGCCCACCTCATTCTTTTACCTTTAATTTTTGTAGCGTCGAGACGCTATGTACCACGTCAAGACGCTGTCCATTCGGCAAGCTTGGTTCCTGCAGTGCCTAAATCCGTTTTTCATCCTTTCTTCAATTCCTTCATCTTCCCAACTTGTTCCGACGTGGTTTGACTCCATAATCCCAACACAAAGTATATCAATTTTTACTCTAAATACTTTCAATTTCATTAAATTGTACCTTAAACATGGCATGTCTTGCAATCTTTACATTTTACCCCTCTCTTGTTTTTAAATGAAATTGCAATCTTTACCTTAAAATTGGATAAATATTGTAATTTTTACCTTATAATAAATTTTTATTTAAATAATCATTAAAAATAGTATTCTCATCTGTGTTTAATGAATTATAAAACATATGTTTGGTAGAAGAGTTAAATTCTTTTATTAAAATTTACGAGTTTTAACAAATTTATTTAATGGTCAATTTTGTACCTCGATAAAACTTAATTCTAATTCTTCGCAAAGCTTGATTTCTTTGAATGCTGCGAGTTCTTAAGATTTCTATATTGCTTGTTATTAGTGGTTGGATGAACATAAATTAGATAAAGATAAATATTACATTATTTTTTAGTTTAGGATTTAATTCAATGAAATTCAAATTTCATATGGGTAAAATTTTTCTATAACATGGAATGGGTTGGATCGAATCTCCTCCTTACATATACATATATATAGCGAGTTCAAACAACAAATGGAGGTGAAATTTAAGGGCTCTTTTGATGATCATTTTGTTTTTTGTTTTGGTGGTTGGTTTTTAGTTTTTCAAAATTTGATAACTAATTCAATCTCCTGTTTTTTGTTTTTCAAAAACGAATTTGAAATTCTAGGTAAATTTCAGGAAAAAAAATAGTTTTCAAAAATAGGTTTTTTTTTTTTTTTAAATCTCAATTTTCTTCTAATACTCAACTTTTTTTTTTCTTTTCTCATATTTATCTCTAAAAAAATTATTTTTCACTTTAATTTTGTTTATTTATAAATTTCTCTCTACAAACTTTATTTTTCTTTTTCTAAAATTTTCATATTTTGAATATTTATTGCTATTGGTTTCTCTCTAAATTTTTATGTATTTTTAAACATACCAGTTTCATTTCTCTCTCTAAAAATTTAATATTTTTCCTAACTTTTTTCTCTATAAAATTTCATATTTTATAACTTTTCTTTCTCTTCGTAATCTATTTTTTCTCTAAAAATTATATTTTATTTTCTCGTTTAATTTTCTTTAAGTTTTATTTGTCTTTGTATTTATTTATTTTCTATGAAAATTATATTTTGAATCTTGTTTTTATCTCTAAATTTGTTTCCACTATAATTTTTCTCTCTGTTTATATCTTTATTTTTTTCTCCAAAAATTTGCTCGTTTTGTCTTTAACTTAAATTATAAAATAATTTAAAACAATTATAAAACCCATAATTTTTCTCGAGAACATCTCTCAGACCCAAGAACGAGGTGGAGACGGAAACTAAAAATTTTCACGAGCCCGAGAATGAGGGAGAACATCCTCACTCGCACCCACACCATTGTCATCTGTAGTCTACATAAAATTTTCTCTCTATAATATGTATTTTCAATTTTCTAACTTTTTCAAACCTAAAAACTAAAAATGGTTACCAAACATGTTTTATGGTTTTTGTTTTTTAAAAACAGAAAACCAAAAACCAAAAACTAAAAACAAGAAAATCAAAAAGTAAAATGTTTATCACACGGACCTTAAATTTTTTATTTTTGAGTTTTATTAGATGATATATATTTTAACCAATAATTTAGTTGGTTTTTATATATTTTCTTATAATTAGGATCTAAAACGTGTAGACATTTTTTTAGTTGGACACCTCAACTTTTGAATTTACAAAATATTTAGTGAAATGCAATGATTGAGGATGCGCACCAAAAGTTTGACTAAATGTAAACAAATAACATGTTGTTGGCTTATAAGATATTATTTACCATGTTTGTTCTAACTGAGATATGGAAACCTTTATGGCCAAAATTTTGAAAAGAAAAATATTTTCTCTCCTTTTGAAAAAATCCAGAGCTATCAAACTTTTAATAATAGTTGTGACCATACCAAACTCATATTCATAGCAATATAAATTACACAACCCCAAGAAAATGTAAAAAGAAATAAAAAATCTGATCCCACATCCGACATGTGCAGTTTGCAGCTTTAATGTACAAAGATATGAAAAAAGGGATTTTTAAAATATATTCTTTTCATCAACTTTTGAGATTATATCTATGGAGTCTCAAATATTTTTATTTTCTAAATCGTAAAAGCAAGATTTCAAACATTCGACTTAAAAAAAAAAAAAAAAACCACCAATTGATCTACACTCAATTTGACCTTTAACTACTCCATTACAATGTCTGCATAGAGAGATAAATGTTCAACTAACAAACTTATTAGATATGTTTTGGAAGAAAAACTTATTAGATAATTTTTAGAGTAAATTAATAGTAACGTTCAAGCAGGATTCTGCTAAGCTATCGAAATAGCCACATGGCAACTTAGATGAGATGATGAGGTGTGGCCTTAAGTTTCAAGGTAGGACCTGCAAAAGGAACAAACACTTCGACACTCAAGTGATCGGTATGACAAGAGATGAGTAGATTATTCTCATAGCAGAATTGTGTACCTGACTGAGTGACCAATTGCCCCTTTTATAGGCAGTGGGGGGTGGATAAGGCTGTTTGAACCGTTCTAACCGGCGGTTACGAGTTGTTGAACCCCAAGTCGATTGTTAGACCTGAGGTCGGAATCCCCAGGTCGGTTGAAGAGAAATTAGTTGATTCTCCAATTGGTTTTATGGTCTTCAGCTCGATCCCAAGAGTACTAAGTTGATCTTTTGCGTTAAGTTAGTTGGACGGATCTGACGATACCGAGCTGACTTGGTTGGTACACGTGTCATGTTGTACTTTTTCACTCCAACAATATGGACAAAACTTTAAAATTTCAAATATTTTTTATACTATTTGAAAAAGTTTAAATTCCATCTCCATCCTTTCTAGTCCCTATGGTTTTAAAAGTACCAAAATTAAATAGAAATAGAAATATGAAAATAAATCAAAACAAAAAAGTAGGGTACCAAAATAATAAGAAAAGAGTAGTGAAAATAAGTGATTATAAATTAAAGGGGTTTGTGTGATTTGGCTTTGAGAAATCCCACTTTTGCTTCGTAGGAAAGCTCGAGGGAGGAGAAAAAATAATTATAAATTGACTCTCTCTCTCTCGTTTTTTGGCATTGGCAAAAGGGCGGCCTTTTTGGGTTTGCCAATAATGAATTGCAGAATTGATTCCCCATTCTCATTTGATGTGGTAGATGACCTATTCCCTCTCCCTCCTCTTTCCTGCATGGATATCCCTCTCCCTCAGCTGCCCTCCGTCGTCTCTCGCCCCGCCGCCGCCCTAAAGCCCAAAAACTGCCGCCGTCGAAAACCGCCACCCGTCTCCTCCGACCACAGCAACCCCAATGAGCACAAAAAGAGAAAGATCATCCACAGAGACGTGGAGCGCCAAAGAAGGCAAGAAATGTCCACTCTTTACGCCACTCTTCGCTCCCTCCTTCCCTTTGAATATCTCAAGGTAGACTTTCGTAGCTTGTAGTTTAACTCAATTTCGGTGTTACACCGACCTTTATGAAATAATTGACAACTAAAATAATGAAGTGCGTCCATCCGAGAGATGACACAGGAGTAAGGATTTGGAGTTTCGTGGTATCACCTACCAAAAAAATTTTTTGTTTTAAACCTACATTGTTGGGACATCAATTTCGAGAAATAAAAAAACAAAATCAAAGTAGATTTTTTCCGTGTTCATTAATATTCATGGATGTCCATTTCACTCATCAATTTTATTCGGATCCCATTTTTAGACCGCATGCTCAAGTTTTGTGCTCTGATACAATGTCTATTATAAATTCATGTTAGATCCTTATCTTATTCATGTGAGATCTTTAACGGTTATAATGATCAATTTGGCCGCAATTCTTTTTGGACAGGGAAAACGGTCGATATGCGATCACATGCACGAAACGGTGAAGTACATACGGCATATGCAGAGGCAGGTTCAAGAGCTGTCCGACAAGAGAGAGGAGCTGAAGAAACTTTCCGGCGAGGATTCCGACGCCGGCACGGCGGAGACACTGAGTGCCTCAAAAAGGGACTCCGTGGCGGTGAGGCCGAGAGGGGAAGGGGTCCAAGTCGTTTTGGATACGGGCACCCAACACAGGCTGCCCGTTTCCAACATTCTAGAAGCTTTACTCGCCGTAGGCCTCGAAATCGTCGGCTGCATTTCCACCAAAATAAACGACAGGTTCCTTCACACCATCGAAGCCGTGCCCGACGGTAGCCTCCGAAACATCGACGTGTCGGAACTCCACCATAAATTGACCAACTTGGAATATTTTCCATTGGATTAATTAGGGGTTTTTTTTTTATTATTTTTTTTTAATAATGGGAGATGTGTTGTTGGATTTTCTTGAATCATGAATAATGGCTGTCGAATAATTTGAGTACTAATGTTTTTCTTTTTTTTTTCCTTTTTCTGTTTATGTTTTGTACTATTGAATGCAATGAAGTTAATTAAGATGATGGATCAAATCAGGCATTAATGGCGGATGACGTGGTAGCTTTTATCTCTGTGGGAGCAGGTTGCCAAATAATTAGCTTGGCAAAGTATTAATTCATTCTTTTATGTCTGCTACTTTTTCCCAAGGTCTTGTCATGTAATCAAATCCAATCAAAACTCAAACTTTATCTCATGCTTTTACAGTTTGCTCACTCTCCGGTGCAAAAATTTCAAAAGCAAAAATAATATATTAACTAATGATTTTTTCAATTGGTAAAGGGAGTCATTGGGTAAGGATCCATGTTGCGATCCAAATCGCTGATATAAATGTTTATGATATACATGAACTATTTTTCTCTTATTTAATTGATTTTGAGATAGAATCTCATGTATCATGATATACTGAGATACACAAACTATACATATGAGACTTCATAATTTATGAAATTAACTTTGATTATTTTTATTAAAAAAAGAAGAAAAAGAAGAAGAAACTTTCCCAACAAAGATCAAATCCTTAATTATTATTGTGGTTGAAATTCAGTGGCTCTGTGATACATATGTTATTTTATTTTGAAAAAAAGATCTTGGGTAAACACCTTTGGCTATACACTTGGTTACCTTCCATCAGGACAGCTCAAGATGGTACAGAACTTTAGACAAAAACTATGATGGAGAGGTCTTAATATATAAAATATCATTTAAAATTTATTTTTCTTAGTTTTTGAGGGGTAGAATTATATATTAAATTTTGATCATCTAAGTTTATTGATATATCATTACCAATCCATTTAATCTTCCTTGTGACATAATTGACCTTAAATACAATTAATTTTAATTTTGAAAAGCTTCAACAATTGTTGTCGGTATTGTTAATAATATTCTATAAGCAATATACACGTAAAAGTATTTATTATTTTTTTGTATAATTTAATATTTTTTTAATAAGATGGACAATTTCATTTTGCAAGACTTTTCTTAATATTTTTAATTCAAAAAATAAATCTAAACCGCTAATATCACAAAATGTATCATCTTTTAATATATTTTCAAGATTAATACCATATCTTTTCAGATTATCATCATCTAATCACTTTAAAAATTTCCTATCAAATAAGAAGTTAAAAGATATTTTCATATATGTGAAATTGTTCAAATCTATTTTGAAGTAATAAATTGCTTAATCTATAATATAGTAAAAATAATCAATTCTAAAAGAATCTTGCGGTGATCATGTTTCTTTAATATCAGCATTCTTATCAATTTTTTTAATTGCTCTTTTTTCACGAAATATATTTCCATAACATTTGCAATTTCCTTAGCCAAAATCATGTGAATCCATTTTCTCTATGCTTCCTCTCTAATTTTTTTCCATGATTAGATGCTTCATTTTCAACAATCATATCATTATCTACTTTTTTTTGATCTCTTGATTTGTCTATATCTATCATTTCTTCTATTATTTCGTCATTTTATTATTTTTACTTTCAATAACAAATTTATCGATAGCATTTTTTTGATATTCAATAAGTTTTTCTACTCTTATTTTCTTTTAAGCTTTTCATATCAAGATTCATGTATTTTTAGATATTCCATTCTAAGTAAGCAAATTTAAACAAATCTCAGATATTAGGTTTTGAACAATCAACAATATGAAATAATTTATAAAAAAAATGTAAAAGAATTTGAACGAAAAACCTGGAATTTTGAAGCCGTTAGGTTGAGTTGAGGAAATAAGAAACTTTGATTTTTATTATAGCAATAGAAATATTGTAAGACCATATAGAAGATCAAGATGAAAATGTGAGTTTTCAAACAGATTGAGAGTAGGGGAGGGGGATAGTTCTGACAGAGAGAGGTCAAAATATGGAAGGTCTCCACACTCCCAAAGTAAACTTGGGAGGATTGGGAGAATTATGAGGAGCTTATATGAATGAGTTGAAATTTTTTTTCGAAATTTGTAAGAAACATGAACAAATAGATTAAGGTTAACTAATTTGAAAGATAATGTAATCAAAATGGAGAGAAATTTATGAGCCTATTAATTGTTGACTTTTTTAATAGTGTGTATTTTCAATATTTTAAAAAGATATATGAAAAATAATAAGTAAATTATTTTATATTTTACATTTAATTTATAATTAAAAACTGAATTAAATAGATATCAATATTATATATTATAAAAGAAATATGAGACATTCCTAAAATGGAGAACTTATATGTTCGTCTTGCTCGTAAAATGAAGAACTTATATGTTCGTCTTGCTCGTAAGTAGTTTAAGCCGACTTTACCTCCTATTTTCTCTCAAGAAAGTATTAATGAGATTTATTTATTGATTAAATATAATATAAAGAAATAGAGATTAGATGGTGCTCTTCCTTATTAATTATTGTGGAGTTAGGTATTTAAAAAATGATTGTGGAGTTAAGTATTTAAAAAATGGTTACTGAAAATCAAGCGGCAATATTATTTGAGTGTATATTCTAGAAACTATTTTTCAAAAAAAAAAATCTGAAAAATGTACTCCTATATTTTACTTATTTTCAGATACTTTATGTCCTTGTCAACAAAAAAGAAAAAAAAGACCCTGCCTGAATTATTTTGTATGCTAATGGATCCAAACTTTCCCGTGAATAAGTGACCTTTTTTTTTTAATTTTTTTAAAAGGTAAATATATTAAAAAGGAGGATGTCATAGTGCGAGATCAAGGCACAACATCCAAAAGGTAAATAAGAAAATCAAGAAAACAAATCCTATGTCGAGATAATCATAGGATCGTGGCTCAAACAACAACTCTCAGGTCAGGTAGTACAACGATAATAGACCTCAGTTTTCAAGACGCGCAAAAGGACACAAGGTGACCGACCCACCCCACCCGCATGAACCCTAGCATTACGCTCCCTCCAAATAAACGAACAGCTGAAGTTCGAGATCAAACGCCACACACGACAACGAGCATACTTTTCAGCACTAATGTGACAAATCCAAGCAAGCTCAATAGAGCAATATGATACTCGATGAGAAGAACCAGTCAAAGCAATCATATCATACCAGACCTCCCAACTAAAGGGACACTCAAAGAAAAAGATGGTCCATGGACACCATGCTAGCACAAAACACACAGGAAGTAGGAAGAGAAGAGTCCCAACGACACAAACGATCTCTTGTAGCAAGCCAATCACGCACTGCCAACCAAGAAATGAAGGAATGCTTCGAAATGTTCCACTAAACAAAACCAAAGAAAACCAAGGAAAGGATACGGGCCGGTCGCAACACACCCCACACACTCGACAAAGAGAAGAGACCCAATGGCGTCGGAATCCAGATGGACACATCATCCCTCCCAATAAAAAACCGGCACAGATGAAATCTCAGAGACTAGCGACCAAAGATCATCTGACCCTCAAGGCCAGCGCAACGAATCATCGGGAACCAGAAAATAAGCAAACTTTCGCCTAGGGCTAGCTGGCAGCATCCACGATAATCTTGTCACCAAACCTTGGATAAATCAGAACTCCTGGAAGTCAAGTATCATGTCACACAAAACAACGCTGACCATCTCCAATAGCAAGAGGCCGAAATGCATCCCGAATATAAAGAATATCCCGCCAACACCAAGAGAACTGAGGTGAAGCACGAACAGTCCAAATACAATCTCTTGGGTGTATCCTTTCACATCATTGGTTTATATTTTAACTCATATCTAAGTGTTATTACCTATTGACAAATTAAGATAAGCAACACATATTTTATTAGTCGTCCATGTAATCAATCCATGAATAAAATTCTCAAATTTTCTAAACAACTTGTGCTTTTTCCAAGTGACCTATCACTTGCCACCTCCACTCAATGTTTCTAACAACTTGTGTTTTTTCCAAATGGTAGTGGAGTGGTCCCAAAGGGAAAAATGATATAATAATATATATTTAAATACTGACGGACAGTAGATATATTCCATCATAATCCAAAAGTTTGACAATTGTTTAATATTTTTTATAAAGGAAAAAATATCTATTCTCTACCTTTCTTTATATCATAAATAGTATAGTAGTGGTAGGGAGGAGATATCTACTGGCCCATCAATATTATTTTATATAAATTTTGGATACGGCTGCATTTTATGAAATAATGATATAATTCATCTTTATTCATTCATTTATTTATAAATATATATAAGTTTATGGGCTCTTGGAGATGATGTGAGGAAATTTTTGCAGTATAAATATTATTAATATTAACCACATTTGTCAAAGTAGATATAGTTTAGCGATAATTTACATATATCTCAAATTAAAAAATTGTGTTATAATATTTAACTAACCTAACAAATGTATAGCAATGTTTACCTTAAAAGTTTAATTATAGTTAAAAATATATCATTTTATGTATTGAATGAATTATCAAATATATGTCAAGTACAAAATTGGTAGGATTTGAAAGAAAAACTCATAATTTTTGTTTGACATTTGTGAGATTCATGAGAAATTATTCTTATGAAATTTAATTTTTTTTCCAAGCTTTATTTCATTGAAAATAGTAAAATTTTAGAGATTTTTTACCATATTTTTCGTCAAAAATTAGTAAATCTTTTTTTTTTAAATGACAATTGTAACAATTTGTTAAAGGACAACCGTACCAACAGTTACGATATTATCCGATGTGGACATAATCCTCACCTCTTTGCTTTTGATTTGATCTAAAAGACTTCATGACAATAGAAATAATTATCATTTCTTATATACGGTAGATTACTTCCTTCCCTAGTTAATATGAAACTTTGTATACACTCTTTTTACAAATCCAACATAATTACCTATCTAGTCTAAGTCTAGACTCTAATTTACTGCGATTAAAATTTGACATGGAAATGATACATACACATGGGTAAAAAGATTGATTCTTTTTTCCCTTAAAAAGAATGGTAAGGGTACAATATCAATAATTGCATGCATCACTGTTCTGCAAGCAATAGCCGTCACCCACTTTTATGATTGTCTTTATTTTTCTTTCTTTTGGCTGTTTTCAAATTGTCTGAGAATAATTATTTTATTATTATTATTATTATTATTATTTTTTGAAACATAATTATTTTATTTATTATAGTAGGAATTTAATTAATCATTTTAATTAGCGTAACCTAATCTATGATTTTGGCTATGGCTTTTAGCTCAGAAAAGAACAAGTGAAAAGGTCATAAAAAGGTCAAAAAGTGAGAGGGATTCGCTGACAAATAACACACACATCTTTCAATTATACATAGTTTTAATACGTGGCTAAAGATAATACGTCCACTTACCTTGTCTTCCATGCCATAATCAAATACATTGAACTTCATTACCTACTCCGTGAGAAAAAAGTGTCATTAAATCATTCCATTACTCGTTATGTTTGCAATTCATCAATTTGCTTATATCTTGACAAAACCCCTTCATCCGTGCAAACTTGATGTCTGGATGGGCTCTAACTCAAATTTGAAAATAGATATAGACCATGAAAAAAACGTTTATACCGTGTTAAAGATCTCACCTTGAAAAGATTAAAGACTAACAAAAGTTTATAATGGACATAAACTACTCTTTGTCAATTGGTTTTGGGATGAATCTCCATAAATATTAATATGGTATCAGAGTTCAAAAACTCAAATGAACATCTGATCCAAAATGAAATCCGACCACAATCGATGGACCAATGGATTTCAAGATGAAACATTACGGTTAAAAAAGAATCAATTCAATTGATTCCTCGTAGAGATTCGATCAATCAAAAACAATCACAATCTAAACATGTGAATTGATAATCTTGTTGAAATTTGAATCAATCTTGCAGCAAATGATTGCAAGTTTCATTATTGTTAAAATTTCGTAAATTCAAAATCTCTACCGTGTGCATATCCCGATCGTCAATCCTTTCAAGAGAGGTGATAGAAAGGTAGTAACAATAACACATAGATCTTTCAATTATATGTAGCTTTTTAAAAATGTGGCAAAAGAAAATTTGTCTGATTTAATGATGGGAATGGAATAATCACAGATGTCAATTTTACCTTTTCATGCCTTGAATTTAAATTTCCCAAATTTGTAATTTAGTCCTACACGATCTCTCTGGTCACAAATTTTTGTTTTCATTCTCTAATTAATTAATTATTTTCAGCCTAGGAATTTTATAGACATTTGACAGGAGCTAGGCCTAACATTTGATTCGATTGATTTTGTAATGGAAAATGGGGTGAGCTTCTTTACGAGCTAAGGGTATTCACAGGTTGGATTGGATTGGGTTAGGTGAGATTTTAGGACTAACCCAAATTTTTGGATTGGCCATATAGATCCTGTCGGACTTAAATTGGATGACCCAATATTTTCGTATTGGGTTGTCGGGTTGAAGCTGCTGCAACGAGCTGGCGATGAAGAGCAACAGAGACAAAGGCTATAGGTTACATGATCCGATGCAACGGCCGGCGAAAGGGAGCTACTACATGGTAGAGATGCTATGGGTCACGAGATCTGTTGCATCAGGTCGGCAATAGACTTCACGACAGTGACAGGCTTCACAGTGGCTCGACGAGGCTTCTGGATCTGCTAATGGTGGCGACAGGAAGCTGCTGTAATGGTGGTGACAAGGAAATTCTTCAACGGGCTGGCAACAGAGAACTAACAACGACGATTGAGAGTGAGAGTGAGAGAAGAAAATGATAAATGGATGAGAGACTTTGATTGAGATACAAAATAGAAAAAGATAATATCAAAACCTAAAAAGATAATACGAAAACCTTTAAATAAAAGGTTCATATTAGTATTGAAAATAAAGATATTATTATATATTTATAAATAAATAAATAAATAAATAAATATATATATATATATAAATATATATATATATATATAATATGTGCGCCCGCACATAAATTGAATTTTTAAAGGTTAAATTCAAGACTCGACCTGACTCGATTTGGTTGGGACGAGTCGGGTCGGAAAAATCTCAACCCAACCCAACCCAACTCAACTCAAGGCTTCATCTAACATAACCCAAGCCTTACAATTTTGTTCGGATTCGTCGGGTTCGTAGTTTTTTTGAACACCCCTATTATCTACGCACTTGAAAATGACTAAAAATTACATATTTCTCAAATAGTGCTAAACCAAATGTTAGGAGTAGATTTTTTTTGCGAGATTCTTCTAATTTTTGTAAATACATGTGATTTACCTTTTCAAACTTTTTCAATTTAGTAAATTGGTTAAGGTACCTGTTACTATAAAAAAGTTGTGAGCTTGAGTTCCACGCACATATTATAGTTTTATATTTAAAAAAAAAAAAACTCCGCACATGTTTAGTTTCAAATTTCAAATAAATTCAGCTTCTTAGATTTTGTTTTATCATTATTTAAAAATTTTCCACATGTTTTTCGTTTTTTCATTTTTTTTTTCACTTTTGCTCTTTGTTCAATTTTTATTTTTAATTGATATTTGTACCTTGTTTTCTGTTTCCTCTTATTTTCTTTTTATCGTGCAATTTCTCCTTAAAAGAGAATTATGGTTTCAAAAGTAAGTTAGAAATTGAAAGGGTGGTCTACAAACTCTTGCTCCCAAATAAAAAATAGTTAGTCGTTAGATGCACTGAAGAATTTTGTAAATAGTACCTCCTCTGGTAATTGTGGGGAAAATGAACTATTGATAATTAAAAAAGTTTGTAGATCAGCATAATTATCCCATTAATGTTGTAGTGTGTGAAGTCAATTCTTAAAATGAAAAGTAAAATACAGCTCCAACAACATGCTGCTATTGATCGGAAACGTGGCCTTAATATTAACTATGACTACGGTATTAGATATCTATCGACATGTCGACATGTTCATCATCGTATTCATGGGATCGACATCGAACAATGGGTAAATCGATATTTCCATAATATTACAAAAAAAAATATTAACAATATACGAAAAATATCAACAAAATTTCACTAATATATATATAATATTAATATTATCATTTTTAACTTATTTAGAAAGGGTGAAACGATTATTTGTTAACTAAATATTTTGTTCGAATTTTTTATCTTTATAATTCTTTTTAGAAATATCCATCGATGTCGACATTTTATTGATATTTCCATCGACAATTCCATTAAATTGAAACGTCCACATTTCTATTGACATATACATTTAAAACTTTGACTATGACAATGCATAGGGAGGATGCATGTGGGGAAGGCATTGAAATACATTAGGGGTCCCTAAATAATCATATGATATTTTCCTATCATTTTCAGGTAGGCTAATTACAAAGAACCTAATCAATCATAGTATTTGAGATTTATCTTGAAGTTTGTAAATTAATATTTAAAGGAAAGATCTACAAATATCTTACCTTACTATTATTTCCTCAACTACCACAAATTCCAGAGAGTTCTTTAAGATAAGATTAAGATTTAAAATATATATATATAGAATGTATAATATCCAAAAGAGCCTAGAAAGAGGTATCTACTTTTTAGATGAAAGTTTCATTTTTTCTCTTTGTATTATCTCATTTTGTTTTTTCTTTTCTTTTCTATAAGTGAGTATCAAAACCAAGCTAGCGTAATTTGTTTGGGTGGAGCTTCTAATACTCGTATACAGTTTGAGACTATAAAACTTATCATCTAGGACACAGCTTGCTCGTTTGAACATTCATCAGTGTAAGATGATGGAAGGAGACCTTTAAGTTGTTGGAGGAATCGAGAAGCCCAACGCTCAAAATTACAAACATGATCCACTTGTATGGATTCCTATCTCCAATGTCAACACTTATGGAAAGTCGTTGGAGGTATAGAAATCATGTTCACCAGAAGATATACTACCGCTTCGAAGAAATTAATGGAAAGATCAATGTAAGTAAGTAAGATCATGTTTGCTATCAAAACTCGTATTAATTTAATCAAATATGGGCTATCAAGCCCACCCTCAAGTTTGAGAGGCGATATTGAAGCAGACCAACAAAATGTATGGGGCCAAATGGCCTACAAACAATTAGCATAGCCCATTGATTTAGTCTTCCATATAGTTTTGTCTTATAATCTTGAACATATTTTGAGTAGTCTCACTCATTATATAGGCCTATAAATTGATACAACATATAAAATTGTATTTATAAATACCATTACAGACCTAAGTTATTTTACTGAGAATTTATCACAATTACTAACACTATATTGCTCAAAATTCAAACTTTTGGCTACCTATCAAAATCACTCTTTTTAATTCGGTCTTCATGTTACCAGTTTTGTTATTCAGATTAGCAAATCAATAAAATAAAACACGAGTTAAGTGACATTAACTAATTAGACTTACCAAAAACTCATTCTTCTAACCATAGAAATGTTGAGGACATATACGTTGTATATGTAAACTGAAAACACTAGCAAATAGATTACAACGTAATTGGTTAATTATAACAATATAGATACTGACATTTTGATGAACGCCAAAACTTGATAAATATAATTGAGGCACGCTTCAATAACGCTAACTTGAAGACAATTGTTCGCTCTGCACAAGTTGCTAGCATATTGCAACAATTGTATCAGCAGGATACAACGACCAATTCTGGTAGAACAGCAATCTCGAACTACTTGGAACTTTTAGATACTAGCTCTCAACACAAACAAGAACAACACCCCAAAAGAATAGGGAATTCTTGTGAGACGAAGATGATTTCAAACAAGAAAACTTGATATCTCAAATGAGAAAACTAAAACTACATATAGTTGTCCAGTAACCTCTCACAAATATCTCTAACACATTTTTACATATGTTACATGCAACTTTAACATATATAAAGTTACAAATGGGTAACTTTGTAACTTTAATCAAAATAAAGAAGCAACTTTTCATTAAATAAATAAGTTCAAATTTAATAAATAAAGAAACAAAACCACTAGAATAATAGACATATTTACAACAGAATAAATTTCTTTAAATTTCACTTTCCTTCCCACCTAAAAATAAAAAATATATATATACATATTCAATATATATATATATTTTTTTTGGAATACACATCAACTAAATTTTGAGTTCTTTCTTTTTCTTTCGTTTTAATTGCAAAATTATAGTCAATATATCACTGAGTTTGAGTGTGACGTTATCGGTAAGTTCTATTTTTATTTCTTTAAAATTATATCTATCCTTTTAATTTATTTATTAAGAAAATCTAAATATAGAAGATAATTTCTCTAATTAATTTTCAATTTTGTCTTTAATGAAAATAATTGAATTGAATTTTTCGGAAAGAAAATGGTGGTGGCCCTCTTTCTACACCTTGACACGATATCAATTTGATGTGATGTGTATTATTAGATCAAAATATTTTATTTTTAAAGATGCTTGTGCTCACTATCAAATATTTGACAACTTAGAGAAAAAAAAATAAATATACAAATAGAATTTTTATAATAAAGAATTAAATATTTAGCGAGAAAAAAGAAAGAAAAAAGTCCCAACGGATTATAAAATAAGGTGTTTTCCCATCTCTATTAAATACAGGAATTTGATTTCCTGTTCAGTCTTTCGGAAAACCAGCATGGCCCACCCTTCTCATCTCTCTCACTAAGAAATTACTAAATGCAGCCGTTACCTCCGAATATATATATATATATATATATATATATATATATATCTATATATTTTTTTTTAATATTTTCTTTTCAATTTTATTTAAAATAAATATGCTTATTTCTGCTCCATCTTTTTGGTATATTTTTCACCAGTTTTATAAATATATTTAAAATTTTAGTCTAATTTTAAAAGCAAATTTAAGTTTGTAAAAATTATTATCATTATTTTAATCAAAATTTAGCATAGATTTTGAACATATTTTAAAAATAGACCCCAAAGCAAAGAAGCAGTGAAATAGTGATTGTAAACTATGGGGCTGTTTGGTTGGCAATTGAGATTTTGTTTCTTTTTAGATGGATTCAGTCAAATATTGACAGTTTTATTTTCGAAAATTATTTTCTGATCACATATTTTTTTTTTAATGTTTTTGCTGTTTCCAGATTCTGAATTTAAAACTTTAAAATGCATTAGAAAAGATAAAAATTTTGATAAATATATTATATCATGGTATAACTCTTTTCATTTTTGTTAAAATTAAAAAATGTAAAATATAATATATTAAAAAATATATAATATTGTAAAATAATTATATAAAATTTATAATATAGATGTTAATAAATCAATTAATATTAGGTTAGATTTAACTAAATATTTAGTGGGTAATTTACAAATATACTAATAAACACTTTGAACAATTTTTTTTTAATTGAGATTCAATTTCTAAATCTACTGCTAAATACATATCTGAAAATACTAAAAAATAACTTTATTTTTATTGAATCCGGTCATTTTCAAATTTATAGTTTCAAATGACGAACTAAACACACTCTAAAATTTTCAAATAAAAAACTAAAAATAAAAATATTTATCAACCCGTGACTAATTTCTCTCCCACTTGTATACTAACTAACTACGCAAAATTCTATGCCAAAGCGAGTGATAAAGTGGCCTAATTAATTTTGTTTTATCGTTCAAATTTATTTTAGACTTGAAATTTTCAAATTTCATTAGATATTAAGGAAATAACATAATTTATTTTTATCATCAATTAATATTCACAGAAAATTAATAATTCATAAAATGAAAATGGCAGTATTAAATATGTTGCTCACATAAAATTGAAAACAGACGAGGTTGAAGTTTGCGGTCCTGGTTAGATAAGAGACTGAGAGAAATTAAATATTAAATGAAATATTACTACAAATTTTTTAACATTCAAAAGACAATACATGTTAGGCAGGAAAAAAAAAACATTTAAAGAAGATTTTCAATGCATAGAATTTGAAGAACAAAATTAAAATTTTTAAAACTTTACGCACCAAATTATAAATAGAAGTAAATTTTAAATATTTATATTAAAATGTATTATTTTATTTTTAGAAAGCAAGCATTTTGAATTAATTAGGATTTAATTATTTATACATTTAATATAACTAAAAAATTGATATGATATTTATATATAAAAAAATAGGTGACTACAGTATTTATACTTACTCCCAATTCAAAAGTAAAAATTTATATGTAAACAAATCTTACAAATCTACACTGGGGAAGTTGAGAGTTCACAAACCTTATAAATCTACAGTTAAAAAGTTAAAAAGTTCAGAAACCTGACGGAATCTTTTTCGGAAAATTTGACTTTTACCCTGTTTGAAGGGGGTGGGGGCGGATTTAGCCCTTAACCACTACTTCTTATACTAATAGAGTTTAATAACTTCCCATAATAAATTTAAATTTAAATTTAGTTTAACTGTTTCAAGACACCCATCTCCAACTAATAAATCATAAATTCGAATCTCCATCTCCACGTGTTTTTATATTTAAAAGAAAGAAAAAGGAAAAAAACTTCAACTAATCAGTAACTCTAATTTAACTTAACAATTTAATTATATTAAAAATTCATAAATTTAATTTAATTTTTTTTTGAATACGTAAAATGGAATAACTTATTTTTTATGTCTTAATTCATGAATAGACGCTAACAAATACTGTCATCTCATAAAATAGTCGATCAATAGAATGTTCTTTTTATATTAATTAATTGATGATTAACATACTTAATTTTTTTAAAAAAAATTTATAATTCAAAACAAACAGCTGCTTCATTAAAAAAAGGCAAAAACAAAAAAAAAAGATTAAGCTATAATCTTTAAACACCGGCCATGATGCATATTCAATTTTTAAAAAATAAATTTCATTAAATATTACCTTTTTAAATTTCAAGTAGGTACAAAAAGATCGTTTATAGGTTTGCAAATCTTTCCATAAAGCCTTATAGGGTGAATTCAGAAGCCCACTTGTAAGACCTCTGAATGAACACATGGACTCAAAGCACGAGTTCGGATCTCAGAAACACGAGGGACAATGATCAGGTACCAAGTGCACTAGGTTCAGGTTGAGCGCACCAACTTTATCGAAGTTATAGTAACACCCAGCGATCCAGGTAGGGGATTGTCTTTGACAATGCTACAATCTTTGTAGAGCTAGGAGTATTAGGTTGATTGTTGTAACCTCTTCTAGTTATGATTCTCCTCTAAATTAGTTAACTTATTCAGTATTATTTATAAATTAGTTATAAAAGGGCTCGTTGTATTCACTTCAAAATCATCTCAATATAGAAATTGTTTTATCTTCATCCCTCTCTTTAGTTCTGTTATAGTATCAGAGTCCATTGACACGCGTCACTAGGGTCATCTTTTTTTTTTCTCTCCACAAATCCACCGTGGCTGATACTTCCTCTGCTTCTTCTTCCTTCATGAATGCATCTACCATTTCTTCTCCATTGTTTAATCTTTCAAACATTTGCAATCTCATATCTATTCGACTTGATTCTACAAATTATGTGCTATGGCATTTTGAACTGTCCTCAATTCTGCGAGCACATTCCTTTTTTGGCCATGTTGACGGTTCTTCTCCTTCTCCGGAATAGTTTGTTCGATCTGCCACTGGTACTATAACCACCGAAGTCAATACCGCATTTCTTCAATGGAGTTCTCGTGATCAGGGTCTTATCACACTAATTAACGCCACACTTTCACCCTCTGCCTTAGCACATGTTGTCAGTTCCAAATCGGCGAAAGAATTATGGTTGTCCCTTGAAAAGAAGCATTCTTCTAAATCACGTTCCAGTATCCTCGAATTACGCTCCGCCCTATATACGGTAAAAAAGTCCTCTACTGAGTCTGTCGAACAATATATTCGTCGGATTAAAGATATTGTTGATCGTCTTGCTACTGCATCTATTCAAATAGATGATGAGGAAATTCTTGTTCATATTCTTAATGGTCAAACTTCAAACTTTAATGCCTTCCGCACTTCTATTAGAACACGAAATGACACTATTTCTGTAAAGGAACTTTCTGTGTTGCTTGAGGCGAGGAGAAAACATTGGCGGCACATTCTTCTTCAACTGATCATGTACCAACTGCAATGGTATCTATCAAGGGCGTGGATCTTATTCAACTAGCCAACTTTCTAATTTTGGTTGCAGCAATAATTCCTCCAATATCTCTCGAGGTGGTCGCATGTACTGTCAAATTTGTCTAAAACCAGGGCATGGGGCACTCGATTGCTACAACCGAATGAACTTTACATTTCAGGGTCGTCACCCTCCTGCTCAACTTGTGGCCATGGCGGTAAATGCAATGACCCCTTCTTCATCCTCTAATACTCACAATAATTTTTGGTTGTTAGACAGTGGCTGCAATGCACATGTGACCAATGATTTAGCCAATTTGAATCTAGTTGATTCTTACAATGGAGAGAAATCCGTCACAGTCAGCAATGTACAACCTTTAAACATTTCACACACAAGCAGTGGTATACTTTCTACATCCTCGCATGCATTTACCCTTTCCAATGTGCTTCATGCTCCTGATTTAGCCACAAATCTTATTTCAGTTCATAAATTTTGTCTGGATAATCATTGCATTTTTGTATTTGACTATGACTGGTTCCTCATTCAGGATAAGGTTACTGGCACTACTCTCTATAAACGAAAGAGTGCTAATGGACTCTACCACATTCCTAGTTCGTCTACTTTGTCGTCAGCCCGCAATGAGTTACATCCAAAAAACTGTGCTCTTCTTGCAAAAACGGAGTCTTATCTTTGGCATCATCGGCTTGGCCATCCTTCACCAAAAATATTACGTCATGCTTTGTCTACATTTGGTTTGTCAATTTCTCATTCCTTTAATACTTGTCAATGCACTAGTTGTCTTAAGGCAAAAATGTCTAAACTATCATTTCCTATGTCTCACTCATCTTATTTTGCTCCTCTTGAACTTGTTCACAGTGATGTTTGGGGACCTTCTCCTGTTATTTCTCTGACTGGATGTCGCTATTATGTTAGTTTTATGGACAATTTTAGCAAGTTTACCTGGCTTTTTACAATTGCAAATAAATCTGATGTGAGTGCTATTCTTCATAAATTTGTGTCATTTGTTGAAAATCTTCTCTCATCTAAGCTTAAAACTTGTTGTTCTGATGGTGGTGGTGAGTTTGTTAATTCGTCATTTCTTCCTTATTTGAATCTAAAGGTATTTTACATAAAAAATCTTGTCCTTATACTCCTGAGCAAAATGGTGTTGCTGAATGTAAACACAGGCACATTGTTGAAACTGCTCTATCATTGATGTTTCATTCTTCAACACCTGCTGAATTTTGGCCTTATGCATTTTCTACCGCCGTCTTTCTTATAAATAGAATGCCCACTCCTCTTGTTGCGTTTTCGCCTTTTGAAAAACTTTTTGGTAAGACTTCGGATTTGCTTCATTTAAACGTTTTTGGATGTGCCTGTTATCCCTTATTAAAACCATACACTAAACATAAACTTGAGCCCAAAACATCTCAACATGTTTTTCTCGGCTATACACTTGACTTCAAAGGCTATATTTGTTTTAATCCCACTACGCGTAAGTCTATAGTTTCTCGTCATATTGTGTTCCATGAAACTGTCTTCCCTTTTTCCCAACCTAATACTCCTACTTCCCATGTCTCCTCCTCCATAGATCCTACAATTCTTCTCAAGCACCTCTCAACCTTGAACCATGCCCAACCATTACCTCATTACGAGCTGCCCAGTCCTTGTGACCACCTTGTCATTGTTTCTTCTTCCTCCACTGCTCTAAATTTTTGTGTTGTCCCTGTCCCACCTGCACATAACATGTCCTTTTCTTCTACTCCATTGCCGACTGCTCTGACTAATGCATCCACTGTTGTTACGCCTGATCCTGTTGTCCCTGAGGCCTTCTTTCCTCATGAAAACCCTACATTATCCTCTTTCCCTATTGTTTCACCAGGCGATCCTACTTGTTCATCCACTTCTTGCAGTTCAGCCACTGATGTTCGCCCCATTAATGTTCATCCGATGCAAACACGGGCAAAGTCGGGTATTTTTAAGCCCCGGGCCTATTCCGTTCTCAGTGAGTCCATAACTATTCCTATAGAACCTTTTTCATACACTGAGGCTGCCAAGTTTTCTGAATGGAGAGCTGCCATGTCAGATGAATTTTTAGCTCTCTAGGAGCAAGGTACATGGTTACTTGTCCCTCGAACACCCGATATGAATGTTGTTGGTTGTAAATGGTTGTTTCGCACTAAGTTCAATCCTGATGGCTCTATCGCCCGTTATAAGGCTCGATTGGTGGCTAAGGGTTATCATTAAATGGAGGGCTTGGATTTTGATGAGACCTTCAGACCTGTTGTTAAAAAGCCTACTATCCGAGTTGTACTGTCTCTTGCTGCTCATTTTAATTGGTCACTTACTCAGCTTGACGTCAAGAATGCCCTTTTGCATGGTAATCTTTAGGAAGATGTTTTTATGTCTCAGCCCGTTGGTTTTATTGATACGTTTTGCCCTGATTACGTTTGCTGCTTACACAAAAGTTTGTATGGCCTAAAACAGGCTCTTCGGGCTTGGTTTGAACGCTTCACCAATTATCTGATCACACTTGGGTTAGAGGTTTCTCTTGCTGATACTTCTTTATTTGTACGGTCTGTTGATGGATCTCTGACTTTTCTCCTCTTATACGTGGATGATATTATAATCACTGGTCTCGATTCTTCCTACATTGCTGTTCTCAAGAAAGCTCTAGCTACTGAATTCCAAATATCTGATTTTGGTGCTCTGAGGTACTTTCTGGGTTTAGAAATTAAGTTCTTACCTATTGGTATTTTTGTGAATCAAGCAAAGTACTTACAAGATTTATTAGTCCGTTCTGGAATGTGCTTGGCCAAATCATGCTCCACTCCTATGTCCACTTCTATAGATCTCCATGCTTCTGCACCCATGTTTACTGATGCATCTCCCTATCGTCAATTGGTGGGTTCATTACAATATTTGACGTTTACTCGTTCTGACATTACTTTCTCTTTCAATCGGGTTAGTCAGTTCATGCAACATCCCACAGTTGTTCATTATTCTGCGATTAAACGTATTTTGCGATATCTAAATGGCACCAAGGATCTTGGTATTTTGTTTTAGAATAATGCCTTGACCCTTTCTGCCTTTTATGATGCTGATTGGGCTGGAGATGCTATTGATCGCCGATCTACCACTGGCTTTGTTGCATTTCTTGGCTTGAGCCCTATTTCTTGGTCGACCAAAAAGCGACATACTATGTCTCCTTCTTCTACTGAAGTTGAGTATCGGTCTTTGGCCACTACTACTGCTGACTTATAATGGCTACAACCACTTTTATGTGGCTTTCTTGTCTATTTGAAAGACCCCCCATATTATGGTGTGATAATGTTTCAGCAATATCTCTTGCCAGCAACCCGGTGTTCCATGCTCGCACCAAACACATAGAAATTGATTATCATTTTGTTCGTGAAAAGTTCGTGCGCAAGGATATTTCTGTTCGCTTTGTGTCATCCAAAGACCAAATTGCTGATTTATTTACCAAGGCGCTGTCTACACAAGCCTTTTTATCTTTACGTAGCAAACTCATGTTTTTCTGTTCAACCTTGAGTAGTTTGAGGGGGTGTATTAGGTTGATTGTTGTAACCTCCTCTAGTTATGATTCTCCTCTAAATTAGCTAACTTATTCAGTATTATTTGTAAATTAGTTATACTTAGGCTCTATAAAAGGTCTCCTTGTATTCACTTCAAAATCATCTCAATATAGAAATTGTTCTATCTTCATCCCTCTCTTTAGTTCTGTTAAGGAGGACAATAGGGACAGAATGTGGGGATCATGCATCTCCCACTCAGGTCTCTCTCGTCCTCTCCATCTCTCCATAAAGTGAAGGTCGGGAAGCCTTTGAAGGAGGCTAGTATGCAAATTCTCTTGCCATAAATCTTAGTGTCTCATACTCATTGTAACTTATGCATCTGAGTGAAATCGACAAAGCACCACATCGGTATTAGGTTTCTATGTAGGTCTAGCTGCGTTTGAAGATAAAGACATATGTAGTACCTACGCGGTGCCTACGTAGCACATACTCACAAATCGAAATTAACAATTGACGTCATCTGTGACAAGAGTTTAATGCAAGTCCTATCCCTTGCAGAAAAGCAGTCCGAGGCGAGTGATGAAGAAAAACCTAGGACAAACACACTCATAGGGCTTACGTTTTGAAATAGCATTGGCATAGAGAAACCTTTACCGACGTTCTGATTTTTTTTTTGTCGGTATTATGTTTTCCATTTCCTAACGAGGGTATCCGATGCAATATTTTTATTAAGGGAAAAAATTTTACTGATATTTTTCTTACTTTTGCTCACATATTTTTTTCCCTTTGCATTGCAAAAAAAAATTTAATTTCTAGCCTTCTAGAAAATTATGAGTCCTTTTTGGTCCCCTCTCCAGTCACGTCATCGTTCTATCTTTTCCTGATTTAGCCACAACTTGTTTCTCATTGGGTCCTACGTAAAAATTCGAACCACATAATATATCTACGTGTGACTTGACAATTATTCAACTCAGAGAAAAATATATAGACTAAAAAAACATCATTTAAATTCATTGTTAGTTTGTCAAAACAACCATAGGTTAGTAGTTGTAATCATATATCTTCAATATCACACGTATTTTATTTAAAAAAAACTCATAATTAACCTTGCACCACTCCACATGTCGTTGATGGAAAATAAATATGAAATCATTTCGCATTTTAAAAATAGTTTTAACACTAGTGTGGCAAAAAATAAAACACTTCTATAATATTTTGAAGGAGATGTGATAATTTGATTTTCTTAAAATAAAAATTCATTTTCTTTCCAATGAAAAATCTCTCATTTTCCCTCTCTTTCAAATGTCCACATCATTTTTCCTAGCCAATCGCGCCTCGTATGTGTTAATAGAAAGAAATAGAAGGGTGGCCCAACACGATGGCGCTAGAAAATGGAGTAAGGAAAAGAAAAATTGTTAAATGTGACAACTATCTCCTAATAAACCTTAGTCTATTTGAAGGGGGATCCCTCTTTTTTTCCTCATACATCAAATGCTCCAAAAATAATAGTCACATCATTCCAGCTTATAGGGACAAACACTTCACCCCACAACCCAACATTTTTATTTCTAAATTTATTTACAAATCAAGTATTTTTACCTGCATTCAATCTTGTTTTTGAAATTCTTTTTCCTTATTTATTTATTATTATTATTTTAAATCTCAATCCAACAAATTAGCTTAGCCGGAAGGCCTTATTCACAAAGATTATCAGGGACGCACAATTTTAATTCTAATTCTAATTTCTAATCTTATCTTTCAATGTATCTTATATATTAAAATATTAATTATTTAAGATGTACTCAGATTCTTAAATGTTAATGTTTTATTAATATTTCTAATATATATTTTATCTCTTTCTGACATAGTTAATCCAAAGTTGTTATGCACTCTTATGCATTGTATAGTTAAGTCCATATGAGTATAATCACGACATGCAATTAAGTTGATTCTTCGTTGGTGGTAGTTATATATAGTAATTACATCATATACATTAAGTATCGCCAACCCTTTGATAAACAATTTGTTTATGACCTGACCATAAACTAAATTATTTTCGAACCAATGAGAGGACGGGAAGAAGTAAATTTCATTTTTTGTGAGATTATGTTCCTAGTTTCCTATTAAGTCATGTCCTCCAAATAATAGGTTCTTTTGGATCGGCAACAAGAGTCATTCTTATCCCATATAACAAATAGAAGTTTATATCTCACTCAAGATTAAGATGGAGTAGTGTATGATCATTTTGTAAAATATTTATCTTTTATTTTAATAGATTTATAAAAAAATATTTAACATTATACAGTCTAGTATTACACAAACTCATTGTATATGAAATCCCCTACCCCATTTCTCTATATAAACTATTAGAATCATAAAATAATTTGTAACTTTTACAAAGTAAGCGAATCAACATTGTGACCATGATAGGGTATCCAACCATATCCATCTACTATATTCTCTCAAAGGCTACTTCTCGAGCATAATCTCCCTGTATACCAAGTACATATTGTTCAAGATTACATTTTAGTTACCCCGAATTTTTATTATTTTATTAATAAGTAAAAAAATAAAAAAATTACGAGATTTTAGGGCATAAATCAAAACGGCAGCTTCCTCTAATACTTCCTTGATGATAACCTTCTGAGCGCAACAAGGGTTCCGCAATGGTGGGCCGTGGTGGGCCGTGGTGGGCCGGGTTAAGGGGCTAGCAAGGTGGGTGGGGGACGACGAAAATAGCGCTTAGTGACGACAAATCTTATTGAAAGCAATATTATTGACCTGTTTCTTAAGCTATTGGTCCCTCCAAATTTTGTTGGTTACTCAAACGTGTTGTATTCGTTCAGGAAGCACGTTCTGTAAATGAATCCCTACAAAAAAAAAAAAAAAAACAAATACAAAAACAAACACAAAAACAAAACAAAAACAAAAGCAAAAAAAAATTCTTCTTTTTAGTTTTTCGTTTTTCGTTTTTAAAAAACAAAAATATATATGTTTGATAATATTTTTTGTTTTTTGTTTTTAAAAAATAGAAAATCAAAACAGCTATGGTAACCATTTTTAGTTTTTTGTTTTTAAAAAGTTAGAAAATTGAAAATACATATTAGAGAGAAAAAAATTTATGTAAAGTAAATATGACAATGGTATGAGTGCGAGTGAGGATGCTCTCCTACATTCTCGTGCTCGTGAAGATATTTAGTTTTTGTCACCACCTCGTTCTTGGGTACGAGAGATGTTTTTTAGAAAAATTATCGGTTTTATAATTGTTTTTAATTATTTTAGAAGTTAAATTATCGGTTTTATAATTGTTTTTAATTATTTTTAGAAGTTAAGTATAAAAAAGTGTAATAAATATATATTAATTATTTAAAAATGGAATCTAGGATGGGGACGGGATGAGGACATGCATTTTTCCTATTTTTGAGATCCGACCCTGCGGAAATTTTTATCTATCCTCTAATGTAGAGATATGAAAATACAAGTTAATGTAAATAAACTTTTGGAAGATATATTTTAGAGAGATAAATAAAAAGATTTAGAAAGAAAATAATGAAAGAAAAGTTAAAAGACAAAAAGAGAAAAGTTTTTGAGAAAAAAAAGTAAAGTCGAGAAGAAAAATATGGTAAAGAAAAAAATTATAGTAAAATCAAATTTAGACATAAAAACAATATTCAAAATATAATTTTTAGAGAAAATAAATAAACCAATAAAAGTTATAGTGAAAGAAAATTAAACAAGAAAATAAAATGTAATTTTCAAAGGAAAAAATAGACTATAAAGAGAAAAAAAATTTATAAAAGACGGAATTTTAGAAAAAAATTAAGAAAAATATTAAATTTTTAGAGAGGTAAATGAAATTGGTCTGTAAAAAAAATTAAAAAAATTAAAAAAAAGAGATAAATAATAATAAATATTCAAAATATAAAAAGTTTAGAAAGAGAAAAAACCTGCATCCAATTGTATACGGCAGCCACGTTCAATTAATCTTCCTCCAATTTGCTCAACATACTCTCTAAAGGTATATTCTCAGTTCTCTTCTCTTTAATCTCTCTTTCAATCAAACTCTAGATATCATAGTATCATTCAACATCGAGGTTTCAAAATATGTGATTTATCTCGTAATGCCATAAACATATTTATGCCATTTATAAATATATTTTTGGTCTTTTAATTTTGAAATTGTTGTCTATTTAGTTACTAAGTTTGAAGCATAACACTTTTTCATTCGAAAGAAAAATCATTTTATTAAAGAGTGTATATAACAAACTGTTAGAATCCATATAAATGAATTAAATCCTATTAACTCAAGTTTATGAGTTGGGTGGTGGTTTGTTCATTTTTAAAATAGTATCAGAGAGGAAAGTCTTTGTTCGAACCCTAATTTATAAATGATGTGGCTATATTTATTAATTTTTAATCTTTATGTGTCATTTCTTTTTCTTCTTTTCCCGTGTCTCTTTCTTCTTCTCCACTTCTTATCTTTCGTATCTTTTGGATTCCATCTCAAAACCAATTAGTAATGAAATGAGTAGTCAACCTCTCTTTTTTCAAGGATCCTTAATATGCTCTCTCAAGATCATGACTCTTTTAACTCATCAATCTTGTTTAGATCTCATTTTTTGACCGAATATTCGTTTGAATGTTTTGGACTCTGATACCATATTAACAATGGTGGGATTTCATCTCAAAATCAATTGACAATGAGAGAGTAGTCCTATTTCTATTATAAACTATTGCAAGGTTCATTTTCTTTTAGATCCTTAACATCCTCTTTCTCGTTATCGTTCTCATTCTCTCGTTGTCGTTCTCATTCTCATTTCGTTCCTCGTTCTAGATCTGTAACCATAATAGCCTCTCCCTCCTCTACGCACAGATCTGGAACGGTGGCACAGAGGAGAGTAGCTGTTATGTACAAAATACAGAGTTCCAACGCTGAAAAGATCAGCACTAGTATGCCAATACAGTTTGTTTCTAATAATAAATACCCACAACACAAGACAAATCCGTTTTCCTTTTCTTTTTCTTTTTTTTTTAATTGCATTTTTGGGTTGGAAAGTGGAGTGGGAACAAAAATATTTTTGCATCTACTAGAGAAAGAGAGTGGTTATTATTGTGGGACGATGATATTTCCAGACCTGAACAAGAAAGTGAAAGAGAATGGGGCAGCTACCAGCATGCGTTGAAGACGGTGATTTTTCGTTAGTCAATTAACGGTGAAATAGCTTTAAGGATGATTTACTACTATTTTACAAATTTTAGTGATTAAAATGTCTCTTATGAAATAAGCAATGTTCCCATTTGAAAATAAAAAACAAGAAAACAAGAAATTTGTTTTTTTCTTTTAAAAAATTTCTATATAATTTTGAAAATATTTCAAATAAAAAGTCCAAGATTGATTTTTTAAAATAAAATTAGAAGTAAAAACATGAAAGAGTAAGAAACTCATGAACGAAATAAACTATAAATTTGAACTCAAATACCAAAAGTATATTTTACTCTTGTGTTATTTATGTCTCTAATAATTGATCCATAGAAAAAAGATAACATTTAGATAAATAAATGATTGCCTAAATTAATATTATTTAACTAATAAGATATCTAAGTAGGGGTGTTCAAAAAATCTGACAACCCGACGAATCCAACCTAACCATGAATTGGGTTGGATTCAATTAAACCTCGGTTTGGGTTGGATTGGAAAATTTCCAATCCGATCGGGTCGGGTCGGGTCTCAGGTTGACCCTTCAAAAATTCAGATTGACCCGACCCGACTCGAATACTACATTATTTATATATTTTTTTAAAAAATAAATACATAATATTTTTTAATCTTCTATTTCAGCCATTCCTTATGTTTTAATCTCAGCTATTCATTAAACTTTTAGGGTTTTCTTCTCATCTTCCTCCCTCAAATTTTTAGGGTTTTCCTCTCATCTTCCTCCCTCATTTTGATTTTGAGATTCAAGATCAAAATTGGTCTCCTCCATTGTTGTCTTTTCACTCAAGCTCCCCACTGCAACCGTCGTCGTGCGCCGCCCCTGCAATTTCGTTGCCGTCGTCGCTTGCTGCCCATCACCGTCTTTCACTGCCCATGCAATCCCGTCACAAATTGCTGCCCCTACAGTCCCGTTGCAAATCGCCATCCCTGAAGTCCTGTCGCAGATCATTCAATAATATTTCCTCTTTTGCAGTTTTTTTCCCTGGATCTTTTTCTTTAAAATGGACAACTCGACAATCCAACCGACCCAAACCCGAAATTTTTGGGTTGGGTTGAGTTGAATTGACCATCAATTTCTAAGTCGATAGTTCTTCCATATGGCCAACTTGAAAATTCGGGTTGGTTCACCACAATCCAACCCATTCCTCCGTGGACATCATATATCTAAGAATGTTAAAATCTTCGTCTAATAAATAAATAATAGTTTTTCTTTTTTCTTTTTTCAAATAAAGACAGGATAAGATTGATTTTGAGAATGTGATATTTTAGATGACTTAATTTTTTTTTCTTTCTAATTCATCATTATTTTAGTGGCCAATCATTAATGTAAGAAAGATTGATAGACTATTTGTCTTTACTCAAAGAATGTGAGGGTAAAATTTAATAAATAGTTATATTTTGATTAGCATTAAATTATTTTTTTTTCTTAAAAACAACATTTTTAGGAAACGTCTTAATCTAAATTATTGGCAAAATACGACAAATGTCATTAAAACCCAAGGGGCATGCATGGCTTTGTCAAACGCAGGGGGTCCCTTTAATTTGTCTTCAGCCATTGTGTGACGATTCCATATCTCCATCCAATTAAATAATATATATTTTAAACACATAAAAGGTGTCAAAACTAGAAAGATTTTTGAATGATGAGGTTGATTTGACAATTTGTATGGCCTTTAATAATCATCTGAGTATAGATTTGAAATCTTTTTACGGATTCCGTGTGAAATTCATCAACATCAATTCATGTTTTTTTTCCAATCAAATAATATTTTCTAGCCAACGGTTAACTCTTAACTCTCGTATGTTAATTGTTTCCGCCAACTTAAACATAATTCAAATAGTTAAAATATGTATTCTTCAAAATCTGGAGTTAAATTTTTCATAAAAAAAATGATAATTACGTATGAATTGCATGCAGCTACTTTCTCTCTCATGTACACGAAAAACAAACTAAGGAGCTTTAGCATCCCTATTTCACCATTTTCTTAGTTTTTTTTTAATTAGCTTAAACTTTATAGTTTTCATAGCTATTTGAAGGTATTTTTTCCTCGAAACTTTTACTTACAAGGTTTCAGATAAGCAGAGATATATATGATATTAAGTTGCCATTTGGGCTACAGTTTGAATAGTTCTTTTCGACCGCACAAGAAAGCCATGTGGAAACTTGAGAACTCCTTAACATATATGCACTTCGGCCAACCTCTCATGTTTTTTTTTTTTTTACTCGAAATTGACATCAAAGATTTTCCTTATTAAGCTCACTTGAAAATTTAAACTTGAGACATTTAAGTCAGTATTACCAATGATCAAGCCCTTTGAGAATGGACTTGACATAACTTGTTAAGATAATAGAATCTCTAATTTCAATGTTCATATATATATATTAGCCTACATTATCTATTTTGAGCTAAAGTCTTATACTTCCTTCTTATTTTTTAATTTAATTAAAACGTAGAAATATTTATTTTGAAAATACATTTTGGAAAGAAAAATAATTAAATACTTCTTTTTTATAAAATTTTTCAAACTTTCTACAATTATCGAAAATCTTTAAAAAGTGTTTTTAACTTTCTACAATTTTAACCAAACAATACAACTAAATTTTTGAAAAACACTTTTATTCCTCTACTAGTACTTAAAAAACAATGTCAAATACATAATATATCTTAGCGTACCGCCAAAATAATGGTGGAGATTGTTTGTATTTTTTTAGTAAAACAAGTGAGATGTTCGGAGACAAAAGTAAATTACCATTGAGTTAAACTTATGTTATTGATAATTTATTGGAGTTGTTTGCCATTGACAGTCGAAAACTTAACCATATTATCTAGTTTTCAGTTTCCCATCCTTTTCGTTCAAATCAACTCATAATCAAATATGTAAGATTTTGAAACCTCCAACACACGAAATTATTGTCCAAAAGCTCAAAGACATAATTGTTGTCCACAAAGTCATGTGTGAAACTTCCTTTTGGAGATTGTTATTGAAACTTGTTTTGGAGATTATTATTGTAACTTTTTTTGCCAACCATGTCCCCCTCTCTTTAGAAAAACCACCTTTACATAAATCTTCAGCACATGGGTTGTTTTTCTGTCCTTGATCAAATTGTTCTTTATAAGAAATTACAAAAATAAAAATAAAACGGAATACGTATTTATATATATGGCATTAGGTTTAAATTTTACAAAAATAGTATAAATAATCACATAAGACTAACCAAAAATGATTTTTGTGACATTTAAAAAAAATTAAAAGTTAATAATATTTTTATGGATACATATTATGTTTTTTTAATATAAAAAATGAAATCATCAATCATTGAAAATACATGAGTTCTGAACTAATATATATTATAATACTACGTGGACTTCGCAACACTCCATGTTATTAATTTTCTTAAACATGGAATGAAAAGATATTAGAAAGAAAAATGTATAAATAATTTGGTTCATGATGTTTTGAAACTTACTTTATTTTTGTTACTATATATATTTACACCCTAAGCTTTAATTATGTTTATCAATGATTATTAATGAGATAGTTTCAAATATGCATGTTAATGTATTGATATGGAGATATACTAAATAAATAAATAAATAAATAAATATATATATATATATATTATATATATATATATATATACTTAAACTAAGATAAGTTATAGAATATATGTTGATGTGGGAATTGAATGTATATATTTAGCGGTCACTATCATTCAAACTTACTCTGACCAATCTATGTGACTTCATATTTGCCTACATTACATTAATATGTTAATATAAGATTGAGTCGAGTCATTTTTTTCTTAAAGTAATTGACAATCGAATGATAACAAAGACTAACATAGTTAATTTTTGAATTTGACATAGTAAATTAAATATTAAATTTCATACATCACAATACAATATATTTGAAGTCAAAACGAGCATAGCTCAGCTGTAATACAATATATTTGAAGTCAATCCTACCTCATGGTTGGATTTAAAGTGGTTTTAATGTATTTACCTTAAAAAAAAAAAGAAAGAAAAACACAACTAAAAGTAGAAGAGAGAAAATATATATATATATATATATATTTTTTAAATAAAGGTTAAAACCCTATTTTGCTCCCATGGTTCTTTTTACGACATTTCGTTTTGTGGGAATTTGAGATTCTCATGGGATGGACTTCTAGGTTCCGTGTTTGTTTGGTAAGAATGTTAGATACCCAGGTATTTTATTGCCATACTGGAGGCATATGAGCAATTTTAGATATCTTCCATGAGTTTTTAACATTCTCGTGTTGATGACATATTCTTTTAATAATTTTATCTCTCACCATGTTTGTTATATAATATTTTTTTCATCAATAATTTTTATTTTTCATATATTTTATTTTATTTAGAAAATAAATATATGCACTAATTCATTGTTTTATTGTTTTTTTAGTACTGCCCTAATTCATTGTTTTATTGTTTTTTTAGTACTGCGCTAATCATTGTTAAATGTCTAAAATACAATTTTAAGATATAAAATAAACTTTAGTCATATAATCTCTTAATTAATTTGTTGTTCGAATCTAATGGGCAAAATTTTATTTATTTTAATCTTTCAATAGTCCCCAAACATAAATTAAATTGACATAAAAATATAATATTAAATTAATAAAAATAAAATTTTTATATAAATTCAAATAATATTAAATTTAACATATAAATTATAGGACAAATTGCAAAAGCCACCCAGATAGTTGTTAATATTTTACCCTAAATTTTCAATTTTAAAAATTAAACTCTCAAATCTCACACATGAAAAAAAATTAGACCCAAAGTAAAAACTAGTCCCTTATTATTATTTTTTTTTATAGAATTGCACCCTTACCTTTTCAATGGTAAAAATTATATGCTCAAACTTAAATGAAAAATAATTGGATCTTTTTTAAAATTCTACTTATCGACTAAAAACTTCTTGGTTCGACTCCATTGTCGTTGGAGAGTTCTTCAACCTCTGAAGGTAAATTTGCAATATTCTCAAACAAACAGTGTTGAAGTTCGTCGCAAAATTTCGATACTGCTCGAAAATTTAGAGGCCACACGCCTTTGGCTACAATTGCACTTCCGTCGAAACCCAGAGCTCTGACTTCACCATCACTTTGAACTGGACCAATTCAAATAGATTTAATTTTCTAGAATTTGAAGGTTTAATTTTTAGCGCTAAAAATTTTTAAGGGACAATTTTCTCTGAGGGTTTAGATTTTAAATATTCAAGGGTATATTTTTTTTAGGGTTTAATTTTTAGAATTTATAATTTAGAGGGGGCAATTATAGCAACTATTATACTTCAAGCGTGATTTTTACAATTTACTCTAAATTATAAGACGATTGGTAAATGTGTCGTTGGAAACCTATATGATTTAAATATATTCTTCTCATGTACAAATCTTACAAAAACAAAAACAAATATAGTTGTTCAAATATTTTCGAATGTCCTTATAAATTTTCTTACCAAGGTCTAACCGAAAATGTCGAAATTTCAAGTTTAATTTGTTTTAATTTGTGTTTCCAGTACACATACTTCTAAAATTACCATGATTCCGAACAGGCCATAGTCATGTCATACGACAAAACTTCGTACAAGGGTAAAACGATAAGGAAAAAGGAACAGATCCGGTAACATAACACAATAAACGTGCGTTTTTCTCCTTCTTCTTCTTCACCTTTAAACCAGGGAAAAAAAAAAGGCAAATAGTTTCGTACAAAATTTCTGTCTTATTTATAGAGGAATCGTTTAGCTTTTAAAGAAACCCAGTTTTTGAATTCTATAAAGCTCAACTGCTCAAGGTGCCCAAAAAGGGAGGAAACAAAAAAAAAAGTAATAATAATCATTTCTTTTTCTTTTTTTTTTCCCTCTGTTTTTCTCTTTTGGTTGTTGGTATGGAATTCAATATTCAATCTCCATTGTCGTTCGAGGTGGTGGAGGAGCTACTTCCTCTCCCTTCTCTTTCGTGCGTTGATATCGCCGTTCCTCAGTTGCCCGCCGCCCACAATCTGAGTGACATTATTCTCTCTCAAAGCCCCAAATACGGCCGCCGGCGAAAAGAGCCGCCCGTATTTGCCGGCGACGAAAACAACAAGAAGAAGAAGATTATCCACAGAGATGTGGAGCGGCAAAGAAGGCAAGAAATGTCCACTCTTTATGCAGCTCTTCGCGCCCTTCTTCCTCCTGACTATCTTAGGGTAAACTTTTTACTTTCTTTTTGATTGAGAGAAGATTTAGAAACAGTATTTTGAATCCCTATTCAAGGATTGTGAAAGCATCCATATATTTAATTACTTTTCGGTTGTTAGGAGGCAGCCATAACTGCCCTTTGAACTTTGAACTTTGCTTTTTCTAATGTGATGCATTGTTGGTCTATTCTTATCGCATTTATTAATGTTTTAGATTTCATTTTTGTCCTTTAAATTTTCCCGGTTTAACTCTCAAAATGTATATTTTGATTTAAGAAGTTAAAAAAAAAAAAATCATTATTTTAGTATATGAACAAACAAAATATTCTTTTTCTCTCGTGAACTTTTTAGAAAATAACCATTAATTAAGATTCTTCCTTTGTCATTTAATACCGGCATATTCCAATACTTGCCTCTCATCTATGTGACTTGAATACATACATATTGTTAACGATCTCATATTGAAAATATAGGAAACCTAATAATGGTTTATATTAAAGTTCTCATTGTAAATTAGTATATGATATGGAACCATGAATATTGATAGGATCGAATTCACTTTAAGAATCTTTTGAAAAGGCCAAACATTTTTGTAAGATAAAGGACCACCATTTTTGTCCTATGGAGGATGATACAATCTCAGCAGTATCACACCTACCATGAGGTCTCGTGTTCGAATCTTACTCGACCCAAATAATGAATCTTAGTAGAGATCCACTAGTGTGATCCCGACATCAATTTTAGAGGGAGAAAGAAAAAAAATACCCAAATATTTTTAAGGAACAATGTAAAGTTACTTTCACTTTTTGAAAGTGTACACGGACCCAAAAAGTTGAGGGACCAGACATATGATATCGTGTAGGAGGCACTATATTGTGGTTTTCCCATTGTTTTTCACCTCTCACCAATAATTTAACAGTACGTATGACAGTGGTAAATTTGGTGCATTGGGACAGGGAAAGAGGTCGATATGCGATCACATGCATGAAACAGTGAAGTACATACAGCACATGCAGACGAAAATCCAAGAGCTGTCGCAAAAGAGGGACGAGCTGAAGAAACATGCCAAACAAAATTCAGACCACGAAACTACGGAGACACCGAGCACCACAAGAAAGGACACAATCGTAGTGAGAAAAAAACATGGTGGAGTTCAAGTTGTTCTAGATACGGCCACTACTCGCAGGCGGCCGGTTTCCAGCATTCTAGAAGCTTTAATTGCAGAAGGGCTCCAAATCGCCAGCTGCATTTCCACCAAGATAAACGACAGGTTCCTCCACACCATCGAATCCGAGGCTGCCGATGATAGCAACCCAAGTGTCGACGTGTCGGAACTCCACCATAAATTGACCAACTTGGAGAACTTTCCATTGGATTAAATTAGATTTTGTAGAGGAAAGGGGTTTTGGTTTTGGTTTTGATTCGGTGTGTGTTGGTGATTTCTTATTTTTCTAGTGTAATCTCGGAATGATTCAATAATTGCTTTCCATAATTCTTTCGTGCTAATGGGTTTTTGTTTTGTTAGTTATGTACATTTTGCCGATTCTGTTTAGTGCAAACCTGTGTTAGCATTTATTGTTGGTGTTTTATGATTTAGGTTCTTTAGTTAATTTTTTGGTTAATTTATTGAGCCGAAGAGGAGTAGGACATCTTTCTTTCTCGGAGGTATCAGGATTCGACTTCTTTTGGGAGAGAGTGAAAGGAAATTGATCCTGAAATGTTAATAAGCTTGAAATTGATTCTTCCTCGCTCGATGTCCAAATTGTAAATGGCGATAGACCAAAAAAAAAAGAGAGTTTTTTTCAGTAGTGTGCGTGGTTCATCTGCCTTCCTAACTACATATAGGCAACAATGCTTTGCACTTTGGCCCTTCAAAACACTACAAATGATCAAGGGGACAAGATTCGGACATATGGCTCTCTATTCTCAAAACAGATGGGCTGACCAAATTACAGCTGCTACACCTCGTCTCACCCTCTCCCCTCCCCTCCCAGAGCATATAGATCCACCAAATTAATGAAGACACAAACAAAACTCGACCATCTTTTTGGACAAAAGGATGCGAGAATTGATCTGATTCACATTAAACCTAGCTAGAATTATCGTGGTATAGTAGTAGTGTGGTAGTTTAGACTTCGCCGTTATCTCTTAAAGCTATGGCCACTATTTCAAGCCCTTAGCTTCTTCAAGTAAGTCTGGTTCTTCCACTTTCTAGAGTGATCCAGTTAATAGGCCACTAATTAGCATCTAGATTTTACTAGTTAATACGGGTGATGTTCCGATAAGCACATATCAAGTCATTTGAGTGAACCAACTGAGAATGATAACGAAATGCACAAGTCATTAGTTGGATGCACTAAAAGAGAACTTGAGCTTATTGGTATTGATTATAGAAAATATCAAAGGTATGGATTTAATTATTAGTGGATTAGTAGTCGATTATTAATTTTCTTATGAATACTTAGTAAAATCTTTTCTTTTAGGTTAATAGAAGTTTTTCCTTCTTACAATTTCTCAATTATTTCTACCATGTTATTCTCTTATTCTTCTTTCTTTCTTTTTTCATTTTTTTTTTTTACATAGAGACCTTTTTTCTTTTCTTTTTTCTTATTCTCCTGTCTTTTCTTTTTTCCTTTCTTCAACAACAATGTTTTCTTTTTTACTTTTATGATAATTCATTATTTTTTATTCTATCAAAAAGGAGAAAATAAATTTGATTTCACAACCACGTGCAGCCTAAGCTATGGTTCAAAATCAATGGATTTTGTGGGAAAAAAAATCCACTTTTACTCTAAACTGGGCAAATTATATATATATATATATATATCAATTAGTGATTATATTGAGAACCTAATTTTGAATACAAAACCAACTAAACTGTTAAATAGCAGAAATCTTGTTAAATACAAAATTGCAACTTTAAAAATTTATTACATTTTATTTTAAGATATAGATTAAAAGGAGACGTAATTTAGAATCATTAAAAATTTTGTACTCAAGAGAAAAAAATATTCGTTTTCTTTTATAGACGTAAGGTAGCTAAAGTTTTTTATTTTTCTATTTTATTTTTATTTTTACCTTGAAGTAGGAGTGGAGGACTCAACTAATGACTTTTTAAATTAGAGATGCATGCTAATTAAAAATTAAATCGGATCTCTTCAACAAAGTGGAGCCAAGTATTTAATAATTCATTCCGGAAAGTCCAAAGGCAATATTAATTGAATGTACTTCTCAATAATTGAATGAATTTTCTAGAATTGTTTTTTAAGAAATTGTCTGAAGAAGTACGCCTGTCCCCATACTTTATGTCTTGTCCTCATAAATAGAGAAGATGTGGCCAATATTATTTAAATGACGAAATCTAATTTACTAATTGGAACAAAAACAAGATTTAAAACCAAAAAAAGAAAGAGATTATTTTCTAAAAGGCGGTGAAAGGATGGCCTACTGCCTGTGCATTGTAGCAGTGGAGATCAGAGAATAAGACAAAAGTCTTTAAATCACGTGACCAGAAGTCTTGGACTGTTGTCAGGAAAAAAAGTCACGTGGCATAACGACAAACCAAACTCCGGAGACTGGGTCGTGGGCCACCTCATTTCATTTCTTGTTTCATGAATAGTAATAAGATTGTTAGTGAATTGACCCGTCTCATATATTCTTGAACTCAAAATAAAAATAAATAAATAAATACAGTTGTAAGATTCAATTATATTCGTATTTCTTTTATTTTTATTATTATTTCTTTTTGAATATTCCATTCATTTTTTAAATTATTAGTCTCAAAATATGAGCGGTGGTGGTGTGGTTGTAAGACAACAGGGATAAAGATACGGGCAAATTTAGGTTTGAGAGTGTCGAGACCATTACATAAATGGTAGGTTAAGAACATGTATTTCTAAATAGGGCAAAAATAAAATATACAAATCATTCTTTTAAGTTATAGTGGTAGTTACAATTGTGTCTTGTTAAATTTTAATGATAAAAATTAAATCTTCAAACTTTCATGTGAAAAAAAAAAAAATACTGAGGATTAATGCTTCCATAAAATTTTGGAAAAATCCAAACTTATAATGAATTTAAATGGATAAGGGTCGTGCTCTCTTACGAATTTGAGAAGAGTCCTTGACAAAAAGTATGTTTTAGGTTGATAAAGCTCAGGTAAATCCAAACGTTTTATGTATCAATTTGAATTAATTCTCTACATATAAAATTAAACGGAGAGTGAATAAGAACTTAACATCATATCAAAAGACATTAAAAAAAGATAAATAGTTTGTTGGAAAAGGGTATTAAATACAACGAATCCTTATGTATCTCAACAATAGAATGATATTATCCAATTTTAGACGTGACATTGCTTTTGATTTCACTCAAAAATAAGTTCATACTAATGGACATAATTGAAAAAAAAGGACTCGTCGTATTTTAAGTGAATCAACAATACGATCAGAGTCTTAAGAAAGGGGCTCGCATCTAGGGTGCCACAATGGAGGAGATTGATTTCCACCCTAATAAACCAATCACATACCTGATTAATGACTAATACAAACTGATATAACTAAAAATTTATGGTTTTTCTTTGAATAGAGAAGATGTGGAAGAGAAAGGAAAGAACAGAGGAGGAAGAAACCCAAAGCAAAGTCTCATAAAATATTTCGTCCTATTCGTTTAAAGCTTTTGCTGATGGAAACACATCAATCATAGAGAGATCGAAGCAAGCTTTTGCAACAACAATGTCCTTTAGTTATAAGATTATATTACAGCTTGGGAAAGGAAATATTGTATTATAGACAAGACAAATAGGGTAAGTTGAAAAGTTTTTCACCAACGACAAAAAGTTGAATAATTTTCGGGCTTGTCCCAATTTTTTGCCAGAAAGAATTTATGTGGTAGTCAATCTTTTAAATAGGTGGAATGGTCTAAGAATTTTTGTAAACGAGATTTTTAATATTGTTGTTGGAAAATGTCCTAATCTCAATTTTATGAAAATTTCGATGAAAACATCCGATAAAAATCAAGTTATAGCGTCATCAGCAACATGAGGCAAGTGACTCTCTTTTCTTTATCAGGTCAAGAAGGGTGAATATCAAACCCTTTATTGTAAAGGGACAATTTTGATAATGAGATAGCAAAATATAAAGCATTTTTGACAATTTCCTAGGTAAAGAAAATATTAACAGGCCTTCCAACATGAAAAGAAATAATAACAATAAAATAGCTGTGGTGATTGTGACTTCAAATTCAAGAATAATAATATATTGAGGACAAAGATATTTTTAAATTTTGTTCTTGATCTTATTCAATATCTTTGATAAAAAAGGACAATTTACCTTTTTAACGCATATACTCATTCAAACCATCCAACTCAGTTCATCTGCCTCAAAATCAAACTAGAAGCAAACAAAGAAATTATTAGAGTAACAATATTTACGTACATAGCTGGGAATTCCTATTTATTTTTTTATGTGATATATTTTTATTCATTTAACAGATAAATATTTTTTTCAAATTTGAAAGGAAGAATTGATTGAATAGTGTTGTTATACCCATTTACTGTGGATGAATAGAGAGAGAAAAAAAGACTATATTTTATCTCCTTCAGACACTGGTGAACTATATTTTTTTAGAGATATCAATCAAGCTCTTTTTTCATCATGCTGCTAAGAACACAGGCACTGGAAATAAAGCCATTGAGACGAGCTGCTCATGGCCAAGAAGAAAGAAATTTCCTCGGCAGAATACTCTTGTGAAAAAAGAAAGTAATTTATAATTTCCAAACACGCTAGAAGAGTTATGAATACAAAATAGTTATTTTTAAATTTATCTAGAAGTTTGTAAATGAATATGTAAATAAAATGCTTTAGAAGGTATCTAAGAATATATATGTTCTAAACACCTATAAACAGAGGTGTTCCCTCGCAAAAATTAAGCAAAGTACCAAAGTACAATATATAAGAGAGTTCAATTCCATATTTGTCTCATCATTCTAAATTCTCTTCTACTTTCTTTCATTGTCTCCAATGCTTCGACAGGACTGCACATCGATAGACTTCCTCGGCATTTAGAAAATTGAGAACGAGAATCAGTGAATTTAGCGGCAACTCTATAATGAAATTTTCAAATGCCTAGTCAAAATTCCATTATAAGAAATTTGAGCTTTCGCGACATACAAAATCCTCGCTAAATATTTCATCACCATAAGGGTATTTTCGACGTTTTTCTTCCGTTGATATGGTCTTCAACAGATCACGTCTGTTGGGTTTGTAAAGTGAGTACAAACAAAGTTCCACATTGGTTAGAAAGGGATTGATCCATGGTATATATAAGAGAGGAAATATTATCTTTATTGATATGAAACCTTTTGAGTGAAACTAAAAGCAATGCCATGAGGGTTATGCAATTTTTTTTTTATTACAATCGCTGCTGGTTACCTATACATTCAAATTTAAATCAAACCTCATAAACACACATTCAAAACTATTATTAAATAAAAAGTGATTTTACAACGGTTATCCAAAAGTTTCGAAAGAAGAGCAGGCAGTTCACCACCAAATTTTTTTAGTGAAAATTAGATGAAACTTATATTTCGTGGATAAACATACCTTATCGTGACAAAATTTAATTCGATGCAAAAAATTTCGTCGACCGAAAGAAAAATTCTTGTAGTGTTCGGTTCCTTTTATACTTATTCCTTTTTTTTTTTTTAGTTTATTTGAATACAAACTATTAACACTATACAATAAATAACTTGCCCACACACTTTATTCAATGATAAAAAGGTTTGAGGACAAAATATTATCCTTATTCTCATTAAAGGTTGAAAAGGACAAGATTGTTCACATGTAAGGAGTCAATTATTTTTTAAATATAAATAGATCTAATTTATACAAAACTAACAATTCTATCATATTAATAATAGAGAGTAAATAACTTGCACACTTTATTCAATGATAAAGTCAATATAAATAGATCGCTATACAAAACAGTTTACATTAAACTAACAACTGTATTAAGCCAACTAATTAATTAAGCTAACTAACTATCTTATACAAACTAACTTCACTTTAAACTATAGATCGAAAAACTCCCTCTTCCAAATGTTTGTTGTCAAACCCAATGTTATTAATAAATATAAAATGGATTTTATTGAGCTATTTAAAGTTCTATTAATAATAAAAATTTATTTGTTTACCCACTTAAAAGTAAAATATAAATTTTTATCTATCCCCGTCTTAGACGGATCTCATCTTTTTCAATATATTCTCAACATTCATCCATTTATATTATCCATCGATGACGTAAATTTTTTTTTCCGATTTTCTTTTTCTCTCTAGATTATGAAATAATTTTAATAATAATGTATATAATGCTTATAAAGAATTAGTAAAATAATTAACAATATTTGAAAGAAGATTTTCAAAATTAAAATGAATTAATTTGGAGTTGAAGTCAAACTGTCTGGGTTCAAGCCCCCTCGAGCATCCCGTATTGGAGTCTTCTTTGTTACATAATTTTTTACTTACTATATTTATGTGATATATTCAAATTCTAATTTTCTAAAATAAAATTTTTCTTCAGCACTTTTAATTGGTGCTGTCACCCTACCTATTTGAATTAACAGAATTATTTTTAATTTGTACATATATATTTTTTTATATATATTACTGAAAAGGCCTTATTTTCCAAATCTCCTTTTTGTGCAAAATGGAGAAAGATGGGCCGTAGTGGCATCGTGAGTTGAGAATTACACGGCCCACTCCCGTGCTTGCAGTGGACCTTACAAGCCCATGGTTGATCACCCTTTTGCATTCTCGTGTTTAATTAATTATTTATTTTAAATTTATTTTTTAAAATTCCATTTAAACAATGAAAAAATGCAATGTATTTCATATTATAAAATTAATTAAAAAATAATCTTCAATCCACTTTATGTTACTAGTGTATTACCACGTGCAATGCACGTGCAATACATAAACATTTTTTTATGTATTGACTTCTATAATTGTTTTTTTTTTCAACAATAAGAACAGGAGCTTGTAATTATCTATATTTTAAACAAATATTCTAAATAAAATTGCTCAAAAAAGAAACATTCCAAATAAAAAAAGTACATTGAACAATAAAAAGACATTAGTAACAAACAGAAAAATCCAAATCCTAAACTAAATAAAATTGCTAAAAAAAAAGAAACATTCCAAATAAAAAACACACTAATTAGAAAAATAACAATAGTAACAAAAAAAAAATCCAAATACTTACTATACACTCATCTTTTAGAGTAAATATGTTCATTCTTAAAGATTGTTTGACATATACTATTATTCAACTTTGTAAAATTGTGGAATGGTAATGTCACAAACCTAGTATTCGAGATATGTACATTCAACATATGCCTCCCTTGCAACTTGATGAATATGTCACAAATATCTTGGGATGTTTTCATGATTGAATCATCTTTCAGAGATCTTTGAAGTAACTAAGAATAAAAAAGTATTGAAACTTGTGAAAAACATGTAGAAGAAAGCCTATTTTTATAGTAGTAGAGGATAAAAAGTTACAAAAGCCTTTCAAATTCTAAAACTCTTGAAATTCTAGTATGAATTTTAATTAAAGAAAAAATTAATTTTATGTTGTTGGAAAACTTTTTGCATTCTAACCTTTTATATTCCATGCATTTATAGTATGGATAATTAATAATTAATAATTAATTTAATATTTGTAATAATATTTAGTAAAGGGCAAACGTGTCCAAAAATGTTTTTCCTACCTCCTACCTTTTTAATATAATATAGATTATAGAGAATGAAAAATTAATGATATAAACTAAATTTTAAGAAGTAAATTTGGACATAACTAAATATATAAAATACCTATTATCATTTTCAAGGTCGGTAGTTCTTTTGGATCTTAGTAATTATTGAATTAAGAAATTGCGAAATTGATATCCTCCATCCAAATTAAAAATTTAAAAGTATAATTTACTTTTTTTGTGAACCATTTAACTGATTCTATTTACTTTCATTATTTCGGCCTGGATTTTACTCTAATTTCGCTGACATTTTATTTCAAAAAAAGAAAAAAAAATTCGCTGACATTCAATTAATTTTATACATTGTTAAAATTTTAAAGTTTCAAGTAACTATCGCTTCTGAAGGCCATTTGATAATTTATTTTTTTGCCTCTCGTTTTTTGTTTTTTATTTTTCTTTTCCTCCTTTTCAATCAAGAAAAGTGGAAGGGTGTTTATTAACTGATTTTTGTTTTTTAATCTTTCTTTTTTTATTAAAAAGATAAACATTCAAAATTTTGGTTATCCTTTTTTCTCTGAAATTTTAAATTAAAAGAATTAAAATTTATATAAAAATTAACTTTTCAGATTAAATATTAAAATTTTTTATAATATATTTATCATGTATTTTATAAGACAAAAATTAATAAAATAATATTTTTCTATGCTACGAAAAAATTAGAAATAAGAACAAGAAACAAAAAAAAAAACTTTATTGTGTTGTTTTTTAAGTCAGAAACAAGAAAAATGAACCATTATCATACATATTTCTCAAAAATTGAAAATAAAATATAAAAAAAATGAGAAACTAGAATATTTTCAAACTAACTCCAATTTTTCCTTTTTCTTTTTTAGTCGATCAATATAGGGGTGGAAGATCCAACAACTTTCATAGATATCTTTTCTACCGACTATACTCAAATTAACTTCCTAACTAATCAAGTTTCTTCATTTTCATTGTTGAATGGATGTTATGCGACTAAATATAGACACATGCTTTCTAGTTCACAAAGTGACTAACTTCTTTTTTACGTATGTCCCGATATATTAAGAAAAAATATAACGTTTTTGGCTTACTTTATGGATTTTTTTCTTTTTCTAATACCATGCTCGCTAATATAATTAATGAGTTAGGATTTTATCCTTGGTTTAAGCTTATTAAGATTGATCCATCAATTAACAAAAATCATGTTTGAATTATTTGAAATAAAGATCCATCAATTAAGTCAAATCGAGTTTTTGTCTCTCGCCATGTGCTTTTCTTTGAAGAGATCTTTCCCTACAAAACTTTACACCATACTGATTTTTTACTTTCAAGCGATACTTTTCCTAATTTTCTCTCATCTTTTTCCAAGAGATCTACTACTCATTCGGAAATATCTACACCGGTCTCACCTAAGGCGGCATCTCGAGTCTCTTCTACACAGGTATGTAGATCATTTTCTCCCCCTTTTCTTTTTCGCCCTAACAACATTATGGCACCATCCCAAACCACTGCCACCGCATCACCATCCTCTCACCACCATGAACCCGATCCAAATATACCCCCCTTACCTATTTCTGATACAATTCTCTCATCATCTAACGCCCATCCAAATACTATTGTTACAACACCATCAACTCACCAAATAGAAGACACCAGTCTTCAAGCAACCAACCCTCTTGTGTCTCAATCCACTAATTGCGATACTTCTCCCTCTGCTTCACTACCCACAACTACCATACCTTTCCCTTCAGACCCACCACATCGTATGTTGACTCGAGCCCAAAATAATATCTTTAAACCAAAGAAACCTTTCTCCTTATATACCACCATACCCACCGACTTTACCGACACCGAACCTACGTCCTTTACTCAAGCCAATAAATCCTCTCATTGGCGTGATGCCATGAAAGCCGAATTTCTTGCCCTTCAACAAAATAATACTTGGTCCCTTGTACCACCCTCCCCCACACAAAATATTATTGGTTGTAAATGGGTTTACAGGATTAAACGGAATCCAGATGGATCTATTGCTCGTTACAAAGCCCGTCTTGTAGCTAAAGGATTTCATCAGCGACCTGGCATTGATTTTCATGAGACCTTTAGCCCGGTTGTCAAACCAGCGACCATTCGCATCATTTTGACAATTGCTGTTGCCCGTGGTTGGAGTCTAAAGCAGCTAGATGTCAACAATGCCTTCTTACAGGGTACGTTATCTGACTGTGTATTCATGCAACAATCTCAAGGATTTATTGATTTAAAAAATTCCTCTTACGTATGCAAGCTCAATAAAGCTATTTATGGACTTCGTCAAGCACCTAGGGCATGGTACAACGAACTTCAGTCTTTTCTCATTGATTATGGATTTCTCAACTCAAGGAGTGATACTTCCTTATTTATATATACTACTGGGAACTCTGTCATGTATCTTCTTGTGTATGTAGATGATATCATTCTCACAGGCAATGATTCAACAACAATGAGCTCTTTCACTTCAAAGCTCTCCGCTCGGTTCTCTCTCAAGGATCTAGGAAATCTCTCATACTTCTTAGGGATTGAAACACATAGAACCTCTGCAGGTTTGTTTTTATCTCAAAAGAAATATATCTCTGATCTCCTTCAGCGTACTAATATGGCAGCAGCTAAAGAAGTTAGCACTCCTTTATCTACCTCTGTGACCCTTAAACTCAATGATGGATCCTCTAGTCATGATGCCACCGAATATCGTCAAGTCCTTGGATCTCTTCAATATCTTACGCTCACACGTCCAGACATTTGCTTTGCCATCAATAAACTGGCACAGTTTATGCATAAGCCCACCACCAACCATTGGTCTGCAGTTAAACGAGTGCTTCGCTATCTGAAAGGTACCTCAAATTATGGTGTCTTTCTCTCTGCTAGATCTCCTTTACTTCTACATGCATTTGCTGATGCTGATTGGGCTGGGAACGCCAACACTCGTCACTCAACCTCTGCTTACGTTGTGTTTCTTGGCTCAAATCCAATTAGCTGGAGCTCAAGGAAACAATCAACCATTGCTCGTTCATCTACAGAAGCGGAATACCGTGCTATTGCCACAGCCACGGCCGAAGTAAATTGGATCACTCATCTTTTACAGGAACTTCATATAACTTCCTCATTCATACCTTCCATCTACTGCGACAACATTAGTGCCACTTATGTCTGCTCCAATCCTGTGTTCCACTCACGTATGAAACACGTGGCTATTGATTTTCACTTTGTTCGTGATCAAGTTGCTCGAAAGACCCTTCGAATTTCTCATGTCCACACAAGCGATCAACTTGCCGACTCACTCACCAAACCACTAGCCAAATGTCCATTTACAATTCATCGATCCAAGCTAAGCGTCCTTCCAGGTCCCTTACGCTTGCGGGGGCATGATAAAGAGTGATTGTTGGAGATTTGTATAGCTGTATATTTATGCAATCAATTTGTATTTATTGATATAATCATTCCCTTTTGTAACAGATTACATTCTATTTACTCCAGACTATATCAATGGGGTTTCCTTATAGGTCATAGTCAACCCATTGCTATATATGTAACCTTTTGTTAATTCAATAAACAATTCAAGTTTTCTTTGCAAACTAGGTTACATTTTACAGGTGAAACCTGCAAGCACGTTTGAACCCAAAATTTGAGTCTATTATTCACCAATATAATAAAATACTTCAATTTCTCTGTCTCACAATTCATTCTCCACTCCCAATCTTCCACGTCTCTCAATCTTCCAATTTATTTATATTTATACCATAAATAATAGTATATAAAGTTAGAAACACCCACAAATTCTTCTAAATTCTGTACCAAACATACCAATAATAAAAATATACTTTTTTTTTTTGGCTAATTTATCAAGTACACGATCGATGTTCGTGAGGGTCACGAAGGAGCAGTTTCCTTGGGTTGTTATTTGGAGTATTTATAAGCCCTAAGATCTCCAAGTCAATGGCCAAGAAGAAGAAGAAGAAGAATCGGCAGTACACAACTAAATTGGCCTGAGATTTTCAAATAATGGCTTCTTTCTCAGGCTCATGGCTCTTCAACTTCTTGCTGGTTGCATTCATTTTCGCGGTCGTTAGCGGATCAGCGGTGGCCGTGTTCCAGCCAAGCCCGTGGAAGCTCGCTCACGCCACCTTCTATGGCGATGAAACTGCCTCCGAGACCATGGGTATGGAATGAATGATTGGGTTAAATTCTTATTTTGATTTTTGACATTTTTACCATTTTTATTTATTTTGATTCGTGCACTTTCAAAATATATATTTATAATATTTTAGTGGTAAAGTTAAAAGATTTAGTGGTGGATCTAGTAATAGGTACCGAATCGGCAAACAAAAGTAGTTTGATACCAATAAAACTTGGTAATATGTCTACTTGTAATCTAAATGATAAAGTTTGGTCTCTCTTTTTTTAAATACAAAACTAAAATAGATATTTTAGAGGTTAAAACTCATTTTTAATCCACGTACTTTTATTGAAGTAACGATATAATCCTTAACTTTAGTTTGTGACAATTTAGTCCATATATTCTCAAACTTGTAATAATTTAATCTCTTATAAACTTTAGTATATAACAATTTAATTAGTATTTTTAGTTTAAAATTAGTAACGATTTAATTCCTATAATGAAAAATGTTGCTAAGATTTTGAATGAAATTTGTTATATATGTAAGTCATCATGTAGGTCAATAAAATGATGAGTGAGCTTATAAATCACAAAGTTACATAATAAAATTCAATACTTAATTTTAACGAGATTCTTTAGAGTACAACTAAATTGTTACCGATTTGAAACTACTTCCGACCGTAAATGTTTTTTAGAATTTGGATTGAAAATAGGTCAAAATTGATTTTCAAAGCAACTTCTTCAACACGCTAAAGATGAAACTTTTTCTTTTGGTTTTTGGCAGGTGGGGCTTGTGGATATGGAAATTTGTTTGTGAATGGCTACGGAACAGACACAGCCGCGTTGAGCTCTACACTTTTCAACAATGGCTACGCTTGCGGGACTTGCTTTCAGATCAAATGCGTGCAGTCGAAGGCGTGCTACGCAAACTTCGCGTTCACCACTGTGACAGCCACCAACCTCTGCCCGCCGAACTGGTCGCAGGACTCCAACGCGGGCGGCTGGTGCAACCCACCAAGGGTTCACTTCGACATGGCCAAGCCCGCCTTCATGAAGATCGCCGAGTGGAAAGCTGGGATTGTCCCCGTCCAATACCGCAGGTACACAAACATTACCATCACAGCATGGAAAAAAACATTCTAAAGACCCGTTTGGTAACGTTTCCGTTTCTTATTTCCCGTTTCTTGCAGGGTGCCGTGTGTGAGAAAAGGAGGAGTTCGGTTCAGCCTGCAAGGAAACGGGTACTGGCTATTGGTGTACGTGATGAACGTGGGAGGAGGGGGCGATGTGTATTCAATGGCTGTGAAAGGAAGCAAAACGGGATGGATAAACATGAGCCATAACTGGGGAGCTTCGTATCAAGCTTTTGCCTCTTTGGGTGGCCAATGCCTTTCTTTCAAGATCACTTCATTCACAACTAAAGAGACCATTACTCTGTGGAATGTCATTCCTTCCAATTGGCAAGTTGGGTTGTCCTATAATTCCAATTTCAACTTCCATTGACTTCTTCTATTATTCCTCATATTTTCTCTTCCTTTTTGATTATTTGTTTGTTTAATTATCACCTCAACTTTCTACAAACGCTATGTGAAAGGTGGAAGGGACCTAAATATATTTGTTTTCGTGTCATTTCCAAATTGCTGGATAGTTGTTTAATTTTGAGATGTGTAATCTAAATAGCATATTGAGATGTTTTAGTTTTGATTCATTTCTCATGCTTTTGGTTTGTGGAAATTTACTCGCGTTAAGTAAATATTTCATGGGTAACATTTAGTAATAATAAGTCTAGTTAGTTGTAATCTTCTCGTGGTAAATAAAATGTAAGAACATATAAATGATACATGGTAAAAAATGTTATGCAAAATCAAAGTCCAAAAATGTAACATGTATCTTACCAATGGTGTGATATACTAATACAAAGAGGGTGTATTTAGTGATATATTTTTAGATTAGAAATAGCAATGATATACTTTATATTAGTTAACCATCTGGGGTTTGGCGGATTGGTCGAAAAGGACCAAAGAAATTCAAAATGAATTTTTTTAATACCACATGTGCGATGGAAGATCAAACTCACAATTTATTGATTGGAAATATATGTCAATATACTGTTGAGCTATAATCACTTTCGTAAATTTAAAATAAATTTAGAGATAATAAGTTCAAACTCCATATATATGAACCACCTATACCAAGCTAGGATTTAATATCCTACGTATTTATTCGACAATCAAATGTAGTAGGATTGAGCGGTTGTCATGTGATATTAGTCGATGGACGCACGTAAGTTTCAAATTTATTTTTAATTTCCTATGTTGAAATAAATCATCATAATTAATTTTAAAGATACATGACCGACTTAAATTTCGTAGTTGATTTAAACATAATACTTTTGCTAAAATAAATTTTATAATTTTGATTAATGTAAAAATGTTTAACTTATAATCAATAGTATAAACATTCTTTTGATAGAAGTTAAATTATATTTTCTTATAACAAAATTCTAAAAAATCAAACTTCCTCTCAATTAATATTTTCCAATCAAATAGAATTTCAAAATAATAAGGAATTTTAAGTTGTATAATATTAAAAACGAAAAAAGAAATTTTGAACTTTGATAATATTTTATAATAAAAAATACGAAAATTCACAAAAGTTAATTTTTGGGTCTAGAGATCGTCAATTAATGTAAATTTAAAAAGTGGTTCCAACTCCAAGTGACAACTGCACTGCTTCTGAAAACTAAAAACTTCTCCCATTTCCACTCCCACACCCGCATCCGCCATGAACGGCGACCTGCAGAATTCTGAGATCCAACCCGCCGCCGCGGAACCCAAAACCATAATCTCCACTTGGGTTTCAGAAACCGTCGACGGATCCGCCGTGCACGGCGTCGAAAACGAGCTCATGGTTCTGCAGAAAATGCTTGGGAAAAGACACGGCGGCGGCGGCGACGGCGACGGCTTCAGGGCCATCGGAATCGTCGGAGTCGGAGGAATCGGGAAATCGACGATTTGTCAAGCCTTTCTACAAAACCCAGAAGTGAAATCAAAATTCCTCCCGAGGATTTGGGTTTCAATGTCGACAAATTCCACCGGAGACGACCCAGATCCCAAAATCGCTCTGGTTAAGAGAATCCTCATTTCTCTCGGAGTGGAAAAAAATTTTCTCGCCGCCCAAACACTGGGCCGCCTCCTCTACGCTCTCCGCCTCCAACTCAGAGGGAAATCGTATCTGATTGTGCTGGACGACGCAAAAGAACAGCAAACTCAAGAAGAACAAGAATGGTATTCGGATTTGAATCATTCTTCCGAGAAAATTGGAGAGAAATTGAGAGATGGGTTTCCGAAAGGGGGTGGAGGGGCTGTGATCGTGACGAGCAGGAGCGAGAGAGCGGCAAAATTGATGGTGGGGGACCAAAATCTTCGCTGTTTGGTTGCGCAGAAAGACCCAGAAAGTTTCTGGGAAATTTTCAGGCAACAAGTCGAGAACAATGGAGGTAATTCCATTAATAATCCTTCAAATCTCAAGGAACTGAAAGTGGAGCTGTTGAAGAAATGTGGTGGCCTTCCATTGGCTGCTAAGATGATGGGGCAGATTAAGCTCCAAGAGGAAAATAAGAAACCAGAAGTTTGATTTTATATTTCTTTTTGCCATATGCAATAATTGTATATGTCTTTGATTTTTCAAATATTCTGGGTTTCTTGCATTTTAGGAAATTTGAGGATTAATCCAAAAATAGTTCAATTATAACTTATAATGAAACTGCTCTACTTTAATGTGTTCTTAGATTTTTAAAAACTTTATAGTTTTTCACATGTTCTCGAATATAACACAAATTTAACTTCTTTTTTTTTTAAATATGTTTTACGTTGCATTTGAGTTTGATTTTGATTTAGACAAGGGAAGTTTATAAAATGTTAAAATTTCTATTTTATGTTATTTTGGTAAATCCCTCTCGACACAACAACCAAAATATTAATACAAACGTAAATTTTTCAACTACCACCCTACTACAAGAGTACACAATAATTGTCGAACAAAAGAGAGCAAATCAATTGTTGCTGTTGTGGTATTAAATTTTTGTCAACACGTCGATATTTTCATCCCTATCTAAATTTTTATGTGTCCGTGAATTCAATATCGACACAAGTGATAATCGACATTTCCATAATATCGTAAAAAAACTACTAAATATTAAAAAATAATATATTGATAGAATATCACTATGAGCATAATATTAATACTAATAATTTTTAACTTAATTAGAAAAGGTAAAATATATATTGGTTAACTTAAATATTTGTTATAAATTCTTTTAAACAATTTTCTTCTAAAACATTCATCATATTGTATCTATATTTCTATTAATGTTTTTTTTAAATTGACAGTTCTGACATCTATATTTAAAACTTTAAGGATCATTTATTATATAAAAAAAAAAGCCATTGTGAAAAAGAACATCCAACCAACTGGTTTGATTTTGAATTAGACAGGTTAGGCTGGGATATGATCTAGAGTTAAAATGTCAAATTTATATTCAAAAAGTTATTTTATTTATTGGTTAATTATAAGTTTATCTCAAAACTTTTTAGAGTTATGTTTCGTAGGTCTCTAAAATGTAGAGTCTCTATACTTCAAAAAAAATATTTAGTAGGTTTTTAATCTTGCAATTTTTGAATCGGAATTGAAAGGTAGAAGACCAATTAACAAAATAGGTCTCTCACTCAAAAAAAAAAAAGTCTAATAGACTAACGATATATTGATACCAAAAGTGAAAGTTCAATGATCTATTAAACATCTTTTCAAAGTTGGTTAACTTATTCGACATAACTTTAAAAGTTTAAGATAATATTAGATACTTTTTGGGTATATTGATTTGTGTTACATTTACTGAAATGGGAGTGGATAATTTATTTCATTTGGTTGAGACGATAAGATCGAAAATTGTACAATTAGATGCATGACAAAGAGAGGGATGAAGAGATAAGACGACAACATAGAAAGAGAGAGATAAAGAGAGAAATGAAAGAGGCAAGTAGCATTAATGATCAAACTAATAGTAGTTTACGTGTAACTTTAATATACAAATTTGAAAGTTTCGAGACCTATTAATTTTTTTAATTTATATATAGATATAATTTTCAAAGTTGGCAGACTTATTTGAAAATCTTTTAAATACGACCCTAAATATTTATAGACCAAAACTTAAAGCTAATTAGAAAGAGTGAAAAGTTAACGTGAATTTGAAAAAAAAAATTTTGATTCAACAAAAACAAGATCATACGTAGTAGATTTGAAAATAGAATGTTAGTTTAAAAAATTGTTATATTTGTAAATTAGTATAGTTATCAATTAAATATTTAGTTAAATCTAAAATAATATTAATTGATTTATCAACCTACCTGTTATAAATTTTTTATATTTATTATTTTGTAATATATTATATTTTACATTTTTTAGTTTAAAAAATGAAATGAGTTTATAATCCGATACAATATATTTATCAAAGCTTTTATCTTTTTTTTAATGTAATTATGCATTTTAAAGTTTCTAATTTTGAATTGAGAACATTTGAAAACAGTTTTCGATAACAAGTTTGCGAAACATATATTCACTTAACTCATTTGATTCTATAAATATGAAAATAAAAAATATAATTTGGATGGACAAAAGTTGAATTTCCCCTTTTCTAGATACGTGGGAGTTATACAAAACTAAAAGAAATGTATAATTCTATTCTTCGTTAATGGGGTATTTCTTGAGATTTTCTTAAGGCCCTGTTTAGTTTTAGGCCAGAATTTTCCTTTTTTAGAAATAAAAATTTAGTGAAAAATATTTTTAGATAAATGTAGTCTAAGGAAGTTTTTTTAGGAGATTTGAACTCACAACCTCCTGATTTTGGAGATATATATCAATTACCGTTGATCTATGTTCGTTTTGGTAAAGAAGTCAAACTGTTGCTTTGCTCGTACTGTAGTGATAATATTTGAAGGGCAGAACACTATATTTTATTAATGAATATAATATATAATAAATGAAGTGCATTAAAAAAATTGGAAAAAAAAAAGAAGAGAGAGAAAGAAATAAGACTTTTTAATTCAAGTCAATCTTTTGCCAAAATAATAATAATAATAATAAGTAATAAATCTAAATCAAGCTCTGAATCCCATGTGCCCTTAAATTTTTGCCGGTCATCCAAGTGGGTTAATAACATAATTGCAAATGGTTTCTTTTCTACATAATAATTTACACTTTTTTTGAGCTAGATTTGAATAAATAGAGTTAATAAGTGAATTAATTTTTGTATTGAAGAATGAATTGATGACTTTTATTTTTTAATTACATCGAATATACAGGAACGAGGGATTGAACCTCTGACTTCTAAGAAATGAGAAAAGTGTCTTAACGTTGAGCTAAGTTCATGTTAACATATATGAATTGATTTATTTAATTGAGCTATAAATCTGGTAATCCTATCCATCACATATACCTAGAAATTTATGTCAGTCTCAAATATATGAAAGTCAACTTTAATACTACATAATTCACTAATATTTTACAAATACGAAATCAATAGTTTACCAAAAAGCATTAACATAAACAGAAATTAAAAATTTAAGTTGGTGTAATCTATGATTTGTTATGCGAATTAGAGAAAATGGTAAAAATCACCATGGCCTATGGCTTGTCATAATCATATTCCTTGAACTTCCAACTTGATCAATTACCCCAGTTAAATTAATGAAATTATTGCAATTAAATTCTTAAATATTGCAACATACATCAACTATCTCCAACCATTGAGAATTATTATAATCAAACTCTAGAATTACAAGATTGTTACAACTTAACTCAATTTTTTTTTTAATTTAGTAAAATTTGAAAATTATAATATTAACCATTAAAATTTTATTTTTTTTGGTAAATATTGAGCTTACATCTCAATTTAAGAAACAAAAAGTGGAAGAAAAAATATTTGAGGTTTGATTTTAACAATCCTTTAGTTTTAGTTTGAGTGTTTGATAGGAAGAATGTTTGTTTTGAAGGAGTGCACGAATTTTATAAAATTAGCAGAGTGATCAAATTATTATAATTTCGGGTGGTTTTTGTAATTTTTTGTAACCTAAACTTTTTTTAATACAATAAATTAAGAGTACGAAAGTTTGAACCTCTAACTTTAAGAAAATGAATAGATCATGTCATGAGATATACTCACATTGATTTTTAAACGCGAAGTTGACCATTATAAAATGCTAGTGGGGTAAGGGACTAATAATAATTTCTTTTTCTTCTCTATATAGATTATGGAAATAGACGTAAAAAATAATAGTTTTTTAATATTCTGAAATAATTCTTTGATTTTTCCTCTTTTGTTTGATGCCAACATTGCGTGGAGCCACATGTTGGGAACATGACAGTAAAGACATACATCCGAGACTTATAAACATGTCCTCTAAAAAATAGACCAATTAATTATTGTTATATCTTAGATTTTTTTTTTTTTGAAAAAAAATAGGAACGAGGATTCCAACTCACGATCTTTTGGTCGAATATAGATACCTCAACTATTTGAGATATGCTTAAGTTATAAACATGTCTTTCAAAAAATAGACAAATTAACTCTTGTTTTCATGTTTCACTCTGGACTTTCTTTTTTCATTTTTTTTATAAAAAAATAGGAATGAAGATTCTAACTCGATCTTTTAAGTCAAATATAGGTACCTCAACTAATTGAAATATGCTTAAGTTGTTCTTGCGAGAAAATTTTTTGTACTACAAAAATATGAATATTTATTTCCTTTGTCAATTCAGCATCGTTTTAAAAATAATGTGGGATCTATTAATAGTAAAGAATAGTTTATAGAAGAAAAGTGTGAATGAAAGAAGTAACTTTCTATTCAAAAATTTTTACTTGTAATTATATTTTATCCACATGACTTGGATATATCAAATGGTCCCTGTTTTTTTCCTTTTGTGGTAATTATTAATCTTTTATAATCTTAAAATTTACCTTTTTTTTTAATATTCAGATATTTATAAAAAAAAAATTTAACTAAAAAAATGTTAATAGAAAAATGACGTGAGATTAAAATTATTATTTTATTAATATTTTACGCTTGTAGACTTGCCACTCAAATATGTCACTCGAAAGAAAGAAATTTTGTTCACGTGTGTATCAAAGATTTCCAACATATGCTTTAGTTTTCATATGTCAAAATAGTATTTGAGATAACTATTTAGTATATTTAGCAAATAATCCGAATATAAAGGGAAATTATTTGTCAGAATAATCCGAATAACTGTCCAATAGAATTATAGAGATAAAGAAAATACGACAATACAAGTGAAGTCATAAAGAAAACCTATGTACCAAAGTGACTCGAGCATAGAAAATGTCAAACTAATAATGATATTTTCGTATATTTATTTTTAATTTTGGTTCATTTTAATTATTTGAAACGTTTGTTTGGGTGATATATGTCTCTTCATTTTTATTTTTTATCTCGTTTTCAATTACAATTTTAGCATTCTTGAATTCACATTTGGCAAATTGAATTGAACTTTTAACTACAAAACTTTGTCTCATACAAGCTCCGAACTTATAAACCAACTACTGGTTTTGCACAACACATCTCAATGAAAGAGATTGAGAACACTTCAAAATTCAAAGCAAAAGAAAAAACCCATTACAAAAGATCACATATTTTCACTTATCCACTATCAATTTTGCTCTGGCATGGCCTTCATTGATTTGAAACTGTTCTCCAAGCCCAAAATGTGCCATTAGTAACCAAACAAAAGTGATGAGCTCTCCTCCTTTACTAACCTGTTGGGCATGTTGGTCTGGTCTGCAATGGCTGGCTGCATATCCCAACATTTCAATCCATACTTTGCTCATTATCTCCCATTTCTCATCCCCAAACTCTTTTAGCTTCTTAGCGAGTCTTGAAGCATCGAACAGAACGGATTTGCTTTTATCGCCCTTCACCATCACGGGTTTCACCTTCATGTTCACCTCGAGTATGTCTGAACAAGCTTTTGCGACTAAATCCGAGTTAGTTCCTAACCCTCTTCGGTCGAAGAACTTCTTTGCCTCCGCGCAGGTGTCCCTGAACCTTATTTCCCCGATTCCTGCCACGGCCGACATCATAGCAGGGAGCATCACTATGAGGTAGAGCATGTAATCGGACAACAGCTTGCTGAATTTTCGATAACAAAAAGTGTCTTCGATCATATTGTCTTCGGTTTGATAGCAAAGTTCTGTTGCTATGTGCCATAGCATAAGACTCTCGTCAAAAGCAACCTCATCAATGAAGGAAGTTAACTCGCTGATGTCGATTTTCGACTGAAGCTCCATTGATTTCAGCACATAGGAGCCTCTGGATGAACATATTACTTCAGTAGCTTCTGCACTTTCTGCTGCTTTGGACTTGTCATGCAGCTCTTGAAAGATCAACGTCCAAAGCTTCTCCAGAACTGGCTGCCTCGTGACATATATCCAATTGTCGAGGAATTCTTTGGCACCTAAATATTCGATGATGAAGTCCTTTACTCGACGAAAAAGACGAACGATTTCATTCCAAGCAAGATGTATCAAACCGCCACAACTCAATGAGCCATATCTCAAATCCTTCTTCCTTTGGATGCGTTCACTTAGGCAATATGTTATCAAGTTGAACTGAGGCACTGATTCGCGCCACCGACGAAATATCAATGGAGTGTATAGCTTATTATAGCCTTTAAATGGAGAGTTCCTATGCACAGACACCCTCTGTCCTTTGAGCCTGAGAAGGACTTTAAAAATGGTGGCAACACATGAATCTTCCTTTTTAATAGAAGCCATAGTCCAATCAGAGAAGACAGTCATAAAAATAGATACAAGATCCAAAGCCAAGGCCCCAATAAGCAAAGCATAAGTAATCCTAACATCAAGTTTCCTGAAACCCCCTTTGTCCAATCGGGAAAACAGAGCAAAAGCCACAGTCACAGAACTCAGAGAAACAACTCTAAAAAATACCCCATATCTGTTATGAAGAACAACAACTTTTGTGAAGAGAACCTCATAGATAAAGTTGAGTTCAACTTCAATTACCTTGAGGGCATCAAATGGGGTTCTTTTGAGGAAGAAATCCCGGCTCTCATTCCGCTCTTTGAAGCTGAAAATCAGATCAACGATCAGCCCCTTGAAATTGTTGAAGTACATAAAGGCGTATTTAACGACCTCAAGCTCGTTCAGAGGGCCCTCTTTTGCTGCGTTCATGAAAGCCCTCGATTCTTTATCAGGCTCGGCCGTGAGAGAAATGCGAGCGGGGAGGTGAGCCGCTTCCTTGGAACTCAGCTCCTCCATCAATTTCGCATAATTAGGACCTGGGTCTGGCTCCTTAAGCATCGAGGCTCTGAAACTCCCCAAACTCGCCAGATACAGCGCCCGAGTCCGCTCCGCGTACTTGATGATTCCGGCGAGAAACATCAGGATTCCGGGGATCCCGAGCCTGTTCTCGGGGATGGTCTGGACGAAGACGTAGGCAGTGGCGACGACCTGAAAGACGAGCCCGATGAGGTGCCTGAGCCAGAGAGCGTTGTCTTCAAGAGCGAAGGCGGTGATGGTGTCGGGGCCGCCGAGGTGGAGGAGGAGGAAAGGGGCCCAGAAGGCGAGGAGGTCTTCGTTGTTGTCGGATTTGCTCTGGTTGTTGGAGATGAGGCCGACGACGAAGCTCGCCGTCCAATCGGCGAGGAGATAGGCGGACCAGATGAAGAAGATGAGGAGGTTTCTCGAAGATCGCTTCCGGGCCGGGGCGAAGAGGATGAGGAAGGCCTGTAATGAGAGGCTGAACAGGATTAGAGCTCTGATGTTCCATCTTTCCCAGATTCTCCTCACGCTTGGGGGAATCGGATTTCCCATTTTTTCTTCCGAGAATCTACTCTAAGGGAAATGAGAATCGTCGGAGTCGATTTCTCTCCAAAACGCAGAAGTGAAATCAGAATTATTTCTCCCGAGGATTCGACAAATTCCACTGAAGACGACGACACAGATACCAGAATCGCTGTGGTGAAGTGAAGAGAATCCAGCTTTCTCTCGGAGTGGACAAAAATTTTCCGGCCGGCCAAACACTGGGCAACGCCGCCGCCTCCTCTACGCTCTCCGCCTGATACCTCCGAGGGAAACCGTATCTGGTTGATGACGCAAAAAAATTTGCTAAAGAAACGTTTGCGACCGTTAGAATATGAAGCCCACTCAGGCGAGTGTCGGAAGGATATTACCCGCGGTACGAAAAAAACACGTTAGGCGCGTGGGGTGTATGCGTTGCTGAGCGCGTGAAATGGTAGCCTCAAGTTCTGCTTTTGATTTTTCAAAATATCACTAGCGGCCTTCTTTTTCTTTTCTTTTCTTTTCTTTTCTTTTTCAAATATTTTCTTTTGAAATTTATGTTGCGCCATGTGGTGGGGTCCTCATTTTCTACAGGTATATTTCATTTGAATTGAGATCTGGTGATTTAAAAGTGTTGGAATGATTATATTGAGCTGCGTGAAAATTTAAAACACTAGAAATATCACTAAATAAAATTAACTTATTATCATTAAAATATTAATTAATTAAAAATAATTAATTTGAGATCAAATTAAAAAAAAAGTCAACATTCATATACGCGAGACTAGACTGTCATCCTATTTCTTCCCTCCCTTCCATATAAAAGAAATATCTTAGTGCTACCTATTCGTTTGCATTCATATAAGTTCTAAATTATGCATCAAATTTTATTCAATAGAGCATCACACCGATGCTATATTTTTGTTAAGATTCATCTTGAGCTTGGAAGCGAAGGCGTATTCATGTATGACATTTTTAGTATATTCATATCTTATATTCATGATGTATTTTTAAAAATTTTAAGATTTTTTATTTGTTCTCAAATATATTATAAATTTGGTTAATTTAATAAATTTTACATTACATTTAACTTTTGATTTAGATTATGCTAGTTTTGTAAGATGCTAGATTTTCTACTTATATAAAAATATATTTATTTTATCTCATTTATTCGAAGTCAAAAACCAAAATATTAATACAACGTAAATTCCCCAAGTACCCCTATTACTAGAGTGCACAATTATTGTAGGGCATGCAGAGGATCAGTTTATTAATTAATATAATATAGAGAAAAATATAACACTCAAGTCCTCAATTTTTGTCAAATGAAAGGACTGCCAACTAACTTGTTTAAAATCTGGGTTAATAACATAATTGCAAATTGCAATTTTTAATAAAATAATTTATGGTGATGTTTGGTTAATTAGACAGGTTAGGCTCCAATATAATCTAGAAATAAAAAGTCAGAATTTATGTTTGAGAATTTTTTTATTTATTAGTTAAATTATATGTTTGATTTTTTAATACATTTTTTAACTTTCAAAGTTATGTTTAATAAGTTTCTAAAAAATGTGTAATAAGTTTCTAAATTTTCAATTTTATTAAAAAAAAAAGAAAAGTAAAGTAAAAGATGAACTAATAATAGATTTTCAAAAATGTCTTATAGAACAAGATATTGGTGATACAAAAATGAAAGTTATATATTAAATATCTTTTTAGAATTCAATGAACTGATGATATATATTAGGCACAACTTTAACATTTTAAGGACATATTAGAAATTTTCTAATATATTATATAGATACAATTTTTGAAGTTCACAAACTTATTTGAAACTTGAAAGAGAGGAAAAATTAAATACAATGAAATTCAACAAGAAAAATAATTAGGAACCAAAAGTTGAATTTTCCCTATTTACAAAATCAAGAGAGATATATAACTATTTTTCGTTAATTATGTGGTTCTTGAGATTTTTTTAAGAGATGGTTTTACTTTAGGTAAGAATTTTCCATTTTTAAAAATAAAAATTTAATGACAACATGTTTGGATATAAATGTATTCTAAATTTTTTTTTCTTTTTTAAAGTTAATAAAGAAATAGGAGAGAAAATTGAAGCAGAAGGTATAACAAATTAGTACCACAATTTAATAAAAAAAAAAACAAGTCAACTGTTGCTTTGCTGGTAGAGTACTATATTATTTAAATCTTGCATTTAAATAACTGGTAGACTTGATATAGAAATTTGTTAAATACCAACTAATAAATTCACTCAAAATCCATTAACAAAATACAGCAAAAAAAAAAAACATCTAAATCCAACCCAAAATGAACCCGTCAAAAAAAAAAAAGGCCCAAAACCCAACTCATGAGGAAGAATTCAACAAAAAAACATTCAAATAGAGCAGAAATTTTCTCAAATTGGCAAAAAAGTTATCATATATCCATAGGCAACAAGATCAAACTTATAGGAAACAATGCCAAGATGAAAATAGCTTCAAAGAGAAAAGATGAAGAGCAGCTGGTTGTTGCTTCTCAATGCCACCATTATTGTTTCTATCTCTACTGTGGTTGGTGCTTCATCCACACTCCATTAACATCACAGGGGCAGAAAGTAACTCTTGGACATTTTACTCTCTGCAAGTACTTCAAATTTGGAAAAGATTTCTGAAGATTTCTCCATTCTATCTTCAACTCCGTCATGTATTTGAGACGTACAACCTCGGCCGACCACGGTTCGGTCCCGAGATCTTTTAGTTTCCCTCCTCTAATGTAGAGTTTCTTTAGGCTTGGCAAGTTGAGAGGATTTATCCAGTCGGGTAACTCTTCTTTAGGTAGGCATTCAATCTCCAGCTTCTGTAGCTCCTTTGGCAGTCTTAAGATCACATCAGAAGGTGGTGTGCTTAGTTTGCTTAATTGCCTTGTAAGTTGTCGCATAATGTTTACTTTTCCTACACCCGGCGGTGGTTGCTTTGGCTTCAATCCTTCTGCCCCCCACACGATCGTGAGATTTCTAAGCACGCCGTGCTCCCCTAGATCTTGTAGAACGCGTAGATCTGTTTCGTTAGGAAAATCCTGTCTACTTGTGTTGATGCTCAGCTTCCTCAGCTTCATTAAGCCTTTTAGATCATTAAGATTTGACATTCCTGTTACAAACCCCTTCAGAACTCTCAGTTCAGTGAGCGCCGATATGCTCTTCGGCATTCGGTCGAGCATATAGCAGCCCGAGACATCCAAATGTGTGAGCTTCCTGAGAGATCCCATTCCCTCAGGCAGTTTCTCCAGATTGTGACAAGATTTCAAGTCTAGAACCCTGAGGTTTTTGAGGCTTTTTATGGAATTTGGAAGCTCATTGATCCAGAAGATCCCTTGAAGACTCAAAAGCCTCAGTTGCTTCATTTTCTTCAAACCTTTTAGGAACTCCATGCTTTCAACCTCAATCTGATGCTCATCAACCACACTTTGCCACCTTCCCAAGTAAAGAACTTCGAGTTTTCTCAGCTTTAGAAACCACTCCACAACTTTTATAGTTGTCATGTCTACTTCCCCTTTCTTGGCCAACCACTCCAATGCAGCATCAGGGAAAGGTTGGCTCACATTGAAGATGGATTTCATGGTTTGTTCCAACTTCATATTCGTCTTCGTTGGCACTTGCCGCCCGTGATAGTTGTCCCCCTTCACCAAGAAAATCCTGTCACAGTCTGAAGATTTACCAGTTGGGTTGTCCCCTGAATCATAATCCAAAAACTGTGTTTTTCTGGCAAGCGTAATAGCAGCCGAACGCACAAGAGGGGGCACTCTGAATCTCTTTTTGATCATCTTCTGTTCTTCCTTCACCGGCACGATCAAACCCTTGTCTGAAAATTCCTTAAGAATGATTCCGGCGACATCTTCGGGCGTTGCGTCTCCGGTGCCTGAAGGATCGAGCAGGCCTTCTCCAATCCACCAATGTGTGAGAAAGCGCTTCTTCAACACTACATTTTCAGGAAACACAGCGAAATATAAAAAGCACTTCCTATAGGTGTCTTTATCAAGGCCATCGAACACTTGTTGAATCTCTTTGAAAGCGGGACTTCCGTCGAACACTTGATGGCCATACAAGTTTGGCAACTTGAACTCACTCTGCTTCGGCGTACGACTTCCCCTGTTAATCAAATTGGCGCTGGTTTCGGACAAGGCCAATTTATGGTACGAAGGAATCTGAAACTTCAACGTCTTGATATCCTTGATTATCGCGTCGACAAAAGCCCCTTCCATGTTCTGAGTTTCTCGAATATTTTTTATGACTTCCACGAGATTGCTTTGAATACTCTGTATCGGCTCATTCAGCTTCTCTTCGAGATCTTTCGTTTTTCCCAATGCCTCCCTCAAATACTCGATGTTACTCAACAATTTCTCGAATTGGGGCTTTCGGTTCATCTCGATGTTTACATTAATTTCTGTGTTTTGCTCTCCAGGGGCTTCTGCCGTGGCGGAGGACTCGGCCATCTCGTTTATCTGATCGCCGCCGCTGCCGGCTTGGGCGGGTCTGCCGGCGGATTCGGCCGCGGTGGAGAGCTGATTGTGCAGATCTGACAGCAATTCCACCATTTCAGGGATTGTTAGTTTTTGGGTCGAGGTTATGGGATTGAGAGTAGGAGATGACGAAGCCGGAGATGACGAAGCCATGGCTGCAGAAAGCTGTGAAGTTCACAGAGATGAAAACTGTAAGACCTGAAATTATTGGCTTCCTCCGAAGAAAACGACGACTGAGAGGAAACTCTAAAAATTAACCCAAAAGTTTTCCGTCTGGCCAAGCACTGCGCCGCCGCCTCCTCTACGCTCTCCGCCTGCAACTGAGAGGGAAACCGGATCTTATTATGCTAGATGATGCAAGAGAAAGGGAAACTGAAGAACAATAAATATGGTATTCATATTTGAATTGTTCCGAGAAAACTGGAGAGAAATTGAGAGATGAATTTCTGAAAGGGGATGTAGGGGTTGTGATCGCGACGAGCTGGAGCCTGAGAGAGCAGAAAATTTGATGGTGGGAGACCAAAATCTTCGTTGTTTGGTTGCTCGGAAAGACCCAGAAAGTTTCTGGGAAATTTTCAGGCAAGAAGCTGAGAAAAATGGAGGTTCAATCCATAATCTTTCAAATCCGAACGAACTGAAAGGGGAATTGTTGAAGAAATGTGGCGGGATTCCATGTGCTGCTGAGATGATGGGGCAGATTAAGCTCCAGGAAGAAAATTAGAAATACCTTTGAAAGAAAAAAGAAATCAAAAGTTTGATTCTGTTCTGCTTTTTGTTTTTGTTTTGACTACTAAATTTTGATTGATCCAAATATTCCAGGTTTCTACCTTTTAGGAAATTATTAATTAGGGGCGTAAGGAATAGGCCCAACCCGAGAAACAAATCTGGATCATATTCCGGGTCGGGTCGGGTCGGTTTCAAGTGGCGCCTACCCACGAAGTCGTAATTCAGATTCAGAACGTGAATATGTACATTTAGGAATCATTAGAGGAAATCTCTCTCGATCTCGAATTGAGACTCCCTCCTGGGAGGCTCGGGGACCCTATAACCTCCACCACCTAGGCACACGACGGCGACTCCAACAGTGACACGTGATGAAACTCTGCGGCAGAACTTCTCTCTATCTCTTCAGCTCTTTCTTTTTATTATGAATCAAGAAAACTAAAAGCATTACGGTAAAAAAGAAGGGTTAAATATCCAATATATGAATTAAATTTACCTAATTAATCAACTTAAATTTTTAGGTTGAATGGTTATTTATTTATCTGAGATGAAAGGAGAAAAAAAATCAGAAATGATAAGAAATTTGTTTTAATTTATCTTGTGGCAAACTATCCCAAATGAATAATTAAAAAAAAAAAAAAGTTCTATCTCATGCAAGCCAAAGAAAGTTTCCAAATGAATGATTAGAAAATATTCTCTCACGAACCAAGGAGCAAGGACAGCCCCAATTCTAAAGAAATGAATCTTTTGGTAAAAAAAAAAAACAGAAATAATTATACCCCTAGGAAATTTGAGGATGAAATTCTTGGTATTAAAAGGTGGTGATTAATCTAAGAATACTTAGATTATAGATTATAAGTTACTATTTTTAGTTGGGTTTATTTATTGGTCTTTATATTTTTAAAATACTTCTAAGTAAATTCATAACCTAAATTAATCTATTAGGTGAATTCTATTATTTATATTAGTTGACTAATTTTACATTGATTCAAGTATTTATGACCCGTTTGTTAACATTCTTTGTTTCTTCTTTCCATTTCTTCTTTTTTTTTAATAAAAATACGATTATGCGGTCCCAACACGTCCCTGGATTCAATAACTATAAAACAAAATCTTTATTTATGTTTGAAAAAACGGAAACATGAAACAATAAACTTATTTTTGTTGTTTCCTAAATTTTTATAGAATTTTGAGATTTTTTTGAAAAATTAGAAACAAAAAACACGAGTAGTTTGTTAAAGATTTAGAATTTTTTATAAAATTTGAAACGAAAAATAATAAACTAAGACGTTACCAAGTGAATAACTTTAGGTTTTCTTCGGAACAGGTTTCACTAGTTTGCTTGTCTTATTCCTCCATATTTGTCTTCTAGATACAAAATCTTCAATTAACTATGAACCTATTTAACTTATGTTATTTACTTAAATCCCTCCCAAATTAAATCAAAAACCAAAATATTAATACAACATAAATTTCCCCAACTACCACTAGTACAAGAGTAAATTATTGTACGACAAAAGAGAGTAAATCCATTGGGATATTAAATTTTTGCCAACATATCAGAAATTTCTATCTTTTACCTATGTTTTTATTGGTCCCTAAATTCGATAGGTATACGAAAGGTGAATGAACTTTTCCATAATATTGAAATTTTTTTTTAATATTAATAAAATATTACCAATATGAACGTAATATTAATTTTAACTTAATTAAAATGGGTAAAATATTTATCGATTAATTTAAATATTTGTTATAAATTCCTTTAAATAATTTTTTTCTCTAAAATATTCATCAAAATCAATATTTTATCTATATTTCCATCTATGTTTTTACAAAATCAAGTAAGATAATTGCAAATTGTAATTTTCTATGAAGTCATTTATAACGTTGTTTGGTTTACAGATTAGACAGGTCGGATATGCCCTAGAGTTAAAATGTCAAATTTATGTTTAATAAGTTATTTTATTTGTTTGTTCAATTATAATCTCTAAACTTTCAAATCTATCATTAATACTCCTCCAAACTTTCAAGGTTGTACTTCAAAAAGTGTTTGGTGCGTTTCTGAATCAAAATTGAAAATTAAACGACCAATTAATAAAATAGATCTCTCATTAAAAAAAAAAGTATAATAGATCGATGACATATTGGTATAAAAATGAAAGTTCCTTTAGAGTTCATTAATCTATTACACACAACTTTAAAAATTTAGGAACACATTAAACACTTTTCAAAGTTTCAGGAGTCTATTGGACATAACCTTATGAGTTCATAGACTACATTTGTAATTTCAAATAATTGGTTTGCTAATACCATCAACAACATATATAAACCGATCAACACATAGAATTTTCAAATATTTATCAATCCAAACATAGTTCAACTGAATATTAATTATAATTCCTATTAAAAATAAAGATATTCGACTTGCATGTTGAATTCTTTACGTTCTAAGTCGAAATTTCTTCCACCTCTTTTTTTACATCTCCTCATCCATCATAGCTACCTCTGTTTAAATAATTTGAGAATTAGTAGTACTATAGATTCTCGGGCGTCTAAATACTTGATTAGAATGATTTGTCAAGTTCTCGTTTTTATATTTGGTGGAATGGAATTTCTTAAACCTCGTAAAAATGGAATTTAATGGAGGATATACAATTGAGTGTTTGAACCTCAATCTTAAAAGGAAATAACATATGTTATTTACCATCCAGGTAAACTCATATTGGCTTCATTTTTATTATTTAATGTTGAATATCTTGTCTACTTTTTTTTTATGGGTCCTCAAATGAAATTGATTGAAGTGCGAAAAAAAAAAAATCTTGAAGAGGGTAATATAGTAAGGGCATTTCGAGAATTGAACTCAGGGATTCTCGTACCCAAAGCAAGAATCGTACCACTAGACCAAATATCCTTGACAAGTAAACCTGATCAAGTATTTAGACACCTAAGAATCTATAGTACTACTACCTAATGTCGTCTCATACATTGGATACTCTTGCTACTGCTTAAGAATTATCATATGGTAAATAAAAGGTGTCGAAAAATAGGACCATAATAATAAGTTATGAAGCAGAAATAGAACACTAATCAATTTCAAACCTTGAGGGAAAAAAACATATTGACTAGCGACTAAAAATAATAGGGTTTCTAGGTAGGACATTTGGTCTAGTGATATGATCCTCTTCAGGTGTGAGAGGTTCTTCCATTCTCATAATGTCATATTTCTTTTCCATAAAAGCTATATGACGAATTAGGATTAATGCTTCGAGCACAGAGAGTTCCCATATTTCATGCTCCAAACACAAAAAATCATCATTGTAAACTGTAAGATCATGACAAAATGAAAACATTCAAATAAACCATTTTACTATTTAAACCTAATCAAGATTCAAGAATGAAATTTGAATTCTCTCAATATCTTGTCTACGTTTTCTATTGGATCGCCAATGAAATTGATTGTAATGCAAAAAATATTCCAGAAGAGAGTAATATGGTACTCAAAAACATATATGGGGCATTCCGAGAATCGAACTCGGGACCTCTCGCACCCAAAGCGAGAATCATACCACTAGACCAAATGCCCTTCTGTAAAATGGTATTTCAGTTTTTAAAATGGATCATTACAATTATTGTTATATTCATTTTGTTTGATCTATCAAACACTGCAAATTGTTAAATCACATAGTTTGAATTTACTAAAGATTGGTAGATAAAGAAAGTGGACACTGATGAAATCCATGAGCAAGTATTATTGTTTTATACCTTTATATCTTTTAGATTTATGGTGCGTTTGGGAGTGATGATAAAATGAGTGATTTCTAAAAAGGAGATATAACTGATTTTCTAAAATCACTATCCAAATGATATCTTAAAAATCAATTTAAAGTAATTTTAAGCTTTCTTAAAATCAATTTTTAATTTGCATCAATGGAAAGGGAAATGATTTTTGACAATGGCAAAAGTGTGTAAAAATCAGTCTCAAACACACCTCTATACAACCACAAAGTTTGATTATTAGCTACCTATTACAGTCTCATACATGGGATATTCTTGCTGCTGCTTAGGAATTATCATGTGGTAAATAAAAGGTGTCGAAGAAACTGAACCATAATAGTAAGCTAAGCTATGAAGTTGAAATAGAATATAAATCAATTTCAAACTTTGAGGGAAGAAAACATATTGATTAGCAACAGAAAATGACATGTTATTTGGTCTAGTGGTATGATTCTCGCTTCGGGTGCAAGAGGTCTCGAGTTCGATTATCAAAATGTCCTTCTTTTATGTAGAATAAAAATAGTAGCATGCAAATACCAATTCGATTTAAAAGGTATGTTAATATTTGCACATGGTTTCGATTCATGAATGTCAATTTCCTTTGTTACTGAATCTCAACAAAACATAAATAATTTGAGTAACAATTTCAGTGTGTGACAAATTAAATGGAATGGACAAACCAAACCATGATCCGAAAATAAGCCAATTTTGAAATAGAAAATTGATAAAAATAAGACCTTTCTCGAAAAAGAAAGGAAAACAAAGGATGTCAAATAGCAAGGGTGAATACTATTTTTTCAAGTAGTGATTATTGCTTTGGATATGAGAGTCAATTTAGGAACCTCTCACTTGGATTTCCAAATTCTACTTTTCTAAAAATCAGTGTGTTCATAACCAGATGTTAAAATAGGCAGTCATGATTTAATCTAAGCAGACAAAATATCAGAGCATGAACCAACGTTTCCATTAAACTGACATTCAAAGTTTGATATTCCAAATTATCAAGTAGAAGACTACGACAACAACAGATAATTTAGCTTCATCAATTATTAAAACTCATTTTTAGTTATTGAAATCGGGCATTTGATCTAGTGGTATGATTCTCGCTTAGGGTGCGAGAGGTCCCGAGTTCAATTCTCTCTTAATTATTTGGAATAAGTATTCAAATCTCATAGAGTAAAAATATCTATAATATCTATTTTAAAACTTCAGGTGAATTAGAATAAAGTTTTCTAAAGTTATCTTCCAAATTCTTAAGTGAGGTAAAAATTTAAAACTCACTAAATATTAGGGTACACAAGTTTATCATCAGGCAGTTAAATATTTTATCAATTACGAGAGCATAATTGAAAATTGTTATACCACAGAGAGTCTAAATTGAAACCTTTTCAACAATAAGGACTGTTTTCTTTTTCTTTTGGTACAGCAAAAGTGAGGTAATAAATTACTTTCAAGTTTAAAGAATGTAATTGATGTCTTATAAAGAAGCCAACATTGATAAATCAAAATCATAGAGAAAAAGAGAGATTTTGAACAAACTAGTCCATGTCCCAAGTAATATATAGAATCATACAAGGGGAAAAATTTTGAGATGACAATCCATCAACGAACCAAAACCAACCTCTGTTTTCCCTCCCCCAACAAGAGAAATAGAATCATCATCACCCTTCAACTTCAAATACAATTCTAAACCAATGTACATAGATGTATGTGCAAAGGTATAAACAAACACAGAACAGAACAGGGCAGGGAAGTTGGATATCAGTAACTCACACATATTTGCCAACTGGGAAAATATGTCTCTTGCGATGAGTAGATGTTGGAATCTGAAACTCAGTTTTTCAACTTTGAATGCTTTACGAGCCAGTCGATAACAGTGTCGATATTGGTGGAGTTCTTGCAGGAAATCATGAAGCAACAAACTTCTCTATCAGTTATAGACTTCAGCCCCCTGCAAGGTAAACAAAACAAACTACTTGAGTATACACACTTGTATTATATGCAGTTTCTATTCACATGTTTCATGCATCTGGGCTAATAATGAACTACTGAGAAACCGAACTTCTCATTGAGCAAAATGAAAATTAAAAAAAAAATACATATACAAGGGCATACAAAATGACTAGCCCAACAACCGGAGACCCGCCTCAAGAAGGGTCTCCACCTCTAATCCAAGAGGATCACTCTTAACTGATAGTTACAAAACAACGTTGAAACTAATGAACTCATTATTATTAGTTTAAGGTTTCTTAAGATTCGACTTACATTCGTTCGGTGAGATCTTGCTTAGACAAAGCTCCCTGTTTGTCAATCTTGTTACCCAATACCAGCAATGGGATTCCATTCAGTGTTGACTTACTCAACAAATCGTGAAGTTCACTTTTTGAGACAGACAAGTTCTCGTAATCAGCAGCATCCACAACATATCTGCAAGATGAGAAGTAAGAAGAAAGTGACCATTTTTAAACAAAATATTTTCTTTTTCTTTTTCCTTTTCTTAAAGGGCATCTTCAACAACACTTTTAGCATTGGCCATCGAAAGTTTCAAGCACTATGCAAATTTTATATGAGTAGAGGAAACGAAACTCCATACATGAAGGGCAGAAGAAAGTTTAGTGAATAACATGGACCTCGTAATTAATGCAGAAAACCTCAACAAGCTAGAGTTAAACAAGATGTTTACGTTAACAAAGAAAGTTTAAGCAGAAATCTAGCAAACCAAAGAAAATTTCCCTGTAAACAAAAGAAACAAGCATCACACAACAAAGGCTGCAACTGCAAGACTTAAAGTACAGTAAAGTAAGATAGAAACAACAAAATACATTAGCAATAGATGTGTATATAGTACACAAGTACATGTAACATACACAATCGCAGAAACCGCACGACAATATCTTTCCCACATACTACGGAACCTAGGTTGGCCTCCAAGATCCCAAAGCTTTATTGTTACATTTCCTTTTGTCACCTTCTTCATGTTAAATCCTACCTGCAGATGAAAGGATACTTTGAGGAGAACGGCAAAAATAAGCTATGGTATAAAATAAGGTAAAGAAACAATGATTCCCATCCAGAAGAACTCATAGAGTTAAATATCAAGTAGTATAAATCCTATAAGAAAGATTACACACCGTTGGGATCATGTCTTCACTGTATCCACCCGTCTACAAATTACAGTCAGGAAGAAAAGATGAACCGTTAGTATTTAGTAGCCAATATGAGGAACATAACCAATAAAAAATGTTTATCATATGATTAGAAATTACTTACTGCAATAACATTTACAAGTGATGTTTTTCCAGCATTCTGAAGCCCAATCAGAGATAATTCCATTTCTTGCTTGAAAAAGAGACTGCAATAGGAAATGCGATTAAATGATTTAACGTACAGAGGTGTGTATAACATGAAGGGTTAAGGAAACATCAATCCGGTTATTAAGAAATATTTGACTTTCAAGAGAAGTCAAAAACATTTTGCAACATTTATAGATGAAACTTGTTAGGGCATAGTAACATTATAACATCTGTTAATTATTTCAAAAATATGAAAGGAAAGATGTAAAACCCGCTTAGATTCTAAGCATCAAATTATTTGCAAATGGATCTATTTAACGATGTAATAGAGTTTATTGTCATAAGAGAATTAATCTTTATCAATGAATTTGTTCCTCATCATCATCATTCATTATTATTATTATATCCTTCTTGCCAACAAAGAAAGGACAACAATTCAATTTTTTTTCGTTAACTGAAGTTGCCTTCTTATCCACAAAAATGAGAATATGACCATCACAAACTTCATTTGACCAGTTATTTCATTTTTCTTCCTACAGCCGCCAATACAACTACAATATTTGAGCTCGTAATCAGAACCAAAAAGGTTGCTTGGCCCCTAAGCCCTTTACTAACTACCAATCAAAATATAATACAAATGGAATGTCACTACCACTACATTGAACACTTAAATCCTGAATACAAAAACTTGTTAAATTGGAACACCGCCAACCCAACCTAAATTTCTGATTCGAAATCGGATACCTAATCGTCACCTCCCTCATGACCAAGTTCTTGGGGAAGCATGGTAATCAAAACATATCTCAGCGAGACAATAAACACTACAGTACAAGTTAAATTTTGAATATTAAAATTTAAAGTCTCTAAAAGATGAAACGATTAATGAATCGATGAAGTAAATGGCATCGCGTGTATAATTAATGTAACCATCAGTTTCGGAATATAATAGGCGATAATTAGCATCTATTATCCTATTAAACCAGAATAAGTTGCTCCCTCCACCATTAAGATTCTTAACTTCCCTATAACAGAGACGTTTCATTAGAAACAAGGGGGAGAAAGTTTTCCCTTCGCTCAACTAGTTCTCAAGGAAAACTCGCAAATAAAGTTCGTCGCCTAAAAGTAAAACGTACACTCGAGTCCTCCCGTTAACCCATACTAATATCAATCGTACAAAATCACCATCAGGAAAAACGGGGGAAATTCACTAATACAATCAATCGTATCGGTCTCCAGAGAGCATAACATATTGACAGAAACAACGAATCGACGATTCAGCAAAGTTCGTTCCGTTTCCCTAGAAATTCAATCGTCAATCGGAGCGAGAGAAAGAAGAAAGAGGCCATACCTTCGAAGCCAATTGAGAAAAGCTTCCCACAACCCCATCGCGAAGCAAAATGGTCGAGCGACAGAAACTTCTTTATCTCCTTTTACTTTCCTTTAGGGTTTCGATCGGCTGGAGAAAGCAATGTGGGAAAGCTTCGCCTTTCTTCCGCTCCTTCGCTTCGCTGAAGATCAGAAAGGCAATTTGTCCATCTTTTTCTCAAGCTCGAGAGAGAGAGAGAACGAAAAAAGGGAAAGAAGATGATTGATGAATTTCGAATTATAATGGCGAATGATCTTATTTTGGGAATACCCACGCGCCTCTAGGAGAGCGTGATACGCGTGACACTTTTTTGGTGGGGTGTTATTGGCGCGTGATACACACGCGCTAAAGCTTAAGAATGGAGGATGATTTTGTTTGAGTTTAGTGAAAACGACGCAGTTTTAAACTATGAAATGCACGGTTGTGAGGTGTCTCTATTTGGGAAGATGGAGGGAGAGATTGGGATGGTCTCAATCTTTTTTTTTTTATATTAAAATTTGTCCTAACTCTAATATGATTACATTGATGGGCTATTTAAATATTCTAATTATAAATATATAGAACATTTGTCATGTATCAACCTATTTAAGAGGGTACCATCATATAAATTAGCCTCTTGTATTTACAAATTCATTTTAAATTCATTTTAATATGCAAAATTGATTAATTGGAAGGTTATAATTTAGATCTCATAATTTTAGGTTAATGATACTTTCCAAAACAAATTAAAACATCAAAACATTAAAAACAAAACCCTAAATTTCCCAAAATTGAAATCATAACCCCCCAAAATATCTCCAAATCCCGTCCAAAAATCTCCCAAATTCGAAATTTAAGAATTTTTTTCGCTTCATTCATTCAATTTTTTTTTGTTGGACGTGTAATTGAATTTTGTAGGATTAGATATTACCTTTCATTTATGTTTTTGATAGGTTTGAAAACTTAAAAATAAAAATGTCTAATAACTTGGGACCTTTTAGACATAAAATTGAAAATACGACGACTTATTAGACACTTTTAAAATTTAGAGACCATTTAAGGTTTATTAGATAGACACAATCTCGAAAGCTTGAGTTCTAATTTATAGTTTAAGTTTAAAATTTCATATTTATCCAAATTTTGTGTTGTTTACGTATACGTGATATATAATTTGTTGCTATGCAGCTTAATATTCTAAAGAGTTGCCTAATTATTATAATTTTTCTTTTTCACCTTATGGCTACGCTTGTTTATATTAAATTATTTCGACTTGTTTATGTGTATCGTATTTTAAATTCTGTATTTGCTCTTTAATTTGAAAATTTTATCTTAGCGTGGGTTTAGTATTTTTAAATTAATTTGTTGGCTTCAAATATGAGTCTAGGTAGATACCTTGTTTTCATTACTATAACAGGTTTTTGGTCTACACTTGCGCCGTGTTTTCACAGAATTACATAAGTTTATAATAAATATGGATTACTCATGGTCGATTGGTTTTGAGATGGAACCCATGAATATTAACATGGTATCAAAGTTCAAACGAGCATCTAGTCAAGATCGACGAGCCAAAAGAACCACAATTTTGAGAGGACATGTTAAGGATCCCACATTGATAAAAGAATGGACCTTACGTAGGTTTATAATAGATAAAAGACTACTCCTCTCATTAAATTTTGAGATGAAACCCATGAATATTAATAAATAGAAGGCAACGACAATATGTTGACCAAGAAAGGGAAAAAGATGTAGATGAATCCTCAGTCCCATGTTTTATGTGACAAATGTTGTCCAAAGTGTAATACTTTTATAACATATTTAATGTTAATATAAATTGTATTGATTTTGTGTATAGTAAATACAATCTTCAATTTTTATCCTAATAAGAAAATAGTACTAAACAATCATCTTCATTGTTTTTCGTTTACAAACTATACTTTCAAAAAATTTGGTTAAAAGTACAATTTTAGTGCTATATTTTTACCTTCCATCCAATTAACACTAATTCACCCCTCAATTTTAATTAAGAAAATATGTAAAATTCTTAAAAAAAAAAAAAAAAGGTCACCAATTTAATGAAATTTAAGTTTTATTAGTGCCCAAAACAAACCATGGAACAAATCTACAAAACTCACAAATTTTAACAGGAAAAATGTTGCTTTTTCTCTAAATAAAGCAAATATATTTTTAATAATTTTTTTGAACCAATATTTTCAATAATAAATTAAACATACATAAAAACATATTTTTCAACAAAATTTCAAATGACAATCTTTTAGAAAGTAAAAATTAAACGCTTATATAAGTCTAAAGTAAAAGATTCTAATGAAGTTTTAAGGTGAAGATTGATACACCTTCCTAAGAATTTAGGTAAGAATGGATATTTTTCCCAAAAATAATTAACATTTTAATTTTAGTTCTCAAAGACCACTAATAATAAAATTAAAAAAAAAAGATTTTTAAGTACTACTCTAGAACGATCCCAAGTAGCCAGAAAAACTTTTAAGTCTCTCCAATATTAAGAAAACGATAATCTTTGTAGTTTATAACACACATTTGACCTAATCGGTGTATAAATTTACATATGTAATAAACCGTATTAATCTTAACAATATTTTTTACTTAATACACTAAATAGTTACAAAATATAAATTACAAAGATTGTAATAAAATTTTGAGTACAGAAAGCAAAAAGACTAAATGGTTAAAAGCTAAAATTCATAAACTAAATTGCTATTCCATTTTGTTTTTAAATGTCTTGTGAACGTCATAAAATGAAAATTTTTTGATTTTGTTATAATTTGTCTGAATAGGAACACAACATATAGGCTTTATTGAAATAATATTGTTTAAAATACATAATAAATTTGGTCACATGAAATTTAAACAACATATGGGCGATGGCGATGGTGAAGAATATTTTTTGTGTCTTCTTTAATATCCTTTTTTGAGCCATCAACAACAACATTTCTCAATTATCTATGTTACCATATTAATTAAAACCACCACAACAGTAGCCACGGATGTAGATAATAAAAAATTAAACCCGTTGCTGAGATTGATCCATCAACTTTTTATCGCAAACTCACGAGCTGATTTTACCTTTGGTTTCACCAAAATTGTCCTCGGTGTTATTATAATTGCCACAGTAAAAGTTGTAAAAGGGAATGATTCACTGCCTCTGTCAAATATTCACGACGGTCGGACCATTTCCTAGTATAGGATTATTACTGTTGGAGACAGATCCTGCCATTTCTTCCTCTTCTACAAACATTATTACCAAATCTATTTCCATGTCTAATAACTTTTATCTCCTTTCTGCATTGTGTATTAATAGAAGGGTTGCACACGATCCTGTACGTAGTTTTTCGTTGACTAATTCTGTGGATGCGAAGAGTGACCCCACTTTTTAGAAAATTCATGCAATCTCGTATGTGCATTCCAGGTCTGCAATGATGGATCAAATGGTTACCTCGTTTATGTCGGTTCCCGCCTCGTGCTCTGAAAATCCCGACAGCTCTTGGGCTACGTACAACACTCACATTATTATGACCCTGGTTGATCAATCTCACTGCGTTTGTAATTTCAATTAGGTTGACGCTAACGAGGAGAATACCGATAAGAATGAACATGCTTCCCTTGGAGACAACCATTTTATTGGTAACCAACAACGTGGGTACGATGAAGTTGCCCAGGGATCAATGGCTTGTTGTGACAAAATGGCCTCAAATGTGGATATTTATATATTGCCTGTCTTTTTCCCAATATAGTTTGGTTGCATTTTTGAAATTTGTTGGAAATGAGTTGTTGCAATAGACAAATTAAGAATTTGAGCTTTGAAGTGTGGGGTTGACATTCTTCCTCTTTCCCTTTTTTTTCCCCATCTATTTTTACATGTACCAGATATTTTTGGCACCAAAGATATCACTTGCGTTGTCTAGTGTAACAAAATTAAGAATATTCATTTCTTTTTGCCCAACAATTTATTTTTATCTTATCTTATCCGATTGGATTTGATTTGGTCTTCGTTCTTTGTTAAAAATATGAGAGTTTTAAATTCATCCTTTTTTCTCATTTTGTTCTTCGTTGTTGTTTCTAATGGTTCAAAAACTTCACTTATTGGTGTGACCCGTGATCATTATATTATTGTTACTTAATGGTTCTACTTTGGTCAGGGATTAATTATATTAATTTCTTACACGGGTAACAAATTTATATGGCAAATTATATATGCACCACTATTTATAGGACTCAAAATTAAACTTCAATTATTGGTGTGACCCATCGAGCAGATACCGGCCCGTTGGTCATAGGAGATTATAAGAAACCCTATAATCCACTTAAAATATAGAGTTGTGTTCCCCACTATGCTTGTTTAGCCTCCTGTAAGTTGCATAGTTGAGGAAGAATCAAACCACGAAAATTATACTATATATGGCTCAAAATTTCATCTTGAACTTGGCTTACTTCCATCCTTATATCCTAGGAAATATAAAGTTTGTAAAATTTTTTTTATTATTATTTTTAAGAAGTGTGGTATCAAACATTGTTTTGCATGGTGGTTGTTGAATTCTTAATTGTTGTTTAGGAATAAATTTCTAGGTTGTTCCTCTTTTTCAAATAGTTTTTTTTTTTTTTTTTTTACAGCATGCTACCGAAATTATTTATGGATATTGATGAGTTGTTAAGCAATTGTACATGTTTTAAAAATTATTAATTGTTGACAAGTTGTTCAAAACCTATTGCACTATTGCTCTCCTATTTCCGAAATATTGAAACTACTCAAAAAAAAAAAAAAAACCCTCAAAATCCATTTATCCAAACATATTTTTCACTAAATTTTTATTTTTAGAAATGGAAAATTTTTGCCTAAAAGTAAAGCAATCTCATTAAAAAATACCAAAAACAGAATTATATCTCTTTTAGTTTTGTATAATTAACCCACTACGTTTCTTGAACATGGTAAGCAAAAGGGGGAAATTCAGGGCTTGTTTTCTATTTTTAGTTTTCTATTTTTAGAAAACAAAAGCCCTGTTATTTATTTTTAGTTTTTTAAAAAATAGAAAACCAAAAAAAGTTTAATTTTCCTATTTTCTTTTATCATTATTTAACTCCCAAAATCGGAGATTCAAATACCACACCCGTCAAACATAGAAAATTAGAAAAGAAAAAAAATACATAATACATACTAAGACATAGATATCAAACTTGATGAGAGCATAAGCCGTCCAAACGCAATCATTGAGGAAGTTGGCCAACGGAAAAGTGTAAACGAGATATTTTATTTTTAAAGAGTTAGAAAGTTGAAAATATATGTTAGAGAGAGAAAAATCTAGATAAAGTAGCGATGATATCAATGTGGGGCGAGAGTCCGAGATACTGCCCTCTCCCTTACTCTTTCTCGCGAAAATTTTTAGTTTCTTCTTCACCCGGTCCGTTATTTGATTTCGAAAATTGAGGTCTAGGTTGAAGAATCCTCATTTGGAGGCTCGAACCTTTGAAGAAAAAATTACAAGTTTAATAATTCATTTAAATTATCTTTAGAATTTATAAAATAAAAAAGTAATAAATATATATAATTTATATCTATTTTACTGAAAATTTATTATTTTTCAAATTAATTATTAGTTAATAAAATATATATTAATTATTTAAAAATAGAATCGGGATTAGGTTAGGACATGGTGGAAAATGCACTCCTTATTCTTAGAGCAGGAACCCGACTCTATGAGAATTTTTGTGATCCTTGATGTAGAGACATGAAAATAAAAGTTTAAAAATATGAAACCAAACTTTTGAAAAATAAATTTTTGAGAGAGTAAATTTTAGAGACATCAAGAAAAAAATTTAGATAAATAAATATTAGAAAAAATATTTAGTGAGAGAAAATTTAAAGACGAAAATATAAAATTAGAGTAAAGTTAGGAGAAAAAGAGAAAAATAAAAATAAGAAAAATAAAAGAAAATCATACTGAGACAAAAAAGTTTAAACAAAAAAGTAGAAGACCAAATTTAAGAGCGAGAAACCTTCCGAAAAATATTAAATTTTTAGAGAGAAAAATAAGAATAATATTTTACAATAAAAAGTAATATATAGAGATGAAATTTTTTTAAGACAGACAAATAATAAATTAATATTTTAAAGATGAATTTTTTAAAGGGAGAGAGAATTCTTTTAGATATAGAAATTTAAGCAAAAAAAAGATGTTAGGAGTGAGAAAGAGAAAAAAAAATAAAGTAACTTTTGGCTTCTAATTTTCTTGTTGGATTTCCTTCTCTTTAATTTTCCTCTTTTTAATTAATTAGCTTAAATTATAAGTTTTGGTCCCATAAATTTTTAGACAAGATATTGAACATGAAATGTTAGGCCCTTATACATTTATCCAAAATAGATTTTATTTTTACCTTTTTAGTACAGCAATTCGGAAATATCGGGATCGAACCTCTACTTTTTATGTGAAAAAAATGGGGCATTTTGAGAATTGAACTCAAGACCTCTCACACCCGAAGCAAGAATCATGCCACTAGACCAAATGCCCTATTTAATAATCTAACATTTTTAATTGCTAATCAATATGTTTTTATCCCTCAAGGTTTCAAACCAATGGATATACAATTGGTACGAGGGTTTGAACCTCATCGAGGTAAGCTCGTTGGCTTCATTTTTACTATTTAATGTTCAATATCTTGTCTACTTTTTCTGTTGGGTCGTCAAATGAAATTAATTGAATTGCAAAAAGAATTTCAAGAGGGGAACATAGTACTTTGAAAACTTAGATGTGGCATTTCAAGAACCGACCTTAAGAGACCTATCGTAACAAAGTGAGAATCATTATCATAAGATCAATGCATTTTCTAAGAGTTATTTCCAACTTTTATATAATGCATCATTACCATAATTTGTATTTGCTGGAGATTTATAGATAAAGATATTATTTTATACCTCTAGATCTAAACAGCTGCAAAGTTTGATTATTCTCAAATTATTTAAAGAAGTGAAGTTGTTCGCAAATGCAAGCTGCTTCAACCACACATCATGAGCACAAGTAAAGCAAATATTGAATTTTAAGATTTAGATATGCAACTCACTTTATTAAGTTCTATATTTCTAAAACTTTCTTCTCAGCAAAACTATTTACCATAACTCTACTAAGGTTCGAAACGAGTGTCAAAATTACTTATATTGTATCGATAATGTTTACAATGTTTCATTCTAGATTTCTAAAACTATTGAATAATAATTTTATGTTTAGTCAAAAATCCATTCCATCTCATGAAGTTAATGCAAGGTGAAACTTGGATATTTTATTCATATTATTTATGTTACTGATAAAATGCATATGTCACAATTGGTACAGAGTTAAGACAAGAATGAACCAAACAAATGTACTAGGAGCCTAATTTTTAGGTAGAGTTTTTCGTTTGTATCTGTCTGATTGAAAGCCAAAATGGACAAAATTTATAATGCTAATGTTCATCTTGTACTAATCGATATGCTTGTTAAGTTAGAATTTCTACCTCAAAGGAACTAAGGTTTAAAGGTGTTGAACTACTTTGCTTATATAATAATAATACTATTTTTCCCCTATTTTTAATAAGAGAAGTTTATTGATGATAGGATGTGAAAAAATGATTAAAAGAGCTTTTGAATAAAATTGGGCATTCCGAGAATTAATTCAGGACCTCTTGCACCCTAAGAATGTCAGCTTAATGGGGATGCTAATGCTGGTTCTTAGCTTATTAATTAGCTTCCTTACGAAGGCAAGGATTTAAAAAACTTCAAAAGTGGGGCATTCCGAGAATCGAACTCGGGACCTCTCGCACCCAAAGTGAGAATCATACCACTAGACCAAATGCCCTTCTTAAATTTTATGTTACAGCAATTAAAACTTAAAAATTGAAATTATTGATTTTTTTCTTTTTTTTAAGTACTAACATTAATTACCTTTAACTTTATTTAAAAAGTGTAAAATCCTTATTTTTTTTAAGTATTACACAATTTTTTGTTTTTATAATTTTCTATAAATATCCAATATTTATTGATATTTCCAATCGACATTTTTATTAAATTGCTTGATACCGATATTTTAAATCTTAATATGATTATTAAATTTGTTAAAATCTAATACAAGGTAGGGGCATTCCGAGAATTGAACTCGGGACCTCTCGCACCCTAAGCGAGAATCATACCACTAGACCAAATGCCCAATGTTGATAAATATAATTGAGTTGGTATTAATAATTGTCTATTTTTGTAGTCATTTACCTGGTTGAATGAAACATTGAGTCATGAGTTTTGCTATTTAAAGACTAGTCTTATGCGTGCTATGCACATGATACTTTCCAATTAATACATTAAAATTAATGCTGAATTTATCAAATTTACTAAATAATTTAAATTTTAGTAGTATTAAATTAAAGAATTCTAATCCTACACAAACTTTTAAAATGACAAAATCAGTTATAAAATATATATTTTTCAATAATAAAGTAACTCCAGAAATATTTGGATGAAGGATTAAATTTAAAAAACAAGAAAATAAAAATTGAGGAAGAAGAGACAATTTTTGTAGAAAAAAAAAGTAAGAAAGAGAGAGTCTTTATATATAATTGTAGAAGTTTAATAAAATTATAGAAGTATTAGAATTTCAAAACCTTTGAAATTCTGTAACTAATTATCATTAGGGAAAAAATTAACGAAAAAAGGACAAAAACTTTTTATATTTTAACTTTTCACATGTCAATCTTTTCGTATTTTAATTATATGTTAAGATGTTTAAAACTATTATTATTCAATCACTCAAAATAAACATATCTTTAATAAATATTACTATTTAATTTAGAAATATTTATGTTATCATCTTTTTCTTTCGTCCCTATTTACATGGTTAAAAAATCATGATTAATATGTCAAAAAAATTTCTTCAATAATTCAAATTCTTAAATATGTAAATATGATGAATGATATTCGCTAGTGACTTATATATATAAAAGTCATATTTAATATATATATATATATATATATATATAATACATACATACAAAAATCTTTCAAGACAGTCAACAACATTGCTTTGAAATTTTGAAACGTGATTCACCGTACTAATTAAGAAACATTAAAATAAATTGTGAGAGGGAAAAGTAAAGAAGAAGAATAAGAAGAAAATAAATAATATTTACCTCTTGCCAACAATATTACTCCTAAAAATTGGAACGTAGTCTAGATTAATAAACCTTTAAAATAAAAAAAGATTACGGGAGAGAAAAAAGAAAAAAAAAAGAAGATAAAAGGAATAAACCTCACGTTGTGTTGAAAAGGAGTGAAATGAGCCCTTTTATAGTTTTAAGAAATGAAGAGATTGTAAAATTCACAACGTTTTAATATTCTATCATTAAACACTACTAATGATAATAATAAAACTTTTTATATTTTAATATTTCAAATCTAGAGTGAGATAGAATTTCAAAAAAAAAAAAAAAAAAAAAAAAAAGAAAAGAAGATAGGAAGAGATAAAGGTTTTAAGAGAGAAGCATAAGAATTTAGATTGGTAGGGAAAAAGATGGTAAAAAAATGAGAGACATATTCATTCATTTTCGGGCATAGCAATTCACGAAACGTGGCATGGGACATTTGTCGGCGGCAGGAGTCTGACATCCGAGCGAGAGGTCAAACCAATCCAATTCATCCTGGTCCGATCCGAACGAATCTTGTTGAATGAATTGATCCATTGTTGTATGCCCTACTTCTTAGTGAATTTTTTCCTACTTGGACCCACTGTACTTCCTTTGACGACTCCTAAGATATAGTGGAAACATTTTGTTATGGTGGAGAGTGGGGATCTTTAGAAAATTGGGATCTCCTTGATGTTGGAAGGTGTTGAATCCAAAATCTTCCTTACACTCAGAAAGAATCCAAATTAGTCGAAATGAACCCATTGAATACAAGAACGTGTAAGAAATATCATGAGCACTCAAGTTAGTAAGTAGTTGAGTTGATAATTTTGTGGTTTTAAATTCGAGATTCACACATATCTCTTATTGGTGCAAGTATTTGACCTTTATAATTGATACTCAACAGTTGGCTTTTGTTTGAAGTCGCACTTGAAGATCTAGTTGGCGGAGTTGCACGATAGGAGTCAGAACGATTAGAGTGTCTTGCAGTTGACCCTAACTGAATGTGACCGAACTTACTCTCCTAATCCAAGCATTCCTTTGGACACGCGTTGGACTAATTACACGACTGAACGTTCTGTGGCTACTATCATTATACGTGACGAGGTTTTTTCCCCCAACAAATTACGACAACGAAAGGGTTAGAGAAAGCTTGTTCAATTAGTGTGAATTCCAAAAGTGAAAAGTGGTCTGTTTTGTTGACTTACCATTTTCCTCCCCTTGATACAAAATTGTTCATACTCTCTTCTTCTTTGTTTGCCATTGGTGTAAGAGTTTGATGTTGAATCAACCATGGAATTTGATGACAATATATAGGCAGGGCATATATGACTAGCAAAGATTCGAGATCTTTCTCCTCATGTACACTACAATAATTGAGTTATTTTCCTCTTATTAAAAATTTTTTAAAATCAATACATTTATCAACAAACCTGAAAAATATAATATAGTATTTTTATTGATGTTTAAAAACATTTTAAAAATTATGTCTTTTTTTCAAAAAGTAATAAAAACGTTTGAAGAATGATACACTTTTATTAACAAAGGTTATTGAAAACCTTTTAAATATAATATATTTATTAACAAATATTTACTGTCTCTTGAAAAATATATCTCTTTTTAGTGAAGGTATTTACAAAAGTTTTTAAAAATTATTCACTTTTTATCAAAGATTATGAAAAATCTTTGAAAAGATATACATTTATCTACAACCCTACAAAAATTTGGAAAATATATTATCTCGTTCTTTTTCGAATTCCTGATCTTATGGTTAGAGACATGTATCAATTACCGTCAAACTAAGTTCATGTTTGATTATATGCTCTACTAATAGTCAAATTCTGTAATAAATTAAAATTGGTCTAAAATTTGTTGCAAAAGCTCTAAAATGAGTTATGGTGATAAAATTTCAGTTCACAATGTTAGCTGCAGTTTAAGTCTTTAAGATGGAACTTAATTTTCTTTTTCTATTTTTCAATCAAAATAAAGGCGAATCAAGAAATAGATTTTTTAGGTAACCAAAAATCAATTTTAAACTATGTAAAATCTTATAAAAAAAAATTCACAGATTTCAACGAAATCAAGTTTGACACAAAATTAAGCACGGTCAATGTCATTGAATAGTTTTAAGAAAACTCACTAATTAATAAAAATCTTTAATATTATTTTATGTGAAAACCTATCACTTTCCTAACACAATTCATTTGAATCACACAGAGATAAGTTTTTTAAATGATTCTGAAATGAAAATAATTTATTAAATAGAAAAAATTACAAAACTTTTTTTTAGTTTAAAACTTTTAAGGCAATTAGTATTGCAATAATTATCGTTTAATTTTAAGATGTAATTTAATGAAATGGGAAGTTTAGAATAAAATTTGATTTTCCCCCTTAATTTTCTTAAATTAACTTGACTCATCAAACCCCACCTCATTAAAATAAAATGTCACATACAAATAGATAATGAATGATTCATTTGTCACCTTCATACGTAACAGACCCTGTTAAATTTTTGTTCCTTCCTACCGACGATAATAAAATTTGGTAAACATTAATCTAAAACACAAAAATGATTAGTAAAACTCCCCAATACACACCAACCAAATTGAAACTAGGATTAAAGTCTAAGATCAAATTTATAACTCTAACCCATATAATTTTCTTGGAAGAAAAACGAAATTTGAAATTAAGTTAGGAAAGTGGTAAATGAATAAAAAGAAATAGATTTTCTTTTATTTTTTCTGAAAGGATTCGAATTCACAATTTTATAGTCAGAGACAGCTAATTTAATTTGTTGAGATAGACGGGTACGAAAAGAAATAAAATTGTTTATTGAGGTGAGAAAGACCCAATACCTTACAAGATGTATTAAAGTCTAAAGGTGAGACAAGATGATATGCTTTAGGTGAAATTGAAAAACCTTCACCCAAAACCAAACACACCTTTTTTGACTTTTTTGTCACACTCCCTCGCATCCCATCCCATCCCCACATGTTTTTCATAATTACTATTATTTAAAAATTTAAAAATTATAGGAAGAGGGAAAAAAAACTCTTCTCTTATTATTATTTTTTTTAAGTATATAAGCCTCGTAACTACTTCGATCTCTAGTCTTTTATTTTTTTAAGAAATATTTTAAAAATTATGTTGAAATTTTGAAAACAATGAAATCATGTTTATTATTTATGGTTCTCGTTTTTAGTTTTTTTTTAAACATAAATAAAGACATTATTTTATCAAATATTGACTTATAAAATGCATAAGAAATATATAAGATAAAATATTAATTTTTCATGTAAAAATTTTACATTTTTAATTTAAAATTTTAGAAATTATCACATATCTATATTTCTTCCATTATAAAATGAGAAACAATAAATAATTAACAACCATGATATGTTTCTATTTATTAAAAAAAAAGAAACAAGAAAAAAAAAGGAAATATTCCAAAAAAAAAAAAAAGTCCATTTTCCTCTTCCCATCATTTGCATGCCTCAAATCCTTCACTCATATATCTCACTTTTCTTTATCATTCTTCCTCTCACATCCTCCATTTCCATTTGGGATCTCTATAATAACTTTTTTTTTCCTGAGGATCTCTATAATAGTTTCCTCCTCATTCTCTCCTTTTTTTTTCTTTTTTTTTTCCATCATCATTCTCTCAAACTTCTTCAAATTTATATCATTTGATCAATTGGATTTAAAAAAAAAAAAGATTTTTGTAGATTTAGGAATGAAATTGATTGCCTTTTTCCCTGGAAAAAGTGGATTTTGTTACCATAGCTTTTGAGGAGTTATTAATAATATTTATGTAAGAATTTTAGAGTTATCCTATTTAGATGTAGTACAAATGAACGGGGTGGAGGATTAAACTCGTAACCTCCTAGTCAAAAACAGGTGTTCAATTATCGCTGAACTGAGCTCATGTTGACGATGTTTTGATTGATCTAACCATTCGAGAAATAAGTAGTACAAAAATATTATTAAAACTAATATTCTCTCAATTTGTTGACAAATTCTAAGAGCCATACGCACTACATTTATGTTAGTTCAAATTCTTTTTTTTTTATAAACTATTTTTTTTAATATAATAAATATGAGAGTATAAGAATTTAAACTTCCAACCCACAATCTGTTATGATTTCTATAACCCTAATTACATGATTATTTCAAATTCATGGAAAAAAAATCAGTTGCCTAACAGAGCCTTAGAGCATAATAATTATTCACCAAGGCTCCATTATCTTTAGGTCCTATCAGAGCTTTAAAAGTGATTTCATTTTCAGATTCACAATCATTTGAAAAAAAATAGTGTTCTTCCTTTTACTCAATTAACTAAGGTAATTAATCATAAAATAGTTATGAATTATATTAATAATAACTACTCCACCAAATTCTTAATCATTACTTTTTAAAAAACGAAATAAAATAATCAAATTCTTAAATCATAATTTAGCTATCACCATTAATAATAGTAAAAGTAGAAAAGCTATTCCTTTGAAAAGGATTAGTTACATTCATTATGTCCCTCATCAATTAGGCAAAAGATTACTCATATATATAATATCAAAACTTAGACACGTGTTTTTTTTCCTCAAAATATGTCATCGTTAATGTCATTATGTATATTGGAATCACTATTTAACCACGTATTCTCAACGAAAATATCAAAGTTCGAATTCTCATCTCCACATATTTATTTGTACTATAAAAAAATTTAGAATCTTGTGATTTTAGAAGAAAAAATAATTTAATTCTTCTAAGAATGCGTTTTCTGTAAAAATACAGTAAAAAGAAAACTATTATAAAATTATTAAATTATTAAATCAGTTCAAATTAATTTAGATAGATTGTGAACATATGATCAAAAGAACAAAAATATGGCACCTCAACTGGTTAATAAGAATTTTTTAACCAATATAATTTGGAGTTTAGCTTAGTTTTATTCACTATTGAAATATTAGAAAGAATAAATGATAATAAAACACATTGAAAGATAAATCACAATAGAATTGAGTTAAATTTTAATATAATTGTTTCATGAAAACATTCCTTGAAAATGAAAACTAGGGGGAAAAATAAAGCATTTATATCGACATAGAATATAATGAATGATAAATTATTGACAAACTAAATTTAACTATTATCAACAATTATTATAATTCTTTAATTGTATTTTTACTATTTCAAATAATTAACTTACAATGTGGATTGACTTTAAATAATAAATCACTAATTCGCATCACATAATTCTGAAAAATGTACTTTTTGCAAATACTGATAAAAAGTTGACATTCTTTAAAATATAACATAAAAATGGTAATTCAAATTAAGAATTTTTATATAAATATACACAAAAAGAAAATACAAAAAATAAGTGAATCTCATGACTTGCTTTTATTTATATATATATATATATATATATATATATATATATTTAATAATATTACATTATTTTAATTAAAGAGATAAATCACTCGTGAAAAGACACCAATACCTAATCACTTCAAAACTATTATTTTCAATCCAAGCATAGTTTAATGGATAAAAGCACATATTATCTTCTTTGAGATCGGAAAAAAAACCATATATTTGATCTAATCCATTCTTACAAATTAATAATTAATCACATAGCGTTGAAAATATGGAATGTTTTCTCTAGAGTGAAAGAATATGGTTTTCAAAACAAGGATTTTGTAACCAAAAAAACTGTTCTAAAAACATTCATCAATAATAAGAAGGTCATAGGCCATACGGAATACAATAATACCAAAGTAAGTGTTTAGTTACAAGCTTCAACTAACTAAGTAACTAATCCTAATAAAATAAGCATTCAAATGTGTTTAAAATTGTATAATCAATCCCTATATAAACGAGAGAAAATATATTTGTCAATCTAAAATGGATGATGGAGTTCGATAGATTAAATATAAAGCATTAAGAATACATCCTAAAATTTAATAGACATATAAGACTGAAAATACACCGATCCAATAACATTGAATAAATGTTGATAGTTCTGTTTACATAATTCGAAACAAGAATATTGGTGAATAACATGAAAAAATCAGTAAAAGATAACGCACGACCATTATCTCATCTGAACTATTATCAAGGCACGAAAATTTTTTCATTCCTTACAAAATTATCTCAACAAATCAGAACTAAAACATTTAAAAACTTTAAAAACTAAACAGGTACTAGGTGGAAATTAAAAGGACAAAAATGTAATTTCACAAAAATAGTTTTTTTTTCTTTTTAAATTTATTTATACTCACTCACTCGTTCTATAAATCTCCCAAATATCTTTTTATACGTCATCGTCATCGTCTTCTTCATCTTCATTCTTTCTCTCTCTCTGCAAATCACTTTTCGCTTTTTTGTTCAATCCCTCCATTTCCGCTTCTGTCAGTCAACTGTTACTGATCATTTTCATTACCCTCTTCAACCACCGCTCTCTCTTTTTCCATAAAAACCACACGAACAATTCTCATCTCTCTGCAACTCCCCACTCTCGCCGCCGGTGAGATTTTTCTCCATTTGCACCGTCGCCGGCGAGATTTATCTTCATGGTACTCGAGTAACATGGCGCGATTAGCTGAACGGATTTCCAGAAGTGGGCTTTCTAGATACTCGTTGTTGTGACAGCAATTTGAGTTCTGTTGCTGGAATGGCTTCCACGAATTCACCGCCTAACATTGAACCTTCTGCGTTGACGGAAGATTTGGCGGCGAAGGCTTTGAATAAACGGTATGAGTGCCTTGTGACTGTTCGAACAAAGGCCATAAAGGGGAAAGGAGCTTGGTATTGGGCTCATTTGGAGCCTGTTCTGATACGAAATCCCAGCACTAGCCTTCCGAAGGCGGTGAAGCTCAAGTGTTCGCTGTGCGATGCCGTTTTCTCGGCTTCGAACCCTTCGCGGACTGCATCTGAGCATCTGAAACGAGGCACTTGTCCCAATTTGAGCTCCATTTCTAGGTCTAACGCCTCGCCCTCGCCGTTGCCTATATCGTCGATCCCTTCTCCCACATTGCACAACCACAAGAAGCGAAGCTCTCAAATGAAAATGAGTGCTCCCGTTCTCACTGCTTCCTATCAAGTTCACTCTCTAGCCATGATCGAGCCGACGCGATCCTATGCTCCGCTGATTTCCTCGCCAGTGGCTCAAAATCCGCTTGGGATGGCGGGTAAGGCAGGCTTGAATCAGCACCAGTTGGTGTTATCGGGAGGGAAAGATGATTTGGGTGCACTAGAAATGCTGGAAAATAGTGTCAAGAAACTCAAGAGTCCACATGCCTCACCTGGACCAAGGCTGAGTAAGGAACAAATAGATTCTGCAATCGAGTTACTAACCGATTGGTTTATCGAGTCATGTGGGTCAGTGTCGCTTTCCTGCCTTGAGCATCCCAAGTTTAAAGCCATGCTTAATCAGTTGGGTCTGCCTTCATTACCACGGACTGACATTTTAGGAGCTCGACTGGACACCAAGTTTGAGGAGGCGAAAGCAGATTCAGACGCCAGGATTAGAGATGCAATGTTTTTTCAAATTGCTTCAGATGGGTGGAAGAATAAGAACTGCTGTGGTTACTATTGTGGCGAAGAGAGTATAGTTAAATTTATGGTCAATCTTCCAAATGGTACTACCGTGTTCCAAAAAGCACTATTTACAGGGGGATTGATGTCATCCAAGTATGCGGAGGAAGTTATATTGGATACGGTCAATGAAATTTGTGGGAGTGGTCTGCAGAGATGTGTGGGGATAATTGCAGATAGGTACAAGGCCAAGGCGTTGAGGAATTTGGAGATAAAGAATCATTGGATGGTAAATCTCTCTTGCCAGCTTCAGGGTATTCTTAGTTTGATAAAGGATTTTAACAAAGAGCTTCCACTTTTCAGGATAGTCACTGAAAATTGCTTGAAGGTTGCAAACTTTGTAAATACCAAATCTCAAATTAGGAATTGTTTAAACAAGTACAAGGTGCAGGAGCTAGAGGGTCACTGGTTGCTTCATGTTCCTTCGCCAAACTGTGATACATCCAAAAACTTCTCACCTGTTTATTCTATGCTTGATGATATGCTTAACTGTGCTCATGTGCTTCAAATGGTTGTGTTAGACGAGTCCTATAAGCTGGGATGCATGGAGGATCCACTAGCCTCTGAGATTTCTAGTCTGATACAAAATGAACGCTTTTGGGATGAAATGGAGGCAGCTCACTCACTTGTAAAGATGATCCGAGGGATGGCTCAAGAGATTGAAGTGGAAAGGCCGCTGATTGGGCAATGCTTGCCTCTCTGGGAGGAGCTGAGAACAAAAGTGAAGGAATGGTGTGGTAAGTTCAGCATTGCTGAAGGGCCAGTGGAGAAAATTCTAGAAAAGCGGTTTAGAAAAAATTATCACCCAGCCTGGTCAGCTGCGTTTATACTGGACCCGCTTTACTTGAGGAGGGACATAAATGGGAAATATCTTCCACCCTTCAAGTGCCTTTCGCAGGAGCAGGAAAAGGATGTGGATTCACTCATTAATCGGTTGGTGTCCAGGGAAGAAGCCCATGTCGCATTCGTGGAGCTTGCGAAATGGAGATCTGAAGGGCTAGACCCACTTTATGCTCAGGCAGTTCAGGTTAAACAACGAGACCCTTTAACTGGAAAGATGAAAATTGTCAACCCACAGAGTAGGCGACTTGTCTGGGAAACTTGCCTAAGCGAGTTCAAGACCCTTGGTAAGGTGGCACTCCGGCTTATTTTCCTTCATTCAACATCTTGTGGCTACAAGTGTAAATGTTCTGTCATGAATTTGGTTTGCTCACATCGCCACTCGAGGGTCGGCTTGGAGAGAGCTCAGAAGATGGTGTTTGTTGCAGCTCATGCCAAACTTGAAAGGAGAGACTTCTCTAACGAGGAAGACAGAGATGCAGAACTATTTGCAATGACAGATGGTGAAAATGACATGCTCAATGAGGTCTTTTCTGATGCACCCTCAATGTAATGTTTTCTTTTGAACTTCTGTAGAATTATGAAAATAGGGTATATTAAATTCTTTTGTTGTTTTAATTCTTTTTTTTTCTTTTTTCTTTTCATCTTTTTACTACAAATTTTGTGTCGTCTATGTAGAATTTGGTTGAGCCGTGTACTGGTAGAATCTATTCAGCTGCAATGATTCTAACGGAGTCCTCAATCTTTTCTTCTTTTTCTTTGTTTTTCCCCCCTCTTTTTCCTGCTTCGAAAATGGTTACGAATTCCTAGACTTGCAGAACAGAGGGCATAACAAAGGTAAAACTAGTCAGGAATTGTGTATGAACACTCTTGTAATGTTTTTCGGGATAAACATTGGACTGGAAGGGCTGATAACTTATCGAACTTTTTTTTTTCACAAGGAATCAGTTTTCATTCTGAAAAAAAATAAATATGTCAAAAAGACAATGACACTGACTTATAATTTGGAGCCTCTTTAAGGATGTTCTGATATACATTTCCTTGTCTGTGTATGAATCAAGAATGCGTTATTCCTTGACTGGATACCAGAATGAACTTCATGATGCAATCTTTCCTGGTTCCCAAAATCTTGTTTTTTCCATTCAAATTGAACCACTTAAGTTCCCGTAAAGTTGAATCTTAGTTATTTGAATTTATTGGGAAAAAAAAAGGAAAAAAAACTATACCTTTAAAGAGATTGCTTGAGATAAAATATCAAGTTTTCCTTATGAGGGACTTATGTTCTATTAGAGGTAGCTAATTTTGAAGTTCTCTTTGACATAGCTAAGCTAGCTAAACATATTGGTATTCTCAATGATGAAGGCATTAAAATGAATATCCAACTGACCTGCCACTGTACAAAGTGTGACACATTGTACAATTACAATATAGTGAAGTAAAGAGCAATGAAGGTTATTATATTTTTGTATTCAAACAAAACTTCCTCCTGTAGTAACTAAGTGATGTTGCAGAGTCCTAGAGTCCAATCACTAGATTTTCATCATACCATCACATTGATTATATCTTGCATAACACGACCTCATGTTAAGGTTATGAACCTCCTATATATTTAACATTTATAATTTCAAATTTCTTACTGCTTACCCTGATAGTTAGGGATTGCTACTTTGTTAGAATCTTCATAAAAAGCCATTCTTATGTACTTATTATGTTAAAACACTATTATAGTATCAATACTTTGTCACGTTACATTTTGTTCCCCATATTCTCAAATTTTCAATTTTAGTTCCTCTTCCTGCAAGTGAATAAACTGCATTTTTAGTCCATACTGTTCAGAGTTGGTGTTCAACCTTTGTTTTGTTTAACAAGGGACAAAAGGTGCTGTTTATCTAAAGTAAAGGACTGAAATTGAGCTTTGAAACACTGGAGATCAGAAAAAGAAAAATAAACGGAAAAATACATAGGCGCAAATGATATTTCGCCTTAAAAAATTGTTATTATTTTAAGTCAAGCCCCCTACAATATCTGGGGCAATTATTTTTCTTAAAGGAAAACAAGAAAATAAATTATCTTTTTGTGCCATAGATCTGTTTTCATGTTATTTATCAAAGCATCAAAGTGGAAGAAGATTAAAATTTTAAATCTTGACTGTCATAGCATGGTATTTTTATGCGATTAGGGAGCCCAAATGGTTAATTAGGAGGTGTGGCTTTTATGGTTAATTGAACAACTCTCAGAAGTAACGTTGGTTTGAAATTTTTGCAACTTTTTTTTGATGCAGTACAGTGCTGAATGTGTTTGATCAAAACCAAACCTGAGTTGCTTGAAGTCAACCTCGGACTAGGTACCATATCTTTGCAGCTGAAGATGCACTTCGCTGAAATCCCAGATATATCTCCTGTTGTGCCTACTTATGTTACTTTCTGAGCCCCACTGTGAGGAGTGGATATCTATCTCAATGCTGTTGTAGATGTCATACTCAAGAAAAGACACTTACAAGGTGACATATCCTCTCTCTCTCTCTCTCTATCTCTCTCTCTCTATGTTTGTGCGTGTGGTGGTGGGGGGAGGGGGGCAGGGGTGCACACAAGCCTTCGTGCACGAGCCTTTGAGAATGCATTTAATTTTCTTTATTCATTTGTTCTCTTGGCTTCTGTCACCATTTCTTAGTAGCTTGTCATTGAAATATTCCTGTTCTTATGACATTTTTACTTCTTAAAATGGGCCCTTGTGTGAATTTTCCTCCTGAAAGTTGAACTTTGAAGTTTTGCAGAGTTATTGGTTAGCCTTGGCATGATTGCTAAAAAAGTCTTGAGCAAAGGGCAAGCAAAGAGGGCTGTCGGCATGAGTATGCACATAACAAGGCCGAAAGGGATGTAGCAACGAACTTGAATTGATGTTGCATGTATGGTTCAGAAAACAACTTTGACAACACAAAGCAGGTTGGTAGTGCTTTTGAGGCGACATGATTTATTTATTATTTCTTCTACTATTCTTTTCAACCTATCGGCTCCTACCAAGAAAGTAAATATTCATTAAATATCTTTTTGGTTATATCAATCATTTTATTGTTTGACAAGGATGTTAGTTGAAAAAATAATTATCTGTGTATACCCATTTAAATACCCAATACTTATTTTTATTATAGAAGGTCTATTTTTTAAAATTGTACGGCTTAATAATATAATAGAGAATATAATAGTCAAATTAGGATACTAACATCAGATTACCATTTACCTGTCAACATTTTTATAAAACTTTACTACTGATATATATAAGGGAACGAAACTTTTATTATTGATGAAGGCCATACTATTGATATATTTATGGATCGTATTGTCATCTTTCTACAAATTTTCTCACATCATTCTACTTTTCCTAGGCTTCTGCTGGCTTTTCAGTGGAGAATTTACCGTTTATTCTTGGATTTCTTTTGTGTAAAGTACTTCATTGTATTTCTTATCTGACAATATTCTTCTATGTTTCAGGTTGAAATTGATCTAGGAGAATGGAGGAGGTTCTACTTCTAGATCTCAAAGGAACCACTAGTCAGTATGCTAAATGTTCCAAGTATCTTTTATGATGGTAAGAATAAAAGCTAAACTTTTTAGTTGTTTATCTGGACCTACCTTTCTCTTAATAGTGTGTGGGAATGAGCATCCTCTTAATATCTCTTCATTGCTAGAAAATAACCATTTAGGTGGAGTGGAGTCCTTTATTGAAATAGGTGCATTCAATTAATGGCATTAAAAAATTTGTTGTAATTGAAGCATATGAATGGGTAAATAATTGAGTCACCTGAGGTCCGTAGGTTTCATTTATTTTTCCATCTTTTATGGATGGATCGTTTATTTTCTCATCATACTTTTAATTAATTCAAATTATTACATTTTTTAGAGTATAGGGACTAAACGGGCTTGAGTACATTAAAAAAGATTGGAAGATTTAAAAAAAAATAGTAAAAGCATTTTCATATATAACCAAAACTTCTTTTGAAAGTCATTGTTTACTAACTTTTTGTAGAATGAACTTCATGAAATTGACAAGTCTTTTTAGGCTTATGAATTTAATAACAAAAGGTTAAAAATAAATTTGAACTGTATAAAAATTTGAATCTTATGTTGGATTAACCACGAAACTCTCAGTATTTAACTGAAATTTCAAGATTCCAAAGGTTTTTGTACTCCCACTGTGGACCATCTAATGGTTCAAGATTTATTGTGGGGGGGGCAGTAATGAGAGAAAAAATTAGTTGAGGCAAGGTAAAATAGTTGATGATGTTTGTTTGCATATTTGTGGATATGATATATTATTAGATTGCCAATGCTCTTAACTGTAATAAATTTTCCTGAGGATTTACCTATGAAAGAAAAACTGTCCCAGTAGGTCTTATTCCATTAAAGAATAAACAAAAAAAAACTCGTGGCTGCCCTCATTTCTAGGGATATCAATAAAGTTGTTTGACCCACATTCACTTTCTCTTTTCTCTTAATTGTGGGTTTCAGGATTTACCTCACTGCACAGCCACTATCAATTGACTTACCAATGAACAGATTGGGTGTGAAAAATGATATTTAATGCTAGGTTGCTTTCGATTATTTTGAATCTGTAGGTCTTAAATTTACTCTGATTTGGCTTTGGGATTCAATAATGGTGGAATGTATGTGGATTTTGTCGGCAATGTCAGACAATGGTGACTTCTCACCAACTAGAGAAGAAAAGCTTTTATTATTATCATTATACTTTTTCTTATTCACTTTTTAGTATGCTTATTAATATGTCATTCCACTCATTGTTATTGTTAAAGGGAAAGTAGATATAATTATTTGTATAGGACACAGAATCTTCACCATTTGAATTGTTCAACTGTTTGTGTTTCCAATTTCTTTTTTCAAGTTTGATTGCTTTTGAAATTGATACCCATATCCATATCCATTTTTTCGTGCTATGAAGATGATGTTGAAACCAACGGATGGAAATAGAATTCATTGCTTTCTGACTTTTTCTTTACTTTATTCTTCTATCGCATAGTTTGTAAATAACTTTTTTTTTTTTATTTTCAAGGAGAAATTTAGCATTGATTCTTCTAAGTCGCTTTGCGAACCAATTGTTGTTTGAAAGTTGTGAGTAGAAGAAATAGGTAGGAAATTACCTTACAGGTTGAGTGACTTTACCAACTCCCCACCCCCACAGAGAAGAAAAAAAAGTTATATGGCTTAACAGGACAAGGGACAAGGGGCAGGGTTGGAAACTTTCTTAGGGCGGGGTAAAATTTTACATTTTACATTTTTCTTTTTTGTATATCTAAGACAAATTAAGGGGATGGTTGTCTCCCCTCCTTTGTTTCTAGCTCTGCCTGTAAAACTAGGGGTTAAAGTTTGGATACTTGCTAGCAAACTTTCTTGAAAAAGAGTTTGGCTATTGGCCATCGAGGCTAGTAAAAAGTAAATGGTTTGGAATGAATGGGTTTAGACTATGGTAGCCATCATCTTATAATTTAAAAAACCTTAGAATTTTCTTATCAACCGAATGTAATAAATGTCATAAATGTCAGGGAGTTGTCCTGATTACTTTGAAAAAATAAAAAATTGCTAGCAAACTTTCTTGAATAAGGGCCTTCATTGCTTACTCAACTTTCTTCAATCTTAGGCTGCTGTCTCCAGTTAGCCACCAAATAAACAAATTTTTTAGATACTTTTTCTGCCAAAAATCATTGATGTATGGTCAGATTACTCAAGTTGATTCTACATATAAATTTGAATCTGTGATTTTCATGTCTATTTTGCCATCTGTTGCAGTGAAATATGGGTGGTGATTGGTGATTGGTGATTGGTGATTGGTGGAAAGAAATGGGATTTGCTTCAATTAGTGCAATGAAATCTCACCTAAAAGGGCAACAGTTTTGAGATTATCTCAATGATTTTAGGTAAGAAAAAAAGAAAATACTTTGCATTATACATTAATGTCATCCCTTTTTCTTTTTGTTTGAATGACATTTTACTGTTTATTTCACATGCTAATCCACTTTTTTGGTATGCTCTTTTGGCCCTTTCCCTATGAACTTTGCTACAAAGGAATGTCACTATGCATTTTCCCATCATACCCCTTCCCACCAAACCTTCATTTAATTGGTTCTGTGGCCCCCATCCCAAGAGGGAAAAATAAAATAAAATAAAAGGAAGTGTATTTAAAAAGTTTGGTGGAGGCTAAGAGACAATTTGGTTGGCAAGAGTTTGAGGTCTTTTGATCCTATTAACTTAGAAGTCTCAAGTTCGAATTTTTCGGTGAGCATATACTAAAAATCATTGATGTCTCCTGAGTTTGGACCTCAAGGAGGACGTGGGTGCTCGAGTATAGGAGAGTAATGCTTCACTCCAAAAAAAGCTAGGTGGAGATTGAGATTGAGATTGAGATTTCAAAATACCACCTATTAAAACCCCAATTAATCTTTTTATTTTTATTTTTCTTTAAGAACAATTATCAAACCTAATACCATTTTAATTCTAGATGTGAAATGTAGTGGACTAAACTTACCGTTGTATGTCTAATCATTTTATCTTGGTTTGGGCAGATTTGAAATTTTGGTTCTTTCTTTGACAAAACATGTTGAAATTATTGGAGTAATGATATTGATGAATAGATTAAAATGGTAATATTTATGTATAGACACTGAATGGCTTAGATGGAAAGTATGGTTGCTAAATACATGGATTTAATATCCAACAAGTTTCTTCAGTAACCAAATGTAGCAAGATCAAGAATGTTACTATACATCTCGACAATATTCTTCAACAATCGCCTGATCTACATTGTTAGTATTCTACGAGATAGGGGTAGAAATTTATGACGATTGAAGTTAAATTCAAAGTTGAGATATTTGCTATCACATTTTAGTGCTTACTATTTAAGAAATGTAATGTGCAATATATCCTAAACAAATAATTACAAGTATTTGATTGTATCTTGTTAAAAAAGAAAATACAACTTCAAATATTACTGATATTGTCAAATTTTTTTTTTCACCGAAGGGTCCGTACTCTTCATTTTACTTGGAGTTTAACAAGTCAATTATTACTATATATCTTTGTCGGAAACATAATTCAGCAATAATTGACATATATCTCTAATTGAAAGGTTATGAATTTGATCCATATTCCTACATGTTCTAAAAAAAGTCACATTGTAATCGATAATGCTAATTGTTTTTTTTTTAACTCCTTTTAGAGTATAGCCATAAATAATTAATTACCTTGTATTTTTTTTAGTAGAATATTATGTTGAATTTTTGTTTATTCTTACCGGCGGTGGAGATGTTTAGAAAATTTTAATTAAAAGATAAGGGACAATAATAAAACTTTTAAAACTCTAAAAAATAAAAATGCAATTTTGCCTTTTTTTATTTATTTTATTTATAATTAAAAAGTAGATATGGTAAGAAAAATATGGTTTTGTGGATGAAACTGTTTTCTTTTTTTCTTTGTTTTTTCTTTTTCTTCAATGAATGCCAATTGGAGTTGGAATTTTAATATAAAAAAAAAAACTCAAATCAAGACATCAACTTAATGCTCTGTACCAAAATGTCCATTTGGTAGGTCATTACACTTGATTATTACTTCTATTGCCACACACATAAATATCTCTTTCTATTTATAAAGAAAACCATTTTAGTATTATGAAATAATTACTGATTTTATTAATTGAATATTAATTACATCTTCTGGCCTTCTCTCACCCACCTATAAAATGTCAAGCTATGAAGGGAAACAGAGGTGGAGCATGGCCAAAAAAAAAGAAGATAAAAATAAATGTACAAATTTTTATGAGTGGGATTAATACAAAGATGAGCCCGTACTGATATTTTTTGATTCACAATTTAATAAATTAAGGGTTTTTAAGTTTAGAGTTGGAAATTTGACTTTGGGTAGTCTGTGTTTAGATTATAAAGAAAATAAAAGTTGCAGAAATTTTAATTCATGATTTAAAAAATAAGGCGTATAATATAAAATGTGAGTTTCATGACCTTGAGTAAGTTTATATAGCTAGATTGTTAGATAAGTTCATAATTATGATAAACAAATTCGTGTGCAGGTTTCACTTTTTAACTTTTAGTTGCACCGAGCGTCAATTGGAATATAATTCAATAAGTGCCTTACTTTTGACTAAAATGTCGTAAATTCGAATCATCACTCTCACATATTGTACTAAAAGAAAGAAATAAAAAAAATGACTTATAAACTACATTACAATCTTTTTTTTTTCTGTGTTGGAATTTCTAATCCAGCTAAAATTGAACAATGCTCTTTTTTTTTTATATTACTAATTATAATACATTTGATCTAATGCTAGAAATTTTAAAAACACAGGAATTTTGAAAGAGAGCCCTAGAAAATAAAGGCAAATGGGTGGTAAATGAGTTGGGCAAGTAACCAATGAAATGTTTGGGCTTTAAAACCAAAAGTCCTAAACTTCTACTATATGGCAGCTGGGTTTTTAAATATTTGGGCTTCAACAAATACCTAGAAAATGAATAATTCCTTAAGTCAATAATAACAAATAATAATGAAATTATTGTATCAATACTAAAGATAGGTAATGCAATTGTTAAGTATTGATAGTATCAATGATGTTATTTATATTGATAAAAGGGTTTTAATAAAAGGAAAACAGAGACTTAGATTAAAATGTTACTATTCACCCAAAAAAAAAAAAGTATATTGAGATGTCAAAGTGAGTATAGTTCAGCGGTAATTGACATATATTCCCAAACAATAGATGGTGAGTTCATTACTTGTGATAATATATACTTACACTCCACGCCAATATTATTCTCTATCTCTTTCAATCCGATATGCATACATTTTTTCCATTTATCTTATACTCTGCCAATTGACACTGTAGTTATCATGATCGTTTTACTTCATGTCTCTTTCTAACTACTATGCTTCTCTCTGTAATTTTTCCTTAAATATCAAATCACACTTCCATAGTCTTCCAACAAAAGAAATAATTTAGGAAAATATTTGGCTCCCACGGATAAGAAGCAACTTTGTCCTAGCGTGATTAAGGGTAAATATAAAAATATTTTATTTTTTTTAAAAAAATAATGAATTTTCAAAATTTTAACATGGATAGAATAATTTTCCGAACGACACAGAGAAGATAAAATATTAAATCGAATTAAATATTGTAAAGGTGCTGGAAAATAAATAGAAAAAACGAAGTCGAAAATTCTTTTTAGTCCCTCTCTCCCTCGCTGTACGTTTCAGCCGAAAATATTCTGTCCTCTGCGTTTCTCTTCTCTCCTTCTCCCTCCCCTCGTCTTTACTCTTCCCGCCGGCAGCACCCAATTCCTTCAGCAAGCGGCGGTGCACGACGGCGCGATTTCCATCTCCAGCGACGAACAACCGCATTTTCCCCAGCCTGTTTTTAGGGTTTATCAGAAGGTTTGGAGCCTTAATTCACTCCCCACTTCGTTTGTCAGCTGGAAGCGACTCTGAAAGTATTTTGAACGAAAACGGTAGCTTCTAGTTCTTCGTTATCCATCGTTATTCTTTTGGTTTTCTTTGTTTTTCAGAATCATGATTTGGGTTTCGTATTCGGCTTTTGGTGGTTCAATTGTCTCGATTTTAGTTCACTTACTGTCTCCGATTGTGCTGGAATGCGTGTTCTTTTATTTCGTTGGTCCACTTTTTTTCTAGTGTAAATTCGTGGAGATTCTGTTTTATCTCTGCATAAGCGGGCTCTTTCTTCTCTCTTATTTCTACTAATTAATTATACGATGATGTCTGATTCTTCTTGTATCTTTATGTATTACTATACGGTGAGGACTTTGTCAGTTGTTCATTGTTAGCTTGTATGAGCATTTTGTATGGCTAAATTTTTAGTCTCGAGATGATGAATATGTGGTAGTAACGCTGAAAATAACCTTTAAGTTCGATGTCAGGTTCTTTCGTGTTCATGATAATAATTTCTTCTGATTCATGATGCAAATGTTGCTAATATAATTGCTCTTCACTGGGTGACATAATATATTTTTGGAATAGAATGTAGCAAGTTTAGAGGTGTAACCTTAATAATTGCCATCGTTCCGATAGGTTTTAAATGGGTGTATCGGATAAAGATGATCCCTTCTTAAATGAAGATACAATGGAATATGATGATCTTGATAGCGAGGATTCTGATTTTGAATCTGAATCTGATTCCGAAGAAGACAAAGATGTGAAATTGTCTGAACCATCAAAGACTGCTATACATAATGCAGACGGTCTCCTTGATAAGCTTGGAGATATTAGCTGGCCGGAAAACGCGGGATGGATACACAAGCTCTCTCTTGATATTGATCAAGAAAAAGAGGTGGATGTGAATGATGATCTAGCTAGAGAGCTTGCATTCTATACACAGGCTTTGCAGGGGGCAAGGATGGCCTTTGAGAAATTTCAATCTTTAGGACTCCCATTTCTCAGACCTTCAGACTATTATGCAGAGATGGTGAAGACAGATACTCACATGGAGAAAGTGAAAGGTCGGCTGCTGGCCGAGCAGAGAAAGATGGAGGAGGCCGAGGAAAGAAGGAAAGCTAGAGAAGCGAAGAGATTAGCCAAGGAGATTCAAGCCCAGAAGCTAAAGGAGAGGGCTAAGCAGAAGAAAGAAGAGATTGAATCTGTCAAGAAATGGAGGAAGCAAAGGCAAAAGAGTGGCTTTGCTGGAGGCGACAAAGGTGGTGAGATGGACTTGGCCTTTGAAGATGGAAAAGCATTTGAGAGGTCCGGTAAGAAGAGGCCGGGGGTGTCTCCGGGTGACCGCTCCGGAGGGAAGGCAAGACATGGAGGTGGAAAAGGAAAAAATCCAAAGAAGAAGAGAGACTTCAGAGATTCCAAGTTTGGCTTTGGCGGGAGGAAAAGTTTGAAAAAGCAGAACACAGCCGAGACAACAAATGATATTAGGAGCTTCAACAAAGGAACCTTGTCAAGTAACAAAAAGAGGAAGAGATCGTAAACTAGTGCTGCAGTTTTTTTCAGGTGGGGGATGGTGGTCGATCTATAAATTTAACTTTTCAAAAATTTCATTCTGTAATGCTGTGATCATTTGTGGTAATCCTAGAAGATGTTGAGTCTTATAATTCGTGTTTCTTTCTTAAGAGAGACTTATTTTGGTGGTTAATTTTTTATTGTGCAATTATGGTTTTTGAATTATATAATAAGGATAGAGTTGATGTTACATGGGGACAAAGGATAAGTGAATACTCTAAAGGGTATATCGATTGACAAGAGTTTGGGATCTCTTGATCATACCGGTTTAGAGGTCTAAGTTCAAATTTTTTGATGAGCTTAATACCAAAAATCTTTTTGATGTCTCCTGCATCTGGGCCTTAGGAGCAAACTTTGACTCCTAGTTATCCAAAAAAAAAAGAAAAGAATACTTTGTAGTTCATGATTCTTATGTGTAGGGTTAGTGTCCTTTAGTACATGCATTTTGTCTCTACACCTACTCATCAAATTATTAAATGATCTTAAAGTTTGTAGGATGCAATTTTAAACTAGGTAGGAAATGGAATGGATAGGCAAGAAAATCTAGTTTAAGAGATTGAAACTTGAATTTCAACCGAACATAGTTGAATAGGTTAAAGAATTATTTAGCATAGGATTTTACTCCATTAACTAGATTATGTAATGTAACAAAAATAAAATCTTGTTCAAAGGGTACACTTGAATAGTTTACATGTATGAATGCGTTGAAGATTTTATCCGATGAACTTTTCTCTTCTTTTGAAAAAAATACCAGTATACGATCGATTTTACAAATATTACAAATACCCAATCATTCAAATCATCTATATTCACACCGTCCTTTTCGACCCCAATTTTTCGAACTATTATTTTTGTCTCTTTTTAATTAAGGGTGTGTTTAGAAGTGATTTTGGCATGACAAAATCACTTTTGCCCTTGCCAAAATAACTTCTATTTCCATTTATCATTAAAAAATTGATTTTAAGAAAATATAAAACCACTTAAAATTGATATTTAAGGTATCACCGTAATTTTAGAAAATTAATTATTCTTAAATCTATTTTTTCAAAATCACTTCTTCCACCCTCTGGGACCCTAAATTATTTATAAAAAGTTAAACGAAATTCTTGTCCATTGAAACATAAAGAATCCCAAATTCCCAATGTAAAATGTCCTGCAAACCAAGCACCAAAAATCCCAAATTCCCAATGTAAAATGTCCTGCAAACCAAACACCAAAAGTGTATTTTTTCCCTTAAATTTTTTATAGACTCGTAGTGGTAAAGAGGGAGAGAGCCTTTTTTTAGACCAATAAAAAGAAAATTAAGATTTTTGGTGCCTAGTCAAGAGGGAAATCTGCAAAATTGGGATGTTAAATAATGGTAAGACATATAGAGGATATAATATCCAAATGGTCTAAGTTTGAATTTGATTTAAATAAAACCCTCAAACACGTGAGTGATAATGTTTGCTTTGTCTGCTTCTCCCCCAAAAAGCTTCCTCACTACACTTCCACCACAGCCAGACCCAACCCTTTAAATACACGAAAAAAAAAGAAAAAAATTTCACCCTTCAATTCCCATCAAAGACATGGGTGATTGGATCTTTGAAGTTACTTGTGATGCAGCTTCCAGCACTCTCTTCATCTTCTGCTTCTGCAATTTCATCATTCTCACCATTCTCTTCTTCTCCAGTTTTGATGATGATATTAGCCTTAAGCCCCTTTCTATTGTCATTCACTCCAACACAGATATGCAACAATCTGTATGTCAAAATCTCATGCTTCAACAACATCCCATGATTGATGTGGCTGAGCTGCCAGTGACCCAAAATGAATCAGAATCAGAATCAGATGATGATTTTAGGAGAAGAGTGGAGGAATTTATTGAAACGGTTAACAGGGGGTGGAAAGAAGAAAGGCAGAGCACCTCGAGACGAGATCACCCGAATAGTTGGGACCAATGATGTCAACTTCAGAAAACCGAATGGATCGAATTCTATAATTCCATCAGCTTGATTGATTTTATATTGTAACGCTAACATATACATCCCTAGCCAAACAAGAATCTCTTTCACTTCTGCCTTTTAGTCAATGTATGAATATCAAAACTTTGAATAAGATACACATAGCGACATAAAAATCCAAGTGTTTGATTCAATGACGTAAATATTCATGCATAAAAATGAAATATTTTTGCACTTTATGATTCCATTACAAGACAAATCAAAGCTAAAGTCTCCTACTTTCATTCTGTTATAAAGAAGTGAAATGTAAACATCATTTCACTTCATATTTACGCTACATAAATACAGTCGCCCGAATACAGTCGATCATCACCCAGTCGAGTTTGCTACACAAAGATGGTTGTTTTGTGAAACTTTCACCGCGTTCAAATAGGCTGGGAGAAACGGCACACTTTCTAGTTGGGGTGCCAAACAACATAAAATTCATTGCTCCAAGCAAAAATGGTCTGGACAGTGATTCTAATCCTTTTGCAGGTCTTAGTGCCTAAGATGACCTTAAAATCTACAATAATGACCAACTATTTCACTGAAGAAAGTTATATTGAATGCATGTTGAGCTACAGCTTATAAATGGAAAATCAAATCAGTAAGGCGAAGGCCTCAGATCAATGAAAATGCACACGAATAGAACATTGAAAAATAGTCATTGATATTTGAACTTAAATGTTATTATTTCAGAATAAGATACAGAGAGTTCTAAAACATGAATAATTTACACAATTCCTGCATCTAAACTGCTATAACGTTAAGGGGGATAAAACACACGAGATCCTAAATGCTGAGAACAGACAACGAATAAGCCTAATAATCATCAAGCCCTTATCTATTAGGCTTAGACTTCTACCTAGAGAAGTTACCTGATGACGATAAATACGTCAGTTGTTTGTAATCTCTTAGTTAGCCCTTTAAAGAATCAATGAGCTCAAAATGCTGATGTTCGAGGTTGAGGAAAAGCCAATGCACCAGCAAATCTGCATGAAAAAATTCAATGCACAATCGAAGATGATAATCAACAAGAAACCTCATGGTTTGATTGGTTGAAGCCACCCCTCGATTCTTCTGGGTAAGGCAATTTTTCATTGGCCGGTGGAGTTCTACAAGCTGGAGTTGGGTCTAAAGAAGCTGCTTTATCTCCGATTAGAGTGGAATGCTTCACTCCTCCAAAGACTCCCTTTGTCGCTTCGCCAGAAAAGACATTAGCTGGAGGTGATAAAGCTGCAGGTTCAGTCCTGCTCTTCTTTGGTTTATTTTCCTGCTGGTGACCTGGTAGTAGAAAACTGCCCACCACCACCTGGCGACAATGGAAGGTATACTACTTAATTTTACCATGATACAGCTATTGAACAAAACAGAAGCATAACCAACTTCATTTCACCATGATTCAGTTTTATTTCGTATTTTTGTAGTTATACTTTAATATTGAACTCAATATACATATATATATATATATATATATATATATAAAGTTGTATTTCCTACTTAGAAAACTACTATGCTATCTAAACATAATGGTTTATTATAGGATGCTAATATATACATCGAAAAAGATCAATTTTCACACTTTGTAAAAAAAAATTTTAAAAAATCAATTTTTACCCTAATCTTAGCAAGCTGTATCAATTTTTATACTAAACTTTCAATTTCACAAATTGCACCCGAAACAGGATAAGTGTAGCAACCTCCATCTTAAGCTTTAAAAAATGTTGCAATTTTGACCTTTTAATAAGTTTATGTGAGAAGAATCATCGAAAAAAGCATTCTCACGTGGGTCCAATAAAATATAAAACATATATTTGGTATGAAATTAATAGGATTCAAACAAAAATTACATTAGGGCTGATTTTTTTTTTTATTTGTAAGTTTAGCAAACTTATTTAATGGTCAAACTTTGTGCATTTATAAAATTTAATTTGGTGCAAAACTTCATTTTCATTAAATTAGTGAGTTTTTTAGTCTTTTACAATATTTTTTTAATTAGAATCAGTAGGTTAGTTATTAGAAATTGCAGCAGATAGCTAATTTTAGGGCCCAAATTTATTAAATTAAAAGTTGGTGAAAATTGATACAACTCGTGTGTGTGCGTGTGTGTATATATTTCACATTGTTTAAAATTATATTTATAAGAAATTGGGTCTGTCTAACATAAAACTATTGAACAGTAAATACGATCAAGAAGATTTCACTGAACTTGATCCTTTATAATCCGACTCGTTTGGAGAAAATAATACCTGCACTGGACCAGCTGCTATCAGCATGCCGGCGAGTCCTCCACCCATCACTCGGCCATCTGGGCCAGCCAAAGAGACACTCATCCCTCCAGATCGGCTCTTTGTTCCACCACTTTCAGAAGGCATGTATGAACCAGACAATGAAAGTATCTCAAAACGACCCTAACAATCAGAATCAGAACAGTTCATGACGTATCTTTATAAATAATGCTTACCATGACAGTTGAAGGTAAGATGCAGAGATAAGTTCATATAAAGGAAAATTAACTTTTGCCAGTGATTTTCTCTTGTATTGAATATTTATAAACGTTCAGGTACTGTATATCAAATTATCTAACTGAAAAAAGACGTCAAGAAAGCGAAACTTGATTTGAAATTCTAACTTAAAATGTGAAACTAACTATGAAAATTTCCATTTTACTCCTATGTGACATTGAGATGGGAAGGAGGGAATTGCAAGCAAGAAATACGTCAACCACAGCTGTCAAAGAGTTCACAATTGATTTGTGTAATCATGGATCGCAATACCACTTGCATCACATCGTTTCAAATTTAGGCCTTGTTACAGAAGATAAAAGAAAAAAATTCAACTTGGTCAACCATAGATTTTGTTTCGAGAAAACATGTGCTTGACTAGAGATAATGAAATTGAAAACACTAGCCAACTTGAGTGCAACTCAATTGGTTCGGCTATGTATCATCGACCAAATCTCAACCCCACATGTTGTTGAACTAGAAAAACACTATATGAAAATATGATAATTGCAGCTCCCATATATACCAGAAATTTAAGGGCATATTACTTGAGTTTTTCTCTCTTTCGCTCCCTAAAAAGTCTAATAATATGTGATAGTTGTTCTTCTAAAAAAAAAAAATTGTAAAACAGAAAATCACATTTCAGGCAATTTTTATAATTATTCTATTTTTAATGTCTGTTTTTAGAGAATAAGCTTATTTATTTACATACAATTTTATTGTTCTGTTACCTACTTTTTAAAAACATTATTAAAATTCTGGTCAAATATTAGAAGGAAAAAAAAGCTTTCAGAAACCTTTTTTTATTTTTTAAATTTAGATAGGAATGGGAAACCAAATGTGAAATTCAAACATAAATAAATTTTGAGTAAACAAGCTTAGTTTTTTTAAAAAAGAAATAAAAAAATGAAATCATTCTTAGCAGCTATAAGTATATTTCTTAAGTAATTATGAAACATCCGAACACCTATGACGGCCTGTTTCTTGAAAATGCATTTTAAAGAATAGAACGAGGAAAGACTATCAACAGGAAAGATAGCAACAGTCAGCTGTTACCAAGTGTGTTCTCTAAGATAGGATGTTCTGATGCCTATGAAATCTGATTTTTCTGAATTCACTGTACATTTTAAACGCATGAAATTTTGAAAGCAACAACTTTTTTTTTTTAATTGTATTAGTGAAAGCAGTTTTTGTTCTAATTTTATAAGATCTCCCCGAAGGGACATAACTGCGGTTTTGGAAACCTACTCTTCTAGGCAACTCCTTAGGAAATCTTTTCAGAAAAAGACGTCCAAATAAGTGTGGATATTCTAATTACGCTAGAATATACAAACGTTAGAGCACAGCAAATTGATCAGCCATTCACCAGGTTCGTGTATTCAAGGAAAAAGAGAGTGAAAAAATTCAAGGGAAGCACCTATAGGTCATGCTGAGGTAGACAAGAGAGTTTGGGGAGCGAGAATATTGTCAAGTGAGGTTTTGTCATGGGAGAGCATCGAGTTTTGGACATCACTCCTTATTTTATACTTCTTAGGTTGTTCTCAATAATTCATTAGTAGAGTATATTATGCTAAGGTGTTCGGATGCATCAAATGAAACATGGGAAAGAAAACAGATTAATCCAAATTAGCATCAGATCTTACTGCAGTCAGATATTTGAATTAGATAACAAAAAATAGTCTTGGGAAGAAAACAGAGTAACATGCTTTCATCAATCATGACATAGAAGATGCATGTAATGGATCCATAGACTTCAAAATTCATCAAAACAGAGGATCTCAGATGGTGTATATATCAAGGAAGGCGGTTTACCTCATATGTTAGAGTACCCCCAGAAGATGTTGATTGCCGAAGTGTAACATTTGAAACCATACCATTAGCAGAGAGTATACAAATAGCACGACATCCTTGTTGGGAAAATGACATGACTTTCAAGTTAACATCCTAAAACAGAAGGAAAAGGGTATCAGGAACAAGTGGCAACTACGCATCAAGAATGAACAGAAGTTATAATATCATTGCAATGGAAAACCACTGAAAACTTTTGTATTTAAATCTTCCAAGTTTATCTGAATGATATGGATTATTAATCCAGTTGGCAGTAATTCATATTTCAAATACAAGCAAACTCGAATTGCAGGTCTTGGTAATTATTGGCACAATTCAACTAATAAAATCATATTACTATATCAATAGCAGGTATCGGGTTCGTTTCCACGAGTCAGAAAAAAGTGGTCATTTGAACTTCAAGAACTTCATTGCGAACTAAAATTCAGGCAGATACAAAATTTCACATTGAACAAATTCACCAGAAGTGATAAAGATCAACATCATCATGCCCATGCAGTATAGTATAGTAACTCATGAAAGCTAACTCATCAGTTATGTCATGATAGCTACTGTTATCCCCAACACTCATGCTGCTAACCCATGTTATTTTATCCAAGGCTATTCACTGATAGGCAGAATAGATGCCCCTTGGCAAGGGATTCCAAGGCTTTACCTCACCAATATTAACAGTGATCACGTGAGGTGTGAAATCTGCACCAGCAAAGAAAGCAACCTTGTTACCTGGATAACAGAAGCATTATGTAAGAATCACATAGAATTGAAATCAATTTAACGATGAAATTGCATGACCACACGTCTTAAATACTTTTAACTTTAGAATATTTATTTAAGACATTAATTACAACCAACACAATTAAACAATATATAATCAGCACAAAACATTATTCACATTGGTTTTTTTTCAATGATGAGAGATGAAAATAACGATCGTTTTTACCACAAAGGAAATCAGCCTAAATTTCAAGCAAACCCCAGAAACCTGAAAATGTCATTTTAAATTGTGAATAAAAAAATGCAATAAATCAAATCCCCCAAACTCCCCATGTCAGAATTGATACGACCCTTGAAGAAAGACAAAATTCCTTCTCGGAAACTCTTTTAACCCACCCCACGGTTTAATAAAGAAGGGCTACTCAATCCTGAGTACGTCTTTTCATCTACTTTGAAATATTGATGGTTAAAACTTAAAGTTTAAACTTTTCCCTGGACATGGAAGTCATGTCTGTAAACATTCTCATTTCACTCTTTGACTTGAAAGACTATGATTGGCTTGCCATCTTTAAGGAAGGTCATCTTATCCTCTGTTGCTCCACACTCTGTTTCATGATATTAGACTTCAGTTTTCTACCAAGGAGACAGAAAGGGGAAAAAAAGGAAATAAATACCAAGGGCTGTTTAATCATTATCTACTTTCAATAAATTAACATCCCCAAGAATTACGATTCCTTCACTTCATCCACTTTCAAGTTAAACCAACACCTCAAAATGTCTTAATCAAGAAGTTGCAGATTCCAGATCATATAAGAAATTTACCGTATTTATCAGTAAGGAAATGCACTAATCCCACCAATAGATAGGAGCATCCACATACCTCCGAAGCATTGTTTTTCTTCCAATTACAGTTTTATTCTTTTCTGAAATTTCCAAAAAAAATTACTTATAATGTGGCTCCCTGCATTTTCCTTCCATATTCTATTTATTACAAGCAGCCAAGTTGGAAACTGTGAGCCAAGTAGGTATTGACTACCGAGATTCTCAAAGGCTACTCTATCCTAGGAAGAAAAATTCCCTCCAATCTCCAGAAGACTCCAAAGACACTTTTGATTCATAATTACTATTTACAGGCAGATCTGAAATGAAGCCGACGATGCCAGGCCACTATCACATCAAAACCCAACAAACATCCCCTCATAATTATACTGTAGAAAAAACCCAAATATACGTTTAAAACCATCGCTTTCTACGCCATATGTAACAGTAAAACAGAACCACCACTTAACGGAATTTCAAATTATCAAATAATTCCAAATAAACGACACGTTTACCTGGAGGAATCTCATACTCGTACTTGCGCGACTTCTTAATGGACTCCACCGACCGCCCTCTGCCCCGTTTCCAGCCTGAAAATTCTCCTGTTAGCGGAATCGACGACGAAATCGGCATTGGTGACAACGTTGGCGCCATTTTCCCATCGGGGCCGTACTTTCTTGGCCTCCCTCTCTTCTTCTTTCCATCTGTACCCGCCGCCGCCGCCGCAGCTACTGCCGGCTCACCATCTGCGCTACTATTTTCCGGTCTCGAATCCATCATCCCGAGGCTTTCTGGAGCTTCCCTCACCTTTACTGCAAACCCGAAATCCACGCCCTCTTTCTCCTCCATTTTCACTACAAAGGATTCAAAAGCAGAACACTACAGAAAACCAAACCAACGGCTTAAACCCTAAACCTCCATCCTCCGCTACACACTCCAGACGATATTTTACACCCAACACACCTCGAAGGAGGTCTCAATGTAGAAGACAATGAAAGAGAACCCGAAAACAGAGCCAATGGAGTGAGTTGAATATCACAACTTATGCGAGTCCAAAAACGAAAACCTCCGGTAGAACTGCTTCTAGATCAACAACCGGAGCTTGAGTACTGCAACTTTAACTTAGTTTCTTCTCGGCAACCTGAATCTCCGCCATTACAGACAGCACTCAGAGCTTCCAGTAGGGGAAAATCCAACAAATCACCCTCCCCAAAAATCGTAAAAAAAATAATAATAATTTTAAAAACAGTAAAAATAATTTCTTCAGAAATACAAAAAATAAAATTTCCAAACAAAAATTTCTGGACGATCACAAGAAAATTTTCCGAGGTGTGGAAAATTAGGGTTTTGCAGGGAAATGAGACGAAATAAATAAAGAAAGAAAAAAAATTAAAATTAAATTAGATCAGGGGAAAGAAAAATTAAGGTGAAAAGTTTAATAGATAATTAATATTTTATTTGGGGAAAATTGGAAGTATAAAATTTGGTTAATAAAATGGTTCACGTCCGTCTTCGAAATTGATTTTGAATTTATTTGGTTGAGATACTAAAATAAATATTATTAAAATCCATGAAATAAATAACAGAGAAAATGGAAATTTTCAAGTTTGAAAAGAGAAAAAAAAGATTGGAAATTAATGAATTAAATTAATCAAAAAAGAGAAATAAATTGAATTCGGTCCGGTCTTCTTCTCCTTCTACCTGCTGCCCAGCCAGACTTTATCTTTTTTTTTATCTTTTCAGTTTTGACTGCAGAAAGCAAAATCCGTTTCATATGAACCAAATTAGGTGTAATTTTCTTTGACTTTGCTTGTACCATTCTCACTATCAACTTTTTATCTCCTACAAAAAAGGTCGATGGTAAAAAATCAAAAGTCAACTCAGTCGAGTCATGACCGTTGCAAACTATCGTATTATATAAAATGAAAAATAAAGTCATGAGATTTATATCAAAGCAGACAACATCATATCATTATAGACTCAGATTTTTTTATCAAACATATATGAGCACTGCCGTTGAAGTTGGTGGAAAATTTAAATCCCAATTTAAGTAACAAAAAAAATTGATTTGAAATGTTTTTCTTTAATTCTAGTTTTTGTTGAATTTTGGTTGTTTTAATGAGTTATTGTGTTAGAAACGGACTAGTCATTAAAGGCAAATGAGGTAGATATGAAGGATGAGCATAGGGATGAATACGCGATGGATAAATACTTGAAGTTGTTTGTTTGACTATGTTTAAGGGTGTGTTTGAAAGTGATACTAAAATGAGTGATTTTGAAAAAAAAAAATTAAGTATAATTGATTTTCCAAAATCACTGTCCAAGTGATACCTTAAAAATCAATTAAAAGTAATTTTAACATTTTTCTAAAATCAATTTTCTAATTTGACAAATATGAATAATTTGAAGAAAAGTAATTTTAACAATGACAAAAGTAAAAAAACACCCTAAGAATTATAGCTTACAGTGCGACAGAAGCTAAAAGCCACATTTTTTTCTACCGTATTAAAAACGTTGCAAAGTTGCAACAATGAAGTTTGGCTCGCAATCTTTAATATGAAAACGATTTGACTAAGTCTTGGAATGACATTAATATGTTGACTAATCATATAAGGTTTTTAAGATTGATTTGAGTGATGAAGTTAATGCTATAAATTTATTGAAGCTCTTGCTTTATTACTAGAAACTAATAATGACAGACATATCTAACTTTGAGGTTGGATGTCTCGTGACTCCAATCCATCAACATGCAAAGTAGAAGTCCAATTTACCTTGAATCGAATTCAGTCGAAGTAACTCGATTAATGAAGAAGGAGGACGTCGACTTAACAGAAAATATTTGGCTTGTTGAAGAAGCTGTGGAATTAACGGAAGCGAGAGTTTCTTGGATTCAGGATATAGTTGCAAGTGACTTTTCTTTGTTTTAGTTTTATTTAAGGTTTTTTCAAAAAAAAAAAAAACCGAGCCATTTTGACCGAAAGTAGAAAAAGAATATTAGAATTGACTTTATATACATATATAAAATGTAAAATAAATAAATAAAAATGAAACAATAGATACCTGTGAAGCAAATATTAGGATTGTCTTTTATGTGTTGGTGGTGACACATGTTATTGAACACATGACAAATTACATGGTTGACAATGCAACATTCATTCACGAGACTTTATATAAAGATTTATTTTTCTTTGTCACTATGAATATCTATTTATGAAAAATGTGAACATAACTCAACTCAATTGATGGTTTAAATCTCCACCTCACATACATATGAAAAACGACGATATCTTAAAGAGCTAACACTTTTGGCTCATCTTGATTGTATTCCATCTCAAAATCAATAGACAACGAGAGGAGTAATCCACATCTATTACTATAAACTTATGCAAGAGGAGTCTCTCTTACCATCATTGAACCAAAAAAAACCTAAAAAACTAGAACCATTTGAAAATTATATTGGTTATACTACATCGTTCCACATTAATTTTTAACTCATAATAATGATGTGTTGAATCCTACTTATTCAAAATAATAATAATAACAAAAATAAAACGGTACGTTCAATTGTTTGATCCCCAATCCATACAATTGTTTAGAATCACAAATAATAATAATAAATAAAGATAATAATAATAACAACCAATTTTGGTACCCAATCACAGATGAGATACCAAATTCAAACTAGAAAAAAAAAGTTTTTGTAAAACCAATTAATTTCCATGATTAGCATTTGAAGCAAGGATGATAAAATAAGAATGGTTTGAAATTTGAAAAGTTCCACATAGCTTGAGACACATCCCCAATCCATCTCTCCGTGAGTAAAATATATGTACACATTCCGAAAAAGCCAATTGAAATTGACTTCAAAATTTCCCCCAACTACCAAAAAACTAACACAATAAACTTGCTAAACCACCCTGAGGCAAACCCAACCCCCATTTTTTGTGCCAACAACAATCAAACCTGTATTGATTTTATATGCGTTTTAGGAAGCACAAACCCGGCTCTTCGTTCCTCGAACGAATATTCAACATCGTCTTCGGGGATTTCCTCAGCTTTGTAAGCAGAAGAAGGCGGTGGGGCTGCGGGGGTTTCAGCGGTCTGCATTGCAACTGATAGAGTTGAAGGGGTTGACGGCACTGGAATTGGCATTGCCTTTGCAGTCATCATGTTCTGATCTTCATCAGCTGCAGCAACTGAAGTCTTCTTCAAAGGTGTGGAAAATGGAACGTCGCTGGTTGTACGCTCTGTGTTTGCATCATTGGTTGAATTCGTAGTGTTCGTCTTTGGTTGCACTGCGGTAGGAATTGGTGCGAAAGGTTTCCGAATCAATGGTGACTCTGCTTCCCGAGCATTGGTTAATGGGTTGCTGTGGCTCACAGGGTGACCAGAAAAATCGAGTTCTCTTCGACCTACAGTTGAGAGAAAAATGCTTTATACTGAACATTGAACAAGAAGGAGAGGCACAGAACACCATACTACTGCCAAGAGTTGAACAGAATTTAGTCCTGAATTTGTGGACATGTTCTATAGAAGTTTAATATATAAATGAAGAACAAACTGCAGCTGCTTTCCAAACATTATGGGCTTCCTCTACTACACTAAACCAAAAATGCAAGTTTTCTTAAGGTGATTTTTGCTGCTGTTCACAAAGACAAATAACTGAATAAGGATACTTTCATCAATAAGTATTAGTTTTTTTATCAGGAAAGGTTCGGGAACACAAATAAATAAGGATGCTTGATAACATACCAAACTTCATTTTTGTTTTCTAATCCTATTTTTCCTTAAAAAGTTTGAGATCTTAGTCAAAATTTGAAAACTGACGCTCCTCTTGATAACTACTTTATTTTTTATTTTCCGTATTTGAAAATTAAGCTTATAAGCAGTATTTCCACATATTATCCTGATTTTGATCCACTTTTAGATTTGAAAATTGAACAAAAGTACTATTTTAATTTGTTAATATTTTTGAAATTTGGCTAAGAATTCAAATCGGGCTCTAAGAGAGATGAAAAGGATATAAAAAAATTATGAGAAAACCAACATAAATTCTTAAAACACAAATCTAAAAATGAAATTATTATCGAATGAGACCCTAAAAGGAGTTTTCAAAAACTTGCTTTTGATTTTAAAAATTGAATTCGTTTGCAGAGTAAAACACATACAAAGAAAACTTCTGTACAAGTAATTTTCATAAGCTTAAACAGAAAACTTATAAACAAAATCCTTCAAACGGCTAAGTTGAGTATTGACCAGACAATGGATGCACAGAAGTTCTATGGCGGGGATTAATAACATTCAAGATTTCGATCCCATCAGACATGTATTCATGGCCCCAACAAAAGCATATTCCAGATGAATCAATCACAATCAATCAGAGAAACTTACCAGCTGGAAGAGCTCCAAATCCTTCATCGTATTGGAAGTTTTGATCATTCAGGTGGAGTTGATCACCTTTCCTAGATGGACGTGACTGAGGCGTTGCCTTGTGAATTGGATCAGGCTTGGGCGTTTGGTGCATAGACCCTCCAAGAGAAAGCCTTTTACTACTATTTGCACCTACAGCTGAAACTCTGGGAGCCTTTTTAACACTCTGGGGTTTTGAGGGGCTCGGCTTTGTTCCGTAAAGAACCTCCTGTTCTGCTATTAACTGTCCCTGGAGTTTCTTCTGGTCCTAATAAAATTAAACAGGGAGAAGTTAACTTAGGACTTGAGACCGAATTTAGGTAGATGGTGTTATTTGAGCAATAAAAGTAGGAAACTGAAAAGATAAACAAGTATCCACCCGCATCCTGCGACGCTCCTGCTCTTTCTCTTGCCTTAATATAGAATATTCTTCAAGCATTGTAAGCAGTCGGACCTGGACAGTAGCAGATTACATCAGAATTTTGAATAAATTCACCAAAAATGTTAAAGTCAAACAAACAATAGAAAACTAAAATATCCTAACCCCAAGTACTTACACCATCATATGTAAACTCAATGCCTCTGTCCTTCTCCCATGCCATTGTTTTTGAAGTTAATGCATCAACCATTCCTGCATATGATTATGATACTCAAAGACGAGAAGAGAGAATACAGAAAGCTAACTAAGATAACCAATGACATTATTAGGCTCCTTAGTCTGTTGACGTAAACAAAATTAGTTGCTATTGAGGGTGTTTTTGAGATTATGTAATCAATCTCTTCAAAAAGTCTACTAAAATGATTTGAACACAAACCTGGAAGCTTATTAACCAAAGATCGGGCTTTCTCTGCACGTTTGAGAATGAGATGAGCCCCTCTACCGGCATTATATCGATTTTCATCCTGTGCAACACACAGATAGTGTGAGTATTAAGTATGCAGCTGCTAAGTTTATACAATAAAGACAAACTAGTTGATGTCAAGGAACATGAAAAACACTTTACCCTATTATATTCCTCGAGCCAACACTCCTCATCACATGCAGTCAACCATTTCTCAACTTTTTCAAGAATTTCTTTCCTGACAAATGCTTCCTCTTTAATCCTGGCGAGCTGAAGCTCAATTTGCTCAAGAATACTGGCAGGGTCAACATCTCCTGCATTAGATGGAATGGTATTCAAGTTCATAAAACAACAGAGGTAAGAAGCAGAAGTTTTTCATTTTATATTACACAGTGGATGATACCAGAGTCTATAGTTTCAATTGCATATTCCACTACTGTATCTTCTTCCAGGACCAAATGTGTTTTTCTACAAATCTCATCTAGCTCTGACCTCTTCTTCAAAACAAGTTCTTTCATCTTGCTTGATTTCAACTCTTCTAACCGGGACACTTCTGCTTCAACCTGCAAAATATTAATCATTGAACTGTATCAATTTCTGTTAAATTCTTATGACCTGCAAGCTATGTTATTCCAGAAGATCAAGATGATACAAACTTGGAAAAACTCACAGAATTAATTGAGCCCACAGAGAGACTATTGGGTTCGGTTATTTCATCTTCTGAAGCAGCTATATTACATGTCACACTCTGAAATAGCTGTTGTTCTTCCATTGGTGTATCCATTAGATTCCAAAGCTCCAACAAAGTAGTAGCCAGATCTTGAAGCTGCGCAAAAAAGGTGTTAGCCTCCAATACAAGACAGTTGGTATTTGAATTATTTTCCATTGATATATTGGTTTGAGGTAATACCCGCTGCATTCTTCGTAATTTGACCTCCCGCAAATTAGTTATTGCGGCAGCCAGGATTTCAATTGATTCACTAGTTATATCGAAAGGTCCTTCTTCTGGGCTACCCAAATTGGGATGAAATTCATTCACTGTCTGCTTGAAATCCATCCCAAGCACTAAACAAAGCAAGTTTAGAGTATGAAGGTGCTCCTGAATAACCATCTGTCGGTCACTCTGCATAAGTGGGGATCAAGTTAGAAAATATATCATGAACAAAAGGCAAACCAATTTAGAAAATATATCATGAACTTATTAAAAAACTCAACAAAATTGACCTTCTCATTCTGCAGTGTGTGTAACTGTCCTTCTAGTTCTTCTAGCTTTCTCAATGATAAATCATTTTCATCTAGAGCTATACTGGAATGTGAAAATTTTGATCCATAAATCTCATAGGAAATCTTTTGTATTTGTTCAAGGACTTCTAAAAACTGGTTTCTTCTGTCTACTTTTCTTTTCCGCATTTCATCCACTTGTGGAAGAACACAGGCCATCTCTTCTTTCAAGGTTCCAGCCTTTTGATCAACCTGGGTAGAATAGAGAAAATATCAATAATCACACCATCAAACATTCAAAAAGAATATCAATATATTAGTTGTATCTGCAAAAGCAACTCCTTTACAAAACTTTGCATATTAAATGAGTTATGGTAAGCAAGAGAAAACCCAACTATTATCTGATTATCTAAGCCATAAGACTTCATGTGAAGATGCACTAAAACTTGGTCTCATTTATTGATTTGTATAGAGCCTAGAAAGCGTTTAAAACCATACATCTGTTTATGACTCCAAGAACCGTGATAACAACATGCATATTTCTCACATTTATCTTTATGATGGTCAAATTACTTAAATAGAATCAAAATTAATCCGAGGTGTAATGCGAGTAAAGTATTAACTGAAACATGCTCCAACCTGCCTCGTATGTACTGGTCTCTCTCCCATTGCAGAGCAGATGGCAGCCAATTCTGCTTCGGAATCAGCAATTGCCTGCCTTAGCTGAGCTCTAAAACGATTTGCTTGATCTACCTTTCTTCTATAAACTTCTAAGCACTCCTGTTCAACCTCAAGCAACATTTTGTCCCTTGAGGCCTCAGTTTCGCCTACTTCATCCCAAATAATCTGATATGGAAAAGTAATGAAAAAGATATAAATATTCCAGCCATGTGAACTTACCAAAAATGACAGCATTGTTCAAAAAGGTGGAGGAAAAAGCAACAAAATATCACGGCGGACAAAAGAAAAATTCACAAAAATGAGAGTCAAGCAAAAACCTGAAGTTCATGCAGAAGTGTTCCACATGTTGTTTCCATTTGTAAGAGTGGATCATTTGGAACGTTAGTCATGCTGACGAAATTCTGTCAGCTACCGAAGATAATTGAATCAGTGTATCAAAAAGTATAAAAAAAATTTGCACCACAAAAAAAGCAAATGATCGATCAACATTCAAATTCCAAGGGGGGAAAACAAGAAGCTAAGAAAATTCGCCTCTGATCAAACATTCATAAGCAAACGATTACTCCAATCAAAATATGAAACGCAACAACCGCCTCGAAAACAAAGCATCAAATTATGGGAATACAAAATGCTCAAATTATTATACATCAATGAACCTCATTCCAAACTTCGGTTCCTTATAGCAAGACATTTAAAATAATTTCCGTCATTTTGATTAAAACATGGACGTAAGAAGAAAACCGATTCATCATTTCAAAATTTCAAATAGGAGAAAATACACACCATCCTCCCGGTGCAAGAAACACTAAATTTGAAAACAAAAATTGCAACTACGACCAAATACATACACGCAACGCAAACATTTTATTTCTCCAAGTCGTAACAAAATTCCTCACCGTATAGGCTGCTCTTTCCTTCAATCAAAGGAGTGAGAAGAAAAATCAGAGAGCTCAAACACAAACCTGATGAGGACGATTCTCAGATAATATTTCGTGGCGATTAGGAACGGCGATTTTTCCCGAGATCTGTTTCTTATTTTCTGGGAGAAGAGGAATGTTCGTCCTCTTCCGCGTTTTGAATTCGTGGGAGCGATATTAAAAGAAAAGGACCGTTGGAGGAAAGAAAATAATATATATGTTGATTTTATTTTATTTCTTATTTTTATTAATTATGATGGAGCAGAAAAAGGTTTGAATTTCAAACTGAGAGAAAAGAAAGGAATTCCATCCGTCGAAAAGAAAAAGAAACGAAATGGAGATTAAGATCACGTGCCGAGCCCACACAGAGAATTACGAACCAATGCAAGGCCCAAGGCCCAAGGCCCAAGGCCCATTATCACGAGTCAAGAGCCGATCTGCAGATCTAGCGAATCGGAAAATTCAAGGCCCAAGTTAAATTTTGGCCACAAGGCTATTTCTAGGGGTCGGGTCGGGTCGGTTTTCAGACTTTCTTCTTTAAATTGCAGAGATAACAATACAACTAGATATTTTTAGACACCTAACTACATGAATGTCTGAAAACTTTAATAATACAGAAATAAAATTATAAATGTAATAGAATGAGATTTATTTAGGATAATTTAAAAATTTTATTTAGATCCTAAAAATCTAGATTTATTTCTTTAAATTTGAATTATATCCTTACAAGAGTGAAAGCTACGGATTGTCATTGGCCATTGCCGGCTAGTCGTGAATGTCTATTAACAAGATAGGGAAATTGCCTGCTAGTCAAATATGTTGTTTTAGAAATAAATTTTTATTTTTATTTTTTTGTTTTAGAAATTATTTTATTATGATAATTTTAGAAGATAATTTATTTTTAGTTTTTAAATTAGAAAATTTTGATAAAGGTATTTTTTCCCTTTTTTTTAAATTATATTTTAAGAGGTTTTTGTTAGGGTTTTCTATTTAAATCTTTTAAGTCTTATTCAAATTTTCTTAGACCGACTAACCCTAGATTTTTGCCCGAGAGGAAGAGAATGAAGGAAGAAGATTTTTCTTTCTTTTTTTAATACCTATAATCTTCGCATAAAAACTTCTTCCTAAATCCCAAGTTAGAAGAAGAGAGACCGAGAGGTGAGTATTCCAACACTCAAGTCGATAGGAATCTTAATCAATTATTCTTAAAGTTCAGGTCAAAATTAACGTATAGTGTAAATTGGTTTTACTATTTGAATTAGGTGATAGGCGCTTCGAGAAAGTCATTAAGTTTGCTTAATCTCCTCCTAGGATTGTTACTATAAGAATGACGCTTGTGTTTAACCGCCTTTAATATCCCTTCCCGAGATGGCCACACGGTTCTGTAATTACGGGGTGAAGGAAGGTGTGACTGAGGTCGGAACTTGACATCATAGGACTCAAATTTGGTGGTGATTGCTCTAGACGGAAAAATGACGGACTCGTTTGCAAGTTCACTGTCGATATACAACAAACAACTTTGGTAAATGCACGATTGAAATTGAAAGTAACTTCAATTTAAAATAAAAGAGAAGGAAATAAAATGTAGATAGACTTATTGGAATTCCATTAGAAAAAGAAAATTTGTAGTCATAGTCTGCTCTAAAAGACAACGATAAATTAATGTTTTTTTTTTAACAAAGAGAAAAAAAACTTTCGTTGGTAATTTTTTTTTATAAGAAATTGTAGATATTTGATTGATACGTTATATCTATTTTTCATAGTTGTTTGAAAAGTTTTAGAACCTATCTGTTTACTATCATTTCATTCTTCGTTCTTGCCCCAATCTTCACGCAAACATTTTGATATATGTTCTCAATTGTCTCAGCTACTTTACTTCACTATTCTAACCGCTTTTTCTATTTATCTATTAATTTTTCTGACGGTTTAATTTCCTTTTTCAGCGACCTTTATATAATTACTTGCATTTTCATCTGATCTATGGTAAATTATACCTGTTTAATAGATTATATAATACATACCTTTCATTGGTATATACTAAACTATTAGATAATCTAATATATATTTTTGTTACAAAGTATATACAGCATATATTCAAAATGAACTCTTTAATAACTTACAATATCATTGAAATATGATTAACATTACATATGTATCATATACCTAAAATAAAATGGTAGAGCTATCGGCAACTAAATTATTGCCGGAAAAAGAAAAAATGATGACGTTAATATACAATATACGCCGAAGAAGAAGATACGCTGGGGGGGGACAAAAAAAAAAAAAAAAAAACTGGACAACTGAAACAAATAAGAGAAAATTTTCAATGATAAATTTGGTATCCAACCCTATAATGAAAATTCAAAGGAAAACTTTCTTTATGTGTTAAATCAATATTTCACATATAATTATTCATTAATAAAGGTAAATATATGTCTTTAGTAGGATAGAATCAATTAAAAAAGACGTATTAAATGTAATAGGGAGAATTTAATAGAGGGTATTTTCAGGTCAAAAATCATATTTTAATACGGGAAATCTACATGAATAAATATTTATTTATGAAATCAAGATTCTAAAATAGGCTACCTATCTACTTAACCTTTCATTTAAATATAACATTTGGTGCAGGAGACTTTTATTTGATTTCTGGTTTTCTACTTCTGAAGCACAAAGAAGGGAAAAAAAATTAATTAAACATGTTTAAAAATACTTGTGATTTTTTTGTTCTAAAAAGCATATTTTGATAACACCCCATCTCCTATTTTTCTAGAAAAGAATGCTAAATTTTTTTAAGATAATGGTTTTCTTTTAGCACAAATAAAGCATCTATCAATTATTGTCGGATTGATGTAATATGTTGTTTAAACTAAGGAGTGATAATTTAACACATAACTCAAGACAATAAAAATAAATTATATAGGTTTAGTTATATAAAGTAAGGACATGCCACCTAAAAAAATTAGTTAGGTTATTCTTCTATCATGTGCTCATGTCAAAATTTAAATGAGTTAATTAGAGTAACAAAGTTTAACATCGAAATATAAAATCAGACTAAATTTATAATTTAACATTTATTTTTAACCATAAAAATCCATCATATATATATGTATAGTTCTTAAACTTTTTCGTTATATTAATATTGATGAAAATACTAGGAAGATAACGTAGTTTGATAGAAAAATATAAGAGATGCAACTGTTGTTAGAAAGAGGGAAATTAAAATGAGAAATAATTTTATAACTGAAAACTTTTTTTTTTTTTGAGAAGGAAAAACTTAACAAGTTATTCAAACTACTCTACTCGAAAATCAAAAATAAAAATATTCAAACACACAGCACATTCCAAATGAGCAGGATGAGCATTCAACATTGAAACTGTAGCCATAGAAGTTGTCATTAAGCGGTAAATAAAGGCCGAGTTTAACATGGTAGTCAAAAGCTCAATCTGTCCGTCTGATGTGAAACACAAAAATTTGCATATACAGCAAGGATTTAGGTATTATATATTGACGAAATGTAACACATAAGGGCACTTTACTTCTCGAGGTACAAGCTCACCGACGGTTACTGTCGTTTCCGGGTTCTGCCTCTTCTGCATCCTCAAAACGCTTATCGTTGATTTGAAGCTGCAGATAAAAAGCAATAAGAAAACCAGAATAGAGGGTTGAAAACAAAAGAAATGTATTTTAATACAACTGTAGAATTGGCATATATCAAATAAATCACCATCCGAGATAGCACCAAATGCTTTGCCGAGGGACATATTGTGTTCGTGAACATACCTCAAGCACCGTGCGAGCTAGTTGATCATCATCCACATTTGATTGGCCGATTGAGTTTTTTGGATATGTGGGGAAAATTTCTTCCGGATCTTCTCCAAAATGTTCTAGTTCTACATATTGCATTATAAAATATGCTTTTACATCATTTCTAAAGAGCATTAAAAAAATTAACAATTACTTGACTCCGTACCTGCCATTTCAAGTTTAAGCCGCTTCAACTGCTCGGGTTTTAAAAACCAGTTGTACCCTTCTTCTTCATCTGAAGGAAGCATGTAGTTAATACAAAAGGCCAACTAGTGAAAATAGAAACCAAAGACCATTATGGAACTGCACTAACCTCCAGTTGGTTCCGGATTAAGCTCAGCACACTGACAGCATATTTCGAACAGAGTTTCTACTATTGAAAAGGAAATTAAGGTATTATTCTACTTTGCAATATCATTCGTGGTAATTATATTACCCTAAACCTATATTAAACTAAACTGCAGCAGAAAAAAAGGAGAGAAAAATACATTCGTCAGGGTTTGAAGGTACAAGCCTCAGCTCTCTAACCGCAGCTAAGTCCAAGGTATCACTAGTGATACGACATTCTGAATCTGAATTCTCAGACTCTTCATCAGCTCCAGTATCAATCTTCAAACACAATCAGCAAAGGAAACGGCATGGGAAATAAAGAATTTTGTTAGAAAAAGGACCAGAAAAAAGAGCAGTGCTTGAGGAGCAGATATTTAAACGAATTTTCATCCTTTTTTAGATAAGATAAACGAATTTTCATCATGCTTGAATACAATGCTAGATGGCAAATAACTAATTCTTATCAAATGTTGCTTTTCAATTTCTCAAAGTTGGAAGGTAAATATGAGCATAGTTCAATTAACGGCGGAAAACTAACATCCAAGGACAGTCGCCTACATCCATGGCTGCATTCACATTCAAAATTTTCATGATCCCTGTCGCAGGTGTGTGTAGGTTTTGGTTTTAACTTCTGTGTACTTTACATATAATTTAAAAAGGTTTTGTTCCCTATCGAAATGTGTATGTGCACGTGATGGAAATGTTGTATTAATAACTTCCCAGAAAAGAATTTACCTAAAGATACCACCCAAGTGATTTCAGGAACTTGGACACCTCTCTCCTTAGTAAACTCAAGTCTAAACAATTAAAAATCAAAACACAACACCCCTTGTCCTCAAAGTGTGAAGGATCAATAGGTTCTCCAAAGAAAAATAAAAACTATAAAAAAAGCAAAAACCAAGAAAAAAGAAAAGTCAACAACTGCTTTTCTTTTTTTTTCCACCTCTATTCTTACAACTTCTTTCTTAATGACTTTTCTGTTCGTTTTAACAACTTTCTTTTCATTTATCTTTTAATTCCTTCTCTATCTTTTGAAAAGAAAAATAAAAAAACAACTCCAAATCCATCCAAATTCCAACTTCAATCCCACAGAACACCAAACATACTGCTTTACCATGAAACATAAGGCAACAAAAACCCCGAGATCTAAATGCATTCCACGAAGAAGAGTCCCAAGGTTTCCATTAACACAACAAAATGGAGAAAGACAAATTCTCCCCTACAACCAAATTGGAAAATTTGAATATACAGTCTCAAATTTGTGCTTAGATTTACACAATTAGCACTTAGAGAATCCGTCATAGGTGTAATGGTATTGTTTTGACTTGTCATTGCTGTACGACCAGCCTTTGATCATTACTTCAGTTGATTCAGGGGAAGATGTATTACATGAGAATGGTGGAATTTTTCATTTTCTAACTGGGTCAAACTGGTAACCCAACCCCCATATTTACCTACAGTTACAGCCTTGCTCCACCCATGACCCGCACTTTTCTTTTTGAGTTGGCCATGGCCTATTGGCCCATATGCTCCCTAGTTCGATCAACCTCTAGATGCAAAATATTCTGTAAACTATATAACTTTATCCCACTACATCCATTCAAGCCTCTAGGTCTCAATCAACCATGATCAGAATTGATGTTCTCATACCAATTTGATAGAAACCAAAGAATTGCATTGATAACTTATAGAATAAGAAAACAATGTAAGATACCCCCAAGTAATTAGAGGAACTTAGACACCACCTTCTTGAGTAAACTCGAGCCTAAACAACTAAACCATTGCTTGCCTATCTGTTTCTATTTTGGCTCTGTTTGTTGTGGGCTGGTCTTTTGTATTGCCCATTGTATATCCTTTCACCCATTGTACATACATATCCTTCCTTTCATTTGCTCTAGAAAGCATGGTTGTTCATTTATTTAAAAATATAAGAAATAAAAGGGAAAACAAACCATTGCTTGTCTTCCCCTCTTTCACTCACGCTATTTATAACCACCTCCTACATGAATCGAACATGCAACCTTATAATTACTGATATGCCCTTAATATCCTGATAATATTTCTAACATATACCCTAATGGTATTTCTAACATCGTGCATGCACTATGTATTTATGTCTGTACAAGATCAACCATTATGTATCTATGTTTGTACGGATCAACAGAAAAAAAGCACGGGAGAAGCCAGTCAAGGTTAGGATTCAAAAGTTTCAGAGAGGATATAATAAAACAATTCGATTCATCATAAATTTCATTTAGGTTAAAATACCATTGTGAGAATTACTCTATTTCATCCATGTACTTTCAAATGTCCATATTAAGTCCATTTAATTGCAACTAATCTTAATAACAGTCTCCATGGTTAATTTTGGGTCGATTTTCGCAAAACAAATATAGTTCCTGTAGGTCTTCCCTCTAGGCAAACATATTCACATTGTGCCCTATCATATATATATACACATATATTGGCTAAGTCAGATTGAAATCAACCTCAAACTGACGGAGGGAACTATTTATTGAGACTAAATTTGGACATTTAAAAGGTTAGGGACTAAAATAAAATAAATCTAAAGGTGCAGGGACAAAAATGTTATTTTAATCTCTTATTTATTTCATTATTCCCATAATATAAAAATTTATGGGAATAACATTTCCTCAATAGCAAGAATCATACCACATAGAAAATCTAACGTCTCATTTTAACAAATCCACCTAATAGTTTTGGTAGGTTTTACATGACATGATGCCAGGATTCTGTGCAAAAGGAAACTAAAATTATAAACCAAAACCAAGGTCACTTTGGTCCCTAAACTTTCAAAAATTGCACTTTAGCCCCTAAATTTTGAGAGAGGTGTTTAAAAAGTCCTTGGCATCACTTTCTCCGTTGGCTATAGTAAGGGTGGCTAACTGGACATTTTATTAATAAGTTTTTAATGCTGAAATTGGGGGCCTGCACAAGCGGTGGAGCATGTGGTTTAATTCGATACAATGCGCAAAACCTGACATGGCCTTTAAGATTAAAGAGAAAAAACTCTCACCCTACCCCTCTCTTTTCTCTTCCCCTCCCCCTCTTATCATTCACCAGCCGCTCCTCCTCCCCTTCTATCAGGGTCAACCCTCCCCCAATGAGGGTACACTGTCATCAAACTTGGGCTACACCCTTGCCGACAAAGATTTCTAGCGAGGCATCTTTGGCACTGCAAATGTAGTCTGAGCCTAGAGCATCAGTTGGCAACCTATCGATATTTCGCTGAAGTATCGAGGTAAAGATATTGGAGCTGGAGTGCTTGAGGATGCTTATAGGCACCATTGAAGGGGTTAATGTCAAGTGGGTACAATGGGAGATTACCAGTCCTTGAAGCCTTATATTGTATTAGAGATTTAAGGGTCCATTCTCATTATCAATATCAAAGAATTTGGTTTCTTCTCTGTAAGTAGAAGAATACTACAATGAGAAAGATGATAACAAGGGAAAGGAGAGTGACAGAAATGGTGATGAAAAATATGTGGTAGTGGGGTTAGGAAGAAGGGGGTTGAGGAAAGATAAGGTCAAAGATGGCCAAAACTGTTGGAAGAGAAGTGGAAGGAAGCAATGGTTGTGAAGCGATTCATGTAAAAAAAAGGTTTCAGTGGCGTCAAATGTGAAGTAAAGAGAATGGAAGCTTAGGTTGTTGCTATAGCAACAGAAGCCTCGAGATCAAGTGCATAAGAAGGTGGGCAACGACCAAAACACCTCTTTGGTAAATCCTCATCAGTGGCGATGAAGCTCAAGTTTCATGATGCTGGACTGGCATTGGGGGAGGGTTGACAGCAACCAAACTAGAGGGAGAGTGGTTGGCGGTAGAAAGGGGGAGGGGGACAACGGGAGGGGAAAAAGGGACGACGAGGGAAGAGATTTATTTTCTTTTAATCTTAAATTCCATGTCAACAAAATAATAATAAAAAATCTAACAATTCCATGTCAACATTAAAAAATTATTAATAAAATGTCCAGATTGTTGTAGCTAATGGAAAAGGAGAAGCCAAAGACCTTTTTTAAACCTATTTTTCAAACTCAATAGCTAAAATGTAGCTTTTGAAAAATCGGGGATCAAACTGATCTATTCCTCAAAATTAGGGACTAAAAAGGTAATTTTCCCTAAAATTAATGAGTAATTATGTATAACTGCACAAGAAAATACCTGGACATATAAACAAGGATGAGGATAGGCATCGGGGTCTTTTGAAACTGCATGTAATGACATTGATAGGAAATCAATTGCAAAGCCTTTTGTCTGAATCGCGTCACTCAACCAAACCAGTTGCCTACAAACAGGTTAAATTTTCTCAACATGTCAACAAGTTAATCTATTAATTTTTTTTTTTAATAGAACATGTTCAATTGAAGAGTATGCAATTAAAACAAAATATTCAATTAACAAATAAGTTTTCTACATAAAAACATATGATAATAACCAAGGAATTTTTTTCATTTGATACAAGAAGAGTACTCGCATGCCAACTACAAAAGGAGACAACAGGAAAAGAAACGACAGGAACAAATGTTAGAAAAAATCAGCTTATCTATCAAAAACCAAAGTAATAAAAAAGAATTAAGAAATTTTGTTCAATAGTGGTTGGCTTAGCCTTGCCATTGATTTGGTATTAACTAATACTACAATGATCTTCCCATTATCCTTTTTTAATAGAATAAAACAAAAAACAAAGACTCCAAAAGAGGGTGGTAAGGAACCAGCCAATGATGTTACAAAAACTTCATCTAATGGGCTTCGATTAAGAAACATATATAACAACTACCAAAAAAATTACAGAGAAATAAAAAACACACTTTGTAATGGCAAACTCCCAAACGTCTTGTTCCCCTCTAGCCACATTTTGGAAAGACCCTTTCTAGCCTAATCTCCTAATTGCAAGCCTATACAGCAGCCACCTGGAAACTTTTAACTTTATATTTAAAGAAAACCAGTGAGCAATCATTGAAAAAACTGACACTGTTGCATTGAGGGGAAGCCACAAAAAATCTTCGCTTTAAGCCTCTACATACATATATGAGAGAGACAGCAAATGAAAACATCTCATCAAGAATGGAAGCACGCAAGGATGGATAAAAAATCACCCAAGTCAAGACCAAAAGAGATCATAGAACACTATAATTGGCTAAAACGATGGAGAGATATATTACAAAGCCAAAAGAGAGACAGATCCAATTGGAGGCCTCGAGAAAAATAAACACCAAAGGTTTATCAAGTCTTAGAATAGTCTTCTTTCTACTACTTTCAAACCAAACTCCCAAGATAATAGCAAAGATGGAATGATTCACAAAACTTTAGTCTTCTCCATGGAAGGATAACCCATGCAAGATTGAATTAGAGAAAACATAAAACTTTGACAATGATTGGCCAGACATTATTATTTTTTTTTTTTAAAGAAACAATTTCATTGATGATATGAAATTAGAAGTACAAAAGGGGGATAATCCCAATCCAAATGAGTTACAAAAAACCTCTCCAATTGGATGCCAAAAAAGATATACTAAAGTGATGAAAGAGAGGGAAACATTTGCACCAAGACGCAACTACAAAGACTACAGATTCAAATACAAGGATCAAAAGGAAGCTTTTGGTCATGGAAAACCCTATGATTCCTTTCTAACCAAATAGCGCATAAAATTGCTCGAACAAAATACAACCAAAGATAAACTATAGATTGGCCAGACATGATTAAAACCCAAAAAAGCAGGGATTTTCACCTGATTGCTTACAGTGAATAAAAGGCAGTTGGCTTTCACTCACTACCCATCCACACAACACACCAAAAAAGGTATCAAGAAAATCCAAGGATTCCTTTTCTGAACCTTAACCAATATGTTTTCTTTTCATAAGGAAAAGTATTTAACAAGTTAATGTTAGACCAAAAACTGCATCTCGTGCACAACAAGTCTAATGTTAACTTTGGTAAATTGATGAATTTCATACACAAGATCATTAGGCAATCATGTATAATGATTGAATTTGAATATATGGTGAGCATCATATGCAGGCAAGGTAAATAACCATCACTGTTCAAGTTGAGTATAATTTCTGTTCTTTTTTTCTTCAACATTTATTTTTAATTTCAACTTTTTTATTGATTTCCTTTTATCTTTATATCTTTAGAGGGTGGTATTTTCTTTCTCATACTCGCATCAGCAATCAAATTCCCAAAAGCGATCGTTTCATCCCAAGATTCAGAAACGCTCTTCATTTTCAAGAAACCAATACGTTCCACCCCTCCCCTCGCTCATCGAAAATCAATTTTAAAAGAAAAAGACATGTTCCCCACGCAAAAGGGATCCTAATTCCCAAAATTTTCTTTCAGTTTCCCTCCTCTAGAACAGACATTGTCGAAGAAAATGATGCGAAAACGCGAAAAAGCGGAGAGAAAGAATGTACCTAGAGGAGACGTAAAGAGTACCAGGGAACTCGGGAAGGCGATTATCGAATACGAGGGCGATGGCAGGCACGATGTGCATGAGAACCTCGCCTTGGTTGACGTCGAAATGTGGTAATCCATCACGCCTTCTGTCCGGGTATGTCCTTAGTCCCATAGCCATTCTGTCAGAAACCCTAATTCCTCTCTCTATCTCTTTCGCTTCGCGATCTCTGTGTGTTGCTGAAATTGGGTGTTTGCGATTGTGAAGACCAGATGCTCTTTCTACCTTCTCCGGGCGGTAATAAAACGAATTTACGAATTTTTAGGCCTTTTTTTCTTTTTCTTTTTCTTCTTTCTTGTTTTCTATTTTTAATTTAAAAATTAAAAGTAAAAACAAACCAACACAAAAAATAAATAAATTAAAAGTCAAGTTTACGTCTATTGGTTCTCTCAGTTTTAAAAAATATGCAATAAGTTTTTAAACTTTTAGTTTTATAATTGACGTGTCTCTTAATCTTGTGCACGATAAATCTCTAAAATTTTAACTTTTGTGTATAATAAATTCTTGACTTATCATACCTCTTTTGATGTTGATAGATTTTATTAAATATAAAATTGATTTTTAGTTTAATATAATCATTAACTTTCAAAATTAAGTCTAATAAAAAATGAAATAAGTAAGCTAATGTTTTAGCTAAAAGAGCTTGTTTTTTCCCTCCTATTCATGTAACCTAAAGTGGTCTTTTTCATTAATAAAGTTCTTGTAATTTCAAAAAGAAAATAAAATTTATATCTAATAGATTTGTGAATTTTAAAAAATGTATAATAGTTCAATATCAAATAGACATGAAATTAAAAGTTCACAGACCTATTCAACATTTTTTAAAAGTCATGATTCATTAATCTATCGTACGCTTTTTAAAATTTATAGATTTATTAGACACAAACTTTAAAGTTAACGGATAACTTATTTGAATTAAATATACAATATAAAATTATTTACTTCTCATACTTTGACACTCATCATATACACTTTTTTCTCATTTTAATTTCATGAGTTGATTATTCCAATTAAATCCACTTTTATTTCTAAGCAACATGTTTCAATCAAACGCCAAATTAGTTTCCAAATTGCTGGCTTTATCATCGTCCACTCTCAATATTCTATAAAATGATCAGAATCTGAAAATGGTATTTTCATATTCCATTGAAGTAAACAGACCTAAACTTATAACTTACCCCAAAAAAAAAAAAAGAATCAAATATGTTCGACAAGAATTTCTTATTTTTAATTTTTGACTGAACATACAAAATTGTCTTTAGTCTTTGAGAAAATTCCCAATTTGATTTACTGACGAATCAACATATGGCACGAGGCTCCCACAACTTTGAAACTTTTATTAATTAGTAATATATTTTGTGTATCGTCAACTTACGCATAACTGAATTAGTTAAGACGTCTATCTCTCATCAAAAGGTCACAAATTCGAATATTCACCACCACATGTTATACTAAAAAAACAGGACGAGCATATATATATATGTTGTGTATTTGGTCATGAAGTTGCCTAGTGGTGTACATGCTCGCATGCCATTTATTAGGCAATAGAATTGAATCTCCTCGTTAACCGACTGCTCATATATCGTTAGATATAAAGTTTTGGGTCCACCACTAATCCAATCATTAATTTTTTAAAATTCTCAAATTTAATTTTTAATGTAATAAAAATTATTAATTAGGTTCTTTTTTATTTTAAAAAAATGTTAACAAGAAGTTATAAATAATTAAATCATTGTTTTATTAAAATAATTAGATATGTGAATATGACACAAAAACGCTATTTCACACATAAAACTTAGTTAGCTCATTGGCAAAATTCAACCCACCCACTAAGAAATTCATTTCTTTTAAACTGACATGCCCAAATGGCATTTCCACGTACACAAGCTCATCTAATGTTAATAAAATAATAATTTAATGGCACACAAGTTTAAAAGAAGTAGTAATATATTTTTTATAAATGATCTAATCAAGAATTCTTAATATATTACCGGTGAATTTAAGAATTATAAAAGATGAAATTCTAAATTGAAAATTATCTAAGAGATTAGCGACTATTTAATATAGGAGAACTAGCAAAAATTAATTAAAAATTTGGAAAAATAGCACATTTAAGCAAAAAAAAGTCTAATTTACCCTCAGATCATTTAGCCTAACACGAATGCTCAACCCACATAGTTTACATTAGTTTATTTTTTACTTACCTCTTTTCACTTCCTTCTTGTTCGTAAACCTCATTACTTTTTCATTTATCTTGATGTATTTCATACTTAATATACTTTGATATACTCATATTAAATATAACATCATTGATATAACTTATTCGAAGTATATAGCAATACACTTCGTATTTGGTAACTGATATATACCTTATAATACATACTATAAAAGTTGAATGCTAGTAGTGATTTATCTAGTATGAAGTATATCATCGAGTTAATGATATACCTTGATTTACTCTGTACCAAAATAAATCATTTATAAGTAATATATCTTGATATAATAAGTATACTAGGTATGTAAGATTGTGTTCAAATTATATTACGTCTTTTTAGTCTTTTAATGTATATCGTTGACTTATAACGTTGTTTATATATAAATATTCCAAGTCTCCCTCGTTCACCATAATATGCAACTTTTTTTACCGCTGCCGAGTTGTTGTACATAAAATAAAATAAAAAAATATATATTGGTTTTGAATAGAATGCCAACAAAATTCATGTAAGATTACAAAAATTGAACGCTAACACTGATTTACCAAGTATGAAGTATATCATTGAGTTACTAATGTACCTTGACATACCCCATACCAACATACTCCATACCAGGTAAATCAGTTACAACTTATATACCTTGACGTAGTTAATATTATGTAAATCAGTTATAAATGATATATTTTGTTGTACGTTCATACTAGCTATATAAATTAATTGATATACTTTGATGAATTGCAACTAAGGTATATCTGTTATAATTGAAAGTAAATTAGTCATAACCGATATAGCTTGATGTAATCTATACTAGGTATATCAGCTAGCACTTTCATGTATTGCAAATAAGGTATATATCAATTAATTAATATATCTAATATGAAATATATTGTTGATATATTCAAATAACATTACTGATATACTTTGATGTACTTATATACTAGGTATATCAATTATAACTATTAATATATATCCATGATAAACTAATTTATTATACCTGATATTTCAGAAAAATTAGCAATAATAAAAGTAGCAATTCTATCCTCGATTAGAAGTCTTTGATATACATTGTGATTGATATACTTAATAATAACTCAAGTAACTGATAATACAAGTGATATACATCATTGTTTTAATAGGTGCAAATTTACAACTTCTATGATTCTAACTAACGCATCGACAACGGTTGCATCTTGTGTGCTTTATCATCTCACCAATCGTAGGTATCATTTATTTTCTAGGCCTTCCTACTCGATGTTTAATTATTGAAGATAATAAATTAACATCAATCTCTATAGAAATGTAATCACAATGGTTACCAACCCGACGAATTGAACCATTACAAGTGAAGGACAATTTACTGGCTAAATTCCACAAATAACCGTAAATGTATCATCCAAATCCCAAATACGACAACTGCTACTTTTAGAATTAAACTTTTCAAGAGACTTATAAACTTTATCAACTATAATCAAAGTTTTAAATGCCGATGTCGATGAAAATAACAATAAAAATATTGATATTGATATTAATATTAATACAATATTTATATTAGTAATATTTTATTAATATTTTTCATGTTTTATCGATATTTATTGCAATATAGATATCAAATTTATAAAAATGTCACATAGCAACGAGAATTTAATATCATGGACTTAAATACATAAATCTTGTGACATTTTTAAAATTAGGTTTCTACGGATAAAGATAATTGTCGAGGTTTCAACCTTCAAATTTGGCCCGATCTATACTAGAATTCGGGCCTCCAGTCCACGGATATTAATACAAAACCCTAGCTTCCAAACTTCCATCTTCTTCGACCCTAAATCCTCCAACTGAAACCTAGCAGCAGCGTTAGCCGCCCCTTGCGCCGGTAAGCTTCTCCGCCCCCCTTCACATGGTGTTCGTTTATTGTTCCTTTTTCCTATCTGATTCTCGTAGTTTTCAGGAAGTAAGCAAACATGGCGTATGCTGCGATGAAGACTACGAAGCCTGGTTTGGAAGAGTCACAGGAGCAGATCCACAAGATTAGGATCACTCTTTCGTCCAAGAACGTCAAGAACCTTGAGAAGGGTAACTCCTTATCTCTGTTTAGAACCAAGTCGCATTGGTTATTCCATAGTGTGCAAGTAGATTATATATCTTCTCCGGATCTCATGGTTTGAAGTTATTGATGAAGCTCGTTTATCTGTTGGCTTTACGTTTTTGTAATGCGTTTCTGAAATATATGGGTTCTTCACATTCGCGCTATTGTTCTTGTAGTTGTTGGTAATTCGTTGGCTTTTCACCTTTTATATTCCACTTGTTTGTAACATTATAATTATTGAATTGTTATTCATATCGTGGCCTTCGATTTCATGTTGCTGCTCTGGGCGAGTCTTCAATGATAGGGTTGAGCCTCTTCGGGTTTTAGGATATGTTTCTACAAATAATTGAGATTTGATTTCTTGATGTGTTCAGTTTTGTGAATGTTATCGCAATCCTCACTTTTAGTGGGTTCACTCCATTTTTTAATCGTCAGTTTGTACCGATTTGGTTCGGGGAGCCAAGGACAAGAGACTGAGGGTTAAAGGGCCTGTGAGGATGCCAACAAAAGTCCTGCACATTACCACCAGGAAGTCTCCCTGTGGCGAAGGTAATTTTGATTCAATGCTGAACTTGAGAATAATCGTGAACTGATCAACTAACTTATAAAACATTTGTATGTATGTAGTTAAATTTGTATCCTTAATTTGGAATCTTCTCGATCTTTGTTACCTCTGGATCACCTGTACTTCTCCCCCATATCTCTCGTTCCATCTGCCATTTATCATTTTCTGGGATTGGCTGGTGATGTTAGTTAAATATTCATTCGTCATGATATCTGGAGTTTCACACCATGTGTTATAGTGTGGTAGTCCTGCTTCTCTCTCTCCTCGCTCCATGTGTACAGTGCCGTTAGACCTGTTATTGTTTTTCGTACTCAAACTTTGGTTGCGCAAGTTATGGTGATTCAGACACTGCATTGAAATAGAATCATTAATTGACCTTGCAACTATAGAAAATAAGCCAAAATTTTTTATGAATGTGAGATCTGTAAGTTATTTGGGATTATGCTGTGACGAGTTTTACAAACTTTTGAGTTTATTATTATGTCTTATGTGAAGTAAGAATCTTGTCTTACATTGGATATGACACCATTTTAAGTTTATTATTCCATCTTTCGGGTCAAGGGGAGATTTTTGTGGCAGACGTGTTTCTATTTTGTGCGGGGATTTGAATTGAGCGAAATAATAGAATCATTAGAGGTAGAGAGATCCATGGAGTATTTTGGAGATTATTAGATTTAATACTTACCTTTGGATTGGTTTCTAAGTTTTTTTTTTTTTAATAATTGCCAGCGAGGTGTTATCCTTTTGGTTTAGAGTCCCTTTCTATCAATGGGCCTCTTCTATTTGGGCAGTTTTTTATGTATGCTCTTTTTTTTGTCTCTTTTGTTGACGATGTCTAACACAAGTTGTGGTATTCATCTAAGGAAGCCAAGTTACCTTTTAGATCCAGCCTGAAAACTGGTTGCAAATCTTTTACTATTGTTGCAGGTACCAACACATGGGACAGATTTGAACTTCGTGTCCACAAGCGGGTCATCGACCTCTTTAGCTCAGCTGATGTTGTTAAGCAGATTACATCTATCACCATTGAACCAGGTGTTGAGGTTGAAGTCACAATTGCAGATTGATATGTGTTCCATATTTCTTAAGTTCTTTAATTTACTCTTAGTTATTTAGAGTTCTATGTACTCTGTGTGCCTGCCCCGTATCACTTTCAAATTGTCAAGGTTAATGTGTTGTCCATTTTTGTCATAATTTTGAAGTTTAGAACTTATTTGGGGAGGAAAAATTTTTGTCTACTGTCATCTCTTTGGTTACTTTGGAATTGTTACTTAGATGAGAAGTTAAAATATTATTTCCCTGATCTGCATGCATTCTGCTTTTATGTTTTGGTGAATGGTAGTCCAAATATAAAGCCGACATGAACCTAGCTCAATTGACAGTCTTCAGTAGTCTAATACTTCTTGTTAACATCTATGGATGTCGACTCTTGACCTTTGTACGTACTTGGGTCGTGGCTGTCCCATGATATGAACATCACTTGAATGTAGGCTAATATAACTCTCAATATTTGTACATGGAGAATATATTAGGTCTTTGGATTCTACAATACCTATTGTGTATCGAATTGTGTCCTTTCTATTTAGGCACCTCGATATCTTAATCGTAAGTTCTACTTCTCTAGCCTCAAATTCATTAAATGTATTGAACTCAATTTCACAAAATCAATGGTAGGAGGTTCAATTTTTTAACGAAAATGTGAATGGTTGCTAATTTGTAAGAAAATAATATTAATTAGTGTGATTTTAAAAAAGATTAGATTTGTATTTTTTTAAATAACGGATTTGTAAATATTTATGGGTCGTGTGTGTTTTTTTCTTTCGTAAAAGAAATTGAAGGTATCATTTCTGCTAGCAACTTCTGGTCCATGAATCTCTCTGTGCAGTGTGCACTATAGGTGTTCAACGCAAAAAGATTAAAACTTGGTTTGGGCTAGATTTATTCAATGAAAACTCAATGAATTAGGTTTCTTCATGTGTCTTTTGACATGATAACTAGTATCGGTATCGCCCCCCCGCCTAGCTCTATCAACAGACTCTAATAACAATGAAGAATATGAGGCTTTAGTGATAGGGTGTCATGTCTAACTTTGGGCCAACAGTGAATGAAGTGTTAAAGACGAATGACAAGCAAGCAACACATCAACTATTTCAAATGAGATTTTTCTCATGGAAAAAAAATTATATTTTATTAATATATAAATATATATTAAGAAAATAATTATTTGAATAAGATTCAAATAATATAAAATTTTAATATATGAGATATTAACATTTTTTATTTACCTAAATATCATGTCCTAATTAAGGTATTTGATACATTTGAACGAAAATTGTATTTTATTAATATATAAGATATACTATTAAAAATATTTAATTTGAATAAGATTCAAATAATATATAAGATAATAAAAAATTTTGTTTGGCTAAATATCATTTTCTAATTAAGTATCATTTGAAGGAAAATTGTATTTTATTAATATATAACATATACTAATAAAATATTTATTTGAATAAGATCCAAATAATATAAAATTTTAATATATGTGATAGAAAATATATTATTTAAAGAATTTATCATAATTAATATATTTGATACTCTAAAAAAAATATTTTGACAAAATTGCACTAGATGATCTAATATTGATCTCGTTGATGAGATATTCCCATTTTTTAAACTTTTTATTCTAACCTTTTGCTTCGGTAGTCATATGTGAAATTACATTTTGCCAATTTTTATCTGAACTATTTCTTTATTGTTTTTTTTTTCCTTTTCGTTTCTTCAAATTATATGGCTATTTTTGCTGGGTGAATTTTATTCCATTTTTATTTATTAACTATTTCCTTTTTTTTCTTATTGAATTCAAATTTTTCTAACTCGAGTCTCCCAAATTTCTATCAGTAATAACATAATTTTTGCGCTGTCAATTTTATTTCATTTTATTTCTCCACTTTAATTTTTTTTTCCTTTGATCTTAAAATCAAAATTTATTTTTTTCCCAATTCAAACTACCCACTTTTCGCTTTTCTCTCACATTTCGTTTTCTTAATTATTATTATTATTTTCTTATATCTCTACCTTTACCTTGACCCGTATCTCTATCTCCTATCTCGAGCTGGAAAAAAAGTTAAAAGAAAAAAAAAAGATATAGGCATAAGTAGATGTAGAGATACAAGTATAGATATAGATAGCTGTAGAGATAAATGTAAAGATAGAGATAAAACTTATAGAGAAATAAATAATAATAATTAAAAAAAACTGAAAGAGAAAAATAAGAATGAAGAAAAAATCTGGAAAGTTATAAGCTATTGCTATCGATTATGCTACTATTATCATTATTATTGCTAGTGCTACCGTTACCAATTGTACGCTATTGCGACCATTATCGTTATCGCTACTGCTAATGATTTTGAAATTGATGAAATTAAATTGGGAAGTAGGTTGTTAATATAAGCTATCATTATTGATTTTGCTAATGATTATTGTCATCTTTATTCTCTATCGCTATCACTACCATTACTGTTATTGCTATATAGAAAAGAAATAAGTGAGGGACATGGAAAATAATTTGCCACGATAGAATCATGTCACGAAGGTTAGAATAACACTCATTGATGCCTCCAAATTTAGGTCGGAATATCCCTTCCTTGCAAACAAGGACGATCAGGGAACCACAAATCTTATTACAAAGCAGATGATTTGGAACAACATAGATGCAGTAGAGTATACAGCACACACCATAGCAATTAGCATCATAGAAGGCAACAAACAAAGAACATACCATAATAATCTTTCACGTCCTCTGCTATTTTGAACGTGTTTTCTTAGGCTTTACGGCACACGTCTCCGTCGCAAACCTGACATTCCCTTTCCTCCTCGGCTCCTCCGTTTTCAAAAGCACATTTCGGGTGCAAATCAAAGTCACACTCTTGACAGTAAAATGACCAACTATATCCCATCTCGTCACACGCATCACAAATATAAGCCCGACGAGTCCGAACAAGTTTGTGTTCTTCATGTAGTTTGTGCTTCAGTTTCTCAGGCCACCCCTTTGCCTTTTCTTCCAGTTGCTCCTCTAACTGCTTCACACGCTCCTTTGTGAATGGAAAGGCGTCTGCTCCATGAACTCTTATGAGCTTAAGGGCATCTGTTGAGACGGTACGACCACTCTGGTTAAGGGCTATGAGGGCGGGAATCCTTTGGATTTTGAATCTACGACTTAAGAACTTCTTCCTCTCATCCTCAAATGGCAGGGCTAACCAAGGCATTCCTGAAAAGAATTCCTCAAATGAATTTTGGTCACTATCACTTGAAATGAAGATGACTTCAAATTCTTTGCCCTTTCGCTTAATTTCGTTGTACGTCTCCGTAAGCTTGGGTAAGAATGCACGGCATGAAGGACACCAATGTGCAGAAAAATACAGCAGAATGTTCTTGCCAACAAGTTCAGATACCGGGACCTGCCCAAACCAAAGGCAATCAAACATATATGAATACACAAAGCACCACGTGGTTTAACTCAAAGATTATGATACGAAGCAGCAACAATAAACTTTTACCTTTGCACCATTTTTTCCTATAACAAAATCTGTTTCCCCAGAAACTAAAAGAGACTCCAGAGTCTGTGATTCGAGCTTCGCCTTCTGAATCTCGGCAAGCTTCTCAAGTTTCTCTAGAGTGAAAGGGTAGGCATCAATACCATGCTCTTCGACGAGTTCTGCTGCATTCGCATTCAAAGTCTTCCCGTCCTGCCCAATTATAACAAGTGTAGGAATATCACTAAGCTCAAAATAACGAACGAGTTTTTTACATTTCTCGTCCTTCAATGGCAATGCCAACCATGGCATTGTTTTGAATGTTTCATTGAAGCCTTCATCTTCATCATCTAGAGAGATCAACACAATCTCAAAGTTCTCTCCCTTCTCGTTTAGTTTCTTGTAAGCCTCAACCAAAGTAGGCGTAAGTTCATCACACCATTTGTGGCCATACACTGAGAAGTACAGCCCAATCAGTTTCCCTTCAAGCTCAGAGACAGGAATCTACAACACAATCCTTTTAGTATCACATTATTCCCATGACTATAAAACGAATAATCCCATAAACCATTGAAGAAATTATACCTGATTTCCATCATTTGAGATCACATAACTGCGCGTGTTCGAAACCAAAATGGAACTAATGGTTTGGTTCCTTTTAGCTTCGTCCTCTTTGTCCTTCAGAAGTTTGATGTGTTGAGCAGTAAAAGGATAGGCATGAACCCCATGCTCGCGGACTAGTTCCACTCCTTCATCAGTTGAAACCTTCCCATTGGCGTCAAGAACAACAAGATGAGGAATTCCACTCACTCTGAAAATTTCATTCAAGCATTCTTTGGTCTCTAAATGACTAAATGGAATAGACAACCAGGGCATTTTAGAGAAGTAATCCTTGAAAGATTCTTCATCGTTGTCATCAGAAACAAAGACAACTTCAAAATCACACTTAGACGCTAATTCCTCATAAACCCCTGCAAAAACTGGAGTGAAACTGCGACAGGGAGAGCACCATGATGCCGAGAAATACAATCCCACAATCTTTCCAATTAAGGAGCTGATCTTCACCTGTAGGAAGCACAAATTAAAGCCCCAAAAGGGGATTTCACTCACTTCCTCTTACAGATTCCCAAATTTTTCTAGGGTTTGTCAATTATTCAGCAATCCGACAAGAAAACAACAGCTGAGAAGAAACATTTCCACACACAAACAACATTTGAAGGGGAAATAGAGAAAAGGAGAAAAGAAGGCCGTTCCTTCCCCACCAATTTTTCAATTGAGAAGAAAAGAAATATACCTGATCGCCATTGTTGCGGATGAGAAAGTCTCTCCCCTCGGAGGAAATCAGGGAATTCAGATCGTGCACAGCATCGGAAGCCATAGTATTGCCAGTGATGAACAGAACACATCTAACGTCAAAATCAAAGACATTGCCATTAATATTGCACAAGAGCAACTTCGAGAATCGTGAGCAAGTTACTTTCAAGTCATCGAACTGAGTTCATATGCCGGTATTAAAGACAATATTGCTGAATCTTTCAAAATATTCTGGTTCTCAAGTTTACATAAATTTTCATAAATAATGCGGATAATAAACAGGACGCAGTGGTAGGTTTGTTGGATTTGGTGCTACAATTTAGTCTCTAAGCCCAATATAAGTCTCTTATGTAAAACAGTTTTAATAATCCAAAGATGTTTCAGTTCTTCGACATTACCAATATGAGTATAGTTCCGCGATAATTGACATATATCTCAAAAGGTCGTGAGTTCAATCCTTTATATTAAAAAAAAAAAAAAATCTCTGAAAATTTTGATGTTAATCTTCTTTGTGTATATTTTTGACCCATGTTATTGTAAAATTTGTGCCATCGTCACCACATTAAAACGGTTGTTAAAATGAATCGAGCTGAAACTACAAGCATCGAAATATTATTTTAACAAAAAAAATAGAGATCAAATTGAAAAAACACTGCAACGACGATAATTGACCTATAACTCAAACTAAGAGGTGGTGAGTTTGAATCTTCTCAATCATTCCAAAAAAAAAAAGAAAAAAAAAACTGAAATGTTTCTTTAAAAAAAAGGGAAAAAGAAAAAACAGTTGTAGAAGATGTGTGGGGGTAGCAGCGCCACAACTTTCAACTGAAAAATCCCGCCAGCTTCCCACCACCACAAAACACTCTGAATTCTGTAACCCAAACCCATGTTCTTCCTTCGTCCCCATTCTCCAATGCCGATTCTCCATCTCCATGTTTATCTTCAACTTCCCCCATTCTGCTTCCATTCGCTTCACCACAAATCCCATCCCCTTCCCTACTCCTCCACGCCGGTGTTCTTCATCGCCTCCGCCTCCTCGACCTGCACTCCCCAGACACCGATCCACTGCACATTCCGAAATCGGAGGAGTCGCGGTTCTCTGGTTTAAGCATGACCTCCGAATCGACGATCACCCTGCTCTCCATGCCGCCTCTCACTTTCCCGCTCTCCTCCCTCTTTACATCTTCGATTCCCGCATACTTTCGCGTTACCTCTCTCTCTCTCTCTCTCTCTCTCTCTCTCTCTATTTTGTCTATGGGTTTAATCACAATGTGTAAAGAACTGTTAATCGTTCTCGATTTTGCCTACTTGAGCGCAATCCAAGTAGGCTTGGTTTGCTCTGTTTTGTGCCATTAGATGAATGAGGTTGAATGGACATGCAGGGTTTTCCAATGAAATGCTTGAATTTCTTCTTCTTGCTTTGGAAGCCCTCAGGCGGTCGCTGAGGGATCGGGGTTTGGATTTGCTGATCAGGTTTGGGGATGCGGAATCTGTACTCCGGGAGCTTGTAATCGAGGTGACGATTTTTCTAGGTTTCATAGTTACAATTAGGCCTTAAGGAGAATTTCAAGAAGCATTCGTGATTCTTTTTTAATCAACTCCAAGGTTTTGAACAGGTAAAAGCTACCCATATCTTTGCTGAGGAAGAGGTAGAGCATGAGTTATGTGTGTTGATGGATAATGTATCTCAGGCCTTGGCAAATCTGACTGAGAGTCCAAATCTCACAATTTCGAGGACGCCATTTTACGATGTTAAGGTCTGTCTCTTACTATTATAATCCTCTCCTTCTGTTTGCTGTTTTAACTTATTCATTTTTGTATACTGTTGTGTTCCAGAGCTTAGAGGCCTTACCTGCATCGTACGACGAGTTTAGGAAGCTTCAACTTCCTGTAAGTCCTCCACTTTCTTCTCCAACGTTACCCTGCTCGAAACTGGAATTGAACTGGGGTACGTTCTTTGCATGAAAATTTTCCTTTGGAGAAGGAGAGTGGCATCCATATTGTGGCAGCCATGATAAATAATTTTTCGCTTGTGTGATAAGTTGGGTGAAATCATTAGGTACTATGCCCGCATTTGATGCCTTGAAGGAATTTATAAATAGTAATCAATTGTACAAATCAAGAGAAGATTGGAATTTGATGAAGAATACAGCAGCCGAAGCTATTTTGCGGGCTAAATTTTTTAAAGAAGGAAGTAATGGAAACAGTCTGAGTTCGAGAAGTACCAGGTCAGAGAGAATGTACAAATCAATTTTTTCCATACAACGAGGAATGGATTTCCAGAGGGGAGGTGCGGAAGGTGTGTTGAATGCTTTATCTGCATACATAAGATACAATGAGGGAACGGCTCGAGATGACTGGCAAATGTAGGTGTTTTTTCTTCTCTTCCTCCTATTCCCTAGTCCTAGGAAACAAGGTTGAAAAAAAAGGATAGAGAGAATTCATGGTCACATTGTTACTTATGTGCTAAAGGATTTGCAACATCTTACTCGTTTCATTTTTCATACGATATTTGTTTGTTGCCTCATCATTCCATTATAACAAAAATGGAGTTTCTCATCTTATTGTATTAATTTTTGTTTAACTATTTTATTCTAATGATCTTGTGATGTATTTTTCCATACCCTTTTTAGCTTTTCAAATTAATCTGTAAATTTGCAAAGCTTATTCATCACTGAGAATAAAAGCACAAAGCGTTCATATTGTTGTTCTATTATCATTTGCATTTTATGATGAAAATGAATAGCTTGAAGCATTTATATTAATTTCAACTATCCATTAGATTGCCCATTGAGGTCTATGTTTTGTACAGACTACATGAAATGGTACGCAATTCTGAAAGCCGAGATGGATCTTCATTTATTAAACTTTTTGGTCCTGCTATTGATCTGGGAATAATATCTAGAAGGAGAGTGCATTATGAAGCGATCAAATATGAAAAGGAAAGAAATGCTGGGTTTCTGTCACCTTTTGGATACTCTGCAGGCACTGTTGCTGCAGTAGTTGATGCTGTTCTCTCCTCAGAGGTATGTCATTTAATTTAAAATTTCGAAATGTACATATGTTTGGTTGGGTTTAGAAGTTAAGTTGGTCTAACTACATGAAGTTTTTAAAAATTTAATTAAAAGCATCTTTAGGTTCTCATTTGATTTTCATAACACAGTGGTATTGGCTTATGGGTTTGAAGAGCAAAGGAAGGTGTACGGGAAGTCATTCTATTCGAAATTGGAGATGGAATGGCTTTCTTGTTCAGGTTAGCAAATATTAACTATGTGGTTCAATAAATGGGAAAAATGATAAAAGCTGATGAAGATGCTGTCTTTTTTTACCTTTTATTTTTCATTGCTCGAGAATCTATGTTATTCTTCAATTATTGAGACTTCATGCTGTTCAATTAGTATACAAAATTTTGGTCATAGATGCGTAATGCTACTTTACCTTAATAAAGATCCCTTTCCAGTACACAGTTGTTGGATGTGAAGGCCCTGCCATTCTTCTTGTGCATGGTTTTGGTGCTTTTTTGGAGCATTTCCGTCACAACGTACATGGCATTGCTGAAGGTGGAAATCAAGTTTGGGCTATAACACTTTTGGGGTTTGGGCGTTCAGAAAAGCCAAACATAGTGTATACCGAACTATTGTGGGCCGAATTTCTTAGAGATTTTATCATCGAAGTTGTGGGTAGACCAGTACATCTTGTTGGGAATTCAATTGGTGGTATGTACAAACCTGAGTTTATTTGTATAAACTCTCAAAACTTCCTTCGTATAACACTTTCAAGGAAGCTTGCTTGCTTTCTTTTCAGGTTACATTGTCGCTATCGTCTCCTGTCTTTGGCCTTCCTTAGTCAAATCCATTGTCCTCATCAATAGTGCTGGCAGTGTAATTCCTGGATATTCTTTTTTGCCCTTCAATAAGGTAAGTTTTGTGAATATTGTTTAATTTTCAGTTTTGCTATGATTATCTTAACAAATGATGTGACTTCAAATATCGTGCTAACATGAGTATATATCGAGGCTACATAGGCTGGCTGAAGTGGGTATTGGACGGGAATAGATTTTAAGACATAAATTGGACCCCTATTGCTTATTTTTCTTCTGACTATATCACAAATTATGCTTTAGAAAGTCTCGGCCCAATTTCTTGCCATCACCCCAGCTACTGATCTCTCATTTTCCCCCTTCTTTTCTGGGATAGAACCAACATCCTCCAACTTTTAATACGTGCCTTTATTAGCATATTAGCACGCCATGACAATAACCAAATTGTTTATTTCTTAAAACTTGGAGCTAAAATAAGCCTTTTTAACAAAGATGGAAATAAAATCAATCTAAAAGTTCAAGGACCAAAATGTAAATTTAACCTTATTGATTTGGCTTAAAATAATAGCAAATCTAGCGCAAGTTAAAAGATTTGTAAATATGACACAATTTTCGAAAAGGTCTAACATATTTTAAATATGACACAATTTTCAAAAACTTCCAACATATTTCAACCCCTAGCCACTCTGCCCTACAAAATTGCTATATTTGTAAAATCTTATTCTTTGCAGTATATTTGCAAATATACCAAAACTATTTGTCACATTACAATTTCTCATATATATTATTTTCTTGAATAATCTATCAATAATATCTCAACTGTCCCATATTGTAATTTGAATGCAGGAGAGACAGGTTTCTGTTGCTGCACGGTTGGGCGCTAGACTCCTTTTATTTTACTTAAGACTGAAAACAAAGGACATAGTGAGGAATTGCTATCCTACTGTACGTCAACTAATGTCCCAATTTTTTACTATTGCCTTGTATTTTATATTTATATAGAACTTAAAAGTTTACGACATTTTTTTGCTTTTCAGAGAACAGAGCGATCTGATAACTGGCTTATCAGTGAGATGCTAAGAGCTGTATCCTCTTGTGCAAGCTTTTGTTATTATGTCTACAAATCAGCTTCATTTTTCATTACATATTGTGTAACTTTTGCCACCTTAACGTATGATTAAAAAAAAAGTCCAAAGATCCTGGCGGCCTGGTGGTTCTAGAAAGTATTTTCAGCTTTGATCTTTCAGTTCCCCTCAATTATTTGTTGGAAGGGTTCGAGGAAAGGGTTCTTATCATCCAGGTAAAAGAATGGTTTAGTCCCTCATATTTGTGCAATTTTTCAATTTCCCTCCTAATCTTTTTAAACTTTTCAATTTCATCCTTCATGTTTCGAATTGTATTCAATCAAGTTCTTTACCATCACTAAATGTTAGAATGTACTAGTTAATATGAAGCATGTAAGTTTTTGAATCTTATTGGTGTGCATGTCTATTTCATCTATTCAAAACTTAGAGTATCCTCAGCTCAACGAATAATATGTTCATTATTTTGACAGTGACGTTTTAACATTTTGTGATGGTAAGAGCTTGATTAAACTTGTAAAAGATGAGGGACGAAATTGCAAAATAACCAAAAGATTAAAGAAATACTATTTAGTCCCAAAGGAGAAGGAAATCTCAGGTTAAAAGGTTTGTAATGCAATTATGTAGGGAATGAAAGATCCTATCTACAACTCCAAGTCTATGTTGGGCATGCTTAAAGAGCACTGTGGTGGAGTTATAATCAAGGAATTGGATGCTGGTAAGATGAGAAATTAGCTGTTCGGTTTCCTTTAAAATGTTGTTGTTCTAACTTTAGTTTCTTTATGTTGTCAAAATTTCAGGGCATTGCCCACATGATGAGCTGCCAGAAGAAGTGAATTCTATCCTCTGTGAATGGATGGTGAGAGTGGAAAGTAAAGCGAAGGCTGGTACTATTTTGTAATCTTACCCCTGTTAGAGAATGTGCACAGCAGAGGACGTGGTTCCATTAAAGAATTTTCAACACCAGCACCAACAATACGACGCCGTTCTTCTTAGTGGATTCTGCACACAATGCGACGTCGTTTGTACTCCTATTTATTCAGTTTTCTCAGGTTAATAGAACGTCGCCGTTTTGGTGGTCCTCCACCCCTTTGTAAACCATTTCTGTTGTTTTTTCTTGTAAACCATTTCTGTTGTTTTTTGGGTACAACAATTTGGTGACAGGGAGATTGAACCTTCGACTTCGAGGAAATAAATACATGTCAATTACCGCAGTTATTTCTATTCTTATTTTAAATAAGATGGAGAAAGAGTTTCTGAAAATTAAGGTTGACATCAGGGTTGAAAAAGCCGATGCTTCCATGACTTCCATGAAACTAAAAACTCTCCCAGAAATCACTTCAAATGTTTGTCCCGATTCTGAATAGTTCTTTACGACTAAATTCCTCTAATATATTTGCCAGTTGGAACATAGTTTAACTGGTTAAAATATCTATCTTCACCTGAAAAATTTCCACCATCCAAATATGATGTATTCAATCAGAGAGATTTTATTAATTTCACTGAGAGATCAAACTAAATGAATATGACAGCTTATATTTATAAGAGGCCAGCAGCAACAGCCACGGTAAAAGCCTAATAACTAAGTAACAAGAAGTTGTCTGCTCTAATGTTTTGAAGATTGAAATGAACTCAATTGCCTAATTCCATTATGGAACTAAACGGATTTCGCATTTTATTATTTGGATGTTCATGAGATATGAAAAAACGTATAACATTTTACTATTAGGCTACTATTAGGCTCTTGAATGGTGATCCAAACAAATATATAGTTAAGTTTTTTATTTTAAATCTTGCCAAATCTGACCTATTTGAAATGAAATTTTTTTCGACCTAGAATGTGATTTCAAATCGGTTCAAGTTTCAAATTCTTTTCTTTTTCCGAACAAAACAGAGGGTAGGAGAGCTAAAGGATGTAAAATAAAGAATTTACGAGAATATAAGCTTTAAAGAATCGAGATTTTTTTAAGGTGTATGTTTAAAAAAATTGAGTTGTTTGGAGGGGTATGATTTTAAAAATGGATTTCATTGACAAACACACAATAGCAGCTGTGTCCATCTCTTCCTAATCTTTATCCTGGTCGTTCGTTTGAAACTTTATTCAAAATCTGCAATCTTCCAAAATCTAAAATTAGTCCTAGAAGTTCACGAATCCTTCAAAACTTTACTTCTAGACAGATCTCATGACCCTTTAAATCAAATGCTATGATATTAGTTCTTGGAAAAAAAAAATATAAACAAATTAATCCTCCGATAATTTCTACAAATTGAACCTATTTGATTTTCCCACGTGTTAAATCTAATTAAAGAAGAAGAGATATGGATAGAAAACTTAACTCCACAAGAGATTATACTGGTTTGCCCAAATCCCAAATCTTAAGACGTCTCGTCTTCAAGCAGGTTGTATTATAATTAAGAAGATTATAATGGGATCTACCTCATCTTGCTTCTAAGTACTCAAAGATGCCTATTATACATATGAGAATCCTTCTTTATCCTATTAATTTCATATCAAATATGTGTCTTATAATTATTGGGTGCGTATTAGAATACTTTCTAATAGCATATATATATGTTAATAAAATAATAATTTATTGACACATTAACTTTTATGTTAACATTATTATTATTATTTTTTTCTTCAAAGGATCCAATTGAGAATTTTATAAAATTTAGGACAAAATTGAGAAAAAAACTTAAAAACTAGTGATCAATGATCCTGGGGTATATTTAGCCAAAAAAACTCAAGATGGATCGTACACACGATTTCGCTACCACAAATAAATATATTGTAGTATTTAAAAATTATCTTTCAAGATCAATATATTTTAACAATAATTAAAAGGTTAATTATACACGATGCACTTAAATTTTGGGGTAAGTTTTGTTAGACTAATACTCTTAAATCTTTAAAAGTTTCATTTTTACCTTAAACTTTAAACTTGTTTCAAAACTACCATTTCGACAACTTTTTCATTAAAATGAAAACGAAAAAGTGATGTGACTATGACTTGTAAAATATTGATACACATGATAAAGATTATATAGGTTTCATTTATGCCCCAAACGTAGGATATATTTCAACTATATCCTTATTATTTAAAAACTTTTATTTTAACCGTTAACCATGAAAATTATTTCAAAACAACAATTTCATTAGTTTCACCACTTAAAATAAAGATGAAATATGACATCGTGGTGTAGTGTAGAAAAAAGTCAAAGAGTCTTAGTCACATTAGAAATGACATTATTTCATTAGGGGGCAAAAGAAAAAACTTGGGGATTATAGTAAAATACCGTTTCCTCCTCTTACGATCAAAAGATATGGAGAGGAATAAAAATTTTTCAGGGATAAGTAAACAATGGAGGACAAACAAAATTTAGAGTCTCTCTCATGATCAATTGACAAAAATTAATGTTAGAGTATGAACGAAGAAGAGGAAAGAGACAATCAAAGAAATCCAAGACAGTCGCACCTAAAGACCATAGTTTCTTGAAAAATTTGTTATGAAAATTGTCTTTGTTACTCTCCTAGTTTCCATAGTCCTACGCTTTCAATCACCTGAACTCTTCTCCAAAAATTTCTCTCATAAACATCCTCCTCTCATGAATTATAGAACTTTCTCTCTCGACTGTTTGAATCAAAGAGGTTGTGATTTTTACTAATGCATAAAATTTATCACAATACGTGGGTTCTCTCATCATTTCAATTTCAACTCTATCCCCTAAATATACTTCTTCCTAATTCTAAATGTGATTAAAATCCTTCAACTCTTTTATTCTCACCACTAAAGTATGTCCACGTGTAACATTTATTTTTCGACTAATCGCTATATTATATTTTCGTCTTCATTTCAATTGGGAAGCTAATGAGGTTTTTTTTTTAATAATTTCAAAGGTTAAAGGTCAAAATGAAACTTTTGAAACGATAAAGGAATAATTGAAACTTAAGTTTAGGGGCACAATTGAAACTTACCACTTATGCCACGTGTATCACTATTCTACCAGTCGCGTCGCCATGCCACTTTTCTGTCTCCGTTTAAAAAAAAAAATGGACGAAAGAGCAATTTTAAAACAAATCTAAAGCTTAAAGGGCAAAAATGAAACTTTTGAAAACTTAGGGGTATGTTTAAGAGGATTTATATAATTTAACCTAATTAAAAAAAGTTCCTAAACGTTGAACAAAAATGACGTTTTAACTGCCAATCTGATATATTGTTGAACTCAGGAAAAAAAAAAAAAAATTAACCGATAAAAATTCAATAACAATTTTTTATAAATAATTATTTTTCCGTGAAATAAAATAACCAACCCAATCACACGCGGGTTTCCGTGACTTAGCGGGAAGCACGTTTTAAACTGAAAAGCAAAAGCAACACAAAATCTTAACCGAACTGATTCAGCTCCTCCACGTGTCGCAATCCTACGCCCTCTCTTTCCCGCGAAAATCCCTCTCTCTCTCCTCACTCCACTCCCGCAATGCCTCGATCCTCAATCTGAACCAAAAAAAAAAAAGACAAAAAAAATAAAACGGTACTCGCCGGCGCTCTCCCCTCCATGTCCGACCCGCCGCCCTCCAATCATGATCCCTCCACCACGCCCCACCACTCCCCCTCCGCTTCCGCCGCCGCCAAGCTCCGCAAGATCCCCCCCATCCCCGTTCGCCGAGATTCCAAACACATTGCCAATGCCGGAGGAGACTCCGACGCCGATCACCATCACCAGGACCCTCACCACGACGCCGACGATCGCGTTGATCAGTCTGCCGATTCCTCCATTCTTATGGCCTCCTCCCTCGGGTTGAACCACATTCGCACGCGCTCCGCTCCTTTGCCCCTTCGAACCTCTGCAGTTGGTACGCCCTCCAATTTGGGAGATAGTTCCAGGAATAATGCCACCGCCGAGGTTGAGTCCGACCCAAAACCTTCCTTCACTGAACACGGTATGTATCTATGTTTTTTCCTTCTCCCGACTCCGTTTTTGTTTTCGTGCGTGGCTCTGTAAGTGTGACGATCGTTATTTAGTTGATTGATGGCTCGTTCCTATTTTGTTTCATAGGGAAAAAAGTTTTGTGCAGTCAATCGAAATCATTAAGATATCCCTCCGCATTGAATCATGATTTTGAGGTAATGATTCGTGTTTTATTGCTTGGTTTGGTTTTTGTTTACATCTGTATCTGATTTTTGCCGTTATAAATTGCGTACGACTGATGGAGTAGCTAATTTGTAATGTAGTTTGTTCAGCGATGTATGTTTGCATGTGTAGGTTAATCATGCTGCATTCGCAAAGGAAATCCAGTCTCCACGATTCCGTGCAATACTGCGTGTTACTAGTGGAAGAAAGAAGAGAACCCCAGACATCAAAAGCTTCTCCCACGAGCTCAATTCAAAAGGAGTTCGGCCTTTTCCAGTTTGGAAGCCTCGGGCATTTGGACATTTGGAAGTATGCTCTTCCTTCTAGTTCGCCTTTGCGCTAATGGCTGTTTTCTCTCTCTCTCGCTATTTGAACCTACCTTGTGCTTGCTTAACTTTTCAGGAGATCATGGTGGCAATCAGAGCAAAATTTGACAGATTGAAGGATGATGTTAATTACGAACTGGGCATATTTGCTGGAGACCTAGTAGATATACTTGAAAAGACAGACGAGTCTCAACCTGAACTTAAAGAGGGTTTGGAGGATTTATTGGTGGTTGCTCGGAAATGCGCCACAATGTCACCAAGTGAGTTCTGGACGAAGGGTGAAGGTATTGTCCAGAATTTAGACGACCGGCGCCAGGAGCTGTCATTGGGAATTCTTAAGCAAGCCCACACCCGCCTTCTTTTCATCTTGACACGATGTACTCGGCTTATACAGTTCAGAAAGGAGAGTGGTTATGAAGATGATCATGTTTTGGGTCTTCACCAACTTAGTGATCTAGGAATTTATCCAGAGAAAATTAGGCAGCTTGAACAACTTGAATTTGATGGTCCATTGCCTGGGAAGGAAGAGATTGAGAAGCAGCTGAAGTTAGTTGGGAAGGATCAAGCCAGTCTCATAGTGAAGCAAGATTTAGATCAAAATTTTAGTAGTAGTGCTGGAAATTCTGATCCGGACACTGCCGTAAGTATTGATTCATCTACAAGCATATATAGGATGTCATCCTGGAAAAAGCTACCATCAGCAGCTGAGAAGAATCGGAAAGACTCTGACTCTATTGGTACACCTTCCAAGGATAAACTAGAACAGTTGCATGTACAAGAAGCTAAAAGTGAGAGTAACAACCATTTAGGTATGCCACCTGTTCATCTTGAGCATTCGGAAGCACCACCTAAAGAACAAAAAGTATCTTGGGGAATATGGGGTTATCAGCAAAATGCCACTTTTGAGAACTTGATGATTTGTCGGATTTGTGAGGTTGAAATTCCGACTATTCATGTTGAGGAGCATTCTCGAATATGTACAATTGCTGATAGGTGTGATTTTAAAGGTTTAACTGTGAACGAGCGCCTTGAACGGGTTGCTGCAGCTCTTGAAAAGATACTAGACTCTTGGACGCCAAAAAGTTCACCAAGAAGTAGTGATACTTCCTGTGGAAATTTTGATACTGTTAAAGTTTCTACTTCAAGCATACAAGAAGAGATTTTTGAGTTGTCATCTAAAGGAATCAGTTTGTCATGTCAAAACTCAGAAGATATGCTTGATTCCCTCCCTGTTACTGGCAACACCTCCTTCATGGATAATCAGGATATCTTTCCTGATCCATCATACAATCGACATTTTGTTTTCACACCAGATCACAGCACAAAATCAATGTCAGCTGGAACTCTAACACCAAGATCACCTCTTTTAACACCGAGATCCAGCCAGATTGAATTTTTATTGCATGGGCGAAGAGCAATATCTGAACTTGAAAATTATCAGCAGGTAGTGTTTTCCATATATCATACTAATATCCTATTTGTCTTCTGATTCTGTTGGGCTTTCAAGGTAGTATTATGGAGGATATCTATCACTTTTTTAATTGATGCGCAACCTCCATAAATGTACGGTATAACTCTAACCTCTATGCAATGATTGTGCTAAAAGTTATGTTCAGTGAATTTCCTTTTAAGATTGGTAAACATAATGAATGTTGCTTCTTATCGTGACTGCTTCACTTTAGTGATGTGGAATTATGCATAAAATGTCAAGAACTAATTTTAGCTTTCTTAGTTTTTAGAAGAATTTTTTTAGAACTCATTCATGTTTACCGTCTCAAATAACATGTATGTGGAATGACAGGTATACAAATTATTGGATATCGTTCGTTCCATTGCAAATGTTAACAACTCTGACTATGGTGCATTGGAGTATATGATTGATCGGTTAGGAGACCTTAAATATGCAATCCAGGATAGGAAGGTGGATGCTCTAGTTGTAGAGACTTTTGGAAGGCGCATAGAGAAGCTCTTGCAGTGAGTTGACTTGTCTCAAACCAATTTCCATACAATACATTATTTTGTGGAAAAGCAATAATCTGCAGTAGGCTACCAAATTTATTTTGTTCATTCATTACTATGACCCACACTGCATCTTCTTTTCCTCTCTACTGATTGATATTACTCACATCTATCTCTCTAGTTACATCCTGATATTCTTGCATTTACAGGGAAAAGTATGTACATCTGTGTGGGCAAATAGATGATGATAAAGTAGACTCTTCAAATGGCATGGTTGATGAAGAGAGTTCAGTGGATGATGATACTGTTCGTAGTTTGCGTGCAAGTCCTGTTAACACATGTTCAAGAGATCGAACATCTATTGAAGATTTTGAAATAATTAAACCAATTAGCAGAGGGGCGTATGGCCGTGTTTTCCTTGCCAGAAAAAGAGCAACTGGTGACTTGTTTGCAATAAAGGTCAGTGTTTTAATAACTGTTAGATGGATGACAAATGAAGAAAGGAATTTACACAACTTTCTCTAGATGCTCTGTAATAAATATCAAATCAACATAACTAATGTCATAAACACATGCTGAGATTAGTTATTTAATGGTTTTCATACTATGCAAAACTAGGCTTATTATGGGTAAAATTGAAGTTGTTGAGCCGTGCTTATGAAAATTGTATTACACAGTCATTGTAAAAATTGACTTTTCTTATGGTTTTTAATTTAGAAACTGTTTTCAGTTGTTTTACTCTTGTGGTTTCACTTCCATTTTATTTGTAAGAATTTAAAAATACAATACACTCAGATCAATTTATATTTTAAAAAGTATTTAAGAACTGTAAACTTAAAAATATAGATAACATTGTCCATGTTATCTACTTTTCCGTACCTCCTAATTATTTCTAGTTACCATCATGTTAAACGAGTTATTTGAGGATGCTATACTTTTAAGAGTAGTTTCCAGTGGACGTTGGATCATATGGCTGATTTGATAACGTATCTGTTTTGTTCTTTTGTTTTCTTTTATCTCGTTTCACATGTTTTTTTTTTTTTTTTTAACAAATGAACTTTTCATGGAATGAAAAGGAACGATAAAATGTTCAAAGAATACAAACTCCCAAAAGAGTGAAACTATCTCTTTTCACATGTTGAAATAGATATTGAGCAAGTCCGTGTGCAGTCAAAAGTAAGTTCGTAATAATTTGTATTATTAGAATTAAAATTATATCAGATTAATCTTGTGCTGTTTGAGTGTTCTAATTTTGAATGGAGGGACTAATCTTTGTTGTACTTTGAAGTAAATAATCTGCTTGAATGATACTTCAGGTTTTAAAGAAAGCTGATATGATTCGCAAGAATGCAGTTGAAAGTATTTTGGCTGAGCGTAATATCCTTATCTCAGTTCGCAACCCTTTTGTGGTTAGTTGGTTCAACAATTTATTTCCTTCTAAGGAAGCCTTGTATTTGAATGTCAATTTCTCATTTTTGTAAATGTGATTATGAACAGGTCCGCTTTTTCTACTCTTTCACGTGTAGGGAAAATCTTTATCTGGTCATGGAATACTTAAATGGTGGTGATATTTACTCCTTACTGAGAAACTTACGATGCTTAGACGAAAATATGGCTCGTATATACATCGCTGAAGTTGTAAGAAAATGCTACTACTTTTTCTATTTTTCCTTTCCTTTTCCTATACATTAAAAACCTATTGTATCATTCTTTTGAGAAACTGGTTTTTGTATTATCATTATTATCATCATCGGAAAACAAACTAGTTATGCATGTCTTTATACTTTTCAGGTTCTTGCTTTGGAGTATTTGCATTCCTTGAATGTGATTCACAGAGACTTAAAGCCAGATAACTTATTGATTGGTCAAGATGGTCACATTAAGGTGTGCAGCCTTCAGTTTTAAATTCTTTCTCAATATGTTGTAATGTAAGGCAATTCTGTAGATATTTCTTTAATGGAAATATTCATCGTGAAGTAAATTTATTAATTACATTCATTATGCCCCTGCTGTTACTTTTTGCCAAGAAGGTTAGGAGCAGTTAAATTCTTATGTTTTTTTGACAAGATACAAAAGGGACAAAATTGTTAAAGAAATAAACTCCAAAAAGAGTGAAAAGGAAAATGAGAAATAAACCTTAAAAACATAAAGAAGAAAGACTAAAGAACACAACTAAGGGGAGTCGTGAAAACCTCCAAATTCATACGAATCATGCTAGAAGAATAATTAGAGAAGGCATTGGAAAGAGAACATCATAATGAAACCTTGAACTTAGCTATATTGAAGCAATCTATGGGAGATCTTCGGGCATCTTCAAATGTTCTTGGTTTCTCTCAAACCATAATTCTGAAATGATGGCCTTGAAACCAGAAGATCGGCCTCAGTGTGAAACTTTGATCCACAAAGAAGTTGCTGTATGTTATTAGGAACTCGAAGATCCCAAACACAAGAAAGGTTGAAAATTTGGAAGAACAGTGACCAACAAGCAGCAGCATACGGACATAAGGAACAAATGGCACTGTGATTCTCCAGATTTAAAACACATCAAACATACAGAAGGTTGCAAAGCCAGGGAGGCCAATTTCTTCTGTAAAACATCTGCAGAATTTACCCTACCATTAAGGAGAATCCAAATCAAGAAATTCACCCTCTTAGGACTGCCGGAACTGCAAAGTAAAGAGCAAAAATCGGTAGGTAAGGACCATTGAACTAAGTTTACATAGGGAGCTTATTGAGAATATACCCGATTTTTCCATACTCCAACACCGTGCCTCTGTTGCACTTGGAGAAACCGATGAGAGAAGGGATAAAAAATTCGACAAATCAGAAATCTCTCCTTTTAAAGCACACCGAGTTTCCAATCTCCAACTTGACAGATTCCAATCCGAAGCTTCAAAAACAGTAGTTGCAGGGTAGGAAGAAATTCGAAAAATAGAGGGAAACCGAACCTTAAGAGCTGAATCGCCTAACCAAAGATGATGCCAAAAAAAGTACGTCGACCATTCCCCACTTTTAATAGGAAAAACCTGTCCACCTGTTGCCAATGTTTAGTGATATCCCCAGGCTGCGACGAAATAATTTCTTTTGGGGATTGTACTCCAACCTCCACCATCCACACCATAGATACTAGCTACCACCAAATTTTAGGCAAAGTAATGCTGTTTATGTGATGGACTTAAAATTACCTTCTCCATAACTTAAGTACAAGGTTGTAAAGATTTTAGGAAGTATTCCTTATCATTGGAAGGAATAGTTTTCCCACATATTCTATTGAGAAGTTATTTGAGGATTGTAGCTGGAAGGGTAACGGAAAAGGTTGGATAGGATTGCTATCATGTCTTACAGAAGTTATAAAAATTTTCCTCGATTGATCCTCGTGGCACTTTGTTGGGAGCTTTTTATGGAAGATTGTTAGGATTCAAATAACATGGCCGGGATCCTTGAAGAAGGCTGTCCAACTTGGAAATGATTGAAGTGGCTGATTTATTGTAAACATTTTGCTTGTTTCTGATAGGCCTTCAATAGTTTGTGAGGACCAGGAGGGGTAAAACCGATAAGAATGCTTGACTAGTTAGTTAGGGAGAGTGTGTAATTACCTTTTATAGGCTGTTTTGTGCATGTGAAGGACAAGAATAATGGGGTGTGTTGTGCATGGGGATAGCAAGACCCTCCCCGGATGGACATGGGATTATTTTGTTGGTATTGTGTTTGCAGTTTAGGATCCTTAATGGGGTATAACAATTTTTGGTGTGGTTATTCATATTAGTTTTGTAGATTATAAAGGAATGAGAAAAATCATGAATCTCCTATGGATGAAAATTAAGTAGAACAGAAAAATGATTCCATTATTGTACAGGTAGGACATCACTGCTATGACATCTACAGGCATACGTGGAACGTATGTGCCCCCCCCCCCCCCCCCCCCCCCCCCCCCACATATAAACATTTCTATAATGTTCTTTTATTGGTTTATTCTCTCTTCTGGTTTCAAACTTCTTGGGAAATGTTGCAATCGTTTTTGCTTGTCACTTCTTAGAAACCTCTCGTCCTTTTTGTTACAGTTGACAGATTTTGGGCTCTCCAAGATTGGTCTTATCAATAGTACAGATGATTTCTCAGGTCCATCAATCAGTGGAACTACTTCACTTGGAGACAATGGGGCAACATCTCAATCTTTGTCAAAGAGAGAACACAGACAAAAGCACTCAGTTGTTGGTACTCCGGATTATTTGGCCCCAGAGATACTTCTGGGCATGGGACATGGTTTGTAACCAAGAGGCGTAATAACCTCCTTACAGGAACTATTGTGAATTATACTCAATGAATCCTAATTATATTCTTATTATTTTTCAACTTGTTGCCTGCAGGTGTAACTGCTGATTGGTGGTCGGTTGGAGTTATTCTTTTTGAGATGCTTGTAGGAGTACCGCCATTCAATGCAGAAAGTCCACAGGTTGAATTTGCCTCTGATATTCTTAACTCTCTAATGGTACAGGCAGCGACAAGGCTGGTTATCTTTTTGGATGAATAATTTGTATTCTTAGTATTTCTGGATATACTAGATATATAGTCATCTACTTGAGTTCTACTTAAATTACTATGTGTTAAGTAAGGCAAAGGATCGACTCAGTGGGGGATAGTTCAGGATTTATCTCTGATTCACTGTCGGTTGTGGGTGTTGTACCCAATTTAAGAGTGGAGACAGTCTCAAAATAGGGTTACAAGTGGTCTGTGATATTTTATTTAGAATTGGTACTAAAATATTGAAGGTCATGAAGGAGCCGTCATTCAAATAGGTGGCTTAATCCTTGAGCTACATTTTGCTCTATAAAATGAAGAAGCTATGAAGAAAAGCTATTGCATGTATAGGACTTATTTTTTCTTTTTTCTGAGAACTGGGAGCTTATTTTCCTATCTTTTTCTCCCTTTTATAATCACTTGTGAAGTTTGCTTAAGTTTTAGTAATGCAGAAGTGAAAAGCATTTTTGCCGAACGTGAGAATACAAGCTTGTGAATTTTAGAAGTTATAAATGACCTAGCTGTAGGATTAAAAGGCATATCAAAGGAATTTATTTTTGTTATATTTCAGGTTTGAATACGTTGCATTGAGGAATGACTGCATGGGATTTTTTTTATTTGCCCAGAAGGCAATACGCATTATACATATTCTTTCGAAGAAGACATTGTATTTCACAGAATTTCATTTCCTATTGACTTTTTTACCGATTCTGTCATTCTAATTTTCGTTAAGTAAATAAAGCCTATACCTTCTAGCAATGAAGCATCTTGCTCCTTAATATTTATGTATAAATCTATTGTTTCTTGTTTGTGCTGAAAAAGTTCCTTCTGGACTGCAATTATGGCTTTGTTCAGGAAGAGGTAAGGTCTAGTTTATTTGGTTCATGACTGTTCTTACAAGGAGGGAGGGAGAGAGAGATTGTTGCTTTGTCATCTTCAATATAATTTGTGAAATTGATGCTGCCTTTCCTATATCTAAATCAATGCTCCTCAAAAAAATAATAAATAATATAAAAACACTCGGCACACTATTTAATAGCATATACATTTGATGTGATTGGGTTTTAAAGATTTAATACAATTGTTCATTGATATTACATTCGATAACTACGTACCATTTTAATTGACCAAAGGATTTCTTATTCCATTACAGCAAATTTTTGATAATATAATTAATAGAGACATACATTGGCCCGAGGTACCTGAAGAGATGAGTCGTGAAGCCTATGATTTGATCGACAAGTAAGATTCACTGAAACCTTGTCGTATATAACATCATATTGAATTGTACCACTGCCTGCTCATTTGCTGTCAGCTTTTTGCCGTATTGTGCTTAATGTGTCTGCACATATTTGTTTCTGGTAGGGCAGGGTGTATGTTGATCGAATTAGTACCTATAATCTTTGGCCGTTTTAAGTCTTGGAGAATAAATCTCGTTTGGAAAATTTTCAAGGGCTTATTACCTACTTGGCTTTGAAGACTTATTACGGCTACTCATTTGACATATATTTTAATATCTTTACCTTTTACATATCAGATTATAGCTAGGAAGTAGGAAGGACAAATTTGAGTTGCTTGTTTAGGAAATTATCATCTAATACTTGGATGAGTTTACGTTACATTCCTCCATGCTGATGCCCATTATTATATTTTTATTAGAAGAAAAACAAATAAGACTCGTTGGTATTTTCCAATGACTGGATGGATTCTTATGACGTGCGTCCGTTCATACACGACCTCTACTTAGCGGGTAAAATAGTGCTGACTCAACCATAAATCCTTTCAGAGTTCATTTTGGACTTTAATTTCAATTAGAAGAAGGATTCCAAGGCATTAACGAACTTTTTATCCAATGATAACTAGACTATCAATAATCAATTATAGGCTCTTGATTAGAACCTGAAAATAAAGAAATAAATTATGATTATGATGGTTAGTTGTTGGAAATTTCTGCAGTTGCTAGTTTTCATTTGAAGAATTTTAGGACCTCAGCCTTGTGTACTTATGCTAGACGTGAGAAGAAGCATGATAGGTTGTCATTATAGTGGCAGGGCTGGAAAAAAATGAAAAACTGTTGAAGGGTTAGTTGGAGAGAATGTAGGAGGTAGTTAGAAAATGACCAGGCGATGATTATGTGATGATAGAAAGTACAAAAGTAGTATGAGCAGGAGGGTGAAATATGGTTTGACTGGTGATGACTGTTGCCATTTTCCTATTTCATCCAACGTTTCAAGTCCCTAGGTTGTACTTGTTGTAGAGTGTTCTCTTTCCATCAAATAAATGTTCATGATTGTTAACAATTAATATGTCGCTTAGCCCATATCAGATGGACAATCCTTTCCATAAGTACTAGAATTAAAATGCCAATGCCTGTTAAAAAAAGCTTATGCTAGTTATTTTAGATTTTAGATTGTCAGATTCTGCTGCTGCCTGCAACTTCCGAAAATTTCCAATCCCTGGCCAATGAAACTGCTGCCGCAACTTTTTTGGAGCTTCTCCAAATGTGTATCTAAAGGTTATCTTATATGTAGACTGCAAATATGAATTACGTTGGAATGTTAGGGGAAATTGAACCATAGACCTGAGGCACGACAAACATCAAAAGATTCAAATTTGAAGCTTGGAATGAGTTAAGCACTCATGACTCAACCATTATACAAGACTTCTGGCAAGAACTTGATTTCTGTTTATGTATTGAACGAAGTTTTTTGCCGATGCAACAATTTTCATAAGGATTTTTGTAGGATCTATATTTTTCTTTCTAGGTCACTTGTATAATTTTATGCTGTTGAAGTTGAAAATTTGGGGAATAAATTTGCAATCCCAATTGAGGTTATTGTCAAACCTAGAAAGTTAAAGAGTTAAAAGAGGAGAGATATTGGAACATCGATGTACAGAAGGTTTAACTATGATTAATTCCAAAATCCGTGGAGGAGAGCCTAAGTCTAGAATGGTACAACTGGTGATAATAGTTGGCATGAGTTGATGACCAAAAACAAACATTTCGTAGTGTGCTCATTCTGCAAAAATGAATACATACAAGGGCAAGTGCTGAAATTTCACAGAAAGCTTTCAAACGTGTTAGACACCCGATCTAATAAGAGGAATCAGTTGGGTGAGGAGGGAGTTGACAATAGGACAATGGAAGCTCCTGCTTCAATAGTGCAAGATAATTTTGAATTTGACACATATTCAGGCAAGGCAGAGTTTACTAGATCACATCCATCTTAGGACCCTCCAAGGCCATTGTTGATATTGTGACTTTGGACCATGATATTAAATATGCAATTTGTTTTTTTCCCTTATCAAAACTAATTAGAGTAATATTTGTGAACCCCTTTAGTCCTTGCATTGATAGATTTATCTTCCTGTTATTTAATTTGATTTTCTTATTGTAATTCTCTGGTTTAGAATGATGATGATGATAAAATGATAATGGTAGTGGTAATTATGATTTATAATGACAATAGTAGTAATAGAAGGGTAACACAAAATTTCATGTTTACATGCTGACAAGAGGTAGACTTATGGTGCAAACCGAATAATAATATGAAAAATTAGCAAGCTAATTACATGAATAAGATTACGATTAGCGTAAAAAGAAAATTGTAAATATTGTGTCTGTGATTGTATTATAGGTTAAAAAACATTTCTAGTTCCTAACTATGGTTCTTGTTATTGTTTTTGTTGTTGTACTTTCTTTTTTATGCACAGATTTTGATCATCGATGTCTTGTTCTCAATTAATTTTTTAATCTTTTATACTTTATATTTCATTTTTGTGTCGACATATTAGCATTGATAGCATATGCTTAAATTACTTCTGACCTTCAATGTCATAGACTTAGTTGTTAAATATGGGGCCCAAAATCACAAAAAGCCCAAGTACCATGATTAGAAATGTATTTTAACCCTAAGTTATAGTAGCCAAGTTATGACAACTCAACTGGTTCCGCCTACTTAAAGTTCAAGTTAGAATCAGGCACAATCCAATTAGGTCCTCTTATGTATATGTATGTCTGTATCATATTGTTTTTGTACTATTAGCTAAAAAGATACATGTCATCCCCCCCCCCCCCCCCCCCCCCCCCCCCCCCCCCCCCCCCGTTTTAATGAGAGACGAGATTTCATTCATTCATGAAATATACAAAGGAGGGGAGAGACTACGACGAACAGTAGTTACAAAAAAGCATGCCAGTCGATCGTGAGGATATTTAAGCTATAATTTGAGAACTGTGAGTAAAAGTATTTACACCAATTAAGAGCCTTTATAAAATTTATTCCACAAAACTAACAAAAGAGACGCTTTTGTTGCTGAAAGTTCTATTGTTTCATTCCCGTCAAAGGCACCAAAGGATGACTTAGCTGAGTTTTTGGACCATATTTACTATATCCAGGTTGTTGGCATTTGACAATTAGTAGAAGTTGTGTCAATCCTTGGTTAAGTTTTCGAACCATATTTTTGGTCTGAGGTTTTGGATCATCAGTTAATGGCAGTTTCAAACCAGAATTTGCAATAAATTGAATGGGTTGATTAATGAGATTTAGGCGATTAACATATAGTGTAGATTTCCATTTGAACAAGTACTACAATCTACCTACCATTTTCTTCAATTGGTGAAGGACATTGAGTTTGTCTATTTCATTAATGATAAAAAGCGCATACATCATGTCATCTATGAACGTTAATGCATTATGTTTCAGATTGCTGACTGAAAATTCAGTTCAAAGACTGGGAGCAACAGGGGCCAGAGAGGTAATTGCGTAATACCTGTAGAAAAGCAGTGTTTTTGCAAAGTAATTTGTGATTTATGAAATGAAATGATAGATCGGAACTGGTATCTTCTGTCAGGTGAAGCAGCATCCTTTCTTCGCAAATATTAACTGGGAAACACTTGCAAGGCAGAAGGTATTCGTCATTGTTGCATGAAGGAATTGGTTTAACTAATTCTGTATATATTTATGAACCTTAAAGAAGCTTTTATTTTTTATCACAGGCAATGTTTATACCGTCAGCAGAGCCGCATGATACAAGTTATTTCATGAGCCGTTATATATGGAATCCAGAAGATGAGGATTTTAATGGTGGAAGTGACTTTGATGAACATGATTTGACTGATACTTGCAGCAGTAGTTCATTCAGCATCCTACCAGATGAAGATGTAAGCTTGCATATAATTGTTTGCCTGTCTTGAGCATTTGCCTCTAACAGATGAAATCCTTTCTGTTATTTGTTACCCTTAATCTGGTACTCATTAATTGGAAGAAATCTTCTTAAGAACCAAGAATGCAATAATAGCATGGTTAGGCTATCTATCACCAGGAAGATCTCCAAATCTAAGAAAGAAATCACCATCATTGTTTGGTAGCGACCAAGGATTTGTGCTAAATTTGCATGGACACACGGATTTCCAATTTGGTTAATTATTCTTACTCATATGAAAGCCCTGGAACAACAGTCAAGAATTAAAAGATGCACATCAGGTTAATTATTCTTACTCATATGAAAGCCCTGGAACAACAGTCAAGAATTAAAAGATGCACATCATACATGTTGGTATGATGCTCTTGATCATATTCCGCTCTCCCCCTTTTCGTTAGTCCTTTTGGGTGAGTGAACACAGCTGAAACAAAAGCCGATGTTGATTGTGGAAAATATTCATCATGTATAATCTAGCTTGATATATTTCAACTCTGTTTTATGACTTGACTGGAGATTTCAGTCTGATAGTGTGGTCAAAATCCATGGAGAGTCATGTAGGTTAAGCTCTACGATATTACATTCAAGTACTGACAAATAGCTTTAAATCTCTGTGGAATTGCGATGGTTAAATTGGAAATGGATGCTCATACTTTCTTTTTCTTAATATAGAAAAAAAAATCTATATAAAGGATTTAGGACTTTGAGATTGTTATATCCTCCATTTTGAGTTCTTGGATGTCATTGAATCAGGGGGATGAATGTGGTAGTTTGGCTGATTTCGGTGCACCAGCTCTTTCTGTGAAGTACTCGTTCAGCAACTTCTCTTTCAAGGTAAGGCTTGCTAGGCCTACAAATTCTCTTTCTCAATAGAAAATCAAGATAATGCTATCATTATTGTCCAATGTAAAGCAAGTGTGTGCAAGTTAGAAATGAATTACGTACTAATTTGTGGAGTATTCAATATTGATGGTGGTGTTGGGTTGAAGGTAAGATCAAAATATGATGCATCAACAACATTATTTTTTACAGAACTTATCACAGCTGGCTTCCATCAATTATGATTTGGTTGTGAAGAGCAGTCAAAACTCACCAGATGTAACCAAGCCATCCATTCCTTGAAGCTTTCTACACTATTCCAACCCAATAACTAGTGGTATGAATGAGCTTTTGGCATAATCTTTTAAATTTGTTTTGTTTTATTGTATAGGCAGCAGCAGCAGCTCTACTGAGGCTTTTATTAACCCTTCCCTTATATAAATTACACTGTAAAAGCCCACATATATAATTTATGTAGCTTTTTTGTGTAAGATGTACATTAAAATTATAACATTCCAGTTTCACAGTTATGTAAATGGATTTTCTAGTTTAAATTGGGAGATCAAACCATTCACATGGTAGTAGATGTTGATATAAACCAAGGTACCTTAGTCATACCACAAGGACTTCAAGGAAGATGTTGGGATTTTATCCTACATTTTGTCCAAGTTCTCAACAATATGAGGTTGCATTTAATTACTCAAGTGCAATTATTAACCATCAATTATGGAATTCAAAGTTCAAGCATCTCGGAGGATTACAAACTTTTGGTTGGGTGATTAGAAACTCCCATTCTTGGAATTATAGTCTCTTTTGATGTATTTTCAATTTTAAGATTTTCCATTAGGTTAGAATTAATTAATGGTTGTTTATGGTAAATCCTTGAATTGACCACAGTTACTTTAGGGTTAAATTCCAAGCTATAAGTATTTTCACTGTAAATATCTTCCATTAAAAACAATTAAGATGCCATTAAGACTATAATGTTCAGACGGTCAGCTTGTTGAAGCTAACGAATCGTATTGAAGAAATTTAACATCCACAAAAATGCATGCCTGAAAGTGATAGCCTCTCTAGCCAGAGAGTGAGCAACTTCATTTGAGTTCCTGTACACATGATGGAAACAGACCACCAAGAACGATATAGAAACGGTTTCAATATCTGCAATCCATTTGCAATGCAAGCCTCAAGCCTTTTCAAATGGCGGAAAAAGAAAAGAGATTGGATTTCCACCCTTGAACCACTCTCCAAAGACTTCCCTTAATCTTCCAAGTTGGGTACTAGTTGCATTTCCAAAATCGATTGCATATAGTTCTTGAAATCAACGTGAACGTTTGGAGAAAACTACAGTGTTGAATTCTCGAAATTTATTTTCTAACTCGATGTCTTTTCGTAATCAAGCAGAATCATCTATATAGCATAAAGCTCAGAAATTGTTGCCTGGCATAAAATAAGACTATCATCTGCCAAGAAAAAAATGAAAGATAGAGGGGCAAGAGGAAGTTATTGAAATACTTGAGATCCAGTTGGACTCATGAGCTCTTTGAATGGTTGCAACAAAAAGGTAAGGGGACAAATGGTCCCCTTGTCGAAGGCCTCTTTTGGAGTGCGATATGGCCTTTAGTCTCTCCATTTATCATAAGAAACAAGGAGTGAGTAGTGATGCATTTCATAACTATCCCATAACTATCCCCACCCACCGTGCATCAAGACCCATCTTCAACATCATCCTCTCTAAAAAGATCCATTTCAATCTATCATATGTCTTGCTCCTATCCAACTTTAAGGGCCGCCATACCATTTGAACGTATGCACTTCTTCTTCATGGCATGAATATACTCATGGCCGATCACAATTTTATCATAAATTACTCTTCGAAATATGGAGTTTAAAACCAATTTCAGTTTACTTGCCAGTACGCTATCTTATAAGAAAAATGAGCATTTGTGATTTAATTTAGCTAAGAGTTAATGTATTTGCAACCTTGTGATAGTTTGCATGCTTAGGATCATTCAAGTGAGACTTAATCTATTGCTTGTGGAGTGGTTCGAATTTCAAACAAGGAAAGTTTTCTTGCCTTGGAATATTTGATCAACAGAGTAATCCATTTTTACTTTCTTTGGGTTGATTCCATTTAATCGTTTTGAGGTTTTTGAGGATTGAGTTCTATGTTAACAGGATTTTGGATCCAATTCTCAAGAGTTTCTTAACATTTTATCTTCCTTAAAGTCCTTGTCGCATGATTAATGTACCTCGATTTATATAAGATGTCTTGTTCACTTGAGCTAATACTCGGATTGACTTAAATTTTAATACGGATAAATGTTAACAAGTGAAATGACAATTAGGGTAAATAGATAAAGGAAGAGAGTAGTATAAACACATTTTTAGAAAGAGGATGGGAGGCAAAAAATGCATGGAAAGAAAATGTCAGCAATATATGTCCTCTTTTCACGCGCCCGAGAGTACGATTTCATTGTAATCGCCGTGTGTGCTGCTAGATTCGGATTTTAAGAAAACGGACGGCCACAATACTATCATCTTAGAGGCGTGAGCGAGTAGGATAAAAACCTATCTGACCGTTCAGGCTTTTTATTTTCTTTACCCTTTTTCTTGAAATTTTAGATCCCACCACGTGTCGAAATCTCACCCATTGATCGTAGTTGATCATATTACAACTTTTTTTTTTTTTTGAAAATGAACTTCATTGAAGAAACCCTGCGATTAAGGCTACATAATTTTGCAAATCAGCGTCAACATGCTGAATGAGAAAAAAAGGGAAATTAGATAGCCACAGAAACGACCCCATCCTAATACTTTCCTTCACTAAGGAATGAGCAGTAGTATTTGACTCCCTAAATACATGATGAAACGAGATCGACGTGAAGGATTTCGCCAGAAAATGTATGTCGGCTATCCAATTTGCAGTCTCGTCTCTTGCGAAGGACTTTCCACAAATTAAGAAAAGTGTTAAATAAGAAAAGTGTAACAATATTAATATACATAAGATAGATTTGAATACTTTTTGTAGAAAGAATAAAAGGGTACTTCGCCCTATCTCAAATTTAAAATATGATTATCCCGATAGCAAACGTGCGGACGAAGTGGATCATGTGGCTCAAAAGATTAGAGCACATACCTTAAGCTCTCACCTTACTAAAGAGCCGACAACTTTTTTTATTTTAATTCTGATCTTAACAATTTAAAATTATTATGCTTGATGTTCTAAGCTTTACAATAATAACACTAACACACAAAGTAATATCTATTATCATCAAAATCTTATTAATTAAATTAATTAAAAGAAAGTAAATATAAATGTCCCATATTTGTAAGTCTTAAAAAAATTGTAAAATGGTCCCATTTTGAAATGTTGACTCAGGTTGTCATTTTTTCTTGTTTGTTAAAATTGAGATACAATCAACTTATCAATTTAGAAAAATAATTTCAAAAAGAAAGTTTAGAACCTCTCTACAAGATGTTATTTCAAGTATTTATTTATTATATTGTAAAAAATGTGGAGCAATGTCTCAATTTCAGTGCGGCAGATCAAAATTTCCTCCTACAATTATTTGTGTTAATGCATTATTTAACTCATCCACCTCTAAAAAAACACCTCTTTCCGTCCTCAATTTGATATCTTTTTTTTTTTTTTACTAAGATCCTCAAATTAAATTAATGAATGTTAAAACAATTATACCCCATTCCAAAAGTAACCATTATACATTAACTTCTTCTTTTGTTTTATATATATATTTATTTTGCAGGTATGGATCATCATAATTACATTTACATGTGTGACCATATTCTTGTAAGTTTTCCGATCTTCATGCAATCATTTCATCTGCAAGACCGAAACAGAAGCCTAGAAATTAGAGTAAGATCAGTCTGAAGGCCACATGCCCACCAACTGTTTGTCGAAATCCCCCAAAGAACCAAACTCAAAATCCTCATCTCCAAGCTCCTTGTAGTAATCCAACAACCGATTCAAGCTATCCTCCGACGAATATGATCCAAAATCACTGTTGATTTCACTGCCCCACGTTGGGAAATTCAGCCACGGATCATCCCTCAGAGTCTCCACCCACATGTGGCTTGTCAATGCCTGATCTTTCCCTGCGAAATTAGCTTCTGATAATGAAGAAATGGCGGCTGAGGAATCAGTAGTACTGGAGCTGCCTTCGCTGCAACTCGGTTGCTTCTGCAGAGGCTGGTGCGTTACTGGATCCATCCCCATCTTGATCAGCTTCTTCTTGATGTGGGTGTTCCAGTAGTTCTTGATTTCGTTGTCCGTTCTTCCCGGTAATCTCGCTGCAATTTTTGACCACCTGACACCAAAGATCGATTTGTCGAGCCCAAAAAGGAATGAGGAAGAAAATTGTCCTCCTTTAGTTCATCGTAAATTCAAAAAATATATATAGAGTCAGATAAAATTTTAGTTCTTTTCCACTAATATATCTCTCTCAATTTTAGAATGGAAAGATTATATTTCGAAGGTAAAAATTTGTTATTCGAAGACAATTTCTGATTACCTGTTGCCTAGACGGGCATGGAGATCGATGACAAGTTGTTCTTCGGCATCATCGAGGAGGCCACGCTTCAAGTCGGGACGGAGGTAGTTGGTCCAGCGGAGGCGGCAGCTCTTGCCGCAGCGGCGGAGGCCAGCGAGCTTGGGGAGGGCGCGCCAGCAGCAGTGGCCGTAGGTGAGGATGAAGGTGACTAACTTGTTGTCTTCCTCGGCAGTCCATGGGCCTTTCTTCACACCAATCTTGTCACAGCATGGCTGCCTTCCCATCACTCCAAAGCCTTAAGTTTAAGTTGAAGTTCAAATTCAAGTGTGATCCCAAATGCCCCACCACACCCTCCCTTTTTAATACCCCAAGTGGGTTTCTTTTTTTGTGCATGGGCAAGAAAAGTGAGCGAGAGTTTTTTGTGCATGTGCAAGAAATGTGAGAGAGAGAGATCAGAGACTTCTCCGAGACTTCTTAGAACAAAAAAGTGAAAAGAAAAAAAATAGTTGAGAAAATGAAGGATTAATGATAACTTCAAATTCAAAAAGTTTTGTTTTCATTGGATGAAGGATAAATTTTACCTACTTTGGTGGCTGTGGTTCAAAGGCTTTTAACTTACTTGCAGCTTCATTGGTCTCTAGTCCTTTGGGTGGGAAAATAAATGGATAAAGTATATGATTGGTCTATTTGAAGATCCCAATTTTAAACGTGTTCAGACTTTTATAAAAGGAAAACACTTGATTCCTCGTGGGTAAGGAGCGACATTATTCTTACCACCATTAAATATTTAACAACTCATCATTTTTTAAAAAATCTTTATGTTTTTGCATTTCTTTCTCTTAATTGTCAAATATTTAATGGTGGTAAAGACAAATATGCTTGTTACTAGTGAGGAGGCAAGTATTTTCCATTATTTATCTTGAGTTTAACTCAATTTTAGTGGTAAAGTTGACCTTTATATTACCATTATGTGCCCCATTTAGATGTATTTTATTAAAAAAAAAAAAAAAAAGAAAAATTACGAAAATGGAGATGATGACGGTGACGGTGAAGGGGACGAAAATGGAGCTTGATGTGGTGAGATCATACTGAGAGATTGAAAGACAGACATTGACGAAGTTAGTGAAAGTTAGTGAGTGATGAGTGATGACAACATTCTCTAGTGTTGTTGTGATCCTTTATAATTTTGCCTCTTGAGAAACAATTTTGGTATGGTGGTGTATCTTGAAATTAGAAACCACTGCTGCTGTGCTAGTTGATATTACTGTTCTAGTTATCCCATTTGGTGTATAGAGTTGGTTTTCTTGATTTTCTGTTGGATTTTAGAATGGAAAAGAACTTGCTCGGTTGGATTCTGATCTGTTATAATGAGGGTATTAGTATGAAAAATATATATGTTAAGATGTATTTGGAGTATATTTTAGGTATATATATTGCCGTATGTTTTATAATGTTAAATAATACATTATACGTCTAAACAGTTTACAATGTTATTATTGCGCTTCTATCTTAATAAATAAGAGGGTTCAAGGAAATTTATCGAGTTCGTCTCCATATAGATCAGTTTTTTTTTTAAAAAGATCCATAATCGATTGAGGGAACAATCAGTTTTAGGTATAATAAATATAGTTGATATTGTCCGCTTTGGGCATGGCCCACACGGCTTTGCTTTTAGCTTCATATCAATGGAGATAATTATCATCTCTCATATACCCATGATCATTTTCTTCCATAATCAATATAAGACTTTGTTTGTAATCACCTTATAAACTCAAGAGTCATTCGATGCCTCCAAGAATATATAATCTAGAAGCTTTTAAAACTAACCATTTTATCTTTATCCTAAATTTTATTTTATCAAATCGAACATAAGTCAACAATAATTGAACTATATTCAAGATTCTTCCTCATTGTCGGGGAGCCAAGTATTATCGAAATTAAAATTGAAACTTGAGGTTGAAATTTGATAGGAGTCGAAAATGATAAGAGTTAAAAATGGATATGTTCTCCAAAAAGTAATAAAAAAAAAGGTAATATTAATTAGGGCAGGGGATCCACCAATTTGGATTAGGCCGCTTTAAAACCGTGCCCTCCACACGTTCCTCACCCACTCGCACACACAAACACACGCACAGAGAGAGATCTGAAGCACAGGTATGGCGTCGATTATTGTGACCATTGCTGGTTCTGTGGCATCAATATCATCAACACACGCTGCTCACCGGAACTTGTACTCGAGCCGGAGCAGCCGCGGCGGAGGGCGGAGGCGACTGGCCGTCGTCCGAGCAGAAGCCGGCGCTGAACCCATAAACCCGGCCATCAGGAAGAGCGAGGACAAAGTCGTCGACTCTGTTCTTCTTTCTGACCTTGCCAAGCCCCTCACTGCCTATTGCAGGTTCCATTTCCCCATTTACCTTTAATTTCACTTTTAGATTCAAGTAATATTGAGATTTCTATCATTTATTCCCCCCCATTTTAGCAAAATTATAAAGTAATTTAATCTTTTTTATTAAAATATTTTCTAGCTAAATTTGTTTTGCTATCCATATTTTGTTGATTATGTTAGAGATTGAATTTGTAATAATTTTTTGATGTGTAGATGTTGGAGGTCAGCCACTTTTCCTCTGTGTGATGGAAGTCATGTTAAGCACAACAAGGCAACTGGAGATAATGTTGGTCCTTTGCTCTTAAAGAAGCAGTAGAAATTATTCTTTTTTTTTTTCTAGCTCTTATCAATTATCATTGCATCAGCTTCAACTCTACATTCTCCTAATGTCTTGATCTATCATTTTTTTTCTTCTCTCAATAGTTTATTTATCTTGTGTTTTGTTCGATATAGTGAATCGGTTTATTGTTTTAAGGTCTTTTTTTCTTATAATAATTTTTAATTCTCTCCCTTGATTTGAGAAAAATTGAAATGTGTGGTGAACTTGTTTTATCCAAATTGTAGTAACCATAAAAAGGTAAATAACAAGGTTTGTACAGTTTTGAAACGTGTGGCGAACTAAATTGATGCTAAGTTTTAGGTAGCTTTCGAGGTGTGAGAATATAGATTAGACATAAACACATAAAACAATAGCCTAAACATAAGATGTCTTACCCGAAAAATAAAGAGTTGGTTAGCGTTCTTTAGGTACTAACTTCTCATAGACATATGTGTGGTAGTTAGCCTAAGCTCGCAGCCAACATTGGTCTGTGATAAGAGGAGAACTTTGGTTGTAGTGAATTTAATTACGTAACAAATTCTTTAATTCATTTGTCGCTTTTGTTTTTTTTTTATCTTAAAGTTGCAAAGTTACACGTTTGTAACTTTATGTGTTAAAAATACATATATGTGAAACTTAAGTTATTTCTTAAGTGAGGAGTTTTTTACATTTATGTGTTAAAGTTATATATGTGTTTAATTTTGTGTGAGATATTACATGTTTGAACAACTATATATAGTTGTGGTTTTCTTCATTTGAGATATCAAGCTTCCTCATTTGAGTTCCTCCTCTTCGCACAAGAATAATTCTCTCTTTTTCTCGGAGTATTGTTCTTATTTGTGTTGAGAGCAAGTATCTAAAAGTTCTACCCGGTCGAGTAGTTCAAAGTTGTTGTTCTACTGGGGTTAGTCGTTGTATCATGCTAAGACAATCGTTGTAATCTGCTAGCAACTTGTGCAAAATGAATAATTGTCTTCAGGCCAACGCTATTGAAGCGTGCCTCGACTGTATTTATCAAGTTTTGGTGTTAATCAAGCTGTCGGAATCTATATTCTTTGTAGCCAGTTACATTGTAATCTATTTGCCAGTGTTATTCAATTTATATATACAGCATACATTTACCCAACATTTTTTAATTGATAGTCTATTCGTTTTAAAACCAAAACACCACACCAGCCTATCCTTTTGTGACCAAGGAAACTGATTCCAAACAAAAGCTTTTCACAATCATTTTAAATAGAAGTCGATGTGGATACAAACTTGGAAAACTTATTTTCTCTTTATACTTCGTAAGCGCTTGCATGCATCCTTTTATCTATCAAGGTAGAGGCACAACAGATATACTCACGTCCCTTCCCCTATAGATTTTGCAAGTATCAATAAGTTAGATGATTATTGTGATGACATGGAGAAAACTTGAATGGAGAAGATCATATAGTTGTGTCGCTATATATTTCGATTCTTATTATTTGATATTGAGTTTAGATAGGATAGAGACCTTTTTTTTTTTTGGTATTGGATTAGGTTGTTCCATTGCTTTAGTAGAATGGTTTTGATTAACTTCTATTTAAGATTGTGCATAATTGATAATTCGTGGTAGCAAGACGATGGATGATTCTTTGTTAAAAGTGGCTATTTATTATTATTGTGTAAAGAGCAGTTCTTTTCCCTTATTTGAGTTGGAACTTTATAGGCAGTTTAGTAATATTCCTCATTTAATGTATATCATATAAAAGTAATAACAAATGGCCTCATTTGATAGCTACTTAATTTTAATTTTTTATTTTAGTTTGTTAAAACTAAAAGATACATGTTTGATAATTATTTTTTATTTTACAAAAACCAAACATATTTGATAATTAATTTTTAGTTTTCTATTTCTTAAAGACAAAAAAAAAACACGACACTACCCTTAATATATTTATTAAAATGTAACTTTAACTTATATTAAATCGTTTACATTAGATATAGAATTTGTATAAAAAATTTGAAAATTAAAAAAAATTGTTACTTCTTAAAGTACATGAACCAAAACCGTTTAAAAATATATAAATTAAAATGAACTAAAATTGAAAGTATATGTATGAAAAGAATTATTTTACAACTATTAGGGCTAAAATTAATTAAAATAATATTTTAATTCATTTATATATATATATATATGGGAAAAAAAAAGTTACGTGTAACGTGGATCCGAGAATTGGAGCGCAAGTTTCTCCACCGCCACATAAAGAGGTGTAAACAGCCAAACAGGTCTTTGGAAAACGAAAAAACTGAAAAACGTCTTTTATTATTTTTCTCTTTCTTTATGATTTTCATAGCGTTTTATAAATTATTCAAACAGAAAAATAATTGGTTGCCAAGTAAAGTTAGTCGTAGAAAACCAAAAATCCAAAATTAAAATAAGGAGATGTGGATTTCTGAGGTGAAAGATAGTTTAAAAAGGATGGTTGAAGTTTAACTAAATTATAATACTTAATTGAAATTATGAAATCGCAAGATTGAATTGAAATTTTTAAGAGTATCGAAACTAAATTGAAACTATACTTAAATTATAAAGATCAAATTTGTAATTTTATCATTTTTTTATAACAATCCATCAAATTAAAAATTACTTTTTTTAGTACAACGTGTTGGGAGGAGATTCAAACTCACAACCTCGTGATTTAAATCACAGACTATAATAATGTCCTAATCACTTAATTGGTAATGTAGACAATTTTAATATTAATAACAAAAAGTATAATTCAACTAGTTAAAAGCATCTATCTCTGATCAAGTAGATCAAAATGTCGTGAATCTGAATCCTTACCACCACATGTGTCAACATGTACTAAAAAAAATAATAACAAAAAGAAAGTGTACAAAAGGGTACATATGATGATGGCTCTTGTGGTCCTTATTGGGTTAATTGAATTTTGCCTTTCTTCTTATATAGTCTCTTATATAGTCTCGTATCTTTCGGGGATGATCTTGGAGTAAAGTAAAGATATATCTGATTTGGTAAGTGAGTTTTTTCTCCCTTTTTATTTATTATAAGACAATATTAATTATTTGTGTCTTTGTGTAGTGTAGTAGGTCCGAATTATTCATTGTGTAGTGTTGTTTTGTAATATGAGATGTTTGGCGACGAAATGCATTTCGTTGTTGAAATAGGCTTTCGACGATGAAAATAGATTTCATTTCTGAAAGTGCCAACTTTCGGCGACGAAATCTACTTTCGTAGCCGAAGTGCCTGTTTCGATGATCAAACATGATTTCGTCGCTGAAAGAGGCTACTTTCAGAGATGAAATTAACTTTCGTCTCCCAAAGTTGGCGCTTTTGACGACGAAAGTAGATTTCGTCGTTGAAAGTACCTAACTTTCGACGACGAAATTAGCTTTCATGAAATCGTCAGAAATTTTCGGTGACGATATGTAGAAGTCGTCGCCAAAAGTGTCATCGCCGAAAGTGGATCCTTTCAGTGACGATATGTATGCAGACGAGTGAATCGAAGAGAAACTGTCCATCAAATTGTATACTGACATTTGATTCAATAATTGTATTGCCTAATACAGGACCTCATATAATAGGTTGGAAAATTAAACTACGTTAAAAGAAATGTCATTATTTTACGTCTTTATTATGCTGCCTTTTTTGCTTACCATTACAACTGGATACTCTCAGTTTCATTCATTATTTTACCATTGCAATCGTAACATATTTAATTAACAGTTACAACCAAGGTTACTTTTTTAGATTAATAAAAAAATACTACACGTTTCAAATAGACGTTGTAGATTTAAACCTATGGCAAGAAGTACAAGTGTTCATCTATAGTATACATAAAATTTTCTATTATGTAATGCGATTTCAAATGTTTAAAAAATTAACAATTTATTTAATTCATTGAAATTAAAATAATTACGAAAAAAAATTACAAAGAAAAGGCAATAATGTTCTCCTTTATCGTTCTTTTTATATATAGTATAAAGTAAATAACAAATAATGACTAATTAAAATTAAATTGCTAGAGGTTATTGAATCCTCCCTCCCAAAATTTGTTATACTAAAAAAGTTCCTAAATTAGATATAAATTCAATCTATTGAAAAAAAATCACATGAATTTCTTATAGAGGATAGCAATTCAAATTCTTTAAATAGGTGCCATTCGAATTCGAACTCCAATTACACAAACTATTACTTTTTCCAACCTTGGTATCAAAAAGAAAAAAAAAAGGACATTCTTCTACTCGAGATATTTAATATTACGATCAAACTTGCATGTAGCTCAACTAATCAAAACAGGTATCTTCGACCAGAAAATCGTACAAATTTTAATGAGTCCAAAATCAAAAGACTTCATGTATCTTGTTCGGCCATGATTGAACTTAGAATATTTCGTACCCGTTTTAACGAGTCTAAAACTAAAAATATTTTGTGCAATGAAATTTGGAGTAGGATTGAACAAAAAAGTGGAGGATTGAATTGAATCCCAACCCCTTGATCTACAAAAACAGACAAAAAAATAAATTACAAAATTATATTTTTGACATTTTCTTGCGACAAATGACGTAAGTTGGAAGTAAAAAGAATATTAAAAAAATGTGTCGGTGATTAGTCAAAGAGTTAAAAAGAATTCTCTTTCAACTACGAAACGAGCTGATGATTATCGTACGACACGAGTTTGGTAGGGAAGAAGAGGAGAATCACCGCCCACCTTCCCTTTCGCAATCGATACAGCTATCCCTCCGGACGCCAACTCTCCACCTCACTCCATTGAGTACTCCACTTGACGTCCGCGTCCCTAATATTTCAATTTTTATTTTATTTTCTCTTTCCGTCTTGCTGTCATCCACGTGGCACTCTTACGTCATCCCGACTCAACATTTTCCCTAGATTTCATCCAGCTGCGCCTGCGCGCGGCAACAGTTTCCTTCCATTACTTGCGATGCGTATTTCCCTCTGCATTTATTGAAAATTATTTTTAATTATTTATGTTTCCTAATACACTTCATTATTGTCTGTAATTATTTTTCTTCGATTTATTTCGAGGCCGTACTGTTTTTGGTAAATTTTATTTATTTATATACTTACTTTTACCCGCAATGATGTGCATTTATGATGTTATCTTTTATTGCTTTTTTCGAAATTTACAATTTTGCGCGTTGAATTTCGTAATTTCTGTTTAAATAAAATATACATTGTGTCGGTTGAATATTCTTTTTTTTTCCTTTTGACTTCCTATTGATTTTTAATATATATACAAACTAAAAAATATTAGTAACAAATCTAGATTTCTACAATTTATTTATTTTTTAATCAAAGCACAAATTTCATAAACTATTTTATTACGCATTCTACTATGTTAATTTTACAAATTAAAATCACCCACTCTAACACAAACCTAGGTAATCTCAACGAATAACTAATTTTCTCACGCAATTTAAACTTAAGTTTTTTAAGTTCATGAAACTTCGAGTCGATCTCAAAACATAAAGTCGTGTAATATAGGTTGGTTAGCCAGGGAGAGAGAACATTACTGATTAATGCTAAAATTGTTTTTTTTTTTGAAAAATAATGTCTTACTTGTTGTGATATATTGATGAAAAAAAAAATTGTTGTGATATATATTTTGAAAATAGAGTATTATAAGCGTGACAGATGCAAATTTAAACTTTCAATCTACAACAAAGATTCACGATTAAAAAATACATTTGGTCCTATATTTTTATTGAAGAAACAATTTAGTCTCGATTTAGTCTCTATACTCTTATATTGGAAATAATTTTGTCTTCAAACTTTAATATATAACAATTTAGTCTCTATAACAGTCTAATCCCTACCACAAAAATTTTCATCCAAATTAAGTGTCAATTTTTATCATATATAATGATTTGATTTTTGTAATTTATAAATAAATTTTATAATTCATCGGTTCATCGATCTACATATATGAAATTTAACAAAAAAAAAAATTTACAATAAGGACTAAATCTCTACAAACTTTAAACTTCGAGGATAAAATTGTTACGTGCTAAATTTTCTGGACTAAATTGTTACCTATTTAAAAATACAGGGGCCAAATCGTTGCATAGACAAAAAGTGTGTTTTAACCTGAAATTCTATTTCAAAAGGAAAAAAAAAACCTATAAAAAGAATATTATTACTCTAGAGTTAAAAGTATAGTTACTTCATTCCTGTTTTTGTCTTTAAAAATTATGTTTTTTAAATAAATGTTTACTTTCGAAGATGGTAGATGGACTTATCCCTCTAGCCAATATGACTCTCTCTCCTATTTTGTAGGAAAAAAACAGAACTTTTAACCAAATTTAAACCAACAAATAAATTTTATAAAACTATTTTCTTCTTTTCAAAAAAAGAAAAGCGAAAATAGTTACCGAGCTATAAATTATGAAATTATAGTAAGCAAATGAAAAGAGAAAGGATCTTAAAATTTCTTTATTCCGTCTTCTTTGTTTTTTAGGCTACTTTATAAAGTCATTTTAAAATTTATTATTATTTTACCTTAAAGGTATAAAATGAAATCACAATTGATTTACTTTACCAATATTCTCCCACGCCGCTTAGAAAAATCAACGGAGATATCCACGGAATCCTCATCCGGTTTAGGCATTTTTCTATTTTTTTACCATAGACGTTCTGGGAAGGAAAATGAAACCGCCAGTTGCCGGTGGCGAAGAACTTAATAGGCTGTCGGTTGCTCCCACTGCCGGTAACAAGATCCGACACGTGTCCTCTTCCTCCACCTAATAAGATTTCGGCCCTTCATTTACTCCTCCAGTTCCACCCTCCACACGCAACTCAGTCCCCTAAGTCTCCTCTCTCTCACCTGGCGGTGACGGTGACGGTGACAGTCGCCATTATTTTCTCCGGCCGAAAAGCCCTAATTTACTCATATTCTGATGCTTCCTGTTTCCGGTAACTCCTCGCCGGAGCATCACCCGAAGAAATTCAAGGCCTCCGAGTTGTGTGATCGGAAGAACTCGGTGAACTTCAACTCGTTGTTGCAGCAATTTCACCATCAACAATCTCGCATATGGCTTCTCCTCGCAATCCTCTGCCTCCAGATCCTTCTCCTCTTCACCATTCGCCTTCTCCCTCTCCCGCCGACTCCAGCCGCCACCACAAACCGCCTCCACCGCTACCCCTCCGCCGCTCCCGACGGCGCGTGCGAGAACGGTCGGATCTTCGTCTACGACCTTCCGGCCACTTTTAACCAGGACATACTCGACAATTGCGACAATCTGAATCCGTGGAGTTCGAGCTGCAGCGCGATGGCCAACGACGGCTTCGGCCAGAAAGCCGAGTCGCTGGGCGGAATAATACCGGAGAATCTGGTTCCGTCGTGGTACTGGACGGACCAATTCGTGACGGAGATTATTTTCCATAAACGGATTCTGCAGCATAAGTGCCGCGTCTCGGAGCCGGAATCCGCTACGGCGTTCTACGTGCCGTTTTACGCTGGACTCGCGGTGGGGAAGTTTCTGTGGACGAATTCGAGCGCGGAGGATCGCGATCGCCACTGCCGCATGATGCTGCAATGGCTGGGAGATCAGGAATATTTCAAGAGATCAAACGGCTGGGATCACTTCATTACGATGGGCCGCATCACATGGGATTTCCGCCGCAGTGGGGACCACGATTGGGGCTCCGGATGCATTTATTTACCCGGTATGAGAAACATCACTCGCCTTCTTATTGAGCGGAATCCATGGGACTATTTCGACGTCGGTGTACCCTACCCCACCGGATTCCACCCTAGAAGCCAGGCCGACATGTCGGCCTGGCAGGACTTCGTCCGCACGCATCGTCGTCCGCACCTCTTCTGCTTCGCCGGCGCCAAGCGCGCCTCCTTCCGGAACGACTTCCGGGGAGTGCTGCTGGACCAGTGCCGGAGCGCGGCGGAGAAGTGCCGCGTGGTGGACTGCGCCGGCAGCCGGTGCTCCAACGGCACGTCGGCGATTCTGGAGACGTTTCTCGGCTCGGAGTTCTGCCTGCAGCCGAGAGGCGACAGCTTCACGCGGCGGTCGATCTTCGACTGCATGGTGGCCGGCGCGATTCCGGTGTTCTTCTGGAAGCGGACCGCTTACTACCAGTACGAGTGGTTCCTGCCGGGCGAACCGGCAAGCTACTCGGTTTACATAGACCGGAACGCCGTGAAGAACGGGACGGCCTCCATCAAAGAGGTGCTGGGGAGGTTCAGCGCGGCGGAGGTGAGGGAGATGAGAGAGAAAGTGATCGATTCCATCCCGAAATTCGTGTACGGCAACGGCGGCGGCCTCAGAGATGCCTTCGACGTCGCCATTGAAGGGGTTATGAGGAGGTTTAAAGAGCAAGAAGGGTGGGGGTACAAATGGAAATGAAGAAAGATCAGGGGTGCAACATGCAAATAAGAAGAAATAAGGGCAAATTTTATTTTATTTTATTCTTTTCTTTAGGGATATATCGTAAATTCTTTTGGTCGGATTGTTGTTGTATAATATAATTAATAGGGGGTTTTAGGAGAATAAATTTTGGGGTGTAATTTATATCTATATTTAACGGAGACATAAAAGTTGATAAAACGGGGGATGGAATGGGGAAAAAAAAAGGCAGAGGAGCCATCATTGGGTGGTGGTGGTCCTTGGGATAATGTGTGGTGCATTGAGGGGTCCAAGTCCATATTTGGAATCATAGAAAATTGGTTTTAATATATAGTCGGGAAAATTATGTCTGAAATATAAGAAAATTAAAGCCTTTGTGCAATAACTTTAGCTTTAATTTTTTGGGCAATGGCTTTTAGAAGATAATCATAAAGTCAGTTTGGTGTACAACTTGAATGCCCATTTTTGGGCAGACTTTATTATAGCTTAAAATTTTAAACACTGTTTTATAATTATAGTTTTAATTAAAATAGTTCAATCGGAAACATGGTATTAAATATTTATTGATATTTTCATGTATCTATGATGAATGATCAAATCCTACCAAGTTCGAATGTCAAGCGATGAGAGCTTAGAGGCTTAGACCTAAGAAACGGATCCGACCTAAGAATCAAAGACAAGAGCAAGGCTAAAGACAAGGAGCTGTGGTGCCTTGGCCAAGCCCACCACAAAGCCGACCAACCTTTGGTTGGCTGTTAAGCTCGAGCCAACCATAAGGTTGACCAACCTTGGCCAATTGGTTGGCTCGGGCCAAACCACAAGGCTAATAGCCTTGGTTGGCTGGTCGACTCAACCAACTACCTTGGGTAGAGTCTGCTCGAACTCGTCTTATCACGATAGTCTTATTATAGAAGGGACATGTGATGGTAGAAAATCTCAAGATTTAAAGAATTCAAATTCCCCTTATTTGAATGGCACTTTTTAATTCCCCTCATCTAAAGGAATTGAAAATAAAAAATATCCTATTGACTCTAGGTTAGGAAAACACTCATAATCAAGGTACGCTGCAAAATCCTACTTTTTGCTATGCTTAAAACATCCGACTCTGATTTAAGCATCAGAATGTGTGTGACTAGTACCACAATGCTAAAGAAACAGAAAAAATACTCAAACGAAGCGTTATTCAAGTAACAAAAATAATAGAAAAGGTGTTCAAGCAATTGAAGAAGTGCTTTATAAAGTGACACGCTGAACATGAAGAAAAGCATAGAAAACCTTCATTAAATTTATTTCAGGAGAAAAAGCAACCAAGTTCTTGCACATATAATCACATGACCCGTAAGGAAATAATGTCATATCATACAATTGGTTCAACATCTCCCTCGAATGACAATTTAATCTCCAATGGAGAAAAGACTCATTTAGAACAAAGTTTTGCTTTTTGTTTCTTCAAATGAGTTACAATAATCCAATATTTTACTTTATCATCAACATGCTATGTCTCATCTTGGAATTGAATCTATACTTTATCATCAACATGCTATGTCTCATCTTGGAATTGAATCTATATAGCTACAGGTTCTAAGATCTCAAATTAGGCTAGACGAACTTCTCAATCATGATGTCTGTAGTTAGTGTAACATAATTTGTTTGAACTATTTCATTAAGATCTAACTCGACTTTCACTGTGTGAGATAATTTTAGAATTAGCTCCTTTAAAATAAACATTTCTCCACTAAATAACTGATGATTTAGTAAGAGAGAAAACAAGACGTACTATAATTCTAAAGGTTAATTATACGTCCTTAAGACTCTTTTGTATCTCACCAAATTCTTCCATAAACAAGAGGTACTATAGTTCTAAATGTTGGCCAAGCATGAAAATATGGGTTTAACCAAATAGCACCATCCTCCATCAATGTTCATAGCAAAAGGTTTCACAGTCCCCAGAAATGGGTTTAGTTATTTATACTCATTTCAACTAAAAAGAGGGAGCGAAAAGAGTTAAAAGCCCATATATATAAATAATGAAGATGAAGAATGAAAGAAAAACACTAGGATTCGTTGAAATATTACATGGTAAAAATCTTCCTTCAAGCTATATCTTGTATTCTTCTTTGCTGGGGTTTTTTCCAAGTTCATAATATTCTTCTCTCTTTCTCTCGGGATTGCTTCCTTTTTTTTCCTCTGGGGATTAATTGATGTGGAAACCTCTCTCAAAGATTAAAAACTAGGCCAACAAATGGATAAAGTATGGATTGAAACAACTTAAAATAACAACTCTTTTTAGAGTTATCACTTGGAGAAAGTCTTTGGCTTGTAGTTTGTTGAAGTTTTCGACTTGTTACTTGTTGAAGAATCTTCGGATTGTTGCTTGTTAAAGTTTTCGCTTGTTGAAGGTCTTTAGCTCTTAAAGAGATTTCAATGTTCAAAGTCTTCTAATCTTCAAGCTTTCGGTCTTTAGAAAGTCTTCAATCATTTGCGAGGTCTCCTAAATTCTGAATCTTCGGACTCCTTCTGAATGACTATTGATGATGGCTCTAAATGAAGGTCTTTAGCTCTTAAAGAGATTTCAATGTTCAAAGTCTTCTAATCTTCAAGCTTTCGGTCTTTAGAAAGTCTTCAATCATTTGCGAGGTCTCTTAAATTCTGAATCTTCGGACTCCTTTTGAATGACTATTGATGATGGCTCTAAATGATTCTAGATGGTTCTGGATCCGTTTGTATGAAGGTGATCTCTCAATCTATAGTGTTTTTTTTTAACCTTATTTAGGTTTTGAGCTTGGTTGACTTTAGGCTAACAATCTAATTGAACTCATCAGATGGTCGTACGATAAAGAAATGACATTATTTGATTTGTTAATTTTATGTCTATTAATTTAATTTTGAGAACGTGGTAATTTGTAATTGGTCCGAAACATAATAATATATAAGTTTGTTATTAATTTAAAATAATTATGTGAAAATTTGTAATTGGCCAAAATCTATCTTTCAACAAAAGTATATGAGCCACTAATATACTCGATATTAGATCTATCAAGTTGTAGATTTTGGTTTAAGTAACAGTAGATTTCTTATAATATATCAAGAATATCAACTTCATTTTTAGATATATCATTGATATAACTGATAACGAGAGACATTTTAAGGGTATAACTAACTTTACATTCGTATTGGACCTTTATTTTTTAATATATTTACAAATTATGGAAATAGTTGCTATATTTACAATTAATTATTATATATATATATATATATATATATATATATTTATTTACAACTCTACTAATTTTAAATTATGTAAGCATATATTACATACTAATTATTAAATTAAATTTGGATGGTTATTAAAAAATCAATATTCACCCACGTAATACATACACCACAAATATGGTGCTGCAACTAACGGTGGATGTCAATCACTTTGTTTGTGTGTTCAATTATAACCATCGCTATAAATACAATCTTCAATTTTATTTTTTATTAGCTTACATAAATATTTATTCTAAAAATGAAAGTCACACTTATGCTAAAAAAAAAAATAGATATATATATATATATATTTATTGTACCTAAAAAAAAAAGATACATTCAAATTAGTGGTAATATAAATTATGGTATTTCAATAAAAATTTTATTTGAAATTACACAATTATATTATTCTGTCATTTCTGTAAATGCTCTACTCTTCCGAATTTTTTTTTCCAACCACAAAATTTGAGTTTCAATATAATTTAACCTTTTTTTTTAAAGAATATAATATAACCGTGTTTCTAAAAACTACCACATACAAATATTTTCAAAACCCAAGCCAACTTTTGATCAAAATGTAACTGCAAGTTAAGATTCATTAAAATAAAATATGATAACAATAGTAGCTTTTATAATTGTAAACATATAACCAAAAAGTAAAAGACTTGATTAAATAAATGAAAACTAAAACATAAAGAAAAAACATAATAATTGCCCTTATGAAAGCTAGTGATATATTGATAACTTAAAAGAAAAATGTATTTATAATACCTTTTTGAAAATGTTATTTATAATTACTTTTATAAAAAAAAATACATATTTATAGATATTTAGGAGAAGGAAAAGTTATGTATTTTAATTTTCTTTTGATAAATTTAGAAAACTCGATACATAAAATACCTCAACAAAAAAAAGGCTAACCCTCATGTCATGTGTCGCCAGAAGTAGCCATCTGTGAGCTAATGAAGAATGAAGAAACTGCATCGAGAATGTAATATTTTGTAAGCAAACCATTAATAAAATAATAATAATAACAATAAAAATATCAATCATTTAATTGCCATAGTTTAGATCTACTTTCAATTTGATTTACTAGTTTTAAAATTTTCAATTCCGTCCCTGTAATTTGGTTTCATAAATTATCCTTAAATTTTATTTTAACTACTTGAAAAACTAATCTACTTTCTTATATTTTTTACTCGGTCCTGAATCCTAACACAATTACCCAAATGGAACTTTTTTGTAAAAAAAAATGTCAGGACGACTTGTGAAATTTGATTAAACCATAGGTACCAAATTGAAATTTTTAAAACCAAAAAAGTACCAAATTGAAACTTTGTCCACACCATGACCGAATTAGTAATTTAACCAATTTTATTTAATATCATGTGTTCCCAACTTTTAAAAAAAACAAACAAACAAACAAAATTTACGAATTGTATTTTTCCACGACTATGTGGTAATGTTATAAAAATAGCATAAAGTGCCAAAGCAAGTATAACTAGCGGTAATTGGCATATACTGGCAATATATCTCCAACCAAGAGGTTAAGAGTTCGAATCTGATCTCCAACATATTGTACTAAAAAAAATAGTATAAAACAGTTATGTTTACCTCTTGTAACAAATTTATAAGGATTTTTTTTATATTGATTTAGTTCATTTATATTAAAAGCTTTTTCATATTTAAGTTTCTATTTCCCTAGACATATTTAAATTTAGTACAAAAAGATACTTACGAAAAAAACAATCAATATTGCATTTAACATGCTAAAAAGTAATAATTTGTTGAAGGGAAAGATAGATATGAAAACAAATGATTTGGCATGACTAACTCAACTATAATTTTATATACAGCAAACTTTAATATTTTTTTTTCTGTAAGGGGAAAAACTTAAAATCTTATTCAATCTAAAATGTTTGTTTTCTATATATAAAACTATTCATAGATTGTGGATGGATTTCTAAAGATTATTTCCAAACATAAATTAAAACTTTTGGGTTAAAAAGTAATGATGATAATAATAATAATAAAAGATAATAGAAATGAATTTGGGTGTTCAAGCATTCATTAAAGCACATATATGACTAGAATGTTGCCAAAAAGAATTTCAAGAGTTCTTTTCCTTTTTCTAGGTATCTATCTAAATCTCAAGGTAACAAAATATTATAATAGAACAGCTTTGAAATTTTTTTTAAAATTTGTTGAAATGTATTTTGCGTGTAACATTTCTAAAAATATATTTATTTAAATTTTGTTACATAACCTTCAAAAAATAAAAATTATTATATATTTGTGTCTTTGATGAGATAAGGAAATTTTTAAAAAGTATTCGTATTATTCGTTGAAAAGGCATTTGTAACATTAATTTAGCTGTCCTAATTTCATATTTTAAAAATTACATTTATAATCATAACATGAATAAAATAAATAATATTTATATTAGAAAATCAATATCTACCATGAATTAGGCTAGGTGTGTCAAAATTTTATCATTTTAACACTTTCAATTTTATCAATTCCACCTTAAACCTATATAAATGTTACAATTTTTATATTAAACTTGAAAAATATTGCTATTTTTTTTACCTTTTAATAAATTTTCATTTGAAATATCACTAAAAATATATTTTCATGAGCATATCTAATACGAAATTGATAGAATTTTAGAGAAAAACAACATTAGAACTAACTTTTAAACATGTAAGTCTTAACAAAGTTATTCAAAGGTCGATCTTTTGATCAAACTTCATTTTATGTGAATGTGATTCATTGAAATTCACACCAAAATAATGCTAGTTGATTAGAGTTACTTTGGAAATTAAAAATAAAAATAAAAAAAGTAAAATGGTTTTTTTTATTCTATCAATTCCAAGAAAATGCAACTTTTGAAGATCTTTATATTACTTTATGCTAAAATTAGTGAGTGAATTAGGAAAATTTGAAACGAGAAATAAAAAACATTCTAAAACAATCAGATTACTTTAAACTTGAGAATAATTATCCAAAAAAGATTATTTTAAAGTGATTGAGATTCTTGTAATTTACTCATAAAAAAGTGTAAAAAATGTTTAAATTAAAAGATATACCAAACTCATCTAATTTGAATGGTCAGTATAAAAAAGCTATCGTGTTTGATAAAAAATAAAAACAAAAACAAAGAGAAAAAAAAAGCATATTTGTGGTGGTGGTGGAAATAAAAAAGTGGTTAAAGTAGAAGAAGGTATGCAGATCCACCCTGATAAGAAACATGAGACGCTGAAAAACACAAGAACGGAACATGTGGTTACCTGTAGAGTAAAGTCGCTCATCTCGGGCTCATCGTTTGGTCTTCACTTGGCGAAAAGACACCGCAAATTATGCCAAAAGCATATTAGTGACCTACAACTTGAATATAATGTGATGATGAGAAGAGAATAAAAGGACACTGAACTCTACTAAAAATATTTCTAGTATACCTCATGCTCTTGATCAAGGAAGCCTGGGACATTCTCTTTCGAGCACTAACATAACCAGAAATGTGAACAACTATTATGAGTATATCAATAACATGTTATGAGTAATAATCAAGTGAAGATGATGAAAGACGCTAACATTGTTCGGCAAATGCACTTTGCAGTGAGATTTTGCGTTACGCCAATGACAATCCGATGAAAGGGAGAGCTGAAATTATGTAGAAACACATTCTCAGTCATGGAAAGAACAAGTTAGTATCAAGATATTCTTTTATAGCACATGGTCATAAATCATATAAGATGAAAGAGAACTTGAGGTTTGCACAATTTTTGGTACCTGGTTAAGTAATTCAGTTGGTAGCTCGTCTGAAGATCTCTTTTGATCTGGACAACAACTAAATTCCTAGAATAATCCATAAATAAAATACAATAAACATGAAAGTAATTCAGTTGGTAGCTCGTTTGAAGACCTCATTTGATCTTTTGGCAACTAAATCCCTAAGATAATCCATAAATAAAATAGAATAAACATGAAGTTAAGGTGTTATCGAGATACGATTTAAGTGGTGACGATGAATATTTATATTTGTATATGTAAAGTATATGGGGTGAATGACGCTCACCTTCGAGACAGTTGTTCCATCTTTCCAATTCACAAAGACATCACATTCTTCATTATGTGAGAGTATCTGTATGAAGCACAATAGAACTCAGTAAATGCCAAATGTTAAGGAAATAAAGGTTTCGCGTGTTATGAATTTTACAAACCTTATCGAGTGGCCGATTTTTACATGTTTCAGCTTTTATACATTTTTCTTGTTTCGTGTTGTGGAGAGAATTTGGTCTGTTGAACACGAGCATAGCAACAATATTAAGAATACGCGACAAAAACATGACTACATGAGTAACAACTACTAGTGAATTAACAAAAAGAAAAAAAAAACAAGTGAAAATACTTGTAGATTTTCAAGTCCAGGAGCATTCAGTGGCAACTAATTAGAAAAAAAATGCATGCAAATTCCACCTCTAGAATCAAAGTGCCTAGTTTAAAGGTTTGCTCATTAAATGGTAAGCGACATTGAATATAAGCAATAGCCTTATGAAAGTAGACCTTAAGGACAAGAGGTCTATCAATATTTCTCCAGGTCACTCTTATATCCTATGCACACCAAATTTGGTTGTATCTTCTCAAAAATAAAAAACAATCAACTTCAATATTTTTGTTCTACCTCATAAAATACTCGATTAGATACAATTTGAAGGGCAATATGATGATGAACTGTGATACTGAAGTCAACATGTTCATATTAGTTCACATATAGACTATGTCATAGCTCCATATTTTGACTCAAAACTCAAACATGAAACTACGTTTTGCATCTTCTAGAAACACACCATCTACAGATGACTGTGATGTTTATAAAAAACCTCACATCTAGGTACAAGTTTCAAATACGAATCTGTTTTGCAGCCCAATGTTAGTAGATGAAGATAAAGACTGTGCAACCAATCGAAACCTTTTCTAAATGGATATAAAAGGGGCTAAGCTTTCTTTTTTCTTCAATATTAATCATATTAATGAGAAGCTAATCAGAATCCTAAGAAGGTGAAATAAAGAAGACTTATTTTGAACGAAGCAACTTCATTCCATTGAAGCTGCTAAAAACCAATCGAAAGATAACAACAGGAGGAAGAAAATAACTAATATCTGCAAAATCTAGCATGAAAAGAAGAAGCTAGAGAGAGAGATGGAGAGAATGTTAAACCACCCGTTCTCTCGACAAGTTTGCCTGACTCCCCCTTTTCTCCCCAACTTGTTTATTCTAAAAGATTCCTACTTGACACCATCACATTTTGATTCAATACATTGCTTTGCACCAACTTGATGCACAGAGGAATTATGGATTTTTAATTGATTGTTTCAAATGAATACATCTCAGCCATTTTATAGGCTACCAGGTGGGAGCTATTTACAAATTAAGCAATAACTAACATAACTAACCTTACCAATACAAATCACCGCCAGTTTTAAGTAATGCAAATGATAATTATTCAAACCAAGGTAACTAAAATTAATTACAGTCAAATGCTTACATAAAATCCTTAGACTGTGGAAGAAGAGTTTAAATAGGAAATTTTATTTAATACTCAAATATGGGTATCTCTAGATCAAAGTTAACAATGAAAAACAAACTGTTACATATAGAATATGCATACAACTAATAGGATCACCAATAAATAACACTGTATGGTCTCAAAGCAATGCAAATATGCTTCATAGTTACTAAATTATAGTCATTAATTAAATCTTCAGAGTAAAAGCCTTTTACATGATGAATCAAAAGTCTACCTCAATTACCTTCTTGTGCACTTGTTTTCATTTCGTGAAGTAGATACATAAGGATTATTTACAACCTGCAATTTGGAAGGGTCTCGAGTTAAGAAAAAAATATTTGGCAAACATGAAATGAGGAAGAGGTATTGGATGCCCCATAGAAACTTATAAACAAAATAGATATAAGTCTATTGGAGTCTCGCACTGCAAGAAATTTTGTAACATTTAGACGAGAAACATACAAATTTCATATTTTTTACAAAATAGATGACATCGACTCAACCAAGATGGTTCTATTACATTAAACATACCAACTTACTCGTAGGATGAAATATTTACACATATAAATGGTTACTGTCAGTAAAACAGTAAACTGTAAAATATAGTTTGATGGCTTACATTATATGTTTGCTGTAGGGCCCTCTCTGATGTCTTCAGGTGAAACACCTAAAACAATCAAACAAAAGCTGTAGGTAAAATTATGGTGCAGAATACTTAACCATTACCCTTGATTAAAATACAATAAAAATTCATCATGGTGCTGGTACAAAAATCAGCACAAAAAATAAAAATAATACATGCTAAAACAAATTACTTGAAATTCGGGCATTTGTGGTATGCTCTTCTTTGGTGGGAGCAAAGTAGGAGCCTCGAGGATCTGCAAAGCCGAAACAGTGTTATAAGATCATACGAACTATGTAATGCATTTATTATGAATAACATCTGAAGTAAAAGAAATTGTGTCAGTCACAAAAATACTAACTTTTCGGTTCAGCGGGCGTGCTTTAAAGTTAGAGACATTTGATTGGTTATGTTCACTTGCTACTGTGTTGATTTTAGACCTGAATTTCAGAACTTGCAACATGATGCATCAGCTCGGAGCACAAATTATAGTATTTTGAATGAGTTTGAGAAGAGATCACTTTTTGTTTTCAAATAAAGCTGAGTACCTGTATCTTTGTGCTCTATTCGCTGTCTCAAGGTTGGGCTCTTTAGGTATGGTAGATTTAATTCTGGTAACAGCAGGATTAACTTCTGAATGTACAACCTGCAGCAATAAGGGTTAAATTCTAGTAAATGAACGAACTAAAAACAGAAATTATACCACCGAAATCATAAGCTTGTGTATAAGCATAAATATGATATATTGAACGAAGATGAATAGTAAATTAATTCCGATGAACTATTAGTAACAATTCCAGTTTCCAGGTACACATCGGTTACCTTTTTAGGTACCTTGTGTAGCAAACTTGTCTGCCGCCTCAAATGTGGGACCTGCAAAGAAGTTATAAATTACTTTAAACCTTAGGATACCAATGGACTCACTCTACACGTTAGATAGACAGAAGCGTTTGCAAATGGCTGCAAGTTCTGCAAAAGCAGCTTAAATATAAATAATTCCAGCTCACTCCCTCCCTGTTTTGTCTCTCTTTCTTATCTTTCTTTTTTTAATATGTTAGGCAAAAGCAATGACTCAGAAAATTGGTAATAGGTGCTATTCATTACTGGCCTCTTTGAATTGATTGCTTTCTGAAATGTTTGAATTGCAATAAAATAGCAAAAACAAATTCCAAGATAAAAGTAATCAAACTACTCAAACCAGCTTCATATGATGTCACAAAATGGGAGATGAAACAAAGAAGCAATAACCAGATTTGATGGAAGCATTAGGCAATCAGAAAATACAACAGTTTTGGAGATTGGACAACACTCTAGAATCCCATTTAGTATCCTTAACAGCATCTTCAAATAACATTAGAAAAGTTATCAGTACTATGTAATAACTCACGTGAAACAGAAAATAATAATTCTGACTAAAGAGGTAATTAACCCATCTCAAAGAATGGGTTTCAAAACCTCTGTAACTTACAAAGAAAGGATCATCACAGTATTAGAAAGAATATTTGATTTTAACAGATGAGGTTTACTATGTCTTCTCATGTACAAAAACTAATGTTTCATTCCCTTCCCCCATAAAGACAAACATCCCTAGGAGACCAGTAGAATGCCAATTAAAAAATAAATAAATGTTGAAATAAAAGTTTCCACACACATTGCAAAAATAACCATCCTCCAACTTTTGCCTTTTGGTAGCATGACTAACATTCAATGAAGAACGCGTAGAACTGATCTCCATACTATCACCCAAGCTGAACTGAAATCTAAAAAAAATAAAAATAAATAAAATGAGTATAAAATTGAAGAAAACATAAAATAAACACTAGAAATAAATAACGATCACGTAGAAGATAATTTAAAGAGCTCACAGAGCCCTTCTTTCTCCAGAACACGTTCCCGAAGATTGAATGAGCAACAACTATTACACACTATGCTGGTTTAACCCACCTTCATGGGTGGACTGGGAAATGGCCCCATCATATCTCCACAGTAAACATTATAGAGACTGAAAACATCATTAATGTCAATCAAAGAAGTATTTTTAGATATGGTCATCACCTTCGCAGAGGCGGAACGGAGTGTATCCCTCGAGGTTGGTTTTGCTTGGCCAAATAACTTGCAGTTGGTTTCATTAAAGTTGAACTCCGTCGTAGATCGGCCTTCACACTGAACTTCATATTAACTCCTACATTATCCGGAGCCAGATATGATCAGGACGGGAGTTAGAGGTATGAAGATATTTGGAGCAATTATTTTCCAAGAAGGAAGAGGTAAATAAGCAGGATGGGAACTTCCAGACAGTAGTATAATTCTAATCAATGAATTGGAACAGCAAGAATAATCTGCAACTAACTTTTTTCGTTAATACCATCTCAAATCTCAAATGGGAGAAAAACTGCAACACACATCTATCCCACAAAAAAGAACCAAACCTTTGGTCTGGAATAGCCACCTAGATGAGAAAATATGCAAAACCCCACCCCTGCGAACCATACCGAAACAAATACTTGGGCCTTATACACCATGATAGTAATCGAATCCTTTTAGGGAGATCACACCATTCATATAACTTGTTTGAACAAAAGAAATCAAAAAGATTCGAAATGCCATGACCATCGAGGACGAATAACTAACTATCAGTTATATGGATTTTAAATTTTTTCAACGTTGGGGCGAGGGCATTTTTCAGCCACACCATAAGGTATATAATTTGATATTTTTTCACCAGCATATTCATCATTAACCATACTTCCAGCACGACATATTGACGAGGTTGAATCCAACTGAACCAATAGAAGAAGAAATGCACACTATACCTGAGTTATTCTCATTTATCTCAGAAGTTTCAGAGTCTTCCTGGATTTCCTGAATATCTTTTAGTTTTATAGAGGTGAGCTCTGCTTGGAACTCTTCTTCCCGATTCAATTTCACGACGAATGCTAAAAGACGGAAAAAAAATTCATACCATAAGAATTAACATGAAAGAGCAATTAGATTTTGATCTAATCTGCAAAATAAATTGATTCTATACCCATGATAACCATAACGCATTAATAAATATTCCAAGAGAAAGTGTTGTCGTCAGTAATCAATTCTCCAGAACAGAATAATTCCATAACTCGAACATTTATAACAGATATCCAAGAAAATCGAAAGCTCGAAGAATAAGAAAACGAAATTTTGTCGCCAGAAAGACGACACCAAAAGTAAGTGCTTACGAGAAGGTGGATAGCTTCCAGCAAATTTGAACCAATCCTCGGCCTCCCTGGTCTCCTGCTTTGTCTCGGGTCGAGTGAAATCGTAATACATGGCGGCATCAAACTCGTAATCGAAATCAATTTCGCCGCCAAAAAATGGCTCGGCAACCTCATCCATTTCTCCATCCGTCTCCATCTCTTTCTCGATATGATCAGCGCCTTAGTATGAACGTTAAACGCGACAAAATCAGAAGAAATCCATGGACATTGACGCTGCTGCTCCCGTTTCGTGAAATTCCCTGTAAACGACGAATGGACCACCAGGATTTCTCTTCACAGAAACACGCAACCCAAACAATACAATAAACAACAAATACTTGTACGACATTCCATCATTTCCATTCTCTTCGCCGTCCTCGGGAGCGTCCGCGAGAAAAGTCTCCGGACATTCGCTCCAAAACTGGGCCCAAACATTAAACTGCGGTGATCGTGCAGGAAAAATAAACAATCGATTGAAAATCAGGACGTGTGATTTTCGTCGGAAAATGAGGCGGCGAGAAAGAGCAACCGGAAGGGAATCATGTGGAGTGGAAGTAGCCGGCGGCCGAGTCTGGTTTCGGCGGCGAGGGCGAGCCACGGAAGGAAGGAAGGAACCAGAAACCGAAATGGTGGCGGGCACTTCATAAGGTGCCAAATGCGCGAGAGCTCAGTTTTTCTAGTTTTAAATTGGTGGGCCCCATCACCGGAAATACATGGCCAGTCACAATCACACAACTGCTATTCAAAATTAAAAAAAAAAAAACAAAAAAAAACCATATATTAAATTACAATTTAATCCATATTGTTTTTAGGATCGTTTTCAACTCCAACTCCATAGTTTTAAATTTTTTTCAATTCATATTATTTAGACTTGGTTTCGATCTGATCTAGTTTTCTTTTTTTATTTTTTTTTTTATTTGGTTTCCTTTGGTCCATTTGGGACAATTACACATAATTCTAAAGAAAAAGTCAGAAAGACTTTGTCAACATATTTCAACTTTGCAGTTTATGTATGTTTCTCCATCTATCAATAATAATTTTTTTTCAACATACATAACAAAAACATAATAACAACTCAAAATAACATAAATCTTCGAGTAAACAAGGTGGGTCCATTCATCTGAAATCTCAAATGCATTTGGTGTATTGTCAAAATGTGCGCAAACAAAAGCTTTTAAATTTTTGGGAGATTCTCCTCGAGGTGATTCCAAAACTAAAGATAAGTAATTTTCATTTTGGGACGATTACATGTAAGTGTTAAAAAAAGTCAAAAATAGCTATCAACATATTTCAATTTGCAGTTTATAAATATTTTTTGATCTATCAATAATAAAAATATTAGTGATACATATAAGTCATAGATGTATATTAGTAATATATACATCATTAATGATAAAAGTCCATCCTACAAATTTACATAATTTCATATAAGTCATCCCACATTTGATGTATTAAAAAAATAATAAACGAATCCTAGGAATTGACACGGGTAATAGTTGCATGGTATTAAATATTCTTCGATACGTTGACATTTTTATATATCTATGGGTTCGACATCGACATGAGGGGTAAACCGACATTTCCATTATATTACAAAAAAATCGACACGATATGAAAAATATCAACAAAATGTCACAAATAAATATATATATATATATATATAATATTAATATTAACCATTTTTAGCTTAATTAGAAATAGAAAAATATTTATTTGTTAATTTAACTATTTTTACAATTTTTTAATTTCTTTAACTTTTACAAAAATATCTATTGACATTTTACCATGTTTCTATGAAATTGAGACCTCGACATTGACATTTAAAACCTTGGTACAATGTATATGAATCCAAGATTACTAATGCAATTTTGAACCGTATGTAGTTGACATACAAAAGTACTATTTTCAAATAGTAACTTAAAAATGTTACCGTATATGGATAAGGTTTGGTGCCTTATCCTAGTAACAATGTGGTTTGTTCCTAATCATTCATGTGGAAACTTGTGAGGGAGAGTATCATATACCATAAGTTTGTATACAACTAGACTGCGATGTGCTTGTAGTTTCTTGTAAGATCGTTACATTGCAAACTCATCACTATAATGATTATATACTCATTTAATATTTATCTAAATGTGTTATAAACTCTTGTCTATGCAAGTATGTTCGTTGATTTATATGATTATAGGTAACCAAAGTATTTGCCCAATAAACCTACTGTTTTGGAAACATAATCAAGTCAAATACTTATTATGTTCGTTAGTTGGGGTTTCTCAAGTAAAGAAGCGTGAGCTCTATAATCAATGGAAAAAAATCGACTTGACGTTCGATCGGTCAGTTTTGGTTCTTTTAATATTAGTTCGTTTGGTCGGTTTTCCATTTGATCTCGGAGGACCGATCGACCGACCAATGACCATGTTACTTTAAAATCGAAAAACTGCCTTCGGTTCAGTCAGCTTCAATTGATCAGCTCGATTTTTCAACTATGATTGATCATCCCTGCAACGTAAATTAGTACGCTGATCCTTAGTCTAAGAGCCTAATTTAATTAATTTTGAGATTTTTCCAAATAGAATCTCTCTAAACTTGTCCATGTTAAGAATCTTCAAAGGTAGATATGTTACTGTTAACTTTTTTCTTTTTAATTTAACCCCGATCCCATGTTTGATTTCTAAATTATACAGAAATCAAAGTCCTTCATTGTAGGGTGAACTGTTCAGAGTTTTATTTTTATTCCCTAGTTGCCATCTAAAGACTAAAAAGTTTAGATGCATTGGGACACGCTTAACAATTTTAAAAAATAATAATAATACTAACTAAAAAGTGTATATTTGTTTGAGATAATTAAAAGAAAAGATGTGTTCATCCTTTGAATCTCAACCTTCTTCAATTATTAATACTAAGCTTTTGAAATTAGAACTTATGAGGATATTTAAGATCTTGTAAAAGAAAAAATGAAATTCTTGCTTAAGAAAAGTTGTGTAAAGCAGGAAGATTATGACACAGTTAATTTGGTTGATGTTCATACAAATATTTCATATTGCTGATTAAACTGAGTACATTTTACAGCTGCAATCAGAAAGGCCTACTATATCTAAACTGCAAACCACAATTTCCAAAACTACACAATTTCTTGCACCCCTTTTCTTCTGTATGCATTTCTAAAGGCATGGTTAATACAACAGTGTTATTGGTTCAAACTGTGTTGTTCAGACATAACTTCCCCGAACCGAACAAACCACCGAGCATCCGAAGAATTCACATCCGTTTCTGCTTTCTGCTGCTCCTCCTGCCCTTTCGCGTTCTGATTCTGACCCTTGTCGATCACGAATTGTGCATAATCCAACGTTTTCGTGGGGAACAAAGTCTGTTTTGTGGTAGGTGGCAGTGGCTGGAGGGATATCAACACTCGTGCAACTTCGTGCATGGTTGGCCGTTCGGAGGGATTGTGTTTTGTGCAGAGGAGAGCAAGCTGGAACGTCTTTCGGACATGGGCTAAATCCATGCAGGTTACCGAAACTTCGGGATCGACAGCCTCCATCACAGTGTTGTTATCAGTCTTGGATAATATCTGGCAGTTCATGGAGAGGAAAATAAATTCAGAAACAGAGATGAAAGTGAATGGATGTTTAGAAATGATTTGATATGAACAAACCAGTTGGTGCAGATTGGACTCATTATCCACAGCTTTCTTCCCAGTTAGTAGTTCCAGAAGAACAATGCCGAAGCTATAAACATCAGACTTCTCATTGAGTCGGGACGTCCGAGCATACTCTGGATCAATGTAGCCAATCGTTCCAAGCACATAAGTCGACGCATGGGTTTTGGCAGTTGGGATACTTTTAGCGATCCCAAAATCAGAAAGATGGGCCTCAAAGTTTTCATCCAACAGAATATTCGAAGACTTAACATCCCGGTGAATGATTCGTGGGTTGCAATCATGGTGAAGATATGCAAGCCCTTGCGCAGCTCCAACCGCAATCTTCAGACGGGCTTCCCAATCCAGTTTAACCTTCTTTCCTGGTCCTGATGATTTTAAGCGAAGCAAATTACAGAAACTGTTAAAGCTTAGCTAAAACCGAGTGGTTCAAGTCAAGGGAGCGAATGCTTACCATGAAGCAGATCCCAGAGAGAACCATTTTCCATGTAGTCATAGAAGAGGAGATTCCCACAGGGAGATAATGAATAACCATGAAGGCTAACAAGATTTCTATGTCTGATACTACCAATGGTTTCGAGTTCGGTCTCAAACTCCCGTAAATTGTGTGCATAATGGTTGTAAAGTCGCTTAACTGCAATAGGTCGGGAATTCTTCAGTACACATTTGTACACAGTGCTCGAAGCTCCGTAACCGATAATGTACTTCTCGCTTAGATTCTCCGTGGTTCTCATAATGTCGTCGAAGGTGTGAATAGCCATATCCATGTGAAGTACCACAAGATTTGGGGGACCTGAAACACAAGAATGACTGGATCATCATCGCCAATCAGAAGGAATAGCTCAGAAAAATAAGTGAAACACAGAAGCAAAAGCTTGCCTTGCCCAGTCTTGCTAGAACTTTTCAACAATTGCTTCGATGGATTCGACTTGTACACGGCAATTATAACCATCGACAGCAAAATAATGAAGCCGAACGTCATACAAACAACTGCTGTCCGAGACAACATTGCTGCAAAATACATCAACTCAATCAGCATGAACCGCTCATGATGTCAAGTCATAAAAAAGACCAATGCCATCTGTATTTGTAAAGTACCTCGAGATTTTTCAATATAAGGCCCACAGATCGATCCCAGCCAGTTGCCACATAGCAGCGGATTACCAATAAAGCTGATGCAAAGTTATCAATCGTCAAATAAAGAAGATATCAACAGCAGTGACTTCAAGAAACACATAACTGACCAATCAAACCAAGCACTTCTTGTTACCTATCTGGTTCGAATCGAGAGAAATTTTTCATGGGAGGCAAGATTCCGGATAAGTTGTTGTATGACAAGTTCCTAAATAAGAAGTACAAGCAAGATGAATCAGAAGTTGAGAAAGCACTAATGTACATTCTTGATGAAGAATAAAACAGAACTTACAAATTGGCAAGACCGAAACAATTTGTCAGCTGATCAGGTATCCTCCCTTGCAAATTGTTGTTGTTCAAAATTCTAGGAATGGCAGTGAAAGAAAAAAAAAATTAGATAAAAGGAATTTGAAAGGAAAGGAAATAGCATCTTAGAGTACTGGGAAACGTACAGGGAGATAATATTCTGCAGTTGACCCAACTCAATGGGTATGCTACCGGAGAAGTTGTTGAATGACATATCACTATCGAAACCAGGAAGTCAGAGTTTAACAGACAGATTTCATAAGACTAGCATAATACTTGGAACAAACTCAACACTCATAATCCTTACATAGTCTGAATGCTTCGGAGATTCCCAAATTCTGCTGGCAATGACCCAACAAGTCGGTTGCCACTCAAATTGCTGCAAGTAATTTCATATTAAAAACATCACTTAAACTACGATTTAATAAATAGTTCAGATGAAACAGTCCTACAGGCTAAGAAGGTGTTCCAAATTGCCAATAGATGCAGGAACAGGACCCGAAAAGTAGTTGCGAGATAGATCCCTGCAAGACATACAACAAATTTGAAGACAAACAAAATGACGTTCACTATGATAGAAACATCTATGATGAACAAAACAGTAAATGATGATTATTTGAAGTAAACTTACAAGGTATCGAGGTTAACTATGCGTCCGAGCTCAACAGGAATCCTGCCTTTGAAGTTGTTTGCCGAAAGATTCCTGTAACCAAGCAAGTTCATTAGACTAATTCTTCCCCAATTGAATTATGTAATACCAATAGATGAACTCATGCTTCGAAACACTTACAAATAGGTCAAACTCTCCAGATCTTGGAAACCCAAAGGAATGGACCCGTTAAGACGGTTGCCATGCACATTGCTTTCAGGAAGAAATATGAATCAAAATAACACACATAATATATGGAAACTTATGGAATGTGAATGATAAGCAGTAGGTATCTTACAATTGGTTCAATGCAGTGCAAGAGCTGATGTTGTGAGGGATGGGTCCTTCAAGGTAATTATTAGCAAGATTCCTGAGTAGATGAATACCAATATCATCATCACAAATTAACACAGTAAGGGACCAAGAGCTTTGAAATCAGAAGTTAGAAAATGTGTAATGGAATTAATAGACAGTTGAGACTTCACTGTTATGAACGATCCAAAACTAAATAATATAACTCACAGTTCGAACAATTGATCCAACTTTCCAAGTTCAGAAGGAATTGTGCCAATCAGCTGATTGTCATTTAATTGCCTGTAAAATGTTACATTTAGTTACTGATGTTTGTATAAGGAAAAAAAAAACTTCTATTTGCAGCAACATGAGCATACAAGTAGCTAAGCTTTGACATATTGCCCAGCTCTGGAGGAATTGGCCCGGTCAACTTGTTCCCGTGCAGGTACCTAACCAATAGAATAGACCATGAGGCACCAATCGTAAATCTCAGAACTTTGCATTCTGAAGGAAAACTCACAATTTTCCAGTGTAGGACAAGTTGCCAAGTATTGGTGGTATTGGCCCTTCAAGCTCGTTCTCACTCAAATCCCTGGTCCAAGGTAGAAGAAAAGAATAATACAATGACATGAATGCACCAAGAATTCCTTACATTTATCAACCAAACCACGAAACTATAAATTATATTTCAAACTTCACTTACAGGACAGCGAGGGCCTGCATCAATCCAATGACGTCGGGAATCTTACCAGTAAGCCTATTTCCCTGTAGTGATCTACAACAAGGAGCATATACAACTGATTAAGAAGGCAGGAGAGCAGGAGAGAGTTCTTCTGACGTATTTAAAATCACACACAAGTTTAAAGAAATCTTACAACGTAGCCACTTGTAGAAATCCAATGTTGTACGGAATCTCCCCTGAGATCTGATTGTAGGATATATCCCTGAGATGAACAAGAAACGCCAATCAAGATATCACAACTGATTTTTGTGAAGAAACAATGAAACATACACCAAAGAAAAATCAGTCGAAAAACATACAGAATTTCAAAACTCGTACAGTTCCCTATGCTCTCCGGTATCGGGCCAGTCAGATTATTGCCCCTTACATCACTGAACATAAGAAAAGCAACACCAGAGCACAACAGTTATGAAAATATGAAGAAATAACCCCCAGATTAATTAGAATATCATATCACACTTACAAGTACCACAAGCCAGTCAATTGGCACATATCAGAGGACAGCGAACCCGTCAAAAAGTTCCCTCGCAACCCACTGCCAAACAATAAAACAAAATAAAAGTTTAACTGCTAACAGAATGGCCATCGTAGCTTAAATGTCGAAGAAACTTGAGTGAAGTGGTATTTACAGATATTGCAGTACTTCATTCCAATAGATTAATCGAGGTATCTCCCCAGTAAGTTGATTCCGTGCAAGATCACTGCAGTGGATAATATCACCAAATAAGAAAACTAGAGAAACCGAATGAATAATCGAAGCATTAGACTAATAATTCCCAGCACTGCACTCCAACAACAAATCCCATATGAACGAAGAAAAAAACCTAGTTAACACTATAACAAAACTCGCAAGAGATTTTAAAGTGAAGTGAAGGAGTAAGAGAAGTGCTTACAGCGTTTTCAGATTCGGAATCTGGGTAAGGGTCGAAGGGATCGGACCGGTCAACTGATTGTTCTTCAGATTTCTGCAACGAGGAGAAGAAATAGTTCAACATCCAAAACGCTATAATTAACAAAACTGAGTGGAAAAAAGACAAAACTAAGTAGAAAAGCTGCATTGAGTTAAAACTTACAAAAACTCAAGCTGCTTCAGCTTCGATACCGTGAAGGGGATGTCTCCAAAAAGCAAATTATCAGACAAGTCCCTGTATTACGAGAGGTCAAGTAATGCTGTGGATAGGCCACTTTCAACTAACTTTAATTTAAATATGGAAGCAATAAATAAAAGAAAACTCTTACAGATGGACGAGAAGACCACAGTTACCAATCTCATCTGGGATTTGGCCCGTTAGTTTATTCCCTTGAAAGTCTCTGCCAAAACAAACCAAAAAAACAAGCCAAACAACCGTGTTAAGCCATCGAATAAGCGAAGAGAGCGATACATGAAACTGGTAATGCCGTACATTGACTGTAAGTTCCTCAAATCTCCAATGGCCGGTGAAATCTCCCCACCCAGATTCAAGTTGGACAAGTTCCTTCAAACCCAGAAACGAACACGAAGATAAGAAAAAACCCATCAACTGAAAACAGAGGAAACAGAGGAACAAAGTGGAAAACTCACAGAGCAGCAACAGAAAGGCTAACATTATCGCAGAAAACCCCACGCCATGAGCAGAAATCATCCCCATGAACATCATCCCAGTCCAGCAACACGTTGGCTACATTACTAAACGAGGCCTTGATCAACATAAGCGCTCGAGCTGTCGAAAAAATGAGAACCCAAAAACCCGAATAAAATACTCAAAAAGTGAAACACAACAACGAGATAAGTAAAATTAAAAAAGCGCGAAAAGCCAAAAGGAAGGAATAGTTGCAACGGCTTGAAGTCCCACGTCAAGACACCCCAGAACAGTGAAAGAAAACAAAAAATGGCGAATGCGGAAAGGGAAAGGAAAAGAAAACCTTGATCGGGAGGGAGCGAAGCTGGGGAACAACGAAGAGAGGAAAGAACGAGGAGTAACAAAAGAAGGAGGAGGTTCCGCCATTGAAGGAAGGCGAGATCCTTCATTTCTTCAAAAACCCAGAAGCCAAACTGAGAGAGAGAGGGTTTTGGTGCTGTGAAGAAGAAGAAGAAGAGGAAGGAGAAGGGTGGGCGAGAAATTTATGAAGGGAGAGAACAGAAAGCTACATGGAGGGAGTGTTATTTGTGTGAAACCCACAGAGCGAGGACAGGCCATGCTGGAGATAGAGAGAGAAACAGATTTGTTTTTCTTTTTTCATTTTTGGAAAAAAAAAAGGAAAGAGAGAGAAATAAACGGCGGTGAAGAGACACTGGAGAGAGAGAGCGAGGCCGTCATTCGTACTACCGTTTCCCGAAGTGATTGTGTAAATATTTCGATACAGCTACGTGCCTCAGAGATCCTTTTCCCACGCGCGACCCCTATGGCGCGTGTCTTCATTCCTCCACGCGCTCCACTAAACTAATATATGCCTACTCTTTTTTTCTTTTAACTTTACTTTTTCACTTAAATTACAAAATTCCCTCTTGCATGATTACAAACTCTATATTTATTCTTTCAATTTAACCCACGTAATTTTAGATCTTCTAATTTCACATTGCTCATTGGCATTTGTTTTTTACAAATAGGTCGTAAGTTCGAATCTCATGCCTCGTTAAAAAGGAAAATAGACAAATCAAGATTAAACTAAATTAAAATATTATTTTGATTTATGTACTTTAACTTTTGTTCATTGTAGTGACAACCGTAGTAATATCTATAAACGACTAAATTTTTGATAACTCACCCACCACAACTTTTAAAAAAATCGTTAAGGTTAATTGATTATGTAATATGTTTGAGTTAGTTAGGTTCAAACTAAATTTAATTATGTGAATCACTAAACCAACCTATATAATTTTAATTTATTTAGACTCAATATAACCCAACCTAATATTTAATCTTCTGACCTCAAAAGAAATAATGTATATCCTTTACATTTACGATTGAACTATGCTTATGTAAGCACATCGAAAATGATTCTTTTTATAATCCAATATATGATTTGAACTTTTAAACTATAAGAAAGATACAAATATCCTGATCAATATGACTATAGTTCAATCGTTAAAAATCTATAAAAAAGAGAAAAAAAAAATAGAGTTATAAGTTATAGGGGGAATGAATAATGGAAATTGAAAAAGAGGCATTATATAATATAAGTAATAATTGATGAGTGTATCGGATTTAATTGGAAGGGGAAGTGAGGCGTGAGCATGTCATGTGAGTAATGTTTAATTTGTTATGCTATAAATGTTGCATCTGTGAACCAAGTCACGAACTATGTTTTTTTTTCTTTCTTTCTTTTTTCCATTGTTATTGTTTATTTCTAAAATAATTTCTGCAAATTTTTAAGTGATTTTTGACAAAATATTTATGAGATTTTTATTTTTAATGTCCATTTAATTGCTTTTTTTATTGAAAAGCATTTAATTGTTAACTTTATAAGTTTTTTCTCCTATATACATAAATTAAATGGAGAGAAAGCCACAACTACACATCTAGTAAAATTTCTATTTAGGTAAATCAATGACTACCGTATAATAAAAAGTAGTAAAGTTAATAAAAATTTTAAAATGTTATAAAAAAAAAGTACGTATTTATTTTTTCATGTAGTTGGACAAATAAGTGTTCCATATAACGAAATCAAATAATTGTGTTTAGTAACTTTCTTTTTCCCCTCGGGCGAGTTTAGATTTTTTCTTTTTAATTTAAACAAAAAGGACATCTTTATTTTGGTTACATTATTCATTCGTATTTTGTAGTATTTTAATGTAATTATTATTTTGTTTCCTCTATGGAACAATATATTATAAACTAAATAATAATAATGAATTTGTCAGCTCTAATTTGTGCTTCATTGGCATGATAATGATGATTTGTTAACGAGAAGGCATTCAAAATGTATATGAGGGTGGAATTGATGGTGGGACTATTCTAACTAATAGTGTATGTGTTGGGATAATTTACTCGAGGTGATGAGCACGTCGTATGATTTGTGACGTTATCTTTTTTTTTTTTTTTGACATTTCATATTCTAAGGAGGTCATGCATTGTTATTACGGCAATTATAAGGGCATGCCAATAATGTTATTTTATATGATGCAGAGGATATTTATTATTATGTATATCTCGTTATATTTTTCCCTTAAAATTAATAACCTACACAAGTTCACATCTAGTTTGACCAATAGTCTTCTAACATAATTTAACAAACCGTATAAATTGACACAAAATTTAAGATTTTAATTGACTCAACTTGCAAAATTTATGGTTTCAATAAATGAAATTATTAGTTTAGGGCTTTAGTTGACTCAACCAAACGTGCTAACTTTTTTCAATGTTAGCTTCAAGCTATAATTTGAAATAAGCAATAATGTAAAAGATAGAATGTGGATTTAAAAATGAATTATGGTTGTTAGTCACGGAGCGAGAAACAACAAAAATTTATAAATACAAGACTTTTTTTTTCATATATATGACTAACAGACTATCAGTGTCTATCACTAATTAATCTATGATAGACGTTTATCACTAATAGACATCGATTGATGATATAAATTTTAATATAGAAATCTACTGTACAAATTTTTCATATCCTAAAATTTTATTTCCCGTGCTATAATTAAATATGGTAAAATTATTTGTTACCCATCACAATTCTTCCATAGAGTTGAGTTATTACTATTATAAATATCGTAGAAATAACAATATTCGGAAGTTATTAAATTGTATTTCTAAAGCCCCTCTTTAGAATTGTTCGTTAATCTCTCGGTACAATTTTCTTTTATAGTTTACTTTAAAAATTTTGCAAAAATATATTTATTTTATTCTTATATTTCTATTTACTTGACATGAGAATTCCCTTTTGACGGTGTTTACTCTTTTTTATTTTTTTTTTTTTTTTAACAAACTTTGGACCGCCTTTACTAAATATAGGAACTAAATCAATGGGTGGATACACATCAAAAACTTTAAAATTACTTCTTTTAAAAAGGAATTATCTCATTTCTCTATTCTTCTATTCCGCATATCCATATTTTTTCAATCATTATTTTACAATTTTTTCAATTATCTCTCATCTATTAATGGGATCTATAATGTATTTATTTATTATTTTTAAATTTTACTTTTTCTTCTTTTATTTGTACTACCAATATTTTTTTATTTAAAATATATTTATTGATACTAATATTTTTAGTACGTGTGATTTTTTAATAAAATAATGAATTTCTATTTCATTATTTAACTATTTAATTTTAATTAATTGTTTTAATTATTTAACGTGTGAAAATAAAATATTGTTATTAGGTAACCTATACAATTAAAATTAATTCATATTTATATTAATAATTTTTATAATAAAAAACTGTACTAATTTTTTTAGGTGGGGTGATTTTATTATAAAAATTTAAATTTTCTATTTAATTTATCAATTATTTAATTTTACTTAGTTATAATGAATTGATGTTAATAAAAAACCTTGAAACAATAAAATTTAATAGCATTTTGTATTAATATCTTTTAAAAAATAGTATTTTGTATTAATGATGATTGTTCTAATAAAAGCTATATTAATCGTTTTTAGTTGATGTTATTTTATTTTAATATTTTTGACACCGCACAAATCATTCAAGCACTGCAAGATTTGCTACCTAAACACTTTGAATACATTTTGTAATTGAAATTCAATTTTTAAATCTACTGTTAAATAAAAATTAAAAAATATTGAAAATATAGAATACAATTATCTTATTTAGTTTAAAATATATTCCATCCACAAATTTTTGTTTTTATTAATATTTTATGTCTAAAAAATGATGAAAAAAGGAGGGATTGATATTGGTGGGATCATCCTATTTTTGAAAGGCTATTAATGGAAAAGTCAAAAGCTAAGAGTTAAAAAAAAGAGGGGTCAGCGCAGGACTCTGCACAGCGTACGTAGCAGAGCATTTACCACTTTGTTAATTAGGCATCCTTTTTCCTTCTCGTATAAAGCCTGCTCCCTGTATATATATATTTACACTTTTTAATTTAAAAACACACACATTTTGATTTTGATTTATTTATTTATTTTTTAAAGATATTCTGTATCTTTAAAGAAGTTGGGCGATCTGGATGACCATTTGGTAACAAACACTCCGATGTTTAAGTAAGTTTAGAGTTCAAACTTAACGTTGAGATCGAGCTAGAATGCGATGCTGTAGAGTGAGGTCCCTTATTTATAAGTTTGGATATCTGGCAAGGAATCCAACTTGTAGTTGGGCGTGTTGTGTCGAAGGTTAGCTTGTCGGGCGTGCACGATTTGGGTAGGTTGATTTTCAGCATCTTCCTCTTCAGAATTTGGCTAAGTGTTACAGGTTGTTCCTATGGGGAACAAGTATTTGGGATCGACCTAGTGGTCAGTCCACTCTCTGTCCTCCACGTGGCAGTATGGTTTGACTCCTCCAACTTTATAAATGGTTAAATTTACCTTAATTCATTAGTTTAAAAGCTCTGGAGTTCATTAATCATGTTTAACATAATATCAGAGTAGGATGTCATATGTTCGAATCCATGTATTGACATTTTCTTCTTATTTAATATTGATTTCACTTGTTGAATCTTATACAAATATTTAATTATATACGTACCGGTGCAATAGCTTAACTAGTTAAACCAACCAAGTATCATTACAAAAAATGGAATAAACTCAACAAGAAAAAAATTAGATTTTGTTTTTTATTAATTAGTTAATGTCACGTGTTGTGGTTCCCCCTCTTTTTATTGTTTTTTTTTTTTAATAAAGGAATTTAGACAAAGTAGCGGAAGGAGTTGTCAGTAGGGGTTGTAATTTTTGTGGCACCTTTTCGAAAAAAAGAAAGCAGAAGAAATTGTAGCATGGATGAAATGCCGAAAATGCCCTCCCACCCCAGGGCAGTTTCGGTAATAAATCTCATTCCCTTGCTCTGGCTTCTGCTTGGCTTCTTTTAGAGGGACACAATTTTCTTTTTCTTTTATTGTTTAATTTTTCTTCATTGGGACTCCAAACAAATACAAACATCCTTTTCTCTCTCTCTCCATCTCTTTTAGGAGTCAAAAGGATAAGACAAAATTCAGTTCCTCTATCAAAATCTTTTTCTTTTCTTTGACCTTCCTTTTTTTATGCAAAATTTCTCCTTTTTACCTCCCTTTTCAATTTGTTAAATCAAGGTTTTAAATTTATATTTTTGTTTAACTCAATACTTTTTTAATATATTCCATTTTGAGCTCTCAATTTGTATTAGGTACAATCAATATTACTTAAAATTTTGCTAGGGAGGAGACCGAAATAGAGAGATATTTTTCTTTTGATCTGTCGACTTTTTCGTGGTGATTAGCCTGGATTTCTATCGACGTTGTCATAAGGTTCGACATCGGCATAAGGTATAGGGATAAATGAACATTTCTATCATATTACAAAAAAATCGACAAAATATGAACAGAATCTCAGACATAATATTAATATTAATTATTTTCAATTTATTTAGAAATGTTGAAATGTTTATTTTTTAATTTAAATAGTTTTTACGATTTATTTTTTATTTTTATAACTTTTCCATAAATATCTATCGGACATCAACATTTTATTGATATTTTCATCAACATTTATATGAAATTTAGACTTCGACATTTCCATCAATGTCTATATTTAAAATATTGATTAGCAATAAGATAAGTGTCAACTAGTCAACATGTAAGTATTTTTTCTTAATTACTACGTGGTTTCAAGTATGTGTTTTAATATGTTAACATGAATACGTATTAGAGGGTAAATTATTAATGTGTGGGTGAATATTAGATAATAGAATAATGGTAACAATCAAAATGATTATTTTTTAAAATTTAATAACTAAAATAAATATTTTGAAAATTGATAGACCAAAATATTGTTCTCGAAAAGTCTATATACTAAAAGTATTGACAATTTGAAAGTTAGAAATAGAATTAGAACAAACTCAAAAATTTAACGCCTACCAATTAAATTTAAACCTTAAAGTAACTACTTTAATTAGAGATTTAAAAAGCTTATTATTTATCCTAAGTAATTTTATTTTTTACATCAATGGTGAGTTTGGGGAATCTGGAGGATAGTGATTTTAAGTGAAGTAATTTTATAGTTAAAAGTGAACGTAGCTCCGGGGTAATTAACATGCATTTTTCAACCTATATCTTTAAAGGTAATGATAATTATAATATTACACTCTTCAATCTAGGAAAGGAAGAGAGCGAAGAGAATTATAGTTTTTCTAAAATATTATTATTTTTACTCGTTACCATGAATAACTATTTTTTAATATAATTGGAGTATTGGTCTTCCAATCAAATGCATGTATGCAATTCTTTTTGCAAAGTCTATATACTTGTAACAACTATGTTCATAAATATAATCTATAAGTAGATTATTATAATTATGCGAAATTTGCGGTGGCTTGTATAAAAATGGAGAATTAATTAAGAAGTTGAGTTGGCCATGTCTACTTCTCGTATTTTGCAGTGTACTTTTTGTTTTGCTATCAAGGAGCTCACAAGAAGACGTTAAAATGAGTGTTATTGATGCAGGCATGGTCTATGACCAACCGAAGAAGCATATATTAGATTCTTTATCTAGGGCATGGCCAAGAACGGGAAAAAGCAACAAGGACAAAGTAGTTGAAGAAGTGTCATTGTACACTTAAATAAAGTTGCTAGCTACTCGACGTGGTTTATTTTACCTCCTCAACACACCTCTTATTCACTTGCCCTTCTATCAAAATTTTCCCTCTTCTCTCTAATTCTCTAGTTTTTATGTAATCCAACTTAATTTTAGTTTGACTCGCTAAAATAATAAATCGATATAATTACATAATTATTGTATCGTATAAGCAAATGACCTTCAATAAGATTTAATAATATGCTTTAAAAATGTCGCGTCACACAATGACGAGTGGTTTATTTGGGTGAAGAAGTCATTTTCATGTTTATTTACAACATATGCGAATACATTATCTCTTAGCATTTTATAAGATTTTATGTAATTTTCAATGTAATTAAATTTTGTTTTATTTCCAATATTATTTAAATTATTATTCACCAGATACTTCTACGTATTGTTTCTAATCTAATGAGTTCTGGTATTAAGATAAATTAAAAGCAGAAAATATATTTATATAAATGTATTGTACGAAAATTTAAGTGTTGGTGTGCTTTTTTTTTTTAATTTTAATTTACTAACATATCTTTTATACTAATTGAGATTCCAATTGAAAATTGATGAAAAAAATAATTTGTATATGCTTAAATTATACAAAATGGAACTAAAAACCTATCAAATTGACAAAAACCCACCATCTATTAGTTCAGTTGTTTTTAGTTATTATTTTGGATTTTTTTTATTACAACAGTTATTATTTTAAATTCCCTACTATATGTCTCAACTTTTTAAATATTAATAAAAAAATATCAAAATCTCACTTTCTTGTAAATGTACATGAAAATATGGATAAATATTGATGTTGATGGATATTTTTAAAAATGTTATAAAAATGATTTTTTTAAAAATTTAAATTAATAAATAAACATTTCACCCTTCATAAATAAGTTAAAAATGGTTAATATTAATATTATATCCATATTAGTGATATTTTGTTGATATTTTTCGTATGTTATCCAAAAGACAATGACGATTTTTTCCTCGTGATGATCTCGAATCCAGAAACAAATTAAGAAAAGAAAAATAAAATTATCTACTTTAAATTATTATTGTGAATAAAATAAAAAGACGGAGAAAGGTACAAGGCAAGGCTGAAGAGGCAGATAAAATGTTGGATAGAATGAGAAAGAGAGAAAGGGAAAGGGAAACGACACATTAAAACCCAAATAAGAAATCACACGCCAACTCAAAGGAATGTCATTTTCTTTCTTTCCATTTTCTTTTTCCTTTTTCTCTTCGATTAAAAAACTGTTGGAATAAGAATAATTTCTTATACACGTAAATCGACAAATTATGATCAAATATATTTATAATAAATCTCTGGTAAAGTTAGTTATATGTAGATCGATAAATTAATGAAAAATCAAATTTATTTATAAATTACAAAAATTGACGTTTAATTTTGAGGAGAATTTTTGTAGCAGAGACTAAATTGTTACACATTTTAAACAACTAAATAGTTACATATTAAACTTCAATAACTAAATTGTTGTCAATATAAAAACATAAAAACTGAATTGTTATCATTAAAAGTTAAAAAGAAGTTAAATCATTATGTATTTTTTTATTTTTTTATATTTTTTTTAAGAGAATTCTCATTTTCAATTTCAACCCCATATTTTGCCTAATGAATCCGTTTATAATTTAATCTTTCAAAATTTAACAAGCTGTAAAAGTTAGAATTAACCCCTCATAGAATCTCAACTCAAAATTAAAGCATAGGAAAAGAAAAGTACCCATACCTAAATTCGATTGTGAAGATAAATCAAGTGGGTAAAAATGCTCAAAATCTAACACTATTCAGTATTGAAAGACTATCCATTTCTTATTTTTTTTAGAAGTCGGAGGTTTAATCTTTAATTCTCATGTTTCACTAAAAAACAATGCCCACGAAAAATAAATTCATAGAATTACCTATAGTTCACCACAATAATTTTTTTTTGACACATTCATTTTGAACTGTTTTTAGATTATGTGATTTGAAGAGTGAAAATTTTAAAAAAGACATTTTTGTGTTGTCAGTTTTTTCAGATTTTGAATTTAAAATTTTAAAATGCATAATTTCAATAAATAAAATAAAATATTTGATAAATATACTATTTCATATTATAAATTCATTTATTTTTTTATTAAAATTAAAACGTGTGAAACATTATATATTATAAATTATGTAATATTAAAATAATTATTATACAAAAGTTATATTTTAGATTCAACTTAATATTTAGTTGGTAATTACCACTAGTTCACAAATATATTATTAAAATCACTTGAACATTTTTTAAATTGAAATTCAATTTTTTCGGTTGCTACCAAGTACATATTCGAAAATACTGAGAATATAGAATACATTTTTATTTAATCTTTTATTTTTAGATCAACCAAACGCATCTTTAACTAGTTAAGAGCCTTTCACCTTACAATTTAAATCTAATCTAAGGTGAGATGAAATAAAACCAAAAGTTAGAATTTGAAATTGACGATGAAGTGAAAAATACGAATTTTTTCCATAACAAATTTGTAAGCACAAGCAAGCATAATCTATGTTTATGAAAGAAACCTACGAAATGAGATCCGAGCGAGTTGAGTATAGCGAGTGAGATGAGCTAAGTAAGGAGACCTGGAAGCAAAGAAAAAACGCTATGTCGCTCAAGTTACTTATAATTCTGATTTTTTAGGTCGGTTTCAGACAAAATTGCATACCTGAATGGAACGATGATGTATTTACAGGGATGTGAGCAGAATATTAATAATCAAAATTGGAATTCCAAAGATGATCCCGACAGTTATTGACTCCTCGAATCACTCCTTATAAGTGCGGGTGACACTCTGACTCTCAGTTCGGTTGAGATGAACCAACATGATTCCCCCCTTCTCCAAATATAACTGTGAGACCCGTGTGAGACCCGAGCTCCGTAGGTCGATGCCACGTGGCATGTTGAGGTTTTTCCCCGACAATCTCTGTTATCTAAAATGTTTTAATTTTCTATTATACTTTTTTCTTTCTTTTTTTTTGTGTGGGTATATATTAAAAATAGTTGATGAAAAAATTGAAATTAAAAATAGTTGAAGAACAGCAGTAGGGTTTTGAAAACTGGGAGTGTCAGCATCAGACCGCATTATGTCCGCCCTCAGCTTCAGCTTCAGCTACTGTGCCGCCGGCTTCACTCTGACCCCTTTCCCTTTTTTCTTTTCTTTTTTTAATTTTTCTATTTTGATTGTTAAATTTTTTAAGTTAAAAAAAACTTTTCATTGTTGTATTTTCAATAAAATAGGACATGTTTAAGGGTGATTATTTTTATTCGAAAAAAAATTACATCTATTTTAAAATGGAATATTTGATAAGGATTCAAAAGTAATTTTAAACTGATTTTGAAAAAAATTCAAGATCGGATCACTTTGAGAGTGATTCTTTAAATAATTTTTGGCCAAAATATTAATTGAAAATTATTTTTTAAAATAGTTATGGTTCTAATTTTCAAAGTTTTTTTTATTCACCTTATTTTTCCATTAAATTATGAGAATTTTTTTTTTTCAAATTCTCGTATCGTCGACATCTCTAATTTTTTTCTCTAAAATTTTTTAATCTCTCTCTAACTTTTAACTCCCTCATCTACTTTGTAAGTTTGTTCTCAATCTAAATTTTTTATCTGTCATTCTCTAAAAGGAGATTATACGTGTGTAAAATTATGCATTAACCACTTTTAAACGAAATATTCTTAAGAGATAATATAAATTAATTTATTTATGAAAAGTTTAGGATTTTAATTAATATAGTTATTAGTTTAGGATTTTAATCCATTCGAGAGGTATAACTTTATTTTTCTTGGAAGAAAAATCAAGTTATGGACCAAATTAAAATAATTATTTTTTAGAAATGGACAAAAATAGACCTTTTAAACTTTTAGAGTCTAAAATATAACAATATTAAAGATCAAAATGGACAATTGAAAAGTTAAAACTTCACAAAATCAAGTTTATCTAATCAATCCTAAAATAAGTCTACTAAAACTTACAAATTTCAATATAGTACCAACTATAATGTTATTTTTTGCCGACGTATTAATTTCATGCGAATAATATATTTTTACAATTCGTTGGATGAACATGAAAATTTTTTTTCAATAAGTTTCCAAAGAAAAACTTATTAAAAGACGAAGATGGCAACACTTTTTATATCATGAACGATGCATGATTTTTTTTTTCTATTTTTGGAATAAAAACAATAACAATATTGTTTACAAAATAATCTGAAAACATTTATAGGAGGGAACCATACGATAATTTTTTCATACCATTTATCTCTTGCCGTCGTTACAACTCATGGGGAACAAAAAAATGACAAAACTTCTAAGTACGAAGGTCAGAGGTAGAGTATATGAATTAAATTTACCCAATTCATAAGTTTAAGTTTTTAGATTGAATGATTATTTATTTATCCTTATCATGACATCAGAGTGGGAGATCCTGTGTTCGAACCACTATATTATTTTCTCTCCATTTATTATGATTGTTAGATATTCAATGTATGAATCAAATTTATCCAATTCATAAATTCACCGATCAAAATTGTTATTTTTCTAATAGAAAAAGAATATTTTTTTATATCCATGTGTTCGGGCCAATTTACGGACACCTCGACAACGAAAAAAGAATAATGTAAATTGTTTAGTAGGAAAAAGTATAAAGTTGTGATTATGAAAAGGGGAGAGAAATGGATGAGGGAGGAATAGGTATCACGAGTCCTGCGAGGGGTGCAATGAATGAATGTATGAATGAATCCTTTTTTTTCTTTTTTTTTTTAATTTCTCCTTTGTGGGACACACTCTCTCGATGCATCTCATGATTCTCTCTCCCTACCCTGTTCTGGAACAACATTATGTATTTTGTTATTTTAATCTTTATATTTTCAAAATATTTTTAAATTTGGTTTATTTTAATCTTTATGTCTTTAAAACATTTGTTTTTTTCTCTATATTCTAAATTACAGACTATTTTAATTTTTATCTTATTTATTTCGATTCAAATTTTAGTACGATACTTTAGTCATTGAATTTTTATATTGAAAGGTTTATAATATAGATCAAAAGATCACATTTTAATGGCATATAAATCAAAATGGACGTTGTGAAAATATAGTGATTAAAATGAAAAAGTAAAAGTACCAAAATGAATGTTTTAAAGATATAGACTAAAAAGAACCAAAATTGAAACAGGAACTAAAATAATATCTAATCCCATTTTATTTTACTTTACCTTTTTCATTTATGAACACAAAATCTTTCTTTCTCCCGGTGGGCCTCTGCCTCATTAGGGAAACGTTACAATGTAGTTTTGTTTGGTAGGTAATAAACTTTATTTCTATTTTTAATTTTAATTGTTATATATATATATATGCTTTATGCTTCATTTTCCAAATACTAATAAAAATAAAATAATTGGTTTTAAATGTATTGATAACACTTTTAACAAGATGAAAGTATTAATATTTATGATTCCATTTCAAAATCAATTAACAATTAGAAAAGTAGTTCATGTCTATTATAAATCATTGTTATGTCTTTTTTTTTTTTCAGTCCTTAACAAGAAGAAGACATTTTCAAATTTCTTTTGCTACCTATAAAAATGTTTTTTTTTTAATTTCATTTTCAAGTTTTCAACATTCAAATTTTAAGTTTATTGTACTAAAAAGAACTTTTAAGTTTATTTTATTTTAATTTTAAAATTTTAAAATATCTATTTAAATCTTTAAACTTAAAAAAAAAACTTGGTCATCTAATATTTACTCACCCACCTTACCCAATTTATGTGACCCATTTAAAAAAAATTCATAAAATAAAATAGATGTTTCGAAAGTTCACAAACTAAAATAGAATAATGAAGGTTTATGAATTAAAAGAGATGCTTTCCAAAGTTAAAAAACTAAAATGAAATAATCATGATAATTCATGTACTAAAATCAAATTTTAACTCGTGAAATAACATTTTTACATACACAACCAAACCAACTTAAAATCAATTTCCTAATTCTATATAAAAGAAACATTTGATAAATAATATTATCGTATATAATAAGTTAAAATAAGGATTTAATCCAAGTATATTCAAATTGGTAACAATTTAGTTCATAAATTTGTTATTTAACAATTTAGTTCATGTAGTTAAAAGTTTGTAACGATTTAGTTTCTATTGTTAAAATTTTTGTTAAATTTCTTATATCTGTAGATCAATATACCGATGTATGACCAAACATACTTATAAATTAAAAAGACTATAAAAATCAACATTGAATTTTGATGAGATTTTATATCGTAAGAACTAAATTGTTACAAATTTTAAAATATATGAACTAAATCGTTACCTACTAAAGTTGAATGACTAAATTTCTGTCAATTTAAAACTACATTTCAAATGTGGTTTTCAACCTATATAATATTAACAAAAAATTTAAATAGACAGGTTTTACTTTTAAATAAAAATTATGTAAAAATTATATTATATAGATTGATTAATTATTTAATAAAGTTAATAAAGAAAAATAGTGAAGTGGTTGAAATTACAAAGCAAAGGCATGGAGTTGTAGACTTATAATTGTGAGGTTGCTGTCATTTTCAGGTTTAATTTGTGGCATTATTTGGTCCACAATTAATATAATATAACGGAAAGCCGTTTTTTTTTTTGAGCAGTTCAACTTTTTTAAAAATAAAAATGTATTTTCTTTTCTATTTAAGAAAAAAACAAACCATTTGGGAATCAAGATTTTATTTATTCTTTTCCAGTTTATTTCCAATAGCTGTTCCAACACTAATTCTTATTCATTTTCAATTAATTAAACTCAATATCTTATCTATTCCTTAGGCAACATTTAATAACATTTTATTTTTGAAAATTTAACTAAAAATCACATAGACCTGTTTCTAAAAACTATTTTTTCTAACATGATTTAAAAATTATTTTGAGAGCATATTACAAATAATAGTAAATAAGCATAAAAACCAAAAACAGATCTAAACTTAAATATAATTAAAAAAATTAAAGACTAAAATAAAAATTTCTTAAAGTTAAAATATTAGAACCATATTAGTATCTAAAAATTGCTACATAGTATCACATGAAGCATCTCTACATTTGGCTGTTGGAGAGTCCATTTCATAATTTATCTTTTAAAATAATTGTTTTGAATTATTGTACTTTTTTTCCCCTTTTCCATTGAATTATATTAGAGGTTTCAATGTATAATATATGCAAATTAAATGCAATGGCTACCGAACCAAAGCCTATAATCTCAATAATTTCACCTATCAAGCTCAATGTGCAAGATTCTAGGGCACTTAAAACATCTTCCAAATGTAGTAATACTTTGGGTTGCCCTTGTTAGATGAGTTTTCGAGTTCGTCTAGTTTGATTTGGATAGATATCATCGTAACATTTTGGTTAGAGATAAATTGTGATGCCCGACTATGGAATAATGGTCAAGAAAGGCAAAGGATTAATAGTCACTGCCTATACCAACAAGGTGCACATTCTTTTTTGGTAGCTCAATCATAAGAACTTCAAAGTTAAGCGTTCTTAGCTTTGCTAGAACAGAACTTGACGGTGGCACGGTCAAGTCGCAGGGGAATGCTGGGGCAAAAAGGTGTTTAGCGTTTAGGTTGACAATTTTACAATTCTTATTAATGATGGATTAACCTTAATAACTATAATATAATATGTTCTTATCCTATATGATGTCGTTAATTCATATAAATTGTTGATTAACTAAGGCTCTATTTTATAATTATTCACTTTTCGGTTTTCTGTTTTGTACATTACTTTTACCAGTGTTTCATTATTATTTTTAATCCTACTCTTAAAAAACACTTTTAAAATATAAACCAAAATTTGGAAACTATAAAATATTGTTTTTAAAAACTTATTTTTGTTTTGAAATTGGACTAAAAGCGAAAATTTATTTTTAAAATACATGTAAAACATAATAAAGATATTGTAAGAAATCAAACATAATTTAAAAAAAAAAAGCTAAAAATTAAGGGTTTGTTTGATAAATTATGTTTTTAGTATATTTTAAAAAATAAGCTTACAACAATACTCCTACCTATGTATTGTTTTTTTCTTGTTATTAAACTTCATTTTCAAAATCTGAGCCAAAATTTGAAACTAAAAGTAGTTTCCAAAAAAAACTGTTATTAAAATATGATTAAAAATTCATATATCTTTTGAAAAAAAGTGAAAAATATATTAAAAAAAATAGTGAGAAAACAGGGCTAACTTTTAAAATAGAAAACTAAAAATGAAATTGCTTTAATATCGATTACTTATTATTAAAACCATCATTCATTTAACATACACACCAATTATCTTTAAAAAAAAAAAAAAACACATCAATTAACTGACTGCCATCATAGTAATAATTAATTTACACGTGTTACGATTTGTTCTTTATTTTATTTATTATATTACTTTTTTTAGCAACTATTTTTATAATATTTTGTTTAAATTATTTATTGGATATATCTTTGATATAGATTGATACGAAAAAGATTAGATAGCTGAAAAGATATAAACGATTTGACGAATATGATGGACTCCAACAAAATAATTTGTGTTTGGAATAACGAATAAGTAATTTTTTTTATTGAATTTAATTCGAATAAGTTTTAACACTCATCTTTTTCTTAGGCCCATTTATTTAATTTAAACGATTATAACAAATAAACTAAAAGGATAAAAAAGTCTAAATAAAATAAGTAGGAATAGGAGGTGTCGATTCTCTTTTTCTCCCTCCTTTTTAGAGTTTAGCAATAGGTGGAAATGGGATTAGAAATTAACCGCACATCTAATTGGTAATTTAAAAACAAAATTACCCATGGTAATTACCAACTAAATATTTAGTTCAATATGAAATAATGATAATTAATTAAATAATTTTTGTTATATATTTTGTAAAATTATTAGTTTACCCTATTATATATAGTATTTTTACCTGTTTTAATTTTTAAAAAATGAAATAAGTGTTTAAAAAAAAAACAAAACATGAAATTAGTTTATAATATGAAATAGTATATTTATAAAAGTTTTTAATTTTTTTAACGTAATTTGATTTCAAATTCAAAACCTAAAAACATCCAAATTAAATCGATCTAATTAAGTGAATCTTAAAACAAAAAATAGAATCCAAATTGCATACCAAATAGGTCCAAAACTTCAAACTTGCAAAAAGTTACTTTTACACCTAAGCCGTGTTAAAGTTGGCAAGTACATTTACTTGCATTAAGAATAGATTTTTTTTTCCTAAAAAAATAAAACGTGAGGATTCAAATTGAATACCATCTGATTGAACATAAATGCTTTAACCTACCGTTTAAAGTCAAAAGCTTGAAGGCGAAATTTAAAAATGAAAAAGAGGTTAGAACTAAATTATCTATCTAGAAAAAACAGACGACTCCTTATATATTATTAGTAAAAAATGCATTAAAAAAATACCAATGGATCAAATTAGGTTAAAAAACACTTTTAATCCCTGTACTTTCACTAAAATAACAATTTAGTCACTAAACTTTAATTTGTAACGATTTAGTCCCTGCACTTTCAAATTGGTAAATGATTTAGTCCCTACACTTTCAAATTGGTAAAAATTTAGTCCTAATATGCAACGATTTAGTCCTCATCGTGAAATTTTTTTTATTAAGTTTCTTGTATGTATAGATTGATAAATTAAAGGACTAAATATGTTTATGAATTAGAAAGATTAAAATTGTTATATGATAAAATACGACACTTAATTTTAATAAAAATTTTTACGATAGAGATTAAATTGTTACAAATTTTAAACTACAGGGATTAAATCGTTACAAGTTAAAATCCAATAACTAAATTGTTACTTTAGGGAAAGTACAAGGACTAAATCGTTATATATTGAAGTTCAGAAACTAAATTGTTACTTTAGTGCAAGTACGTGACCAAATGTATTTTTTAACCATTAAATTATTGAGAAATTAGTGACAGGTGAAGTGTAGGAGCCTTCCTATTGATTGATCATGCACCTGAATTAGATATCCAATTCCTTCGATTTGAATTATCCAGAGGATGCCTTATATTATATAAAAAAGATGGACAATAATAAACGGATATCTCAATTCAATAGAAGCCTAAAGAATTAAAATGATACCAAATAACAAGAGATACGTAAAAAAGGTCCGCGAATACAGTACATCCACACAAGGTTCCAGATATATAGTTTCCAAAGATTAAGAATGTTATATTCAGGATCACAAGTTTATAACATTGAACTTATCATATAAAGTCAAGACATGCAACGGTTAAATTGAGAGTAGAGCGTGAAAATGCCGAAACGACAGGCAGCTTCATCTTGCAGAAGAAGGTTAAAGAAGATAGAAGGCATAACACATCCTCATAAACATGTAAAATGCAAGAAACTCGATACCTTGTGTGCCTATGCTGTTTAGTTACGCTGGATCGGCATTGTGCCACCCGCGAGTGCATGGTTGAATTTCCATGAACTCATCAAATTCCTTAACATGAATGTCACAGCATTTCCACTGAAAATCAAATGGATAGCGGAGAAAAACATAAATATCATGTTCGGCAGTGTATAATTTTGAAGCGCCGCGATAATGAAAAAGTTTAAGTAAATAGATGTATCTCACCCCTCTCAACCGGTCGTGAAAAACAGGCGGACCGGGATGGAAATTGCAGGCAGTGTCATGATTCTCCATCTCTGTGAAAGTTTTACCACATCCCTTATTCTTGCAGATCTGAGGTTCATTTATACCAATTATCTTTTTGGCTGGAGCAGGAGCGGCTTGAGAATCTGCGTTGGTTTCATCAGGTAAAGTTGAGGCTTCATTACTAGATTTGTTATCGCCTTTGACTTGTGAACCTAAGACCAAAACTTGGATTAGATTACAGTATTAATAGTTGGAAGGAACTGCAGTGAAACAAGTAACACAAAATAAAGGTGTTCCAATACTCGGGTGCAAAATTGTGCGACATACAATCAAACAGGATGCAATGAGATAGTAAAAACTATTAAAAAGCAAATGGAGCAAGGACATCAGAAAACTCCTCTCCATAAAACTGAAAGAAAAGAAGCCAATCGGCTAAAGAATTTGAAGTTCAGTTTTTTTTTTTTTTTCCTTTTTAATAAAGAGACTACTTGAGAATGAATGAAAACTGAGGGCAATACAAAAAGAGAAAATCAAAATCATACGAAGCCAAAAGAGCTAACAAGGAAACCAAAAAGAAACAAACAGAGTTACAGAGGGGCTCCAGTTTAAAAGAATGCAAGATGAAGTGAAAATTGTTGGTGAAATCAAGTTTTTGCTGTTGCAGTGCAGATGGTCCATTAACGCGGCTAGGTCAAGCTTAACAAATTTTAAGAATCTAAACATATCCAATTTACTCCATTTTTCCACGAAAATTGATAAATACAGCAACTTTTCTTCTTTTCATCAAAAGTAAAACCATAAAAATCGCTTCCAAAATTCTGTTGCTGCAACTTCATATGATAGAAATATTTAAGCCACAACTATACCCTCTCAGAAAAGAATTCAAGAAAAGTAACTTACCATGGTCTGAACAAAAGAAACCTTGCCGGCACCTAGCGCATGACTCTTTCCCTAATGTATTTGTTATGGAAGACACAGGGGCCGGACTTGGCTTCTTTACAGCAGTGGATGGCTTGGACAAAACTGGCCTTTCTGTTGTATGTTTTCCGGTCTTGCATCTTCATTCAAAAAGGTCAACGATAAACGGCTTTTGAAGATCAAGCTAAGCTTATTCATACCATCCATCTTAGTCTTATAAATAAATGATATGCTCACTGATATAAAATGTGGATAGATTTACACTTTACAGAAATGAAGGATTAGCAAAACAAAATATATTCTTTGTAGAAGAACATATCAATTCTTAATCTTTTATACCAGTCATCCAAGCAAAAAGCAGAATGAACACACCACAAAAAATCTTCCTAGGTCTAAATGAAAAGCCATAAAAGCAGAAAGTTAAGACAATAATTCAATTCACACCACCCATTTTTCAGAACGTGAAGGGCATTGTTGCGGACAATTGTGAATGTTTCAAATTGGTGTATGACAGGACCCAAGACTAGAAATTGAGTATAAAAATGAATATAAGACGTATAGCATGTACATTTAAGAAAGTTAACAGTAAATGTCATATAAAAAATTGATGAATTAAAAGCAACAGTAAATATATTGGTCCTAGAGGTACGGAGGCTTGGTCAGTATTTGCATAATATTTGCAATTGCCTAAACAAAATTAATATTTGTCTTCTGGGTAAATGGGGGAATGGAATAGCTCACATCAATTAAGCATGCTAGGCTACTCAACATTTACAATTCACTTGTAGGCAATGAGTTACATAAGGGCAACATTATTGAGTTCCAACTAAAAATAAAATCATGAAAAGAGATCTGACCCTGGAATCTCTAAAAATAAACTGAAATCGTGGCTTCTTTTCTTGCAACAGCTCCATTCTTTCGTCCCATCATGAAATATAGGCTGTAAAAATTACTTCAACTTCAACCTTCTATCCAACATATATTTAAAGAAAGATATAATCCTTAGAGGAAAAGAAACTAAGATAGTCTTGAGAGCCAATAAGTGGATGTGAACTTACTCCCTGGCAGAAATGGAGACCACGAATTTCCAGAGCGTGCAAAGGAAACAAGAAAAAATTAGTAAAATACTCACCACACCCCAAAGGAATAAGACAACGTAATTTGTGGAGGAAAACATGTAATAACTAAATAGTTGTTTCCAATTAAACTGAGAGTCATTTATCATATAAACAACTTCAAGTACCATGAACATAAGCTTTGACAGAAAAAGGGTCTTTCAACAATTAATTGCAATTAAATTAAAAGTTCCACTGCAAACAATTTTTTGGCACTGTAGTTATACAACAAAAAATTATATCATAAAGTAGAACAAGGGCAATTTAAAATATAAAAAGTAAAAGGTATAAAAACAAAACAAAAAATCCCAACATTTTTTTTTTGATATCCGTGTGTGCGGGCCAGCTTGCGCGTACCTCGACTAATCACGGGCCAACTGCCTGACCCTACTACATTTGGTTGACAAGGTAACTCGTAGGATATTAAATCCTAGGTATGTGGCCACCATGGTTTGAACTCATTCCCTCTAAGTCCTTTGCTATTTGCATTGACCCTTATTGACCACTAAGCCATCCCACAAAAAAAATAATAATAAAAAAAAAAATCCCAACATAATTCAATATGCTTGTAAACCAACCCTGATTCATTTTTTAAAAAACTGATTCAGTTTTATAGACATATATATTCTTTCTGTTCAGTATACGGCACACCTTCACCTCTCTTTTGCAAACAAGGTACAAATACCCTTACCTGCCTCCTTTTCTCTCACCTAAATATTGTAGAGGTGTGAAATCCTTGATGTTAGTTCTGATATCCCAAGAAGCCAGGACATAGACACGAAACAGGGACCCAATACAACATGTACACAATGACACGTTAATTTCTAAAGATTCTGGATCTTTTTTGCTGTTTAAAGGATATGGGAACATAGTTTTGATTCATCATTTGTAAGGTTGGTGAACTTGGCAAGATTTGCCCATCAATTGGCCAAATGGCAACCTCCTGAATTTCCTACTCGAATGCGAGAAGTGATTCTAACTACGAGATGAAAGGTCATCTTGCTGCACTGGCAGTGGGCTCGCTAACACATCCAAGTACCAGGGAGATATCCAAATTGAAGAGGTTGAGCTATATGTATATATAAATTTCTGGCAGCTGTCTAACCCTACAACATTTGGTGCTGAAAAATACATAGGAATTAGTTTCTAAGGTAGATAGCTATCATAGAGTTTGAACTCATTTCTTCTCAATTTACTTAGTCCTTTTGGACCAATGAGCCACCTATGATGGTTGGTCGAGCTTTTCTCAAATAGAAGCTGTTTTTGGGATGGAGAGACTAAGGTCTGAGGAGACTAAGGTCTGATCTCTGATGGTGGTTACAGCCAAAGCTCTTCTTCCACACTGGCTTTTTTGGCAAGTATGTTTGAGCTGCTGGACCAAGGAGTGAGCCTTCTGAGTTGCTAGATAAACTAATCCAGTCATTGACTCATTTGGTAGTCTCCATGAGGATCCAAAGAAGGCTTGGAGACATGTACATGTTTGGTCTCATTTCAATGACATTTCAGCTAGGGTGATCATCGGTCGGTCGGGGTCGGTTTTCAAAAAATAGAAACCTTCTTTTCATTCTTTTATTACTTTGTCCGTTTATCAATTCAAATAAAAAGATTAATTAGAAGGAAGAAGAAAAACAGTGAGAGATCTCAAAATCAAAGGCAGAAGAATGGTGATGGATCTCAAAATCGAAGGCAGAAGAACAATGATGGATCTTGAAATCAACGCACGACCACACCACGCCACACTACGAACATGAACAAAGGCAGAGGAGAACGAAGGGGATTCCGATTCGATTTGGCCACGAGCATGAAGCCACGAGTGGGACGAAGGGATGCTGTGCACGAAGCCATGGGATTTCAGCCATGAACAATGAAGCCACAAACAAAAGGATGGGATTATGAGAAAGATGAGAGAGTGAGAGAGAGGGTTGCTATGAGAGATTGAGAGAGGGGGTTGGGAAGACATCTTGCAGCACGAATAGAAGATAAAGGAAAAGGGGTAAAAGCCCTAGGCGGCCGACGCAACAACATATATATATTTTAGTATTAAAAAGTTGGTCGGTCAGTTAGTTTTCATGGGTTTAGTGCGACCGACTGACTACTCAGTTATGAACTTTAAAAACCAACCACCGATTGATGCCCTTTTAAAACTGACCCATCGGTTCGGTCGATTTGGGTCGGTCGGATCGATTCTTTGGTTGTAATTGCTCACCTCTATACAGGTATGTTTTTCTTGGTCACTTCCTTAATTGCCTTTCTGGTCATAATTTGTATTTTACCTTGTAGATAGTTCAAAAATTAAATTTACTTTACCATCTTTTTTTTTTAAATCACATCCACTCTTCATTGTTGTCCTCGGGAGGAGAATCACAAAAGATTGAAATAAAAGAAGCAAGACTTACTCACATTTCAGGTTAAAGCTTGATACAACTTATGTGAATGTTTCAACTTTTCAAGCTTCAATGTCTTGCAATGGTGGGCTAAGGAGTAGGAAGATCAAGTGGGCTGTTCTAATGGGCTTTCTTTGAGTAGTTTCTGATTGATTACCAACTGATTCAGGTTTTAATTAAAATTCCTTGCGCCCTCTATCCTACACCTATCATTGTTGTTCGTTACTAAGGCACTCGCCTCACCATTATTGTGGCGCAAAATGGTGCACAATGGTTGGGCACCATGTTGAAAGAGCTCTGCGTTGCTTCTTGCAAGGCAGGAAGTGTCCACCCCATGTTGTCTTGCACCATAGCTCAAAAACACTGCCTCCAGGGGTCCCAAAAGTGGTCTATCATATCCCAGACTTAAGTAGCATGGAAGTTAATCGTCCGTCCAGAAGGTGTGGTCATGCTAGACATTGAGCACTTGTAGCAATTTCAAGACTTAAGGAGCTTTAAGGCGACTGTTAGAGAGAAGGATTAGCTTGAAGTGGACAACTCTAGTAAAGGACATTGCTCAAGTTGAAGGTGTAGCAGATGAATCAAGCAAGGAAGATGTCACCTAGATTAGACTCTTATATCCCTTATTACCCCTAATCCTAATCCTGGCCAAGCCTTTTTGTTAATGAAATCAACCTTTCCTAGTGTTATGATTGCATTATCTTGAATTCTTGGTTTAGATGTTTATGATTGTTAAACCCTACGCTAAAGCTTGCATGGGCTTAGATTTCGCAATTCACTTGGCTAAGTGGGGTTTATGACTGTGAGAAATTTTATTGCTTCGTAGCCGAAGTTCATTGTGGCCGACATTAATAGCTTTGAGGTTGAGATAGATTGACGTCTGCCCAATCGGTTAAAAAACTGTTGGGGTTTGCATAGCTCCTAAAACTTCATAGTCAACTCTATTGAGAAGAGGTTACTACCATGTCACATACCCAACCTTTAGTGACGTCATGGTGAAATATATTGCGGTTAACAACTAGTTGAGAAACTGTTGAAGCCTACAAAGCCCTGAACTTCATACCTGAAGAGAGTTCTTATGGCTTCGTACCCGCAATTTGTTATGAACCCAACTATTGGTGGGCATCACAACCAAGATAAGTTGAGGCTTTCCAACTACTAGCTTAGAAACTGAATAAAAGAATTGTGAAGTAAAAATAGAAGTATCTTCATTATACAATTTTTAACTTGTGCGCGAATAAAAAACAATGTTACATCCCAAAAAATGTGTTATACTGGTTTTAAACCACTTGAGAATCTTTTCATTTGACCCCTAATACAATGAAGACAATCAAATACAAAACTGAGGAACTTCAATGCACCCCACCCTCACCGACCGTTGAAGTTCTGTATTGAAGTTTGTTCCAAACAATCATTAGAACGAACCACAAAGTCCCTAACTAAATATATATATTTTTTCTTATTATCATTGACGGCCCCAGGACAACAGAGCTCGATTGAGTCCAGTCATCATGATAATAAAATTGTTAATCAACTGTAAGAATCTTAATGAGAGTGAGCATTATTCAGTAAGTTTATGTCCAACTAGCAATGAAAAACCACAGGAAAGTGTGCATTAAATTCCCAAAGCTAAACAAGAACTTCTGAAGCTTCATTTTCGGAATAACTAGATCAGCTACACCAGTTCCCATACGAACAGGTTTACAAGTAGGGCTGATTTTATAAATTTAAAACTGAAAATCCAGAGCAACGATCCGCAATTCTCAGTATATTTTAATAGGAGAAGAAGGGTGTGAGTGAATTAACATACCGAATCATGGTATTGACAGGAACCTTCGGGATTGTCGTCGTCAGTGAACATGGCGTTGCAGCCAATTCTCTGGCAGCGAACCCTAGCAACCTGTTGCTCCATAGCTTCTCAGTTTCGGTTTGAGGAATGATGCGAAGACGAGAGAGTTGGATGTCGATGACTAGAATTGAATCTACAGCGCTTTGATTGTCTTTGACGATCCGAGGTTGAAAGACTTGGATATTGTCTCCATGACTGGAACAAATTCGCATTTCGAAGTCGCGTTAATCGCCGTTTATCACACCAGCATGGGCCGCCACTATTTTGTTCCGAGGAACTTTCACGCTTACTTTTTTTTTCCCATTTTTTTTTTAGAATTTTAAAATATCTCCGGTACCTATTCTAGACTAGGCTGTATTTTTAGTACTAATACATGAGATGAGAGATCGAACCCACGTAATTGGAGGTACCGTATGTTCGTTTCAATAGACTCTAAGGTGATTTGTTTGGCAAGAATTCAAAATTCTCATATGAGACAGACCAACGTTGGAGTTTATCCATTTGTTTTACATAAATCTAGAAGGGATAATAGAGTGAGTAATCCATTTAGAGCTTATATTTTCAACCGTGTTTATTTTAGGGTTAACAATCTATTTTTAACATTATAATTACGAAAATGTCTACTATCTCAAATATTTACACTTTTGTCATAGATACACATTTTACGTAAATTACTAATTTTATCCTGATATATTTTTAATTTTGAAAAGAATTTTCAACAATACTACCATTTCCTACCATGAGTAGTATATTATTTTTTTTTTATAAATATTAGGATATTGTTTCTTAAATGAATGAGGATATTTGACTTTATAGTCATTTTGTTAAGGTTTTATTGGTACATCATTAAAATAATATTAATTTGAGTGGTTGTGAGTAATGTTCGAAAAAGAGTATATTTTCAATTGTATAATCCTAGGTTGCCATTACCATAAAGGTAGAAGAGAAAATGTTTAAATTAAAATAGTAAAATAGGAAGAGAAATTTTCTCCCTATGACAACTTTTATATATAGTATAGATTATAAGATCAGTGAAATACCTAAAATGAAATATATCACCGATATACTTGATATAACAATAAAAACCCTGCAGTGTTACTAGAACCAAAATCTTCGATCCGAAGAAAATTTATCAATTATATACCTAGTATTTTGTATATCATTTATATAACTAATGTACCTAAAATAAAGTATATCATTAATATATACTTGATATATCACAAAGAAACCAATAATTTTATTTCAACCAAAATCTTCTAACCTAAATAAAATTTAATAATGATGTAATTAATATGAAGTATATCAATTCATATATTTAGTGTGATAGATATACTTCATATTAGATATATCAATTATATCAAAGATGTAATTAAGATTTGATATCACATCTGATATACCTAATATCAAGTATATCACTCGTATATTTGTCCACCCTGCGGTAGAAATTACATTGGAATTGCTACTATTATTATAACAAAGTTGGCATAATGACTTATTTAGTAAAGAACGATGAACTTTAGCTTACCAAGGTGCAAATTTTAATCTAGCTAAAAAGAAAAAGCGAAAATTGCCTGACATTAAAAATCAAACAAAATGTCTGCTACATGAACTTAGGATACAAAAAACCTATGAATATATACTAATACGTTGACAAACAATTTCAATAATGCCATCCCATCCCACAATAATCTCTGCTACAGAGTGATATCAAACCTCTAAATTCAACTAAAATTGAGAATGTAACATAGTAATACCATCAGCAAAATGTTGCATGATTTCCATGTCCACGTGACAATCGGCCCTCCCGAGCTACGTCGATGTTGCCTGGCACAAAAAACATAAGAATTCAGAATAAATACAACAGAGGGAGGGGGGAGAGGTCTGTTTAAAATTTTAAAGTTACATACGTCTGTAGACTCTGCAGGGCACCGCAATATAGAACATTTGGAGGAGGAGCCATTTCGGTTTCCCCATTTTCCTCAGGATTGGTAATTTTCATGTATGTTTCTTGGCCCAAATACCATCTATCCAGATTTTCTGCTCTTATATTCCATGTTCCAACATTGTCCAGAGAAATGAGGATTGCAGTCCAAGACCCCGGATATACCTAAACAGCAAATTATAGGAACCGAATTGAACCATTTAAGAGGACGAATGCAAATATGGTAGAGCAACAAGTATAAGAAATCACATAATATTAAAAATATTTTTCAGGAGAGAACCGACCTTTCATTTAGAATAATGAAACAAAAATAAAAGGCATACAAAAAAAAAAAGAAACTAAAATAACGGGCTCCAACCAAGCAAAATCAAACCTAATGAGTAATTATTTCTTTATTGTTATTATTTATTTATTTGTACACTACCATGCTTTTTTAAATCACAATATATGAAAATTAGTTTTTTGCTTTCCATAGTGTAAGCATGAACAACATTCACTAACTAATAACTAATATAAGAAACAGTGAACTTTTGTGTGTTTCTAAAACAGTAACAGTAAGCATATTGTGATCCAACCTAATTCCAAACTCACAATACTTTTACTGTCGCACCATTCCAGTTTTTGTACTTCCAATTGTTTCTAATTTGGACCCTATCAATCTCTTGTTGATATCAGCATCTATGTGGTGCCACGTCAGCAGCTACAAAGTGACACGTCAACTCACTAGTGGTACCACGTCATCTCTTATTAATTTAACTAACAAATGGACAAATCATGATATATTATCGAAGCACGAGGACTACAATTAAAATATTTAAACTACGAGACTAAAGTGGAATTGATGGAAAAATACAAGACTAAATTTAACCTATTTAAACATTTAGTAACAGTATTGTGTGATGAAATTCAAAAGAAAAAGTTGTGGTCGTGGTTTCAATAACATCCTAAAGAAATTACTCATTAGCACAAGAGGAGAGAAAAGAAAACGAAAACCAACCTGTGTTGTGCAGCGACTGATTGCATCCCACTTATTGTAGGAACCTCTTTTGTCCTCTGACCAATCACCATAACCCATCCTGAGATAAAGCCCCTTTTAGACTTCAAAACTTTTTAGTAAAATAATAATACCAATTATAATTTGAAAGTCCAGAACATTAATGGAAATGGAATTCACCCTGCAACAAAGAAGGAATAACCATTCACATGAAAACTCTGCATTGTTGCGTCATTATTCTGAAATATGACCTCAATAAAGCCTTTATATGTAGCATTAAGAACAGATCTATCAGCATGTGGCGTCCGGTTGAACGGCCTATCAGGAAAATCAAGTTTGTAAGATCCCTTCACATTATTCTGGTCAGCAAGCCTGATGGGTGTATCGGGATTGACAAACGAAATACCATTAAGGGTAGCTCTAGGTGACCCATTTATCGTCACCAGCGGTGCACTCTTCAATAGATATGTTTCAGTCACATTAATTTGACCATAGTGAAACGATCCCTGGGGATTGGGACGAGCTCCACTTGCAGTTACATTTTGCCTAACAGAGTCAATTGAGTATCATATCATTAGCTAGAAACATGTCGAACTCATAACTAATAATTAAGAAGATGACTTCAGGTAATATGGGGAAGCAACTGCAGGCAATCATATCACTTAAAAGTTGACTTTGACGTATAATATCGTTATGGACGAAAAATAATTGTAAATATCAAATCTACTTGCAAATAGCAGCATTTGACATCACATCAAAAGTGCAAGATTGCTATACATTACAGAAAGGTGGAAACCAAAATAATGAGTAAATCGTTCTTGGGTCCATATATTCAAAACATTTCTTGCAGGGCATATTGTGGAAGTAATCAAGCATTATGTGAAAAGACAATTGACCTTCCCTCGAGCAATTCGGGCAAGTTAAATAACATACGCATACCTTACACTCCTTGCCTGGTTCATGGATCTCTCTTTGTCATACATGTCATTAGGTGGGTCAGGAAGAGGACCAGTTGCCGGTCCTTTAGAATTAGAATAGTGCAAGGTGGCAACTCCGGTAACCCTTTCCCAAGTAGATCCGTTCACAAACCTAGCACTTGCAACAATGTAGTAATCAGTGCTAGCGTTCTGATCCATGGTAACCAAGAAAGAATATGACTGCCCAACATGAATATCAAAGTCGGTGAAATTTTGTTGAACTGTGTAATGTCCCTCCGTTTCTACAAGAAGCAGATTATGATTCTGGATTCTAAAGTTCAAACTAGTTGAAATACCAACATGATGCACACGGAGTCGGTAGGTTTTCCCTGCATCACATAATGTCAACATCAATCAAGATCCCGGCAGTTGAAAACGGAAAACAGACATGTAACAAAAGCTGCAGTGATTCTAATGTAAGGACATAGCTAGACATGCAAAAGAAAGAGACCATGATTTAAACATATCCTAATAGCATAAAATTCCATCTGAAAGTCATTATCTTCTTTTGTGCATATTATAATGAGATAAATAATCTGACAGAAGCCCATCTAATGTGACTATGAAAATGATACATAGTCAAATTTCCAATCAACGAGAGACAGGAAAAATTATCTGAAGGGGAGAGTGTAATCAACAAGTACTCTGATAACTTATAAAGAACATTACCAGGGTCTACTGGAATGGATTCATACTCGATGCCCGCAGGAACGAGAGTTGTGTTGTACTGATAAGGCCCCTTTCCATTGATAAGAACCCCATCAGGTATTCCGAGGTCCTTTCCAGCATCAAGTGTAGCCCTTAATGCCTGAGAGAAATCAGTATTAAATTGCTATTTATTTTCCTTTCATTCACATAAAAACACAAAAAACCTGCTTAATACGGACCGTATGGTTTTGTGTGTACCAATCACCAATAAGCAGTAGAATATCCCCATCAGGTTCTGCAAAAGGAATTGGGATTATTTCCCTGTTATTGAGAATAAAAGGACCAAAACCACCAGATGCCCTCTGAAAGTTCAAAGATGGAAAATAGAAGAAGCTCCCAATTTGATCCTTCACTTGAAACTGGTAAGTCCAATTCCACTTCGGTGGAATAGGACAGTTGGTGCCAAGAAGACCATCCTGCCACGAATTACGTCGCATTTGAATCCCAGGCCTGTCACAACAAGCCATCTCCAATCACATAGAAAGCATGCTTAAACACAAAATTCATTGCTAACAACAAGCGAGCACCATGTACAAAAGGAAGTTACTAGACCACAGGCAACCTACCAAGTGAGAAGGAGATCTTCATCTAAATCGTTCCAAACATTCACGGCCACATTGTTATTCGTTGTGGCATTGACTACGGGTCCAGGGAACTTTCCATTAACTGCTATAACCTGCAATAAGAAGTTGTTAACAAACTCAGTTGACTCACTCAAACCTCTATCTGTATTATACAATTTAGCATCTCTGAGACTCGAAAACTGCAGTGAAAAAGGTCAAACTGTTTCTAAATATATTGTAAAAATCAGAGAAAAATCCAACTAAAGATCACCCACGCAGACGTCCAAGAGGCACAAAGGAACCCCCCTTCCCCCCGAAAAGCCAAACTACAGCAACCATAACAAAGAAAGAACAAAATTAAAAGAACCGTGAGAAACACATATCTGTTTTCTCCAGCACTAGTCTCCGTCACTTAATTTAACAAATCCACAGTCCTAAAACGAAGAAAAGATGCTGAAAACAGTTCAAAATCCACTTAGAAGATGACAATAATCTTGAAGATCACAGAAAAAGAACCCCCCAAGCCCCCAAAAAGTAAACAAATCCACAAGTCAACTCAGGAAGTCCCAAATCCGAAGTGAAAAATCAGTAAGGACCAAAACCAAAATCTGGGACAAATCCATCAACCAGTAGAGTGCACATAGAAAACAACAAGCTGATAAATAGAATCCAAATCGAAAGCAGAAACAAAGACCAAAACCAAAAATGTTCAATGCATTTCACCAGTCCGAATCGAAAACCAGAGTGCTACACAGAAATGAGAGAAAACAAAGTGAAAACAAAGCCCACCTGTTGAGGAATGCCAAGAGGAGAAACAGTGATGTATGAGATGCGGAAGTCGTAAAAGACATAGGGATCGCCTGCTAAGCAAAAGCTGGGAAAAACAGCAATGCAAATGAGAGAGAAGAGAGACGCAGTGAGAGAAATCGAAGCCATTGTATTCTTCCACTTCTGCAACTTCGCGGAACCCAAAACTTGTTTTTGGTATTTACAAGAGAATTTGTCCCAAATTTTGCTAGCAAGATCGAAAGCTCAGAGAGAGAGAGCGGGTGTGTACTGTGCAGTGGTACCGAAACTTCTTCTCCAGGAAGAAAATTGAATTTGAGAGGGGGAAAATGAAGAACCGAAGAGCGGGGGCAAAATTGTAATATGGAGAAGGAAAATACTTGCATCCTTCCTAAAGACCAAATCTTGTACACGGCAGTCTTGAAAATTTTACAACTTGTTTTTTTTTTTCTTTTTTTATAAAAGTCTCTATTTTTTTTATTTCTTTCTTTTAGTTGCCAAACATTTGATTTAATTTTTACTTGAAAATAAATATACATATACCTTTCTTATTTATGGTAGTAGAGACAAAAATTCTGAGCAAGTATTTTTCTATCAATACTGACATTGATCCTAACAAATTTGAGAAGGATATCAAGATGTTCGTGGTCATCTCCGACCATTTGAATGATTCTCTGTTCGAACTGCTCGAGACGGATATGAACCTCTTCTTTCTCATGTATCCATCTTCTTCTTCTTCCTTCTATTTCAATTTTTTAATCTATTTTTTCCAACATGCATGCAAAACTTTCTTTTTCCTTTTTTTTTTGTTAGATATCCATAAATGAATTAAATTTACCTAACTCATAAACTTAAACTTTTGGATTGAATGATGGTTTATTCATCTTTAACCTGCTTTTTATAATTTGAAATAGATCGAGATATTCAAGAGGACTCTGAACTACCCTAGACCTTTCGTTTAAATAATAACAACAGTGGAGGTACTCTCCCAATTATACTACTCATACAAAGGTAATAAGTTATATATTCATAAAATTCTCCTGGATTGTTTATTAATGTCCAGTGACGATTTTGATCTGATTATTATTGATTGAAAATTGGAGGTGAAAGTTGAAACCAGCATAACTAATGCTAATTGACATATATTTTCAATCAAGAGGTTGTGAGTTCGATTCTCAACCATTGTATTGTTAAAAAAAAATGAAATGTTGCGATAATACAACATCATCGAGGAAGATGTAGTGACTATTAAAAGTGTAAAGTTTTTATTTATTTATTTCTGTTTCGGTTTTTCAGCATTTCTTTAAGTATTTATTCTTTTGCTTTCTGTTTTTAAAAACATACTCCCAAAAGTAATATTTTAAAGAAATTTAAATTAAATAAATTCATTAGACCTTATTTAAACTTAATTATGACCCATTTATGTAGTCTTAAAAATTTTTTTCTCTTTTCCAAATTTGATTTAGAAATCAGATTTGTTTTAGAGAAGGTAAAATTGTATCAAAAGAAATGGTGAGGAATCAAGCATGATTTTTTAAAAAACAAAATCGTTATGGAGACTTGTTTGAAAAGTAATATTGTCACTGTTAGGGGTGAGTTGATCGGAAGAGCTCAACTCCTCTTAAGGTCTTTCCTTGGGGATGCACTCAACTCCTCTTGAGATCTTACCTTGAGATGCACTAGGCGGTGCACTGCTCTGCACAGATCCACTCTCATGCAAGGAAGTGCAGCCCCCGCGATCGTGCAACTCTTCTCCATTCGAAGGGAGCGCGGCTTCCATGTTGAGAATCCATATTCATATATGAATTAAATTCACCCAATCCATCAACTTAAGTTTTTGGGTTGAGTGATGGTTTACTCATCCTTAATATGATATCATAGTGGGAGGTCATGTCTCCATTGTTTATAATTTCACAAACCGCTTTATGTTTTCGGAACATTAATTTTCTTTTTCAATTTCTGTGATATAGACTGATGATAGAGTTATGTTATCGTATTTGTTGTTGAAACTCGGGCGGGACAACAACATTAATTAGAAAAAGAAAAAGAAAATAGTTCAGATTCTTCTTCTTGTATCATATAATTGGTGAAAAACATAAAATTTGACATTGAGCACAAGATTCTCAAAACTGTCCAAGAAAGAACAAAATGAATGGGAAGCATTAATTTGCAAAGCTTGCGACAGAATTGAGGTGCCCCATGTACTGGTTGTGTTGGTTCAGAAAAGGGTGGATGAAGGCAGAATTGAGCTGCCATACCTTCACAGTGGCCTTCACAGTTGCTGCTGTGGCGTTGTTGAAAATGAAGAGCTTCGCTGCCCCATATATTGCTTCTGTTGGGTATATTCGTGATGTTATCACTCTTCTCCCTCCTTGTCCAAAACTCTCCACAATTGAGTGATCCACCTGAACAAGTAAAGTAAAGATAAACATAACTTAGTGGTAATTGACATCTACTTCTTCTCTCGAGGTAAAGTACAGTTACCAACTTAACCACCAAATCAACTTTTCGTTACTCAACTAATGACGTGACGATCTTAGAGAGAGACCATTTAAACAAAGTTTCAAACTTCAAGGATTAAGAGTGTTTATTTTGAAATCTCATGGACCAAAAAATAGACACCTACCTCAAAAAAACACTTTAATTTTTTGTTAAAATACTATTTCGTTCATGTAATTTCAAAATGTTCAGTTTAGTCCATCTACTTTCAACTTTGATTTTCTTTCATTTTCGTCCCTGTATTTTGTTTGTTTTGGTCCTGTACTTTTAAAAAGTGACCATTTTGATCATTTCATTTTATTTCAATTTCAACACGATACTATTTAAAATATAAACATTAATTTATATTAAAGGATTTTCTTATGTGAAGAATTCATATTAAAATTTCATAAATATGCATTAAAATATATTTTTGAAAGTAGAAACTAAAATAAACCTTTAAAATGATCCAAAATTAAAAGTACAGTAAACCAAATAAATATTTTGAGATTATAGAAATCAAAATAATTAATTTTCAAAGAAAACCTATCCATGCGAAGAAAGGAAAGGGAGTGCTAATAAAAAATAAACCAAACAACTCAGAACTTTGTGACCGTGTCAGTTTTCAGGTCAAAAACCATTAATGGGACAACAACAGATGTTCTTTCTTCTTCCCAAGAAAACATTGATGGCTGTTTTAATTTTCAAATGCTCTTTGTCCCTAAAATTTTCTTTCATCACACTCTCACACTAATCTCTCTCTCTCTCTCTCTCTCTCTCTCTCTCTCTCTCTCTCTCTCTCTTCATACTTTATTAATTTTCAAGCTCTCTCTTCACACACATTTTCTTACTAACGTCCTCTCTTCACATTTATCTTTTATTATCTTTTACTTACTAATCTTTAAAGAAAATTGGCCTTGAGATACAAGTTTTCGGATAATAAATTAGAATTAAAGATTTTTTTTAATTCTCTTTTTAAAAATCGTACTTATTTACTAACATCTTTTACTTCATCACCTCTAAAATGTATATTAAAGCTAAATTTTGCAGATATAAAAAAAAAACGAAAATTAGTTTCAAAAGTTGCAAGGAAAAGTGTGGCTTACCAATACTCGCATGGAGAAATTTTCACCCTCTAAAACAGGAATTCTGCTCCCATAAACTTGTTTGAAAACATCTGGAGCTTTTGATGACCTGCATTTGAAAAAAACAAACTTCAAATTACAAAAACAACACCAACATCAGAAAACACTTTAATTTTTTATTCTAGTTATAAAGTGGCTACCACTAATATAATGGCGAAAAAATTCTCTAATTCAGTATTAAATCACCACTAAACTCGTAAGCTTAAACGACCGAGAAGATAAGTAAAAACTTGAAAGGTAAATAAATGGTTTAAAACATACCTTTTTTCATCCGCGCAGAAGTAAGCGTGGCGAGTGGAATTGGCAACATTGAAATAAATGGGAGTGAGCTCAGAAAGCGATTCATCAGCTAGAACCAACACCCCGAACGGTCCCAAACTACTCCTCTCCGCCGCACCGCCGCCGCAGCCATCACCGGACCCGGTGGCATCCTCCGACCCAAGCGCCTCCACTTCGAACTCCGCGTAGATGTCCAACTGTTCGACGAAATGCCACAACGAAACGAATCGAATCAAATCCAATCTCATAATTTGAACTTGAAGAAAGAAGTACAGAGATTTCGCTGAAATTGGAATGAAATGAGCGTAGCGATGTGATGGCAGGATTTACTTGTGTAGCGGTGCCGACTTTGAGTTCCACGACGGAGCCAGGCCCGACGACTACGCTATTGAAATCCGTGCTGCCCAATCTCAAGCTCTCCACCTCTTCCACCGGCCACTGGATTATGTTGCTCCCTGTCTTCTGGTCGAATACAACTGTCCTTGGAACAGTCTTTTTACAAAACGCATATAAAAATTAAAAAGTTGTGAGCACAAAAGGAATAAGTTAAAATACTAATTTAATCCATATTTATTTTAGTTATCGTACTTATTATAATGGTAAGACCACACACTATATTCAATATATTTTTAACATGGTTTTTGTTATGGATAGAATTTATAATAAAATTTTAAAAATAAAGGTCAAAATGATTACTTTTTGAATAGTGTAGATAAAAACTAGTACCATAATTAAAATGAACTAAAATTGACAGTAAATTAATAACCAAAATTAAAAAGTAGAAATTAAATGAATATACCTGTACAGAAGCCCAGCCTTTTTCCAAGTCATTTTCTTCGGTATCAGTTTCGTTAATCCAACCCCACAGAATTCTCCTCTCCTTGTTTTGGTCATAAAATGTCTTGGAAGCATAATACCTTCCATAATCCAACTTCAACCCGATTCCCACGTCCTCTTCCGGGTTGGCGGGTACCCATGTATCATTGTCCCCAAAATATGTCCCAATTGCATAATGATCCTCTTTTGTGTCATCCAAACTCGCCTTCAGTACATGCTTCACACCCGTCCCGCTCACCGACGTATCCAAACCCTTCGACCCGTTGACCGATATCGGGTAGAAATCGACGCATTCCCACATCCCCGTACCTGGGACCGCGTGGAGGTACTGGTCCACGAGGTCGTAGGTGGTGAAATTCGTGGTGGTGTAGACCAACGACATTCCAATGGTCGTGTTGACCCGTGACCCGATCGCGATCCGCCACTTCCCATCGGGTCCGACCCACGCGGTGGTCGGGTCCCGGAAGTCCTTCAAGCCAATGCCGGGCGGGGGGACCAGAACCGGGTTGCCCGGATACTTGACCCAATGGAGGAGGAGGGGATCGGATAGGTCGGCGGGGTATGCAAGATTCTGCACCTGCACCCCATCAACGGTGTCGCCCGTGTACAGCATTATGATCTGACCGTCAGGAAGAATCGTAGCGGATCCCGTCCAGACGCCGTTCACATCGTACCATTGATCAGGGATCATGGCGTACGGCAGATATAACCAATGGATCAGATCTGTCGACACGGCGTGGCCCCAACTTATATTTCCCCACACCGCTGATTCAGGATTATACTGATAAAATAGATGATACCATCCCTTGTGGTACAGTGGGCCTGCATGCATGTGAATATTCCCCACATACTCATTTCATTGAGGAATAAATATATTTTTCAAGCACATGGCAGAGAAAGAACAAAAGCCAACATTTCTTCACACACCAAAAAAAAAAAAAAAAAAAGAATCATGGGGAAAATATAAATTAATAACGGTCAGTTAATTTGTTTAATTACAAATGCAAACACCCTAAGCTGGCTGATTGAAACGAATGAGTGATAATAATTCTGAGCTGAGCTAGATTTGGCGTATTGTGTTTTTCATTTTTAAATGTTTGGTTTTATATAAATATTTTAACAATTATATTTTCATCAATTTGATCTGCTTAGTCACTTTGTAAATTCTTCTATTTCTCTTTTTTTTTCATGGCAAAAAAAAAAGAACCAAGTCCTAGGTTTTGGATTGATATTTTCATTATTCTTAATTTTTGTTATTTCATAAAAAAGTTTCTATCTATGCTCAACGGGGATTACCCAATTTAAATAGTAATGAAAAGTTACATATATTATATATATAATAGAAAATATCATGTTAAATTTTCATTACTATTCAATTAAATAAATAATGTAAAATACTAAACAATACATTCATAAAAACATAGACTAAAAAGAAACCAATAAACATTTAGAAACAAAAACATTAAAAATGGTAGTTTGTAAAAAAAAATCAATATTAATTAATAGATAATTTTGAAGGTGACAAGACAAATACTTAGGTACTTTCTCTAAATAGATTATACTATTTACTCGAACACTATGAAAATTAAAAAATAAAAGATGTGATTTTCAATCACATATAATTAATATGATACTATTTTCAAAGTATTTTTGGAAAATTGTTTAAAAAATTAGAAAAATTACCACAATTTAGACATGTATCCTCCTCCATTTTTTTTTTCCTTTTATAGAATTTAACATTATAAGACAGAAGATTTGTTTAATCTTTATGCTACATTATTTATTTCTTTCATTATTAAAACCCAAATTATTATGTCAGGTCTTGGCAATATTGTCCACCTCCCTTATCTCCTTAACCAAGTTTATTTAATGCCAAAACGACAGCCACTTTGTACAAATTAAAAAATTAGAAAAAGAAAAGAAAAATCCACGATGCCTGTCCACCGTGGTGATGATGACGTGGATAGGTCTGGACCATGTCATACATGGGACCCACTCTGACAATCCAACTTTGTGTAAGAAATCCTGATATTACTTTTCTGACCCTCCTCTAGTTGGTGTGGGCAGGCACGACTAAAAAGCGTCGTCCCTTTGTCTTAAATATCTTTTTTTGAAACATTAAATATTTTATTTAGAGATCTCAATCATGATGATTGAATGTGCAAAATTAATAAACAAATAAAACATAGTGGGAAGTAATGTTAAAAAGAATATTAATTATTGATCAATCCAAAATTTCTCTCCTCTTTTTTTTTCCTACTTTCAATCTTATTTCATTTTGATACTATTTTTTTAGTTAATTTTGAATCTAGATTACTTATGTATTAATTAATTATATTTAAAGTTTTATAATGTAGCTAATACAAACATCTTCATATTCACCATGCATGTGCCTTAAAACACCAACCCACTTCAAATACAACATAAGACAATGATTAATTAAAGATCTAGACATCAAATCATAACATTTAAAAATACCAAATCAAAAATCGAGATGGACCAACCACAAGGTACAAAAAGAACAGCATTTAAACTTAGTATGTCCTACTTGGGATCTATATTCAAAATTACTAAAAAATATTAGTAGAAGCTTTATAGTTTAAGAGGAGCACCTAAATATTTCCACAGATCAAAATAATAAGAATTGAGCCTAATAATATTACTTGGTCACACGTCATCCTACTCTTATTGGTCAATTCTTATCCTAAATATTCTTTATAGCTGGCTGGACTCAAGGCTTTCCAATCGCATTAGGTAAATTGATAAATCAATGCCAAAAAATTACCCAAAATAATCGCAATGAAAATTGGAAGAATATGCAGAAAAATCCGAATTAACCAAAAGAAAAAGGAAAAAAAAATGGAAAACGCATTTGGAAAGGTACATACCATTGGGATCTGCAGACGCGTGGATTCCGGCCAATCAAATAGCAGCGAAAATGAACGACAACAGTAAAAGAAAAATATAATTAGTGATAATATTATAAATAAATAAATTGTAATCGAAGAAAAAGGGATCTGTCAAATTATTGGCCTTTTACTTTTCCAGCATTAGAAAAAATAAAAATCAACGTCAGATTTTTCTAAGGAGAAATTGAAATGTGTGGTGGGAAACGGAAGAACAATAATTGAATTTAGTTTAATTTACCGTTCATCCAATTTCCCTCTGGTTGAAAGTGGAAGGCAGTTCGTTGCCAAGAGAACATGTCGTTGGTCCAGTTGAAGGCTCCACCGGAAAAGTAAGGGTTCGATTTGGCGGAGACGCCTTCCGCGACGCCTCTGGCAAGGCGAAACGGCGGCGCAGGCGCCGGAGGGGTCCGATTGTTGATCAGTGCAACCAGAGAGACGAGGAGAAGGAGAGAGAGAATGGCGAAGAAGTTGAAGAGCCTTCGGCGCGGCGGCGGGGGGCTGGGGTGGTCCGGCAAGGCCGTGTACGGCGGCTGCTCGAGATCTGAAGTTTTCGCCATTGGAGGTTATTTTGGAAGATGGAAGGTTTAGGGATTTATAAGTGCAGGGGCAGGGCAGGAAGAAGAAACGACAGAGAGAGGGGGGACAGTAGGTTTGTGGATCACGTGTTTTGGTGCGTGCGTTGTGAGTATGAGATGGAAAAATAATGGCAAAGGACAGCGAGGCAAATATTTGTATGGTTTTGGGTTCTAATCAATTAATATTAGTTACTTTTCCAATCAAATCTGTTTCTCTTCTGCCTCTACCCATGCTCCTCATTATCAAGTTTCTGGTATTTTCTTTTCTTTTTTCTTTCTTTATTAATAAGTTTTGAATTAATTTGGTAATATTTATTCTGATATGATATATTTATTTCTGGCATAATTGAAATGGTTCTGCCACGACACTACACAAATGTGAAAGATAATTAGGATTAGTATAAGTATTTTTTTAGTAAAATAAATTGCAAGTACGAGAGTTTGAATCTCTATAGTAGGTGTTATTAGGGATGGCAACGGGGTCAGAGGGTCATCCTCATTTCTGCCCTATTAGAAATTTTTTTCTCGTCTCCGAATTTTTGGGGGTGGAGACGGGGCATATTCCGGGGTATAAGAAAATTAATAAGATATTAAACGGGACGGGAACGGGGACATCCCTGCTCTATCCTCGTTGAGGACTCCGTTTAGGATCCCCAGGTCCCAGGTCAAACCAGGGATTCTTCAACCCGACTGGATCGAGTATCTGTCAGGTTTTTATCTATACTTAGCTATGTTCATGTTAACTATTGGTACAAATATTTTATACGAGGGTATAATGGTAAATGAGATTACAACATGCTAAACGCAAATCCAAATTAAATCAAGGAGGACAATTACAATAACAACTTCTTCTGCCTTTACCCCTGCTACTGGTGTTTTGTTTTAGTTTGTTTTCTTTTTTATTAGTAAGATTCCAATGAATTTGGTAATATTTATACTGATATGATATATTTATTTTTGGCATAATTGAAACGGTTCTTCCATGATGCTACAGAAACGTGAAAGATAATTATGATTAGCACAAGTGTTTGTAGTTCTTTTAGTACAATAAATTGGGAGTATGTGAGTTTGAATCTCTGAAATTAAGAAAAAGATCAATAATTGTCATTTACATTTAGCTATGTTCATGTTAACGATTAGTAGATACATTTATATGAGGATATAATGATAAATGAGATTACAATACACTAGCGCAAATCCAAACTATATCGAGGACGACAATTACAATAACAACTTTTTCTGCCTTCACCCATGCTAGTCATGGTCAAAATTTCTATTCCTTTTTGTTTGTTTGCTTTCTTTTTTATTTTTTATTACTACTAATACGATATATTTATTTTGGTATAATTGAAAAGGTTATATCACCCAGCTACAGAAATGTGAAAGATAAATATGGTAAGTATAGTACAAGTATTTTTCGTTTTTTAATGCAACAAATTAAAAGTATGAGGGTTTGTATTTTCCATCTCAAAGAAAGAAGTATGTGTCAATTACTACTTAACTATGTTTAACCATTAGTATAAATGTTTTATACGAAGATATAATGACAAATGAGATTACAATAGGCTAACAACGCAAATCCAAATTAAATTGATGACGACGAATACAATAATAAGCTCTTTCGGGAGAGGGCACGGTGTTTTTAGAAGAGAAAAAAGACACGTCATATTTATAAATCATGGGAAAATTGCTCAACGACAGTGACAGACTTCGTGCCTTCTCCAACTTCCTTTTCTATTTATTTTTCTTCATTATGATTTGATGTGGGGTTAATCCAAGTTGGGGAGGAAGAGGTGCTTAACAAAAATATGGAAAACTAAGGCGAATATAGTTTAGTGGTAATTGGTACACATATTCAATTAAGATGTTGCGAGTTCGAATCCTTACCTTATATGTTGTACTTAAAAAATATATATATATATGGAAAAAATTCAAATAAGGGAAACAAAATTACATAAGTTGCAAAGGACTTGTTGTTCACGCTAGAATTCCAGAGAAATTATATAATTTGATTCTTCTCTCTTAAACTTGAAGCGGAGGTTGGGGTGCTTGTTCTCAGGCTTGGATCAAAGTCTTGTACACTTAAAATTTTTTTCAAGATTTTTAACTTTTCAAGTCTTTTCATTTTTGAAAGTTCGTTCACATAAAAATTCTTCAAGTCTTTGAATTCTTCAAAAAATTTCAGACAATCTAGTGATCTTCAATGTCTTTTCGATTTGTGTGCAGTCTCTTGTGAATTCTCTAACTTATAGACTTTATGGAAATTTTCCTCCCCACGAGGGAAGATTGACTCTCTATATAGAGTCTTTCGTGAACGTTACGTGGATTTGGACTCACCGACTAGGCTTGTGCTAACTTGAACCTTGCACTAACTTGAGCTTTGGGTTTGGGTTAATATTGGGCTTTGGACTCATCTAGTTGATTATTTAATGCATTTGAACTTTACTCGGGTTTGACCTAATTTCCTTTAGTAGATTTGAGTTTATTTATATTTTAGACTATGCATAGTCTGATTAGTCTATTTTATGGCATCATAAAAGACAAGTGGCTTTATTTGATTGGCCAATTTCATATATTTTAATTTAATTTGGAGACACATGAAGGTCCCAAATTGTAATTTTGTGATTAATTAAAGAAAATGATGTGGCAAGTTTTGATTGGCTAAAATTTATCACTATCACTTCAACACCATGGTCGAAATTGGAGGTACAGGAGTTTGAACCTTAAATCTTTAAGGGAAGAAGTAGGTGTCAATTATCACTTAGCCATGTTATTTTTTTTAGTACCTTAACTATGCTCATTTTAACGGTTAGTACAAGTGTTTTACGTGAGAATATAATAGTAAATACCAAGCATGTGAAAATTCAAACTAAATCGAGGATGACAACTACCATAACAACCATTTTCGGAAAGAAAAGAGACACGTCATATTTACAAATTATGGGGGAAATGCTCGACGGCTACAACGCAATGACAAACTTCCTGCCTTCTTCCCAACTTCCTTTTCTATTTATTTTTTCTTGATTATGATTTTGGTGTGGAGAGAGATGTGCTTAATAAAAGATGGAAAACAAAGCTTTAAATAAGGGAATTTTTTTTCTTCATAATTTGCAAAAAACATTTTCAGGATAAATTATAGGATAATATTTGCCTCCTTCCTTAGAACCACTAAATATTTTACAACTCATTATTTTTTTAAAATATTTTTGTTTTTACATTTCTCTCTCTTAATTGTCAAATATTTAATGTTGATAAGGACAAGTTTACTCTTTATTAGTGAGAAGTCAAATATTTTCCTTGTTCTCACACTTTGATCACTTCAAAATTCTTCAAGTTTTTTAAAATTTCAAGACTTTTGATTTTAATCCGAGTTTCTTCTATTTTTCGGAAGTCTCTTTTGAACTCTCTTACTTATAACGTTATGGAAATCTTACTCCCCACATATGAGGGTCGACCCCTCTATTTATAGAGTTTTCCATGGACTTTGTGTGGATATGGGCTCACCAATTGGGCTTGTGCCAACTTGAACTTTGGGCTTTGTTAACCTTGATTTTGAACCCATCTAGTTGATAATTTAATGCATTTTAACTTTATTTGGGTTTGACCTAATTTTCTTTAGTGAAGTTGAGCTTATTTATATTTTAGATCCAATCACCACGTGACATAGTCTGATTAGACTATTTTATGGTCTCGTAAAAGACAAGTGACTTTATTTGATTTTTCACTTTCATATCTTTTAATTTAATTTTGAGACATGTGTAAGATTCCAATTGTAATTTCGTGATTAATTTAAAGATAATGACATGAAAATTTGTGATTTGCCGAAATTACAAATAGTCAAAACCACTTGTTTTTTCTCGTTTTTTTGTGCTCTCCTTCTTTTCATTTTTTTCCCATCTAAACTATAAAATCTAGATTCATACTTTTTTTCATATTTGTTTATTTCCTCTTACGAGATTAGTGTCTCATCTACGATTTCAGTGACTTTCCGACTCGACTCACATCCATACTCACGAGTCACCTGTTTGAGTGATGTGAACAATTTATGACACTTTCTAGTGTAACTCACCTCCTGTACTTTTGTTGTCTATAGACTATGCTACCAATTCTTATATGTGCAAGTATACACAATCGTCGCAGCAAGTAATAAAAAGTTCGAATCCATAGAGACTAAATGCCCAATAGGAGTTCTCGGCCTCTTCTCAACTACTGATATGAGTCTTCTTCTCCTATTGACTTTCTCTAATGGTTGAAGAAGTTTTCTTGGAGTAAGGGTTGATTTTTTCAAGAATGAACAAGAGAATTGTCTTGGTGTGTGTGTGGAGGCTCCTCCTCTTGTTTGCATTTATACCCCCTTCCGATATTAAGGCAACAAAACAAGCTCTGTGGGACCTAACTTTCACTCTTAGGTGAAACCTCCAATTATTGTGGTAAATGCCGTTGAGGAGTCTTTTCATTGCTAGCTTTTTGTCTCTTTCTGGAACCGATATTGTAGCATCATCAAAACTGCAGCAAAATGCTCAAAATCATATCATTTAAACGAGCGCTAACATTAAACTCTTAGCCATATGAGAACATTGATTTATCTTCTAAAATAGGCACACCCATTGAATACTTGGGGCTGGATAAGGCTATCTTTAGCTATTTTATGCAACTTAGGCACAATTAAGTCTCTTTAGGAGAGTTATCAACTTTTCGGCACAATTGATCTACTCCTCTGAGTGACGAAAATAGTTTATGACACTATTTGACATGACTAACCCTCTTTGAGCGACGACACAAATAGTTTATGAGAGATATATTAAATGAACGCAAGTGTATCCACACCCCCAAACTGACTTGACGAGGAATCCATTCTCGCATTTTCTTGCTCGTTAACGCCCCCTTACCCCTAAACTAAATGGTTTCTCGTACTTGCTTAGTGTGCCCCCTTTGGTCGAGTAGTGACACCCACCACTTTTCACCGGTTAGAGAGGCCCCTTTACTCCGACAAAATCTAGGGTTCTTTGAACAATGTGATACGACTTAGCTCTTTCCCCTTTAATTCATTCAACATTTTCTTTGGGATTTATTATTAACCCAACCAGAGAGAGAGAGGAGGCATTTGCTTTATTTGATTCTTCCTGTTCCTTTAATGAAAAATGAACAATTGGTTTCCCAAATATCTTTAGCGGCTACAAAAGAGGTGACAGTGTATACGGGACTTAATTGATTTTGACGCTAAAGTCTTTGGATGGGGTTAGATGAGCAGCCTTTTACTTTTTTCTTCGGACTTCTTTCGATATGCTTGACATTATTTCCATCTACTCAAAGTATTATGGAGATATATTAAATTTATCATTTAGTATGTTGAGAGGGTATGTTAAGTTTACACACGCACGCGCACACACACATGCACATCTTCTGGTGGGCTGCTCGGTGTAGCCCTAGGCATTAGGTTCAGTGATGGTGTATGTTGCCATCTCGTGCGTAGTGATCGGGTGCATGTCGTGTGTGCCTTCGACCATCACCGTCCCATGCGTGTTTGTCCGAGACTCTGCTTAGATACCCCGAACAAGCATGCAAAAATGTTTTTGCAGGAACAAGTGAACATGTTTTCGCCAAACGCTTTTGGGATAGTTTTGGATGACCTTTTTGATCGATTTGATGAGAATCGAAGAGATTCATAAAAGTGAAAAGTTTAAATCATTAATTAATAAATGGAAATATTTGCATTAAATATTTTGCTATTCATTGATTAGTTTAAAAAAAAAAAAAAAAACTCCCTATAGGCACCGATGTAATTTTTAGTTGGACGACTTTCTTCTAGATGGATCATATTCTAGACCAGAGTAAAAATATTGGGGTAGTTACAAATATGACAAAAAAATTTAAAGAAATAACAAATTTAGCATCTACATTTTAAATTTGCAAATATAGCATAATTTTTAGAAAAAACGGAGGTCCAATAATAAAATGTCAAATTTACCCTCGTAGCATTGATATACCATTGATATAGCACTGATATATATATATATATATATATATATATATATATATATATATATATATATATATATATATATATATATATATATATATACTTGATATACATCTGATTTACTATTGATATACAACTGATATATCATTGACATATATATACTTAATATGTCTCTAATTTACCATTGATATAACCATGATATCTATTGATATCTAACATTGATGCATCTGTGATCTACTGATATCTACTGATGTATATCAGATATTAGTTACAAATATGTTTAATATTGCCACTGATATACATCAAATGTACATCAGAGATACATCAGATATATATCAGATAAGATATACATAGGTATATCATTACAAATATATTGAGTATATCATAAATTAGAGATACATCAGATGTATATTAGATGTATAATATGTACATCTGATGTATATCATAAATTCATCGGATGTACATCAGACATAGCTCGGAAATATACCAGAGATACATCGGACGTATATCATATATACATCTATCGGACGTATATCAGATATACATCCATATGGCGTATATCAGGTGTATATCAGATATTACAAGGGTAAAATTGGAATAATAAAAATTCCATCTAATTGACATTTTTGTAAATAGGTATAAAAGTTTAGCTACCCAATACAATTTTTCAAAAATATTTGTAATTTTAGATGGAAATTGAGATCTCAAAATGGTTACTTATACTTATATACTTACTTAAAAAATAGCAAAATGTTTCGAATGATTCACCCGCTCAAAAAGTAGAGAATCGTTACTAAATTTTTTGGTACGAAATTATCATTCACTAAAAAATTGGGAATACTATCGATTTTTTTTCTAACCCACTTTTTTTTGTACAAATCCTATTGATTTTTTTTTTCAACATTTTCAGAGGAGAATTCTACTAATTTTTTTCTCCAACCCATTAAGTTTTTAGGGGACCCTATATATATTTATATATATTATGGTTAAACAAATGAGAGCATACCTGAACTATTCGAAGTTAGGCGAACAAGACATATGATTCTTCGAAAAATCCTGCAATGACAAAGTATCCTAGTATCTTAATGATTGACGATTTATTAAAATCATTCATATATAACGTCTTACTTTTTGCCTAAGACCAAAGTGAAGTTATTTTTTAGATATAGTAAAATAAGCGATGGAAGAATTCAATCAACCCTTAAAATTAGGGTAAACATTTCCGTCATCCTATTGTTCCCCGTATAAAAAAATTACTGAAATTTTGGCATAGCAAATGTTGAAACGAAAAGTAGGATGAAGATCTTGATGAAAAAAAAAAAAAAGAAATTAAAGGATGAAGGGGTAAAACGGATAAACATGTAAAAGAAAGAATCCAGAAGTGATGCTAAAAAATATTATAATTTTAAAAAGATAACTGAATAAAAAATGGTAAAAGGATAAAATATACAAAACAGTTGAAAAAAATTATATGTACATTTGCCATTAACAAATATCGTTCGGCCAACTTTTCAAAATGGTGAGGTAAATAATGATAACCTACTCCAAATTTCTCTCTCCTTTTTTTAGAATATTTAATTGTGCAAGTCAAAAATCGACAAAACCAACGATATCTAGTCAAACCGAACCGAATGGTTTTGTCAGTTTGGTCGGTCTATACTATGGTTTCTAAACCGACAGTGGTTAGTCGGTTCGGTTTTGTTTTATTAAACCTAATCCCAATAAAACCGAACCCATGTATCCACTATTTTATTTTTCCATTTCTTAGTTTAGGTTCTTCTTTCAGCGCTCTGAATTAGTTTCAGTCCGCTCCCACTCCCACCACAGCAGCCGCCATTCCCTCAGGCTCAGAGTTCCGCCGCCGTACCGCAGCTCCGGCCACATCTGCCGCCTGTCGAAATTCCTTCGCGGTTCAACCTTAAATCCGAGCCGATCGAACCTTGAACACCCCGAGGTATAAGTCACTGACACTGGCTGGCATGGCTTTTACTTTTAGGAGAGAATAAAGGAAAAATGAAGAATTCCTAGAATGAGAAATGTAATTTCCAATCTCTTGGCTGTGTATGTTAAACAAGGTAGGGTTTTAGGACAGCCGTTTATCTTCTCCTTCTTCAGTACGCAAAACTACAAGCTCTTTCGCATCCGTGGAGCTCCATTTTCTTCATTCTCCAAAGGAATTTATCCTTCTCAACTTTCTGTTGGTCCATTGAAAGATGTTAGTGCAAATTCTTGTTTTCTTGTTGTACTTGGGAATGTTCAAATTTGTTTCTATCCTTTTTTTTTGCTGTTAGTATTGGGTTCATTTGATTTTTTCGACTCTTTGATCTCCAGATGGAACCGGGCAAAAAACCTGAAGTGGAAGATCCTGAGAAGAAAAAGAAGAAGGAAGAAAAGGTTTCTTTTCCCCTTCTATATTTATATTTGAGGATGTATTATAGGCTTGATTCTGGCAGCTTGACTCATTGTTTGATTCTGTTCTTTCCGTTGATTGTTTGGTACTTACTAATTGAAGGGAACTTTATTGAACCCTGAACTTGTCCATAAAAGTTTTCGAATCCATTGTCGTTTCTTGTTAAATTATTCTACACTTTAGTAAGATTCATCCAGTCATTGAATTCACCTAGTTTTAGTTGTTCGCTAGGAAATGTGCCCTGAAACTGTTTTACTGGAATTGATATCTCAACAAACTTAACTTCTTTGATGCATTGGATGTTAGTGCGTATCTAGGCTGAAGCAGCTTCAAGCAATTGTTTCTTTAGCACCTGACAATTTATCTTATGTAGTCTTATGTCGTATATTTTTGGAAGAATATTTGTTCAATGGATTGTTGGCTGATGAGCCTTCACATGGCAGGCAAGAGAAAAAGAATTGAAAAAGAAAAAGGCTTTAGAGAAAGCTTTGAAGCTGCAGGTAACCTTTTTTTTTGTTTTTTTTTTGTAAGTAACGTTTACGATTTATCGATCATAGTATGTTTTACAGTGCAGTTTAAGATATCATTCCTTGGTTTTTCACCTTTTTTTACTCAGCAAGTCGGCATCATTTGTATAAATATACAAATTGATGGCTTAAGTTTGTAATTGATATTAAAATTTTCCAACTTATTTTAGGCTCAACAAACATCAAATGCTCCTAAAAAGAGTGAGAAGAAAAATGCCAGACGAGGTGGAGATGAAGAAAATGCTGAGGATTTTGTTGACCCTAACACCCCTTCTGGTGAAAAGAAACTGTTGTCTCAGCAAATGGCAAAGCAATACAATCCAAGTGCAGTGGAGAAGTCGTGAGTGTGGCATTTTGATTCCTATGACTTTTCATGCCTTGATTAAATTGACTTCATGATGCAAATCATAAAATTCTTGTTGCGGATCTAGGTGGTATGAGTGGTGGGAAAAATCAAGATTTTTTGTTGCTGATGCTAAAAGCTCCAAGCCGCCATTTGTAATTGTGAGCTTCTTTCATGACTTTGATGTTTGGTGCTTGAATTTCGGAATATAAGATCGTCCTTTTGCATGTTTTTCAGTTTTTCATATGATGTGGGATAGAACTCTTATAACTTAAGTGTTTATTTAAGATTTTCCTTCATTTTATGCGTTTTGCTTAGACCATATGATGTCTATCCTTCTTATTTTGGACCAAAAGATTATGGTTTAAATTTGCATTAGTAAATTCCACATTCACGATTGTGTTTTTAGTTCTCATATGTTTTTCAACAATACAGATTATTTTATTTTTTTATTTTTTTTGGAGAAGAGTCACCAACACAAAAATTGTAACATGCGCACCTACACTACGGCCACATTCTTCCAAGAAATTATGTGACTTTGACGTCCATATGTTAGCACATTTATATTAATTAGATTTAAATGTATTCATTGAATTGAAAACTTGTGTACTAAAAATAAATTTCATTGATCTGTCACTGTATCTTCGTATTTGGCAGGTGTTGCCCCCACCTAATGTGACAGGGGCCCTCCACATAGGTCATGCTCTTACTACTGCAATAGAGGTGCCGTAAATGCATTGACAAACAATTTCTTTATGCTGTTCATATCTACTGTAAGAAACTTCTTTTCTGGTCCAAGTGATTTTTTTGGGTCATGCAGGATGCTATCATTAGATGGCGGAGAATGTCTGGATATAACACCTTGTGGGTTCCTGGGACGGATCATGCTGGGATAGCAACCCAGGTTTTCACTTTTTATGTGTTAGTTTTCATTTCTTTTGATATTGATGGGATGGGGCATGCTGGGCAAGAGCATGAATGAGGTTTTTACCTTAATGGTTCAATGTTAAACCCCAATAACCAGAATATTATTGAAATATAAAAGATAGAAGAATACAATAACTCTTAAGCATTTCAAGGTACTTGGACCCCTCCATCTCTTGATTATTATTACTCAAGCCTACAATTGCTTGCCTTCATCTCCTCCTCCTCCCTTATGTATATCCAATTCCTTGGTTAATGACTAATATACCCTGACTACCTAATAATATTTCTAACTATTCAAGTGACATTCCTATTAGTTGTCCCTTTGTTGATTGGGCCTTGTTTATTGGGAGGCTCTTTTTTCTGTAGTTTATTGTTTTTAATGAAAGATGTTACCCTTGTAAAAACAAAATAAAAGAACAAAAATTTCTAAGGTCATTCTTAGTTTCCATAAATTATTATCACTTATAGGATTGACTAATTCTTTAACTCGTCTTCAATGTTTGATTTAAAGCTTGATGGTAGAAGTAGCAATGGGATTACCATAATGGTGTACTTGCATTACAAAGTGAACTTTTATTTTTGAAGAATATATGGTTAACTGGTGTTATCTATTTCACAAGAGGCATAAGACTCGAGGCAAGGCAAAAAGTTTTTGTGCCTTGCTCTGAGGCTCGTAAGGGTTTTATAACGTTGCCCATGTGTGGCATATTAAAATAGGAATTATGCATTTGCTACCCACTATGCAAAATGTCACATCTAGGCATTTTTATTTGCATATGTTGATGAGTAAAATGTCATATTCCAGTGGCAATTGGTCTTCGCCATATCGTTGCTTAATTTTCATCTACTTATGCATATATGTAATATGATTGTCTAGAGTAAAGAGTTTCCCCTTTTCTTTTCGTGTAGGTTGTTGTAGAAAAGAAGATAATGCGGGAAAGGAATTTAACCAGGCATGATATTGGTCGGGAGAAGTTTATTTCTGAAGTAAGTTTGAACTCTACATCACTGATGTCAACTTTTCTTCTTTCTTTGGTGTTTTCATTTATTAAGCTGGCTTTCACTATCCATTTTACTTATGGTTGCATCAATTTTTGGGTACAGGTTTGGGATTGGAAAACCAAGTATGGTGGTACAATATTAAAACAGTTGCGCCGTTTGGGTGCCTCTCTTGATTGGTCCCGTGAGGTAATTGTTTAATGTATTCCTGCTTCAATTGCAGGTGATGTTACATTATTGACAGTACTAGCGCCATTATAGACCACAATACATATTTTGGATTTTTCTGTGACATTCTTTATTGCCTTTTAATTTTTAAATTTTGCTGCATACTCGTTTTAGTGCTTCACAATGGACGAGAAGAGATCAAAGGCCGTCACAGAGGCTTTTGTTAGGCTTTTTAAACGTGGACTTATTTATAGGTATGCCTGAAGTATAAGTTATGTAACATTTGTTCATTTTGAATTTTGGAGGTGATTAGTGGCCTTGGAAAAATAACTACCAAATACTTACTGGTTAGGTTGGCAAGCTATGAAATTAGATGTCTTTGAAGTAATGAGTTCAAGTCTTTGTTGCACTTGGATATTTACATCCTATAAAGTTAATTGATGCCAAATTTTTTCAGGTTTAGATGGTTCATCAGTAGGATCAAGGTTATGGCCTGCATAAACTTGCTTTGATGTTAAGGATCATTGTAAAAGAAAAGAAAGAAAATCTTTGGAGGGGGTTTCCTCTTCCCCGGCCTTCAGATTGTTTTATTTTAGTTTTGTGAATATTCCGCCTCTTCTGTTAAAATGATAATAAATAGAGGGAAAATGGTGCCTTGTGGTCCGGCATGACTGTGGCCGACATGCTTACACAAACAGGTGTTTCAATATTACTCTAACTAAAAGCTGGCATGTACGATACTCAAAGATGTCTATATTCATAATAGAAAAAGCTTAACAGTTGAGTGTTATTGGAAAGTATCTAATTTTTGGATAGGATGAAGAAATTATGGTTGCTGATTAATGTTACAATATCAGTAATTTGACATGTGTTTATCATTTTCGTCCAGGGATTTACGTCTGGTGAACTGGGATTGTGTCTTGCGTACTGCAATATCTGATATTGAGGCAAGTTAATTACTATGAGGGGCGTGTTTTCTTAATCTATTATGTATTTATTAATGCTTCTGTCCATGTTTAGGTGGACTATATTGATATCAAAGAGAACACTCTTCTCAAGGTTCCGGGATATGAGAACCCTGTGGAATTTGGTGTTCTGACCTCATTTGCTTATCCCCTGGAAGGGGAATTAGGCGAGATTGTGGTGGCCACTACCCGAGTAGAAACTATGCTTGGTGATACTGCAATTGCCATTCATCCTGATGACACGAGGTACAAGCATCTTCATGGAAAATATGCTATTCATCCTTTCAACGGAAGGAAGCTTCCTATAATTTGTGATGCAATTCTTGTTGATCCAAAATTTGGGACTGGTGCTGTTAAGGTAGGAGTTTCCTTTTTGCTTCTGAGGTACTAATGTTAACTTACTTTTTTATTTTGCTTTCATGATTCAAGTGTTTCTCCTCCTCCCCTCCCCCGTTTCTTATTTCTGCAGATCACACCTGCTCATGACCCGAACGATTTTGAGGTCGGAAAGCGTCATAATCTTGAGTTCATAAATATTTTTACTGATGATGGTAAAATAAATAGCAATGGTGGCTCAGAGTTTGCAGGATTGCCACGTTTTAAAGCACGAGAGACAGTAGTGGACGCCTTGCAGAAGAAGGTATTATACTAGAGCTACTTATCTATTCTTAACTATTTTTTCTTCAAACTGCTATTAAATTGTGGGGCAAGCCCTAGCTGGGTTTGTTGACCCAGAATGCTAATGACTAGTAAACTTTGTTTTTATGGGAACATTAAGATAAAACTATCTTTTGTTGCTTTTAATTGAATTTTCCTCCCACAATTTATGCCAATTTTTCAACTTGCTTTTTAAACCTGCAAAGTGCATCTTTTGAAATGAAGGGACTGAAAGTAGTTGACACATTTGAGCAAGTTCACGTCTAATTTGTATGTCTCATACCCATGAACTCGTAATCAGAGTTTGGCACATTTAATTTTGATAAAATTTGAGCATAAATTATCTCATTTGATGTAAAATTCTTTCTTGTTATTATATTTAATAATATGTTTTATGTGCTACTATCATAAGATTGTAGTGTTACGTAAAGCTCTGTAGAGAAATATACTGATAATGATAGAAATACAGAAGGGTTACTACCAAGTAATTTGAGGTCTTGGACCCCCTCCCTCTCTCGGGATTACTCAAGCCTGCACTAACTAAATCAATGTCGACCTTCATCTCATCCCACTCTCTCTAGTCTCTATTTATAACCAATAACTTGGCTAATAACTAATAAGGGCATTTTAGTTAAGCATGGAACTACAGAGCCATCTCATGATGGTTCAAGTGGTCAATGAGGACCAATGTAAATAGCAAAGGACTTAGAGGGAATGTGTTCAAACCATGGTAGCCACCTACCTAGAATTTAATATCCTAGTCAACCAAATGTAGTAGGGTCAGGCGGTTGGCTCGTAGGTGCACGTAAGCTGGCCCGGACACACGGATATCAAAAAAAAAAAAAGTTAGCATGGAACTACATGCTCCACTAACAAATTTATTTTCATCTACTTGATGCCAGTTTTGGCTCATTTGAGAGTGCAGAATTATATTCAAGTCATCTTTGTTGTATAATAGCTATTATATGTGACCATCTAAATTAATGATTGTTACGTTGCAATTTCCATGAGGTATCTTATATGTCTGTAGGGTCTTTATAGAGGTGCTAAAGACAATGAGATGCGTCTTGGCCTTTGTTCAAGGAGCAACGATGTTGTGGAGCCAATGATAAAGCCTCAATGGTATGTTAATTGCAAAGATATGGCAAAACAGAGTCTTGATGCTGCAACGGATAATGAATCCAGAAAGATTGAGATCATACCAAAACAATATTCTGCCGACTGGAAGAGGTTATCTTGCTTATTTGACTAAGTTGCATTGCATTTACACTTAAAATAAAATTGTGAATACGATTTGTTGGTATAAAATGTGAGGTTCTGAAATATTATTTTCAATGTTTTGGGTTCATCTTGGTGCATTCTCTATAAGTTCATTTACATAATAAATTACAATTATTTTTTACATATGCAAATAGAAGGAATTTTTTATGTATTCTTTTGGATATGAGTGGGATAATGTCTTATGTCCCCCGTTCAGTTGTACCTCTCTTTTATTTCAATGAGAGTTCATTTCCTAAAGTGTTATGGCTAAATTGTTGTTTCTTGTACTTTCTTAGTTTGGGCATGAGTTTTCATTGACCTCTACCTTAATTCCATCGCCATCCTTTTGCTCTGGCATGTGAAGCATTGTTCTAATATAGGTTGTATGCCACAGGTGGCTAGAGAACATTCGTGATTGGTGCATCTCAAGGCAACTTTGGTGGGGTCATAGGATTCCGGCATGGTACGCTACATTGGAGGATGATCAACTGAAGGAGTTTGGTGCTTACAACGATCATTGGGTGGTTGCAAGAAGTCAGGAAGAGGCTGAGGTGGAGGCTAAACAAATTTATGCAGGAAAAAGGTTCCATTTAGCACAAGATCCTGATGTGCTTGATACTTGGTTTTCCTCGGGTCTCTTTCCATTATCTGTGTTAGGTTGGCCTGATGATACTGAAGATCTAAAGACATTCTACCCAACATCAGCGCTAGAAACTGGTCATGACATTCTGTTTTTCTGGGTTGCTCGCATGGTAATGTTAGGAATCACGTTAGGTGGAGATGTACCTTTCCGAACGGTAATACAACTTCTCCCTATTTTTCACATGCTAGAAACTTTTTCCATTCCACCTCGTATCCACATCATGTGACAAATGCACTCTAAATTGATTATTTTAGATATATTTGCATCCGATGATTCGTGATGCGCATGGACGTAAGATGTCCAAGTCCTTGGGAAATGTCATTGATCCAGTTGAGGTGATAAATGGGATATCTCTTGAAGGCCTTCATAAAAGGCTGGAGGAGGGCAATCTGGACCCCAAAGAGTTGGCTACTGCCAAGGAAGGACAGGTTAAGGACTTCCCTAATGGTATTTCTGAATGTGGTGCAGATGCTCTCCGTTTTGCATTGATCTCCTACACTGCTCAGGTTTGTCTTTGGTTGTGAATTTATCTGCTGTTTCTAGAAATTGTGTAACTGATTACTGATTACTGCTCTCTCTCTCTCTCCCCCTTGGTTCATCAGTCTGATAAAATAAATTTGGATATCCAAAGAGTTGTCGGTTACCGTCAATGGTGCAATAAATTATGGAATGCAATCCGATTTGCTATGAGTAAGCTCGGAAATGATTATGTTCCAAGCAATAATGTGACACCGGACACCTTACCATTTAGCTGTCAGTGGATACTGTCGGTACTAAACAAGGCTATATCCAGAACTGTTTCATCACTGGAAGCATACGAGTTCTCGGATGCAACCACTGCTGTCTATTCATGGTGGCAATACCAATTATGTGATGTCTTCATTGAAGCAATTAAGCCATACTTTTCCTCCAATGACACAGAATTTGCGTTGGCAAGAAGTCACGCACAAGATACATTATGGTTATGTCTTGACAACGGATTGCGATTGCTTCACCCGTTTATGCCTTATGTCACAGAAGAACTATGGCAGCGCCTTCCGTCCCCAAAGAGTAGTGCGAGGCTAGAATCGATTATGATATGCAACTATCCATCCGTGGTAGAGGTTAGTTTTTCCTTGAAGGTGCATGCATATGAATCTATGAGGTTCCATCATGGTATAGCTCCAAGGTGAATTTGAGGATAATGTTTAGTAAAACTGTATAGGATAGGTCCGGTTTATATTGTTAATGTAGTTATAAATACTGCACCTTCTAGTTCTTGATTATGACTCAACCCGGAGTTTCTTCCTTCTTGAATGTTATTGTTATGTAATTGAAAGGTCAGGCTGATGACTTGGCCGATCATATGCATCTGTAATCATGAAATTGCTGATTAGGGTTCTTGAATTCTTCAGGAATGGACTAATGACGCTGTGGAGAATGAGATGGATCTTGTAGTGTCCGCTGTTAAATCTCTAAGGTCACTGGCAAAAGAAAGCCGTGAAAGGTTTGTTATCAATTTCACGATTGTTCTACTTGACGTTGCAAAAACAATTCAATCTATTGTTAACTTGAAGTCTACGAAGCTGGGTAGTGTTTCACTTAAGAATCTACATTTTGTCATTTTTTCTTTTCATTAGCTGTTTAGTTAACCTGTGGAGATTTAAGGGAGTGATTTTGGTTTTGTCATTTTCTAAAATCATTTGTATATCATTGTCAAATTTTGACAATTATAAAAATGATTTTGACATGACCAAAATCATTTCCAAACGTGCCCTTACATCTGTCAATGAACTTCAAGCGATTTAAGAAAATGGCAAAAGTGATTTAGGCATCTCATTCATGCTTTTAAACTTTTTGGGAGCTGTTTGATCCAATTTATCGTGAGATGCCATGGTCCGGGAAGAAATAGATGTTAATGAGATGATTAACAATGGACATATGGTTCTGTAAACTGTTGGGGGTGGGGTCTGAGTTCTTTAAAATATAATTATGGACCTTTGACATTGGCCATGTGTAATATGATTTTCCCTCTTTTTATCTGAGCTGTTTTGTTTTAATTTAATTCAGGAGACCTGGCTACGTGCTCCCTCGAAATGATGCAGTTACCGAGACCGTCAACAAACGCAAGTTGGAAATAGTGACCCTTGCCAATTTATCATCTTTAACGGTATAGTTCCATTAATATGATAACAATAATAATAGTCTCTCTTGCAATTTCCTATTCTAGGGGTGGGGGATGAGTTCTCTTTCATGTTTACTTTGATCCAATCATCATCTCTATTAATCTCTATTCAGGTAATCAACGACCATGACGCCGCTCCGGTCGGGTGTGCAGTATCTGTTGTAAACGAAAACCTATCAGTCTATCTCCAGTTTCAAGGAGTGATTTCTGCTGAAGCCGAGCTCGAAAAGATCAGGAAAAAGATGGACGAGGTTAAAAAGTAAGCTGCCTGCTTGGTTCTAAGCAAAAATGGTTACATCTGCATCTCATCTCATTTTTTGGTACCCTGACATTTTATCTTATATCCATCATCATTTGTATACTTAGTAATCTTTTTCATTCGTGGTGCAGGCAACAGGAGAGGCTGACGAAGATGATGGACGCGAACGGATACAAAGAGAAGGTCCCGGCGCATATTCACGAGGAGAACATGAATAAGGTAGCATCCCTTATGCAGGAGCTTCTCTCTCTTGAAGAAGCAGGGCAGCATATTGAGGCTCACAAATAAACACTCAACTAAAAATGAGTGGTTTTGAAGCCTATTCTTAGTTTTGGGGAGATGTCGTCCCATTTCGACCTATTCACAATTTCTATTTAATCACTTGCTGCTGATTGTTTTACTTCCCATTCTTGTGGGGATCGTTGTACGGTACATTTGCCGAATTACATAATATTCAAGTTTCATTGGGAAGCTCTGGTTTCTCTCTGATTGGGATATGTTGGCCTTCTCAAATAGGCAACTCATTTGCTACCTTCATATTCTAAAATATGTAAATATCTATTTAAATTATGTATAAATATCTACTTTTAGGGTAACGGCATATATGGCCATTTCAAACAATTTTCACTTTGAAGAACCGACTTATTTTGACATATGAAAATATTTACTAAATTTTTGGTACGAAATTATCCCACACTGAAAATTTTATCCCAACTTGATTTTATAAGGAAATTCTACTGAATTTTTTTTTTCTTGACCCACTTTTATATAAGAATTATAGTGCAGCAAAAATACCTATAATTTAGAAGAAAAGATTTATTAAATAAAAATCTTAAATATAATTTTTTTGAAATTGATGCCACGTGGTTTATGTCAGTGAATCTCTATAATTGGAGTTCATTTTCATTTGCCACTGCACGCAAGAATATATAATAAATGTTAATGGAAAAATACAATTAGAAGGGTAAATATTAACCATCAAACTAGAGCGATACTTGAGTAGGTTAAATATAATGCAAATAAAAATATATAAAACATATATCCTAGAAAGCAACTCGAGAAAACGATGGAAGAGGCTTCTACTTCCAAACTCCAAAGCAATCCAAATGGCTCGAAAATTCGAGCATATACCTCTTGATTCAATTAACTAGAAGAAACTTGAAGCATATACCTCATACAATGATAACACCGTAACTATAAAAAACATTAGTTTGGTTGTATTCTTAATTCTCTGCAATGTGCAGAAAGATATTCATGAAAAATGCATTAGAACAAACTCTTACTAATGCTTCTTAGTTTTTTTAATCTAAAAAAAGTACTTTCTGTAGTCGACTTTAACAATGCTTCACTAATACAACTTTGAATCAAATTATTGTCTGCTTCAGTCTATGACTATCGGGTCTTCAACACATCTTTTGCTCTCTTATGCTTAAAGAAAAATTTGCTCATGTTTTCAGTTTTTGTAAATATTTGAAATACGGATTGATGCTTTGACATAGTAATTAGATCTCATCTTCATAGACAAACTTGAAATTTACTATCCCAGGTAAGATCCATCCACGAAGATAGGGTTGTTGTACAAAATGTAATTCTAAGTAATTGCTCCACAGGATGAAAGTGATGATGGAATAAATAATGGAAATTAAAGGATGAAGGTGATCATCGAATGGACACTATAGGTTAAAAGGATAAACATATAAATCAAACGATAAGAAAATAATACAATTAAAAAAGTATTACATCAATTAAAAATATTAAAAGATAGAAACAATTTAATATAAGAGAGTAACAAAAAAATCACAGAATAGTTTGGATGGTTTGAGACTTCAAGGAATATTCTCGAGATCTTAAGTTCAGACCACAAGGAACGCAACTAACTTTGAGGATGAGTTTGATAGAGTAGGTTGCATTTAAATTATTACGTTTATAAGTATAATACAGGAACAAAATGACCTGGAGTACAAATTACTTGTGCAACGCATACTCAACCGGGGTAGAACTAGTTAGTAAGTAGCAACTCAAACTATGGGTTCCTCTCAATAATAATGTACACCCACAAGTTTTTATGCCTTTATTTATTTATCTATTTATCTATCTACTCATGGATTTTTTTTTTCTTTTCCTTTTCTTTTTTGGAAGAACCGTACTTTGTAAAAAGATATAAAACCAGTACGGAAATATGAGAAAACGAAAGAATTATTTCCCCCTTTCATTCCCCACTCATAATTTAGTTATTAAATCGAGTAGCTCCACAGCGACATGTCGTCGGCGTCGAGATCCATGTCGGGCGCGTATGTGTGGTGCGGCGGCGGCAGCAGCATTGCTTCCGCCATGTCGGCCAGCAGGCCCGGCATGCCGAACTCCGCCTCCTCGTCCATGAAGAACACGTCATCCTCCGCCGCCGCGGCCGCCGCCGTGTCAGGTGGCCGGAAGGCTTCGGCGGCCTGGGCGGCGGCCTTCTGGATGTCCTTGGGGTGGAGGGTCGGGGGGAGGGGGAGGCGGGAGGCGGAGTCGGCGAAGTTGAGGCAAGCGGCGCGGCCCCTCAGCGCCATGGCGGCCACGTCGTGGGCTCTGGCTGCCATTTCAGCGGTCGGGAATGTGCCCAGCCAAATCCTGCTCTTCTTGTTCGGCTCCCGGACCTCGCACACCCACTTCCCGGAGTTCCGCCGCCGGACGCCGCGGAACACCGGGTGACGTGTCTCCTTGAACTTCTTCCGGCCGGCGCGCTTCTTAGGACATCTCGACGCCAGAAGAAGCTCCTCGTCGGAGACGCTGGTTCGGGAGCAACACGACGTCGCATCGGAGGACGAAACATTATCCATTCTCTGATTATTATTATTATTATTATTATTATTAATTTTTTGTTTTGTTTTGTTTTGGGAGAATGAATTTATAAGAATTCGAACGCTGAAACACGGATTGGGGATTCGGAGGATACAGTCTGTTAATCTGATGGGACGGTTTTCATTTTTTTGGGATGATGTGGCTGCTTCCTCAACTTCTGCTGACACGTGTCCAACTTGTCTTGTCTGACGATTTCTTTTCAAGGGGGCTTTGAGTTTGACTGGGATTTGTGAGCTGTCACTGAGAGGGAGGGGAAGCTGATGTGGATGCCTTCTTTTTTGCTGCTTCTATGATGACGTGGACACTCCTTCTAGACTTAGTCGTACATACTTCTAGTTCTACTACTACTACCCAAGTGATTTATTGCATAATTAATTTTTATATTTTCTTTTTTGAAAAACTTTAACTTAAATTTTGTATAAAGGTGTTCGTGGTGAATTCTAATAGATGAGAGGATTGAGGGGCTTTGCCTTAAGTTGATGTTCAAGTCAGTGGAATTTGAATATGTTCTCGAGACGAACAATATATCTAATTTACGTACCTGCATACATGAGTTTGTTCATGTGGATATTGATATGTGAGATTGAAGGATTCTAGGCACAAGATCTGTGATTAGTAGACGTGTAGTTGAGAGTGTTTTACTCCTTCACAAAGTCAATTGTTTGACCTTATTAAAAGTTGTGGGTTCAAATTCAAATCTCACCTTCATATTCGTGGTATGATTTATTTCAATCTAAAAATATCAATATGATATGTTGGTATACATATCCAATTCTTTTCCTCATTTAGGGAAGATATTTTCTTTAGAAAAATATTTAGGGAACTTGAAAAACAATATTTAAATTTATATTTTGAAAAAAATTGAAAACAATCCTAAGAAGCAAGTTATTTGATTTTATTCTTTCCAGAATTAATTTTTGGAATATCTTTTAAAAATAATATGAAACAAGTAACACAAACAATTACCAAATACTTCGACTTTTTCTATAAAACTAAATGATAAACAAAAAATATGAGCGTTATCGAATGAACCTTTAAATATTTACCACATTAAATTTTGGTAATTTTTTGATAAGTAAAACGGAAAAAAAAAGAAGACACTTTTTTACTTTAAAAAAATGAAAAATTCTTAAAAATTATTTTTGTTTACATGTACCAAAAGAAAAGGATTGAAATAGAAGGAGGAAGAATCTAAGAAAGTGCGAAAAGAGTGAATTATTAATGGAAAAAAATGGAGCATTAAGGAAAGGGAAGGTTGGAGAAGGTTCGAGGGTGCTGATGTGGACAACAAGACAAATAAATATCTTTTGGATGTGACGTCACACAGTACCTTTTTCTTTTGCAACACGGTTACAGTTGGTTGCGACCGTCTCTTCCCACGTTTTCCCGCGGAAACGCGTGGACCACGTGCCTTATTTATCCACGTCATCATGGGCCCCACCCTGATTTCTTTGCTCTACTAAACTAACTGTCATTTTCGTTCAACTCACCTTTTTTTTTTCTAATTTTATTTATTTTTACAACCATTTTTTTAATAACTATCATAAAATTGTTTATTTGGATATTAAATTTTCTAAAGCTTTTATTAGATGGATTTTGGTGGTTGGGGAGCTCACATACTAGGAATACGAACTACTATTTGTCACGTAAATAAAGAAAATAACCAAATTCATTTAATTTTATGCATTTTTTTATAAAAAATATTGTTAATCCATATATACTTAGAGTTTGTTAAACTTAGTCTTAGAATTTAAATTTGATCCAAATAAGCTATGAATTTAAATGAGTTATGAAATTATATTTGGATTCTTTAAAAAAAAAAAAGAATATGGGCTTTTATATGGCTTGATTTTAGCCTATTTATTATTATTTATTTACCCTTTCATCAAGAATACCGGGTTGTTTTCTTTTTCTTTTTGAATGATAAGGCATATGTAGATGCTTCCTCAAGTAGGCCAAGTCCAATATCTCACTTATTATTTTTCGTTTATAAGATGAAAAATATGTGTGTTTTTTATTATTTTTTATTATTGTCTTCTTAATTACGATATCAATTTATTATCAGAGAGAAAGAGACAATTAGATAATAGAAAACGTGTTGTACTATGTAGATTCTATTTTGATTTGCGAAACAGTATTTTATATACTAATAATTTGTATTTTAATTTCAAATTCTAGAGAATTATATAAAATTAATTTTAAATAAAACTAGATTTGGGTTTTTGATCATTTGTGCGTTAATTAGAACCACATAGTATAAAATTGCCTCGAGGATTATTTAAATTTGGCCACACTTACGATAACATATTTTAACATACAAAAATATGCCACATAGTATAAAATTGCCTCGAGGATTATTTAAATTTGGCCTTACTTACGATAACATATTTTAACATACAAAAATATATTACACAAAAAACCGTAGAAGTGAAAAAGAAAAAAGGTCAAGGTGCGTTGGAAGTGATTTTGGCCAAAATCATTTTTGTCATGTCATAATCACTTCTCTCTTCACTAATCATGTTTGACAAATAATTACAAAGTTGATTTTAGGAAAATTTAAAATCACTTTAAATTCATTTTTAAGGCATCACTGATGATTTAAAAAATATCAATTATATTTAAATTTATTTTTTAAAAACACTTTTTCTACTATCACTCTCAAACACACCCTTAACATATAACGGTTACTAAATCAAATATGGACTATAACAATCAAATTTGTAGAAAAAGAAGATCTCATTGAAGTTGCTAGCCTATCTCATGCTTTAATCCATGCCTTGATGAAAAAATATGGACTTTTTGTTAGAAAGAAAAAGAAGACAAAACAGGAAACGAACAGTCTTGTATTGTGGAACTCACTGCCTTGAAAGCAAATTCAACACGACTACGATGTTAAATCGTGTTTTGCTGATTGCTCCTGAGATTAACACAATCTTCACCTTAGACTAGGATTCAAATTACGAATAACTTACATGTGTTGTAATATGAATTTAATTTCAAATTTGAATATTTGGTAATAAAAGTAATATAAAAATAAGAACAAAAACAGTATTTTCAAAGGTGTCTCCTCAAAGAGGAAAAAGAGACACATCGAGGAAAGGAAGGAACTGTGAGACTCGGACTGTGACCGAGTCCATAAGGAAAGAAAATGTCAAAAGACACGTGTCAGAATAAGAGGGAGCAGTCAGTTTCAGTAGGACAACTGATTGTACCTTTAATCCAATCCCATCGTCTGACGCGCAAAAATAACTGACAGTTGACAGAACCCACGTCGATGTTTGCTTGGATTTGCCACTTTCAGTTTTAGCTGTGTTGTTGCTTTAATAGTAAACTCCTCGTTCCATGGCTTTTTTTTTTATTACACCATTTTCTTCCTTTGATCAAACAAATACTATTAAATCAACTCTTCGCTCGAATGTCGTTATACCAGCCAACTTGATCAAACAAATACTATTAAATCAACCTCTCATACATAGTCATAATAATCTTTTTGAACTCAGAATCTCTTGATTTGAGGTATATGTCAATTACCTCTGTGTTATGCTCGCTTTGACAGTCATATTACCCATTAATAAATATTATTATATCATTCTCTTTTCCATTTCAACCCTATGACATTGATATTTATTCATATGCTAAAAGTGATAATATATTATTATCATGTGATTAATGGTCCTAAATTAGCACCTTTATTACTTTTTTTTTAAATATATAAAAAATGAAAAAAAAAACTCACATGATATCCATTTTACAAATTCAAATGAGATGTATTTGATAATTGCATGGTACCACCCTGTAGCTCAAAACACATATTTCAACTTATAATATCATTATCATTTTATCTCACATGATAATTCTGATCAATGAGTTTGATTAAATTAATTATTGAAAGGACAAAAGATGCTACAAATGACTGTATGACATATGTTTAAGGTAGATAATACTGTTTGATAACAATAATTTCTAACAATCCAATTATATTGTCCCTTTTTTATGTCATAAGAAAATTTATTTATTTTTCAACTTATTATTTCTTTTAGTTTCATATTTTTCACTCCATTAATTGCCAAAGCAGCTTGTTGCGAAGTTTGAGATTGTTTTATATTATATGCCCATGTTTATGATCTTTATATTTCAATGTTGATCAAATAAAGTGGATGTTATAATTTTTATTTTACAAATTTAGTGGCAGACATTCACATTTTTTTTAGTACAACAACTTAGAGATACGGAGATCGAAATTCCGATTTCGAGGAAAGGAATATATGTCAATTACCGCTCATGTTGCGGTAGATATAACGACAAGTTATAACCACTAAATTTTATGGATATTGGAGAATTTTTTTAAAATAATAATATTAATCGGCTACATATTTTTAGTTGGATAAAAAGTTATTGTCAAGATACAATTCTATTCCCCAAATTTAGCAAAATCAATTTATATGTATAAAGTTGTGCCAGTGAAAATGCATTAACATATTTTCTATGTATGGAATCCATCAACAAACCAACGTACAGATTTAGATTGGAACGACTCTCAACTGATTATTAAATTTTTCTATTTATTTATTTATTTATTTTTGAATTTAAACACATTGATTTAGACGAAAGAATAAACATAAAACATATAGTTTGTAGATTCAAAGATGTTTAAGCTTCAATGGCTCTCTTTCTTCCTCTAATTGCAACTTTGGGTTGCTTATTTTTTTTTATATGGAAGCAAATGTCTCCAATGATTCAAATGCTATAATTATTAATGTGAACGATACATTATCTTTTCAGATTCAATTCATTATCCACATAGCACTTTATAAATGTTGTCCGATCTTATTCAAAAAGTTAAAGATGGTGGGCTTGATACGATCGAGACATATATATTTTGGGATCGTCATGAGCCTCAACGACGAAATTATGATTTCTCTGGAAATCTGATTTCATCAAATTCTTCAAACTTGTCCAAGATGCTGAACTTTATGTTGTCATGAGGATTGGTCCTTATGTGTGTGCTGAGTGAAACTATGGAGGCTTCTCAATGTGGTTGCACAACATGCTAGGAATCCAACTACGAACGGATAATCAACTCTACAAGAATGAAATGCAAACTTTCACTGAAAAAATATTGAATATGTGTAAACAAGCAAACCTATTTGCATCACAATGAAGACCAATAATCTTAGCTGAAATTGAGAATGAGTATGAAAATGGAGGAAAAACATATATCAATTGGTGCGCTCAAATGGTCGAATCTCTCAATATTGGCATTCCATGGATTATGTGCCAACAGAGGGTGATACTTCATAACCTATAATTAATACATGTAACAGATTTTATTGTGATAAATTTACTCCTAAGAGTCCTAGGAACCCAAAAATGTTTACTGAAAATTGGGTGGGATGATTCAAAAAATGGGGCGATAAAGACCCTTACAGTAGAAGATGTAACATTTTCTATGATAAGATTTTTTTCAATCTAGTGGCGACAACTATTACATGTATCATGGAGGCACCAACTTTGGAAGAACATCGAGAGGTCCATTCATCACTACGTCTTATGATTACAATGCCTCACTTGACGAATATGGAAACTTGAATCAACCCAAATGAGGGCATCCCAAACAACTCCATGCATCAATAAAATTGGGAGAGAAACTTCTCACCAATGGCACCGATTAGACAAAACCTATAGTAGCTCGTTTACTTTAACAAAATTCTCTAACCAAACAACGGGGAAAGGTTCTGTTTCTTGAGCAATACTGATGATAGCAATGATACCTCCATAGATTTGCAGGTTGATTGAGAATACTTTGTGCTGGCTTGGTCTGTGAGGATTCTTCATGGTTGCAACAATGAAGTTTACAACACCAGAGGTTAATTCTCAAACATTTATGTTTCTAAAGGAGCAAAATGAGAAGGAAAATGCACAACTTTCGTGGACTTGGACTTCAAAGCCCATGAGAGACACTCTACAAGGGAAAGGTACATTTAAGGCAAACCTTCTCACCACTGTTGATGTGAGTGTTGATGTGAACGACTACTTGTGGTATATGACGAAGGTGGAAACCAATACGACATCTTCTCTTTAAAATGTATCATTGCGAGTGAATACAAAGGGTCATGTGCTTCATGCTTATGTAAATAGAAGGTATATTGGGTCACACAAGAGAAATGATGGCCAAAGTTTTGTGTTTGAGAAACATATTCTATTGAAATTGGGAACCAACATTATAACCCTTTTGAGTGCTACAGTTGGAAACTTTACGACCCTAACTCAATAGACGCATGATGGCTCGAACTTGGATCTTGGTGTCAACATTAAAGCCTCTTGGAACGTAGTGATGTTTTCGAAATGATTCTTATTAATCAAGTATAATTATACCAGGTCCAAAAGAATATGTATTTATTTTTCCGACTAAAAAAGACATAGTATAAACTTTGAGGGTAATAGGATTCGTATTTCAAGAATTAGTTTAAAATATGATCAATCATTAATTAGGATACTATGTATGTGTCAAGTTTTTTACATTTATGTTATTATTTAACACTGGATTATTCAGCATTGAAAGATAAAAAAATGAATGACAAATAGGTTTCAAAATTAAATACTCATTTGTGGTACTGGACTTTCAATGGTTAGTGAGACACCTAAAGTCCTATTGATCAAAATGATCAATGTTTGAGCCTTTGTATCCTTTGATAGAAAGATTATTATACCTTTGTATCCTTTGATCACAAGTTCTTACAAAGTTCAAAAATAAAGTAAGTACCAATGCAGTAACGATTGAAATTAAAATTGGATTGTAATAACGAGTAACTGAACTTAGAGTTTTAAGTATTTGTTTATAAAATGTAAATAACGAAAATTAGTCTCAACTCTCAATAACACGTATATCTATATATTAATTAAATTTATCCAACCATAAACTTAAGTTTTTGGACCGAGAGGTAGTTTATTGATGATATTAGAGTGGGTAATCATATATTCAAACAACTGCATCATTATTTTCTTCTAATTTATTATTATTTCCATTAACTTAACCATCATGAGATGGCTCAAGTGATCAATGAAGAAGAAGAAGGTGCGCGCAAGTTGGCCCGGACACAGATTCAAAAAAAAAAAAAATAATAAAATTATTTCCATTAACTTAACAACTACGTGGTTGTCAACTAATATTAATAACTTTTTTGAGAGAAGATTTGATATAGGGGTACTTTTGAAAATAAAAAGAAAGTATTTGTTTTAAGAAGGAAAAACTACAAATCTTTTAACCCCGTGACACCCACGAACGGAGATCTCTTTCGTCGTTCTCTCTAGTCTCGCCGCCGCTTGTTGCCACCGTCGCCGCCGCCGGTCGTTGCTGAATTACTCCCCCTCAGTCGCTTCATACCGCCGCCGTCGCTGCCCTCGAATCTCCCGCAATCTTGCCCTCTCTGCCCTAAGATCGGGTAAGTCATAACTTTGTTCATTCTACCCTTCGTCCCTACTTTCGTTGCTCTCGTCTCCGGATCTGCAATTAAATCACGAGGTTGACATTCATACTTGTTTTAGCCATTTATTTAGTACTGATGCTTGACGAGTGACTTTACAATTTTGAGTCGTTTGAATTTTAGAATTTAAAAATTGAAATTCTGGAAAATCAGTGAACTTGATTGTCCTTGCCCTGAGGGGTAAGTTATGTCAGCTTCCCTGTACTGTACCATTAAATTTGGTTGTCCTTGCCCTGTTTCTCTCAATTTCAAAGAAAAACCCACTAGTAATGCTTTGGCCCTAATCTTCACTGTTTCTCCCCGTCTGCTATATATATATATTTGGGTTTGTGTAATTATCTGTAATTTACTGAGAATTTAAATTTTTTCCCTATCAATGAATTAGTTAACTGATTCTCCATCATTTACTTACCCCAGTACAGAATTATAATTTTTTTTGTTAGAAGTAGACTTTAAGCATGCTTGCTAGGTGGAGTATTCTTGAGTAAAGGCCATTTAATAGTTCCAACTAATCGAACTTGACTATGAAAGTTAAAAAGTGAGGAGGGTAAGGGTTAACTTAAGTTCCTAATCTATAATTAGAGATGGAGACAAGTAGAACAGAAAAAGTATAAAAAATGACAAGTGAATTTCATTCTATATGCGTATGTGGCTGAAGTGAAGAATTCTTTGGTGTATAAAGTTCTCTTGAGAATGAATAGTTACAATTAAGTAAACTTGATATAGTATTCTTCTACAAGATCTCAAAAAGATTTTTCGTATTCTAATTATTGGCATTTTCCTTTTAAGTTTGCTTGCTTTTTGCAGTTTTGGGTTGCTCCCCTTGCACTTTTGGTATATTTTATGTCAATGTCCAATGTATTTTGTATGAGTGGAACTTTCGTTTTTTTATTCTTAAGTTATTCACAGAAAAATTTGCTGTAATTTTATTGTTCTTTTTTATGCTACAAAAACCACTATATTTGTTATACTTTTACATGGGGGCAAGTATCTTGTTCTGGTTGTTCAGCTTCTTGTTGCTTATTGTGTGTGTACTAGAACTGTATGGGGATAAATAATTCTTGTTGTTGGATGAAAATAATAAGATATGCCTTTTAAGATATGTAAATGGCAGTCGTACGGGCTTCTGCTGAGCTTAGTGAAGGACATGACTGTAGTTAGAGTTATATTTTTAAGAAAAGGGCTACTTCCGTAATACATATTTGAGTTAAGCTGAAAAGATCATGATTGTTTGACAAAACTTGAAGTTCATAATGTTCATTTATGAAGTGTACTGATAGCCTGATGTTAAACTTAGTTAGGTAGTGTTTTTGTGTAGAGAATGAAGGACTTAGTAAAAAACCCTCTTTGAACGGGTCGCTGCTTACTTCCTCTTCTAGATCTAGAAAGAGTGGTTCCTCGTAATGTAAAACGAGGAGACGGCAGACAGCAGCAAGGAGATCTTGAGTGGCAACAATGGAGAAAGGGAGGAGGAGGAGAAGGAGAGAGGAAGGAGAAGAGGGAAGAAGATAAAAAATCCAATAACAATAAAAATATTATTAAATTATATATTTTGTCAAGTCAGCAATCTAAGAAATATGGACTCTTGGGCAATATGTCCGTGTCGGCCACTCCAACACTTATTGGACACTTATTGGACACTTATCGGACACTTGTTAGCTCAATAGATTTGTGTCACATACTAGTTGTACATAGTGAATATGGATTCAACACTTGTTATAAAAATGATATATACTTAAAAAGATAGTCACGTATCAAACACTTCTTAAGCATAAGAAATAGACATAAATAGTAATATAGCACAAAATAATAAAATTTGAGAGCAAAATACATCACTCATTTTTTAAATGTGCTAACTTATCGACTTTGAATTTTCTTGGTATGAAAATGATATATACTTAAAAAAAAATTGTATACTTTCATAAACGTAGATTTTTAGAAAATAACGTGTCGTCGTGTCCATATCCGTGTTGTGTGGTATCTGTGTCTCGTGTCTGTATCCATGCTTCTGTACAGTCAACAACTTAACTACCGCATCATCTTAACATTAGTCCATTAACATTAGTCCATGAATGGTCAAAGCATCTTAGGGACCATTTAGAACAGTTTTACAAACCTTGGGGACTAAGTGTCCCTTTTGAAATTCTAGGGCCCAAAAAGACATCTACCTCAAACCCTAGGGACCAAAAAATGTATTTTGCTCTTGAAATACATTATTTTTTATGTTACTTTGTAAAAAGTAATTTTTTTCAAGGAAAAAAATGGGACAGACTCGCTGACTTTTTTGCAAAGGGTAAGTGCATATTTGTTATAGATTTTTAGATATGTTCTTCACTCTTAGAATTAGTTTCAAATAACTATCTTTTTGATGTGGTGAAATTAGGTTTCATGAACTCGGTTGTTGCATTTATGCTGTTTTCCTTAAATTTTTTAGAAACTCAATTTTTTTTAGAAACATCTTAGTGATGGTATGAAATATTAATACAAAAGATAGGGAAGAAACCCTTGAGGGAAGCTATGAAAAGCACTTCCAATTGGACCGAAAGGAAGATGAACTATAATTTTGAAAGTTAGAGGCATTTTTGCACCAAGAGAGAGCCAATAAAGATATACATTGCATGAGCATGTCATATGGTTGCTCTCTATGGTTGAAGATGTGACTGTTTTGCTCAATCCATGTAGACCAAATAAATGCTCTAATGAAATTCAGTCACAACACCTTCTCCCTCGATTTGGACAATGTGAATCTATTGTTAAGGAGAGCCAGAGGGAAGTCCATCAATGCCACTTGTTCAATGAATATATTGAAACGTTTCATACTTTGAGTGGGAGGTTTCCATTAGACTTTTCAGAAGACCATATGCAAAATTTATAATATCTGCCAAGAATCCAGTTTTCACCACACAAATAAGAAAGATCAGATAGCTCTTGCCAAAATTGGGATCTAAACTATGCTTTATGGAGACTGTTTATGCTTGAGAGCCAGAAGCTCTAACAAGCAATCAAAGAGACATCAAGAGAAGCCCATATTTATCAAAGAGACATTAAGGGATAGAGAGAACACACCTGTGGGGGAATCATTCCAAGGATAATAATGCCTCTAGAGGATCCTTGGGCATCAAGAGAAGCCCAATCATTGTTCTTGTCTCCTAATATTTATCAACAGTATTAGACTACATCTCTTGGAGAATAAAAAAACTTGGATTATATTCGAGGATGTGGTCTTTGATGAGGACATAGTAATCAGCGACCCTTTAACCTGTAAGGATGAGACTGTTTTGTCATAATTTATGGAATATTGCAAACTATTCATTTCCCTATGGTCAAAGTTTTGTTTCTTGGAAGGCTTATTCTTCTTCATTTGATTGTAGATGGGCATGATGCATAGGCCATTGGTATAAAGCCAAGGAGAGGCCATGTGGAGATATGGGGAGGAGTGGGTCGTTCCTGTCTGTGTACCCATTTGCCCATGATGAGGCAAATATGGGAAATAATGGGAACAGGGGCTGTTCCACATTTAAGAAATGACCACTCATTCGGGGAAGTTCTTGCTTGGGTATTTGGAGGGAATCCAGGGTATTTAGGACCTATAATTAGTAAAGCTGATTAATCACTGGAGGCTGTGGGTAAGGATTGGGGAAGTCAACTCCTCAGTGTATGGGTAAGGGCTAGATAATGTCATTCATGTTTGGTTCAAGGTCGTCAATGGTGGCAGAATGATGGGTGCCTTTTGTGAAGAAGGTTCTTTTAGAGTCAATGGTGATTGCTTTTTGTTTTCTTGCATTGTTCACTAGCACAGGGTCAGGAAGAGAAGGGGTTTGGCAATGACTCAACCACTCTGTTAGCAGTGGGGTAAGCCACATGGGTTAGAAAGAGCTGGTTTAGTTTGAGGGGATGGGCTAAGTGGCCGCAGTGGGTCTCTCAATGTAGGATTGGAGTGAAACAAAGGTCTAAGTGATGTAAGTGGATATGTCAATGCTGGTTTGGAGTGTGCAACTTGCAAGGACCTAGGTGAAGGAAGTGGCCTTCGGGTAAAAGGGTCTTCTCTGCAAGCGAGTTAATAAATGGTGAGGGCTTTATTAAATAGGGTGGAGAATAGGTAGGCACATGAGTAGATTTTTTTTCCCTCGATGGTGACATGTTAGGGTGGAGATTCGAGATAGGAGACTGGGTAGGCTTTCTTGCTATTTTGTGGGGTTGTGGATTGAGATGTTGAGAGTTTCTAGGAGGAGGTTTGGGATCTTGTTAGATATCATGTCTCTCTTTAGGCTTATGTGTTCAAAGTTTTTTATAATTACTCTTTAGATCAGATCTAGCTTGATTGGACCGGACCCCGTCTTTTAGTTTGGCTTCTGGCTGTCTTTATGTATGCCCTCATGTATTCCTTTCATCTATCTTAATTAAAGCTGAGTTTTTTTTTTAAAAGGTGTAACGAACACAGCAATACAGTTTTTGATTTACAAGAACTGATGATAACATATTACACGTAATATTTAAATAATCACAATATATTACTTTTAAAAATAATATAAAAGTGATATGTATTTAAAAATACGTTATCTGATATGTTATTTTGTAAAAAAAATTTATGAAAAAAGAATGGACACAGACTTGCTGATTTGTTTGCAGAGGGTTAGTGCATAGTTGTGGATTTTTAAACATGTTCTTTACTCTTTGGGTTTAGTTTCAAATAACTGCCTTCTTGATGTGGGGAAATTAAGTTTTATGAACCCTGATGCTGCATTTGTATATTTTTTTTTGGTTATCCTTGTATCATGAGAGAAACACGTTAAATTTTTTTCTCTACTTCTGTTCAGGTAGTATGAAGCCAATTTTTTGTGGAAACTTTGAGTATGATGCTCGACAGCCTGATCTAGAGAGACTTTTTGGTAGATATGGAAAAGTTGATAGAGTAGATATGAAATCTGGTGAGCTTCTAGCCATAGCATATCTGTTTGTGTCTTGATTCCTGAATTCATTTGGATATTGGTTTACTAGAGGATGAACTACTAATGTGCCTTGTTCTGGTTCGTAAAGAATGGCTTTGAGCAGTTTTGGTCTAGATCTGTTCCTGGTAACTTTAGACTTAGAGGCTGTTTGGCGGTTGTTTTGCCATTTCTGAAAATTGTTTTTAAGCACTGTAATCAGCAGCTTGCAGATGTTGAAGTTCAATCAAGTGTTCACAGCCCTCAGAACAACTTCAATTATGAAAATCAAACCACCGTTAGAACAAACTAAAAATAAAAAAGAGAATTTTTCAAACAATCTATACAATTTGATAAATATTTTCAAGGAGACATCAGTTGCCTATGGTAATGGGTGAGGTGGTGCGAGATAATTTGCAACTGTCACTTGGTCAACCACCTCCAAAGAGGCTCTTGCCTTGGTTGCCTTCAAGCTGCATATTGTATTTAGTTTTTTCCCAAGTAGATTTGACTAAAATATGGTATATCACTTGTTCTCTCTTGAGGGTCAACCCAATTTACTGAATGAAAAGTTTATGTGTATTTTAGTACATTTGACTCGGATATCCTCTTCGACATTGCTACATTGTCACAAAAAATATAGATATTTATGCACAATCATGTATATGTTACAATGAGTTCTTGTACCTATTATACATTATACTATGTTATTTTTCTGATCTGAAAAAATGTTCCTCCACTCAGACTTGGCCATTTGTATGAATCTCGCAATTAGTCAAGCAAGAAACTTTGCGTCATAGGCTATCTCGCGTGTCAAAATTAATGGATGTATTACTGATGGCCATTATTATTAAGCTAATGCGTGTTATGTATGAACTTTGCTCCTACATTATATGACCAAGTTGGTAGTATTTTTGTGATGACAGTTTACAGTTGATAAATAACTTAACTTATAAATATTGGAAATGGACTTTAAAGAAACATATACATTGGAACTGGAAGTTTCTTAGTTTAACTATCTACAAAAATTCTATATATATATATATAATAAAATAGGATGAATGATCAATAGGTTTAACCACTAGTATTCAGTTTTGTTTGGATTACTTAGGCCTTGTTAAAAGGGGCCATGTCAGAATTTATATAAATGTAGCAAACTCGGAGGTGCTAATTCAAGTGTTGGATACAACGTCCGCAAGGCAATTCTGCTGTCGGAAATTCCCCTAAAGTAGAGGCTGTTCTCATTTGCATTTGGTGCTCTACAATATGATCTAGCATCATCCAGCATATGGAGATGAAAGATGGCAACATTTGTTGAGTTTTTGGTCGGGGTTCCAAAAAATTGTTGAGAAAAGAAGAGCGTATTTTTTAAATCCTAAACCGCCTTGGCCAGCATTTTCTTTGGTGCAGGATTTTCTTCGCATATTCATAATCATCTTCTTGGATAAGGATGGCTATTCAGAATTGAGTTTTCTGCCTGTGACGAGCTTCCTCGTCTTGTTTCCAAGAAGATTCATACTGATCCTCAATGGCACTACCATCTTACATTTTCCTCAGGCACTTTGCTTTCCATTCCTCATGACTTTTGCATGCCTACAATTTCAGACATTGTTTCATGCTTGAAACATTGTCGACCTCAACTGAGGCTGCAGAATAGATGGAGAAGGCACTCTCTATTTGTAGACCTACCATGTGACATCCTGTTTTGGATTATTGCTCCTTGACACCACTTAGTTCATGACACAAGGTCTGTTGCTAAATTCACTGGTAACTTAGTTTACAGATTTCACGATGGTTGCGAAAATTTCTTTCTTATGGTAAGATTTTTTGTGGTTTGTTGAATATTTGTTAGAGAGAATTGACATGGCATTTTGAGGAATTCTTTGGTGGGACAATTCTCATCTTTACCATCGTTGGTGTATCACAGATGCCTGAATAGTTTATTCAGTTTTACTTGTTTGATTGGTTTACAGGTTTTGCTTTTATATACATGGAGGATGAGAGAGATGCTGAGGATGCTATCCGTGCACTCGACCGGAGAGAATTTGGCCGAAAGGGTCGCAGACTACGTGTTGAGTGGACCAAAGTAATATAGATACATACATATGGCTCAACTTCCAATGAATTCTTTTCCTTTGTGGTACTTTTATTTGATTTTGTTTACTATACCTTAAACTGTTTCCATCAATAACTCTTTTGCTCCGTAGCAAGAGCGTGGCATTAGAAGACCAGGTGGTGGTGGAGGTGGAGGTGGTTCGAGGAGATCCTCTACTAATACAAGACCTTCAAAGACTTTATTTGTTATCAACTTTGACCCATATCATACTAGGACAAGGGATTTGGAGAGGCACTTCGATCCTTATGGTAAGATATTGAGTGTAAGGATTCGACGGAATTTTGCATTCGTCCAGTATGAATTGCAGGAGGATGCCACTAGAGCATTGGAGCTTACAAACATGAGGTGACATTCCTTCGTTGATTTGCATTTTATTTGGGCACTGCAGTTATCATATTGGAGTTTGATTAATCCTTCGTTTTCCACATTTCTTTTCTCCTCTGCACTGCAACCATCTGAAGGAAAATCACATTGATATTTTTCACTTGTTATAGGCCACTGATTACATGTTAAGCCATTTGTAATGCCATTTGATGATTGTTATTGTGTATAGCAAATTGATGGATCGAGTGATTTCGGTGGAATATGCTGTTCGAGATGATGACGAGAAAAGAAATGGGTACAGTCCTGATAGGAATCGTGATAGATCTCCTGATAGAAAGCGGCGATCCCCAAGTCCCTATAGAAGAGAGCGAGGAAGCCCTGATTACGGCAATGGTATTACCCGCAGTCCATACAGGAGACAAAGGGCCAGTCCTGATTATGGGAGTCGTCGTAGTCCAAGTCCTTATCAGAGAAACAGGGACTCTCCTGATTATGGCCGTGGTCGTAGCCCCAATCATAGTCCTTATAGACGGGAGAGAGAGAGATCAAGTGACCATGTTAGGCCCCCTAGCCATAGCCCCCCTCCTCATCAGAGGGAAAGAGCAAACGATGACCGAGTCCACAACCGAAGTCGCAGTCCTTACGGGAGAGAAAGGGGGAGCCCTACTGATGGACGTGGTGCCAGCTATAGTCCTCCTCGTGATATAGAGAGGTCAAACCCTGACAATGGTCACGAGCAGCGGCTAAATACAGTGGCAGAACCTGGGGATAGCCCCAGTTATGGTGGGACTCAGAGCCCAACGCATCGGGGATATAACAGGTTTGTTGTTGGAGTTTGTTTTATTATATTATTGATTCTTGTTCCATAATTTTGATCCTAGGCGCTCATGTTTTATGATGCTGCAGCCGTTCACCCCAAGCAGAGGAATGATGATCCAGAAAGTGAAGTGAAGTGAATGTTGCTCTCAATTTGCTCCCGACTATGTTAGCTGTATAATCAGTATCAGCGGCCTAAACATGTATTTTAAGGATACCGTTTTATGATTTCCAAATACACTTATGGTTCGGGTTCTAGCGATTCTAAGGACATGCTGTTACCAAATTTAAGTTAGCAATCATAATATTTAGCACCTCTGATGATACATATTCGATAGTCTTAACTTTGTTTCTTTATGCTTTCCTAGTTTTTGACAGTTAATGTTGTGGAACTTGTTTTATTTAGGGGTATAAATAGGTCGGGTTGGTTTTGCCTAGGAACCTTAGTTTGCCTCTACTTTAGAGGAGGAGTGAATTTGAAATGACTTTTAGAAGGGTAAAATGTGTGTGTGTTTAACACATTAAAAGTATTTTTCAAAATTAATTTTGAGTCTGGTCAGATAGGTTATTAAAAGTAATTTTGAAAATTATAATTAGAATTTTTTTTGGAATCATTTAAGTAATCGTGCTCCTAAAAATACTGATTCTAAATTCAGTATTGATGTTCCAATTCAATTGACCCTTTAGAAAAGCAAATGGACTAGACTGATAGTTTGGAAGAGAAATTAAATTACATGTATTATGTTATAGTAAAGCTCAAGTATTTAAGGATTTGTGTATCGTCTCTTGAAGAGAAGCGGCATAGACGACCATAAATCATTTTCCTGTTCTTACCATGTTTATCAACCACTTCATTTTTTACCTTCAATCTTGTTAGAAAACCAACCATATCATCCAGTTTCCAGGGTTGGGAACGTAGTATGAAGCAATAAACACCAATTTGGTGTCGGATTGGGCAGTAGACTTCAAGCAACAATTAAAATTCAATTGCTAAAATTTAGGCCACGTGGAATTCTATTGCACATCCCATTGTGCTATATCGGTATCTCGCTCACTCCATGTACGTAATTTCATAGGCAATTGATATTGACAAAAGGTTAGAATAACAAGTTTTTCAATAAATCTACGCAGTCAAATTTAGGTCGTTTACTACAATTTCTTAAAAAAATATACGATTTGATGATTAGCCTACATAAACATTATTTTTAAAATTAGTTTAGAGTCCGTAATATTTTAATAATTAACTTTATTTATAGGAATATTAAAAAAAAAAAAGTCCCTAAATTTGGAAAGCAAACAGTCCTTTTAAAATTATCCCGTAAATAGTTGAACTCAAATAAATGACTAAAAAAGTTATCCCGTAAATTAAAATTAGGGTTAGAAAAAAAGAAAAACCCTAAAAGCAGCTATTTTTCCCCTAGCCGCAGCCCTCCCCCCGGTACGCAACTCTCTCTCTGCAGTTCCCTTCCCTCTCCGATACCGGCTACTGCGGCGGCACGACCAGGCGACGGCGATCCAGATCCTGCGGCGGCGCGATCATCCCTACCCGACGGCACTCGGCGAACACACCCGTTCGCGACCCGAAGCCCCCTGCGTCAGTCGACCTCCGACGAAGGGTGAGTGCGTAGTTGTTATGGATTTTTAAATTGTTTTTCACTCTTAGAATCAGTTTGGAATTACTGTCTTGCTGATGATGTGGTGAAATTAGGTTTCGTTAACTCTGGTGTTGCATTTGTATGATTTTCCTGTTATCCTTGTATCATGAGAGATGTATGCTAAATGTTTAATTTCTTTTTTCTAACTTCTATTCAGGTAGTATGAAGCCGATTTTTTGTGGAAACTTTGAGTATGATGCTCGACAGCCCGATCTGGAAAGACTTTTTGGTAGATATGGAAAAGTGGATAGAGTAGATATGAAATCTGGTGAGCTTTTAGCATAGCATATCTGTTTGTCTCTTGATTCCTTAATTCATTTTAAAGTTGTATATAATTTGTATAATGTCGATACAATGCACTTGCAATTTGCGAAGTTGCTGATAATCTTTAATATATGCAATATACTGAATCTAAAAAAGTTACTCACAATCCACTGAGAAAGTGTTGGATACAACGTCTGCAAGGCAATTCCGCTGTTGGAAATTCCCCCCAAGTAGAGGCTGTTCTCGTTGCATTTGGTGCCCTACAATACGATTTTGCATCATCCAGCATATGGAGATCAAAGATGGAAACATTTGTTGAGTTTTTCGTCGGGGTTCTAAAACATTTTTGAGAAAAGAAGAGCGTATTTTTTAAATCCTAAACCGCCTTGGCCAGCATTTTCTTTGGTGCAGGATTTTCTTCGCATATCCATAATCATCTTCTTGGATAAGGATGGCTCTTCAGAATTGAGTTTTCCGCCTGTGACAAGCTTCCTCTTCTTGTTTCCAAGAAGATTCATACTGATCCTCAATGGCACTACCATCTTACATTTTCCTCAGACACTTTGCTTTCCATTCCTCATGACTTTTGCATGCCTACAATTTCAGACATTGTTTCATGCTTGAAACATTGTCGACCTCAACTGAGGCTGCAGAATAGATGGAGAAGGCACTCTCTATTTGTAGACCTACCATGTGACATCCTGTTTTGGATTATTGCTCATTGACACCACTTAGTTCATGGCACAAGGTCTGTTGCTAAATTCACTCGTAACTTAGTTTACAGATTTCACGGTGGTTGCGAAAATTTCTTTCTTATGGTAAGATGTTTTGTGGTTTGTTGAATATTCGTTAGAGAGAAAATTAATATTGCATTTCGAGGAATTATTTGGTGGGAAAATCCCCATCTTTATCATTTGTTGGTGTCCCACAGGTGCCATAATTAGTTTATTTAGAATTACTTGTTTGATTGGTTCTCAGGTTTTGCTTTTATCTACATGGAGGATGAGAGAGATGCTGAGGATGCTATCCGTGCACTAGACCGGAGAGAATTTGGCCGAAAGGGCCGCAGACTACGTGTTGAGTGGACCAAAGTAATATGCATACATACATATGGCACAACATCAAATGAATTCTTTTCCTTTGTGCTACTTTTATTTGATTTTATTTACTATACCTTAAACTCTTTCCGTCAATAATCCTTTTGCTCCATAGCAAGAGCGTGGCATTAGAAGACCAGGTGGTGGTGGTGGTGGAGTTGGAGGTGGAGGTGGTTCAAGGAGATCCTCTACTAATACAAGGCCTTCAAAGACTTTATTTATTATCAACTTTGATCCATATCATACTAGGACGAGGGATTTGGAGAGGCACTTCGATCCTTATGGTAAGATATTGAGTGTAAGGATTCGAAGGAATTTCGCATTTGTCCAGTATGAATTGCAGGAGGATGCCACTAGAGCATTGGAGCTTACAAACATGAGGTCAAATTTCCTTCGTTGATTTGCATTTTATTTTGGTACTGCAGTTATCATATTGAAGTTTGATTAATCCCCCTTTGCTTTCCACTTTTCTTTTCTCCTTTGCACTGAAACCATGTGAAGGAAATCACATTGATATTTTCACTTGTTATAGGCCACTGATTACATGTTTAGTCATTGTAATGCCATTTGATGATTGTTATTGTGTATAGCAAATTGATGGATCGAGTGATTTCGGTGGAATATGCTGTTCGAGATGATGACGAGAAAAGAAATGGGTACAGTCCTGATAGGAATCGTGATAGATCTCCTGACAGAAAGCGGCGATCCCCAAGTCCCTATAGAAGAGAGCGAGGAAGCCCTGATTACGGCAATGGTATTACCCGCAGTCCATACAGGAGACAAAGGGCCAGTCCTGATTATGGCAGTCGTCGTAGCCCAAGTCCTTATCAGAGAAACAGGGGCTCTCCTGATTATGGCCGTGGTCGTAGCCCCAATCATAGTCCTTATAGACGGGAGAGAGAGAGATCAAGTGACCATGTTAGGCCCCCTAGCCATAGTCCCCATCCTCATCAGAGGGAAAGAGCAAACGATGACCGAGTCCACAACCGAAGTCGCAGTCCTTACGGGAGAGAAAGGGGGAGCCCTACTGATGGACGTGGCTCCAGCTATAGTCCTCCTCGTGATAGAGAGAGGTCAAACCCGGACAATGGTCACGAGCAGCGGCTAAATACAGCCGCAGAACCTGGGGATAGCCCCAATTATGGTGGGACTCAGAGCCCAAAGCATCGGGGATATAACAGGTTTGTTGTTGGAGTTTGTTTTGTTATATTCTGATTCTTGTTCCATAATTTTGATTCTAGGCGCTCATGTTTTATGGTGCTGCAGCCCCCAAGCAGAGGAATGATGATCCACAAAATGAAGTGATGTTGCTCTCAATTTGCTCCAGACCATATCTAGATGTATAATCAGCATCTGCACTGCCGCTAAACATGTACTGTAAGGATAATGTTCTGTGATTTCTGTATGGTTCTATCTATTCTAAGGATATGGTGTTAGTTACTAGGGGTTTAAGTTAGCTATCAGAATACTTGGCACCTCTGATTATCCGTATTTGACAGACAGTCTTTATTAACGTTGCTTCTTTTTGCAGTTCTTAACAGTTAAAATGAAACATGTTTGTTGTGGAACTTGTTTTTTGTTTGTTGGGTATAAACATGTTAGATGATTGATTCGTAACAATTTCATTATGTGATTCTCAGATTTAGTTGGATTAATTTGTTTTAAAAGTTTTAAATGAGATAATGATAACTATTTTATACTTCGAATTGACGTCTTTATAGACGTCTTAGCAAGTGAAATTTTTAGCATTATCTTACTATATAGGAGTCTAAAATCCAATAATTTGAAATTATAGTCTTTGAAAAATATATTAAAGTTCTCTTTATGTATTTTAGATAACAAAATTTCCTTTTTTTATTATTTAAAATAGTTCTATAACCATTATTTTAAAATGCAATTCTTAATCACTTTTTGTTGTTTAGCATCTTATAGCAATGGATTCTCTGGTCACAGTACTGCATGACAGAAATTTTGGATGAAAAGAAATTTTGACTTGCTATTAAGAAATTTTGCAGATAAGCCAAAGCGAGAATAGCGGAGTGATAATTGATGTATGTCTCCAACTAAGAGTTTGAGTTCGATCTCCCATCCTTACATGTATTAAAAAAAGAAACACCGTAGATAAGTTGGTTATTATGAGGTTATTATCAATTAGACAATCCATATACAAGAATACAATTTAGTTCCCATGTAAAGAATTTAAATTCATGCATCCTATTGACTTTGTTTCTTTTATCTTGTAATAAATTTAAATTCCTAACTCTAAATTTAGATAAATATCCTTCTATTAAATGTTTGTTAATTCACTCATTAATTAAAAAAGATCTACAAAATCTCACTAATTTAATAAAAATCAAGTTTCTCAATTAATTAATGCACAAAATCCACCCTTAAATAATTCTACCAAAATTTACAAATTAGAATAACTCTAATGTCGTCTGTGTCTAAATTTTATCAATTATGTCGTACCAAAAATATATGTTTTTTTATTCCTTTGACACATTTGATTAATCAATCGAAGGGTAAATTTTGTCACATTTTAAATTTGTTATTTTTCCATTATGTTTATATATATTTGTATCCAGTCATGCAAATGCTGCTAATAAGAACCGTTGAACTTTTTTTTTTTTTTTTTTTGCTTACATTAATACATCTTTAAAAGACCTACTTTCTCAACTTTATTTTGCAAGAGGCTGTACAATTTTTTAGTGTAGCAGAAGTAAAGAGAGAGTATGAAAGTGCACCTAAATAATATCGGAATTTATTTAGTAGTGTAGCATTCTCCCATATACCATAGCATAGAAACTATAGGGGTTCAGGTAACGTTTCTATTTCTTGTTTATGTTTTCTCATTTTTAATAAAGTAAACTAGAATTGCATGGTCAACATCCATAGATTCATGAATGATAAAATATATTTTTATTTATGTTTTGAAACAAATTGGAAACAATAACAAGAACAAGAAATAAGAAACTTGTTTTTTATTGTTTCTAAAATTTTTATACAATTTTATAGAATGTTTCTAAAAAATGAGAAACGAGAAATATAGGGGCTGTTTGATAATATTTTTGTTTCTTTTCTTTTTTTTTTTAAGAAAACTAAATCTTTTACAAACTATTTATGTTTTTTCTTTCTCAATTTTAGAAAAAATCTCAAAATTGTACAGAAATTTAAGAAACAAGAAAAACAAGTCTCTTATTTCTTGTTCTTCTCTCATATTTGTTCCAACATAAGTAAAGATTTTGTTTTATCATTTTTGAATTCATGGGTATTGGGGTGATGCAATTCTATTTTTCTCAATTAAAAAAGAAGAAATAGAAATAAGAAATGGAAACATCATCAAACCAGTCCATAGATAGTTGCTTAAATTTCTAATAAAATCAAAAACACGAAACAAGAAACGAAAACGTTACGAACGAGTCCATAGAGACTGCAAAAAAGACAAGATGATCCAATAAACTCACTCACCCTAGGTAAGCCTTTACAAATCATATATGTAATCTCCAAATGCTCTTTTATAACTTCTCTTTGTTTTGCTCATATTTAGGATCTTGTAATCATTGTTGGGACAAAACCAAAGACCAAAGAGGGTCAGCTTTTGTATGCTAAAATGGAATGAAGAAGTTTGAGAGGTAGGCACTAGGCACATGGTGTGTGGTGAAAAGTCTAAAAAACCAATGGCTTCTCCCAAATGCTATGCCCCAACAAAGGGATTATTGGGCCATACCCTAAACTCTGTTTTAGTGTTTGGAGATAAGGTTTTGTTTGGATGGAATTCATTGACACTGATTGGATCACATGTTGACATAACCTAAACCTAAACCCTACCCCATTTTCTGTTATTCACTTTGCTTGCCTTGTAATTTCCCCACCATTATGTTTGGTTTTGTTTACATGAGGTACAAGGAGTTTGAAATCTCAACTGACCCACCAAGACGATCCACCTCGCCACGTTGTTGTGGCTGCCCCTAATAATCGTTAGGTTTATATTTGAAAATCTTTCAGCACCTAATAACTACTGAATATAGATTTGATGTACTTTTGCGGTTTCTCTATCGTATAATCTAATGGTGTAAAACTGTCAACCATATTGTGGCAACCTCTTCAAATTGGGGAGTTTCATTGTGATCATTGCCCCTAAAGATCACTGTTGCATCTATATTTGAAAATATTCATGATCCTAATCATTAGTGATCACTGTTGGATCTATATTTGAAAAATAGAATATGCAAACGTACAATAATCAAATGTATTTTTTAGCCAAAATGTTTTCTATTTTTTATTTTTTTTTTTGTCAACATGAGCCTTTAAGATATATTGCTCATTTCTTAGAATTCGATAATTCAAGATATCATTCCCACATTTATTGTACTAAAAAAATGTTTTTTATTTTTTAATTAAATGTTTCTTTTTACCTTGAATCTCAATATATTTTTTAAAATAGTATGAATTTATCTAGGACCCTCTCCATTCAAAGGACATAAGATTCAAAATTTTCATTCTCATTTACTAAATTATATTAATGAATTGGTGGGACCCACTCTAATTGCTCCCCCAAAAAGTATCCAAAAATCTATTTTGTGGGTCGGCACACTTTTATAATAATAATTTTACATCTTTTATTCTTCCCTCTCTCATGACCTATAAGTTTTTAATTAATTGTTGCACAATTTTAATATTTTTCTTAGTTATACTAGTAATAATTTTTCAATCATTTAGTTTAACTTTGTTGTTATTAATTCTTTTTATAGTTGGGAGTCGGAGTTTTGCTCCCCTATATCCAATAGCACATGCGCCCGCCTCAAGGCCCTAACCTTAGAGACATTAAGGGATCGTTTGTTTTTTGGGATGTAGATGTCCGACATCTATAAATGCCTAGAATTTCAGATGTTCAAAATTTTAGATTTCCGACATCTTTAGAAAACCACGTTTGTTTTGTAGGACAATTTATAAGGATATCCAAAAATATTTCGATAGTCACATTTGTTTTATAGGATTTAATATTGTGAATGCGTTAAATTGATAGAATGTTCCAAAAAATGTTCTTTCAAATATTTATATAATTTATAAATTCATTTAATATAATAGATTTCTTTTAATTAATTAATTAATTTTTTTTATATGTTATTTTGTAGAACAAATTAATTCATATTAATTTAATATATACTTCATTTTCAACTTTAATAGTTTTTCAAAAAGACAATCATATAATTATTCTATCTTGGGTGAAATTTATCTATCCTAAAAAGAAAAATTAGCTAGTAAATATTTCGAATAATATTGGATTGCAATAAATATTCTCAGTCGGGTACACCTCAATATTTTTAGTATAAATATTCTTGTACCTTTTTAAGAGGAAAAATATCACAGGTATATTGGTCATAAAAAAATGTTGTTTTAAAATTATATATTTATGATAATAAATATTATTAATAATGTAATTCCTTCAAAAATGCTAAAAATAAATGGTTATATTATATAATTTAATTACAATTTATTTTATATGTAAATCTAATGTACAAATATACTTAATAACATAATGTTGTTTATTAGACCATGGATACATTAATTTGTTTTTTAATTATAAATTTAAAAATTTTAAATAAAGAATTTTTTAGGAAAAATAAAAAATATTTGTGAAAGAAAATATATGGAGAAAAAAATAAAGGGTAAAAATGTAAAAAGTGGATCTGCTCAACATGTGAATCTTGGAAACCCGTGTTTCAAAAGGGCATCTAAAAACTCGTAAGATGCCTCCCGTATGAGCATCGTAAGATACCCAGGCATCTCAAGATTCTCGGATATCTTACATTCTCGCAAAACAAACGTGGGAATCCAAATGTCCATCCAACGTGAATATTATATTTCCTCGAAACAAACGGTCCCTAAGGGTCCTGGTATTAAGCACATCAGAAGTTTCGAACTCTAAGTTAGTATGACTAGGAGGCCCTAAGTTCTTGTCAACCGCACTATCCCTTCGGAGAACTTTTTTTTAATTATTAATTAATAAAAATAAATTGTTAAAATAAAATTCATTATTATTAAATATTAGAGCAATAAAATTTAATAATATATTAATTGACCGTTGTTCTAATAAAAAAAGTATTACAGTTGATGTAATTTATTTTATTATTTGTTAATATTAAATAAATTGTTATAATAATAGATAGGTACTATCAATAAAATAAATTAATATTTATTATTATTTTAATTAAAAAAGATTAACCCAATAATGTATTAATTTGAAATAAAAAAAGAGGTATAATAATAATTGTTATATAATTGATTCCTATTCCAATTTTAGACAGTTGTAGTAAACAACATCAAAGTATTTATAATTCTAATTCCATTAAATTTACAATAAACAATATAAAAGAATAACATCTTATTCCAATTGACTTCCTTCTGATTGATTTTTATTCTGATTCCTTCATCCTATTCGGATTCCTTGTAACTAAATGAGACCGTAAGAGTACTAATATATTAGTTGATTGAATCATAATGAAATTGACACTCAAATTTCAAAAAAGCATAAGCGTACCTAATCTATAATTGAAAGTTTAGCGATGGGATTTGATTTTTAAAGTTTGGATAGATCCCTCCGACTGTGATAAAAAGAAAAAGTGATCAGTTACAAGGTTGTTTTCTTATTTCTAATTTAGCCCCCATCAAATTATAAATTAATTTACAATATTTATTTATGGTCAATTTATAATTACTTTCCTATATAGAACTTACATATAATTAGATCACTAACTCCCTTCGATATAATTAAAATTAAAAACACATTAAATAATGATAATGATATGTGTGACTCCATATTATTGAAAATTCTAATTTTTAATAGACAAAACTTGATGGTCATAGTAACACCTCTAAACAAAATAAAATATACTAAGGTATTTAGACTATACCCAAAATATATATATATATTCTTAATTAACTATTCATAATTTAGTTCAACAAGTGTAGAGTGGAAGATGAAGCCATCAATCTTTGAGACTATTTGGGGTATTATTTCGATCGGCTAATTTTCTTAGAACTCTAATACCACTTGTTAAGGACAACGGTACCTCTTGTACCTCGAGTATCTCTACAATGATATGATATTGTCCGTTTTGGGCATAACCCTTACGACTTTGTTTTTGGTTTCACCTAAAAGGCCTTAGAAGATAATTGTCCTATCATACTCATGATCATTTCGTTCCGTAGTCAATGTGGAATTTTGTTTGCAATCACCTTACAAACCCAACATTACGTTTCAAAATTTTCATTTCTTACACATCGTTATATAATTCTTTAATCACAAACCTATAAAATTTATTCAATTGCAAATTCAACTACGAACTTAAACTAGCTCATCTAATTAAAATCTTAACCATTTTGTTAGAGTTCGGAACCTCAAATCTTACCACCTTATACTTAAAATGAAATTTATATTTCTTTTCCGTTCTATATTTCCAAGTTGCCCACTCTTGCAAAACTTGATCAAACCTTCCATCCACAAATAGATCATTTGTAACCAATCAAAAGCATTTTCCCTTTTTCTGTTTTGTTTTTTTTAAATGTGTTTAGTTATATAGTAAATAAATAAAAATTTGAGTTCAAAGTATTATCCGACTCATTCATCCTCACGGCTCTTATATTATTTCAAACTAAAATGAGGGTACTCAAAATAATAATAATAAATAAAATGAGCATAGATTATCAATTTATATAAATAACAAAAACTTGCTCTATAACAAGTTCGAATTTAAATAGATAATAGACTTGATGTCTACCTGTTAGCATATTAACGATATGAGTTGGCTTGATAGAAAGCAATCGTAGCTTAAAGTTAGATGGTGAAAGTGAGTTGAAAATCACATCAATACATGGAAAAAGCTTTGCTGAGTGATTGAATACAAAATATACATATATAAGAGGACAAAAATGCAATTAATTGGTTTTGTATTTTCAATTTCCAAAAGGAAAACAATTTGCACAATAAAGACACTAGACCCCTTCCCACCCTCCTATGATAATGCCCTTTTCTGAATATGACATTATACTAACACTACATTATATATACTCTCATTTTTCTAATATTATATACCACTATATTTGCCTTTTTCTATTACTCAATAATTGTAAACTACTCAAAAAAACAATAATCGCGAGAGAGAATCTATTCTTTCTTTCTTCTTAATTAGTAAATTGAGTTTTTTCCATCAAATACTTATTTCCTTGAACTAACGGTTAAAAACGAGTACAGTTCAACAGTAATTGATACATATCTATAATAAAAAATTTGTAATTTGTTAGAATATATGCATATAATTAATAGGTTTTGCATATATATATATATATATATATATATATATATATGTTTGCCGACACTCTCCTAGCAAACCAAAACTCAGAAATTTTTTGGTCAAAAAGCTGAAGCTTCCCATTTAATCACATTTATGGTGTAAAAGTACAAAAGATGGGAGGCCAAGTATCTTTTTAAAATTGTGTATGCATTTTGTGGCTTACTTTAATACCACTTTTGCTGTCTTTTACTTTTTTATTTTTGTTTTAACTTTTATATCAATATATTTATTATCATTTTATATTCTAAAACACGTTTTTGGAAATTTAATCAATCTTTAAAACCTTAATAAATAGGTTTTTTTAAAAGTCACTTACGGTACAGAAGATGGGAGATCTCCATAACCACAAATGGTAACAGTTAGACCAGAAAAATTACCCAGTTCTCGTACTTTCACAAGGTCTGTTTTTGTCCCAATATTTTTAAAAAGTCACCAATTTGGTCCCTATTTGTAAAATTCTAATACAATTTTTAGACACAATGGAAATTATTTAATACAAGTTTACAATTGCATTTCAAGGAAATTTAGTGAACGAATTGTCATGTTAAAATTAAAATTATGATCAAAAGAATGAGATGAGAATAAAAGCGAATAGACAGGAACTAAAATCAACAAAAACTGAAAGCAAGGGACCATAAAACAGACGTTTTGAAAGTACATGGCTTAAAATGAACAAAAGTCGGGACTGTAAGGACAAACCAAAGTTATAATATAGTTGTCTTTGAAATGGAAAGGAAAAAAAAAAACCTTTAAAGCTGTTTTTCTCTTGTTGTCTAAAATTGGAAGAAGTTGGGATTTTTCATGTTTGAAGTTTAAGCCAAAATGTATATCAAATATTCCTTGAAACAAACGTATCTAAAATCTAAATAAAGAGACATTCCAACCTCTTTTGATTCTTAAAAAAGACATCTTTTTTCTTTTCCTTTTTCTTTATAAGTTAGAAAAAGAAAATTAATGAAATGAATATGGAATATGGAATATTATTAAATTCTTATAATTTAATTAGACTATAATTTTTTGCTTTAAAAATTGAAAAGGAAAATTAGATATTTTTAATTATATGGTTATGGGAAAATATATACGCATGGTGGGTGAGCTATGCATGTAGTCTCTTTTTCGGAGGGCAAAGCTCTATCAAACGATGGATGATGGACCAACTACTTCATTTGAGGGTCTTTTTGGACTTTTCCTATTTTTCATAAATATTGTGTCATATATAAATTTTTTTTAACTCGTCCTTTCATTTATTTGGAGTCAAAATGATTATTTTCATTGACCTATATGGAAAAACAACATTTTAAAAAGACAAATTTGAAGATGCCTAATTTTAAAAATACGATAATTAAATATTATGATAAAGATTGTCCTTTTATGGATTGATGGGGGAAAAAATCCAACCACTTTTCCCTTCTCTGGTGAAGGGTAGTTAATTTGTGGATTCCATCTCCTAACTTCTTTCTTTGTCCGATTATTGCTCAAATATAATAATAAATAAATAAATCCATCTTAAATATAGTATAGAGATTAAAGCATCTATTTTTTTTATATAGATTAATCTCTGCATCCTTGTATTAGTGAGTTAATATTCTCAAGAAGAAAAATATAGGGTTGCATTTTAGAATAAAGTTAAATGTTTCCATAATTATTTGATGTAACTCAATCCTATTAAATGATTTCATTGATAAAATTGTGGTAAAAGTGACTAATGGTGACAAAATTTAAATTTTATCATCATTACCAGTGACAAAATAAAATTTTATGGATCAAAATTACTTCTACTAAAAGAAATTCATATATTGTCGATAGAAGTTTTACTGACGAAATTTGAATTTCATCATCAATGTGTGTGATGAAATTCAATTAAGTCAGCAAAAGTGACTTCGGTCGAAGGAATTTAAAATTATAGTGGGCTTGAATCTCTGACCAAAATGTTGTGGGTTTAAATCTCCACCTGCTCATGTTTTTGTATAACATTTTCTTTCTTTTTTGGTATCTCTCATATGTTTGAGAATTATTGATTTTTTTTTCTTTCAACCTGTTTACTAATTAATTTGCTCTGGTGTAATGATTATGAATTTAAATTGTGTTCTTGCATTAAATTTATGTCTCTTAATTAGTTTGTCCATCTTTTTTAAGTAGATTTATTTTGATCGTACAATGGTAATTGTACACAAGATGATCCCTTCAACTATGTAGGTATGATTTAGTTAATGTTATAAAATCGTATTGAAACTTATTATATTTTATGTGTTTGGTTGTTTGTATCATAATTGGATTTAGAAATCGGTTGGGGTGAGTTACTTGGAACTGTATGGCTATTCTGTAATTTGTTGATGCAGGAATTTGGTTCTAGTCTTCAGTGTTGATAGCTCTAATGACCACCACAATAAATTTGCATACCAGTGTGGTACTAAGCCCAACCCACTTTAATGCTAAAGTTAGCGAAGAGTTTTGATGAAAATAGTACAAGTAAAATTGTGAGAGCATACCTCGAATCCCACATCTCTCATCTTATTTATAAATGAGGTCTCCTTGGGTTTGATGGTTCGACTCAGGTGGTTTGACTCCATGTCGCTTCCTTAAGTTCAATTAGTGTGAATATGATAAGGTAATTTCACTCGTAATAGTAGCCATACATACTAATCGAGAGTTGGCTTATCTGGATATTGTTATGGATATTCTATTGAGTTGATTTGTATATTTTGAGTTCATTTTGGCACCTTAAGAAGCCATTTAAGCTAGGTTGAGCTCTAGGTGTTGTCTGTGTGTTCTGGGTTCATTTGGACACCTTCTCAGTTAGTCGTTTAATATTCGAAAGGACACTTAAGTACTTTTAGGCCTCTTAAGCACATTTTTTGTGAGTTAATAGTGCAAGGGGGTGCTTGTCTTACTTTACATGTACCTTAGGCACTTTCAGACTTTGTTAGGCACATTTTTATGCGAGTTTATAGTCCAAGGGGGCGTTATGTACTTATGTTCATGCTATGCACTTTCTAAATTGATTTGAGAGCCTAAATGACAATTAGGCATTTTTAGGCTACTTGGGCACGTTTTAAGATGAGTTTGTAGTGTAAAGGAGTTGCAATGTACTTTACGTTAACTTTTAGATACTTTCTAGATTGGTTTGAGATTTGAAATGACACTTAAGGCACTTTTAGGTTCCTTAGGCACGCTTTTAGATAAGTTTGTAGTGCAATTTGGTGCACATATGCACCTTAAGCACTTAGGCACTTAGACACGTTTAGGCCATTTAGGCACGGTTTTATGTGAGCATGTAGTGTAAGGGGATAGTTATGAGCTTTGTTTTCACCTTAGTGCTTTCTAGGTTGAATTTGAGAGTTAAAAGGATATTTAGGCACGTTTTAGGTCATTTGATTGTCATCGTAACATTTTAAGTACTTATAGTACATTTGGAACATTTAGATTTTTTTTTCTAACACAATATTTAAACAACTTTTTAGCTACTTTGAAGCGACTCTCTGTATGGAAGGGTATCAAAACAAGCAGCGTGGATGCATAATTTGACAAATCATGTGGGAATAATATAGACATCAAATAATAATTTTGCACCCTCAATCATTGCCTTTGATATGTTCTATTGGGAATGGCAAGACATGTTCACTTCAATGTCTTTTTTAGGGGACAAACTTGACAAACTTTCAATATTCTGTGGGAATTTTATTTTAAAGTAAAAGAAAATTAGATGTTTCCTCAAGTCTTCTCAGGTAAGAGTAATGATATTTTTTTTCCTTAAATATTTATTTTATTCAAATAAATCTCATTTTAACACACAACCAAACTCTTACAACTCAACCAACCCTCGTAAATCTCATTATTAAAATAAAGTAAAAGAAAAGATTGTTACCTCCTAAAGTCTCCTCGTATCACTATTCAACTTTCCACTCTATTTCTCTCTATTTCTCCTCTCTCTCTTTAATTTCTTCAGGTGAGCACATCACCTCTCTCATGTTTTTTAGAGAATTTATAATTGGTATCCCTATTTCTCGTCCGATCTTAAAAATGGCTAAATAGTTCTTGATAATGAAAAATGTTTATTTGTATTTTTTAACAGTTTTTGCAGGTTTAATTTTGACCTATTTACCTTTTCTATTTAGTTATTATTTTTAAAATTAAAATATTCTAACTTTCATTATCTCTTATAGATTCTAACCTTTTTTTTTTTACATTGTCTCTCCTCTCCTTGACTATATAAACTTAATTGAATACATACGTATATGTGTTTATGTGTACGTCTGTGAAATCGAGCGAGGGAGGTGAACGGAGTCGAGTCAACGAAGGAAGAGAGAGGAACCGAAGGTATCGAGCAAGAGAGACTGAAATCAAGCGAGGGTGATAGAAATTGAGCGAGAGAGAAAGAAATCAAGGGAGACAGATCTTGGAGACAATGGCGGGGCAACACGGCAAGTGACAAAGATGGTTGTAGGCGAGACAATGGGTGGCGGAGGGTGAAGGAGAGAGAGAGCAGCAAACAGTATATGTCTGAATTTCTATGAATTGTGTACCTTAAATGTTTTATATTTTTGTACTTATTGTTCCAGCTTTCAGTATAACAAAAATACACCATATTTGTTCACTGCGCTCCAGCTTGATTTTTGTATTCCTATTTGTATTCCTATTTCTAGCTACATTATGTTTATTAATATTTATTATATATTCTTTAAGATTACTTAGTATATTTTCAATAAATAGCTGAATTAGTTCGCACGTGCACTTTTGAGTGGTCAAAATTCGCATAAACAGAGCAAAGTTGCCTCTTTTCATCAACTAATTATATGGACTAAACATAGACACAACACCAATCTCATAATTTAACATTTCATTAATTAGTGTCTATTTAATAAATTAAAAATTAATATAAATTTAAATTGAGAAGGAGAATCAAAGTACAATTATGAAACCCTAACTCACACTACCCTTCATACAAATATGGTTCTAATTTAAGTATCTGAGTTTGTGTGGCTAGCACCACACTCGATGTGTAATTTTTCTTTTTTGTAGGTCTGTGTCGAATTCCTTAATTATTCTTGAAGAGTGTTACGATTTTTTTTTTCTTTTGAAACAAAGAAACATTGCATCAGATAGAAATAAGACCACTATAAAGGTTACATTAGAAGAATGGTGACCACACATCATCATCACAATCCACAAAGGAAAACAATTGTCTCAAATGACATAAAAACGATCAGAAATAACACATTTGGCCAATAAAACAGCTTGCCTAATCAAGTAACTAGGAATATGAACAAATTTTAGCTCACTGGACACATTCTCTTCTAAGTCAAATTTATGCATTAACAGCCAATATGAACGTAGGTTAGTGGTAATTGACATTTATCCTTGATCAAGATGTCATGAGTTTGAATCCCTACACCCTCAATTGTTGCACTAAAAAAATATGCATTAACAAATATTAATTGTACCGATATGGCATTGCGTCCAACACACTCCAATGCTTAAATTAGTATTTAGACTGAAGTAGTGTCAAACTGAGACACGAAGTACACTCCCACAACTCCACTTTTGTTATTCTTCAACTGATCTTTTTGTTGACTTAAGCATCCAAGTATCATAGATTTAGCATCACACTGGTGTGCAATTTTCTCTTGTATGCAAGTGTTTATCAAAACTCTCATCACCCGAATACTGATCCAAATTTCTACATTAACGTATGTAAAACCGAATTTTTAATAAATAGTTTTAAAGTTTCAAATTATAGTTCTCCACTACAGTAATTTCAATTTTTATTTATAAATTTATTTTCAAAATCATTTTAAAAATCGTAGTCGAAAAACTAATTTTCAAAAACATAAAATGTTTGTTAAAATGCAATAACAAAAAATTGAAACCAAAATGACTTAACTAAATTCAAGTTTTTATTTGAACGAGGTAAAAAGAATAGGAAAAAGGATCTTCTAATTCTAAAACGTTTTGAATAGAAAAAACAAACACGAAATAAAAACAATTTACTATAATAAAATTTCAAGGAATGTCTCACCCAAAAAAAAAAAACATAAAAAGAAGGTTTAAATACTTGGGTGATTCTCCGTCAAAAAAAAAAAAATAAATAAATAAATACTTGGGTGATTCTTTTAATATTGTTTTATTTTAGTTTAGGTATTCTCTGATTCCTCCACATTCAACTTTTGTTTTACAAAATATTTAAAATATCTACTTTAGTCTTTGTATATTTAAAGTAATCATTTTGATTACGATTTGTAAAATTTTGACAAAAAATATACACAGAGAAAATTATTTAATACAAAATTATTAATACATTTCAAGAAATTTATTAATTGTAGTATCATGTTAAAATAACAAATGAGATAAAAAAAATAAAATATTAAAGTGGCTACTTTTATAGAAGATATTTTAAAAATATAAAAACTAAAATGAAAAGAAGTTATAAATATAGACATTTTCAAAATACAAAAATCCAAATGAAAAATAAAAGAAAATGAAAGTTCGAGAAACCAAAAATAATATTCAAATCAAAATAAAATAAAATAAGTATTAGCGATTACAGGCACCAATAAACCCTAATTCTTTTGTATTATTATATTAATTTGGTCGGTACAATGTCCCCAAATGACGTTTGAGGACCTCCTTAAATTATTATTTTTAAATAATCCGTGATTACCTATTTTTAATCACTCATGAATCCATCATGATAATAATAATAATTCTAATAATAAACAGTTTTAATAATACTATCCTTAAAACTTTAAAACATTACTATTACTATTTTTAGTTCTTTGACCTTCAAAATATAACTGTTTTGGTCTTAAAATTTTAAAATATATATATGTTAATTAGTCCATGAAATTATTAATGTTCATAATTAATTATTATCCTTCAGCTTATGAATAAAATAATAAATAAATAATAATTTAAATCTTATTTTGTATTTCTTATTTTCATCTATTCCTTTTTTTTTCTCTTAATGTTGACTTTAATCTCTATATTTTTAAAAAATTATTGTTTTAATCCAAACTTACAAAATATTACCGGAAATTCTATCCACACAAAATTTTTTAATTCACATTGCTATGATAATATAAAATTTTTGTTGAGTATATTAGACCAAAAAGAAAAAACAAGTACTCGAACAAATAAGGATCAAAGAAATGTTTGAAAGGTAATAAAAGAAATATTAAAAATACTATTTTGGTCCATATATTTACAAAAAAAATTTGTTGTGTTCCAATCATTTCAAAAAGTAACTTCTGATTTTTTAATTTTAATTTTTTATCATAATTTAACGCAATAATACCGTCAATATATTTTTAAAATGTAATCATAATTTTATATCGAAGGATTTCTTTTATATATAAATTTACGTTAAAATTTAGAAAATTGAAACTGAAATGATCATTTTTTTGATAATTCAACGGCCAAAATAAATATTTTTGAAAAAAGAAAAAAATGTTACGACTTTTTGGGTTTTGGAAAAGGATTCCGGGAAGAAGACCGCAGTAGGCTGCACCGGGAACATCGCAACTGCGTCAGCAGGAAATCCGGCCCTCCACACGGTCCACACGTGGAATGTCTCGTCGGTACGGCCACTCACCAGTGCGCTTGCTTTTGATTCAACACACGTGAGATTCACACGTGTCCAAGTGTCGGTGGCCTTAAGAGGGAGATTCCACGGAAGAAAAATTCTCCATCCCATCCAAGGGTTGAGGGGGCCCCCCCAGCTCTGATGGTACCGATGATCGCCACGTGGCACACGAAGTAGGTGACGTTATCAAAACCCATTAAATTGGTCTCCGTTCCAAAATGGCTTTGACGCCAAACCAGGCAATTCTGGTTCTGTACTTGTCAAACTTGGGGCTTTTATTTTTCTTCCTTTTTTTGGTCCACAAAACTATTTAACATACATCTCTTGAAATGACTGTTATGCCCTTGGTCTACTTGGCAAGTGAAGGGAGAGGTGCTAACAGTTTTACATCGTTAGGTTGAGGAAAGAAATATTAATAGCGGGTTAAATAAATTACCTGAAGATGATTAAATTGTTCGGTTAAAATATTATTTTGGTCTTTAAACTTTCAATTTTAATTTATTTTAGTTTATGTACTTTTTAAAAAGTAATTATTTTATCCCTATTTTTAAAATTAAAAAAAATTACACTCAACGGACCCCTTTAATATAAAATCATGATCACATTTTAATAAATATATTGAGTATAGTGTGTTGTGTTAAAATTGTAGAACAAAAATGAGATCAAAAGAAAATTATGAGACTAAAAAGATCATTTTTTTTAAATATATGGATCAAAATTAACGTTGTGAAAGTAGAGAGACTAAAATGAACTTCTTGAAAGTACAAAAATTAAAATAAACAAAAGGTAAAAGTGTAGAGACCGAAATGGTATTTTAACGACAAATGGGTTTTAGAGAGTCTTTCACTTCATTTTTAGAAGGGTATTACTAATTTATTTTTAAAGTTTGTGTTCTTGAAATTTAAATTTTAAGGTTGAAATTAACTCATTCAACCTACCATTGTGGTTAAAAATAAAAATAAAGCCTTGCATTTTCACTATATTTATTTACATTCTATTAATTACTTTATTTGTTACATACAACCATATCCATAGTCTCTAAATAAACTTATGTACGATATTATTTACTAATAGGAAAAAAAACAAATTTATGTGCTAAATAAATATGTTAATTTATATGCGACATTATTATGTTTTTACTACCTTTGTTTCCATTTTTTTTAACTTAGACCCCTGAACTCTAATACAATCAAATATTAAAATAGAATAAATATAAAGATTTAAAATTTAAACCCAAATTTTTTTTTTATCTAAACCTAAGTTTTTTTGTGCACTATATGTTTGTAATGAGTATGTCAATGAAATGTTTTAAATTTAGTGTATTATTTAATGGATGAGTTTTATATAGTTAACTAAAATTTATTAACAAACTAATGATCCCAAATTGATTTAAATTATTTGAGGGTCAGAAACAATAAACTTTTAAAATTGTGTCCAATAAGTCTCTAAGTTTTAAAAAGTGTCTAATGAATCTTTAAACTTTCAATTTTCGATTGTATCTAATAAGTTTTTGCATTTTAAAACCATATCTATTAAGTATCTTAACTTTAATTTTGTCTTTGACAAGTCTCAGTCATAGAGGATGTTTTTAAACTTCACAAATACATTAAATATAAGGTTAAAATACTATTTTGGTCCCTATACTTTTAGTTAATTTATTTTAATCATCGTAGCTTCAAAATGTTTATTTTTGTCCATATACTTTCAACTTAGTCTCCATGCTTTCGAAATGTTCGATAGAGTCCATGTACTTTTAAAAATTAACCATTTTACTACGTAGTTTCAAATTTTTAACATAAAATCTATACATAATTCAACATTTCTAATCAAAAGGTTATGAGTTCAAAACCTCACCCTCGGAATCCACAAAAATTACATGCATTGAAAACCATTTAATATAAAATTGAAAGTTAGAAACAAACTTTGTGTTTCCAAAAAGAGAAAGAGGAAAGAGAAGCTTGTGGCTGCTCCAGCTGACCGACAATGAACGGTCACCAGTCTGAAGGTTCCGTTTGGTGGTGCCGGCAACGTCAAAATAAATAATAAATAATAAAATAACTTCACCGACCGTCACATTCCACCAAATAAATTTCCGCCACGTGTCCTGTCCAAAACCACTATATTATCTTATGGACATTGATTGAGCAACATTAAAGTTCCTGACGAAACCTTTTGGATCGTAAATTTTTTTGGGTAATTAAATATTTGATATTTGAATGTTGCAAATGTTAATTCATTATAATATAAGTATTAAATGTTATTTCTAATAATTGAGGTTGTTCTGTTTAATAATGATTTCCTTTTTAATTTTTTATTCTAAAAATTCTCATCATTTTCTTGGTATTTTCGAATTATTGAATAAACTTAAAGTGTCAAGTTGAATTAGTTAAAACATATATATTTAATAAAATTATAAATTTGAACCTCCATCATACTGTATTAAATGAAAAAAAGAGTAATAAAAGTTTATGATTAATAATCTTTTTGAACCTAAGATATTAAATTGCCGTAATATTTCCATCAACATTTTCATAATATCGAAAAATAAGTCAATAAAATATAAAAAAAATATCATTAATATGTAAATAATATTAATAATAATTTTTTTAACATATTTAAAAATAGTTAAATGTAAATTTGGCGACATTAACATTTTACCAATAATTCTATCAATATTTTCGTAAAAATTGAGACATCTATATTTTCCGAACAAAATATTTTTCTAAAAGGAGAGCCGCATCTGAGAAAATAAATACGTGGCAGCCGTAAGGCGTGTATAGACGGTACTGTCCTAGTGCACCTAAAAGCATGCGAACATTCCTCCGCTTGAAAAATTATTGACGCCCCCTACCATTTCCTCACCCACTTGGACTTTGGCGGCAATTTTTTCCCTCCTAACAAGGGTTCCCAAAATTATCAAAATCCGAACGTAGTTCAGTGGGTTGGACTAATATATATTTAATCATAAGATTACAGGTTTGAATTTTCACTCTACATATAATTGATTATTAATATATTTGAATATGTAAACATATCACAGATAAAAAATAAATTATATTGATAGACTAAACCGAACAAATTTGGTTGGGAGACGAGTTTAATTTTCACATATCAGATAACATTTAAGTTCACGTATATTAATAACATAATAACAAAATAATAATTTAATGATATATCATTTCTAAAAGTATAGTCTTGAAATTTTAATACATTATAGATAAATTATAAATTTTAAAAGACTAAAAATTAAATTGAAAATTATTTAAAAGGTTAGAAGTCATACTTGCTACATATATTGTTTCTTTTTAAGGGAAAAAAAGCCACGGTTTTATTTTTTATTTTAAGAACACGACGGTTCTAATTTATTGTTGATGTCGTGGAAAATGTCATTCACTTGTTTTCTTTTGGTTTTTTTTTTTATTTAAAAATTAATATAGTATTTTTAAAAATATATTTGAAATAGTAACTTTTTTTACAAATAATTAATTATAAATAAATATTTTTAAAATATATTAATTACTGATTGATGGTTGACATTATATCTCGGTTGAGTTGAGATTAAGAATAAAAAATTATTGAAACATGTGTTCTATCTTTCTTCTTCATTTATAATTTATTTTAGATGTTTTATGTAATATTAAATCTAAATGACAACTAGAGTTCAGTTCAGTACTAATTGACATTTGTCTCTAACCAATATATCATCAATTTAGATTCGTCATTTCTACTTGTTGAACTAAAAAAATCTGTACTAAATTGTAGTCAATTGTAATCTTGAGCGTATAAACGAACGAGTACATAATTATATTAGTCAATTAAACTTTTTAATTAATTTAGTTAAATATAAATATAAATTAATTAGTTTATTAATTCATCAATTAATATTTTATTTCATAAGTCATTTCTATTTTATTGTATGACTATAACTATAAATAGTCATATTTAGACTGTGTTAAAGTTTTTTCAAAATATTTATCTGTTAGAAGGATTGGAGAAGTTTCTCAGCTTTTGTGGAGACACATTTCCCTTTATTTATTGTGCAACGATTATGTATTAATTTTCTGTAAAGGGCAAAAAAAAAAAAAAAAAGAGACAATAATGTAATAATTGTTGGAATCACAAACATGGGAAATTGTGATTTTTTTTTTTTTAGTTCACGAGTGATTTTCACTATTATAATGAATTATAGTAAGCATTTATTTGATTATTAAAAGCTGAATATGATATTGTTATTCTTGAAACTTCCCTTCTTCTTTTTATGATTTTGTAATACGATAAAATAATTAAAAATTAAATGACGTTTGTATTTTTAGATTTATCTTATTTTCATGCCTAAACTAATTCTTTGAACTTTTTATAAAAAAAAAAAACTATATAACTTTTTAAAATTAATTTAATAGAAATATGATATCACCACAATTTTTATTTATTTATTTGATAAATATATATATACGCACATGTACAAAGTTACATTACCGGGGAAAATTTTGGAGTTTAAAATGTATTTTGATTCTTTTGTAAATATTAAATGACTAACGAGAAAAATAACTAAAATTAAATTTAATGCAAATTTTAGGATAAACTAAAACACTGTTTGAGTTTAATAATAATAATGTATTAAGAACCAGTTTAAACCATTTTATTTTTAATTCCTATTTTTAAAAATTAAACTAAGAAATCATAATCTGTGTTTCTTTGTTTTATATTATCTACTTTTCTAAAAAAAAGTTTGAATTTTTAAAATCTAAGCCATGTGTTAATAAATAGGAAAATACAGGTAGGTAAAAAAAATTGTGAGGAAGCAAACATAAATTTAGAAAATATAAATGAGGCCATAATTTTTAAAAACTTATTTTTTTTCTAAATCCTGACTAATTAAGAATTCAAATACATGTATTAAAGAAATTGTGAAAATTCAAATATAATTTTTCAAGAATAGAGAATTGAAAATAAAATCATAACTATTACATGAAATGATATGTGGCTACAAAATTTCACCAGTAAAAAAAATGACAAAGTACAAGTTCAATTCTTAATCTTACTCTAAAAAGTTTCTAATTAATCCTAAAAGAAAGCTTATAATAAATCTTTCAACCTTTCATTTTATAACTAATATGTGTCCTTACTATTAATTTTTATCAGTTTGACATTTACGTGACACGCTGACTATATTATTTAAAGATTACATAATAAGTTGAATTTGAGTAGGTCCAAACGTTTAGTAATGTAATTAGATACAATTTACGACATAAACTTATTAGGCCTAAAATAAAAAAAAAACTAATGGACAAATTAAATATATATTTTTTAAATATCAAAATCAAGTAGACACAATTCTAAATTCTAAAAGTTAGTATGACATAAATAAATTATTCTAAAGAGTACTTCTCTTTGGCATACCACCGTTAAATTTTATAAAATAATGAAATGTAAAAAAAAACATATATATAAATATGTTATTTTTCAAAAAAATAAATAGCAGTCAAATTTTTATTTAAGAAGAGTGTTGACCAGTGAGTGGATGAGTATTTTATTATTATTATTATTTTTTCTTTTGGTAAAGATTTGTTTGAGTTTAGGTGGTAAAAGCTACACCAAACTCCGAAGGGTAGAGTAGTGAGTTTTGAGTACATAGCTTTGCACTGAAAAATAAATGCGTAGTTATTACACAATAATTTGTTGTTTTGCTTTGTTAAAATTAATTTTAATTTCTAATCATTGCTCTTATGTTTATTTATATAGCAAGCTGCAAACAGCTAAGTTCGCTGCCCACTCCTTTTTAATATTCATCTCTCTCTCTCCTCTCTCTCTCTCTCTCTCCTCAGCCCCAACAACAAAGAAATTGAAGGATTTTTTTTTTGTTGCTCTGAATTTCTGGGTGCTCCTCCTTTCCTTTCGCAGTGATTTTATTTTCCCTCATCATTTTCTCGGGAAAATTTACTCTAATTTTCCTGGGAAAATTAATAGATCTCTGGTTTGGGCTCCGTTTGCCGGTGCTGTGTAATGGTGGAATTAGCGGCTCCCCAAACAGATCCGGCGGCCGGAGATCTGACATTCTCCGGTTCAATTTGTAATTACTAAAAGCCCCACAAGGAAGAAGGAGGAGGAGGGGTAGTTGAAGGCAAGATGCTCAGAACCAAGACTAAAATCCCACCGGCGCCACCGACAAACGGAATCTCGGCCGTCCCCGGCTGCGGCGGAGATTCTAGGCCGATGGATTGGGAAATGAGACCCGGAGGAATGCTGGTCCAGAAGCGAACCGACTCGGACAAAAACTCGGCCGCCGCCCCAACGATACGCGTCCGAGTTAAGTACGGCTCAGTGTACCATGACGTCCAAATTAGCTCTCAAGCTACTTTCGGTAATTTATTTTTTGTGCTCTTTTTTTTTTGTTAAATATATTTTTGGTCTGCTGCTGTTTTTTTTTCTTTATGGTTGTTAAAAAAAATAAATATAAAGGGTATGTTTTAACATTTTTTTTTAATTATACTATTTCTGTTTCTGTTAAATAAATATTAAAATTTGCTGACGGTAAATTTAACGTCGATAAGAAAGTCAAAATTTTTACCTGCGCTTAGCAAGTCTATCGTCGGCCAACTTTAGAGAAAAACATAATTGAAAAATGTAGCATTAACTTTAAGCTTTTTAAACATTGAATAAGGCACCTAAAACATAGAATTAGCTTTTTGGGTTTTTTTTTTGTTTTGTTTAAAAATAAGGCGAGTTTTGTAACTATTTTTGTTTTTAGTTTTCTTTCTTTTTGATAATTAACTTTACCAAAACTAGTATTTCTTCCTTGCTTTTTAAAAATCTTTCAAAATCTAACTCAATTATGAAAAAAAGGTAATCACTAAAAATTTATCTTTGTTTTAAAATATGGCTAAAAATTTTAATATGTTATGAACAAAGATACCATCAAAAGAAAACAAGTCTTCTTTACAAAAATAGAAAATTCAAAATTAAGGATTCGTTTGATAATGTTATCTTTTTTGTTTCTTGTTTCTCATTTCCAATTTTGAAACCTAAACTATTTATGTTTCTTGTTTTTCATTTTCTTAAAAATATTTTCAAAATTGTATAAAAATTTTAGAAACAATTTTCTGGTTCCGTTTCCAATTTGTTCCAAAATATAAATAAAAATATTATTTCATCATTTTCGAATCCACATATGTTGGGCTCATACAATTCTATAATTTTTCGAAAATATTATCAATCGAGCCCTAAATTGTTTTGGAACGGGCTTATATTTGGTGGTTGTGTTGCAGGGGAATTGAAGAAAATGTTGGTGGGTCCAACGGGGCTACACCACGAAGACCAAAAAGTGATATACAAAGAGAAAGAGAGGGATTCGAAGGCATTTCTTGACGTTTGTGGGATTAAAAATGGATCAAAAATGGTGGTGGTGGAAGACCCAATTAGGCAGGAGAAGAGATTGTTGGAGATGAGAAACAACGCCAAGACAATGAAGGCTTCCAACACCATTTCCCAAATCAGCTTGGAGGTTGATAGACTTGCTGGTCAGGTAACCACATTAAATATCCGTCTCGAAAATGTTTATTTTAGTTCTTCAATTTTTGGTCTTCGAAATTGTGTAAATAGATAGCTAACTTGGTTTCATACATGTGTACTAATGTACGCATGTGTTCGATCACATAAATTGGTTGAGATGGGTTCTAGATCGATTCATATTAGGTATAGTAAAGAGATTAAAGGTTAAAAAACACTCTTAGTTCCGGTACTTTCGCTAAAGTAACGATTTAGTCCCTAAACTTTAGTTTGTAAGGATTAGTTATTATACTTTTAAATTGGTAATAATTTAATCCTTGAATTTTAATATTTAACAATTTAGTCTTTGTAATTTAAAGTTTGTAACGACTTAGTTCTAATCATGAATTTTTTTTTGGTTAAGTTTCCTATATATATATGGATTAATAAACTAAATAGTGACAAAATATATTTATAAATTAGAAGTATTAAATTGTTTATACGACTCTTAATTTTAATAAATTTTTTTATCATAAGGACTAAATTGTTACAATTTTATGCTACAGAGGCTAAGTCGTTATAAACTAAAAGTTTAAAGACTAAACTTTAAGTTGATAGATTAAAATTTAATGTTTTTCTTTCCAAGAAAGAGATGCCAAAAATCTCAACTAAATGACTTTGGAACAATAAAATTTGAGAAACATTAATTTAGTTTTATGTTTTAGAGGATATATTTTTTAATGTATTATTTTTTGTTCATAAATGGTATAGGTATCTGCGCTTGAATCGGTAATTGGTAAAGGTGGGAAAGTGGCAGAGAAAACGGTGTTGAATTTGATTGAGTTACTTATGGACCAATTGCTTAAATTGGATGGAATTATGGGCGATGGAAATGTCAAATTACAGAGGAAAATGCAGGTACCAATTTCACTTTCTTTTCCATTTTCTCGAGAAACAAACACACACAATAGTTACCTAACAATTTGAGGATGGATGGTGATCATTTTGAAGGTGAGAAGAGTGCAAAAATATGTTGAAACTTTAGACATATTGAAGATCAAAAACCAAAACCAAACCCCAATGCAAGTTCAGCAAAGGAGTTCGGATGGGCCGAAACAAGCACAAACTCAAGCCCAAGCCCACGATCGTCATGTTCAACAAACAACGGTTTCTAACGGACATGATCAGTCGAGACACCCGACGGGTCATTCGTCGTCATTGGTGCCCGAAAGGAAATCCACGTCAGAAACAGTTGTTACGACGAAATGGGAGATATTCGACGCGATGACACCGTTGGTGCCAGCCTCTTCTTCTTCAAGTGAAATATCAGCAGGCAACAGCAACAATCATGTTCAACCCAAGTTCAATTGGGAATTTTTTGATTGAAAAAATTTTTCATGAACTATTTTATTATATTGTGTATTACTGTCTAATGTGTGATTCAGCTCTGTTTCTTCTGTTGGTTTGGTTTTTCTTTCCTTCTATTCTTTTGTGTACTTAATTTTGCTTAGGACAATATACCCTTTGTCATTAAGTTCAATAAATGGGTTCCTCCAAAGACATTAATGAATGCAACAATTATAGGAGTTTGCTATTTTTTAAATATCATCTTTTAATGATTTGAACAAAAATTAATATTATTGAACATATAATTTTATTTAAGAACAAAACTTGACCTTATTAGGTTTATCTGTGAATATCAAGTTAATGTATGTGTATAATATGAACAAAATATTACCCAAAAATGACTCAATATATACAACTTAATTAGAACTACTTTAATCCTTGAAACCAGGAGTCGTCAATAGTGTTGTTGTATGTAAGGGAAGCGTTTAGTTTGTCATATCTTCACAAATCGGTCTACTGTCTTAATCAAGTTTCTAGGCAGTGGTTTGATAAGTTATTCATGTTTTAGTACTTAGATTTCGGCAAGTCAAATCTGATTATTCTTTGTTTGTGCGCGGCTTCAATGATACTTTTATTCCGCTCCTTGTTTATGTTGATGATATCATAATTGAGGTTCTTCTTCTGTCATTTAGATTTAAAAAACTCATCTTAATAGTATTTTTAAATTTAAGGACTTGGGATCTTTGAAATATTTTTTGGTCCTGAGTTAAGTTTGTTATTCCAAAGAGATTTTTCTATCTTAACGGAATTATAATCTTTAGGTTTTTGAAGATACCACTCTTTTGGCCGGTAAACCTTCTTCTTTACTTATTGATTCTCATTTGAAATTACTTGCTTAAGTTGGCACTATTTTGGAGGATCCTACTTAATATTATCGCTCTATTGGTTGTCTATTATATCTTACCATCTCACATATTGGGTATTACATTTGTTGTTCATAAACTAAGTCAGTTTGTTGTTCAACCTCAACGTCCTCATCTTGTGGCAATACATCATCTCCTTCAGTATTTGAAGGGTTGTCTTGGCTGAGGTATTTTACTCTCTTGTTCTTCCTCTTATCAGCTTCGTGCTTTCACAGATGGAGATTGTGCTTCTCATTTAGATTCTTGAAAATCTACCACTAGCTTTTGTATATTTTTTTGGGGACACTCTTGTTTCTTGAAGCTAAGAAACAAAATATTATTTCCTGTTCTTCTAAGGTGAACATCAGGCCCTTGCTACTGCTACTACTAGTGACCTTATTTGGCTTACACATCTCTTGAATGATTCTTTTCAACCTCAAGCACTTATCATCTTTGACAACTAAGCCGCTATACATTGTCTCTAATCCAACTTTTCATGAGAGGATGAAGCACATCGAACTTGATTGTTGACGGTGTTGTCCAGCTACTTCCTCTACGTTCAAGTCTACAACTAGTTGACATTTTTACGAAGGCTTTAGCACTCATACTTCTTTTCTCTTCTATTGTCCAAGAAGGGTATTCCCAATATAGGGTGAGTATTAGGTTTATCAATAGTTTGTTAGTTAGTTACTTACATGTTTCATTAAGTTAATTATTTCTCTGGGTACTGACTTTCCTAAGATCTATTTATAAGCGGTCTTTATGATTGAATAAAGTAAAGTAAACTTTATTTACTCTAAAGATGTAATAGGGATATATAAGAAGCGTCTTCCTCTTCTAGATATCCAAAAGCCACAAGGAATATCAGACACTTAAAGAACAGAGAAGGAAAGATATTTATTTATTTTTATTAATTCCTTAATCTTAAAAGAAAAGAAGATATATGATTAATTAAAAGGTTTAAATTATTTTTACCAAATTTTACTAAATTAAATTAAAATTTTCCAAAATGAGCAAAATTTATTTTATTTGAAAAAGAACAAGGAAATTCATTTTAAAATAAAAATAATTTTCCATTTTTATTATTATTTTTTTTAGAAAACACAAAAGAATTTTAAAAAAATATTTGCCATAAAAATAAAACAAAAATGATAGGAAGTAAGATACTACAAATAAAAGAAGAATATATCAGACAAATTTAAGGATTTACACACTTACCTTGAAATAACGGACTTGATTACTTGTGGCAAATCGACACTATGAGTCCAAACCAACATTGGCATAAAAAAAGTAAAAATGGATAAATAACACATAAATCGACGGCTATGCGGATCTTCGGACATATATGAAATGGAATAAAGATGGACCAAACTACTTATGGATGTAACCACAATTAACATCACTACGGTCGGGCAAGTAAAGACAATAAGAGTTACAAAAGTCTTAGCCTAATACTCTTGCGGCAGGTAAATGAAGAAAGAAAACACAAAAGAAACCAGACTAACCTAATTCTAATGCTCTTGGCTGGAAAGGAACGACAAACGAAAGCAATTCGAATGCTAAGTTAAAAACTAATAAGGAAAGCAAAAAAAGTTAAAAACTAATAAGGAAAGCAAAAAAGTAAGCGAACAAAAACAAACAATAAAATATAAAAATCAAACTTGTTTTGTTCACACAAAAATAAAAGTCAACAAACAATAGGGGGTTTGCAGCAAAAGGGTATTTTAAGGCATGGTGTGAATTGGACAAGGTTTGGATCAAGGTGAAATCAAAGGTAAGCTCAAGTATAAAGAAATTTTATGGCTGCAAATAGGGCTGTCTCGCGGTAAGGATGGGGTGCTAGCGACTTTCCTCTTTTGTGTCTCCAAATGGGGCAAATAGCGACCAGATTAAATAGTTGGTTCAAAAAATAATCTGACGGACGATTCGGGATTTGAATGGATGGAACTACAACTTTGAATGTGCAGAGGTAAGGGTGCTAGCATGCGCAGGCTGGGACGTGCGGTAGGGGTTGGTCCTGGTTGGCCCTTCTTCAAACTCCTTCCTTCTCTTAGTTCTTGTTTTTTTTTTAGTACAACACGTAGGGGTGAAACTCACAACCTCATGGTTGGAAGTATATGCCAATTACCACTGAGCTATGCTCGCTTTGACCTCTTATTGGCTCTTGTTGATCCTTGAGAATGTTCGAAATATGCTCATGGGTCCAATGAGTTCTTTTCCTTTGTGGAGCCTCCATAAGTTTTGCATGCTCCTTCTTGGCGTTTGGTTAGTTAAAGAAGTTGTTGCAATTATGATTATATCACCGCCCACAAATAATTCGAAATATTATTGTTGAAGGGAAAAATACAACATGACATGTGGACCAACCAAGTTATCGTAAGGTCAGGTCCATCCAATCAAACTCAATAGAGAAGATTGACCTACCTTTAAAACAAAGCTGAAGACCATAAACTAATTAGAGAATCGACCAAGTTCTCTAGAATCGACCTGAGGACTTTAACCTCAAACTTGATAGCCGACTTGGGCCTTGATAATCCTTAACCACCGGTCGGGACAGTTCCAACAGCCTTGTCCCACTACCTATCAAACGAATACTCTACCACTTATTTATGTATAGAATTCTGCTCCGAAAACGACAATACTTTAACTCGTGCCTTACTGACTTGGTTGCAAGACATGACTTGCTCCCACGATCATAGTTAAAATTAATTTGGTAGAACTATTATCGCTTTCCAAGCACAAAAGAATAAATTTTGAGTATCTAGGAAATGTGAAGGAAATATATATATAATCTATGGAAACCAACAAATGAAATAGGAATAACACTATAGTTCATACTATATCATAGCTCAAGTAAGTATCGATTAAGACATACATTTTCAAGTTTAGAAATTTGAATCCTCACCTCTACATATTATTGAATTTAGGAATTAAAAAATAGACGACTCATAGTTATAGTAACAATTATGTATGAATCTATTAATTTTATTGAGTAAAAATAAATTCTAAATAATTTAGAGGGAATGAATTTAAATGAGGGTGGCAACATGATTATTAAAAGTAGAAAACCATAGTAATATTTTCATTAAATTATATTTTAAATATCAATAGATCTTGTACGCTAATGTGTATATATATTATTTTACAAATATTTTTTTTAGTGAAAAAAAATGAGGAGAAAAATTTGTTGTGGTATCTGCACGTAGCTGGTGGGGAAGCCACACGTGTCCTTGTTTTTATCGCTCGTGTCACTCGCACGTGGCAATCTGACAGTCTGTCACTGTCCTCGACTAGACCCTCGTCTCACCGGCCAAAATCCCCTAAATCCAATCTTTCATAAGCTCAAAATGCCATCCAATTAATGCCTAACAAATGTCAAATGCTCATTAAAAGTCCAAAGGCAGCAGAAAATTGGACAGTATTTTGAGTAGAAACGGCCGCAGCTGATCGCAGCTACTGCATAGTGATCGAGCTGAAATGAATCATGATCCATCATAAACAACTATGAGATCCGCCAATGGATTTGCGCCACGTAGCCTACGATCTTCCTTCTCAAAACAGCGGGATGAGAACCGACTCCGTTTGAACGCGTTACCGGCAGTAGCCGGTGCACCGAGGCTGGCTACCGATGTAACCGGTCAGTTCGATCCCGGCTATTCCCGCTATGTATATAACCGGCACCCCCTCGCCCCCTGTTCTCCTCTCTCTTTCTTCTCTCTCTGATTTTCAATTCTCCGAATTCACAGAGAAGCAACGCTTTAGCTTCCATTTCTCTGCCTGGTTTCAGCTTTTTTTCTCCGTTATTCAAGGTTTGTAGTCAAACTCTCTTCCTCTTCTGTCTTTTTTGCTTTAATACTGGTTTGTGTTTAGTTGGTTAATTTTATTATTGTTCCTTCCGGTTTTTGAAATTGGTTTTGGATTCGGATCTTCTATTTCAGTGTTGAACTCCACTTTTTCCTTTTCCTTTTGTCCGTTCGCTGCTCCCTCTTTCTTTTTCTTCCTTGATCTTCGTACCTCGCTTCGATTTTGATGCTTAATTTAAGTTTAGCTATGGGTTTTCTTTCTTTCTTTGAAAAATTGAGCTGCGGGGATTCAAGTTGCAGATATGATTTCAGTTTGAATTGGAAGTCTGGGAGTTTTAATGGTGTTGCTCTCTGACAGATGGAGCCATTGCTGTACTTTTATGGCTTAAGTAGGCAGAATATTGGGACTTATTAGTGGTTATTGGAAAATTGAAGTTTCAGTGTCCCATGTGTGGCACTTGTATTTATTAAGAGCTCCTTATATTTGGAAAACAGTGGTTTTTAAAGTGGCCGTTGGTGTATTTTCCTTCTAGTTTTTTCCCTCTGCTAATGCTGTTGTTTTGTCTCTTTAACCTTAGGATCTTCGGCATATTGTTGGAATATCGACATGGATCGCAGATCACAGGCACATTGCAGTCTGGTGGTTAACAGCTTGTAGATTATGTGATTATTAATTTATGACTTTAAAGAACGAGGGGTCAGTTCTTTCTCTATATTTTTGGTTGAGTACTGAACGCCTCCGTTGTTAAATTATGTGCTTTTGAGATTCACGGTGATGTGTCTATGAGTAAGTGTTGGGAAAATTTCCTATGGATTTAGTTTGAATATAATATTTTGTGGGTCATAAATATTTTATAGTAGTGAAGCCTGGCTCTAGAGAGCTACGTGGACGCCGGCCACCAAGGACTGGTGCCCTCAATGGCATCTTCTCGGGTGGCTGGAGGATTAGCACAATCTTCCTCAAGTTCTGGGATTTTTTTCCAAGGAGATGGGCAGTCAAAGGCTACTGTGAAATCCCATTTGGGCTCATCTTATGGAAACTCATCAAATTCAATTCCAGGAACTGGCCATTCAAATTTGGGTCCAGTTTCTGGGGACACGAATAATGGAGTGTTAAATAGTGTGGCAAACTCGGGACCAAGTGTTGGGGCAAGTTCACTAGTTACAGATGCAAACTCTGGACTTTCAGGTGGGCCTCACTTGCAGAGAAGTCCGAGCATGAATGCAGAATCATACATGCGATTACCCACATCGCCTTTGTCTTTTACATCAAATAACGTAAGTATCTCTGGTGTATCACTCATTGATGCATCTTCTGTAGTGCAGCACAATTCTCAGCAGGATCATAATACCCCACAATTGCCACAGACCCAGCCGCAGGCCCGACAAGTTGCTCCAGGTGATGCATCATTGTCAAATTCACAAACCGTCCAAGCTTCACTCCCCATTGGTGCACGTGTCTCTGGATCTGTCATGACAGATCCCAACATTTATTCTCAGTCACAGAAGAAACCACGCTTGGAGATTAAGCAGGGCGAATTTTTGCAACAGCAGGTGCTACAACAGCTACTGCAGAGACATGATTCCGTGCAGATGCAAGGTCGTAGTCCGCAGATACAAGCATTACTTCAGCAACAGAGACTGCGGCAGCAACAACAAATTTTCCAGTCTTTGCCTCATTTGCAGAGAGCTCACTTGCAGCAGCAGCAGCAGATACAGTTGAGACAGCAACTTCAACAACAGGCAATACAACCAGTAACTGCTATGAAGCGGCCTCATGATGGTGGTGTATGTGCTCGGCGGCTAATGCAGTACCTATATCATCAGCGTCAAAGGCCTGCCGTGAGTTTGTCCTCTGTCTTCTCCTCTTTGTTTCTTGGGGTTATCATCTGCATATTTAGGAACAAATTTTAATTTATAAATTTATGTTTAATTTTATCCATTCCTGGTAAATATTTTCCGTTCTATTCCACATTCTCTCTTTTATAAGCACCGTTTTTTAGCCTATTCACTATTAGTTTCAATACTTCTGATAGGATAATAGTATTGCCTATTGGAGGAAGTTCGTGACAGAATATTATTCCCCTCGTGCAAAGAAGAGATGGTGTTTGTCATTGTATGACAATGTTGGTCATCATGCACTTGGTGTTTTCCCTCAAGCAGCTATGGTCAGTTTTGTCTTACCTTGGTATTATTGTGGCTTTTTATCTGTAGTGTTTGACTTTTCTACACATTATTAACTCCAATACTAATGGTGACATTTAGAATTTGATTAATCTCTTAATGAAAAGAATCTTACGTGACGTGTAAAATTGATCAGTATGTAAGCTGATAGAATAATATCTGCAATTTTTATTTTGTTATTCCAACTAGATAGTCGTGATATTTTTAGCTTCACCGACTCAGTTTCCTTGTGATTTATATTTCAGGACGCATGGCAGTGTGACATTTGTGGTTCAAAATCTGGAAGGGGATTTGGTACGATACTGATAACCTCTTTATAGTGGTTTCAGATAATTGAGTTCTCCAAAGTAATGGCTTGAAATGTGTAAATTCTGTTGGAAACTAATGAGGCTGCTTTAGTGTTTTAACTGATTAATTTGAAAGGATTTCATTGATATCTTTATTGAAACTAAAAAGGAAGTAATTGTCCTAGTTGTCTCAATCGATCTATTCTGATTCATGTCTTTTCCCCACCACCCCCTAGGAAATTTTAGTTGCAGGGTTTACTTGATTTTTTGTCTCTTAATAGCATCACTTGTTCCAAGTTTGTTTTTGGAGGTTCATTCTCTAGTAGTGTTGGAGGTGGACATGGTGAATAACCGACCCAGTTTGAAACTGTCTCATCTTAACACCCACATATTGGAGGGTTATCAGTTATGTAATGGAAATGACAGGAGATTACCATGCATAATTGGTCCTACATCCGCGAGTTATATGGGAACATAAGCAAGGTGATTGTAGTCTGCAGATAAGCTATCTTTAGTATAGCTGCGGGGTTCTTTTCTACTAATTTATAGTAGAAGTAATTACATAGAACTCACTTTTATTTATTCACAATGGAAGGGTACATGGCTTGGGAATGATTGGAAAGGGAAGCTCTCCTTTTTCTCCCAAGTTCTTACTCACTAAGAGACATGGAAAACTTTGAGACCTGGCTAACTCAACTATGTACTACTCATGCTCACATCTTCTTTGCTTCCATAGTTTGTTGCAAAAGATAGTTACAAATGGCCCTTCCCCTTTAACTCTCTTTTTGTGATATATGTGAATAACTGATGGTCTATCGCTTTCCCAAAGAGCCATCTTGTTTTCAAGGTGAAAATTAGGGAATGAAGTATTTGTAGAATGAGCCGATTTTCGTGTACCATTAGTTGTAGTTGCATCCTCCCATCAAATGAAAACCTCCAAGTCAGAAGAATCCTCTTCCAAATGTTGCAAGCTTGATACATAACTGTCTGCACCCATACAACGATTTCAATTAGGACAATTTCAGAATACACTGATAGTAACAATCGGATGTCATGATGTTTACCACTAGCTTTGTCATTTATTGTTAAGCATGATGTTGATAAGATTTTAACTCTGCTGACATGGTATCCTTGTCCTTAAGTTTCCGATATTAGTGAAAATTGAAATGGGGACATATCTAGAGAATAAGGTTAGATAGGACGTTAAATTATGGTGAAGACTTGATGGCAATATGGTAGGAAGTGTTGTAGTTGAATTTTGCCTCGTCTATTTCTGCGAGCTTGTCATAATGTAGCAGCCATTGTTAACCACTCTTGTCTGCCATTTGAACAATTCCTCCCAAAGAAACGGTGCAAAATGGATCCCTATTAAGAAATAGTACTTTGTGGGATACTGTATAGGTATTCAACCTCCTTAAGAAAAATGCAGCAATGACAGGTGTTGAGAGTGGATGCGGCATTGGGATTAAGTGTGCATACTTGGATAACTAGTCCATCAAATCATACCCTTCAGACTTAAGGCAACCTTTCTACGTGCTCCATCCAAACATCGTCCCAAATGTGGTTAAGTATTGGTAAAGGTTGAAAAACCAACAAGTGCCAAAGCTAAACACTTAGCTTGCCAATAGATAATACATTCACTAACAAATAGTTTTACTCTCACCCTCGCACTTTTCCCATGCATTTTTTGCCGACCTTTCTTAAGGTTTCAAAACACTATGTTTGGCCATAGTAAAGGCATGGAACTTCTTCTACTTACAAAACTGGGGTGAATTTCAAGACGAAGACAAGTTTACCTTTGTAGTATTGTAGCTCCGTAAAGATAATCAAACAAGAGTTTCTTCACCACGTACAATGGTCTGTTTAATGCTCATAATTCCTTGCTTGTAGCCATTTGTTTCGCAATCAAAGTTGGATTCAGTCCTAGTGATATTTCTTAACTCAAGTGAAGTAGATATACTCTACCTCTGCTGTACTCTGCGCATCAATGACTCGCAAGATTCTCTTTCTTGTCCTTCTTTCAGCTTTTCTTTGCATCACTTCTTCCGCTCGCAAGCTCACTACTACCTCTTTTCAAGATGAGAAATTCTTCCGCCATCCCAAATTTGGAGGTGGTGGAGGGCTAGGTGGTGGTTTTGGTGGAGGATTAAGATTTGGCAGCGATGCTGGCGGGTGGTTGTCGTGGTGGTGCTGGAGGTGGGTTTGGAGGAGGTGGCGGACTAGGAGGAGGTGGTGGTATTGGAGGCGGAGTTGGTGGCAGGTTTGGACTTTGGAGGAGGGTTCGGTGTAGGAGACGACTTGGTGGTAGAGGTGTAGCTGGGGCGTGGTGGCAGCGGCGGACTTGGGATGGTGGTAGAGGTGTAGCTGGGGTGTGGTGGCAGCGGCAGACTTGGGATGGCGGTAGAGGTGTAGCTGGGGTGTGGTGGCAGCGGCGGACTTGGGATGGCGGTAGGTTCAGTGGAGGCTGTGCCAAAGGTGGATTTGAAGTTGGACTTCCTTGAGAAATAAAATTTTACGACAAAGGAAAAACAATGACCTCTAAGCTTTTATGTTTCTTCCATGCAATGTGCTATGTTGTTGAAAAAGGTTAATTTAAAAGAACAAAAATCTCTAGCGAAGTGGACATACGCAATAGGATAAAATACTTTGTTTTCCAAATAGAAGAATACATTTTAAAAAACTGAATAGAACTGGACCAAATTAAAGCCGTACATATATTGTACATTATAACCTAAGTGAACCAGATGAAAGAGGTCAGACGTCTTTTTTTTTTTTTGGAGTACGAAAGAGGTCAAAAGTCTTGCAGTTAAGTGACATGAATTAAACTAATTGTTTTGATAAGATCAACCTCCAAATTTGATCAAACTGAACTAACTTCTTCCCTGTATGATATCAGTGAAGGCCTACGTTTCTTATCCCAAAAAAAATTGAAGGCCTACATGACGATCCTTGAAAGATTAAGGGAATGGTGGCTTTGCTAACCTCTATGGAAGTTTTTGAGGGCATATTTCTGAGTCTTACGGGGTATTACTGTTGATTTGTGGTTGAATATGGGATAATTGGAAAACTTCTAATGAAGTAACTTGAGAGATTATTTGATTGGAGAATGAATGATGTGTTAGGTGCTCCTGTCCTGTCCTTACCAGTTCTCGCCATACTAAGAAAGGCAGAAAAGTGGTCCCAAAAATTGTGGCTAATACAACATGATGGATTAAGGATTTTTTTTTGTAGCATGGTTGGGAGCTCTATTCAAGTGAACAAGACAGACAAATGGTTGACTTTGAATATATATTGTTGTTGGGGCTATTCACCCACATAAGCATTTCTATGTTAGAGCTGCTTAAAACTTTGCTTATGCCTAGGAGAGTGAACACAAGTTTTACAAATGTTTGGCTGTGGATGATCTAGTATATTTGAAACATGCCCGTGGTTAGTTTGTTGTATCTAGATGATCTCAAAAAAAACCCTGGCTATTTTGGACTGTCTTAGGTTTGTGGCTTTTAAATAGCCATTACCTCTCATCCATCTCATGTTTCATGTTTAACAACTTCGGTTGGTAATGGGTTCTACATATTTTTGTACTTTACCATTTGGCTGGGACATCAAATGTGGACAAGTTCGAAGAACTAAAGGTCTTTGTGGTGGTGTGGTCTGCCAGAGTAGGAAGCGAAATGGGAGTCCTCTTCTGGAAAGGATTGTTTAGGAAGTTGGTTGGTTAGTTTTGGAAGTTAGTTTGGGAGAATTGGCGTATTGAAATTAACTTTTCATATAAGTCAGCTATGGTTGTTGCAGGTTTGGATGTGGAGATTGTAAAGTTTTTCATGTCATTCGGTTTGTACTCTATGTTAGCAATAAAAATTTCCTTGGTTTCTTAGATGCTTTATAGAATCAAAGGCCTGGTAATTGTGCAACACCATGCTCGGTTGTAATTTTATTTTTTGTTAAGTATTATGATTTGAGTTAACATATTGACATATAGTCAAAGTCGTCTGGTCCCAATTTTTACATTGAAGTTAAGTCTTCTATTTCACATTTCTACTTCCTCTTTACTGCAGTCTAAAGCATTATATAATCCATTTCATGTGATGGTTTCAGAGGCTTCCTTTGAAGTGCTTCCTAGACTTAATGAGATCAAATTTGGCAGTGGTGTCATCGATGAACTATTATTTTTGGATTCGCCACGGGAATGGAGATTTCCTTCTGGAATTATGATGTTAGAGTATGAAAAAGTAGTACAAGAGAGTGTATATGAGCAACTTCGTGTTGTTCGGGAGGGTCAGCTTCGTATCATATTTACACATGAATTGAAGGTCACCAGAATGATTATGCAAATTGATTTCTAAATCTATCTGAGAATATACTCGTCGTACTAATAGTCAGGCAATTGGATTCTACTTCAGATATTGGCATGGGAGTTTTGTGCAAGACGCCATGAAGAACTTCTTCCTCGTAGGCTGGTTGCCCCTCAGGTATTTTTGTACTTTCTTTTTTGTATCTTAATATAGAACAAATATTTGCTAATGATATTTTGGTACCGACTGCCTTTTTCCTGTTCATGTGTGAAAGAAGGGTGTTAAGGGATACTTGGAACAAAGTTAATATATAAATGGAACCGCACTGGAAATGATGATTTCTACTTCAAATAGGCTTGCATATTGGAATTGAGATATTTCTGGATGCCAATTCTTCCAATTTATGTTTTTTGTCATTTTACCGTTTTTATTATTTTATAATTTGAATTTTACTTTCTTGGTTACCTGTGATCCTTAAACCATATTCTTAGAAGTCAGCAATCAGCATTCCGTGTTGGCTTTCTGATTTTTCTTTAGATGTGACATCCAATTGATAAATGTTTAATTACAGGTGAATCAGTTGGTCCAGGTGGCACAGAAATGCCAGAACACGATTGCTGAAGGTGGATCTGATGGGGCTTCTCAGCAGGATCTACAAACAAATAGCAAAATGTAAGTTTATCAAGCACAGATAGTGAAGTCCATCTTCTTGAATCAAATTTGCCTATTTCCCACTTTTATCTGAAAATGATTAACTATTTAAATCATTTTGGTTCTTGATAGTGCAAGTCTAGTGGCCTTGAAGACACTCTATCATTCGGGATATGTTGTATGGAAGTAGAAAATGCATAGCAAAGTTTGTGATGCTCTTCTTATAACGTCTTTTGATTAATTGAAATGCCACATACAGGTGGTTCAGGTGTCTTTATTTGAGAGTGAGATGATGAGTGGCAGGAGAATATTCATATAAATTCTCCCTTTGGCGTATACAATTATCACTCTCCATTGGACATTGCAGACTGGCATTTATACAAAGTTGGCATATTGACTCGATGGAATGGGTCCAAAATAGTCGGTTTTCTTTTTATAATTTTCATTTGTCGTAGGGGCCTCTTGTTTTGTAAAATTTCTATAGCAATTGAACCATTTCATATTTTAGAATGAAAACATACAACTTTGGTAAATCTAGAGGAAAATTTTCACTAGATGGAGAAGATAAGAATTGCATGAGGGAAGAGTCTCTTCTCCAGCCACTGGAGTTCCCTGTCAGGAAATTCAGATAAATCCGCCATACATAACTTTTTTTCCTTTATTGTTTGCGCCTAATCAACCTTTTTTTTTTTGGCATCTTATACGATCTCTCTCCTATATCAGGGTTTTGTTATACTTCGAATCCATACAGCTAAGGTTACTTAGCTACCTTATTCGATTTATCACTTTCTCTGGTTTGACAAAAATACGAGTTGAAGTGGAGAGATTTGAGCTCATAGTTGAGACTTTGAACCACATGGGATTTTGTTAGTTAGGCTGTCATTAGTGGAATATTTTATTTCTCCTGTTTGTCAACCAAATATCGTAAATACCATGTAGGAATGTTTGAGGATTAATATCAAGTAGAAGACCTGTGTGCTACAAAAATGTTGGCTGATTGCACATTCTTTGTTCTTCAAACTGATAGAGCACCTTTATCTATTCTAATGCATTGGAATTCAGCTAATGCAATCCCTTTCTTTTAGGGTTTTGACAGCTGGACAGCAGCTTGCAAAGAGTCTGGAGTTGCATTCACTGAATGATTTAGGATTCTCTAAAAGATACGTTAGATGCTTGCAGGTGCACTGTCACGTACTTTTACAAAAGAGTTTCTGTTCTAAACTTTTTGCTTTGTGTTTTTCAATATTTATTTAGTTCTAAAGTGTGTGTATATATATATATCTTTTGCATCTAAGTACAGATATCGGAGGTTGTCAATAGCATGAAAGATCTCATTGATTTCTGTAGGGAGCAGAAAACCGGGCCAGTTGGTACGCCTCATTCTTCCCAATAATTCTCCACAATAAATTCTTGATGAATAAGCATTTTATAAACCTTGCAACTTCTGTTCTTGTTAGTGATTAGTTAACCCAATGACTTCTGAGACCCTATTTTTTCTGGGTGCTTTATTTATTTTTTTAGTTTCATAGCTATGAATCTTATTATAAAGATTTTCACAGATGGTCTGAAGAGTTATCCTCAGCACGCCACAGCCAAGCTGCAGATGCAAAAGATGCAAGAGATTGAGCAGGTAGCTACTGCTCAGGGTCTGCCCACGGACCGTAACAATTTCAGTAGAATGGTCGCCCTGCATCCTGGACTGAACAACCAAATGAATAGCCAAAATCAACTAGTCGGCAGAGGGACGTTGAGCGGTTCGGCACAAGCTGCTTTGGCATTGTCAAGCTACCAGAATCTGCTGTTGAGACAGAACTCAATGAATTCGACAAGCTCAAACCCACACCAGCAGGAGACATCATCATTCAATAATTCAAACCAGAGTCCATCGTCAAGCTTCCATGGGACTGCTCCCTTAACATCTGGACCGATGCAGAACTTGCCCGGTAGCGGTCTTTCAAGTCCTCGTCTACCTCCTCAACAATCTAAGCAAGCACAACAACTGCATCAGCGCCCCAATGCTAACAACTTACTCACACAAAACCATCTTCAGAATGCCCAAGGTAACGGTAACGGTAATCAGGCCATGCAACATCAGATGATCCAGCAACTACTCCAGATGTCTAATAACAGTGGGGCAGGGCAGCAGCAACCACTTGCTGGATCGAACACAAACGGAAGCATGGCCGGGACTTTCACGGGTTTCGGGGGCAGCTCATCTGTGGCGGCTGCTGGCACAGCCAATGCATCTGGTAGTAACACGCCTGCCCCAAGCCGGAGTAACAGTTTCAAAAGCGGCGACGTATCAGCGGGTGGTCGTAGCAGCGGAGGGTTCAACCAAAATCTTCACCCGGAGGAGGATATACTCCAGGACATAGCCCATGATTTTACAGAAAATGGGTTTTTTAACAGTGACCTTGATGACAATATGTGCTTCAACTGGAAAAGTTATAACTAACATAAATAGGCCTAACAATTGGCTCCCACCCTTGGCCTTGGGTTAAGTGGAGAACATATATATTTTGTACAGAGGATATTTGGGATACATATTTTCTTCTGATCTCTCATTTTTATCTATTTTTATTTTTATTTTTTTGGAATGTGGTATTTGGCCTGCCCTGGGAACGTCATGCTTATTGGTATAATTCATTGGGTTTTTAGAGGTCCTCCTGAATGGTATTGGTATTTCTATATTGGTTTCCAAGTGTTCAAAACTGTAATTTCTGTGTATGAAGACTTAAACAGCAGCTTCATAGTTTCATTGTTATATGATGTTATCAAAATAACTTACATGCTGGGATTTTTCCTGTGCTTACCTTATACACTCAGTTAATGAATATGCTTAATCTTTATACTGCTTTGAAGTTATTTCGGTGATTTTTGACACTGGCTAGAATCACTAAAATCACCGCTAGAATCACTTTTACTGATATTAAATTACTTCTATTTTGTCAAAGCGAGTATAGCTCAGTGATAATTGGCATATACTTCCAACTATAAGGTTGTGAGTTCGAATCCTCCCAACATGTATTAAAGAAAAAAAAATTACTCTCTATTTTAAAATGAGCATATTTGATAATGATTCATGAGTTCAATTTTTTGGTAAAAAATAAAAAAAAATTGATAAGAAATTAATTTTTAGAATGGTTATGTTTCAATTTTAGAATTGTCTTTCTATTACACTTTTTGATCCTTGAGGTTTGAAGTTGGTATTTATGTGGTCCCTAAAGTTTCAAAATAGACACTTTTTGGTCCCTAAAGTTTGGAAGCTGTTCTAAAAATTTAAATGATGTGGCCATTTATATGAATTGTTTAATTGGATTTTTTAAAACAAATATTATTAATTTAAAATCACTGTTGAAATCAAACATTAACAATTCAAAATCACTTAGGAAAAAATGTGTAACTAGACATTAAAATAATCATATAAAAATCACTTTCACAGAAACACTTGTCATCAAATCTCTTTTACTAAATAACTCGTTGATTCTTATTATGGACTAAAGGTTCCTACTCACAGTGCTCTTTCTTTGCTCTGTGATTTAGAAACATTGGTGTTAGATTCTTTTCGTCCATACCATTCCTCTTATTCATCTCATTATGTTAAACAAAATCTCTGCTAAAAGTAGAAGTAATAGACTAATCACTAATACGTACAAATAGCAGACGAGGGAGACAATTAGAGATGAAATGGAGAGAGAAGAATAGATAAGAGAAGTCAATATGAACACAGCTTAGTGGTAATTGACATATACTCCTCTTAAGATTGGAGGTTCGATTTTCAATATCCCTAAATTGTTGTACTACGACAAGAACGGATAAAGAAGAGCAATTTTTGTGCATTTGTCATTAAAGTTGCCACAAGCAAATAAATATATGCGCTTATAAAATAACAAAAAATTCATGTCATTAAAGTCGCATCAACCTAGAAAATGTAAACATTAAAGGTTTGTTTCATTACTATAATAATAATGATAAATAAATGTCAAAATAAGGGGTAATTAGTATGTATCTTCAACCAAGAAGTTGTGAGTTGATTCTATAGTAGTGAATATTTCCATACGACTCCCTCCATCATTTTTATTTATACTTTCTAGGAAATGCCTTTTTATCTCTTTTTTTTTCTTTCATTTCCCTGTCTTCTATCATTTTTATTTAAATATTTTTACAATAACTTCACATTTCTCTCTACATCTTGGTTCATTTGTAGATTTTTTCCTATTAGTTTCTTTTCGTTTGAAGGATATTTTTAGTTCAAAGTGTCGTTATTGGTATTTTCTTTTTACTTAGAAATTTATTTTCAAATGATTAAATCATTATTTTTTCTTATTATAATTTGATTGGATTGGTTGACCATTTTGATATGTTTATTTTATTGTTAACTTGTTTTATCCTATTGATCAATATTATACAATATTATAATTAGATTTCATTTGTTACCCATTTATATATATTCTTTTTATTTGTAACTTTATTTTAAAATAATTAAATATTATTTTGTTTAATTTAAAATATTATAATTAAATTATATTTGTTATCTATGTGCATTAAGAAATCATAAGCATCATTATATAAAAACAAAAGCTTAAAAATGAGATATTTAACAAAACTAAATTTCCAAATAAAAATGTAGGATCCACTTTATTTATTGAAGGTATTAAATAAGAATAGTGGATAGAGAATGAGATCTGGACCCTTTTTCATTTTAAAATCACTGGAGTCCACTTTATTTTATTTTTAAAATAAGATTTCACATTAACACATGACATAATGTGAATCAGAGTAGTATGGAAATCTTCCCGAAAATTTTCCCTAGCAGGACAATTTAAATATTTTACACCCTTGGTTGGCCCTACTAGATCACCAACCTTTAGGCTTACCTAAGCACTCGCTTCACCGTGCCAAATTCACTGCGGTCGGTTTGCGTTTACTACCATCATGCACTTTCTTCGTCCGTATCATCCTCAACAAGCATGTCTCCTCCAAGTAGTGTATTCAAGACCATTTGCTCCCAATCCTGCATGCCTCTCCCGATCAATCTAGAACCACTAGTACCGCCATGGGAATGACCTATCTCTTCATTACACGATGAGCATGCATGATGCGATTCGGGGAAATACTTCAAAACGCACTTTCCCGAGTGGTCAAGTATATCCACATCATATCCGGGTAAGAGTGGCCGTCCAACGGCTTGAACATGGGAGACACTGGATCATTCATTCCATAGCAATGCAGGGTAAGATGTAGACAAAAAAGTACAAAATGAAATGTGTAAAACAGGTACTCAGCCAAATTGCACCAGCCATTGTACAATTAAATTGATTGGTATGCCATATTTGACAGATATGAAATGATCAGACTAAAACTATTTTGATCCATTTTAGAAAAAATCCAAACAAGTTTCTTATGAGCAGCCAAAGGTCTAGGAGAAAAATAGAAGATGAAAGGTCCCTCCCACACAGATGTCAATTCTACTTGTAATTTCCCTAACATCAGTTTTGGCATGATTCATCAAGTGTAAGCAAGATTCTAAGAATTTTTCTTGAAAATATCCTAGATATCTTTCCCTTTTCTACCAGCACCCTATGCTATTCATTAAGAATAATAAGAAACTTTTTATTAAAGTATTAATAAAATATTAAATTTACTGTAACCCATTTTTGAGTCAAGTGATAGTTTAACATTGTATGAGAGCACGAACTTGTATTCAAATCCCTGTTAATATCATTTACTTTTCAATTAATATTAATAACTAATTTGGAGAAAGTGTTTCTTTTTCCCTTTTTTAAAAACTAAATTGAAATTTTGGAGAAGTTTGAAGTATTAATAAAAGGTTAAATCTCATGTATCCCATCAGCCTAAGTTTTTTGAGTTCATGGACGCATGGGTAATTTAGCACTTTCTATATGGCATACTACATTTTTGCATCATATATATTTAAGAAAAATTTAACCTATCAACAATTGATAATAAAGGACCCTGTCACGACAAAGGAAAAACGAATTTTGGTGGTTAGAAGGAACTAACCATAAGTAATATAATCCATCTGTTTCTTGTTTCTGTACTCTGCCCAAGAGTTCAACTTGCAGAATTCCACCAACACAGAAAACAGGCTCTGGAAGCTTAAATATTTGCAGCGTGTTTTCCTGTTATCATTAAATACGTGAGAAAGTTGTAAGGAAAAAATGTAGCAAAGAATATTGCCATGAGAATAATTCCAAGTCAATTCATCATCCAAAAACTATGCCGAAGTAATACATAGATTAACTTGTGAAAGAGAATTTCTCAGTACTTGGATGTTTAAACCAAGGAATGAGCATGCTTCATCAATTGTACGGTAAACAAATGGAATTAAGATGCGCCATGAAAGCCAATTTGCCACACATGATACAACAGAACTCTCCTTCACTCTATGATGATCAAATGTGGAATAAATGTAATTAAACTTACTTGAGCCATTGGAAATTCTGGCGAGACGTAAGTCCAGATAAAATTATCACTTTCTGAATCACTTGAAATGTTTGTACTCGAGTTTAAAGAAGATTCTCGATGGCCCATTTTAAATCGAACGGCCCTTGATGAATATATGGGGAAGCCATACTGAAAATATGCTGATGCAGACATGATTAATCAGTCAGGTAAGAGATGTTCAAGTTCAAATCTAAACGTGTAACGTATTATTCACAGAGTAGAGTTGGGTAACCTTGGAATGGTTGAATATGAATTTCAGAAACAACACATAGGTTGGAGACAAACTCATAAGTTAATGTCTCAGGAGCATTAGCATCTTTTGATCCTAAACTGGACCAATATGATGCCCGATGTTGAATCCTATCACCAGCTTTCAATGTGTTATCGATACTTTCTTCAGGATAATTATCAGTGGAGGATGCACTAATGGCTACTGAAATGCAATCTTTTCTCATGATATGGTAAAGACTTTTAGCTAGCAGCAAATAGATTCTATGGACCCTCTTAAGGGATTCCCATTTCGTGACATTGCTTGACCCGAATGTTGGAGTATCAATCATGCCCTTCACTTCAATAAAATGGGGAGCACCAGATAACTCAGGAAACAATCTCAAGCAGAGTTGCTTACTGAGGCTATTCTCAACCACTGCAGAATGTTAACAGAAGATTCAGAAACAAGAAAGAAAACATTGAAGCCGAACAAATCTTTCGTATCTAAGACTGAATGCTACGGGCTCTATGAATACAATTCTATTTCCCATAGTTTGATAGTCAGATGCAATAAATGCATGAAGGAGAGTCCCATTATATACATATGTGCGGCCACAAAGGTTAATATATAATGCGGAAAATATTGCTCCGTACTACTATCTAATTGCTTAAGATCAGAGAGGACTATCTTTTGATTGCTGGAACCATGAAGATAATATTCTCTAGATCCATAGAATATTTTCAAGACTTTATGTCCCAACACCTACCACTGCTTTTAACCATATGGTCAAGTAATATCAACTTTTAGGACTTCTTAGGAAAATTTCTCCGTAGTAAGATGACAAATATCCAAGAAATGTGCGTCATATCACAACCATTGTTGATACAAAAGAAAACCAGGTGCCTAGATACAACATGTCGTTAAATATAGCTCCATTGTCTCCTAAACAACAACATTATTCCCGATTCATCGTGCAAAGAAAATCTGTTGTACATATAATAAACATGCTAATAGAATGAAAAAGCGGACCGGATCTACTTGAAAGCATTCTCTGGAGAAACATAGTGTCAACCAAAACATCGAGTCACAACATCATAACTCAGAATTCGAACCAACAACAATCCATTCAACACATTACAAGTGCTTACCAAACTGACGCCAAGAACTTGTGACTAAGCAAACCCGATGAAGGTCAGATGGATCATCCAAATGGGTAAGAATCTTGATGGATAAATCATCGCCAAGCCATTGTAAGAAATTCCAGGTACTATCCATTTCACCCACGGTAAACTATGCGGAAGCCTTAAACCAACCAAACTGCAAACTCAATGAGCCAAAATAATGGGAATAAAACCCATTACATTAATAAGATCAATACACAAATTAAAACATCCCACACGCAAAAATTAAAAAAAAAAATGTCACCTTCTATAAAACACCAAATAGAAGAGATGGGTATTCCGAATTAAGAATGTGGAAGAATAAAAACCTTCAATTCTGGAAAATTGTAAATCAAACACAATACAGAATACAATCAGCTTCAGGAAGAATTAAAAAAAAAAAAATTAACGTCTTCAAAACAACCTGACGAAGGAATAGAAAATTCCATTGGGTGTTGGAATCAAGAAATCGATCACTAAAGAAACAGGCGAGGAAGAAGGAAAGTAATGCACCTTTTCTTCGAACGCAAGAGAGTTAAAGGAAAGGGGAATCAAACCCTAAGAGAGGAAGAAGAGAATGACGATCTGAGTTACGGTTGGAAATGGCAGGACGAAGCTTATAATTATATAATAATTATTTTGGTTAAAGGAAAGAAACGCATTTATCCAGAAAAGGAAAGAAAAATTAAAGTTGAAACTTTATTATTATTTTTTTAATACCTATCCAATTGAATTCACTGTCCCTCCATTTGAGATATAGATTTATACTTAATTTGATAAATTAAATCAATGTCAGAAACTTAAAAATAAATAAATAGACATGGTAAATAGATTTCATAAAAGGCTACCTTCTATTTTAAAACTTTTTTCAATTTAGTTGTTATTGGTTAAAAAGTTTCAATAATTTAGTCTCACGTTGGTGAATGTTAAAATTTTCTAATAACAAAGGACTCGTTGCAAATGAAGCAGCAAACAAATAATAATAATAATACAAAAAGTAACAACCACTTTTCAATTCTGTAAAATTAGCAAAATTTAGAAGTCTAGTCCATGCAGAAAAAAGTAAAAGTCTAATATGCCTTCGATGAACATGAAACCTAATCAATGATATATGTATTTGATTTTTCTTTTTCTAGTACAACATGTGCGGTAGGGGATCAAACTTTCAATATTTTGATTGGAGATATATGTCAATTATCGCGGATCTATACTCACTTTAGAGATATATATACTTGATTTGATATACCATTAATGTACATGATTATGAGTGGTACGTAATATGCCAATGATATATTACTTCTTGGTTAAAATACATATTTCGTTCCTAAACTTTCAGCAAAGTAACGATTTAGTCCTTGAACTTTCAAAAGTAAAAATTTAGTCTATGTACTTTAAAATTAGTTACAATTTAGTTCCTACCGCTAAAAATTAGGTTAATTTTAACAGAAGTGTGACGTGACAAATCCATGTATACAAATAAGATGCCCAGCTGTACGAGTCGATTCAATATCGGGTTGGTTTAAACTTAAACCGGGTTAGAATTAAAAAAAACAATAATTATATAAAAAAAATACCTCCCCCACCCGGACCCTCTGAAGCCTCCCACCACCGAAGCTGCCGTCTGGGTCGTGCAAGCGCACTCCACTGCAGACGCCGTGGTCTTCGGCACCGCCTCCATCTCCGGCGGCGTCACACCATGCACGGACGACCAGTGCAACTTTCGTTTCCCCATCGCCGCCGGAGAGCCCCTGCTTCGTGGGTCAATATTATTAAAAAAAAAAATAGGTATCAAAACCAAAAGAAAAGCTCCTCCCAGTATCTAATCTAATGTCCAACCAAATAGAAAAGATGAGAAATAAGAAATCAAAGAAAAAGAAGACAAAGCAGTCCAGCCAGGGAAGAAGAATGATCCAACTTTCCATTAAAGAAAATCTCGAATTAGACTAAAAAAAGGGGAAAAAAACCAGATGGGCCGTGGGCGTGCGATGTTGAATTAATATAATAGTTCGGCGGAAGAAAAATGAAATTGGGGGATCGATTGAGGGAAGAAATTATTATCATGGAATGAGTTGCTTTAGAAGAAATTATTAAACTGGGATGGAAAATTGGGAATCCATAAAGACGATGAACTAGGTTTTGATTGAATTTTGGAAGAGGTAGAGATACCTCATCCGACAGCAGCGGAAAATCAGAGCTGTAGTTGTCGTCGGTGCATGGTGTGGCAGAGATGGAGGCGGTGGAGTGGGCTTGGATGACTCAAATGGCAGCTTCGATGGTGGGAGACTTGAGAGGGTCCAGGTGGGAGAGGTCGTCTTTTTTATATAATTATTGTTTTTTTTTAATTCTAAACTGGTTTAAACCAACCCGATATTGAACCGACTGGTATAGTTGGCCATTTTATTTGTACAGGACTAAATCGTTACTTTTGAAAGTTCAAGGACTAAATCGTTACTTTGTTGAAAGTTTAGAGACCAAATATGTATTTTAACCTACTTCTTTTTACTGTGTTAAATTTCTTTAATGAATTTATTGAATTGTGTTGTATTATTTACAAATTTTAGATGAGATGTTTGTTGTTTATAACCTAGATATTAATTTTCTATACTTGATATGAATGTTGATGTATCATGATATATTCGATTTGTTATATTACTAAAGGAATCAATAACATTGATATCTTGATTATGAGTGCCGACGATATATCAATAATATACATGATATGAATGCTGATATATTTGATATATATAACTGATTTGATATACTCTTTACCTATTTGAAAATGTAGAAGGTTAAAATTAGAATAACTAAAAAACTAAAAATCAGATTTCAAATACAATGTGGGGTGGGATTTGAACTCATGACTTTTTAGTTAGAGATAGGTGTCTTAACCACTTGAGCTATGCTTGATTTGACATTGAATCTTCGATATTAAAAAAGGTAATTGGTACCTTATCTATGAGGTTATGCTCGGTTTTACCACAAAGACGGCTACAAATCACATGTTTTATGTTGATACAATTCTTTATTTACATGTTTGTTTGTATAGGATTAATTATTTGATTGGTCACTTTTCTATTATATATTTTTTTCATACGGCCATTATAGAATTTGGCTCAATCCTTCATTTCCTAATTTTAATTTTTATTTTTCAGTCATGGAAACTTTATTTGATAAAACATCGTTGTTAGAACCATTTTGGCTCTTTTCTTCTGTTCTTCCATTTCTATTTACAAGTCCTTAGGCCAAAATATGGTTGTTGAAAATCGTTAGGCTCTATTCTTTATTTTGAATTCTGATGTGAATCAACTCAATGTTTAACAAATTTAATTATAATGTACCTAATTCACATCATATTTATTATCACATTCATTGAAAAAATCTTTAAAAAATGAAGTCGATAATTATAATATAGAAGTGCATGATTCACGAAAATAAATAGAATTGAACCATCTCGAATATAGTTGCTAAAATTCTTGTATTTCAAGGTGAGTTGGTTGGGGGCTCAACTGAATTGACCCTCGAGAGTTATTTTAAATATATCAAATGATATTTTGGTAAATAAAAATGATGAGGTTTTACTTTGATGAACCCAGAGTTTCTTCACCTTTTTATACTTTAGCAACCACAACCGTTATACCACTATCTACTTTGTTTTTGCCCAGATCTGATCGCTTCCAGGGATTCCTAAGAATCAGATGCAAGAGAGATCTGCAAAATAAGAGTGAGCACTCTAACGCTCAAATTAGTAGAGGTCTGATCTCTATTTCTGTGTAGAGTTTGCAATTAGATTCGCTACTTTATGGTAGGATTACCTCTGGTATTTATAGGTGTCGAGTAGTTGAGACAATTGTGTTCAGTCATTCACGTCGCATGTTCCGTAAAGAACGGTTGGAATCTAACAGTAGTAGTGAGTGGGCAGTTGTAGGGCGGTTTTCCCTAGTTCGGTTGTTCTCAACCTTTGGTTCGTCGATAGGTCAGCTCTTAAGATCAAGCCATTGGTCAACATTTTGTGTTCCAAGATCTCTTAATTCATATTACTCATGAGACTCCTTGGGACACGTGGTATGCCAAAATGTCAAAAACTTGTTGCGTTCTAACAACTTCAGTGCAAGATATATAGAAAAGTTGCAAGTGATAAAAGGATTGTCCCTACAATGATTGTGCAATCAAAATGCTCTAATTGTCACTAGAAAAGTGGGTAGCCAAACAAATATATATACTTTGTTTTTTAAAACTAAATACAAATAATCGAAAAACGCATTATCTAGTAGAAATAAAACGAATTATCAATCCAGAAAAGAGTTAGAATTGGTATCTTCCCAAACTACTCGATTTTACATTATTAATCAAACTCTCCCACGCTTAAACAATCAATTCAAGTTAAATTAACATCGACTCTACTTAATGAGCATAAAAACATAGTTACAACATAATGGAAAAGTTCGTTGCTTAACTAAACCTTTACGGGGCTTAGCTACGATCCATGGTAAACTGAAATAATACAAAGTTCTACTGAATTAAAAAACATTGAAAAGAAAATGAAAAGCAAGAGTTCCTCAAATTCAACACAAACAGACAAACATAAACTACACAAGAATATGAATATCCCTTTTTCAATTCCTTCTTCTTTACACCAAAATCTCATAAGAAAAAGTCCACAATCCTTGGTAAACAAAAATTGTACAAAAAACAACAAATCTCAGCTAAAAACTATATACAAAACAGAGATCTGCACAAAAAAATAAAATGAAAAAATGGAAGGAAAAGAAATCCCCCTAATAAAGCGACTTAAACTCAGAAGGACAAATGAAGACAGAATCAACAGAGAGGCCACCTTTGGTATGAGTACAGTCAATCTGAAGCATGGAAAAATTTATGTGGGCAGTAAAATTCGGGGCTTCCACACCAAAATCACCCACGTGGTAAAAAACCCAGCTCCCGGATTGCTGGAGATAGCACTCCGACGTGGCCTTGTGGCCACTCGAGACCGACAGCTGGAAGCTGACTGGCTTCAGGTCCCACCCGTGGACATGTTCCATGTCAGCGGTTCGTCTTCCAAACTTGTTGGGAGAAGGCTTGCCGAGGTGGAGCCGGAAATATAAGCTGTATCCTCCCGGTGGGAATTCAAACTCCACCTCTCCTCCTATTTCCACCCACCAAATTTGCTTCAGATATGCCACTGACCCAAACCTATTGGAGGTAGATTTTAAATATAATTGATTTTTTAAAATCATCGACCATATAATACCTCAATAATCAATTAAAAGTGATTTTAGACTCTTTGAAATCAATTTTTTAATTTGCAAAACATGATCAATGGACAATGAAGTGATTTTGACAATGATAAAATTGATTTCAAACACACTCCTAATTCCACACTTAATCCTCTTTTGTCATTTGTTTCAAAAATATCCTTCTTCCTCCAAAAGTTTCAATACTTACCCTTATCTTTCATAGAAATTTCAAAAATATCATTTAAGCTATAGAAATTTTAGAGTTGTTTTTTTTGTTTTTTTTGTAATTTAGCCTTTTTTTGATATATTGATGGTCCTAATTAAATTTTATAATATTCTAGTTATTTACTTGAACATTGAACTCAAACAAAAAGGAAAAAAAAAAAACTCTAGTCATTACCATTAATATTCTTATAAATTGTTGAACAAAAATCATTCGTCAACACACACATATTTTTTATTTACTTGACCAATAAAGGTCTGTATGAACAAGTATTTCAAGTTGCATATAGCAGGTTAGGTATTAAGTATTTAAATGAATTTACTTTCCATTAAATGATTAAATAAAAATTAGTAGTAATAACTACAATAGATTAAATAGAACAATGTGTCGGTGTGTCGACGATTGAGGGACTAATAGGATAGTTTTGGTAAAAATGAAATAAATAGAATTCAAGATGAAAATTAGATTTAAAACAGGTTTCAAAATAATAAAATCAAGAAAGTGGACAAAATATATTTGTCATTTAAGACCAAAATAGAAAAATGAGCAAAATTTCATCATCAAAGAGGATTTGCAAAAACAGGAAAAAAGGAAAAAAAATTCAAAGATAATTATCCACAATATTTCTTTTCAATTATATATTTTGAAAAGACAAGTCATCGGCATAATCTGGGAGGAAAAAGAGGATAAGGAAGAATTGTGATGCAAGTTGCAAAAGCAAAAAATTAAAAAAAAAATAAAAAATTCCACAGCTGCTCAGATTTGAAAAAGTCCTTATCTGTCATTATTATTCTTCTTCCCCTTCAAAATTAAATGCCCTTTCACATTAATATTGTTGATTTTTTTTTTCTAGACATTTGTGTTTAATCCAGAATAATCACTTGGAGAGAACAGGGTTTGGATCTGAGATCTGTTTAATCATGAGAAATTGATTGAAATTAATAAGTAATTAATTTGTTGATTACCTGGATTGGTGAGTAGGAATATAATTCCAATATCTTCTGTCGTGGATCCCCGTAATCTTCAAGGCCTTAGAGGAAATGGAGAGGAAAGTTTTGGCAGACCTCTTGTCCAACCAAAACTCCTGTATGAAACAAACAAAAAGAATAGTAATTAAACATCTTGCTCATTCTCTAGAGGTCGGAAGTTGAAGTTGAGAAGGATTTAGCGGATTAATTACTTTGGTTCCGGCGTCGAAGAGATTGGGGCGAGTGAGGGCGGCGAAGATGTGCTTGTTGTTGGGGAGGGAGAATTGAGGATGGAGAAGTGCACGGAGTAGCGAGGTGCAGTTAGAAGGGAGCTTGGATTCCCAGATGAAATCGGCCGATGAAGCGGCCCGAAACGCGCGATTTAACGTCGCCAATTTGCAGATCTCGGGGGGATCGAGCTTCGTTAAGATGATCCAAATACAATTCTCTGGTAGGTCTTGTAAGAAAGAAGAAGAAGGTGAAGAAAAATGGTGATTGTTGTTAGTGTGGTGCTTGGCGAAGGCAGCCCCATGCCCATAAAGGGTAATGAAGGAGAACTTGATTTGGGTATTGGCAGAAGAAAGAAGAGTTGAAGAATTGGAGTTGTTGGAAATACTGGATTTCCAATTCCAATTCCAATTCCAATTACGAGAGAGAAGGTGTAAAAGCGAGTGTGCATGGAATACTTTTTGTGTGCTTTTTTTAAAAAAAAAAAAAATCAATTTATCATTATTATTATTTTTTTATTTACTTTGCCTTCCGAGGTGGGGGCAGAGGCCCCACACGGCATGAAATATTTTTTGGTAGGTTAATTCATCTTTTGGATGATAAGTCAATTAATGACAAATCCAACTCATAAATGTAATAGAAATCATGTCTGCTGTGGGTGGACGGATCAAGTTTTAATAAAAATGATGGGTAAATATTAATATATGAATTTTTAATCCACTCAAGTCTCACAAATACTAATGCAAAATAACAAGGAACTTTAAAATCATTAAGAAAAGCAATGAAAATAATAAAATTAAGGGAAAAATTAAAGGCCTTAAGAAATTAACTTTACCTACTTAATTTACAAGTAGATAAATGAAAAACGTCAAAATTAAATAAGATTTTGCAAATATGACAATTTTGTAACGTAAACATCTACTGATATCTTAAACGTCCGACGTTTTGTTCAATAACATAACCAGTTGAATTATATGAATATTTTAATATAGATAGTTTCTATCTTTAAAACTTCATTTTACCCTGAATAATTAAGGAAAGAAAAAACATATCGTCAGAAATTTATATTCTAAAGGAAAATTAAAACAAAATAAATTATACAAAATATCATTAATTGGTTTCGGAGTTACCCTTGCATTGGAATGGGCTTACTCATGTAGGGACATATTTTCCACGCGCTGAGGAGCACGTGGGAATTGGATAAGGGATTTGTTTTTTTTTTCAGAGTCAGATTTGAGTCACGCATATCATATGGAAATGGAAACCCACTTGAAAGAAACTTGAAAGGACTTTTATACCCCTCCCCCGGAATTCAAACATGACCTTGATGTATGATATATATTTTAAACAATTGAACTATACTCAATTTAACATTTACGTCCCTCAATCGTAATTATGTTCATTGAGCATTATTCGTCTTTTTAAATCTAATTGCTCCATTGAAAGTGGTAGACGCTGTTGTCATTTTATGGATAAGATCGACGATTTGGTGCTCATAGCATATTCATCTATATTCCACTCATGTCTACTCTTTCTTAGTATTTTAAATTTGAGAATGAGGGCCTTGAACATCCATATCAACATTCATATCAGGTATAAAAGACAGACATTTCATCTAAAATTTTTAAATAACACAATATAGTTTAATAAAAAAAAACTAAACACATTGAAGAGAAGTAAAGAGGTGTAAGAAGTATATCAATGGTATATTAAATTATGTATATCAATGGTATATCAAATTAGGTATACATATCATGTATATCATTAATATATAATCATTTATATCATGTTGGTATATCAATACTCATAATCAAGTATATTATTGATATATTAGCATTCATATCAGGTATATTATTATTATATCAACATTTATAATCAAATATTACTAATATATCAAATTAAGTATATCAAACGATATAACAAATAATGTAGCACATAATGTCTTCTTTCAAGATTGAAGAGATTTGAGAACAATGAGTTGGGAGAACTAAAAATAATGAGAGAATATAGAATGAGTGTTAGTGACAAACTAGTTTAAGAAAACCCTATATTTATAGGCGCAATCTTGGATATATAAGTTATAGGCACGGTCTTAGATATATAAGTTATGGACATCATCTTCTTATGAATGAACCTTTTTGGGTGATACCAAAAACATAAAACCACGAAGACTTACGTCTAAAATGGATAATATCATATCATTAAAGATGTGAATGAGGATGGTCCCTTATCCCTAATTACTATTGGTATAGAGTCGTGTCTCTAACTTAGCCATGTGAGTAGAATCCTTGGGTGCCTAACAAAGTGGCGAGCCTTGATGAACATAGTCATGAAAAGCCGTGGTTGAGCTATCTGACAGGAGATATGCTCCGATGAAGAAAAGTGGCGCCAGGTTAAAGATGATATGCTCATAATAAGACACAAATGAATAACTATATAAGGGGAGACTCAGTGGTCTTTTGTTTGAAGGGAGTATTGTTGGGTCGTCTGAGATCAAAGTCACATATTGACTAGGAAAGCGGATGTTCGTAGGTATATAAGCAATGAACAACATCTCCATTAAAGCAAAGTGTTAAAGGACTTATGTTCAAAGTGGAAAATATCAGACAATGTGAAGAGTGGTCCCTTGTTCCTAACAAGGCCAAAACAAAGTTGAAATACTCGTTTTTTTGTTTTCTTTTTAGAAATGGTTGAAAAACTAAAATATAATTGCAATATAACCAAAAAAGAATTAAAAAAGCTATTGATGTGGTACCAAGAACAGACCATTTAGAAAACCTATTTCCATCCGTGAAGTTACATTGCCGAAAAATTATAACTTTTTCTAGTAAACGTTAAATTCTAAGTTTCACACAGAATAATTATATTTAATAGAATTCTAAACTTTTAAAATGTATATAATAAATCTCTAAATTTTAAATATTTTATATAATAAGTCTATGAATTTTTAAGAAGTATCTAAAATTCTTAAACTTTCCATTTTACCTATGATAGGTTCTTTATCTTTCCATTTGTGGCTTATTAAATTCAATCTTTAAAGTTCATGGATCAAACTTTGTAACTCAATCCAGAAGGAATAATATATATATATATATATATATATATATATATATATATATATATATATATATATAACTTTCCCACACAGCCCAAAAGGAGAATAAATTAGAAAGCTTTTACTTTAAATCCCAATCAATCTGTGTCAATTTTTTCTTTCTTTTCTCTTTTCCTTTTGAATTTTGATTCTTCTGTCCATTCAAAAACATGAGACTATTCATTTGCGTTAAAGTCTATTTTTACCACCAAGACTTTTATAATTTCATAATTGAAAGCGTCTCATTTGTTTGTCCTTTTTTTTTTGTCTCGAGTTTGATGTTTATATTAATTGTAGCTTATTACTTGTTTTAATTTAGATTATATTAGGTAGCACGTGTGTGTATATATGATCTAAGACTCGCCTACAAGTCTAGGGCAACCATTCTCTCACGGGCGGCATGACTTTTAGTTTTCGATCTCAACAACTTGTTAAGTTCTTGAGTCTTACTCAAACGATTCCAAAGATCACATGCACAATTTTGTCCTTACTCTCTCTGACAAACAATTGCAATCGTACGTCTCATAAATAGGTGTCTTGTATTATGTCATGGTCATGCTCCCTAGAGCCTCTTGCTCGTAGCTGTATATTTATAACAACCTCTTCTCACATGTTTTCATCTTATACATACTTAATTTTGTATATTAATTTCTTTTTCTAGTATTTGATAGTGAGTGACTTATCGCCATTTTGTTACGACAGGTGATTTTTTATTTTTATTTTTTCTTGTCAGCACTAATGTGATTTATAATTTATAATGATGCGTTGCATTCACATTCACGTTCTTCACTTACCCACCGCATCAAAGATGTAAATCATATTATTAATTTAATTAATTAGACCTTGCTCTTCACATGTCTATTTTTTAAATATTTTAACCAAAGTTTAATATGTATTCCCCTCCAACTTGTTGGACTTTGGACTCTTGGTTTATTTTAATAATAATGCTAGGTGGTGATTGTGGTGTGGCAATTTTATTTGTATTTTTTCGGTAAACTTTTACAAAATAATGTATATATTGTTTTGACTCAGGATTATTTGATTTCATCTTCCTTCGTCTTTTAACAATCCTATTTCTTAATAGTATGTTCATTTAAAATCGGATCGATCGATCGTAACAGATCGGATTGAAATCGGTTGGTCAGTTTTAGAGGTGAGTCGATTGGAGGTTGGTTTTGTCTTAGGCAAACTGACAGGTCGATCGTTCGATTCTCTTGAAACTACAAAAACCGACTAATATACGTGGTTAAAAAAATTGTCATTTCTTTATCTCTTTCATGTGAATCACGTGTCAACACCCTATTCCCTCTATTTGCAAATCATTTGGACGTGATTTGCACTGATAAGTGATTTGCCTCATTTTTTTAATCTTTCTTTGCTATTAACGTGAATATTATTTTTTATATTTAATCTCATCTTCTCTATCAACTATACTTCATTTCTCACCAAGTGAACATATCTCAGTGGTAATTGACAATGGATATTCAGATGGACGAGAGACAGACCAACCTCGAGTATTTCAACAATACAATAAGAAACCACCTCCCTCCTCTATTCAAAACTGAATGACAGAACTGCAGATGGTCGATCGATTTCTACAAAGATTTAAAAAAATATTAATTGACTAAAAACTGAAGGGTCAGTGGTCGGTGTCGATTTTATACTAAAACCAATACTGACCGACCGATGAACATTCATACTCTCATCTATCCTTAAGCGTATCTATATATATAACAAACATGTATTTACTAATAATTTTAATGTTTCAAAATACTCGTAACATAGATATCGAGAAGGCAATTTCAACACATTTTGAATAATTCAAATTAGATGCCAAATGAGAAAATTATGAGCAAAATAAGATCTCATGCAAAATCCTACATGGCATATAGCTAGCATCTTGAATACGTATATTGATTACGTGATGACATGGCACATTCAACGATCACAAATTGTAATGATGTGGAAAACCATAGATTATTGCTAATATGCAACGGGAGAGTTAGTCTTTGAAACTATTAATTTTTCATTTGAATTTTTGTAATAAGGCGTGGAAGTACCTTAGGTTGTGAGGTGGGTTTTAATAGTAACCGAAAACATATTGAATAGTAGTTTTGATTCTGAATCTATAAAAAAGATCACGTAATGATTTGATCTTAAACTAGTTAAAAATATCGATAGTCAGATGTTGAATCCTAAACTTGCGAAGATAGGGTTTGTCCTTGAGCCAAAAAAACATTTATTATGGGCATTTACCAATCTTGTAGCATTTTGTCTTAGTGTTTTCAAATGATCCTACAATATATATAACTCATTTTCATAGTATAAAAAAATATGTGTTCAAATCTACACTCCTTGCATATAATTAGTACTATTACATTTAAATAAAGTTTTAAATTTTGTTTAAATATAAAACTAAAATTAATTTATTGGCTCCAAATTTTTAGATTTCAGCATTTTGTAAGTGTCTACGACTTTTATTTGAACATAATGTTGTTTGTGTTTTAGTTATTATTAACCTGTTTAGATTAAACTTAAACACGAGGATGAGAATATGAAGATCCAAAAAATAAAAATAGAAGACGAGAGAAGTAAGTGAATTTTAAAAAAATAGAAATAGAAGATGAGAGAAGTAAGTGAATATGTAAATAATAATAAAGAGATGAATAAATTACCAAAGTAAAAATAAATAATCACATCTAAAATATTTAATAAGAGAGAATGTAGGATTAATTTAAGAGAGAGGATGTGAGATCTTGATCAATTTTGCCGGTGAGTCCCACATGAAAATTAAAAATGTTTTTATTTAAATAATAATAAAATTACTTTACACATGACGCAATTTGAGTTGAAGTAATATGGACTATAATTTTCCCAATTCACGTGGATGGTGTTTTGCTGTTATCTTATTGACGTGGCACTGACTCATCACTTTTCGTACGGAGCATGTCTTCTATTCGGGAAAATCCAATCCTCGTGTCGTACACTCACTTATATAATATATATTACATATACATCTATACAATTATTATTGTCTTTTTTTTTTCTTATGAGATGCAATTTAAATTTTTATTTCGTTTCTAGCTTTTAAAATCTTAGATTTTTATTTCTAAAGTTTCAAAATGTTGAATTTTAGCTAACGAAATTAGTTTACTGTAAACAATTTTATGGCCGTTTATTTATTATAAAAGTAAATATTTGATATCTTCACATTGTCTGAAATTTCATATTTTTAAAATATTAGATGTCTTGACATTTTAGATAGACATGTTTGTTTTGTAACAAATTTTATAGGGATGTTTGGGAATGTTTGATTATCTAGGTTTGTTTTGCACGATTTATTCCTAGAAACATTTTAAATTTGTATATTGTTCCAAAAAAATGCTCTTACCAATATTGATATATATAATTTATATGTTAATTTAATATAATTTGCATTTATATAATAGATTTGTTTTTATTAGTTTAATATTTTTATATTAATTTTTATATGTTATTTTGTAGAACAAATTAATATAAGAATTTCTTTAAAAAAATAAATAATATTAAATACAAATTTTATTTTCAACTTAATATTAAAAAAAAGACAATTATATGATTGATGTTATTTAGGTAAAATTTATTTATCATATGATCAAATTATATTTTTTAAGTTAAATAAATATCAATTGTATATTCATCGTTAAAAAAAATGTTGCTTTAAAATGGTCTTTCGATTTTAAGGTCAGTACCTTAACATAAATTCATGAAAAAAAATTAGTAAAGTTAAGTAGAAAATACAATAATAAAGTAAAGTAAAATGGAGAAAAAGAGTAAGAAAATGAATGTGAATTAAAGTAAAAAGCCACGAGGGGAAATGACCAAACAAACTCATACATTAATTTAGTTCTCCAAACAACACGCTTTAAATTAATTTTTCATTAGAAAAAACAATTATTTATACGAAGAAATCTCAGGTAATTGAATGATATTTAATTCCAATATTAATATTTTTGGTCATAAATAAGGAAGAAAATAAATACCCAAATATTCTACTGCATATATATTATAAATCCATTTCCATGTGCAAATCATCTCTTTAATATATATATATATATATATCAAATGAAGAATGGCCTCAGAATCCATAACTTAGGAGTAGTCCACAATTTATTGGTTGAGAGTGACACGTGGCATGGCTGACCAAAGCCGACTTCCACTGGATTATCCACCGTGTGTTATGAACTTATACCATTATATATTTGGGCAGGACCAGGTACGATTTTTCATATTTGTTAAATTCATCGGATTTATTTGGGTTAAAAATAACTTCGTAAAGGTCTATTAATAGATATGCAATTTGAATTCTGTTTCTCATTTTTAGAATTCAATATTTTTGTGTTTTTAATGTTTTTAGATTTTGAATTTAAAATTTTAAAATGTAGAATTATATTAAAGAAAATGATAACAAAAAATTATGAATATATTATATTAAATTATTTTGTTAAAATAAAAACCTGTGAAATATAGATATGTTATAAATGATATAACTTTATCAAATTTATAATATATATGTACAATTATTAGTTTACCAACATATTACTAAACACATATCTCCAACAAAAAAAATCATTAAAAATTTGAGATTTAATTTAGTTATTACAAAATACATATTAGAAAATACTACTTTTTCTTAACAAAAAATACTATTTTTTTTTAATTGAATTGGTTGTTTTTAGATTTCTATTTTTAACCACCAATTAAAGGGCATCCTAAATTTCTTAAGCTTAATTTAGGTCGGTACTTCTGATTGTTAATTTAATTAAAAAGGATTGTTTTTTTTAGTTAAAATTTATTTCAAAATTATTATACTCTCAAATTTCCATTTCATTCAAATAACATTTTGTTAACTAATACTTTAAATTCAACAAGTGAGGGCGCGTGGATAAAATCCTTAAACAAATATCTTTTAGGCTTTTTTTTTCCTTTTACAAATATACTGACCCGTTTAATAATCTTTTTTTTTCTATTTTTAAAAATTAAGTTAATAAACTTTTTCTGTTGTCCAAATGTTACGTCAATTTTTGAAAAATAACCAGAGTAGTTTTTATTGATATCAAATTACAAATGTTAATTTCTTCAAATAATTTTTTATGACAAAAATCATGCAGGTCGAAAATCAAGATGACATGAACGTAGATAGATCAACTTATGAGGTAAGTCTGAATCTGACCCACTAATTACAGTCAGCAAATCAATGAAAACCAAAGTTACAAGATTTTATTTTATTGGATTGCTTATTATAGTTAGTTTGACTGATAATATATATGGTGTATTATTTGATGTGTTTAGGAATTACAAAATTTGGAGGAAGGGAGTGGAAGTGAGAGCAAAGGATTGCCTGAAAGGCTTCTATTGAAGTTGCCATCTCACAAGTATAAATCACCCACTCCCTCAAAATGGAGAAAAAAATCTACACAAAATAACACCGACACCGAGTACCATTTTCTTCTCTCTTTTTTTTATGGTGATTTCGTTTTTAGTACTTTCTTTTAAGAAATTATGCTTATTTTCTCGTGGTTTCTTTAGGATATATTTTTCTTTATCTTTTTTGTTTGAATTCTTAACTAAATTTGAAAAATAAAAACAAGTTTTTGAAAATTACTTTTTAAATTCTCAAAATTTGACTTATATTTTTTTAGAGGTTTTTAAAATATTAATAACAAAGGAAAGAAATATACAGTGGTGGTAAGCTTAAAAACAGAAACTAAAAACAAAATAGTTACGGGCTTAAAATAATTCGTTAATAACTATATTTTACTAAAATATTTGCTGTAATTTAACAGTTTATACTTTTAAATTAAAGTGAATATTTTCACTCTGTCTGTTTGAAACTGTGCTGCTTAGGTGTGTTGTCTGCAAAATGGATTATCAAGTGAATGACATTGTGACTACTTTGCCCTGTACTCACAAATATCATCAAGATTGCATCTACGATTGGTTGAAGGATAACAACGTAATTTCATCCCTTTTTCATCTCCTTTAGAAACCCTAAAGTTTGAAAAATGATTTTTACATCTTATTTGGACAGGAAGAAATTTGAAACGAAATGTAACTAATTTTTTTAGATGATTATGGTAAAGGGAAAAGAAAATAAGGTAATTTATAATAATATTTGTTTAGATTCTTGATTTATTAATAGAAAATTAAAATATGGGACAATGTTGAATTAATTAAAACTACTTTTTTTTAATTATTAAATGAAAGTCAAATTATTAACAAATGGCTAATTTGGTTTATTATTTTTTAATATAAATCAGACGTGCTGCATTTGTAAGAAAGAGTTGATTATATCTTGACGAGTCACGTGCATGGAGGAGGAATTGCAGTTGCCACGCCACCACCCAAACAAAAATCTTTTTTTTTTTTTTCAATATTCTCAAGATAATAATCAGAAATTTTAAATAGTTTATTATTATTATTTTGTAAGTAATGGTTTCTTATTTATAATAAAGGAAATTGAAATGTCTTCAATTAGCCTATTCAAACTCTTTAATTCGAATGTGAAATGTCAATTGTGGAATGGTAAATCTGATCGGTTGGCCGGAGGGAGCCATAAAATTTAGAAAATAAAAATAAAATAAAATAAAAAGCCCTTTGCTATAATACCATTTGAAAAACAAATTAAACCATGCAGAATGAGTTGATATAGTACCTAACATTTTTAGGAAGTAAAGAGTTTGAATATCAGAAAGAGTCAAAGACTATGATATTATTCCTCAATGTATTTATGGACACTAATCTCTTCAAACTATCTTATTAACTTTACAACAGACTTACAGACTCTTTTTAAAACTGACTCAACAATATTACATATTTGTACTTCCTAGTGTGCTATCTTAATAGCCCTCCTCAAGCCAATGGTGGAAGAAGAACACATATTGAGCTTGGCTTTTAAGGGAAGAAATCGTGCTGTTGATAACGGCTTCATGAAGATGTCGGTAATCTGAAATGCAGTAGGAAGGTGACGAATGGATAGTTGATTGCGAAGTACCATGTCTCATAGGAGTTTGTCGCTAGGTATTTGACCAAATAGGATCGTCCATTTCCTATAGAACCTATCACTAAAATACCCATAGAGGGGGATAGGTCTAAGCGGAGCGAAAAGGGTTTTCCATGAGATGGGAAATGGAAACTATTAGCCCCACACGAGGTTTGTGAATAAGTGATTGTCTGATAATGAGCAAGGAATGTCCGTCTTTCTGCTAAACAGGATGAACAAAGTAAACGTCAATTTCGACATGTCTGGTTCGAGAATGTAGAACCGGGTTTGCACTAAGATGAACTGCTCCAAGGTTATCACACCAAATAATTGGTTTCTGCTGTAGCGGGATACCAAGTTCTGAACATAAAGTCTATAGCCATATCAATTCAGCTGTAACGTGTGCAAGACTCCGATATTCAGCTTCCGTGCTAGACCTCGAAATGAAATCATTTCAAGAACACCATGTGATGAGATTGGATTCAAGAAAAACACACACCCAGAGGTGGATTTGTGGTCATCTGGGTCAGAGGCCCAGTCTGCATCTACATAGGATTGGAGCTGCAGATCCTTGGGTTTAGACAGCAGTAGTCCATCGTCAATTGTACCTCTGAGGTAGTGTAGGAGCTTTTTAACCGCTTGCCAGTGAACAAGCTTTGGAGCCCGCATAAATTGGCATAGTTTGTTTACACTGTAGGCAATCTCTGGTCGGGCAATCGTCACATATTGAAGGGCACCGACTGTACTCCTATAGAGATGTAAGTCAGGAAATACTTCTCCTTGGAACGCTGAAGGTATAGTTCCACTAAGCATAGGGGTTGAGATAGCATTTATTGTATCCATTTTTGTTTTGACAAGTATATCACTAACGTATTTTGACTAGGAAAGAAATATCTCTCCAGTCTTTGGGTACGAAACTTCTACTTCGAGAAAGTAGCTAAGTTGACCAAGGTCTTTCAATGCAAATGTAGCATGAAGCAAATGAATAATCAAGATCTGCTTCCTAGTGGAATCGTTTTTGCAACTAGTCGCGCCTTGTAGTGAGATATCGATCCATCCGAATTTCTTTTTATCTTGAACACCCACTTACACCAATGATCTTTTTGTCATTGGGAGGGGAACTAGAACCCATGTATATTTTTTCATTAAGGCAGTGTACTCATCTGTCATTGCCTGAACCAAATGAGGACATTTTAAAGCATCCTGGACATTTGTTGGTTCTCTGTCAACAAAATCAGTAAGAAATACTTTGGGCTTATAAAATCACATTCTTTGCACGAGTTTTCATAGGATGACTGTTCACTGGTATTACATCAGTAACTGGAGCAACCTCATAGTCAGTAGGTGTAGTTGATGAATTTGATATACAGGGTACATAACCAAGTACACAAGGTACATCACACTGGTCAGTAGGTCTATTTGGTTCATTAGGCTGATTTGTAGGAGAATGTGGGGTGTCAGTTTGGATGACTGGAATCAAGGTATTAGTTTGTTATGAAGTTATAGGAATGGAGGAGGTGTATGGTGTAGTTTTGTACCGTGGAAGAGATGTAAGTATTTGGGAGGAGGTGGCCGGTGGGTTAGATAGTTGGAAATGTTTAGATGATGGAAAGTTTTGTTCATCAAAGAGAACATGTCTTGATATATATAAACGTCCTGAAGATGCCAGACTTTTATATCCTTTGTGTTGGTTGCTATATCCAAGAAATAGACAAGGTGTGGATCTAGGATCAATTTTGTGATTATTGTAGGAGCGTAGAGAGGGGAAGCAAAGACAATCAAATATTTTGAGAATAGAGTAGTCAGGTTTCATTGTGAACAACTTTTCCATGAGAGAAATTCCTTGAAGATCTATACTTGGTAATCGATTTGTTAAATATACAGCTATAGAGAAAGTGTCAAAATCAAGAGATAGAGAGGCTTGGGATAAGAGTGTAAGACCCATATCCACAATTTGACGGTGTTTTCGTTCTACTAAGCCATTCTGTTGGGATGTATAAGAGCAAGTAATACGATGAGAGATGCCATGGATTTAAGATAGGGAATGAATGGACTAGATTCACTACCGCCATCTGTTTGAAGACGTATAATAGGACAACCAAGTAATTTTTCAACATGGACTTTAAACAAAAGGCATTAAAGTCTTCTGATTTAGAAGTGAGAAAGTAAACCCAAGTATGTCTAGAATAACCATCCACAAAACTTATATAGTATTTGAACCCATTTCGTGATGGTTTATAGGCTGGTCCCCATAGGTTAGCAGCAACTAATTGCTGCATTTGAATTTTTTCGAATGAAATTTGAAGAACCATAATGTTTTTTGGCGTACTTTTTAAGTGCTTAGCTTCTGTTAACGGCTAGAAGATCTATTAATAAATTGAGCTTAGATCAACTGGTTTGAATATATATCATCAACTAAAAGGTTTGAGCTGAGAGCATAGTTTAGCGGTAATTGACATATATCTCCAACCATGAGGGTGTGAGTTTGATCCCCCAATTGAGAAAACATAATAAATAACTGTCAATTTTTTATTTATGATAATTAGAAAGATAGCTACTTACTAATGAGTACCTAGTCGTCAAACCGACAATCTATTCAAATTCTGTTTCAAATTAAATCGACATTTATTTTTTAGTTTTACTTCGTCAGGTTTATTTTTCGTAAGAAATGATGAAGAAAGAGGACAAATAGACTACTGAGAGGAAAAGAATCGGCTGTGAGAAATAAAAAAGGAAATCGTGAGCCAAAACAAACATAGCTTAGTGGTAATTAGCCTACATCTTTAACTAAGAAGTTGTACTATGGAAAAAAAAAGGAAATCGTGAAAGGGTGATGAAACTTGAGAGAGATGGTGCGAGACTGAGAGGTTTGGGAGCTCGATAAACTAAAATTGAGAGCTTCAAAATTTGGGAGCGAAAATAAATTTATTTTTATATTTTTTTTTACATACGGTTGGTTGGTCAATTGGTTTCCTATAGCTTTTTATGGGCCTACCGACTCGCTTTTACATATGTAAAACCGACAACCGATTAATGTAGCCCCAAAATCGACCGACCACCTTCGATTCGATATTGGTTGGCTGGTCCATTCTTTTTTGTTATATTGGACACCTCTAATATTAAGAAGCTGCTTTGAGCATGGAAATGGATTTAAGAAGGAAAATATGAAGTAGATTCAAAAAAGGATTATTTAAAATATGAAGTAGAATATTTGGGTATTTATAGAGAATATAATATTTACTTTAGAGAACGCTAAATAAATATAATATTTAAAGTCAATAATATTTGCATTTAATAATATTTGAAATAATAATTTTGTTATCCCCTCTCTTAAATCTATTTGCATGTGAAAAATGAAGTCCTTATTAAAGGTCCCCAATATATAAATGAAATGGTCTCAGAAACCCATAACTTAGGAGTCCTCTAAATTTGATTTGTTGAGAGTGACACGTAAGCATGGATGATCCACAACAATATGGCAATATTGAAGATACGTCTATAGAGGAGCAGGTTCAATTTTTCATCTTTTTTTTTTCTTTTTCTGTGATTTTTATTGCATGAAATAAATAATTTATGTCTTGAAATTGAAAATAAAAAGTCTTTGCAAATTATAATAATCGTTTTGAATTTCATGGGGTTCTAAATTGAGCTTTTGTTTTTATACACTTTAGAAAAATGGTTTTGAAATTAAATCTTACCCCAAAATTTCAATACAAAATTAAGTCGATGAAAACTAAAGTAATTTTAGTTAAAAAAAATATAATTGGATTTGGTAATTAGTTCGAGTTGTTTATATAAGTCAGTAATGATAAAACAATATTGTTATTTATGTTTGGAAAAAAAATTACAAACAAGAAACTTGATTTAGTTGTTTTCAAGTTTTGTATACAATTTTGGAAGCGTTTCTAAAATACAAGAAACAATAGACCTAACTAGTTGTTAAAGGCTTAGGTTTCTCAATGAAACTAGAATCAAGAAACGAAAATGTTACAAAATATGTCCAAAAGTTTGTCTCTTATTATTTGGACTTGTTTGGTAATTTCTTGTTTATGTTTCTTTATTTTTAATGAAGAAAAAATATGTTTTGTGGTTTCAACCTTCAATAATAATTCAAGTATGAATAAACAATGTTTTTATTTATGTTTTGTAACAAATTGGTTTTGGGAACGAGAGAAACTTGTTTTGATTGTTATCCAAAATTTCTATACAATTGTGAGAATGTTCCCAAAAAAGGAGAAACAAGAAACAAATGGCTCGTTTGCTAACATTCTCGTTTCCAATTTTCTTAAGAAATCTAAGTATTTTTCAATTAACTTAATTTTGGAAACAACCAAAACTAGTTTCTCATTTTTCATATTTCCAATTTGTTCCAAAACATAAATAAATATATCGTTATCATACTTGAATTCTTAGAGGTTGGAACCATGCAATACATTTTTCTTCATTAAAAATAAAAAAACAAGAACGTTACCAAACGAGTCCAAAGTTAGTTGTAAAATACTTAGATTTCTTAAGAAAATTGGAAACAGGAAACAAAAAACGGAAACGTTACCAAACGGGTTCTTTATTTCTTGTTTCCAGGTTTATTGAGAAACTAAGTAATATTTGAAAAATATTTATTTTTCTTGTTTCTCTTTTATTCAGGAATGTTCTCAACATTGTACAGAAATTTTGAAATCGAATTTCTTTCTTTATCTTGAAGAAGAAGAAAAAGTAAAAATCAATGAATAGTTATCAAATACCGTTTCGTTTTTCTTTATTAAAAACGCAGAAACGAGAAACATGTCTAGGTTGATTTGAGAAAGATGGTATTTTCAGGAAGCTATTTTAGAATCACTTCGCAGTGGAATTGGGAAAAATGGATATGGAGAATTTGGTAGCAGCTCTCAATTAGAAGATGATGAGAAGTTTGCAACAATTTTACAGCTTTCAGAGATGGGTTTTGAGGACCTGTCTCTCAATGGAGAACCAACCACAACTCAAATCAGTAACTACAAAATTCCTCAAACTCAATTTTATTTTATTTCTTAACTATTCCATTTTTACTTTTTTAATGTGTGATAAAATTATATTTATTTGATCACAATTTTTTCGGTATGTTTACACGCTTAAATTTGAAAAACAGATCATCAAAAATAAAATAGTCATCCAACAAATGATTGAGTTATGTTTTTTTTTTTAAATATATTACTCCTTTTATATTTTTACGAAAATAATAAATTTGGTGTGATCTTCTATATTCGAAATATTTTATTTTTAAAATTGAAATCGTGCTATTTATGAATGCAAAGCGTTAAATAAAACATGACATATATCTCCAACCAAAAGATTGTGAGTTCGATCTCCACCCCGCATGTTGTAAAAAAAAAAAAAAAACTTTAAAGGAAGCATCTTAATATTTGGGTTAAATAAAAGTTTTAATTTTGTCATTGTATTGAATTGAATTTTTTCATTAAGTCCTCGCAATAACTAAATATTAAATAATTACTATATATGAATTCAAAAGTAATAATTTTGAATGGGTCAATTTTATGTATTGTTGAGAAATTTTAGGTATAGTAAATTATTACATGGTAAGTCATATAAGATAATGTTTCAAACAAAAAAAAAAGGTCATGTAAAATGAGTAAGTAATAAATTTCATGAAGAAGTAGTATATCTATCTTTTTTTTAGTAGAAGAAGTAGTATATCTATTTAGCATTAAAAAAAATAGTATATCTATTTCTAAATTTAAAACATAGAGTGATTTTATCACTTAATTATTAAAGTGTAATTTTACCTTGACATCATCATTTTTCCAACTAACTTTAATATTTGGTGAAAAATAAAAACTTAAATTTAAAAATATAATAAATATGAAATTAAGCCTTTAAAAAATAAGAGGCCAAACTAAAACTATAACATATATTTAGCTTATAAATATATACTAAAATAAAAAGGAAGAAATACGTTATTGGAGTTATCAAAATGGTTTAGAGCTTACGATTTAATTAGGATTTTAGAATTTAGGACATGATATAATGAAAAAATGACATTATTTTGATTGTAATCTACAGGGGATATCGATGCGAATGATTATGATGGACGAGACTTTGAGATGGTATATTGAACCATTTTTTATTGATGTGAAATTAAAATGTTAAGTTTTTCAAATCATTTTTTTACGACAAAAGTCATATGCAGGTTGGAACTCGAGATGACTTCGATGTAGATAGGTTGACTTATGAGGTGAGTCAGATTTGACCCTCTAATTAAAGTTAGCAAATCAACGATACATAAACCATTATAAGATTTAAATCTTATTTTTAATCTTTAAATTTGATTTTGTACTTGTATGTATATATGTAACTTTTGGAACATTATGGTTAGTTTGAATGATAATATATTGTGGGCATTATTTTATGTGTTAGGAATTGCAAAATTTGGAAGAAGGAATTGGAAGTGTGAGCAAAGGATTGGCTGAAGACCTTCTGTCCAAGTTGCCATCTCACAAATATAAATCAGCCACTTTCTCAAAGTGGGGGAAAAAATCCACTCAAAATAACACCGAGTACCATTTCTCTCCCTCTATTCTTAGCTAAATTTAAAAACAAGAATAAATTTTTAGAAACTATTTTTTTTGGTTTTCGAAATTTGACTTATATTTTAAAAACGGAAATTTGATTTATATTTTGAAAACGTTTTTAAAAAGCTAATAATAAGACAAAAAAATACATAAGTTGGAGTAGTAGTTGTAAACTTAATTTTCAAAAATAGAAATTAAAAACAAAATGAATATCAAGCGGAGTCTAAGATAGTTTGTCCAATAAATATATTTTAATAAAATATTTACTGATTGGTAGAAGCACTTCCAAAACACATTTTGATTTTACGACTCTTTGTAGTTCCAATTTCTTGATTAAAATCTCTTGGTTATTTCCGAATTTGGAAGTCTTATTTTTTAAAAATATCTAATAGATCCTTGAACGTTAATTTTGTATATAATATTTTATACTTTTGAAATTAAAGTGAATTTGACTGTCTCTCTTTGGGACATTGCTGCCTAGGTGTGCTGTCTGCATAATGGATTTTAAAGTGAAGGACATTGTGACAACCTTGCCCTGTTCTCACGAATACCATCAAAGCTGCATCTACACTTGGTTAAAGGATAATAAAGTAATTTCATCCTCTTCTCCTCTATCAACCATAGAAATCAATAAAGTTTGAGAAATGATTTTAAAATGCTAAAAATGATTTCACAAATTATACATGATTACGATTTATTAATATAAACTTAAAATATGATAAGGTTAAATAAATAATTTTTTTTGAAATATGAAATATTACAAACAATCTTATTAATTTGGAAAATCGTATTTTCTTTTACGTAAAAAAAACTAACATGCTTTGCAAATTCTATTTTGTGCCAGAACAATTGATTTGAAATCACTCTAAATCTTGTGAATGGATAACAAGATCTTAATCTTAGTGTATACTTCCTTTGCTGATAATTATATTTTAAAACTTTTGTTTTCAACAATTTAATTGGTTAACTGATAACTTTTCGTTTTCTCTGAAAAAAAACATATTTCTAACACTTATTTGTTGTAGGATATATATATATACACATATTTCTAACATTATTTGTTGATTTTTTAAAGCTAGTTCACTGGTAATAAAAATAAGGAAATTTTAATTTTCAATTTCTTTTAACTTCTGAAATTTGATTATAGTATAAAAAATAGTTAAATCATATTTGTTATTAAATGCAACGTAAATTAAAACTATTATTGAAAGTCAAATTATTAAGAAATTGCCTAATTTAGTTTTTTTTTTTTTTTAATATAAATCAGACTTGCTGCATCTGTAAGAAAGAGGTGGTTATATCTTGATGAGTGATGGCCTGCATGGAGGAGGAATTTTTAGTCGCCACCACCCAAAAAACAACTCATTTTTCTTTTTCGATATGCTCAAAATAATAATAAGAAATTTTTAATAATTTTTTTTTTCAAGTAATGGTTTCTTATGTAGAACAAAGGAAATTGAGTTGTCCAACTGAGGATCTACTGTCTTCAATTAGATTTTTCAAATTCTTTATTTCGAATGTCAATTATGGAATGGTAAATCACTGATTAGTAAGGGAAGCCAAAAGAAAAAAAAAACGTGAGTTCCGGGAGGGAGCTTTATTAAAAATAAATAATACCATTAAAAGATAAAAACAAGAACCGGAGGTGATAATTTGGTTAGAGGTGATAATTTGATTAGTCTCGATTTATCGACCAAAACAAGTCATTCCATATCTTTTTCCTACCAATGCATAGTGGTGCGGCAACCTCTAGGATACGCTCATAACATTGTAACAGACGCTCTCTGAGCGAGTTTGTTAGCATCTCTAACCGCATTGGGGGTGCCCGTACGATGCGCTCAGCTAATCAACTTCCCTTCCCAGTATACTTGACGTCTTTTTTCGATGCGCTCGACACGTCACAGTTCACAATGCATATCTACTTTGCGAATGGGGAAGGGATCGACATGTTTTGCATGGTATCTATACGTGGCGTCCAGGTGGCTTTCCCTCAACAACGGCCCCACTTTCCTTGACTAACCTTGTCTCATGGGCCATTCGGGGAAGTGAAATAAAACTTGGCATTGGGTGACGTGTGCTGCTCTGGAGATATGCATCGCTTTTCCCCTTGTGCGAGTGGCAGTAGCGTGATGGCATCACTTGCAATGAATGCTCCTAACGACACATCATTTTTGCTGGTCGTGGGCCGTCGAGTTAGCTCTTCTTCCAATGGTTCGAGAGTATGAGGGTTTTCGGCCTTTTCCCTTTTTAAGGGGGGTTTGTGTCCCATACCCATCTTTCTTCCGCTCATCCCCTTTTTCAATATCAACCCTCTTGTGACACCTCCCTCTTTTACTTCCATCGCTTTTCTTCCTCCTCTCGATGAAAGACAGGTGATACATAACACCATTGAGAGAAAATGGGCACTGGGTCGAGGGGCCATCGTCACTCCAAGGATCATGATTGTGCATATCACAACATCACTTAACACAAGCAGACTTGGACGATTTGAGGAGACAGTATCATATCCGTAAACTGGTTCTGATGCGACTCCTCTTCAGGCGAGAGGATCAATTCCCCACACAGCCAGGTGTTCGAATACAAGTTGAGGCTGCTGCTTTACTATTTTGCCCACCGATTTTTGTTTGAAGTCTACATTGCCCCTACAAGCTAGCTCCCAACAGGTGGGGTCCTTGGTTAGCATGTGGGTGCTTTGGTCGAAGCACGACAGAGGTTCGAGACTTCAAGTGTACAACCTTCTAGATGTTTAGCTTCTAGAATGTTCTAGACTATTTTGATCGATCTTACGTCATATCAAAAAACGGTTAGTTTCTTGTGGGGGCGATTGGCTGAGCCCTTACAATGGGAATGTTCCCCATGTGGGACGCGAATTCGGGTAAAAGGGTGAGTTCCCCTCTCGTCCCCTATTTTCGGCACAAGGACTTCCTCTAATCACATCTCTTGGTTTTTGCAGGTTTCCCTGATGTCTTGCAAAGGCCCAAGAATAAGGGCATCGGGTAGTCTCCCGGTGGTGATGAAGACAATACTCGAAGAACCACGCCCCGTGCACCACACTCTATTCCTATCGATCACCCTGGAGAAATTGAATAGAAATAGATTCCCCCAAACTTTGGATCTCAACCCCACGCTAGCTGCATCACCTTCAACAGAGCTTTGCTGGCGATAAAACGTTTGGTCAGAATTTATGCCACCAGACTTGTCTCCAACTTCTCATCAGTCTCTTAAGTTATCAATATCAACTGATACACCTTCTTCCTCAGACGTTAACTGAAGCTTTCTCCACTCTGCTAACAACTCCTCAGTAGCCATGGCAGCAGAATTATACCCGCTACCAGGGTAACAAAAGAGAACCCCAGACTCTGACCACTTTTAGCCCTCTATAAACACTCAAAAAGACGTGCAAAACATACTGGAATTTTTCATCAACGCACTGGAATTGAATACACTAGCAGTACATATACAAGATTTACTAGACCTTTAATTTGCTTTTAAGATACAAACTAGCTACAATGGAATATTTAACCTCTAACCTCTAGAAAAGGAACAAGATATCTTAACTACTGAATGGAATATTTAACCTCTAACCTCTAGAAAAGGAACAAGATATCTTAACTACTGAGCTGAGCTAAGTTTAGGTTGATAATTACAATTTTACTTAAATGGGGGGGGGGGGGGGGGGGGGGGACACATCATCAGACTGATGGGGATGATTTTACATTCATTTGTTTTGTGAACTCTTCATACCATCTGGGTATTTTAAATGATTTTGAAAGCTCCAAAATTTTGCGAAACCTACAAATCATCCTCTTCCAGACTACTGATTTTCAATGAAACGGCATGATCTAGAGATATTTTTAACTACAAGGATGTTTAAAACTACTTTTAAAACGCAGATTTCGTTTGTAAAATTTAAAAATCACAAAAGTGTAGTTTCATTTTCAGTCATCCCAATATTATAAGGCCATGTAAAATCTGAGTTTTGAAACTTACAAAACCTTTCGTGATTTCTTGTATATAATCTGGCCATGCCATCTAAACCGACGAGGCTTCCTTGGGACAATTGCCACTGACACGGCCACTCGCAGCATCAGGTTCAGTGTACAGAATTATCCAAATATATGTACAAGAGAAGTGATCTTCAGTGGCTAGGCGAATTTCCCTGTTCAAGAAATTTATAAATATGTCCAATAAGGTGTCAAGAAAATTTTCAATTAACTAAACCTCAGAAACATTTCAATTTGAAGAGGAGTGAGTGTTTAGAGCAGTGCTTTTTAAGTAAAATACTGATTCTATAAGCACAAAAGCGTTAAGTTACAAGTTCAGTTCTAAAGTTTAAAAGTGTAGTAAAGTTTCCAAGCTTTTGGTTTTGTGTGCAATAGGTCAATGAACTTTACAAAATATTTATAAGTCCGGTTTGCTCAACAAAAATTTGAAAGTTTAAAGACCTATTAGATACCAATTGAAAGCTTAGAAAATTGTAGACAACATTAAAACTTAAAAGTATACAGTGACATTTGATAGTTGTTAAAATTTAAGGATGTGTTAGACACTTTAAACTTACAGGACCAATTATACATAACATTGAAAATTTGGGTATCTATTAGATCTTTTTTAAAGTTTAGAGATCTTAGACACAACTTTGAATGTCCACAAACCACGGGTTATGCTTGAGCTTTCTTTTGACGTGATCCAGAGCATTTTTTTAGTCCCGATTCATGCTTGGAAGTCCTTAAGATGCTTTAGAGGAAAAGAAGAAGAAGAAGAAAAAAAAACGTCGAAACATCTCAAAGTGATCGGTGAGAAAGCACTTGTAGAGTATTTTTGGTTCAAGTACTTGTCTAAGAAACACTCAAAAACACTTTTAAGAGAGTAAAACCAAAAATCACAAGTGATTAAAATAAAAGCACACAGCACCTCCAACTGTTTTCTGAAAGCACTTTAAATCTATTTAAATGCTTTCGAGTATTTTTATAAATTTTCACAATTACTTTCGACAATATAAACAAACACATGAAAATTTCGAAAAGTACTTTTAAATGGGCTAAAATTTACTTACCTACAATTGTCATTTGTTTAGGAGGATGCTGGAATCCCAGTTGAAAGCTGGTTTGGTGGGGGAGGTAAAACAGTTTTGAGCTTCTTCCTCAACTGTTGAAGCTCCCCCAATCTATCTATTGCATCTTCCTGCAAAAGAAATCTCTCCATTATCAGAAATGCTGCTTCACTCATTTGCCTCCCTCTCTCCAACATTTGTTTTGAGCACTGAAACGCTTCAATGACCATTCCACGGGCACACAGCCCCGTTACCAACAGATCCAACGCATGACTATGAGGACAATATCCCCTCTCAACCAGATAACCCCACAAATCCAAACCCAAATCAACTCGACGATTTTCACAGAAAAACTTCATCAGCATGACTACGGTTCGTGTTTTTGGCACGAAATTCCGCCCGATCATTTTGTTATACAACTCATAAAAGCTACCGACGTCCTCCGACCGCATCATGCCTGAGAACATCATGTGATATGTCACACCGTCATGCCCAATGTTCTTGACTTCCATGTCTTCCATTAAAGCCATTGCAGACTTCACATCCGCAGCTCTAATAAGGGAATTTATCAAAGCATTATAAGCCCCAGTGTCAGGACACAAGTTTCTCAGAGTAATTTCATCAAACAGTTGGCGTGCTTTGGTAATGTCCTTTGCAACCCCTGCTCCATGGATTAGAGTAGTGATTGTTTCCACTGTAGGCTCAAATTTTGCTCTCTCCATTTCTTCAAAAACTCTCAGACCATCACTGAAGCAGCCCCTTTTGCAGTACGCATCGATTCTGATGCTATAAGTTACTGCATTTGGCTTGAAGCCTCTCCTGATCATCTCATGGTAGAAGAGTTCAACAGCAGTAATGTCACTCGATTCCTTGAACCCCAAAAGCAAGAGATTCATGGTCTTGGTGTTGGGGGGGAATCGAGAGTACATCTTTTGGAACACCGATCGCGCCTCCTTCATCTGCCTCTGAGTGCAGAAAGCTCGAAGAAGCACATTGAATTCGTCGGTACCAAATTTTCTCCCAACGAACACATCATTCTCCATTCTCCGGAACGCTTCAATCGCATCTTCGTAGGCTTGGAACTTCGCGATCTTCGAAAGCAAGATGCTCATGGACTTGAGGGAAAGCAGCGAAGGGTGAGATCGTCGAATTTCGTGCATCAGTTCCCAGGCTTGATCGAAATACCGCATTCTAGCGAGAATATGAAGCGTCTTCTCGAAAGCGTCGGGAGTTGGGGAGGCTTGAGAATGGCGGAGGAAGAAGTTGAAGAACTCCAGGGCCTTGAGGCCATTGGAATGGGCGGCGAACAGGCGGCCAAGAACACCCTCGAGAAACGTGTTGGAAGGAAGAGGAGGCGGAATTTGGTGAAGAAGAGTGGGGCGAAGGGGTTGATCGGGGAATGGATGATCGTTGATGATTTTGGTGATTCTTTCGATTTCGTTTCTGGTTTCTGAGGATTGATGGAGATGAATGCGGGTACAAAGGGGCGCAGAAAGCTTCAGAAACGAATAGGAAGTTATGGGTAATTCAGCGATCTGAGCTAACCTGGTCAAAATCACCATTTTTAGACTGAAGCTCCGAGAGAACTGAGAGGTGGCGCTGTTGCAGGGCCTGGAGTATTGGGTCTTGGAAATGGTCGTTTTTTCTTCCAGATTTCTATACAAAAGTTCGTAGTTTGTACCACGGTAAGGTTTCAAATGTAAACGTACATATCTCAATTTTATCTATAAATGTCGACGTTATTGATATTTTTGTAAAAATTAGAGAAATGAGAAAAAAAATATTTAAATTAAAAAGATCAGTATTAATATTATTTATATATTACTGTTGATATTTTTCATATTTTATCAATTTTTTTTGTAACGTGATGGAAATGTCGATGGACATGTCAACATGTTGACAAATATTTAAAACTGTAGTTTGCACTAGACTATCCATGTCTGATGGTTTAACACGATCCTAACCTCCAACATCCAAGAAAATTAAACTTTGTGATTTGAACTAGTGTATTAAATTACATTTGTTTGAAATAGTGTATTTAAAAATTTATAGAATTTTTCATGTTTAGATTGACTTCAATCGCTAATTTAAGTCATATTAAATTTTTAATACCTTTTAATTGAATTTGCTCCATTTAGATCGTGTTAAATTTTTAATATCTTTCAATTGAATTTAAAAATACAGTTATCAAATTCTAATTAGTCTCAATCTAGCGACATATAATTTTGTTATTATTCTATCGAAATTTGTGATTGGTCAAAATTTATCATTCAACCGTCACTTTGGTTTCCATAATTCAAAATTGTGTGCTTTCGGTCCCTGTATTTTTGGATTACCACGTCAGTTCGGTCCTCTTTTTTGTGAGATACCCTATTAGTTGAGAGACCATTTAAATGTATTTTAAAAACTGTGTGGGGGTGCAAGTACAAAATTTTGAAACATAGGACCAAATAGAACCAAAAGTGACATGTACCCGAAAACTTAGGGAACAAAAGGGTACTTTCTCCCAAAAAAAATTGTAGTTTTTAATCTTAATTTATTAATCGTAAATTAAAATATTACAAAGTTAGATAAGTAATTTAATTTATAACCTAGTTTTAGTTGAACAAAAATGAAAGAGGCACGTTAAATTGAGTAACAAATCAAAGCAATATTAAAACAAGAACATAAGAAGAAAATAAAGGAAGAAAATTGGGAGAACTCAAGTTGATTTCATCTGTTTTCACTACGCTTAGGTTACAAATTTTATGATGGGCATTAAAATAATTTGTATAATATTTTTTCTTTCTCTCGATCTACAACATGTAAGGACAAGAAATCGAACTTACAACCTCTCGATTGAAGATATATATCAATTACGATTCTGTAAGGACAGGAAATCGCGATATTTTATTCAGTACAACATGTAAGGATAGGAAATCGAACTTACAACCTCTCGATTAAATATATATATATCAATTACGATTCTGTAAGGATAGGAAATCGTGATATTTTATTTAATACAACATGTAAAGACAGGAAATAGAACTTAGAACCTCTCAGATTGAAGATATATATCAATTACGATTCTAAACTTTAGTGAAGACGGGGTGATGTAAGTGCAGTTGGTCTCGGTTATAATTTTCACCCGATGGTCTGACCCGACCCGCATATATGGGTCTGTTTCAGTTACTTTCTTAACGACGACGTTTAACTTCAACCCCAACTCCCATGGGATTAACAGAATTCTTCTTCTTCGTCTTCCTTTCAACTTCTCCTCTTTGGATCTGAATTCTGATCTTTCGTTTTCCCGAGAAAATTTGCTTTCCGGGAAAATGTCGCACAGCGATACAATTCCTCTTCACCAATCCTCCCAGTCCGACATCGACGAGATCGAGAACCTCATCAACGCCAGCGTCCAATCCGGCCCCTCCACCGTTCTTCCAGCTCGCCCCCCGAGTCCTCCCCGGGCTTCAATTCCCGTTTCCTCCTCCCCCTTTATCCAATCCAATCTCCCCCCGCTTCCTCCCAAATCCACTATTCAGAAGCCCCCCACCGTCTCCCCTGCTCCGCCACCGCTCCCCGTCTCCGGCAATGGCAGGCCTGATATTTCATCCACCGGCTTCGGATCCGCGCCCAACACCCTGACGGAGCCCGTGTGGGATACCGTCAAGAGGGATCTCTCCCGGATCGTCAGCAATTTGAAGCTTGTGGTTTTTCCAAACCCTTTCCGTGAGGACCCGGGAAAGGCTTTGAGGGATTGGGACCTCTGGGGTCCTTTCTTCTTCATTGTCTTCCTCGGTCTTACTCTTTCGTGGTCTGCGTCGGTCAAGAAGGTCAGGGTCTCTGTCTTTTATCTGATTAACTTAACGTACAAGTCTCAGGTTGTTTCAGGCTTTTAGGTTGTTTTTGGTGTTCCCTATATTAGCCTGTTTTGACCCTGGGATGCTCGAGTTTTGGTTAAACTAGCTATCTGCAATTATTCAGAGCTGAACTCATTGTTGAAATTCAAGTGTAGCTTATCATTTGGACCTCAGAGTAGCTGGTAGCGGTAGATCGAGTGGCTGGAGTGATTTTGTTTAGATCTCTTGAATGCAGATGATATATGGTTAGATGGTTTGAAGGACGCACACCATTATCTCTGTGCTTAATTATAGAGTGGATCTTCAGGAGAATGATTTCTGCATAGACAAAGCCTCAGAATCTACATTGCATTGTGATCTGTATGAGAAAATATCTAGAAGAAACAATGTAGTTATGGACTGTCAAGATTTCTATATCTCATAAATAGTCTAAGGCAGTAATATTTCTACTCTGATATAAAAAACAAATGGAAATTACATCGGTTTTTTACGACTTAGGGTGTACTTTCCCTGGGGCTTGTAGATTTACGACTTTGGGTACTAGGCCAAGGTATACTACTATATTTTAGTTATATCACCTCAGAGATCTTTATTATCCATCGAAGCTCTAGTTATTATGGTTATCGTGTTATTTTTCACATTATTTTGTTTTATCGAGTTGTTACTTGTTATTCACCGTTAACCCCTTCCCATGGTTTCTACCTGTAAAGCTAGGTTTGAATTCTTCATGCAGCCCTTGTCTCCTTTTGTTCTCAATGAAAGTTGCACTTCTCTTATGAAAACGTGTAATATGCCACTGGCTAGTAGTATTCACTACTTTGAACCTGAAATGCTCTGCTAAAAGTGGGCTTTTATCCATAAAATTCAATGGAATAGGGATAGTTTTATACCTGAAAATCAGTCTAGGGTCCGAAGAGAAGTGCAAGTTGTGGAAGTTTAAGATCTGCATGAAATTGCATCTATTCTTGTGGTTGTTAGACGTGGGACAAATTAATGTGTGGTAGGATACAAAAGAGATACCTGAGGATTTCAATCAAACCCAGCTAGTATGGATTATGTAAATGTTGGAAGAGTGCCGGAGATCATCTCTTTGTAAGTGTGATTTTCCCTAAAGAGCTTGGGTGCTATTCAATTGAATTGGTGTAGACGGCATGCATTGAAGGATTCTTGACAGCAGTTTTTGTTCTGGGAGATCCTTAAAGTGAATAAGAGAATATTTTGGAGGAATTTATGTGGTGCGGTATCTTAGGAGAGAAAGGTATACTAGAATTGAGGAGTTGTATAGAGACTTCTATTGATGCAAATAGAGTTTTTTTTTAAAACAAAAGGTGTAGAGGAATTGATGAGATGTATAGAGGCTTCTATTGATGCACATAGAGGTTTTTTTAAAAAAATGAGAAATTGAACTTTCCCTTGAGAAAAATGAAAAAAGACATAGCACACTAGGCCATAAAAAAAAACCAAAGGAAGGAGACACACCTAAAGAAAGGGACTTCAATCCAAAAGGATAACATCTAGGTGATAATAATAATAATAATAAAAAAAAAAAATCCTTAGACACTGACCCCATAGGAAAGTATTAACACCTAGTTCGTAATGGATTTGACCTTAATATTTAATTTAAACGCCCTATATTGAAAACAAAAACTTGTAACTTGTCCTTATTTATGATGCACAATGCAGATGTATGATAAAATCTAAACATCCTTAACCATGTTCTGTTTATCTTCATGTTTGATGTTTTTCCCACTGTCATGTGCCCTTCATTTCTCATTCTCAATTTCTACTTTTGTATTGTCATTGATAAAATAAAGGCTTTTTAATTTTTTTGGTATGCTACTAATGATGTTAATTGATTTCCTCTTCAGTCTGAGGTTTTTGCTGTTGCATTTGCACTTCTTGCGGCTGGTGCAGTGATTCTGACTTTGAATGTGCTTCTACTGGTAACTAAATCTCTCTTTCCCTCTTCTCACGGCTCCCTTCCCATTCTCCGTATTTGAGGACATGATTCATTTAATCATCACTTTTGTCTCTTAGAAAATAGAGTTGATGCTTATCCAATTTAGTACAGTGCTTCCTTTTTGCACGGTGTTCATTTGTAGGAGTGTAAGAGTTCGATCTAGTGTTTTCTGGTTTGTAGTAAAAAATCAATGCTGAAGCAACTATGTTTGCTTGAGAAAAGTTGAAATTGACCAAAACCCATTGTAACTGAAAATTGGACTGATCTCTTGACCACAACAATCATGATAGAATTTTTGTGTTTCTAAAACTGAACTTCAGAGATCTTGAGATGAGTTCTCTATGGCTCAAGGTAATTTTAAACAGATAAAGCAAACACCTGTCGGGTTAGTATATACTAATGTACTATAGCTCTACTAGAAATGGCTCTGGTTCCTAATTGCTAAATGTGAAAAGCTAATTGCTTTCTTAGTTCACATTGGTAATTGCAATGTTATTTTATGGACTCTTTGTTGTTGAAAGACTCATAACACTTGAAATTTGCTTGGCTTAAATAGTTTCCCTGTTTTTTTTTTCCCGTATTAGTTTGAGAAAGTGAAATATACTTTGCATTGACACCGTGAAAATGTTCAAATGAAACAGTATCAAAGAAAGAAACAGTAACTTAGAAATCTGAAACTAAACTTTGCCACATAGAAGACCTTTTCCCAAGCATGTTCCTTTTCATGGAAGATTCGGTGGTTTCTCTTCACTCATATTTCCCAAGCCAAAGACATAATTGCATTCTCCCGCAAAATCTTTGTTTTTTTCTTTCCTTTTGAATACTAACCACATTAACTATATAGCTTTTGAGGATAAGGCTAATTCAGTTGATTCTTTTTGTAATAGTATCCATATTAGGACATTTTGGTGATGACATAGGAACTAGAAATTCTTTTGTAACTACAGTCTCTCTCCAGATCTTACAGGATTGGAGAGTGTTTTGAGAGAGTGTTTCTTTTTTAGTGTTCTTTTGGGGGAGGGACCTCTCATCCCTTGTCCATAGGCTGTTTTTTGTTCCTTTTTCAATGAATTGTTTCTTATGGTGCAAAAAAAATCTTTGGCTATTTCTTCAAAGATCCAACACTTGAAATTGATGTATAACTAAAGCCAACATTTCCGACTGAAAAAGCAATGGAAAACAAATGGTTCAACTCCTTTCACTCGTACATAACAGTCACCAACCTGGCTGAAGACTCATATTAGGACACTTCTTTTGAATCCTTTCCACTTAAGAAGCATGGATATGAACATGAGACACTGATATGGTACGACATGAACACATCGACACTTTATTTTCTAAAAATTTAGAACATGGACGCGTCAGGAACACGTGTTCGAATATGTGCCTATAATAATTGTTGAATTCATATTTACTTTGTACAACTAGTGTGTGACACAAGTCTTTTGCCCTAACAAGTGTTCGATACGTGTCCAATAAATGTCGGAATGTTGGGGTGTCCGACATGGACACGTTATCCAAATTGAAGTGTGCATGCTTCTTAGCTTTCCACTTTGTTTAAGCCTCCATGACATGTAGTACATACAATAGTCCATACAAAAAAATTAATACCTTGCATTTCCATTTCTTCAAAGCCAAATTTTTTTTGTAACAACTTATCACTTTTTTTTTATAAGAAACACAATATATTGATGAAAAAAAGGGAAAAGCAGCCTAAGGGCAAGGGCCAAGAAAGCCCTCCCATAAACTAGCGCATTATAGCTTTCCAGTCTTGAGAAATTAACGCTATGCTGTAATTGAAAAGAATTTCTTATGAATAAGGCACCAAAGAATTTCTTATGAATAAGGCACCAAGAGGCCGTATTCATTTTTACATTTTCACAAAAATATATCAAAAGGGTGAGAGGAATTGTTGAAAATTCTTTGGTTCCTTGCGAGTGGAAGCACCTTTCACCTCTCACATTCTTTAAGTAAAAGAACAAAGATTTGACCAAGAAGATAACCTTATGAGTGTAAGCACCACCATCTTCTATCTTCCCTTGGAAGTTGGATAAATACAATCCCTTTTAAGAAGCTGAAGCAATTGTCGGAACTCCTCCTCTAATTTCTGTTGAAGTATTTCTTAACACAAAATCTAATTGACTATATTCTCATCCCAAACATCTTTCACCATCACCTCTTTTTCTTGAACTGTGAAAATTCTAGGAAAGGAGTACACAAGAGATTGCAACGTTTTCTTCCCATTTCCAACTCTTATTGATAAATGATTCAAGCTTTGAAATAGCCTTCCACGGGCTAGGAAAGCTTTCTGGTTTTCTTTATTTAGTGAAGTAACCAGAATTATCCTTATTACAGATATAGATATTTAAAATTTCCAAAGTTATCCTTCTTTGCCCATTTTATAAGCGAAGCCTAATTATTTCTCTTCAAATTCTCTTCACCAAGGCCATGTTTTGCTGAAGGTGATGACAAACTGGAAAACCTTTTTGTAATTATGAGTGCTCATCTTTTGTAAACTCATTCAACATACCCATTACCCACCCTCTCACCTTGAATCACCGGCTTAAGATATCACCCACAACACAAAAAGGAAAGAAACAAAATGGATCCCTTGCTTAAGCCCCCTAGAAGTTTCCACACCCTTCCTCTAAATTTCCCATCGAAGAAAATAGAAATTTATCTTCCTCATGCCAATTACATGTATCTATATTCATTTGCTTATGGGGGAATCTTCTCCATATATTTTTATCTCAGGTCTTCTTCCCTTGCTCTGTGAAAATTCCATCCATTTCTCCTTTGTGGCAGTTGTTATAAGGAAAAGCTCTAACTTTGTGGGAAACGTTGTTAGTGCTATTTTTAGTCTTGTTTGCGGGGAAACAAATAATTAAGTTATCTTAATTGAGATTAGACGTAGGGAAACCCTTTTACTTTTGTGTGCTTTCATCTCACTGAAACTTTCGTATTTTTTTGCCTCACTCTCAAGTATTATAGGAGGACTATTGTGCCACAATAAACACTCCGTAAGTTGGTAATGGGTGCTCTATCAGTTTCCTAGAAGTTGGTGTATGAAGTGTCTTTGTGTGGTTAACCCCTGTTTAATGAGCTTTTATTCCTACGAATAGAAACCTTACACCCCTAGTCATCATGTTAGTAGCATTTTATTAAAGAAAAACAAAATAGAATAACTGGGGACCTTACATTCACTACTGCAGGGTGGACATATAATTTTCTTCCAGAGCTTGAGTCTTTTGGGATACTGTCTGTTCCCTCTGGATGTCGGAGCATTGATCTGCATGTTGAAGGACAACGTAATAGTGAAAATAATAGTGGTATGTGTGACCTTGGCTTGGAGTTCTTGGGCTGCATACCCTTTCATGAGTTCAGCAGTGAACCCAAGAAGAAAGGCTCTTGCACTCTATCCTGTGTTCCTTATGTATGTATCAGTTGGTTTTCTCATCATTGCCATTGATTGAGTTGAGTTGAGATGCACATCAACAATGGTGTTATTAAAAGGGTTTTGGTAAGAGATCGGTATGATCGAGTCGAGTAATCTTTTAGGAATATCTCTCACGTTACTGTAACTTTTTTTTTTTTCCTTTTTACATCTTTTTTGACTTCTATCATATAATGTCTTGTAACTGGATCTGCCTATATCATCATATTCAGTGTCTGAAAATTTCTTGCTGGAAATCAAAAAACTGTGTAATATTTCTTGTAATTATGATGGCTTCTGATATGGGTATGTTCTTTGAAGAAAATTGCTTTGATTTATGGGTACTTTATATTTGGGAAGCTATGCTGAGATATTTGAGAGTGCCATTTTGTTGAAAGTCAAACAGGTCGACATTTTTATTTGGACATGGAGAGGTGGTGGGGAGAGTAGGATTTTATGGGACAAGTATTTGCCGTCACTTTAGCTTTCAACCATGGATAGTTTTGGTTTTTTGAAATTTTTAAAATATTTTCACAAACTATTACGGTATGCATGGAATGCAAGTCTCTTAAAATTGTATTGCGTTTGACTTTTCTAATTATCAAAGGGTAAAAATGGGTAAAAATGTAAATGAAGTTTGAGTTTAGTATCTACCTGATCTGTTTAAAAAATAGCTCTAAATGGTCTCTGAATTAAAAAATAGCTCTAAATGGTCTCTGAATTCATTTGACCGTTAATTAACCTTACAAAACTTCGATATGGCAACTAACATGTTGATGGGACTATTATGATGTGGCAAAATACCTTAATTAACATGACCATTAGTTTGATGTGCTTTTGTGCTACTGAACTTCCTTGAAGGCCCTGAAGGCCGACTTCAGATCGTGAACGAACAATTCGTTCTAGATCTGAGTTCATTTTTCGATGAGATGATTTGTTCGTTCACATTTGGAAAAAACCATGATGGTTCTTTCCTCGATGAAATGATTTGTTGTTGTCACAAGCCCACCGTTTGTTCGATGCTTGATGATGTGTTGTTGTGTTACTCACTGGACCGCCAAACTTCCTTGTTGCCAACTTCATATCAATGAATGATTAGGCTCATTCATCGATGGAACGAACTTTTATTTCTCGATCTAAAACGAATGAGATTGTTCCTATATCTGGAACACTCTCTCTTCTTTATATGGTTGAGCGACAGGCAAGCATTGGATAGCAACAACTATGGCAAGCAAGTGTTGGACGATGACAATAGGTGGCGGCGATAGTAATAAGGTTCGCTAAAGATGTAGGAAGAGAGGAAAGGAGAAGGTAGAATGAAAGAGGAAAGTGATGACCATGTCAGCATTCCAATTAAGATATTTGTGTCACTTAAGTTAGAATTGCTTGAGCAGTTAAGACACCTAACTTCTTCTCTCAGGTCGGAGGTTCGATTCCCCATTCTCATGATTGTTGTACTAAATTTTTTTTTTTACTAATTAGTTATTTCTTGAAAGCCCCAAAATCCTAGGCATCATGTAAACTCTAAGCCAATGATTAAAACACCATGCAATTTAAGCTAGGGATGTCGACAGGGCTGGGCGAGCCATGCCTTCCTCATCCCCATCCTTGAAAGGGTATTTTAACCTCCATCCCCGCTTTCAAGGGTCATGGGTAGGTTCGACGATTTATTGCGAAGAAAATTCTCTACTACTTTCTTTTAAAAAAATTTTAATTCAATTGTATATGAAAATAGTATTTTAAATATTAAAATTTAGATAAAATTAATTGACTAAATTATTTTTTTATAAAATATTTAATGAAGTTTATTAATCTATAAACATAAAAGTATATACCCCATCCCTAAAATTAAGTTGGAGAAAATAGTTATAATAAGAATGGAGTAGATGATTTGTCAGACTCCAAAACTTTGCATGCTTTTTCCAAGTGCAAGGCCTCGAAAAATACACACATTCAAATTTGAGGGGACCAAAAAGATATTATTTTCAATAAAGAAAAAAAAGAAGAAATAAAGTTAGGTAAAGAAAAGTGGAGGCATCTCATGTATAACCCAAAAAGAGTATGTAGACAGATTTGGACCCATTTCAGTACAAATGCCAATAAACACATTAGAATTCAATGTGCTATGCTTTGTGAAATGCAGTTTTATAACATAAGCATAAGCATAACAATCTTCCAAAAGGAAAAAGTATAGAGCGGAACTCAATAACGACTCAATATTGCTTCACTTTTTTGTCAAATATATATGGTTTAATTAGTTGAACTATATTCAGATTGACTAATTTTCAACCCACTTATCGCCACCTAAATAACTTACACACCCACCCGGAAATAAATAGTAAAGTTTTTTGTTTTTAAGTTCAATGCAGTGGTTGTGACCCCTGCAAAATTCTTTCTTCTTGAAATCAATAATGGATTTTCAGTACTTTTGATGGGAAGTTAAAAACTGTCTTCTGCGTGCTTTGTTCCCCATAAAGAATAAAGATTCCAATGTATTGCATCCAAGATCAAAACAAGCTTGTCGGTGGACCATTGATGTCTCATTCTTGAGTGGCCGTTCGAAGTTCTGGGATTGAGTCGGATGGGACCAGACCCAATCGACTAGATCTATGGAATCCAATCGGATCTGATCGTAGCTTCGAGTTCAAGTGTCGTACTGCAGTTGGACCGAAAAGGAAGGGAGACAAGGATCCTAGACTATGTCTCAAACACGTCCATCTCGTAAATACATCTACTGTGCTGGTCTTATCTTTTGTTGCTAGTAAGGACTTTTTTTTATATTTATAATTTTGAAACTTATTTTCAAAATAATACTATATCCAAACTTATTCTAGAAATAATGCTCCAAAAAACTTCTCCATTACCAAGAGGCGACCATCTCCTCATCTAAATATATATTTTTTTAAAGTAAATTAACAGTAGAGATGACCTGCACTGTCGCCATCTAGTATGGTCATGTCTTGAAAAGACGATCTACATTGTAGGGTCGCCACCTAGAATAACGTACATCTTTTTAATTTAATATATCTAATTGGGTGGAGTGGCCAATGTAGCTATCTTTTGAGTAAGAGGGCATGAATTTAACTTTCTAGTGTCATTGTTTCATTGCATTTTTTTTAAATAAATGTTACTTATTAAAATTTATCTTCTATTCTACAATAAAATAATCATTAATTCTAAGAAAAATAAAATACATGTACTCTTTATTAAATTAATAATTATTTAATTTTATTTAAATATACCTATGTAAACTGATTATTGTATTTTATATTTCTATAATTAATAATTATTTTATTTTCGAATAAAAAGACAAACTCTATTTAATAGTAATTATTTTATTTTATTTGTTTCCGATGAATAGTTGTTTCCTTTCTTCCTTTTTTAGTACTAATGTTGTTTTATTTTAGAATCGAAGATAATGTTGGGGAAAATTTGCAATATAACAAATCCTCTTAGTCCTTCAATAAGACTTGGATCTAATTAGTTTTCTCATTCCATAGTTACGAGCAAGTCACATTTTAATCAAGGCACAGTAAAGAAAATACAAGTAAACAAAAACGGACACCAGAGATTATACTAGTTCACCCCAAATTATGGATTACGTCAAGTCTTCTCCAATATGCAGAGAATATTACAATGAGCCTCACAACGCTCTACAATCCCTCTTTAGATGTCTCAATAATGACCACCTAGTTTTTAAGCACGGTAACAATAGATACTTTAGATATATAGGATGGAAAAAATACATCATACTCACAAGATATGCCTAAAAACAAAAACATTAAATATAATAAGATAAAAATTGACTTTGTTTTGCACTCAAAATTTGTTTTTTCTTCGTAAAATAATTTATTATTTTCGTGCACAAAGTTCTCTACGTTATCAATAATTTACCTGCCAATTTAAATATTGCTCAATTAGTTATATTAAAGAAAACTGTCTACCAAAAAATCAAAAATTTGAATTCCACCCAACCCAGCATGTAATTTAACTCAAAAAATAAATAAATAAAAAAACATTTTACGTACTGTGATTCTTGTAAATGGTATTTACCAACTGCCTTTTTGAGAGTTGAAACTAAGTACTGACATCTTCATTTTCAAGAAATTAATTTAAATGAAAACAAATTTTTTTTTTTTTTTTTTTTGTAGGAAAACAAAATATCTTACGAAATAGGAAATTTTGGGAATAGAAAAATTCAAAATATAACCTTGCCGTTTCAGACATTAACCACTCGCGTTGACTCGCTTTTTCTTTTTTGTTTTCTTTTCAATAATAATTAAAAGTAACAAAATAACCACAATGAATCCTTTTTTTTTTTTTTTTGTTAAAAAATGTGAATGGATAAATTCCACCTTCAGTTTTAGAAAAGGTAATAGATATCTTGTTTACTGATTCATGCTCCGCTTCACACAATAATAAATAGTTGGTGTTTAGAAAAAGTCATGTAATTTATTTATCAAATAATTAATAACAAAATAACGACAATCACCAAAATAATTGATTTCTAGAAAATAAAAATTCAACTTTTACCCTTGAACCTCCTAAAATATATAAATTTTAATTTCAACAATTTTAATGCAAAACTTGGATACCAACGCCAGCTTAGTTGAGTAGTTAAGACATTTTGTTCTTCTTTTAAAGGTCGGAGGTTAATCGTTAGGAAAAATGTGATCATGCAAGTTCAATAGATCTTGTACATTGACCAGACTTAATTTTATGCGAGATTTGAATTTCAATCAAATTAATGAATATTGGGAGACCTATACATTGTTTTCTGTTAAATTAGTGACTGAACATAGAAGAAACCGAACGAAAGGTACAAATTTCTACATTTATCTATGTACGTTTGATAAAATTCAAAGTTTAGGATGAAAATTAATCAACCTTGCCGAACTTCGATAAGGTAAGAATTATTTCAAACAAAAAGTTGATTTTCTGTTGTAGAAAAATAAGTTATAAATTATTAAATCTTATTTCTAAAGTTTAAAAGTTATTTAGGAGTACATACAACATGTACGGGTAGAGATTCAAACTCACAATCCTTTCGGTCGAAGATTGATGCCTTAACTAGTTAAGATGTGTTTTGATTTAATTATTAAAATTTAAAAATTTTGTGGGTCTCTAAACTTTTAGAGTTGTTTCGACTTTAAAAAAATTACAATAAAATATTGTGTCTATCTGATCAATTTATTATAATAACTTTGATAATTTAACATTTATGTGGTGAATTAAATATATTATTTAAAGATTACACTTGAAATAAATTCACTTTTACTTGAAATCAATTCACTTCTAAGTTATACAGTAAAGCCCTCAATCAAGAGGTCTTGATAAAGTTTTGAAATTCTGCCGTTTAAAAAATTTATCTATTTGTAAAACTTTTAAAGTATAAAACACGAATCAGACACGATTTAAAGAGTTTAGGATCATACAATTTTTTTTTTATTTTTTTGAATAAAATTTGAAACTAAATTAAAAATTTTACATTGAGAATTAAAATATAGTAAATTTGGAAATGGGAAGAAGAAGATGAGATTAAAAATTAAAATTAAAAATAAAATTAAAAAAAATGTTGGTAAGCGTCATCGTTTTGAGCGGTGGGGTCCTCCAAAAACACTTGCTTTTTTTGGTTTGGCCTTTGCTTATTGTTCGAGGCAAAACGCAATAAAAACGCTCACACCTTTTTCTAATTTTTATTAACTTCTCCCTAAATTCTCCACCGTCTGATCTTTAAATCCTCCACCGTCTGATCCTTCCCATTCATCTGACCAAACTTCCTCTGTCAGTGATTCGAATTTCTAACCTTTGATCAATAATATCAGTATATATTATTTTCTCATGCGTCAGAATAGAATTTAGTGTGTCAAAATACTACCTACTTAAGATCTAAAGATTTTTTTTCTTTTTCTTTTTAGTACAATATGTGAGAGTGGAGTTTCGAACTCACAAATTTGATCGAACCTAAGTACTTTAACTAGTTGAATTATGTTTAGGTTAGTCAAAATTCAAATATTGGAATAAAAAAGACATCGTATTCTATATATTTGATATCATAATATGTCCCCGTCAAAAAAGAAAAAAAGATATTGTGATGTGTACAGTTCTTTTAGTATAATAAATTTGATATAAAAAAAAGATGCATGTACTACTGACCTATAACTTAATATGATACTATTTTAACTTTTTTTTTTTGTAAATTATTAATTTTAGATTTAAATCATATATTTTTATTCAAAATTTTATTTCAGTGTGTTTTGCCCCAATTTCTAAATAACATTTTTATCATGATTTTCTTTTCATATTACATTGGGTTGAAACAGGATTTTTTACATGGAGATTTTTGCTTTTTTTTTTTTAAGATTTTGGGTGGAAAAATTAGAAGAAAATTTAGTTGGTTATTTGAAAATATAAATTTAAAAATACGATTCAATGAAAAAAAATTGTTTTTTTTTTGTATTTTAGAGTCTGTATTTGGTAGTATATTTGGAGATTGAGTCTCAATTTTAAAAATTATTGAAGGTAGGTTTAGTAATATATTTGTAAATTAGTGTAGTTACCAATATCGAGTTCAATCTAAAATATCATTAATTAATTTATTAACATATATACTATAAATCTTTTATAATTATTATTTTTAGATATGATATAATTTATAATATATTGTGTTATAACAAAAAAAAATTAAATGAATTTATAACATATAGAAATAATATATTTAACAAAGTTTTCATCTTTTTCAAAAGTAATTCTACCTTTTAAATTTTCAAATTTAAAATATGGAAGAAACATATATGTTGTTTTCAAAATTTCACCATTAATCTAAAAACAGTTTTGAAAAACCAATCTGTGTAATTACTGAAATTCATTTGACTAAAAATTAAACATATTGGGAAGTTAGAATCTTAATTTTTGATATATATAATCTGAATTTTGATATATATATATATTATGAGGGTGCTTGGTTGAACTATGCTCGAAACTTAATCAATTGTACTATGTTCGGTTTGACGGTATAACATGAAACTTAATATTAAATGTGAAGAGATTTTTAGTTACCAAAATATTGACCTAAGAAGATGGATGGGAGAAAATAGACTATATTTTATATGTGCTTTTTTGTTTTTAAGAAATATTTTATATGTGCTATATTTTGAAAGAAAAAAAAGTTGTTAATTGACTAATTACTTAAAAAGGTCTATTTTAATTCTAAGTTTCTAGGTAAATGTCACCATTTTCTTTCTGTCGCCTTTAATTTTTCAGAAAGACAAGCTTTTGGCGTTCCAGGTTTATACTAAACGTTTTCAAAATTGTGTAGAATTTTTAGAAACAACAAGATGAAGTTCTTGTTTCCAATTTTTTTCCAAAATGTAGATAAAAATTTTATTTTATCATTCACCCACCTTTTCTTTAGCCCAACTATCAATCTAGTCATTCTCGCTTATTGTTTTAAAGAGTCTCCCCACTTTATGTGGGTATGTATATAGGCTTCGTCCAGAATATCAAATCAATCGGCAACTACAGTACATGTTTCGTTCTTCCTATGAGGGAGGAAGGGTTCCAGGATACCTCAAGGCCCTTCACTCATAAAATACAAAACAAATATTCTAAAAATTAAATATAACATAAAAAAATTTAATTTTTATATGAAAATTTTACTTTTTCTGCTTTAAAACTCTAGAGAACACGAAACAATAAAGGATTATTTAACATGTTTATATTTCTTTTTTCAATGAAAAAGATTTAACAATGTGTTTTTGAAAAAAAAAATACGATAAATGAGAAATAAGAAACACTAATGTTATCAAACGGACCCTAAATTATATTCATTAGTAACAATAATGGTAGCGTGTGGAGAATGCGCATCGTTTATGGAACTAACACCTGCAATTACAGGGATGAACAAATGAAAAAGTGGCAGATTTGTTCACTATAGTTATATCCAGAAAACTCTTAAATTATTTTTTAGGTAAGTTTTGTATCCATTCAAGCTTATATGTAGATCGAGAAGATTGTTAAGATAAAAACAGTATATACTATATGATAAAAGCCAAGAATGTTGGAATAATGTTAGAATAAGGCACATGAATATATTGTCATGTTCAAAGTGATGTGCTATCTAAACACGAATCTAGGTGTATCGTATATAAATAGATACAACTTCAAAATTTTCTAAATGCAAAATAATCAATAATAGATTTTTATATATTTTATATTATACTTCTCAACACATATTTCTAATTTTGACTATCCAACTTATAAAATTGTTATAGAATCCTAAATGATAAGATTTTATTGAAATAGTTTGTTGAGTTAAAAGATAAACGATTATAATAATAGTTTTTTTTTTTTTTTTTTACCATTTTCTCAACAAAATTTACCGTATTACCTCATCAAAAAGATAAAAGAAAAATTATGAAGTGAAATTGACAAACCATCCGCCACATGGATTCGGTAAAAAGAAACCACTTTTTAGTTTTTTATTCCCAAAATAATTTTCCTTTTTTCTTGAGCGAAAAATAATTTTTCTTTTTAATATAAGGATCTAGCTGAAAATTTTCAACGGGGGGCTTCAATATCTTTTTTTTTTTTCCTTAAACTTCGAATATCAACTTTTTTCCTTTTTAATTTCAGTTTTATGACGTTAAAAATTAAGCTTGTAATTTCCTTTTAATTTCTTTGATAATAGGGAAAAAAAATGAATAAAGTAGCTTGTTCGTTTCTACACAACTTTTTGTTCACGTTTGCAATTTTTTTCTTATAAAAAATATATACATCTAAAAACGAAACCTAAAGTCTAAAGAGATAGTTTTTTTTTTAATTCTTATGATTTAATGAAGATTTAGAAGAATTTGAAAAAGAAAAGGTCTAAAAGCAATTTTCAAAAATAATTTTTGTCAAATTTTATGCAAAAGTGAGAGATATAAAGTAAAATGAGGAATTTTTTGAGATTGGCACACTAAAAAGTTGAAGATTCAATCTCCTATATTTACCTGATCTGAATTAAAATTAAAAAAAAAAAAAAATCAAACAAATTGGAACTTCTGATAAGTCATATCACCAGTGAGTTATGCTAATCTCAAGTGTCAATATTAAAAAATAAAAATGAAGACATAATCACACAATATTAAATAATTAAAATTATTTTCTTAGTTCAGCAACGGTAGGATGGGGTCGATCTATTGACCTTCAAAATAATAATAAATATTTTATTCATTGAATTATATTTAGATGAACGATATAAATATTTAATTAAATTCAAATAAATTGGTCAATATAAATATATTGATATAAATTTTTTTCTCTTTTCAACGCCAAATTGAGGATACAGAAATTTGAACTTTCAACCTCGAAAAAATAAGTAAACACCAAATTATCGCTCAAGTATTGTGTTCCATTCTTAATTGTAAGTTGTAACCAAAGTGAAGGTGAATTTGTTAAACTTTTTAATGTTATAAGAAAGAGGGAAAAAAAAAAAAAAATAGAGAGAGAGAGAGAGAGAGAGAGTTGAAAAATTGGGCATGACATTTTTGTTAGCCCCTCCCTCTCTCTTCTTTGAATACTCAAAAAATTGCGCTCCCCATTTTCGTAGCTGCAATTTCTCCCTTGTTCTTGTTGTTGTGATTGTTGTTTGAGTTTTTGGGTTCTTCCTGATCCTCGAATGAACCGCTGAGAGAAGAGGATACGAAGAACAGAAGAAATTTTACACAAGGATCTTCTTTCTTCTTCTTCTTTAGATGGGTAACTCGTTCGGGTGCTCTGCTTCTGGAGAGAGATTGGTATCTGCTGCGAGAGATGGCGATTTGGTGGAAGCCAAAATGCTTTTAGATTGCAACCCATGCCTCGCAAAATACTCCACTTTCGGCGGCCTCAATTCCCCTCTCCATTTTGCTGCTGCCAAGGGCCACAACGAGGTTTCATTTGCTCTTTTTTTTTCCTGCCTCCAATTTTTTAGGGATTAATCAATTTGGGGTATCATCTATCTGATTCCCTTTTGTTTTTCTCCCGGCTTTGTTATTTCTTCTGTTAGATTGTCTCCTTGTTGCTTGAAAATGGAGCTGATGTCAATTCCAGGAATTACTGTGGGCAGGTATGTATTTCCATGTTTTTTTCTCCCCTGGATTTGTTTGTGTTGGGTGCATCAAAAATGGAGGATTTTTGGGTTTTTTTTTTCCCATAAATTTGGGGTACCCTCCTATTTTTGTTCTTGACGGGGTCTTACGGGATTGTGAGCAAGATTTCAAGGATACTCAGGTTTTTTCTTTCAATTTTCTAAGCGCACAAAATCTGACAGCAACTTTTTTTTTTTTGGGTAATTACACTGAAATGAATGTGCCTTTTACTTGTTTGTTTTTATTCATGCATATGAAGACAGCAGTGATGCAAGCTTGTCGATATGGGCACTGGGAAGTTGTACAAACTCTTCTAATTTTCAGATGCAATGTAAGTTGTTAAATTGGAATTTGGCTTTGCTCATATCACTTATAAGTTGTTTGGCGTCTAGCATGTCTGGATCATGAAAATGGTTGGCCTTCGTAAAGCTGCTTTAGCAGTAAGTTTGAAATTTATCCTCTCATGTCACTTGTCGTGATAGAGATGTTGTTGCATGTAACTGCCACAAGGCCGTTATTTAATTTTCTGATCGTGTTCAGTATTTGGTCAGTACTGGTTACCTATTGGTTTTAGTTTGAGTTGTGGTGTGATAATAGCTTCTTTCTTGTAATCAGGTAATGAGAGCAGACTACCTTAGCGGTCGGACTGCTCTCCATTTTGCTGCTGTAAATGGTCATGTGAGATGTCTTAGACTTATTGTGGCCGACTTTGTTCCTAGCGTTCCCTATGAGGCTATTAATAGTCAGACCGATGCTAGCATAAGTGACGGTGCAAATGTGAAAAACAGATGTGAACAAGGGTACTTGGCTTGTTTCCTTTTATATCTAAACATAAATTTTGTGCAGTTACTAGCTAGTTTGATTTTCAAAGAAATAGGTAGATAATGACAAGTTTTGTATAATTGTTGAGCAAAAGTATTAGTTGTGAAGTTCTTTAATGGAACATGGATGTGAATGTCTCGAATATAAATCAAGGAGTATTCTCTCGATTACTAAGATTATATTACTTGGTCTTTAGGACCAAATTGCCGTATAATGGTTGTTTACCATAGAGTATTGTAGACTTTGCTTGACCTGTTTATTATTCTTGCGATTTATTTTTATGTTCCCAGTGCAGTGCTTTGTCCAAGTTTATAAATAAGGCAGCTGATGGTGGCATTACTGCTCTTCATATGGCAGCACTGAATGGATATTATGATTGTGTTCACCTTCTTCTTGACCTCCATGCTAATGTTTTGGCGGTAACATTTCATTATGGAACCTCTATGGATTTGATTGGTAACTCGAACTCCCTCAAGTTCTTGCTTCTAAATCTTAATGGTGTTTTGTCATCTTTCAACTCTCTAACAAATGGTTATGTCATTATAATAGGAGCTGGAAGCACACCATTGCATTATGCAGCTTGTGGGGGTAACTTGAAGTGCTGTCAGGCAAGACGTCTTTATGATTTTAATAGTTTATTTTTGGCTTTAATGAATGATATTTGAATATTTTGTTAATTTTCCTCTTTCTTTTTACATTTTTCAGATCCTCCTTGCAAGAGGTGCTTCTCGGTTGACTTTGAATTGCAATGGGTATCTCTAATCGCACAGTTTTCACTTTTGGTTTTAAATCTCTAATTGTGACTTGTCTGATTTAAGATGCAACTATCGTTTCAGGTGGCTTCCTCTAGATGTAGCCAGAATGTGGGGACGCCACTGGCTTGAACCTGTTCTAGCTCCCAATTCTGACTCAATAATACCGAGATTCCCCACTTCCAACCACCTATCCTTGCCCCTAATGAGTGCATTAAACATTGCCAGGTAATTGGTAATTTGCTATGTTTTGGAGTTGCTAATTGGCTCACATTTCGTATGGCCTTGGAATGAATTGCTGCATCGATCTTACTAAGGTTATTGCATTGAAAAAACTTGAGAAAAGTTATATTTCTACCTGATAATAAGGTCGTTGGTAGTGTTAGTTTATATGCTTTTTTCTCCGTCCACGAATCTGAGTGTCTTCCATGGTAGTATTTGCTACATATGATAACTTCAGATGGTGGAAAATATTCAAAGGGGCAAGGTTTTCTTTTTTCTGCTGATGTTGAAATTACCAGTTCTTCGTATAAATTGATGCAATTTTTCTAGTACTGACCTGGAAATTGAAAATTTGGAGTTCTTATTTATCTTTCTCCTCTCTTCAAGTTTAACTTAGTTTTATAAGTTGGAAGTTATAGAGTAAACCGTAAGGGAAAATCTAGCTTCATCACTTAGATTGATGAATGTACGAGCTATTTTTATGTTCCATTTTCCACATTACATCCAAAGAGAATCAAAGGGATTTCTGCAAATAGTAGACACTATTGTACAAGTTAAATTAATGAAATCAATTGAATCCTTTGCCTCCTCGAGTAGCAGTATTTTACCCTTATCTTTCGTGGCTTGTTTGTTTCTCCAGAATTTTAAGTTATTTTAAATAATAAAAAGTTTCAAATGAATTTAGATGGTTTTTGTCACTTGAAATAGAATGATTTGAAATTCTGTTTTAAAATTTGCAGACTAAAATAGTTCGATTTTGCAAGATTTCATATAATTTTATGATAAATTACTAATTTAACTTTGTTGTATTTTAATTTTCTATTAAATTAAAAGGTTAACATTTTCTTTTATTTTCTAATCAACATCCAAACAAAAAGTTTTAATTACACTATTGCAATTATTTTTCCACTCCAGACAAGATAAAGAATTTAAGTGATTATTTTTTGGATTTCAAATCACAGAACTTTCTTGATTCCATAACGAGGATAAGTGGGGAAAGAGGCCTGATTTGAGTGAGCTGCTTTGTAAATTTAAAATTTTAAGATCCAAGTATTTGTTTATGTCAGATACATCAAAAGAGGGGCTATGCTATGTTTAGTGCCTAGGAATTAGGATCACTTAAAGTTAATGTTAAGATATTGGAAACATCGTTTTGGTGAAAGTTGCATTCCTCGTAAAACAAGGGCTACTCTTTAGTGCATTGGAAATTTGAAGGATGATACGTGGAATTTTCTGCAGAGAATGTGGTTTTAAGTCTATGGGAGTGACCTCCGACGATGGGGATACTTGTGCCGTCTGTTTGGAGAGAGTATGTTCAGTGGCAGCTGAAGGTAAGTTCCCTTTTCATACATTTAACATCTGAATGTTGTTTTCCTCTTGTGGCATGTTTCTGTTGATTTATCGGGCGGGATTATTCTTATCATAACTACTTTGCATTTTCTGTTCGGGCCATCTTTGCATCCGTTTGATATGATGTAACAGAAAAAATTTTCTCTCTAGTAGTAATTCAATCTAACTCTTCTTCACCACTACTTCAGTTCATGATTTTTATTAGCCATAAGAGTGGACCTTGCTCGGTGTTTACCAAATTTTGAGATCTTGGGGAAGTCTTAGCCTTTTAAAAAAGTTTAATTGCCAGTCTGCAATCTATAGAACCCGCAAATGTTAACCTATTTGAACTAAGGTTCAAATTCTAAAGAAATTTAAATTAGATTAAGTTACAATTTTAATCTAAATGCTTAATCTTTTCTTAGTCTCAATAATTTGATCCTGGAGCTTTTAAGAGTTTTATCGGCTCTGGCATTTTAGAAATACCCATGTTGTTTATGAGGTGTAACAAAAATCCATTCTGCCAAGTTGTGCCAAGTTATTTGTAGATGTGACATTTTATTTTAGTGATGTGATTTTTTTTTTCCGAAAAATTAATGACGTGGCACGTTGGTTGAAAATATAAATTCAAGTTTTAAAATATTATTTTGATTGAGCCATCTGGCTCAAGTGGTCAATAAAGGCCTTTGTAAATAGTAAAGGACTTAGAGGGAATGAGTTCAAACCATTGTGGCCACCTATCTAGGATTTAATATCCTACGAGTTACCTTGTTAACCAAATGTAGTAGGGTCAGGCGGTTGACCCGTGATTAGTCGAGCTGCGCGCAAGCTGGCCCGGACTCACGGATTTCAAAAAAAATATTGATTGAAAGGCAGAAAGGGCGAGCTAATCCTTTTATGGATTGCACTTGATAATAATGTTAGTTGAGTTACTATATATAACTCCTTTTTAGAGTGCAACTATAAATAACTTATTTTTTAATTTCTATTATTCTTTGCTAATGACTGAGACATCTGATAAGCTTTAGTTAAGAATAAAGACAATAATATAAATTTTGAAGCTATAGGAACTAAATTAAAACTTCATTGAAGCATAGGACTAAAAGATTCAATAATAAGATCTCTGACAAAAATAAAGTTTAGTGTTCTATTACTCTAAATTTCTTTCAATTCGGCTGTCGAGTTCTAAACTTGAATTTCTAGATCTAAGTCTGCCTACCATTTATGTGCTTGAACTGGATGTTTTTGTGGATTTATCCATGTGTACTATGGTTGTTGAGTAATTTATGACTTATTTGATTCTGTAGGATGTGGACATGAGCTTTGTGTAAGATGTGCACTCTATCTTTGTTCGACTAGCAATATCCAATCTGAAATGACTGGCTCATCAGGCTCGATTCCGTGTCCCCTTTGCAGACATGGAATTATATCTTTTGTAAAATTGTCGGGTGCCATGACAAAGGAAAAACAACTTCATTTGTCTCTTAGCATGTGCAATCCATGCATTCTTCATACCCGTGATGCTGAAGATCAGGCTTCAACTTGTACGCCAGAGATTCGGAAGAATCGAGTGGCTTCAGTTTCTTCAGATGTGTTCTGCCCGGTAACTTGCAACCCATTTCCTTCTGCTGCCATTCCTTTGTGTACGTGCAATGATGGTCCATGCCCGACCTTCGAGTCCCGGAACGTTGGAACGGAAGATGAATCCCCTCGTCACTCACAAACAACGCCAATAGACCAGGACAAATTGGGAGGACCAAGACCAGAAAGAACTAGCTGCTCAAGCATGTTTTGGGGAAGAAGAAGCTGTAGCAGGGAGAACCAATGCAATTCAGAAATAAACGCTTGACATGGCTCGTCGGTATCGGGTTAGTCATCTCGACGAAACTTGAGAATTTATATTAACCGCGGTACATTCTGGAAGTTGCAGTGGATACATTTATATCTATGTCGTGGAAACAAAGTTGGGCATAACGTGGTTCGTTTTTCTTATTTTTGTGCTCCCAATTTTCGTCATGGCTTTAGGAGGCCTGGTTGGTGTGAATAATTTGTTTGGCATAGCCAGCAATTTTGAGCATGTTCTGCTTTAACTCAATTGCTGCTGCCTGTACTATTAGGTTAGGGAAGGTTGTAAAATTTGTATGTTGAAATCTTTTAGATACATTTTTATAATTGAATGAATGCCAGTAGGAGAAAGCAAAGAGAATTCTATTTATTACAAGTCAAATGGGTGATTTTTTTTATTTTTTATTTTATGGGAGAGTACGGTACCAAGAAAAAAGATGGATCTCATCGTCTGAGATCAAGGCACAAGAGGAACAAAGAGACCTTTAAAAAATGTTGTTGGAACACGAACAAGAAAAACAACATAACTAAAGCTGAACAAACAACGTATGAGATACAACTTACATCAGAATTAGAAAAAAGAAAAATGAAAATAAATTCCAAGCCAATCTTATCAATGGTGGGAATCTAGAAGAATACCATCATGGTAGCACAATAGCATGAGAAACATCACTTTCAATAAGATGTAAAATAATATGAACTAGACGAGAGACTCTATAGGTTCTTGAATTAAACTATCTCAAATATGAGAGAACCTAAGCAATCCTAATGGACAGATCCACACTAGCTCTATACTAGTGGGTGACGTTGAACTTTAGGTTGTGTTTATTTTATTTTGTATTTGAATTTTAGGAAGTTTCAATTTCGACTTTAAATTTTTGACTTTTTATTTTACTGAAACATTGAATGAACTATTGAATAGTTATTTAACATGATGCGACACATGAGCACAGAGACAAGCCTACGTCGGTGCCAAACCTATAAGTGACACTAGTATATTAGGCTCGAATGATTTTAATGTGGATATAAAAAATGTAGAACCTAGTCTTCAAAAAACAAAAAGAACCTCAATACCTTTTTCCTATTTATCTCGTTTCCAAGATTTTGGGTCTAAATAATTTAATTAAGTTTAATGATTTAATGACCTCTAAACAAATTTTAAATCTCCATATCTTAAAAACACTTTAGTTATGCATCTCAGTTTTGAATCTAAGAAATTAATCCATAAATATCATAGGGCTTCACAATCCTAGTTTTGAAAATATCTTTCCTTAATCCTACAAACCATTCAACACTACACAATTTCCAGATTTAGGAGGAAACGCAGGCCCCAACCCAACAAAAGGACCTAATTAAAAGAAATGCCTTCAATCTAGCATTTCCTAAAATTTGACATTTCGGACAAAAAAAATGTAAGATTTTGAAATTTAAGGACAAAAAGAGCTATTATCCAAATATTGAACAATATGATTCCTAAATTTTACAAACCACACAACACTAAAATAAATAATCATAGAAATGTAAATCAAAATTGTATCGAGCTAGATTGCATAAATAATAACAACAAAAACAAATAGATATGGAAACATTGCTGGAGGTAAATTTGTGCTTCAAGTTCAAAATTATTGATGTCTGTTCCAATTTAAGGCAATAAAGTAAAACCCAAACTGCCAGAAGAAATGGCCAATCAAACCACCAAAGGGAAAATAAGCGAGGTGTTATCATACTCTTGCCATGCCACATTTGAGATGGACAAAGAAATGAAGTTATTTACAAATACAGAGTACACACAAAATAAAATTAAAAGAAAATAAGGATTTTGATTCTGATTTTGCACCCAAACCATATCTTTTATCAAAATGGCTCTAAACAGTCAGTTGTTGGATGTTTTTTTTTTGCTCTCTTTGCCTTTGCTTGCTTGAGATCAACCTCCAACTCCATTGGATTTATCCTTCTCAATATCTATGTCCCTCACACCAGCACTTAATGACGAAGACGAATCACATCTTCCTGCTGCCGTATCCATCTCAGCCTCGTCTTCATCGTCTTCGTCCACTAAAAGCGATCCATTCCTTCGGAGTTCTCTAACTTTCCTATATTCATCATAGTGAGCTCTTCTGTGTTCCTTGAAGCTCTCCTTGAAGCTCAAACTGCCCTTGTCTGTTTCCAGACACCCAACAGGTGAAAGAATGCATCAGAATACACACGGATTTTAAAAGGAAATTACCGTCTAGTTCAAACTAAAGGTAAAACAAACAAATAGAAATAAATTGTATCAATCAAACAGTGAATGAGATTACAACTGCCTGCTTAAACCTAGATCATGTGGTAAAACTAGTTGTATTTGAAATCCAATAAAGTATGTTAAGTTAGGCAATGGATGTGAAAGAAATGAGCAGAAAAGGAAAATTGGGAGCTTACCTTCATCATCTTGATCCATGGCATCTGCCTCATCCTCAGACGACGTCCAGCCACTAGATCGCTGGCTGCTCTTGCCACTAGAGGAAGCCACGTCATTCAGAGCCGTTCGAATGGCTTCGGCATGCATTGCATCACCAACACACAACGCAAACCTGTCCCGCACGGGAGAAAGAGAATCTGCAATCAACAAAACAACAATTACAAACTTAAGGAGGGATGCATAATTTTAGTAAAAAGTTCAAGTGAGCCATGTCTAACTCCTAAACTTATCAATTCACTGGAACGCCCCACACACGTTAATACTTTCTCACCAAAATCGGTTATACAATTACCATCTTTGTCATTGGGCGAAATATCAATAATGTGAGTGATTGCATTCACACACTCATTTATCTTTTCATGTTTTAATATATGAATTCCAATTAAGCTACAACAATGGAACATAGATTCCTAAAAAAAATGATGAGCATGTCTAGGTAGCCTATCTTTTTTTCAATTCTTTTTATAAAACGCCGAGCTTTCATTGAGAAGAATGAAATAATACAAAATGGCACCAAAAAAGAGCCAAACTAAAAGAAAGGCACTAAATTGGCATGATCAGGCGTAAGGAGTAATTAAAAAAAATCTGTGGACCCTAATGCCCAAATGGAAATGTTAACCGAGCAAGGGCCTACATCTCCTCCCAAGATCTCTCAATCCTTCTAAAGATCGTGTTGTTTCTCCCCTCCCACAAACCTCAAAATAGAACAACTAAGAAACCCACCTGTCACAAAAGTCAACCCTATCCCTAAACTGATGGAGATATTTTCAACATATAACATTTACCTCAAAATATCCTAATAAAAGATCCTTAAAATTCCATTCATAAATTGAAATCATAAGTAAAGAGATATTTTCAAAAACTGAATCAAACAAAAAAGACGTAAAAGTGTTCCAAATGTATGGTAGAATTTACTTATGAATCACACTCGAACCCATCAAAATTAAATCACAATTATATAAATACGATAGAGCCCTTTTACCTATGAATCACAATCGAACCAATAAAAAAAAAAATCTGCGGCTCACTACCGTAATTCCTAATTTCCCCTCTTCTCTCTCTACCGTTCTTTAGCTAAGTTTAAAGATACTAAAGAATAGAGGGCCCACCCACAACCCATCAGCTTACATTCATAAATTTGCACACTCAAAACCGATCTCACTTTCTCACTTACCCTCTGCTCACGTAATCCCCCTCTGCTATACTTAGACTCGCACTTATTTTTCCAAACATATGTAAAATACACTGCCAGTTATACCCTATCAATATAAGGTTGGATAGTACGTGAAATTTTACTCAGAAAACAATTCAAAGAAAACTATAATCTATATATATTTCTACAAGGTAATGGACAATTTACTTACTAAATTGACAACGGTAGTTCCACTATGTTTTATGTAACACCCTCTTTGGGAGGAGGATGTCCCTTGGTCCTTTAGGCTGTTTTTGCCCAGTTGGGCTTTTAGAATGGAGTTCAGCTATGTTTCTTATTAAATAATAAGCAAAAGATAAATAAAAAATAAAACAATTCCATTCCAATAGAAAAATTTATAAACAAATTCAATTATGTGATCAAATAAATCTTAAATCCGTAGATACCCAATATTCAAACCCATAAAAACATCTCCTCAATTTCTTCCATACTTTTCAAAAAGTTGGATCTCTAAAACTCATACTTAAAAATATTCCAGAAAATCAGAATTTAAATCATAGAAAGGCTCCCTATTTGACTTCATAATCAAATAAATAATCATACCACAATACTCTTTTTTTAATGGCTAATACGTTTTACTCATTATTTAGTCCCTAAAACATACCTCAAATATTCAAAATCACACATAAACAAAAATGATTAAAAGCTTTAAAATTTCCAAGTCTGTAAAAAATATATAAATAAAAATCTAAAATTTGTAAGCAAAGTATTGATTTGCACAAAAATCAAATCTAAAATCTCAATAATATTCTGTGAAAACTGAGTGGAAAACAGATTAATAAACATATCGAAAAATTTTAGAATTAAAAGAATTCATGCCTACAAATAAATTTCACAATTACATGCTTTATAGGAAATTAATTTTGAAATACATTCAGAAGGGAAGAAATTAAAGTGAGAAAACTTACCTTTGGATAATCCCAACAAGCTAATGAAAAGGTAAAAACATCATTTCGTTCTTTTTTGTTGCTCTTCCACCACACCTCTTTATTAAGTTTCTATTTATTTTCAATATCACCCACAAAGAGTAGGAAATGTTGCGTTTAACCGACCAAACTTGATTTTTCTTTTTTCCTGCTCGTTTAAAGTTAATATATAAATTTACCAAGAATAAATTCAGTCAAAATCAAATGGTGCTACTTGTTAAATATCTTTTTTTTCTTTTCTAATCTTCTCTGATAAAATTTGGTCTTTAGGTCAAATTCATCAAATGATTAAGCTTTGTCCAAAAATAGTTATCCAGAATATACCTAGTTTTTTAGAAAAAAGTTCAACAACTATAAAAAATAAATTAATAAATAAATAAAATAAATTTAAATTCAAAATGATAGATCAAAGAATACTTATATTCAAATTAGATTTCTTTAAAGAAAAATATCACAATAGATAATAAATTCTCTGGGCATTACATGCTTCTATTAGAAAGAAAACATACCATCATCATCAATCATGGGATGATAAGGCGTCTTAGGTTCAGTAATTTTCTGCCTCACAGGTTTATTTGCTTCAATTAGACCAATATTCACTTCATCCCATTTCACATGGCGCCCGCGGCAACTACAAGAACAGAAAGAAAAGCACAATTTGTGACATCGAGGGTGAAATAAATTTATATCATAGGGTAAAACTAGAGAATCTGACCACAAAACATTAACAAGAATATTCCAACTAGATTCCAAACCTGGTTAACTTTATATATGATATGTACCTGTTGCTCTAATAATAAGGATTTTTGTAATTACCAACCAAGCTGGGTCTTATTCTTTTCAATTAGTGTTCATTTCTGCTTAGTTCAGTTTGGACTCTTCTTGTTGGGCTTTTTTTAATGCTTGATATATTCTTTTTCTTTTTAATGAAAGCCAGGTTTCTCATATTAAAAAAAAAAGAAGAAAAATGCTTGCCCTTGTATAGGTTAAAGCTAAAAGATAGCTTCAACTTATTACTATCCAGAGGTCAAGGGTCTTTTTAGCTTGCTTGTCGTTTTTTTTCTTGCATTAGTGGCCAGCGATTGGTTTGCCCCTACAGTCAGATTACTAGGCTATGACTCTCATTAATTTTTCAAATGAAAATGGTCTTTTACCTAAAAAAAACTATTAATGGACAAATAAAACAAGATAATTCCATTTAAGCCCAGTTACAGAAGTCTTACAGCCTAGCGAACAAACAAAACAATAATAACATAAGTAGCCCTAGGTTGCAGACGAAAGAGGAAAATCCAATAAGAGAGCATTGGACCATAGGTGTGGGAAGCCACAAGCACCCTTCGAGAGCAAGTGAGAAAGAAATAAGGGCTTCAACTTTGTATTTGGGAGGGCAATTAAGGAGAAATAACTCATACCTCTTTGAATCTTTTCTGGTCATCATCTTCACCTCCTTGTGAACCTGTCCACGAGAAAAAGAAACCCAAAGCAGTTGGTGACTATCCCAGTTCACATGGACATCAGCAAGAAGAGAATAATGCTTAAATTTCTCTTTTCCATTTATCTCATATCTCCTGATTATTCAAGCCACGGATTTCAGCCATTGAATCCAGGGTGATCGCTGACAAAAACATTAAATGCCCTATGAATTTTCCGATGCGAAACAGTTGTCATATATCAATTTCTCGGTTCCGAGTCTTGTCATATATCAATTTCTGAGTTTATTGATGTGCCCTAATAAATTTATTTAATACATAAATGCAGGGACTGCTTCTTCTGCTTTATTTTATCTGATTCAATATAAACCAAATAAAAGAATATTTTATTTCCTCGCGCTTTCGGCTCTCTCCACCCGCGAAGATGACAAAAAACAGAAACATTTTAAACAAAAAGGAGAAGGGTGATGATACTCCTCCTGTTTTCATTCCGTCCAACACTAATCTTTTTCCACCGATCTTCCAGCATATAAACAACGCCTATAATCTCGAAACAGAATCGGTAAAGAGGGAAAAAGGCGTAAGAATTTTACCGTTCGTCAACGTCCTCGTGGAGGGACACTGTTTCCGACGAAAACACGAGTGTATGAGTTAGAGGCGGAGGATTTGAGGTGGAGATGTACCGAATGTTGATGCAACAGAGATGGGAAACAGAGAGAAACTGCGAACGGAAGAGAGAGAGAGAGATGAGATTGACCGAGCGAGAGAAGAGAGAGAGGTGGAGAGAAGAGGAAGAACACGAATGAATGAATTAGAGGCAGAGAAGAGCTTTGGTTTGAGCCCGATGCCATCTTCAATTTGGGCTTCGGAATCCCATGGGCCGCCATTGGAGCAGGGATCCACTTTCACATGGGCCCATTTTAACCTAAATTTTCACAAATGTCTGACAATGGCCCGTTTAAGTCCAAAAACGTATATGCCTATAGATAGGTATATTATATTTTAAAAGGAAAAAAGGAAAAAAGGAAAAAGTATGATTCTTATGTTCGATTAGTTCGTTCGAGTATATAAAGTTGTTTTGAGATATTTGTTATACTTGTGCACCATGTGGATGAATGTAAGGAGTTGAATTTTATTTATTTATTTATTATTATTATTATTATTTAAACTTTTTCTTTCTAATTTTGAACTGGCCTCGTATCGTGGAGTTCAATCCTTAATGTCCACTATCTAAACCATCTATGCAAAGTTATGTTTTTTCAATCCTTTTTATTTCATCTTATCCTTCCCGAGGCAAGAATAATGTATAGAGATCTTTTTAAGGAAAAATTGAGATCTCTAGCTTCACAACAAAAAGAAATTTGTGTTTTCTATCAAGACACATAGTTAAAGCACCGAATAGGCTAGCAACGTTGAGATCTTCTGCTAGTGGTTTCGAGTTTTGGTTACTATGGCCAGAGGTATATAATCCGTTAAACCTCTTGTCTTACATTTTAAACAATACATATACTATTTTTAATTTTTATAATAACGTTTTGATTAACAACACATTTAGTTTCTATATTTTCGTTAAAGTAACAATTTAGTTTATCAACTTTAATATGTAACAACTTAGTCTTTATACTTTCAAATTTGTATCAATTTAGACCATAAACTTTAATATGTAAAACTTTAGTTTTGTTAGTTTAAAATTGTAACAATTTGGTCTCAACCTTGTAAAATCTTGTTAAGGTTTAATCGAATTCCTTATATATTTGAGTCGATAAATTGTTGAGGAGACCAAATATGTTTTATAAACTACAAGAAACTATTCACCTTTAGTTAGAACTTAGAAGTAGGTTTTCACAGCAACAACAAAAAAGAAGAGAAAAAAAAAACAACTAACTTAGAAGTGCACATAATATCCATATTGAGAGAATAGAAAATTCCTCGAGATAGATACTAACTACTCACTAATTTTACAACTATATGGACTACATTATTATAAATTCAATTTTAAACGTGCATGGACCAAATTACACAGCTACATATTAAAATCTAGAAACTTAATTGTTACTTCCATCGTTCCACGAAAGTGTATGGACCAAAAGTGTTTTTAACCTTTTTTTTCTCTTTTTTGTTAACCGAGAGTTGGAGCTTTGCTTCCTAGTCCCAAAAGCACCCTCGCCCGCCCCAAAGCCCGAACCCGAGAGACATGAAGAATTTTTTGTATTAAACTCACCAAAAAACTCGAACTTGAGACCGTTAAATCGATACGATCAAAAGACCCCAAGTCCAACTGGTTTCTCCCTGCATTATAACCTATATTCTTTAATAATCATTTAACAAAATCTATTTATAACCTGACACCTAACTTACTACACTGAATTTCAAGTAACATAATTCCATAAAAACATATATTGACCAGGTAAACGAAGGAAAAATGTTCCTATCTCGTCTTTGCATTCAAACTAATAATAGTTACCAAATGATTTTTATCCCAACTTCAAGACAAACATTTGGTTTGAAGAATCGAAAGACTAAAATAGAATAAAATTGGAAAGGAACAATCAATGTGCTTTACATTGTAGTGTAAGGGTGGGAGGGAACTTACTTGTTACAGTATGATACTAGTACTAGGGGCTAACTAAGCCTGCCAAAAACATTCCTTTTCTTCTCTTCTCTTTCCTATAAAAGGATGAGCGGATCATGAATCATGTTGTTTCACCTCTCTCTGATTGAATCCAAACCAATAAAGATATGATTGAATTTCACATCTTTAACCACATAAAGAGTTCATGCTGTTTGGTCTGTCACTGCAGATGAGCAGCGAGATCTCTCTTTCACCAATGGCTGTGGTTCTAATAGAGAAAAATACCATAGTATGGTTTATTAATGAAGTCAGTTTATTAAGGGAATCAGTAAGATTACAATGTGAAACAGCAGCAACATTTGGAAAAGAGATGAACTATGAGGTTACTGAAGCATTACCAAAAATTCAAGCTTAAAAATCGAGGTTTTGATGCCTGAAAAGACCCCCCCTATCTTTTAATTTGTAGGACATGATTTAGAACAAAAAATTTCTTTAAGATAATCTTGGGTGAGTAACTTTATTTGGGTTTATATGGGACCCAAACACATGAATCTATTGACTTTCAGAGATTGTTACCAGCTGTCTATGTTATCAACCAAATATACTATTTAGATTAGAATAGATTTGATTACCAAGATGTTTTTTTGTCATCAATTTGGTTACTAATAAATTCTTTTTTTATAAGTAACATTTTTAAATTGTTGCCAAAATTTATAAGCTTACTGGATATGAGGGCCTTTGGTCTGGTCTTAAACAGAATCCGCTGCCTGATTATCCCAATGACTTCCAACTCTGCACTAGTCGAATTGGAATCGCTGCTCTGATCCTCATTCACAGATGTTTTTTTCTTCAGCACCAACAGTGGCTTCTTCAATGGCACTTTACTTCCTGTCAGCTCATGATACCCTACAGTGAAAGTGAATACTTCCTGCAAACGGCAAAGCAATCGTTCAACTGAAAAATTAGAGGCGACTAATTTAATCTCTACAGATGGACCGATTTTGCAAATTCATCATCAGTTTGATTAAATTGAAAATCTACGGTGTAAGAAAAGAAACGGGTATTTCAATTTCGAGCATATATTCTCAATTCAAGTGATCAGTTAGTTTCGGACCTTCCGATTTGCCTGATTAATTGTTCGATATAGTAATCCATTCAATTTCTAGGCCACAACAATTTCATACTGTCGTGTGCGAACTTAATTCTAGAAATCGATACTTTATGGGGATTGAAATATTATGAAAGCAGAAGGAATTAAAGTACCTGAGCAGAGGGCCGACATAGAACGCCAATTTCAAGGTTTTGGAGTCGATCTTGGAAAGAAGATTGAGGTTCAACAACACCTTGCAACTCGACGACTGCCCACTCCAAGCAATTGGTTTCGCCACAGTTGCATTTCACCTTAATCTGCATCTTCCTCTTCCTGTGGCTTCCGATTTCTGGTTTTGGAGAAAAATGAGAGGTTTGGATGAGAAGAAAAGATTGGAAAATATGGCGGCAAACAAGAAGGGAACTCCCGCTCTAAAAAAGTTTTCAATTTGTTTGAACCCGAATTTTCGGGTTGGACCGGGTTGGACCAAAAAAATGTCCCTAACCAAACCAACTCCATTCAGAAATACCCCCGAAGAAAGGGTTCACAATTTTATTCGGCTTTATTAGTAGAAAAACTATGCGAGTTGAAATTTGTACCAACTTTTTAGAAGATTTAAAAATGAAGAAATTTCACTCCATAAATAAGAGGGCAGGACTTCTCATTTTTGTCAAAAAAAGGAAAAAAAAAATGACACACAACTTTTTAAAATTTTCAAATATAAGACAAGTTTGGCTTTCCTTATTATGCCTTGTATTACAATGAGATTGACCTTAATGCGAGATATGCTCATTTTGAATCTACAGAATTCTCTCAAGCAACCTTTTTAAAAATTTCTTCAAACTCACTATCATCAACCAATTTTAACCTTCATAGAAGGGTAGAATTAAGAAATATTAAACATAAATATTAAATTGAAATTTTTCAACAAGACTTCGATTAAAAAAATACTAAATAAAGTAATTTCCCCGCTTATTTAATCACATGAACTACCCCATAAATGGTGCTGTCTCTTGTCTCGAACCATTAAGAATATCACTGGTAGGACCATGCGTTTTTTGAACAACCTTAAAGATAAAGGGAACAAAACTATAAACATTTGAGAAGAACTCCACATTCACTTTCTTGGTGAAATTTGAAAGAGAATTTAGGTAAAATTTTGTTTTCAGATTCTGAAAATGAAAACTGAAAACAGAGAATTACACAAAAACAAAGCAACAAAGTTCTCATCTCTACTAATCTTTCATACAAAGCTTCGGTTCCCTGTTTTTTCCAACAATGTAGTGGTTCGATTAAATCAACCACACACCCTCTACTAGTTCCATTTCAAGAGTTGCAATTTGTAAGCCGGGCTGTGATGGAGGTTACCTCCCACACCGCCCTTCAACTGCAGAGGCAGAGGCTGATTTGAGCGTCGATTAGGTGATGGGAGTGGTTTGAGCAGGCAGCATAAGTTTGGGCAAAAATACTGTGGAAAGAAGAGTAACTGACCGATTAACAATACCAAACAAATAAAGGCATACTAAAAGAAGAGAAAAAAGGCACCGTCAGACTTACCCAAATAATATGTCATGCAATGAAGTTATTATATACTGTTAAGAACCTCATTCCTGCCCAAAATCAAAGGACAAAACTTCCTCCGTAACATCCAAAATCTCTTCAACTTCGACCTCTTTGGCTTCGTATTCCTCTTCCTCATCGCTGGCTTCGCCATCCCTCAGTTTCTGCCGCAACATCTTCTCTTCTTCGTGCAATCTTTTCCATTCATTGACCCACTTGTCCCAATCCTCCTTCAACATTCTACGCTTCTCACGATCCTGCTCGCTCAGAAGCATAGACACATCCTGATCTTCCGCCTCATACTTCTTACTGTACTTCTTTAGATTCTTCGCTATCTCTTCCTCTTTCTCAGGACTCAAGAAGGTTGGCGGTCTTGGCCGCCATGCAAACTGTCACAAGCCATACAATAATCAGAAACTCAATAAGGACTCTACAGAATTCATCACGATCATGAAACTAAATCGATCTTATACTTGTAAGCATACAAAAACCTTCAGTAAATCAAATACAGAGACTGTTTCTAGCTTAATATCAGATTTGAAGCTCTTTTATAATTACAAGAAAATATGATGGATAAATTACCTGAAAGAAGTGGTCCTTCAGTATTCTGTAGAGAAGCTTTCCATTAAAGGACCAGATGTTGAAGCCGTTTTCCATCTCATGAACTGAAGTAACCGCAGTTGCAACATACCTGCACAGATGCCAAACAACAAGACAAACTCAGCTGCCATTAACCACAAAGCAGTACAGTACATTCCGATTTCGGATCCAGTTTAAGAGCAAGATGCTCCCTAAATTACCTCCCAGTAGGATCCCACTCAATATCAGTAGCCATGAAATGCTCTGCAGTTGCCATTGTCTCCAGCTCATCAACGTTGTAAAATTCCAACTGTCCGTTAAGACCTTTCAGTCCAGCAAGAATGATGAAGCGTCCGGCAGGTGACCAGAAAAGAGAATTTGCCTGCTTGCCTTTGAGAGTTGTAAGTTTCGACACTCGCCCACTGTTGTGGGCAGTGCGCATTGTGTAAATACTTACATCTGGCCTGGGGTTGTCGCCATGAATAACTGCAAAGCGGTGCCCCTTTGGCTCCCAGGCAAAGGCAATAATCTTGTCGTTCTTATTCTCAAGCTCCAGAACTTCAATAGGTATATCTCGCTCTTTTATATGGAAAAGCTCAAACCCTGTGTATGTGCTCTTCTTCGTCTTTGTATATCTGTCAACCTTGACAGCAAGATAATCCCCATTGCTTTGCCAGTACATTTGACAATCGCTAACGCTAAAAAGATTTTTCTGTCTCAGCTCCTCCTTGCTGGGGATTTGAATAAGACTCACCTAGGAAACAAAAAAGAACTTGGAAATCAATTTAAATTATCCCTATTCGATAAAATTTGAAATAAAAGATTATGGAATAGTGACAACACAAAGGCAGCAGCGGAGTAGAGCACTCACCCTAGCCGGTTGATTCCCACCACCTAGCTCAGGAACAAAGATAGAAATAATGGGATCGGTAGGAGACCAGCAGAAATCCATAACATTCTCAACCTTCAAAGATTTCTTGTCAATAAGAGAGAAAGTCTCTGTTTCATAGACAGAGACCACATTCTTCCCAATCCTGGCAAAGTATTTATCGTCTTTCCCGCCACCCCACCTGCAAAAAGACAATAACATCTGTATCATCAGCAAGAAAAGAGCACTCTGACCAACTTGACAGCAGGGGAAAAAAACTAAGAAAAAAGACAAATCCCAAACAAACAAAAATACCTAAAAACAGGCCAAGATACGCCAGCAACACCACCAGTTCCTCCAATGGCAAAATCATCGGGACTTCCTTTGAAATCTCTCATAACTTTGCCAGTTCTCACATCAAAAATATTGATCACAATCCTCTGAAAGAATATATCATCAGCAATTATAGAAAGAAATATACATCCAACAATTGAAATAAACAATAGAAATAGAAAACCCTCACATTTGCATCACGAGGATTACTTGGCTCGTGGTTGCTGTAAGTCACTAGATACTTTTCACCAGGAGAAAAATCAATTAACTTAACCTGCATTTAGTGTATTAAGAGCTTGAGCCTTTGGGACATGGAAAGTACCATAAAATGGTTGGGAGCCTAAGACAATAGCAGACCTGTTGATGAGCAAAGCGCATCAGACGGTTAAAGGTACCTGCTCCACCCCAAACTGCAGCACCCTGTCGGTGAATTGTCGCTAGGTATGTCCCCAATGGGGACCACTGCACAAAACTCTCAGTCCAGAACTGTAACAGAAAAATATGTGGTTAGGATAAATTTGCCTTAACAGCCCAAGAGCAGAGACACCTGAGAGATATCAATACCATCCACCAACATCAACTAATCAATCTAACTAGAAGATAGGAGTAGCTTTAGATGCAAAACAAGGCGAAAACCCAACAGAGGCTAAAGATACTCACCGGACGCTTGTAAACAGGCTCGGGCTTTAAATGTCTAGCATCATTCCAAAAGACCTCGGTGTCAGATCCAGAACGAATAACAAACTGATCACGTGCTTTATCATCAGTAAGCCATTGTTGAAGATTTTCCTGAAATTTTCATAAGTAAATAACATCATGCTTCCATTAGAGTAAACCATTACAAGTCAATATAACATAGCATTAAGCATGGAACTTCTCAATTCATAGCACAACTTGATCCATAAATTACGTATCCTCCTAACAGTTGCTTTCCCTCATATCAATTCTACTGACCAGTTGTCACCAAAGCTCCTTATATAACCTTAGCATTGATCCAAAAATCTCCAAACCGATCTCTTAGAACAAATTTAAAATCTATTAAGTCAAATTTTGAACTACCACAAGCAATACAAGCTGGATTGAGAAGACATCACAGGAAGCAGTGAAGGTGCAAAATTAACTTTGCAAATAGTTTACCCCAGGAGTATATGGGCTAATTTGAGGAGGAGCCCACTCATCTGGAACTTTCATAAATCTGTCAAAGTCCTCGAACATGTTAACCGTGAAAATATGGGCTCTATCCAACTTATACCCATCGGTCTTCTCTCTGGCAAGCTCAGCCTCCTACAATATGAAGAAATTAAATGAGATATTCCATCCAAGGATCAGAACTACAGTATTATATTACACACAACAGAATTAATATTTCCAGCTGATTTTTTCCTTGAAAACAATCATAGACAACTGAATTAAACAAACTTATGGTAACGGATCTTCAAATGTATACAATAAACGATGCAGGCAACAAAATGCTAGGAAAATAACACTTGGAATGGAATACCATGAAGTTAACATATTATTGGATGAAGCGCATGTCTAGAGGAATCCAAAATATCAAACTAATGTTAATCCTCCTTCAAAAAAAAAATATATATATATATACACACACACACACACACACACGTACACACACGTATATGGTTAAAGGAATAGCAATCACTTAATGGAAATTTTTTTAACACTACAAAGAGAAATATTTCTAGAAACTTATTATATGTCGAACAATACTGCAAGCTAAAGAAAAGTGACAGTTTAGGAGATAGACATACCAAGGTAGGCCAAACGTGTGCATTTACGCATGGACATCAAACAATTAAACTCGACATCTATACACACATTCCACCACTGAATGAAATAGATGGGTGATGGTATAAATGAGGTGTAGTGCTAGTGTATTGATACAATTTATGGATGATAAGGACCTAGAGTTAAATTACCAACTAGAACTAGTAAGATGAGGATTCAAGTATCTGTCACTCTAACAGACGACCTCATCAAATGCCAGCTAGAACAAAAATGATATAGATGGGAAATTATCATTATCTTAATAAAAAATAATACTATATGATATCCTTTCCCCAATAATATTATTCCACAATCATTTCAATATAATTAAAGTAACATATTAAATTTGGCAGGCACGAGGGTGTGTGAGAGATAAAGAGAAAGTACCTGTGGAGTACTATACTCAATAAAACAGTAACCTAAAGTTTTTTGCGTGGTAGGATCAACGGGCATCCACAAACCATCGTCCTTGATAACTCCAATCTGACCAAAAATTTTACGAACAACACCTTCCAGCTTCTCAAACTTCTCCGGAGGAACAACTGGAAGATTGTCAACAACTATAATGTTTCCAAATCCAGAATCAAACTCTAGGCTCTCCTCTTGTAGAACTTCTTCATCATCACTATATAATTGTAAATAAATAAAGGAATAAGAGTTATGGAATAAAAAATCAGAAAATAACTAATTTAATCATCAAATTCCTAAAAAAGAAAAAAGCATTTTTAAGGCCTTGGGAGAGAAAAGGCATAATAATAAGAATCAGATGCAAGATAAAATGATAAAAAGTATATAGTTTTCACCTAATGATCCCAAAATCATCGCCAGGAGGGAGACGAATGGAATCAAGGTCAACTTGGGAAAGATCTATCCCAAGCCGACCAGCCGTGTCCTCAATTTCTTTCATCAGCATCACTTCCGCCATGATGAATCAACTCTGTTGGGATGCAAGAGAGGTCGCACGTAGAACTTTCACTGCAAGGAAAGTAATTTTTATTAATTAATTACGGAGCAGTTTTAGTAACTGTTCCCCCTTCAATAAATCTGAAGAGCTTTCCATCGGTATATTAGATGCTCGAAACCGATGAGAAGATTAATAACCATTGAAAATTTAAGCTTTAGTAACAATCCCATAAGAAAATATTAAAAATTTTGCAGTCTATAGCCATTCAAACAAACATATCATTCATCAGCAACCAAGTTCCAACTTCCACACAGACCAATTGACAGAAATAAAAGATAAATAAAAAAAACTCACTCACAGTGCAGGCATAAAACCAAAAAAAAAAAAAGAAAGAAAGAAAGAAACCAAGTTCGCATTAGCTACTGAGCAGGCAAAATAAATTCACTATGTGATAGAATGGCTCTGATTCTGATATAAATAAAAGTAGAAGTACCGTGAGATATATGAATGAGCCAGCGGCGCAGGCGACGAACGGCGAGAAATGAAATCGTGAGACAGGTGAGCGATGGTGAGATCGAGATTGAGAAATGAGATCGAATTGGAGACTCCGGAGAGTGAAGATCGGAGATGAGAGACGAAAATGAGAGGCAATGAGATTTGATATTGAGAGAGAAACCGAAGAAATGGAAGAAAGCTAAGCTTTGAGCGGCGGCAGGCCCAGGAGGACAAATAAGAAAACCTAAAAAGCCCTAAAACACACACACTCAAATGCACGTGTGTTTTTCATAAAATTATACCATTTAAATTTTTGAATAAATTGTGAATTTTTTTTAATTAAGATTAGTTTTATATAATCTTATAATAACATTTTATTTTGTTGATTGCACACTTTTTTTTATTTGATTAAGTATAGGGTTTTTTTTCGCGAAATCGAATATATCTTCATGATAATTGATATATATCTCTAATCAATAAGTTATGAGTTTGATTTTAAAAAAAATAAAATCATGAATTTGAAATCACACCCCTACAAGTATAGGGTTTTTTTTTTTTTTGCAATTAAGTATATGTTTGTCCTTCACGTTTGAGTATTTTCTTAATTTATAAAATAAACCTAATGAATATGGATTGTTGAAATTAAAAAGGATAATATTGTCCAAAAAAAAAATTTATAGAAATCTAAAATTGAAAGTTTTCATCCGAATTAACATTTGTGAAAATTTGATTGTGAAAAAATTCATAGAAGATTCAAACTTTGAGATATTTAGGTCAATATGTTTAAGAAATTCCAATCTCTTGTGAATTATAATACCCTTTATAGACGTTAATTATTGATATTATAATTGTAATAAAAATATTTAACTTTGACTCTGATGTAATGATATTCTCTATTTTTTAAATGATGGGTGAATTGTTTTTTCTATTATCATATTTCTCATTATTAATTTCAAAATAAACTTACAAAAACATTCAATACCTAAAATATAAACCTAACACTCAAAAGAATTAAAACTAAAAATCCAAATCCAATTGGAATCTTACTTGGATGCATTTTATAAATCAATAATGTGAGAAGAAAACATAAACTTAGTTTTATTTATCAATTACTTTTTATATAGACAAAACAAAATAAAAAAAACATTTATGAGAATGTCGGAAATTCAATATATCTTATTTGTTGAAAAGAAAAAACTTTATGCATTATTTAAAGAGAAAGACAGTATTAATTAAATACTAGTTTGTCATATTCCTGTTTATTGAAAAAACTCAATGACTACTATTTATAGTTTGATTTATTAAAAAAAAAAATAATAAACAAAAATGTTATGCCAATCATTTTCTAAATTTACCTCTTGTTTTTAATATTATATTTGCCTCTTCTAATATTACATACGATTCAGAACTCTAACATTAAAAAATGAAGTAGTGAGTATAAATTTGTTCAGAAGGTCATGAATTCGAATCTCACACACCACAATATTATACTCAAAAAATTAAGTAACGGATATAAAATTGTCGTGGGGTAATGTAAGTTTTATCATGCTACAGAGAGCCTGAGAGCCTGTCTACAAGAGTCGTAGCTAATGGTCAAAGAATTTCAAAATTGGAACTGTAAAGACCTAAAAAGAAATAAAAGCTTCTAAAAATATTCCAATACCACATTCGGTAATATCAATTAGATTAGCTTCAAACAATATGTTCCCCAAAAACTGTAACCAAACAAAGATAAAGATCAGTAGACATCGACCTAAAATTCTTCTGGTGTTCAAAATCCTTTTTTTCCTGCTCGTTCGTTGTTTCTGAACTAAAATGGAGGCAAACGTGCTCTGGCTGAGATGCCCACCAGTTCCGCCATTGCCCTCTGCTTCCTCAACCTTACAAAAGCTTTCAACCTCTCATTTCTCAAAGCGCCATTCTCCTGGTTTTGGTTAGTCATCGTACAACTTGCTTAATCGCTGTTCAGATACAAGTATTTACCGTGGCTTCTCATTTTGGCGATGGTTTGATGGTCAGTTTTGAGGAGCAGCTTGAGCAAGGAAGAGCCGCTTATTGACGGGCTTCCAAAAGAGTTCTACGATGATGTATGTGGATATTTTAATTTAACTACTCCTTAATTTGCTCTTTTTTGTTGATTGGGTTTGTATTTCTTTATCTATTTCTTCTTGCTCGATATTCGTGTTAATGTCAATTGATTGGTATTGTCTTCTTTCTAGACCCGTCTGAACCACTTCTGAACGTGAATAAAAGGAAACTGCTATACTTTCTTGGCAGTTCTTGGGCCAACTCCCTGTTTTATAAAATTTTTATTTAAAATGCCATTTCTTTTTACACCAAATGCTCGCTCTAACCATTTCATGATCTTCCTCTATGGCTGACTAAAAGTTTGTGATCATGATTAAACGTTATAAAATAACTTATGCTTCTTACCTTACCAATTATTCTAATGATTAAACGTTCGTGACCATGGGAATGAAGGAGGAAGAAAAGAGGGAGAACAATGGAGCAGGGGAGAATAAGAGGGGGAGACAGTGGGAATGGAAGTAGAGGAAAATGAGTTAAAAGATTATTTTACAAAGATGACAGATGTAAGTTGTGGTAGACCTCATTGATTTCGAGGTATAGATTTCTTCGACGTGGTGGAAACAGTGTGATAGCCAATGGAGAGGATCAATCCTCTTTCTTATTAACTGACCATTGCAAGACCAAAATATTGGTCAAAGAAATAGAGTGAACATTTTGGTTAAAAACAGTGATTAATAGATACTTTTTCCAATTATTTCACAAACTTCTCTAACTGATGTTTGTTTGTTAAACACTAAAAGCAAAATCTAATACTTTTTCCAATTATCCTTCTTTACTGAGAAGGAAGGGCAGTGGGCGGTCCTTGGATTGACATTGCCAAACAAACACCGGTCTTTTTCCGATTCACTTCTTACAAGGCCCAAAATGGGAAAAAAGTTAGATTATGGAAAGACTTGTGGATTGGGCAGGACTCTCTGGAGGTTAGCTTCCCCGTTTTGTTTAGCATTTCTGATAAAAAAGACAGTACTGTGGCTGATTGTTGGTCGGAAGATTAGGCGGATTGGAACCTGGGATTCAAAAGAGGCCTAAGCGACCACGAGGTGGATAGTTGGATCTGGCTAGTGAACTTATTGGCTTCCTTTCGATTCAGAAATGAGGAGGATAAGATGGAATGGAGCCTCGAAGGGGAGAAGAAGTTCACCACCAAATCAGCTTTTCACAAGCTAACGGAAGTGACTCCAAGATTCCTCTCTCATTTTGTTAAGGCCATTTGGAAATTCCCCTTTCCAAAGAAGGTGAAAGTCTTCCCATGGAGTATTGCTTACAAAAGCCTTAATACACATGAGAAGCTTCAGAAAAAACTCCCAAATTGGATGTTATCCCCCTCGGTCTGCCTTATGTGTCTAAAAAATGCAAAGGATATAGACCATATTTTTATACACGACCCTTTTGCTTACCAAGGGTGGGCCTTTATCATGCAAGGGTGTGGTTTGTTAGGCTGTCTCCCCCGTTCTATTGAGGATTGGGTGATGGAAGTAACACAAGGGGGTCTTTTGAAAGGAAAAGGAAAGATCTTGTGGAGCTGTGCAGCTCGGGCGCTTCTGTGGAGCATTTGGAGGGAAAGAAACCAACGTGTATTCAACAATCTTGCTCTCTCTTTTGACATTTTTGGTGAGAAAGTTCAGTTTACTACGGCCTTGTGGTGTCTTACCTATAGAAAATTCTTTTGTAATTATAGTATAGCTTCGTTTCAGCAAGATTGGCAAAATGTAATGCAGTAGCTCTTGGGGGGCTTCCTTGGCCATGCCGGTAGGCTGTCTTTTTTGTCAATGAGACGCCTTTGTTTCTTATATAAAAAAAAAAGCAAAATCTAATATGTGTTGTCATGGACTTAGAAGAAGCCTCTTTGACTGGGGAATGGACGAATGGGACAGCCCAGTTTCAAGGTGGTTCTTTAATGCTGGATCTGGGGCTTTGAAAAGTCTAAACCAATGCAGTCTTTAAATGCATACTTTAATTTGGGTAGCAACTTTTCGAGGTCTTTTATTTCCATTTGGTTCTCAAGATGTCTTATTAAGTGTACGAAGGATAATCTTTATTATCTTTATTGCTTCTCGTTTTTTGCTTTCAAGTTGGTTTATTATTGATGGCTTCATGGAGAAATGCAAAAGTCTCAAAGTAGCCTTTTAATTAAAGTCTTCAATGCTTCTTGTTTTTGGGTTTTCAAGGTGGATTATTATTGGTGGATTATAGGGAACAAAAAGTCTCCATGCAGGCTTGTTTCTTTAATTCTTCTTGGAAATATCGAAGTCTTTCGACATGCTTCCTCACAATTTTCCATTGCTAGCATTTATGCTCGTCTTAATTGGTGGTTTTTGTGGGATTTGAGGAGTCCTTTTTGTAGGAATTATTTCTTATTTGTTGAATTTTCAACTTCGAGAAGTTGACAGGTATTCTTTTGCTTTTGCTTCTCTTATTTAAAGGAAGGGGTTCCTTTGTGGTTTGTTCCAGTTCATGCATTTTCTTTCCGGTTTGTTGTAAGTTCTCCTCATTGGTTCCATGGATCTTCCCTTGCAAGTTTCTCAAGGAGACATCGTTTCTTCCCTCAAGTTTGTCTCAAGCTTATCTCCCTCTCAATTGGATGATTATTTATCCTCTCTTAAGTCCGAGCTTGTCAATATTGGCAAAGAAAGAACTCTTTGTATTGAAGCACGCACTATAAGAAAGATGGAGATTCAAGCTAAGCATAAAAGAGAGCTTGCTAAAGGTGTTAGAAATATTCGGGCCAAATATTCTCAGATGTTTAAAGAGTTGTTCCGAGATGATAAAGATGTCCTCCACGATATTTTTGATTATCAAAGTTCCTTAAGCTTATTTATGTGGTTCATTGCTACTGGGAGGCTCTACTAGAAAATTACTGTTTTGGTTTTTATGTCATTTTTCTTTGTCGGCTCTTATGTGTGGTATCACTTTGTTTACAATTTTACCTTTTTTTTTCTCTTTTTCCTCGCTCCCTTTGGGAGTCTGTATCTTTTGAACATTTTGTTCATTTTCATTAATCAATGAGAAGTTCGTATCTTGTTAAAAAAAAATTTATTCTACCTCAGGAATGGCAAGCTCGACAAAGAGAGAAGACAAAGGAGTTACATCGAAGGCGTCAGGAGGAAGATGAAGAAGAGGAAAGAAAGGTAGAAGAATATCGTGAAATTGGGATGCGTCTAAAAGGATTTCCAGAAGAAGATGTTATAAAAGCTCGAAAACTGGTTTCAAGCTTTATCCGAGCTGCTGAAGAAGTTGAAGAGGTTATAAATGATTAGCAGTAGCATAAAAGATTTATACAGTCATATAACTTCATCTTTCAAAAAGTAAGGTGTTATCTTAAATTCAGCATGAAGTTTTCTTGATTTTTCTTATGGGCCAAGCTTTTATGGCAATGCCCCAAATGATAGTCTTAAGCTAACCCAAACCAAAGTTCTCAATTAAACAATTAGAGTTCACTTCCTATAGCTTGCACGGTGTCTTGGATATGATTTGAGAATGAAGGATGTTGAGGGTCTTTTATAAGTATATCGTTTTGATCAGGTGTGATTATAGTGTTCTACTCTTGCGTAATATTTATTATGAACTTTCTTTGAATTTTTCCAATATCCTGCCATTTTTCACAAAAACCTCTTATAGTTAAATTAGTGCAAAACTGGCTTAGTGACTTAATCATATTCTACGTGCTTATCAATTGGAATGCAGAAAATTGAGGAAGCTGCTGAGAAAGGGGAACTAACAGAGCTTGTTTTATTAGTCATATGGAATCGACTTGATTTAGCACGCCGTGATGTATGTTGGTATTCAAATGCCTTTAATTTTCATTTACTTATATATTTTGAATGGAGCCTAGTTGTATGTGATTGAGTTAATAACCACTAGATGTTCAAATTGATACATCAATCAATAGTAAGGAGTTCCAGTTTGTAGTTTCTTCAACATTGTTGATTTCAATTATGTAGTTGAATTCAATAACAATTTGTAAATCAAAGAAAGATAAGTATGCTCTGTTCTCTCTCCCCTCTGTCCCTCCCTTTCCGTTTCCTGTTTGGTAAGGAAGTTCTTTTGAAATTTGAGTGTTCTTAGCCTTTTTGAGTGTGTTTCAATTGTCTACTGAAGAATGAAAGTTAGTAGCCGTTATAGAACTGGGAGTCGGATCTTTGCTCCCTATACAAGGGGCACCTGCGCCAGTATCTTTTGGCCAATTGGAAAAGAATTTTGTAATCTCCTATTGCATAGGGTTTACTTTTCTCCTCTTTGTTATTTCATATCATTTATGAAAATATTTTTATAAAAAAGGGTAGTCTATAGTATCTATGAAAAGAAAGGAAGGAAACTGGTTCAGTTACAAGGAAAAGAGTGAGGAGGTAGAAATCCTCAATGGAATATCCTTAAGATGAAGGGCCTCGTCCTAAATTGCTTTTTTGTATGAGTTGGGGATGGAAAGTGTATTAATTTTTTTTTTATTAACAAGAAACAAACTTTTCATTGATAATACGAAAATGAATAAAAAATTTCAAGGATACAAGCTTCCAAAGGAAGCGAAAAAAGAATAAGATAAACAATCAAGACATAGAAACCAAAAACCCATGAAATAGATGTGATTTGAAGCTCAAGAATAGATGCTGAAAAAATGTCATCGATAAAGCTTGCCAATTCAAAAGGACTAACTGCTGAGGAGGAAACCAAAACAATCACTTAACACAAACTGATCGCTAGAATGAAGAAGTAAATTCTGATTAAATTTTGGAAGGATGTGTGATTGGATAGCAAACTTTTGGCTGTGACATTTCCATATCTTAGTTGTAGTGGAGCCAAAATTTAAAACAACCTTTGGATCGTGGGACAACCATGCTGAGTACTGGAATATTGTGACAAATGACAATGAGTAATTTGCTGAACAAAGAAATCGGGGAGTTCAATACCGTCTTGTTGTAGTAAAAGCCTAGCAGAAGGATCAGATGGAAGATTTAGAATTTGTAGCCCATTGGTGAGTTCTTAGTGAAGTCTTAAAGTTTCAGTTTAACTGATGCTGGGGAGGTCTCCTTGGGAACGATCCTTCATATATGGTTCAGAAAGGAAATTCCCGAAAAGTCAAGATGTGGACAGCGGACATTCAGATCCTCAAAACAGCAGAGAGAGTACAACAAGGTGCTCAACCTGGGCATCGCATCCTTCGGTGCTTCCTTGTTCTAGAAAATATGAAAATATTAGTCTTCTATTCTTCCTTTGTTCAATATAAGTTGTTGGAGTTCATTACTACAAATTTTCAGCTTATCTTTGGTCTTTCATCATTCCTTGGAAGGAAAATATAGTTCTGCTTCTACGTGGTCGGACTCCCTCAAAAAAAAGGTAGGAATCAATGGGTCAACACAATCAGATCCATTCTTTCAAGCCTTTAGTTGGAAAGGTATCATAGGGTTTTCAATGAAAAAACAAAGAATTGGATGGAGGTGTCCAAGGTAGCTCAAATTAAATGCTTTTTTTTTTTTGGTTCATTAGATATGGACGTTTGCAGCTATTTCCATTGTAATTAATAATAATTTGTTGGTTTTTTGTGAACTTCATTCAGAAGTGTGTTTACAGCCGTTTTCTATTTTAGTTTATTGTAACTTTGTACATGTCAACAAAAATTGTTTCATGTTTCCAAGAAATGAAAAAAGAAAAACAAAATCACTTATGATTATGTATAACTTGCTCTCTCTTCAGGATGAAAAGGATGCAATTAGAAGTCTTGATCTGTTATATCGAAGGGTTGAGGTATGGTAATGTTTTAAATCATTTTGAACATGCTATATTTTTTAATGTTTTAAACCATTTTGAACATGCTATATTTTTTAGGATGTTATAGAACAGGTCCTCTTTAGGCACCCATGTGCATTCAAGTCCTGGAATTGTAGGTCGAGGCAGATGTTTTTAACTTATCCCCAAGAATCAATCTTAAATTTATTCTATCTATAGCAGTTGTATGCTTGTGATTTGCCAACATTTGTATCTTTTGAGTAATTTTTGTTCATTTTCATTAATCAATTTGAAGTTTGTAACTTGTTAAAAAAAAAAATCAACACTCATAAAATTAAAAGGAAATCTGTGCCACAGCTTCAACTTCACTTGTGAGGTTTTAATTTTTAACAAAGCAAGCAATAACCTAAAGAAACCGTAATTCAAGGTCAAATGATTTTGGCATTGGACCATGGCACATACTGTTATTTCTAGTCATCCCACTTTTTTTTGGCTGCTTTTTATTTTTATTTTTATTTTTTCCCCTTCAATTTTGCTTTGGAAAAAGAAAGCATATATGTATTCTCCTAACAATTCAAGATCTAAGTTTACTTCATATTTTAGACTGAAATTCTCAAACGGGAAGCTACTCCTGCCATGAGACTGCTTAACGAACTTTTGAATATGTATGACGGCTTTGATGATGAAGGGTGGCTAAAAGATTGCAGAAAACGCATGGTTGATACCTTTCCACGGGAGGATCCATTTAGCATTCTTGTTCCAGTTGGTTTAGACATTGATAAGGTATGGTACAAATATAATAGCTCAATTGTCTATAATTGAGATGTGGATGATGAAATTAAGGTGTGGTTAAAATGAATCTAATTCAGCTTTTGACCTCTTCTTTTTATGGTTAGCATCAAGGGCCACTACGACCATCGCTTGAAGCTGATAATACACTATTGAGAGTAGACTTTGTCAGAGAGGTTGATGAATTGCTGCAAGAAGTTCGACCGGATGAGAGTGAAGTGCAATATGCAAATGCAGGTGGATTTGATGTGGAATCGGTGGCAAGTAGGTTGAAACAACAGGAGAAACAACGGACAATAAGGTTGGTTGAAGCACTGCTAGACTTATCTATAAACTTGAAGTGGTAGGGAATGGGAATGAGAATGGAATATGACCTTAAAGTTTTAGTGGAAAAGATACGAATTTCAAGGATCGATTTCCAGTTTAGGTTTTTGCAAATAGTTTTTTCTTTTTTATTGTAACATGTGTGTGGTATGAAGATTCGAAACTCCAACTACCTTAAAGAAAGAAGTAGAAGTCTATGCCGCTGAGCTATATTTGTGTTGGTTATTTTAACAAGTAGTTGCTGGAATAAGACGATAGAAAGACCTAAGGTGTAACACAGATTCGATATCCGAAGCATCAGTCTTCCACTATTTGTAATGCTCGATACATAGATTTAAATAGTACAGTCATATTAATCTGAGAATCCACAAGCATTCCAGCTTAAATTTTTTATTGTGCTCGGCGGGGCTGCAGAGCAGCCTCCACCGCTCGATCTTGGTATTGTAGAAGCTTTACCAAGCTCAACAAATTGTTTTTTGTTCCCTCCGTTGCACCCTGTCAAATCCAGTTTATGCTTTTTATGTGCTAGATGTGTAATATTGTCCCCACAACAAATTTCCGTCTTTTGCCTGAATTTCTTGTTGATGTTCTTTTCCACGTAGCTGTTTTCCTGCTAAGTAGGTGGCCACCATGGTTTGAACTCTTTCCTTCTAAGGCCTTTGCTATTTACATTGGTCCTCATTGACCACTTGGGCCATCCCATGATGATGGTTCCTTATCAGCCATCTCCCTATTCCCCTAAGAAAGAGTATCTTGAAGATATGCCTTTTGATTTTTAGTCTCACTGTTATCATCGATTAATTCCTTCATCTGAACCAAAATCCCTCCAGATTGTCTTGCTGAACCACAGGACTGGTCGGTTTGTGAAATCTGGTTTGGTTGATGCTTGCTGTAAATAAGGGTTTCGTTTGTACCTTGTTTTTCATTGCAATCTTTAGCAGCATGACGAAGCTTCCCACATCCATAACAGAAGTTTGGTAGTTTCTCGTATGTCATGGGGATCCGCTTTTCATCCATGGGGATCCACTTTTCATCCACCATAGATCCTACCTTTAGACGCACTCTTCTTCTTAGGAGCTTCGTGCTATTGTCATGATTCTGATACGCAACATCTATCCCCAACATTGACCATATTTGTTGCTTTCTACTGTCTCAAAACGCCCAACTAATTCCCAATTGCCTTAGCCATAGTCCTTGAGAATCCTGCAAGAGGGAGCTCATGAGAATGAGTCAAGAAATATACATGCTTGAAGTCCAAGTCCTTAATAGATGTGTTAGCTTTTGATTCCTCAAAAATCATCAAAGATTTGTCAAAAAAAACCAGGGCCCCTCCTTGATCACTCTTTTCTTGTCTTTCTGGTTTCTAAATTGGCACAGGGACTCTTCGATTTTAACTTCTTCCAACTTGCCTACTAAGAAGCTTTTCTGCCCTTCCAGCCATACCAAGAAAATATCAAATAGGGGTGTGTTTGAGAGTGATGGTAAAATTAGTGATTTTGAAAAAAAAAGATTTAAATATAATTGATTTTTCAAAATCATCGTCCAACTGATACATTAAAAATCAATTTAAAGTGATTTTAAGCTGTTCTAAAATTAAATTTCTAATTTGGCAAATATGATCAACAGAAAGGAAAGTGATTTTGACAATAGCAAAATTGGTTTTGATCGTGCCAAAATCACTTCCAAACACACCCTAGATCTCCAGCCAGCTGGTTGATTTTCCATTACTCTCGTTTAATTTCAGCACTCCACATTTATTACGTTATTATTGATACTTTCTTAGTGTACCTTCGTTAAGTAAAACATTCATACATTTATTGGAGATTTTATATTTCAAAATTATATTGTATAATTGTTATCCATTTAATTCAATGTTCTTTCCATCATACATTTCATCTTGTTCTCCTATATTCCTTCATTTTCCGCCTCAAAAATGCGTCTTGGATATTTATAATTTCTCCTCTCAGATTGTTTACAATTTTCGTCTTGTAATATTGCCTGCCCTGCCGTATTCAATTTCTTCCATTTTCCGCACCAACTCGATAAATTTGATTATATGATATATATATATATATATATATATATATCCTATATAAACACTCCATCAGTATTATATTTTTACACTCATGATATATTGCATGCTCTTTTATTTTCTGATCATAATATTTTAATTCCTATGATATAAGCAATCATTTCAATCCAAAATAACATCAAACTGCCTATCAAATTAAATACCATGAATACTATATTGATACAAAAATGTTCATACAGAATAAATCCTTATATGTTATAAACCTATAACAAATATTATTCTATGGAATATGGGTGCTGCACATGAGGCGACGCCATAGTTTTGATGGTACCTGGACCACGACGTAGGTTGATAGGAGGTAGATGATGTCTGGTTGTGGTGCGCGGTAGCAAGTGATGGACGATAGTTAGGTGGCAAGCAACAACACGATGTGGGTTATCAAGGAAAGTTGATTATACTGTAAATTTATGACCACGAAAAATACAATATTTTATGGTGACTCTAAACAAAAGGAATCTCATTTTGCAAATGAACCATTTTATAAATTAAAATGTTATAAAAATATTCATTTTGAAGTTGTCTACGTGATTTATGGACAATAAGAGGGCCATGAGGTTCTAAAAAAAAACGAGAATCAACACGACGGAATATTGTACCATTTAGACATATCTTATTTATTTTCTGATTTTTTCAATATAATATATCTAATTGTAGGTATATATGTAATTTATACCTATGATTTAGTTTAAACAAGCCTATAATAATATTTGTGAAAATTTTGGTTAAAATGGACGATCTATAAATGATCCATCAATGTAATTATCAAGTTATAAAATTGAAAAATCCAAAAAATTATAGATAAATTTGAGAATAAACCAATGAGGTGTATAGTATATTTAGCTTATAAACTTCAATTAAAAATAATTTATTTGAAAATATTGTGCTGATCTAATAAAGTAGAATTTTGTGAGATTCAAAAAAAAAAAGTAGAATTTTGTTACCTTTATTTTTCCTCTTGCGTTCTTGAAGGTGTGTTTTTCTTCGTGTTGCCGTTCAAACCCTAGGGCACCGACACCACACAATTTCTCTCCAAAAACAATCCCACGACTTCTCCAAACCCACCCTTAAATCTTCTGAAGTCCGAGCAACTGAATTAGGGTTTTTGTTCAAGTTGTGGCACGCCTCTCCTCCACCAAACATTTCTTCAACATGGACGCCCAGAGAGCTCTTCTGGACGAACTCATGGGTTCAGGTTTTATTTTGATTAAACTCGATTCTTTTTTCTTTGGAAGCTTCATTATCGTTTATATCTCTTGTGTGGTGCATCTTGTCAGTCTAGTTATTGGATTCTGTTTACGTCTTATTGATTTTCGATATTGTGGAGTATCTAGTTGGAGAGGGGTAGAAGTGTTTCTGTTAGTGTATAGGAATTTGGAGAGGAATTTGGGGTGTTACTCATGTAATGTTCTTTTGGATTCCTATTGCTATTTGACCTTTGTTGGTTTTTGCTTCTATTTTCGTGTGGCTTTTCTTGGCCTTCAAATTTACCAAGTGAAAGTTGTCTTTTCTTTAAAAGAAGTTGCTAAGTTTTGTATCTGTTTTTGTTTCTGTAGCTCGTAATTTGACGGAGGAAGAAAGAAGAGGATACAAGGAAGTTATGTGGGATGATAAGGAGGTTTGCGGGTTCTATATGGTTCGCTTTTGCCCACATGATCTTTTCGTAAATACACGAAGCGACCTTGGTGCGTTGTTTTCTTTTTGTATTTATCTATCATAACTCTGGTCTCTGTGAAATCTCTAAGTGAACAAAGTTCCATGTCGAGAAGTCAGTTGCAGTTGTTGAGGATAATGGTAAAATGTTAATTCTGAATATGTTTATTGTGTGATGTTTGATGATTTCTCAATGTTTTTTCTTTTTGATTGGTTTATATTTATATTTGAATAAATATATGTTTGTTTATATTTTCTTTGCAGACCATTGGTATACCTTAGTATTTAGGAAGAGCAATTTATTTCTAAGATTGAATTCTTGTGTCTGCTTTTTGTAACAGGTCCTTGCCCTAGAATACATGACCAGAAATTGAAAGAAAGGTGACAACTGAATATCAATTTTGAGTAATATGAGCATTTAGCTTTGTGTAATGAATTTTATCTTCTGCTATGTATTTGAGTTAGTAGCAGTGATTGCATGCGGTTATAAAAGAAAGCTTTTCTGTTTTCACCATTTATATTGGGATAACTCTCTTTAGACGAGGTCTGGCAATTACTCTATCTATTATCTGGGAAAGAGAAGTAATAACATTTGCTGGATGTATTTTCATGTGTAGCTGATTGACTATAGTTTTTATGAATCAGCCTTCCAGCTCACAATGTAATTTTATCAAGTCATGGTTGTACGTTACGTTATTTACCGTACTTTTATATAACATACCAATGTAAGATTCTTCTCCTTCTATGGGACTTAAAGAAGTATCCTATGGTCTTATGAAAAAGAAGTATCATATGGTCTTATGAAAAAGAAGTATAATGTTGTAAGATATGTACTTTTTCAACCGGAAGAATTATCAATTAAGTGTTTTTGATTTGTGTGAATATTGTTTGAATGAGGCCTTGTTGGCTAAGTGGTATTGGTGCTTCGTTACAGAGCCGAACGCTTTATGGCATATGATCGTTGTGAGTAAATATTGTCCCCACCCTTTTGAATGGGCTTCCGTCAGTGGGTTTAAGGGCCTCTCTAGAGAAATCCCTAGAATGCTATATCATCAAGGTTTCCTCTTTTTCTCTCTATTTGTGAAATGTTATATTAGGGAGGGTTCAAATATTTACTTTCGGGAGGATCATTTGGTGGGAGATAAGTTTCTATGTTTTCTGTTTCCTCGATTGTACCAGCTTTTGGAGAAGAGTTGCATTCTATGTCCTCTGTCATGCCTTTCTCAGGTTCTTTTGCTTCCCCCTCTCTGGGTTTTCGTCGTCACTGTCCTTTGTCGGATAGGGAGACGCTAGAAGTGGTAGCTTTTATTTTGTCCCTGAGTTGCATTCGGGCAGAAGGGACATCTGTTTATGGACTCCCAATAGGGGGTTTCTTTTGTACCTCTTTTTCCAGATCGTGTGCCCCTTTGTCCCTTCCTGACGCTTCTTCTTTCTCCCATATTTGGAAGGTTAAGATCGCCAAGAAGGTTAAATTCTTTACGTGGCAGGTCTTGCATGGGAGAGTTAACACCTCAATCGTGTTCTGAGAGAATCCTATTTTGTTTTAGGCTTGCTGTAGTGCTGTCATTGCAAGCAAACGTCGTAGGACCTTGACTATATTCTATGGCTGACTATATTCTCAGGCTTTATGGAATTGATTCGTGAAGACTTTTGAGATTTCTTGGGTGCTTCTTGTGCTATGATGAAGGAGGTTCTCATGCATCCTCCCTTCCGAGATAAGGGGATAATTCAATGGCAGGCATGTTTCTTTTGCTATTTTATGAGGTAATTAGGTTGAGAGAAATGGTTGAAGTTTTAGAGGGGTTGAGAGGTCCTAGGGAGAGGATTGCGGTGTGGTTATCAGTTGGGCCTTATTATTTCGGATTGGAGTCTTGTTCTGCACTGTAGGGCTCCTTTTGTGAGGCTGCTTTTTTTGGTATGCCCTTGTTTATCTTTCATGTGCTTCTTAATAAAAGTTTGGTTTTTCATTAAAAAAAAAAAAGAGAATCTTATGGTAGAGAAAATATGACAGTATATTGAAGCAACTTGAAAAGAAACTGACATCAATTCTAACTTTATATCATTTCTGTTGAGGCCTATCTTATGATATATAAGCAATGTATAAGCATAATATCTACTTCTGATATGTTTGTCTCTTTGCAGTTAATATTCTTTGATACTATAAAGTGTTATTAAGGCTCTCCTTCTGGAGTTCAGATTAGGATTGATTTCAGTCCCAAAAGGGAAATTACCTCTTCTTTGATTTCCCTCCAAGAAAACCTTTTTTTAATGAAAATTAAAAAAATATAATTCTCTTTTTTCAAAATTGGCATTGGTCCGCGCTTCTTCTAGACCTCTGTTAATTTTTTTTTTCCAGAAGGCATAGAACCCCGACTTTCCGACCAAAAGGTCATGGGTTCGAATCCCCACCCCACATGTTGTATTAAAAAAATTGAATTGGTTGGTTCTATAGAAGTAACTTTCTGATTTCTTTGGATTAAGTATCACATTATTAATATGGATGAAAGACCTCCACTTTACTAATTTCTTTAAACTGAAAAAAATAACATTCTCGGACATCTTGAGCAGCATTACTGACAACTGGTATGGACATCCTGCAATATGGCTTGTCCTTACCAATATGATTATTTTGAGCATATTTTGTGGTCTTGCAGGACTTAAGAATTAATTCGGATTCTTATTTTTCTATGTATGAAATTGGAATAATTATTTTATGTACATGTTTTGTTTTATAATATGTATGCATGTGTACTGCAGTTATATAAATATAAAGCCAAGTTTTATCCTCTTTTAATGTGATCTTAATTTTGTGGTACACCAGCTTTGAAAACTCACCAAGGCATGATGCTTATGTTCCCAAATTTGAGGCTGAACTTGCTCAGTTTTGTGAGAAATTGGTTAGTCATGCTCTTTGTTTTATATAGATGCTGTATGCCATGTTTGTACTTAATTGTTTCCATTGAAAATACATTATCTTTTACAGGTAATGGACTTGGATCGGCGTGTTAGGCGTGGACGTGAGCGTCTTGCCCAAGAGGTTGAACCTGCACCACCAACTCCACTGTCAGCTGAGAAGTCAGAGCAGTTATCTGTGCTGGAGGAAAAAATAAAGAATTTACTGGAACAGGTGGAGGCCCTTGGTGAAGCGGGTAAAGTGGATGAAGCTGAAGCACTGATGAGAAAGGTGCTACTCATAATGCAAGATTGGTTCCCTCAAGCATTCAGAATGCCAATGAATAGACTCTAAATTATTAAAAAAGAATTTATTCTTCTTGAAGCAATTTCATAATCTTTGTATAGAACTCACAACTAACTTGATTTTATTTAATATATTTTTGTAAGAGTCCCAGATATTGATCAATAAAGCATCTCGTGCGTCACTAAATTAGCCATGAGGATATAAAAATGGTTATTCTTATTTGGACTTTTGGTGTCTTCATTTTAGGTGGATTTACTTAATGCTGAGAAAACAGCATTGACTCAACAAACCCAAAATGACAAGGTATTGATGCTTGCCCAAGAGAAAAAAATGGCTCTCTGTGAGATATGTGGTTCTTTTCTTGTAGCAAATGATGCTGCAGAGAGAGTTCAGTCACATGTCACAGGTAAGCAGCATGTTGGTTATGGCATGGTCAGAGATTTCATCTCTGAGCACAAGGTAGGCATTTCTAAAGCTGTGCAAAAGTTGTTCAACTTTGTTTCTTTACAATTATTTTGGTGAAATATATTGAACTGGGCTTCACCTGGCAGGCAGCAAAGGAGAAAGCAAGGGAAGAAGAAAGATTAGCCAGGGAGAAAGAGGCAGAAGAACGGAGAAAGCAAAGAGAGGAGAATGAGAGAAGAAAGGGTGGTGACTCTAGCGAGAGGGACAGATATCGTGACAGAGAGCGAGACAGGGATCGAGATAGGCATCGTGAACGAGATCGAGACCGTGGGTCTAGAAGAGGTAGTCGTGATGATGTAAGAGGAATGGATTGGAGGTCTAGGAATGGAAGGGATGGAGGCCGGGATAGGTATCGTGATCGGAGCAGGTCAAGATCCCCTATAAGGCATGGTCATAGGAGATCATCTAGAAGTCCGGTGCGGCCATAATTATGAACTGTGTTAAGAGATGTCCGAGCTTTAAAACTAAATGAGGTAGATCTCTTCATGTTCGAAGCTTATGAATGTATGCTTTGGTACCTCAAGTTACTTTGTCAGTATTGGTGAAACTTTTTTTGCTATCTCACAGCTGTGTTGACTGTATCATCTCCCTTTCATCATTATTATTAGAGGAGAAAAGGGTTGAGGTAGGTATTTTTTGTTGTTATAACTCTTTAAGTATAATTTAGACTTTTGATTTGCACATCTTTTATACTAGATTCTTATAAAAAATTGTGCAAGTGTCTTCTACATTTTCATGTTGAGTGGAGCTTTCGCTACTTCAGTGTTTGTCATGTGTTTAATAGGACAGGATCAAAATATATGCATGCTGAGAGGGCTGACGTTTATTTTCTCGTTTTTGAGGTAACATATAAATCTCATCTCTTTTCTAAGAACACGTGATCGCCAGTTGTTGTTATCAACCCTGTATCTGGGAAGTGTCTCGTTCTTCTTAATAATGTATATTACTAGTAGTGCCTATAGTCCATGTTTTTTTGACATAGAGACCATGTAGATCTAGCTTTTCAAAGCATTTTAACCAGTACCTTTGTCTCATTGAAGATTATCTTCTGGGATTTTTCATTGAATAGTTTTTCTTTCTATTATCTCGTGGAGTATAGAATCTAGGGGAGCCTGGGTAATATTAGCATCATGGTGGAACATGCCTTCTTTTCTTAGCAGAATGGAAGTTTTGGTTACATAAATGGAGCTCGATACTTACTAAAAGGAGAGGTATAACCTTTATTTAGTACAGTGCTTTCCACATCAAAATTCTGGTTTGATGAAAGAAGTGGGGGAAGAAGTATGACGTAGCATGAAATATACAACTTGTGGTGACTGAAGGTAATTTTTACTGTTAATCTGTAAAATAGCATGATCTTTAATCCATATAGTTTGCAGGAAATGTATTGGGCGAGTTTTTTGATTGCTACTGGTGGATACAAACCGTCTTGGTAAGGAATGATTTGTGCAGGGAACTTATTTTGCAAAGTAGATCATATTTGCAGAACCATTGAATTGCGCCAATATGGTATTTTCCGAACCATTTGAATTGTGTCGATATAGGGTCTTCGAAAATGAATGCAATGAAATTTTGTGTGCCATGTTTAAATCTTTCAGAAGTCAGAGATGTCAGTTCTGCGTTTGGTACTTGCTGATGAATTTGAAGTTTAAATCTTTGAGAGATTGTTTTAGAGCACATTGCGGACAAGTTGACAGAGAGCATCAGCATCATGCAGTTTTTATTTTTTCTCTGTTTTTTGGCCTTTTTATATCCTTTTTCCTTTAGTTCTCTACTTTTTGAGCAAACACATCTTATTTTCGGCTTTTTGATCTTGATTTTTTTCCCTCGCATTTAGATTGAAAGATGACTTTTAAAACAAGCCAATCCATTCTGCTGAGTATCTAACTTTGAAATTTGTTTTGAGAAATAGGTATGTGGAAGATTACATTTTTTTTAGCTGTGTACCTCTATATATGTAATTACAAAATGTACTTTTTTTAGAAACAAGTAATTGCAAAAATAATATGTTTTTAAGTTGCATTGTTCATTCAATTCATGACACCCATCGAGTCTCGAGTTAATAACTCAATTGGTTGTGGTAAAGATCTTAGGATGTTTGAGATATTCATATTTGGACCAATCTTAGGGAATGTAGGGCAAGTTCTTATCTCAGTTTGGCTCGATTGCCAACAGTCAAACAACTAGTGTCAAAGATCGTGCATTTAGCGGTAAGATAAGTTGTAACTGATCCTAGAACGATGACTTTTACTTTTGGTTCGTTTTGATACTTTATTTTTAAAATGTCTATTTTGATTACAGTATTTTAACTTTTATTCATTTTAGTCTATGTAATAACTTCTAAATTTATTCTGATGTAGTCATAAATTTGTATTAAAAATGTTTCATTGTGTATAAAATTTGTGTTAAATTTTTACAAATAAGGGTTAAGTTGATCAATTTTTTAGAAGGGAAAGAATAAAAATTGAATTTTTAAAAGTGTAAGGACTAAAAGAATAAAAATTGATGGTGCATGGATCAAAAGAAAAATGAATCAAAGTCCAAAGTTCGATTTTAGGGACTAAAATAGTATTTAAAACACTACGAGGGTAGTGGTAACAAATGAACTTTTTTATTTATTTATTTATTTTTAGTACAATATGTTGAGTTGGTATTGAAAATTTATGTCAATTACTGTTAAGTTATATTCGTTAATTTATGATATGTTATCTACCACTATGTTCATGGGTAAATGAAATTATTAAATTATTAAGACTAATATATTTAGATGGTAAACATTTCTATTTTATTTCTAGATTTGATCATGATTACATCTCTCTGCATAGTTACTAGGAATGAGAATGAAAAAGTAATAATGAAAATGTTGTTTTGCTAAAAGCATGAAATGCAATCAATTTGTTAGACTCATTTACAATTTAAGAATCATTTTATTAAAATCTTGATTTCCTTTGATATTTATGTCAATTTTAGGTATTATATCAAGAAAAGAAAAGGTTAATTTGATTGGCCATTTTAATTTATACATATTGTAAATTTAATTATTAATCAATTAGGAACTTTTAGTATACCTTGGTAACGTTGCCAAATTTATGAATTTTAGTAACAATCAATGGTTTTGAAGTTTGTTTTTAAGAATTAATTTGAAAAAGGTTGGTAAAGTAAAATTATCATCTTATTATTTTGTCATATATCTAGATCAAAAGAAGCTAATTTTGAAACTAAAATTAATTGTGTCAATTACTTCCCTTTACAAAATTTGAACTGTTTATGATCATAACATGAAAATATAATATGAAAGTCAATTGTATTTAAGGACAAAAATAAAATAAAATAATTATATTTACACTATAATTTATTTTTTTAAAAAAATTATACTGATTGAATGTTTTCAAAATGGATATTTTAGTCTTTTAATTAAGGTAAATTATCTCATCATTCTCCCTTGTCCAAAAAATGGAGCCTAAAATACAATTTGGGCTAGTCCATCCTAATCTCGAACAACCAAGAACATGACTTAGCCCATGGGCCTAACTCATTCAATCAAAACTAGGATTGAATTGGATAATGGTTAATTCTTTTTGGAAGAAGGGCAACATTAACTAAAATAAAATAAATACGATTCGTTTTAAAAAATGACCAAAAATATTAGTTATTAATTAATAATATGGCTAATTGTGATTTAGTAGAATCCTAAAATTTATTTTAGACAAATATACATCGAAACAAATAACACATACGAAAGCTTGATTTTAGGCATTTTTTCAACAACAAATAGTAGCAAAAAACATTTCATCATAATTAGAGAAATCGATTTACAAAATCAAAATCAATTAAACTAAAGACTATTTTCAAACTAATTGTAACAAATAAAAGTAAAAATTTGAAATCAAGAAAAAACTTAGAATGGTACTTGTATTTGCGAATAATTGTTTTCTGGAGACCTTTCGTAGAAGACGAGTGAGGTTTAAATATTTCAATTGGAATGAATAAAACCAATACCATTTTATAGTAGTTGAACACACTCTGTATTTGTATCTTTCCCATTTGGGACAAATTTCAATTCTAATATTTTTTCAAAATCCAACACCGACTGTATTTGGCTGGTCACCATTAACAGCAAAAACAACGCTACTCCACCTCAGTTCCACGAGGCAGTTCAACTTCCACTGCGTCTACGTCAACTCGTCCAGAATCTCGCATCAACAAATAATAATATTTATGAATATTATAATTAAGATATATAGGTTTTTGGCATTTCAATCTATGACTTTGTTTAGTGGTTATCTAACAAAAAGAAAGGAAGAATACGTAAAATAGAACACGACTCCCGATCACTATAACGTGTCAAATAAAACTTCATCAGATCCTCCCAATTTATTTTTTTCAAACAAAGTGATCATCTAAATGGCATCCTACTCTACAATCATCTCCATAAACCTACCAAGTTTGATTAAAGACTCAACTAAAATAAAACAATTCAAAAGAAATAAAAATGAGTTTATTAAACTTAGTGGGGACTGTAATTTTGCAATTTTAATAAGTTTGGATGGCTGAAATTAAATTAAGTGCATGCGTCACCTCCAAACAACTTTAAACTAAGACGTGGGGAACATTGCTTCTTTTTCATTAATCAAATCTCATATGAAATCACTAGTAAGCACCTAATTGGATGCTTTATTAAAATTAATTAATTACTAAATTAGGTTTATGGTCTTATTGTAAAAAATAATAATAATAAAATGCTTTTCGTGACTTTAAAATATGGATGACGTGTATAATTACGAAAAAGCCCCTTGTTCATTTGTCTTTTTTGGAACACTTGGTTAGTGAAATAAAAATCTACGTATGGTTTATTTTAGGGAGTTTTCTTTTTCATTAATTAAAAATTCTTAAGTTACGCTCTTGAAATGATTGTCTTTTTTCGTAATATAACATGTAGGAGTTGGAGATTCGAATTCATGGCCTATTGATTGGATATATGTGTTGAGTTAAGTTCTGGATGGTGAAACGATTTATTTATTACTTGTTTCTTTTTAAATATCGGTAGAAACTGGATTTTAATTTAAGCCGGCTTTCATCCGAAAAAAAAAGAGCCCTAATTGATTTTTCATTTGGTTTATATTTTTAAGATATGAGATGTAATTTAGTCTGTAATTTAGTCTTAAAATATTAAGATTTAGTAGAGAAAAGTAGGATTGAAAAAAAATATATGAAGTTTTAGAGTTTTCGAAATAGAGGAGTAAGTATGTATTGAGAGACTAAATATTCATACAATGTTAGGTTTTAAGGCACCTCATGGTATCGGCGTAGTGACAAGAGATTTGGGTGTTGACATCCAATATTTAGATTCGAGCCCAACATTACTTTAGAAAATAATGACCTCATCGATTTAATATTTCTCCATTTATATTCCAAATTAAATCTAGAAGAACACTAATAAAAATAAAATAAGAATGATATAGTTATATGCATAAAAAGCAATTAAAACATGACAATTTTATATTATAGTCCAATTTTTTACTAACTATTATATTTTAGATAACTTAAAATAGTCAAATTTATAGTATATATAATGTAAAGTTAATAAAAATGTATCATGGACAATTGATCTCCAAATTGTTGACTTCTTTTGATTTACTTGTTTTCAAGGTTAAAAAGAAGTTGGTTAGGTGCTGTCTTCCATTATTTTACACTCAGAAACTATGTTTTAGATCTAGTTTAATGTCCAAAATCTTCCATTAAGAGTTATCTTCGGTTATACATGCATATATGACATTTTTATAATATTTTGAGTTGATTCATAACAAAAATCATGATTTTGTGCAGAAAATTACCGAGCTATGGGACTGACGCCTTGTCCAATATCGAAATTGGCCTTAATGTGAAACGAACGTTTTGATGTGTTTGACAACCTCTCCTAACCCCTCCACGTGTTACCCATGCAAGAAGGTCTATTCAATAAAAAATTAAGTTGGAGAAATTTTGAAGGGATAACTCTCCACGAAAAAGCTCCCTAACTACCTTGAGCTCCTCATAAATTCAGTAGTCTCCTTCACTTCAATCATCATCAAAAAGTGATAAATTCAACTTTTTACTATTTTGTTCTTAAGCCTATTTCGTTTTCCTAATTTAGTCTTTTAGTTGTATGTTATTATAAGGCTTAGTTTATTTCAAGTTTATACTTAGTTTTCATCTCGTTACATTTTAGTGGTAAGTTTTGAACTCCATTTAAATTAATTCCATCAAATTCATTAATCTTATCTCAATTTTCTCTCTTTACAAAGCTAAATTTGTTTCCCCAAGCCCATAGATGATTAGCTAAAGTTTTTAAAAATCTAACAAGGCAAAAGATGTTTTTATCTTCTTTTATCATTCGATTTTTGGGCTGAATAGCCCTTTTACCAATGCAGTATTACTTTTTAATATTTGCTGACATGTATTTGATACCAAATTATTTTCACTATCATTCCACTCCTTTTTTATTCCCTCTCCCTCCCTGTTTTTCCATATCTTCAAAAAAGCATCATTCTTCCTCTCTCTTCATTTTTCTTTTCTTCCTCTCATTGTCGTTCAATTTTTTTCTCAAAAACATCAATAAAAACCAAATTAAATTGATAAACGCACCTTCTTCCCATCTAAAAATAGGATTTAGAATGGAACAAAAACTCAATTAATTTCATACACACTTTCTCTCTCTCTAAAATAAGATTTAGAAGGGAACAAAAACTCAATTAATTTCATAGACACACTTTCTCTCTCTTTAAAAATAAGATCGTCTGAGAGAGAGATCCGACCGTCGAGAGCAAGATCCGACCATGGACAGCTCCGTTTTCCTTTTATTGGGCACCGATGGCTTCGCTGTTTTCCTCTTGCTCTCGATCTCGCTCAAACTCTCGCTCTCGCTCTTGCTCTCGATCTCGATCACGATCTCACTTACGGTCTCAATCTCACTCTTGAGGAAGAGGAAGAGAAAAAGTCGCTAGATTTTGTAGAAGGGGTGTGAGGAAGAGACAGTGAAGGATGTGAAGAAGAGAGAGAAAGATTGGGTGGAGTCTGAGGGAAGAGACTAGATAGATAGATGTAGGCCTGGAGTGAGGTGTGAGAAAGAGGGAGGAAACCTATTTTTAGAGAGGGAGAAAGAGGGTGTGAGGAAGAGAGATAAAAATTAATTTTTATGGTTGAAAAAACAGAGAAGAAGAAGAGAGAAACCCAATAAATAAGAGAATAATGAGAAAAAAATAGCGTCGCAGAAGAGAGAAAAAATCCGGAAAATGAGAGAGGGAAATAGGGAGAGTGAAAAAAATTCTGGAAAAAAATGGAGGGAATAAGAAAAAGAAATCTAAACAAAAAAAAATTTGAGTGAAGGGATAATGAAAGTAATTTGGTATTAAAGATATGTCAGCAAAATTAGAAAACATATGTTTTGAAAAAAATGGGTAAAAAACTGGCTTCTTAAAATGGTTATTGAGCCCCAAAACCCTTTATTTATCATTTAAAGTTGTTTTATAAAGTTAAAAATTGATTTGGACAATTAATGTTTTAACCAAACAACAATTTTGAAAAGGTTGATATATTTTCATAACTTAAATGATTTAATTTTGGAAAGAAATGCTTTAGACAATTTCGTTCGGGTAGCGTAGATATAGGACCTCGACCCAAGGTTACAATTGATTTTTATTAAAATAAGTTCACTTTTCTAATAGGCATATTAGGAGTGAATCTATACCTTCAAAATCACTTAGACATAAGAAGGCAAAGTAGAATCGACGAAAATCTCGAGAGGCGTCTGGCGCCTAGTTGGAAACATTTTGGATAATTTTGTTAATTTGAAGTAAATAGGCTAGGTTTATTGCATTAAGTTTTTAAACATCAAAACGAACACAATTCTTGATATTTGTTACCTTAAATTCAATTACAAAGTCACCGATCAACATTATTTATTTAAACAAGACTTAATTAGTCCTATGGATCGATACTCGGAACACTATTCCATTTTATTTGTTGTGACGGGTGTAACATGCAATCTATCCATTATTTCAAATTCAAAATCCCAAACATCTTTAGATAAAAAAAATATATAAATAAGAATAATTGAATATAAAAAAAATGATATTAAAAGAAGAAAAACAATATCAATACAATAATTTATAGAAAAAAATATTTCTCAGTTCAAAATAATGGAGGGTGGCTACACAATTTAAAATTGAGGTTTAAATGTCCCACAAACTTATATATTACTAGTCAGAAACACGTGCGATGCACGAAAAATTTCATAGTTTTATTTTAGAGTTTAAAAGTATAAAAAGTAATTAAACAATTAAAAAGTTTACTACAATTTGGCTTTTTTCTCTCAACGTTTTTATCTCACCAACATGTTATTCTCCACTTATGACGTTGTAGTAAATCCCATCACCCAAATTTAGTGACTAAAAAAATTGAGAAACATTGTTACTTAAAAATTTTTCATAAGTGAAATACACCAAGAAAGAATAAATAATTTAACACATATTCTTAAATTTTCACCTTTTTTGTTCAAAAAATAACAATTTCTAAAAGAAATAAAACTTTATGTTGATTTCTTATTTGAGTCATTGAAAAGAAAGTAAATATGTCATTTTTGGGTTTTTCTAATAAATTACTTATTGTATATAATAAATCGTCTATAAAAAGTAACAATTATTCACGTTGCATTATAATTAAAAGAAAAATTAAAAATGGAAGGTTCAAACAATCTAACTAAAAAAATCAAGACATAAGAAAAAAGAAAAACTCTAAGTTCTGGCTGACAAAATATTATAGAAATAATAAAAAAATAACAATTGTTTATATAATTGTAGGGGAAAGAGTTACCAAACTTTTCCACTTTTCAACTTATTAATTATAATTATAAATAAGCCATAACTTTTTTTAATGGTTTTTTTTCCGAAACATCAACTTTTTTTTAATTAATTTATAGAAATAAAACTTTACATATTTTAGTTCTGTGAAATTTTATTATTAATTATAATTAAAAACAACTATAATTTTTTCAATTAATATAAAAACAAAGAGACAAAACTTGACCTACCATATCTTAATTTTTAATATTATCTTACCTCTTTATTTTTACTCAATAATTAATAGTTCTTTTGATGATTCAATAATTAATGAAAAAATTAATTTGAGAAAAAAAAATAATTGACAAAATAATATAGAGGGTGTGTATTAATTGGAGGAACCTGGATGAGAGAGACACCTCTATAGAGACAATAAATGAGAGAGATATTTGTATTTAGAAATCAAAATTGTCCTAATAATAGTGATTTTTTTTTTTAAATAGAATGATAAAATTAACGTAAAAGTTATATTTTGTGCATTTTTCTTTTTTCTCAAAAGCTCTTGATCACATTTTATATTACCAACCTATAATGTTCTTAATTTGCTATTTCTTTTCCTTAATTATTATCATTATATTATATTTTAAGTTTGTTAATTTTTTAACACTAAATTCCTAAATTTGTTTATTCGCCCGTGAAAAATAAAGGCAATAATGAGGAGAAGGAAACCCTAAAAAAAACTCTCTCTAGTTCAATCTCTAGTTCAATTTGATAAAGTTGGTGGAAATAACAAATTTATTTTTTTGCTATAATTCTATACAAATATTTCTGAGCATAACACATAAATCAAAAGTTTTACTTTCTATAAATAAATAAATAAATTCTATCGTATTGACATCGCAACACAATGCAATCTACAATTTGTTTCAATTTGAACAATGATAAATTTCGAAAAAGCTAACTGTTACCATCGACTCATCCCACCTTGATGTGATTGAGGATTAATTTGTTTAGTACATCTCTCTTCACTATCAATTCTTCTCTCAATCATCCATACGTACATTGTAGTTGTCCTTGCCAAAGAAGGAAAATAATCGCCATACTTTCACACGAACTGGAAATATTTTCCTTTTGTTTCATCCACAACCTCTTGATTCTTTTGTTGTCATGAGAAAAGAGAGGATAAATATTTATATAGAAGAAGTATAGAACCAAAGGGAAGTATAGAGGAAGATGAAAGGATCCGGGAAGGACAATATGTCGCATGTTTAAATTTATAATTATGTGCAATTAATTTACCCTTTCAACTTCCACATATCCATTTGTAACCGCAATCAACTATTATTAGCATATTAAACACGATCTTACTTGAAGTTAAAAAAACATTAACTTCTTACCAAAAGTATCAAAGAAAATCAACGGAAAATAAAAGAGGCAAAATTGGGCCTATCAAATAAACATTTATTCATAATAATTATAAGAAATTCAATAGTTGCATGTAAAATGACCAATTTGCGTCCAACTTAATATTCAAAAGTATAAGAAATGAAGGGTAAAAACGGTAAAAAAAAAAATTCTCCAGATCATGCCTTTTATATATGCTATAGATATTCCTTTTCATTTTTTTTAAAATTGACATATTTGAATAGAAAATTTGAAATTTCTCATTCTTTTCAACTTTTTATTTTAAATTCGTCAAATTTTATAATCTCTTTTCATTCTTTAATAATAAAATTGATGGGATTTTTTTTTTAATTCTACAAAATCACATAAAATCTGAATATGAAAAATGATGGAAAATCCCGAGTTGTGAAACATCATGAAAAATTACGAACAACATAAATAAAATTAAAATTAAAAAACACTCAAATGTGTGCAAGAATTGGGGGTGTTAGAGGGCTGGCGCACGCAATGCCACTACGCCAAAAATATATTTACTAGTTTTTCTTAGATTTTTATATACTAATTTGTCATCTTTAATTTCAATCTAAAGGAATGGATAAGAAAATAAATTAAGAGAGGAGAGAGAATAGTAGGGAAAATTTTGAAAGAAATACGAAAAATGAGAGGGAATGGAGAGTAAAAAAGAAAAATAAAAAGCATGAAAACTTTTTTTTTTTCCTTAATACAAGGCATGAATCACGTTGGCAAAAAAATAAAATAAAATTTTAAAAATAAGTGCGAACCATGTGATTCATGAGGTAGAGTCACTCTCCTAATTTTAATACATATAATTTTTTTTAATATATGAACGCCAGTCGCTCTTGGAGTTTATGATCCTTGTCGATCAATTGATTGACGGTTTAGGAACTGCTATGTCGATCGGATCGATTTGGACAATTCTAACCTACATTACATCCCTCATATTTGTGAATGAGTGTAGTAAAAGAGATTTACTGATAAGTGAATTGTGAAAACTACTTCAACAACTTTTATATAATTATTTCAATGTATGGGTATATACTATTTTAAATTATTTTAAATGACTAATATTTGATTTTAAAATTATCGTATTAATAACATATATTCGAAAAATTATTCTACACGGTGTATTAAGTAATTATAATGAAAAAAGCAGGGTGTTAAAAAAAAAATTTATACATATATACATAATGAAAAAACCATGAAAGTAGTAATTTTAAACGTGCTAAAATGTAGTGAACAAAAAAGATTGACTTATTCAAACGCGTCTTCTCAAACTACGCATCCTCCGTTTTAAAACCCTAAATTTCCCCTCTTTTTTCTTCCCTCTCCGCCGCCGCATCTTTTTTTCCTTCTTCTCCGCCGCCACTCTCTCCACTCTTCCGGTCTTGCCTCCGCCGTCTCATCCTTTCACCCACCGGCGGCAGTTTTGGTAAGTGTTAAACTTTTATTTATTTATTTTTTCTATTTTGCTTATAGAAGTCGGTTTTTGTGATTTTGCTGTTTCATTTGAACATTTAAAGGAAGATTTATAGGAACCAAAAGTTATTCTCAACACAGATTTTGTTTTATCTCAAAAAAAAAAAAGAAAAAAAAAGATTTTGTTTCACAAACACCAGGGATAACTCCAAACTTTAAATATTTAAACAAGTATTTACAGTAATATTGTCTAGTAATATGCAACTAAGTTTGTTTCATTCAAACTCACGACTTCAAATAAGTATTATCTTTCTAGTTTTTTTTTTTTTTTTTTTTTTGAGTAATTCCTAGTTTATTTATAAGTATTTGCGACAATATATTTTAATAATAAATCCTAAACTCTAAATCTTACCATCTAATTTCTAAACTTTAAAATCTTCCATAATTCTAAAATTTTGAGGTATTTGGTTCGCATGCGTGAGAAATTGATTAAACTTGGCTATATTAAGTATGAGTTGTCAAGTCAGTGCGTGGTTGTGAAATAATAGATTTATGAAGTCTGGATTTCTTAAAGTTTGGACAAAAATAGAGTTGTTGAGTCTGTCAGTTTAGATACTGTTTTGTTAAACTTAAGCTTAGTGTTTTTTTTTTTGGTAGATTTTGAATTTATAATAAATAATAAATACTTCATATATTAATCATTTGATCAAAATAGTTAAAAATTTTATTTTCTTATAAAATTAGGAAGATAATTTTCAATATCAACAGGAAAAAATTAATACATTTGTTTGCTTAATTTTATCCCTATACATTTTGATTAAAAAGTTAACACATTTTAAATAATAATTATTTAAAAGTTATTAACTTCAATCCAAACTAACTAAAAAAATGGTTAAATTCATTCATTATATGAAATACATTTCTCTAATTAATTAGGTTAATTTGACATTTACACTGGATGAGTAAAGAGAGTTTGATGAAATTATGGATTTAGAGAAATAAACCTGTTTGAAATAAATTAGTTTAAGTTTAAATTATTTATATATTTGATTAAAAATGTATAATATTTATTTAGTAACTAATATTTTGAGTATGAATAATTTGATAGAATTATTAATCTAAATTCTTTTTGAATAATTATTGTGTGAAATAAATATTTAATTAGTTTTATTATTGATTTTTTAAAATATTTTTCGAAGTGTAACCAAAGTGTGTAAATGAAGTTTATAACAGGTTTGAGTGAAATGGTTAGGTTGGTTGTTAAATTTTTTTTCGATATATGAATTAATAATTTATTACTTGCAATTTTAATTAAATTTATTTACTTATTTATTATTTAAATTATAATTAATTAATTTTATTATTCATTTAATATATTTTATTAAAAAGTTAATACATCCTAGAAGAGAGATAAAAGATAAAATATGCAATTTAGCAATTTAAAAGGGTCATGAAAAAATATTATAATGACTTGAAGAGTAGTGATAAAATGAGGTGGAATAGTATTTACTGTAATAATTAATATAATTTTTTTATACAAAATTAAATAATGAAATAGAACATTATGATATTTAAAAAAATTCAAAGATTGAAAAGAAAAATATGTGGATGTTTAAAGATAGTGCCAAAATGTGATTTATATTATATAAAAAGAAAAAAACAAGGGAAGGCTGGTGGTTTTCCATGTGTGTGGTGACTGCTGAGTCACATCAAATACCCTAATAAGAATTAATTAGTAATTCTCCTCTATAATAATAATAATAATTGACAATTTTAATATAGTTAAAAGACTTTCCTTTTTTCACCCCATATCGCCACACGATCTCCGACTAAAATATTATAGGTTCGAATCTCTATCTCCAAATATTGCACTTAAATAAAATAAAGTAATAATAACTTGCTATGAAAAACTTAAATTCAATTTCTATTAAATCAATCTAGGCTGGCATATAGTTTTGTTTATCTAAATAGGTTTTTTAAATAAAAATCAAAAATAAAAATATAAGTAATTAGTACATCATGATTATTAATTAGATAATATATATTATGTCATAATTTTAAGTTATAAGAGAATTATTGATTGATTTATATGATTTCGCGTGTGAAAAAGTTTAAATTATAGTAACATAAAAAAGAAAAGAGACACTAAATATCGAGGATAGTTCTTAAAACATAGACCATGATTTTTTTATTTTTTATTTTTTTAAACAACATAGACCATGAGTTTAATTTTAAATTAAAAAGAAGATAGTCACCAATCACGTATTTTCTTATTACTGTATTTACATATTTTTCTTAATACTGTAATTATTCCATAAAGTGATGAGATTTTGTTATATTCATATTACATATTCAATGAAACACATCAAAATACCTACTCAAAAGAAAAAAAAATTTGAAGAAAGAAATATATCAAAAGATTCTATTTATACCCTCAAACATTAAACCTTAAAAATTGTGGCTAATAGAAAATATCTACACAAAACTTAATCCTAAATCCAAAATTATTAATTTATTATGTATGTAATATTTATTTCATAAACAGGTTGTAACATTTTATTAAATATTTAGCCTAATTCACATTATTAATAATTTATTTATTGAGGACGATATTTAATTAAATTTATTTAAATTTTATTAGATGAAGGATGATATTAGCACAGGACCGTTTGATCAATCTGTTTTATACCTTCAGGCCAACCATCGATCTGAGTTGGTTTGGCAGGACGAGTATACTAATGCTTTACATTGTAGACGTCGCGAGGCTGTTATTAATAGAATGACACGACCAGACCCTCGGATTGAGCCTTATCTACGACAATCTGGATTTTATGGTTTGTCGTGCATTAGTTTTATCCAATTAGATTGACATTTAATCACTGCTTTGGTGGAGCGATGGAGACAAGAGACACACACATTCCATATGCCTCATGGAGAGTGTACCATCACCTTACAGGATGTGGCCATCCAATTTGGACTATCAGTTGATGGGAAAGCTTTGACTGGGTCGATTCAGCATAATTGGAAAGATATTTGTACTGTTTTACTAGGAGTTACACCAGAACATGTAGTTCTAAAAGGAGGTCGCCTTAGCTTGCCATGGCTAGCTAACCAATTTAATAATTTTGCCCATCTACCAGAGAATGCTAATGAACATGATGTTCAGCGTTATGCTCGAGCGTACATTCTTACACTTATCGGAGGTATGGTATGCCCAGGTAAGTCTAATAGTAGAGTTCACCTCATGTACCTACCTCTCCTAGCAGATTTTGAGGATGCAGGACAGTATAGTTGGGGGGCAGGTTGTCTTGCATGGCTTTATAGAGAGCTATGCAAAGCTTCAATTATTGATGCACAAGATATAGCAGGTCCACTTATATTGCTTCAAATTTGGGCATGGGATCGATTCCCCACCTTAGCACCTCGGAGGCTACATCGATATGAGAATAACTTGGGAGATAGGCCATTAGCAGTACGGTATGAAATTTGAATTTTTAATTTAAAAACTTTATTTGTATGTTTTAATTGTGTCACAATAAAACTAATATTCAATTTTTTATAATGGGGAGATGGAATGATGAATTTTGTGTCACTGAAGTAACTACACATGTTTTGATCCAATATCGATATATGTAGATACACTTATGCCTGATCAGGTATGCTTAAATTATATTCATACGTTATTTTTATTAACATTTATTTTTATTTTTTTGCGCATTTATGTTAAAGAATGATGCAGATTATTTGGGAGTCGTATATGCAACTAATAGAAAGATTACCCGAATATTGTCTCAATGGTCGTCATATATGGACGACTAGAAGCCCACTCATATGTTTTTTTGCAGTAGAGTGGCACCTTCCAGATCGTGTAATGCGTCAATTTGGGTGGATGCAACATATTCCTGCACAATGCAATACAGATATGCAACTGCACACATATGACCTACGTGGTAGACATGAACGAAGTTGGGTTAGTCATTTGGCTCCTCAAATTACAGAGTGGGAAAATCGACATAATGTTATCATTCAGGGGCAACATATAAACCGGGATGAAGATGTTGAGCCTAGATACTACTGTTGGTATTATAGCATTACTAGACGATACATCACCAGAGCAGGAGCATCATATAATTATTTGGTAAGAATTTATTTATTATTTTCTTAATCATATATAAAGGTTTTTAATTAGATATAATTAGACATATAACTTGTTTAACATGGCTAACCATATATCTTTTCATGTGATAATAATTTTTTTCCCTTTTCAGAATAATTTACCAAACATGACTGATCTTGGTAGAAGGTCCCTACAAAATCTCACCAATGCCTATCGAGTCAGGCATTTGGATGGACCAGAGCGTAGGGAAAAACGACATCAAAGAGGACCTAATATACCGACTAATGATCTAGTTGAGCATGAAGTGGAATGCCAAGCTCCCACACCTCTCAGTCTTTCATGTAATGAATTTTCTGAGTCGAACTCCAATTGAGATGGTCTCTAAAGACATTCACATCTTTAGAGTCAACTTCCAAAGAGATGTTCTTTAAGGTACTCATCTTCCAAGTGCAATTTCACAGTAATCTTATGTGTCATAATAAAGCTAGCTAATGATTTCCTCCCATGGAAAGTTTGGAGAGATCTTTTGCTTCTTGGATTAGTTCACATTTGTTTCCCAATTCCTAGGTAGATACTTAAGATTTTCCCAACATTTTTGGAGGTTGCATATTCTTCACCAAGACTCGTCGAGGCATTTATAATGTTAGTAAATCAAGTTAATATATAGGTAATAGCCTCCTTAGCATCAATTTTAAACTATTCAGCGCACAAGTATATGCTAATTTTAGACTCTTTAACTTGATTTGTCCCTTATGATAACTTCAAGAGTACTCCATATATATTTAGCGGAAGAACACATAGACCTTTTATTGAAGTCTTATTTGCTTAAAGTACAATACAAACAATTTATAGCCTTAACGAAGAACATTTTTTTCATTTCATTTTGATTATACTCATTTTTTTTTTTAATTTAGGCATATCAATATCATTTACTTTGTTAGAGAATTGTTAAAACAGTATGGAGAAATTACTCGATTTACTATCAGAAATATAAAATTGAACAATCTGAATCCAACAGTAGCGTTGTTTTCTTAAGACAATTTTATTCCTCTTACCCAAAGTATTATGAACCATTGTTTCTAGAGATAGGTTCAATGTATTCCAAACTAAAAATAAACCACATTTATTTGTGGTCTTTCAAATAGTCACGTCTTTTCATATAAAGTTATGTCGACATGTTCTATCATATAATGTTGTGCCCTTTACAAAAGACACGTCCTATCACGAAAAATTGTGGTACTTTATTTTTATTTAAAATTAATTTTCTTCAAAAAATCAAACAAAGCTGACACTATAATTTTATCGTGCTTTGGTAAAACTCGACATACTCTAGTCCCCAAACGCCTCTTAAAAATTTGAATAAAATATCTCGATTCTTTTTATAGATCAAGTCCAACCGTTACACTACTCTATTTGAGAACAAATCCGATCCTCCCCATAGTTGATTATCAAACCGTTATAATATTTGAAACTTAAAAAAGGCACATTAACAAATTCTCTCACTGAGTGGATTTACAAACTCTTCCAATCGGGGATTTACACAATTTAAAATGAATACAGCTCAATATGGTTGGCGCATTAGAAACCTCACTTGTTATGGATAAGAAAATGCTTGTCCGGGTGGACGAATGCTAGCTAGTCACAATGCGGCACTAAGTTGGATCAAATTGGTTTGAAACAGATGAATCCGTTCGTACGTAAATCGGACAGTTACGATATTAGATATTTATCGACACGACGATATTTATGAGTTCAACATCGACGTAAAAGGTAAATCAATATTTTTAATTAAATTACCAAAAAAAAAATCGGTAAAATATGAAAAATATTAACAAAACGTCAATAATATACACGTAATATTAATATTAATCGTTTTTAACTTCTTTAGAAATAGAAAAATATCTATTTGTAAATTTAAATATCTTTTACGATTTTATAATTTCTCTAACTTTTACAGAAATATTCATCAACATGATATTTTTACAAAATCGATATCTCGACATTTCTACCGACATCGACATTTAAAAGTTTATTGATAGCCTAAGTCTCAATGTCACTCTAACAAATCTATATAATAGTAGAGTCTCCTTTGTTCGTGAAACTTTACTCTAGCTTGACTCAACACTACTTGATTTAAATAGGGATTTAATCGTCAAATTTCTTGTGGCGGCACAGTGCGTGCTCAGCCCCCGGCCGCCCAGTTTCGAATCTATCTTAAAAATAAAAGTTCGTTGAATCATGTATAAAATTGAAATTCTTTTTATACATGTCAATTTATAGAAAAAAAATTATAATAGGATGTTCAAAATCAAATTCTTTTAAATCTAAAATATATATATATTGTCGAATATTTGATCTAATCGTTGCCGGTCAATTTCATTATTTTTATTTTCCATTTATACGTTGTTGTTTCTATATATAAAAAAAAATATATTTTGTAAATTTAAGATAAATTTGAAAAATAATTTTGGAGAAAAAAAATGTAAGATTTCGTAGCCATTACAAAAAGTGGGGAAAGATTCTAATCACTTAACTAAATTCATATCTAGTGTTTTTACTTAATAAAAAAAAGGTTAAAATCTTATTTATGTCCTTAAACTTTTAAATTTATTTTAATTTAATTTAATTATATAAAATGCGGTTGATTCAATTACATTCCTATCCTTTCAAAACTTTCATTTTAACCCATAAATTTTTTTATTCATTTATTTATTTTAAAACTCATTCATTCAACTTTTAATATCTACAATAACACTATCATCTCCTTTTTTATGATACATAATTGAAGCCAAAGTCATTTTTTCCGGGGTCTTTTGTATAATTTGTCTTTGAAGTTTTTAAGTCAATCCTAAATTTTGTATTTTATTCATTTTGGTTACTTTAATTTTTAAAATATCTAATTTAGTATTTAACTTAAAAAAATAACTATTTTTATTCTTGTATTGTCATAAGATATAATGTGACTTCAAATGTGTATTTAATGTGTTGACATATATAGATATTGAAGCTACATAGGACCAAAACAAGCATCGGGTAAAAACAAGAGGAGCCACAAAGTTGCACCTTCAGGTGTTGGCGCGGTGGCAACGATTTGGATGTTGACATTCAAGATCCATGTTCGAACCCTCCTATATCCCGAAGTAAAAAAAAAAAAAAAGCCAAAAAGTTCTGTATGAGAGAGAAAATTTTAAATCCTACCTTTTTTTAAGGTATATAATCATTTAGTTCTAAACATTAAAGTGGGGTAAATTAGACTAAAATTATAAATTCTAAGCATTTTATGAATATTATTTTTAATTATATTGTCTTCTTATTTCATCTTGATTATCTGCTCGGTGGGTGCGTAGAAATCACATAGAAAAATAATAGCAATGAAGATAATAGTTAGTTTTTGAAATTTTAAAAACTAAAACAAATACTATAAAAATGAAAAAAGATCAAAATCCGTACCTAAAAGAAATTAAAAATTGAAATAGACGTTTTGAAAATATAATCGAACTCAAGAAGTTCATTTAAATTATAAATTAATATATAATGAAAGTAGCTATCAAACCATTAAAATTCTCGAATTCTCTTGTAGAATATGGAATAATCCAAACCGACATAGAAAATACAACTTCCTTGAAGCTTCTCGTAGGAAATTTAAGTAAACCCAACTTTTAAATAAATAAAAAAAAGGAAAAAAAAGTATATAGTTTAAGGGAAAATATTCCCATGTATAGGAAGCTTCTTACAAAGGCTTTTTTTTTTTAATTAATATAATGTAAAATATGTCGAATAAAAAAGTTTGAAAATTTAATATACAAAATAGAGATCACTAATATAGGAACTAATATTATTTTTCGAACCGAAGGAGGCAAAAAGCCTAATATTATTGATTTCTTTTTCTTTCCTCTTTTCAAATCTTTTATTTTTATAAGGAAAAAAATATCCATGCCTATTCTATTTTCCTCTACTTTCTTTCCATCTCTTCTCTCTTTCGTTTGAAATAAGAATGTTCTATTGACACGTGATTCTAGTCATACATTAATCTATTTATTTAAAATTAGCTAATTAAAAAGTTACTATTATTACAAAGTTGGCCACATTTTAGGTTAGAAATATTATTTTAATCTATTTACTTTTCGCTTTGATTTATTTTGGTTTATGGACTATTGTTCTGCTGAGGGACTAGTTTTCTTTTAAAATTGATTTTGTAAATTGTTTAAATGAACAATCGGATTTTGGAATAAAAAGTGGTGAAATTGTTGGAAACACCATTAAAAATACAAAGATTAAAAAGTTCAACCCCTACTAAGATTTAGTTCTAAAAAGATGAATTACAACTATCAAATGTGTCCGTAATTATGCTCAATTCATGCAAACTAGTTCAACTCCTATTCCATACCGCTTTTAGTTTGTTTAGAAGCTTAGACTAGTGTTTACATATGTTTATGAAACACTAGAATCCTAAATAAATCAAATTCCAACTTACGTTTGGCCAAACCAACCCAGGAACTTCACCAGCAAACTCCACACGTCGACCCAGGAGGCGAGGTCTCCCAACGCTGCCGATTGGGTGCCCTGAGTCATTTGGTTTTGACGCATGTCTGTTAGTGAATCACAGCTCGACTTGCATGTGTTAAGCTAAATCGCTTTCAAGCTTTGAATCAGTGATTTGGGGAGATACGGACCCCCATCGACCGACTTGCCAAACAGTCGAGCCGCTCGTCATTTTAGATAGGGCGGGCGCTCCCTACCCCTCGCATTGACTGAGATTTATTCTTTTTTAGCCAAGGCGATCGGCCTGACTTTTCTAGAAGGAGTCGAGTACCTAGAGCCTATGTCTAGGATCTTGTTTTAGTTCTTATTTTTAAGTAACTTCCCGTTCTACCTTGAAGAAATTTGTTTGACTCTGACCTTTTCAGAATTAAATTCAAATTAATGTGATTTAACAAGTGGCCAACAAGAAAATCAACTATATAAATTGTATCAATCAAGATAAGCAAAGAGAGCGTAATACATCGTGCTCACTGATAGATGTAATTTAAAATAGATGAACTAAATCATTCATAGGATGGTTGAAAAAATAAGTTAGCTACTCAAGTAAAAGAATTGAAATAACAAGAGAAGATAACAAAAGAAAGCATTTTCATTAGAATTTGAAAGAAATAACAAAATTGAATTGCAATAAAATAAACAAAGAATAATTGCAGAAAGTTTAATTGAAGAACAAAACTCAAATAATTCTAGAAAAAGAAACTCAAAAAACTAAAGTTGATAACAAAGAAGAAAGGAAGAACAAAAGTATGGAAAAATGAGATGTCTTGAAGTGATCCATGGAAGCTCAATTTATAGGCTTGGGAGGTAACACGGTGTTGAGAAATCCATAAGAATTAAGCTGTGAAAAACTAGTAGCTGTAGAGATCTTAGGAAAGGAGACCAAATCTTGGACCAATTACTTGGTCAAAAGTGGTTATTCACATTTGATAATATAGGCATCGAATGTGGCTTAAACATTGTGAAGCGGGAACTTTCAAAGTAATTTGGTTAGCACATTCCTCTAATAAGTTGGAAATTTTGGCATGCGATGTGTCTGATGCATTGTGTGATCATCAATCTTCACTTTTCTTTAAAAAACCAACATATTTACACCAATAAACCTTCATTTACCGATAACTGAATGTCCAAGTCTTTAATCACAAAATATGCACATTTTTACTAAGATAGATGCATGATCATACACGTTTTATCCTAAGTTAACCCTTAACTAAGCATGCAAATCTATTCTTTTTAACCTTTAATCAAAGCTTATCAACTATCAGTATTCATTTTGGATCAAAAACAATTTTTTACCCATATCAATATTCATAAAGTTCCATGTTCGGTTGAGCATTTGGAATAACTCTAATACCATATCAATATTCATGAAATTCTATATTAAAATTAATTGACAATGAAAGAAGAGTAACTCATGTCGGTTAAAAACTTTTGTTAGATCTCTGATCCTTTTAACCTGAGATCCTCAACAACCTCAACAATCTAAATATAAATTACAATCATTTAATTTCTTATTTTTATTTACATGCCTTTCATCAAAAGTAAATCCAAACTAATGAATGGGTGGAGACTGTGGTGAAGGTTGCTTAGCTTCAAACAATTTTAAAGAGTAAATAATTAAAGTAAAATATTGTTTTGAAACGATTCTAGATTAAAGGTGAAAATGAAACTTCTTTTTTTAAATTCCCAATATCGAGACGTCGTGTGGTTTAAGCTACCAGATCTCTATAACCGAGACTGAAACACAAACTAATTTAGAACTCAAACACAAAACCTCATGGTAGATTATACCACAAGGTCCCATGTTTCTATCACTACACCATCAAACTTATCACTTGAACCTTATTTATTCGCTCTACTTCATATTGAGTTGTGTGAGATGTGTTTACAAAACTCGTACAAAACTCAGTAGTTAGCTATTGGCATATACTTCGATATTTTAGTCAGAAATATAGAAATAAATGTCTTTTAACTTTGATATCGGTGGAACTCGCATTGCATGTCGGTTTTATTTTGGGAATCATTAAAATAAAAGGCTTTTCATTATAGTTAAAAGCCAAGGGCATGAATGCGAATGCGGTGAAACTGAAGGTGAAGTTGACGGGCAGTGGACAGGGAACGGGCAGCAGCCCGGAGCCTAGCGTTTCGGGAGTCCACGTGGCATCCGTTGCTTGCCAGCGTCATCACTTCCATTTATTCCACGCCACTAAGTTTTCCACGTCACCCAAAATCCAGTGGGCCCCAACAGCCCACAGCAGAGGCGGATATTCCCCGCCTCGTCAGGAATTATTCCGTCCGCATATGCGAATATCCGTTGCCGCCACCTTCCAATTAATTAAATTTAATTCTATTTTTCAGTGACCATTCTACCCCTACTAAACTTTGCTTATTCACCACTTTGCCCGTCCATACGCTTCCTTGTGGAATTGACCGAAATGCCCTTCCCCGTCGTCGGATGGAATTCAAAATTTGGACAACTGTACCGAAATTGTTGTCTGCGTTTCCTTCCATTAAAAGAAACTAATTTTAATTTTAATTTTTAACTATGTAATTTGTGCTTGATAAGGAAAAAAAGATTTATAATATTCTTTTAGGAAATAAAATTAGAAAATTTTAGTTTTCTACCACTCAACTTGCCCCGTAAATTTTTTATCCTAAACTTTCAATTTCATCGACGGACCTTAGACTTAGATGAATGGATTACAAATGTCATTTTGATCTTAACTTAGTGGATAAAGCACATATTATCGTGGATGGTTCCATCATCCACTATATATCTTTTAAATTCAAAAAACATTTACATATAAATACGTTGTACAGGCTTAAAAAAGAGACAACATTAAGATCAACTTTTTTGTTGGAAGTGAGATAAAATTATATTTGAGAGTTCATTTAATGGTCAGTTTTTGCATTGATTTACTATGTTTTTTTTTTACAATATATGGGAGTGAAAATTCGATTTTTTTTTTTTGACCAGGTCTATGTTGGCAATTTACTATGACTTGATTTTATGTATTGATTTGTTAGTGCTTGATTTTCTATGAAATTAATAGGTTTTGAGAGTTTTTAATTATTTCTGAAAAAATTGGAGGGTGGATTTGTGTTGTGTTTTTAATTAAAAATGTAGTGTAAAAATTAAGTCACATTATTAAGTTATTAAGTTGAAGAGTAAAAATTGAAATTTTTTTCTCATTACTAATTCGACAGACATATGGGTAGTACATTTAAATTAGTAAAAAAAAACATATAAATTTAAATATTCACTATATGAGCAATTAATAAAGTTTTTGAGGTGTAAACCTACCCATTTCAACACTAAATCCACGAGGAAAAATTCCATAACAATATTATAAAATAAAAGAAATACAAAATTTCTTGATTTCAAGACATTTTTTGAAATGAACCTCATTCAGCTGATCAGAATATTTTTTATCTCCTTGATTTTAGAGATTTAAATCTCTATCAACTTGAATCGTTGAATTAGAGGGGTGGATGCAGGATTTGAATTCGAGCTCCGATCTTTGACCTCCAACAAATTTATATATCGATATGTTGCTAAGCTCAACATATTTCAATATCTTAATCTGACAAAGGATTTAGGATTTGGATTCGAGCTTCGACCAACACTATCTTCTTATTTATAGATGAAGTCTCCTCATTTGAATAGATCAACTCATTCAAGTCTAATTCAATTGAATTTGATCAGATTTTTAGCCTCGTTTCAAGTGAACATAGCACAAAGTATTTACCCATAACAAGTGGTAAAAAAAATAGCGATCCAAAACATATCATATCATTTAATTTGTAGTATTAGGAATAGGAAGTGATGTGATGCGAATATGGAATATTGAATGGAACGAATTTTATATGTAATGTGAGGATGGAGTGTACGGTCGCGGTGAGGGACGATAGGACTAGGAGGGATAATTATTGGAACAGCATGATTTTGGTGTGGGCCCCCATGGAAGACAAAGACGGGCGTGTCTGTTACTGTAACATTAGCTTAGCTGTGCCCTCTGAATTTTTTTATTTGTTATTTTTCAGTGATTATTGATTTCAAAATCCTAACACAAATTAATCATTCTAACGTTAAAAAATATGACAACATTTCATTTTTGGATCAAACTTATAATCTTTTGATTGGAGATATATGTCAACTACCGCTGAACTATGTTACTTTGTTTTGTTATATAGCTTTTATAACCATTTTCAAAATCTAGGCCAAATTTTGAAAATAAAAAAGAGTAGTTTTCAAAAACTTATTATTATTTTTGAAATTTGGCTTAGAATTATGTCATGAGAGAGATGAAAAGTTAATCAACGAAATTGTTAAAAAACAAGGATATATATTTTTTTAAATCAGAAAACTAAAACCAAAAAATGATTATCAACCAACATTTTAGGTATTAAAATAGAAGAATATCCCCTTCCACATTATTTAAAATAAAAAAAAAATCCAAAATTGTACTAGAGAAAAGTCTTACAAAGGGGACCAAAAATTGGAATTATCAAATTGGGAAGTGCTTTTGCAAAAAGTTGTAATATTTGATAGAGATTCCACAGGCAACCAACACCAATAATTGGAAATGCATGCAAATCTCAACCCATCAAATTTCATCAAATTTGGACAAATTTGTATTTGAATTGAAAATGAAGGGTTCTATATCCTTTTCATAAGCTTATCAATTTCCATTTCTTGTCTAATTCTTATATATTTTTATATTTATATTTTCTGAAAAGCCAACTCATATACCATTCTACAATATGACAAGCTACATTTCAAAATTATTTTTATTTAGTTTTTAATATAGAAGATAATCTATTCAATCATGTTTTTTCTTTTATTATTATTTAAAAAAGGTCTGCTTTCTAGGTTCAAGATAAGAAAGAATCATTCACATTTATTTTCCGAAAAACTAGCAAATTAGAAAATTGGTTCTTGTGATGTGATCAAGGAGTAAATCAATGAGTTTATAAAAATTATTTCAATTAAGAATTAAATTATTTTCATTCCCATCTAATATGCTACAAAATATTCTTACGTGGTTAATGAACTTTAAATTTTGTGTTAACATACCATTATCGAAAACTTGTCAACTGAACAAAAATTATATGCCACGTAGACATTATTTAAAAATTACGTGGGGTAGACAAATAGTTCGAATTAGTTCGAAAAACACTAATTAAATTACATGTCATTTGTTTACCCTCTATCCAATGTCTAAACTCACATTAATGACAATGACTTATTAAACACAAAATTGAAAATTTAAATTTAAAGGTGTATTAAAACTTTTAAAATATAAAAAATAAATTTATATTCATCTAAAAAGTTTCACTTCTACCATTGAAATATATGAGATGAACAAGATAAATGTTAACTTCTAATCAAGTCAGATATTTTGGATTATATACTTTTCGTGTAGCTTTAACATATTTTTCAAAGTAGCTTTCAAACTTTTTGAAAAACTAATTACATGAAAAAGACCATAGATATTGAATTATTGGGGTTTGATCAAGTGTTTTTGGAAATTTTAGAAATATTTAGTGGCATTATATCCAAATATTTTAATCAATGGTTAAATTATCGACGACGACTATATATATGTAGCTTTAATTTTTGGGGAATTTTTCAAAATACTCTAAGACTTTTTTAGTTGGAAAATTTTCTTCCTATTTTTTCGTTAAAGGAAGCGTTGAAATGCTAAAAAATATGTCTATCGTGAAACTTTGTTCGATCTTTTAACTTTTCATTGTAATATTAGGCCTCTTTAAATCTATTAATATTCAAATAGTAACATCTCTCTTTATTACATCTTTATATTTCTATTATATCATAAAAAAAAATCAACAAAATACATTTAGAAAAAAAAATACTTGTCCTCACCATCGTTGAAAAATTGACAACTTATTAATCCTCACCGTTAAAGAGTCGAGTATTTTTCTTTAAAAAATATCAAAACGTACATTAAATTCAATAGAGGGAAAAAAAATAAAATTACAACCATTGTTCAATAAATAAAATACTTATTATCATTTTTGAGTTGATATTTTGATTTCTCGTTCTCACACAGCAATTTTTGAATTAAAAAAAAGGACAAAATAAAAATTATTAATAAAAAAACGATACGATAGGGAGAAAGAGAAAGAGGAAAGAGGAACTATAAGCGGTTTCTTTTATTATTTCCAATTAAAGAAAAGGAAAAAAAACTGCAGGGGTATTTTCGTCCGAAGGGAACCCATTTGAGGGAAGGAAACTGAAATGGGATTAGAAAACGAGGGAAGGGCTTTAAGGTAATTTCACAAGGGCAAAATAGTGATTGCCATCGGCTATTAAGAATCCGCCGCATAGAGTTCCATTGTCTATATGAGAAGAAAGAAAAAAAATATAAATAAATAAAAGGAGGAGAAAACTGAGCGAGCGACTCTGTTCGTTGAGAGATCCTGAAAACAAGGCAGAGGGAAGCTTTAGAGAGAGAGAAATCGAGATTCAAGAGCTCAGGAGAGAGGAATATAGCGCGCAGAAAGCCCAACGACCCCATTTTTTTCGATTCTAAGGTGCAGTTTCTACCAAAAACATAATATGCGTATCTCCCAAGTCAATATGTTTTCTTCGTTTCTAATCTTCTTTCTGTTCGAATTTCCTTCGCCCCTTTGCTTTTCTGAAATATCTCTTCTTCGTCTTGGATCAACATGTAAGCGTTTTCATTCTGTTCAAGCAACGGTCTCTGGGTTGGATGAATCATTTTGTAGCTATATGATTTTTCTGTTGGTTTTTTCTTTACGTTACTGCGATTAGAACATTGATTTGGTTGTTTTTTCATTTGGGTTTTTGTTGCGGAGGGGTTGTAGAATACGGATTTGTTCGATGGTTTCTATTATAACTTTCCGACGGTTTTCGTGGTTTGTGTTTGGGCGAGTTGGATCGTGATTTTGATCTTAATGAAGTTTGTTGAGTTTGGTTTTCAGTTTGCTATTTCTTTGAGAATCTGTCTGGAAACTTATTTTTCTTCTTGTTTCAAACTATTGGGATTGGAACCTTCCTAGTCCAATTTTGTTTCTGGGGTTTTATTTGCCAACTTCTGATTGGCCTATACTTGAGGCTCTGCATCTAAATACACGTTTAACTGAAGGATCGTCTCGTCTGACTAAATTCTTAATTCGTAATTGAATTTTGTGAACTGGACTGGAGGATCGCCTTCTTTTTGAAAATCTGCCTAATGTGAGATTCTGTAATTTTCTGCAGATATTCAATCTCGTCTCCTTCACCCTAAGAGTTGGTAATGGGATCATTATCAGAATCTGAACGTGAAGTAAATCACAGGAAGCCTTATGGTATCAGATTTTTGGAGTGGATAAGGAAAAGGCCTCTTTCCTACAAGGCTCACCAAGCCATTGTTCTACTTGTCACATTCTTGGCTTATGCTAACTACCATGCCTCTCGAAAAACTACGAGCATTGTTAAGAGCGCCCTTGATCCGCTATCTCCCGAATTGGGCTTGAAGTTCCCATGGAAATCGAGCTATTTGCGTGCACCGGTTAATAGTAGTAACCGTGTGTCGCTCTCTGCAGGTGGTTGGGCTCCATTTGATGCAGCAGAAGGGACATCTTTACTAGGTGAGCTTGATTTGGCTTTCCTAGGCGTATATGCTGGGGGAATGTACTTCTCTGGCCAATTGGGCGATAGAACGGATTTGAGGATATTTTTAACTGTGGGAATGCTGGGAACTGGTCTGTTTACTTCGCTCTTTGGAATTGGATATTGGGCAAACATCCATACTTTTTCTTACTACTTGATAGTTCAAATGATTGCTGGCCTGTTCCAATCCACGGGCTGGCCTTCCGTTGTTGCGGTGGTCGGTAATTGGTTTGGAAAGAGCAAGAGAGGTCTAATAATGGGAATATGGAATGCTCACACATCTGTTGGCAACATTAGTGGCTCTCTGGTTGCATCTGCCTTGTTGAGCTATGGCTGGGGTTGGTCCTTGGTTGTTCCTGGTTTTATCATTGCCTTTACGGGTTTGGTAGTGTTTCTGCTTCTTCCCGTGCATCCAGAGTCGGTTGGGATCGATAAAGAAGGGGATGACTTGGACTCTCCTAGGAAGATTGGGGAGGGAATTACAGAACCTCTATTGAAATCTGCATCGGAGACTGATAAAGCAGTCGGTTTTATGGAAGCATGGAGAATTCCCGGCGTTGCGCCTTTTGCATTTTGCCTCTTCTTTGCCAAATTGGTGGCTTATACATTTCTTTACTGGCTCCCTTTCTACATTAGCCACACAGGTAGAGCTTCATTTCTCTTTCTTATTTGCTTATGAGATCTTTAAAAATGAAAGATAAATTTTGGCATTAGAATGTTCTTATTTGATTCATGATCTGTCATATTCTTCTGTTTCAAAATGATAAGCATTCCTAATACGATGGAACTAACTTGTGGCTAATGGCTCTTACAGTTATCGACGGGCAATATTTGTCAAGTACCACAGCAGGAAACCTTTCAACGTTGTTCGATATCGGTGGGGTGGTAGGAGGAATTCTGGCTGGTCATATTTCTGATCGCCTTGGTGCTAGAGCCATAACAGCTGCAAGTTTCATGTACTGTGCTATTCCGGCCCTCTACTGCTACCGAAACTACGGTCACGTATCCGTGACTATGAATATAGCTCTCATGTTCATCACTGGCATGTTTGTCAATGGGCCATATGCTCTTATAACAACGGCTGTCTCTGCTGATTTGGGAACCCACAGTTCACTGGAAGGGAACTCTAGAGCACTTGCTACTGTGACAGCAATCATCGACGGTACTGGCTCAGTTGGGGCTGCGATTGGACCATTGTTAACCGGATATTTATCAGCTAAAAGCTGGAGTTCGGTGTTCATTATGCTGATGGCTTCAGCTCTAATAGCAGGGCTGTTTTTGACAAGGCTTGTTATAGCTGAGGTGACTGCAAAAATCGAAGAGTCGAGATTGAGAGGAAGGGTTACATCCAGGAGTCCAGTACTCGAAGTGTGAGCTAGCAATGACGACGACAACAACGACAACAACTGCACAATGCCATTGTATTTAGCCCGTGTTTATTTCATAAGAAGGTTTTGAACATTGAATCAGAACCGTGGTCGTTAACGATTTTTCCCCTTTTTTTCGGGGCCAGGGGAGAAGATGAAGATCTCCCCCAAAGTGTTGTTCATTCAAGGAGAGGATTTTGTCACAGCTTCTCCCATGAATGATATAGTTTGTTGAATATGGTGGAAGAAAGTGAGTTTGGTATTGTACATTATTTTGCATTATGGTAGAAAGTTAAAAGTTGTGATCCTGAAACACCAGGAATTAAGCATGTAAATCTAGGGCAGAAGGCACTTTTCATGGTGTGAATTTATTAAATGATAAAAAAAAAAGTTACAGAGGAGAAACAAGAACTCCTAGCCTACTTCGTCGTAAGTTCCAATTTCCTCGATTACTATGTCAAAGATAGATAGTTTAATCTCGACTATAATATTATTTTGGTCTGTTTATTTTTACATTTGGTTCATTTTAATTATGTACTTTCAAAATATTTATTTTTCAATTTTGGTTCATTTTAATTTTATCTTCAAAAGGTTAGTTTGGGTATTTTAAAAGTGATCATTTTGATCCCTTAATTTTATTTTTAATCTCTATTTTTTTTTATCACAATTACGACGCCGCATTATCCTCGATATATTTCTTGAAGTCTAACCATTGCTTTATATTAAAATGTTTTGTAGAATTTATTTAAAATTTTGTCAATATGTATCAAAATGATAACTTTTTGAAAGAATATAGATTAAAACGAATATTTTAAAAATACTAAAATAACTAAAGTTGGAAGGACATGAACCAACTTATAATATGATGTTTAGTTTATAATTAAAAAATATTTTAAAAATCAAACCTAGGGGCAGGCCACGTCTCGGAATTAAGACTTCTAACATTTTTCTAACTTGCCTTTGGTTCTACTCATTCCTTTTCAATTTTTTTTTTAAGTGTTGAATGAATAATGCATACGACAATGACGAGCATTTAAATTATTGATCATATTTTGTTGTCATTATTTTTTAAAATTATTTATGGTTAGTTAAAGTAATGATATTAAAATTTTGTCTTTTCTAAATATTTTAAATTTTGTATATTTCCCTCCAAAAAAACGAGTGTAGAATCCTTTTGGTTTTTTTTTTTAAATCAAAAAGGAAGAAATTGTGCTGCTGTTTTCATGCCACTAGGTCATGTTTCATGCTTCTATGAAAATCCACTATTTTTATTTGTTTTCATTTTTTAGGGTTTTAATTTTCTTTCGTGGGTAGAAATGTCCAAGCTTCTAATTGAAATATTTATTTTCCGAATTCAGAAATTAAAACAAAAATAAAGCAAATTTGAAAATTCAAATACTAAATTAGAATTTAAACATTATTTTATATATACACACACACACATACATTCATATAATTTTACATAAAAAAAAAGAAGCTTACGTTAAAAATATAAAAGAATTCAAAACCAAAACAAAAAGTAAACTATATTTTTTCAGGTTAAATTTTGATGCTTTACAGTAGTTTCTAATAGATTCTTGATTTTCTCTATAATAAGTTTGGTAGACACATTAAACACTTTTTAATAATTTAAGTATATGTCAAAAAAAAATTTGTGTCTAATAAGTCTTTAAATTAAAAAAAAAAACCTTATAGATAATTGACGTATTAGATACAAAATTGAGATTTAAGAATTTTTAAAATTTGGAGACTCACTGGACAACTATTAAAGATTAGGCTTGCTTGGTATGCGATCCAAATTACGTTTCATCCAAATAATGGAAATTATGATTTTTCAGCATGTAGAATTATATTGAAAATGATAAAACATTGATAAATAAACTCTTTCATATTTCATATTATCGACTCATTTCATTTTTGTTAAAATTAAAATAGGTAAAATAAACATATTATAAATTATATAATTTTTTTTAATATACTTATAAATTATATAATATTGCAAAATAATAATTATCCAAAATTTATAACATATATATTAATTAATAAAGTAATACTGTTTTAGATCCAACTACATAATTGATCGGTAACTATTAGTAGTTTATTGTTTAAATTAAGATTCATTTTCAGGTATGTTACCAAAAAAAACAGATTAGTACATAGATGGTCTATTTAGAAATCGTAAAATGATTAAAACGTATAGAATTTACGCTTTTGTCATGAAACAACTACTAGTATATTCTTTGATCTATCTCAATATTAAATAATTATTAAAATCTAAAATTGGTAAATTGGGAGGTAAAACCCTTTAAAATGTGCTAACGATACTTTCCAAAATTAAAAAGTCTCAAAACCCCAAAAAACCATCCATTTTCGAAACTCACCCCTTTCTTTTTCTTCCGACCATTTTTCTTTTCTTCCTTCGACCGTCCGTCGCTGTCTGCCTTCCTCTCCGACCAGCTCCGTTTTTCTCTGTTGCAAAAGCATTTCGTCTGCGTTTATCCCCTTCGAGAGGAGATTTTCGTCGATTCTTCTTCGGTCGTTTTTGCATGCCTTCGTCTTCGACCGACGTTTGCCTGCCTTCATCTCCAACCGCCTCCATTTTTCTCAGTTACCAGAGCAGTTCATCTCCCGATTGAAAGGTTTGCATTCCAACGGTCGTTTTCCATTTCTGATTTCGTGTGAAATATTGTATATATGAGGATATATATTATAGTGCTTTGATTAGGATATATCTTATAACTCAACTTGTATATATGCAGATATGCGGATATATACTATATAGTGATTTTGAATGTATATATGCAATTATATAAGTGGATATATACTGTGATTTTGAATATATTTTTTGAGTATGTGGATATATGTTTATTGAGACTTCAAAAGATGTTTTTGTTGAAAATTAGTATGGGCCACAATTAAATGATTATAATAATAATTTATGGAATTAAATTTTTTATATATAAAGAAAAAAACAAATAACTATAATAAATTAAATGCAATAAATAATGATGAAATTGAAATTAAAATAAAATCCTACCTAAAGAAATCTAAAAGTGTAAAATTAAAAAAAAATTAAAATGTAAATAAGTTTCTAAAACAAAACATTATCTATATATATAAATGTGATATTTGTACGAATTTTGAAAACTAAAAAAGAAACATGGGCCGATAACCCGATTGTGCCCCGGCCCAGATAACATTAGGCTCAATATAAAAGGAAGAGTTGAGTTCAGATCGAGAAGAACAAATTCAAAATTTTGAAAATCAGAGATGGCGACATCGGCGCGAGGAGGGATGAAGGATTTCTACAAGCAAACGAAAAAGGGCGGAATCTCTAAGCCCAAGCCCAAGCCCTCTTCCCGGAAGACCAAATCTCCGGCCAACGCTGCCGCTTCCGCCTCCGACGCCGTTCACCCGCCGGCTCTCGTTTCTTCGTTAGGTTAGGTCTCTTTAAACTATAATTACCCTTGTTTCTGTAAATAACCCTATGGACTTATGCCTCGTGATTATGGCGTTTCAGCACGTTTCTTAGTCCAGAAGATTCCGGATGTTCTTGCTATTAGGAGGCCATCCGGTGTTAGGGTTTTTTAACTTTTCGACTGAAATTTTTTTATCCGTTTAATTTTGTTCAGACTTATGCTTTGTGAATATGATTGATTAAGCACGTTTCAGTCGGGAAGTTCTTGGGTGTCAAATTCAGTTCAATACTTGAATTAAGGACGTACATTGTTTGGTTTTATTGATCTTTCGACTGTGGAATGCTATCCAATTAATATGTTTAGACTTATGCCTTGTGATTATGAAGGATTATGCACGTTCCACTCAAGAAGTTGTTGGGTATCAATTATGAAATAGTTGAATTAAGTACATCAATAGTTTGGATTTCTTAATCTTTCGACTGTAAAATAACTCCAATTAATATGTTTATGCTTATGCCTTGTGATTATGAAGGATTAAGCACGTTGCACTCGAGAAGATGTTGGGTATCAATTACAATATAGTTCTTCAATAGTTGGATTAAGGGCTTCAAATTTTTAGATTTATTTAACTTTTTACTGTGTACTGATGTGTTTGGATGCTTTATATGGCTATACTATTGGGATGTTTGTAAACACACATACTTTTTGCTTCATCAATTTTTATAACTGCAGTTTGTTTCATTTTGAATTTTGTTTTAGATGATTACAGCGAGTCTGAGAATATGCTGAGGCAATTTGATATGAACAGTGCCTATGGTCCTTGCCTTGGAATGACTAGAATGGAACGGTGGGAGCGTGCTCGTAAGTTTGGTTTGAACCCTCCAAAAGACATTGAGACACTCTTAAAGGCTGGCGAAGTGCAGTTAGAGTGCTTGTGGGATGGCCGAGTTTGAACGCCACTATGCTGTCTGTGTTATGTTTGGTTAATGTATGAAGCCTGTGCTTTTGAACAAAATGTTCAGCCTCTGGCTGAAATGATGATGCCCTCTTTTCCTATGATATGAATGTGCTCAAATGTTTGCTGATGTTGGCTCTCAAGTTATTTACTTGTCAGTAATGTGTTTTGCAGACCTCTAATGAGTAATTGTATAGCAAAAGTTGGTCACTTTCTTCCTTTCCTAGGTTTGTTGCTATATCAGCTCAAATGTTTTTAAGTTTCTAACTTGGTTTAATGTGTGGCTAAGATGTCTGTGGATTGAACTACATAGAATGAGGAGGAAGATTAGATAATGAGTATGTGAACATGAAAAGCTATAGCATTTGGTTTCTTGGTTTATTTAAAATGTTATTCAATTCAGACAATCCCAGTTCACTGTTTTCTTGTTCACGAGGTTCACTCTCGTCCTGGTGCCCACGGAGTTGGAACACTGTGGAATATGCAGTTCTGCAGGTTCTGTATGTTGAATTCTCTTGATTATGTTAGAATAACCGTTATGTTGATCAAATTTATATGTTGTATATCTGAGAAGTGTGTATGAATGCCAAACTATATTAGAGAAAATGAAGGAGTTGAAAAATGGAAGGGGTTATGATTGGTAAGGGAAGTCTTATGGAAACAATATATATAGAAGATTACAGCACTATACCGAATTTTGCCAGAGTCTTACAAAGATTCTATTGTATTTTTAAAATTTTCATTTATATATTAACATAAGGTTAAATTATATAAAATGCTGAGAACTTTAGGATAGGTTTTAATTATATTCTTATTATTCAAAGATTTATTTTTACTTTAAATCTATCCTTCCATCAACTTTTTTCTTGTTAAAATGAAGAAGGAAATAATGCGGAGGTGAATCGTAAAATTAATGGTACACATGGGCAAAGGTAGCACATGATAGGTTTCTATTATGCTATTGAGTATTTGAGTATATTTTTAATGATGTCAAAGTTGTTTAAAAGTTGTATTTTAACCTTTAATCTTTTTTATTATTATTATTTTTTTTTTTAAGAAAAGAACAATAATGTCATTAGTTTTTCCATTAAAAGGGTGGAAATGTAACATGGTTTTGAATATATTATATGTGGACACCTATCGTAGAGAATCGTAAACAAATCAAAGGATTTTAGTCTGATTTAAAATGATGTCGATAGTGTCGATTAGGAGAGGAAATAGATTTGAGGATAAGAGCTTTAGTCAAAATCACGTCGTTTATAGGAGAAGTCATGCACATGCATTGAAGAAAGAAAGCTTAGCAATGGTATATGTTGGTGAGAAAGAAACTAGACTAATAGAGGAAGACATTTTTTGTTCTTAAAAGATGAAGAAATTTGTTGAACAATAGTAGTGGTAGAAAATCAAGTTTTTAATTAGGGGCATTATTTATTTCCTTGTATATATATATATATTTATATTTATATGACTCTTCGGCTGACCCCATAATTGATTCCAATGCTTTCTATTTACTTCTCCAAGGTTTGTAATAACTAATATTAACATCATGGTTCTTTCAAGTGTAATTAATAATATCCCGAAGACAACAATTACTTTTCATGTCCATGATTGTTTTCGCACACTGACGGACCATCATTGAGGTTGCCTGCCTATGATCATTCTTTACAACATCAATATCCTCCACATATTTCCTAATATCTCATATTCTGCCATCTAAGTAATTAGAAGAAAGGAGGTACCAAGACACTTTAAAACCAACTTTTTTTGTTGGATTTTACTGTTTTGCCCCCTTTAAGGCTCAATTCTTCCTTGCTTAGAAAAGCACAATTTTTTTTCAATACAACGTTGGACGGGAAACCATGAATTTGACTCGACTCGGATCCATTAGTATAAGTTTCTTGCATTTATGGTAGGATATCTGTACTAATGTCTCACCTCCATTCATGGGGTCCGTGAGAGTATAACTCTCAAAGCTAGGGTAGATGTTGAAATTTACATTGGTTCGAAATGGTTTCCCACTTCCATCTATGAAGTCAATGCGGGTATCCACAGTATGAACGACAATGCAGTACTCTGTCTCCAACTCATTGGACAACACAGTTAAAAACTATGTGATATCCATATCTTCAACTAGTCTTATAATAAGAGACTTGTGACTATTATTTTTGACCAACAATATACATGAAACTTTTTCACCCTCTATTAAATGAATATTCTTCCTAATGCCTTCGATAAGTTGTGACAACGTACAGTCCTTTCGAATTAACATCTAAGAGATGTTGAAATTGTTGTATCCATTTTTTTCACTCCACGTACCACCATATAAAATTGTGATTACTACATTCAACATTGTTACAAAGAAAAAATGAGCTAAAAGAGAAGATATAGTAGAATGATAGAAGGATAAGATGGAGACCATATAACACTGTAATACGTTTAAATTAAGTGAAATTACTAATAAAAGAATTAAAATAATGAAGATAAAATCCCTGTAGGAAACATTGTTAAATACATTTAAAAATAGGAAAGGCACTGTGGGGAGAACATTTAAAAATGTAAAGTTTCTAATCTATCCTTTAACCATTTTTGCAAAATTATAAACTAAGGAACATTTTCTTAAGTGGGAGGCCAAATTTCGCCATCTACTTAAATTTTCACTTTCCTTTTAACTTTGTCTCTCCTAACGTAGAACTCTTTTCTTCTCTTCTCTCACCATGGGCTCAGGCTTGATCTCATCTTCCAACTTCTATGACTTTCAAAAATGTCTTGCCACCCTACTTTGTTGTTTGAGCGGACATTCTTCTCATCTTTTTTAATATTGACGACTTCTCTCTCTATACTCTTTAATTTAGTAATAAAAAGTCTCTTTGATATTAATTTGTTCTTTTTACTCTCTATTTCTATAAGTAATTTTGTTTTTCCAATCACTTTGTTATTTTATTTTCTATTTTTATTAACACTTTCAACCATTTTAGTCAAATTCTGAAACCAAAACATAGATTTTGGAAATTAGTCCTTCAGATCATAAAAACCTTTTGATTAACCCAAAACAAAAAAGTAGTAGATAAACTTGCAAAAAAAATAAAGTTCCCAATGGCCACAAAATCTTTGCCATTCTAAAGAATGTCATTATTGAAAACAAATAAATCATACAAAGAGGAAGATGCAAGTACGATTCACATCGACCAATAAATCATACAAACAGTTGCATCTAAAAACGTCGCAGAAGAAAGCAAAAACCTCGGGTGAAATAATATCTATTTCAGAAGACCGTCCCAAAGAGTAAAAATATCAAACAGATGTATTTCAAAACTAAAGAACCTTGATGAAAACCAAAAAGAAAAAGGAAAAGAGAAAGAGAAAAGAAAGAACATAATACACTAAAAACCTTTACCAAATGAAGAAAAAGTTTACAAAATAACATTGCCTCTGCAATGGGGTGTAGGTATGAGGTGAATTTAATCTTGTATAATTGTAATCCCCCGGTAATCATCTCAGCAGCAGCAAAGGATATCAGAATACGTTCCTCGAAACATGCAAAGCGAATATTCGGGTTAGTGTAAAAGAGACAGAACGAACGAGACTAGCAGTTCTCGGGGAAACATAAATGAGGATTGCAGGGCAATTGAGTTAGTGACAGAGAACTGAAAGCAGTGTTACTGGGAGGGTGAAAAAGCATGACCACAAATCATATTATCAAGCAAACAATTAATGAACATAGTCTGAATGAAGATTTTTCTGGCAAGAGCCCACTAAGCAGGTGAACTAATTCAAATACCAATACAATTTTCCTGCTAACTCTCTTGAGATGAAATACTAGTTGTTCAAACACTAGATTCTTCCATAGTCTTTTCTTCCACGGGATGCGGGAGGAATGCTTGTAACGGGCTGGTTTGCTCTATACCCTATCGAAGAACATGGATATTATCAGTAGCACAAACTAAGAACTTACTCGGGATGGGGGGGTTCAGTCAAAAAGAAAGGACAAATGTAAAAGGCAAGAGAGTCATATATTGTATTGAAAGCATCTGTACCCCATGACATGCCACTGCTGAAGGAGCCACTTCCAGGGGAACGAGGGCCTCCAGAATTATAGCTGGATAGGGGTGGTTGGATCTTCACAGGGTTCCACTCGTAACTGCGAACATTTGCACTTCTCCCTTGATTGAACCGCTGAACGGGTTGCTGCCCCAAGCGGCTAGGGGAATTGTGTGAACTATGAGGCATGAGATGGGAATGCTTCGACGAGGGACGGGCATATCCAGTGTGCAAATCTTGAGCTGAGGGCGGGCTACCCACCTCTACATGCGGAAATGCTTGGACAGGTCCATTCTTTCTGAAAATTACGAATGGAAAACGGTAAGGAAAACTGACAATAAAAAGCATGAAACTCCGGGGACAGTTGAGAATCAGAACTACCATAAAAAATGAAAATCATGCCACCTGATCGAGAGAAATTTACAAGAAATACACACAAACAATGGGGATCTACAAACCACCAGTGGTAAAAATATCCATTTTATTGTAAACATTCATATAATAAGCACATATTGTTTGGTTTGCAATATACACGAGAAATATAAAATACATATGATTATAACCGATGCAACTGCCTTGAGCGGAGGAATAGAATATTATTACACGAGTTCTATTCACTTAATGTTCAAACTACCCAGTCAAAATTTAAGTAAGAACGTTTCAACAAAATTTGGCAGTAAAAGAGAACATGATACCTACCTTTGTGTGGTTAAACTCGAACTAGCGCTTGGCATACTAAATCTTCCAATCCCAATTGATGGATTTGCTGAACCAACATGCATGCTGCTGAAATCAGTTGCAATGCTGCTGGCATCTGAATCATCATCGTCTTGGAGGAGCAGTTCATCACTGAAGGAACAGAAATCATACCACATTGAAACTTAACCCAAAAAAACAAAAGATCTGCATCGTGCAAGTACATTCAGGTGAGAAGAGGTACGGAACATTGAAACTATAAAAGGACATCATTAGTATACAAATTAATTGAATAAACAACTCAAACTTTATGGTAACTTAAGTAGAGATCATCAATCTAGTGTTTTTAAAGTGTGAAGTCAAGAAAAACATCGAGAGACCAACAGTAGAAAAATGTAAATAATTTGTTTAACATGAAAGATGTTGTATTATGAATAATAAGATAATGAAAATTATTAAAAATTAGAGGTCTTATTGGAGATTATTGAGACATGAACATTTTTATAATTATTTATTGATTTTTTTAATAACAATAATTAGAATAAATAAATAAATAGAGTTGACAAGGTCACTGCACTTCCGCAGAAGTGAGGCGCCCTTGCCTCACTTTTTTGAAAAGCGCACCTAAGCATGCACCTAAGCACAATTCTTAAACCACTGCATCAATCCGCAACATAAGGGATTGAACAAAAAGATAAATAATGAATAGTTAAGAAGCATAGACATGGAACACGGATACAACACAACATTAACATGGCAACCTGCCAATTTCTTAAAAAAAAAAAGCGACATAAAAACATTAGGAACATGTTTTTTTATTTTCTTTTTTTAGAATACATGTGTATACATTAATATATTCAACACTTCAAAATAACTTCAAAATAGATATAATAAGTTTAACATTAAAAAAATGTGTTTTCACTACAAAATATAAAAGGATAGATCTATTGAATGTCTCTTTTTTTCACTAAGGTTGCAATTGCAGCAAGCTTTCACTTTAAACTTTGTTTATATGGGGCCAACCATTGCAGTGTATAAATTAATTCTCCCATGGCCTTTTTTCTTGTGAACAGGTTGTCACTGCAGAGCATATAAATGATTTTTTTTTTTTACTTTCTCATTTTTTTTTTCAGAGGAACCAACCCCCCGTGTCTGAACATGTCTAAAATTTAAAATAAATACAAAAAAGGGGGACAATCCTTTTTGCATGTCTGACACATAAAACCAATATGCTGTAATAAAAAAAAATAAAACCAATCCATGATGATAAAAAAGAAAACTAAGGTGACAAGCTGACAGCCATAATTGGTAACAAGCACCTAAATTTCAAAAAGGAATCTCTCAGAGACTAGTAACAGTGCGTAATTATATTGTTCAATGAAATCCAATTATCTAGCAGATGAAAACACACTGGAAAGGTTCAAAATGCCAAGACACTATAATATATAAATTGCGCAAGAAAGTTCAGACAAAAGGATGATCAGGTTGAACATGAACATACAAAAATGCTGTTAAATTCTTCCATTCTACTGCATTTTCAAAAACATTTACTGATAGGTAATAAACATTTATAAACATGCGGTAGACCAGAATAGAGAGTATGTAAATGGAATCACACGCGCATGTATCTAAGAATGTGAGTGAATATTCACCATACATTTTTACAAGATTAGGACGAATGTTCCTTCGACTTTCATTTAAGAAAATTCTAAACTCCCCATCATGATTTTGATTTTAGCTTTCTGTTTGTAAAAATTAAGCTTATTAATTAATAATTTCTACAATAAACTTTTCACCTTTGAAAATTAGCTCGCACGCCTTAAATTTTAGAAAACAACAAGTAGGTTTAAAAACTACCATTTTAGTTGTATAAATTTAGCTAGATTTTTAAAAATGTTGTTCAGTAGACTACAAGATATAGAAGGTGGTTGTTATTATGAGTATGATTTTAAAAAACAGAAAATCAAACTCAAAATCTCATCAAATAGTTATACTCTTTAAGGAAACATATTGCAGTACAATTCTAAAAGGAGTCCTATCTTACATTACATCAACGTAAGTCCAACAACTTGTCAACGAAAAGTATGGTGACCAATATTTAGTCAATCAATGTGATGAAATAGAAGAAAAGTGCTGAGAACTAAAAATAATGTAATTATACAAAAACCACCCAAGCTAGTTGATTATGACAAACGATGCCTATCAGATACTCAAAGCTGTCCAGAAGCAAATAGATTTTCAAGTACCTTCTACTAGAACTATATGGGATTTAGAAAGCAAAAGCATAAAACTTGATTAGATAGTGGAATCACGAATTCCTTATATTGGTGTTATGCCTAATTAGCAGGATAAATGTCCGAGTAAAATTGGTAATTCAGATAGTGTCTGGTCAGTAGTTCAACATCATAAACACTAGTTCAGCAGAACGACTCCAATCTGTAAGTATGAAAACTTTCTTCTTATTCTTTTTTTCCTATCTCATTTCAAGAGTATTTTCTGCTGAACCCAGAAAGGAAAAGTTCATAAATTGAGAAAAAGAATCAATATTCAATTGGTTAGGACTTGGGAATATATCCATCGGATTGCTCCCTGCTCAGTTACGAAAGTTAACCAAAGATTGGGAAATATATTTAACATGTAGCTATAGATGCACAGAATACTAGCGAATAGATATGCGAAAGTTGACTAACATACCTGTAATTGGGATCCCAATCTCCAGGATTGGGCAATTCAGACTTATTACGAGCCACATCCGTTGGTTGTGAAAATTGCATATTTGAACCATGCAAGTGGGCTCCTGAAATATTCTGAACGGTAGGGTATCCAGTAGAGCTTCCACTGCCTACTTGCTGCTGCTTCCAGCTGGTGGCATTGCTATTCAACGGTAGATGAGACGGTGAGCAACCATGTAGAGAGTTCCCATCTGCTTGACTGTAACTTATACCTTCAGTACATTGCCCTTGCCAATGCGAAGATGACGAACCATCATGAGTTTGGGTATTACCAGAGTACTCCCAAAATTTCCTTCTATTAAATTGACTAACTGTAGCCATTTTCCCCAAAGGAGATCCCTGACAACTACCCCTTGCAGGAGAAGTTGGCCCATAATGTCCAGGAGAGCCCGCTGAAACTTGACCGTAAGTGCTTGGTGGAGTAAACTGTGATGGACTCGTGCCCAGGGGAAGTGGTGCAAAGTTCCCAGTTGACGGGCTCACACCAATCCCATTACCATGCGATAATTGGTAGATCCTCTGCCGAGTATCTGGGCTACTTGCAAGCACAGATATTCTTCCCTGTGGATGCATATTCATTCCAGATGGACCAACAGGGGAATAGTATGCAAGCATGCCATTATCTCCATAACTTCCATAGCTGTTTCCAAACCCAATACTTTCATTGTAGCTACCATGACTTCCTACGCTGCCATAACTGTTAGCATGCGCATATGGCAACATTTGAAAATGTGGGCTGCTCTGCAGAACTCTGTTCCTACCGGCAATCTGAATGAAAATATTTACTTCATAACATAAAAGCTTTGAATTAAATCTTTTAAAAATGACGATTACTCTATCAGTAATGTGATGACCTCCATAAAAAATAAATAATAGCATTAAAGGGACAGCAGTCTCACATTGGGAGAGAGACCAGCTGCAAACCAATGCCCTCCACCAGGATGATGGTCGTCCACCTTTATGTTTTGAGAAACAGGCTGCAAAAAATAAAAGGGAAGTTATATGATTGCTATTTCCTACCTCGCTAATAACTGGTAATCCAAAATAGAATATCTTAAACATGTTAAATCACCAATGAACTCAAAAGCTTAAGTTGATGAGTTAGGACAAATTTAATCATTTATGGATATCTTAATAACACTCCTCTCACTTGTGGGCTTGAAAATTTACACAAGCTCCAACAAGTAGAAATTAATATTAAATGGAGGGGAAATGACAACATAGAGGTTCGTATTTACTTTTTTTTTTTTAATAAGAAACCGAGCTTTCATTGAGAAACATGAAAGGATATACAAGGGGTATACAGAAAACGAGCCCATCAAAAGAGGATCCACCTATAAGAAGGGACCCCAATCCAAAAGAATAGCACCTAACCGGTGATTACAAAAGGCTTTAGAAACTGTCACCTATAAAAAGGTGTTAAATCTAACTAAATCTCAAACAAACTCCCAAGATCTCTCCACCCCAAAAAATTCTACTATTCCTCTCAATCCAAATACTCATAAAATAGCAAAAAAAGCCAGCCACAACAGGGCCCCTCTATCCCAAAGGGGGACAAAGCAACACCTCCACCATAGCCCTACACTCCCTATTACAAGCCAAGGACACCCCAAAAGCTCCCAAGAACCGCCTCCAAATATACTAGGCAAACTGGTAGCTTTACAAATATGATCAAGATCCTTGGAAACACTTTTGCAAAAGACACACCATCGAGGACCAACACCAAGCAAGAATGTCTCTAAGTACGGTCCATGGTATTAACTTTTCCATATAAAACCCACCAAGCAAAGAACTTAATCTTCTTTAGAACTTTTACCTTCCGAAGCGGGGCAAACAGAAAGGGACAATAGAAATAGCCTTTCAGGGGCTTTTACCTGAGATAGAAGGACCACTAAGGCCCAATCAAAAGGATGTGACCCATATTTGCCCCATATTTGCTTACAATAATCCTGCACCACAAGGCATTAAGCTCCAAGGGAAAACACCACAGTCGTTTGGCTAACAAGGTCTCATTCCTAATTCTTAAGTTTTCAATACCCAACCGGCCAACCCCAGCCTCTATCGGCTTCGGGACAATATCCCAATTAACCAAATGTGATAACTCCCCCTGCGGCACTCATCCACCCCTTCCCACAAAAAAAAAAAAACCCTCATGATCTTCTCCAAGATTTTGCATACCATCCTAAACATGTTAAATCACTAATGAACCCAAAAGCTTAAGTTGATTGATTAGAGTAAATTTAATCATTTATGGATATCTTAACAACTGTAACACAACAAATGTTATAAGCTAACCTAAGGAAAACCTAGAAAGTAAAATAAATACAGTAGCGAACAAAAAAAATTTGGTAAATGAATTACATGAGACACATCCAACTTGGCATGCATTTTGAGGTGACAAATTAAAAGTGCTAACGAAAAATAATTTTATTCACTGAATGGCTACAGCAAGATAATACAACTAATCAAACAGTAGTCATTAATCATGCAGGTACTCTACAATGAAAGTAACTGTTCCAAGCTGTTCGTTGTCATCAGTCAAGGACTCAAGTTACAACCTTCCTGTCTACTCTCACAATGAAAGTAGTTACATATGCCCATTAAACTTCATAACAATTAAGATAAGACATTAACAGGTCAATAACAGCAAAATGGTTTGAGATTTTTCAGTATAAATATGAACTTACGGCTTTATAAATCCACTTACCAAACGTCTGGTCTCTGGAGGAGGTGCGTATGGACATGTGAAGGGCTCCCCCGTCACAAAAGGGTGTTTGGAGGCCTGCATGCACATATGGATTCAATATCCAAGTTTCTATTGCTTCTTAGTTACAAAATGTGCTATTCAGTCAGCTAAATCAAAATTTGAAACTCCTATGAGGATGAAATACCTGGAAAGGTGACCACCTTTTTGCAGGGTCAAACTCTACAAGGCCCTTTAGGAAATCAATTAAGGCTAGTCGTACTTGACGCTCTGTTAACAAATTACATTGTAGCCCATTTAGAAGTTTCTAAGAAAGAAGAGTTTTGGAACTAAGAACAAAGAGGCCTACCTTTCCTAATATCTTCCTCGGGCAAGTTCTTTCTATAAGGGTAGTTATTCACAATTGCTTCAAGGTTCATTCGATTGAAATACTCTTTCCCAATTGAAGGCTTTTTCATATCTCTCTGAAAACAAACAAGCAATTCAATCCCACAATTGGATATAAGTGTTGAAACGGAATGCTGTAAACTTGTATATAAATAGGAAGTCAGTATACGAAAACAATGAACCAGTTTAGAAAAAGAACCAGAGCATCTAAATCACTAAGCATCATCCAGAAAAGATTGATCAGACAGGAAAATGTCTAGCAAGACATCCCTGGCTCAACATATTTTCACAAGAATAACAGAATTAATAAATGTACACTTACAGCTTCATATTCTTCTGCTGTTAATGCTTGAAAAGTGCTTCTATCGCTTGCAGAAATTTCATTTTCAATATTATGGAAACCCCCAATAAACTTAAAGAATTTGCTAGTATTTTTTGCCTCCTTCAGAACATAATCTGGAGGTTGTCCCCTGTTAAGTATAAGACATGCATGACAGGAAATTCAAAATCATTGCCACAAAAAACAAAAGGAATAATTGTTCTAAAAATAAGTATGAAATTAATTTACAGTTTAATAAAATAATTTAGATGCAACACATCAATGCTGCAGTTAGTCAATACTTTTCTGAAGACATAAGAACTTCTCATATAATGAATACTGGATGAGAAATCTTAAAACAAAAGGAACACAAATCTGGATATCAGAGCACCTACGTCAGTGGATATCAGAGCAGAGGCGAGTGGTTGATTATAAGGATAGAGTTAACTGCAAATCTGGAAGTCGTAGACAACTTAACAAAGCCCAATGCTAAATACACAAAACATGCTAAAAAGAAAAAACTCCAGGAAAGGCAATGACTCATTTATGGAAAGGAAGATTCCCCACAAGAATGCATAATGAGCAAGAGCATAAGAGAGAATTGGGAGAGGCCTGCTGAAAGCCTGTAATCCTCCAGTTCCAAGTTGAAACCCTTGATTTGGGAGAGGTCTCCCTTCCTTGGGCAATGTGAGAAGGTGAATAAGTTCTAGAAGGACAAGTGGGTTATCAATGCTCCTAATTTAAATAAAAAACTGCACCCATTAACTATAAGGTTTGTTATAATCACCCCTCAAACTTTCAATTTGACCAATCACCCCATTTGTGCCAATCGGGGCACTTCTATCTTTCTTTCTTAATTGTTTCCCTTTATGTATTGTTTTTTACTATTTCTTTTCACTCTTTCCAGAATTTATATCTTTGAACAAAAATGAATAAATGGTTGTAATTAAACTCTTAAATATTGCAAAATGCACAAACAATCTAGGAATAAATTTGGATTTCAGATTCATGCTAAGCCAACATCTCAACTTAAAAAGATAAAAATTGATGTAAAAAATTTGGATTTGATTGTAACAATCCTAAAGTTCAAGGGTATGGTTGGAACAATATTTATAGCACATGGGTGGTTTGTGCATTCTGCAATATTTAAGGGTTTAACCCCAACATGATTAATCAAATTCAAAGTTCGAACGAGTGGTTGTAACAACCCCTACTTCAAGCGGGGAAGACACTGATCATCTCTTCTTCCAATGTTCTTTTGGAACTCAAGGATGGTTCTCTCTCTTTGGAGAGTTCAAAATCGATTGGGCTTTTGATTTGAAGGCTGAAGCCAATTTGACTCAACTTCTTTGTGGACTCGCACATTGATCACCCATGGCTCGACTTTTATGGCTTAAAGCAGTGAAGAGTCTTCTTTTAGAAATCTGGTTTGAGAGCTCTTCTAGAAATCTGGTCTCAGAGGAATATGTAGATCTTAAAGAATAAACAAATATCTTTGTTCAATTGCCTCACATCAGCCAAGTTCAAAGCATCTCACTAGTGTTCTCTTTCTGAGTCATTCTCCCATTACTCCCATCCTCTTATTTTTAACAATTGGGATGCTTTTATTAGGCCTGAGTAGATTTATTTTTAGTTCCTGTTTGCGTATCTTTATGGTTTTTTTTGTTTTCCTTTCACTCTTTCGAGAGTTCGTATCCTTGAACAATTTTTGTTCCTTTTCATTTCATCACTGAAAAGTTCGTATTTTTTATATAAAAATTAAAAAAAAAACCTATTTCAAGGTTGGTTTTTGCAATTCTCCCTTTTCTTTACTAAGTCATATGACCTTGATGGAAGCACATTGATCCAAAATTCAGGGTCGGGAAGGAGGAAATGGGTCGGATGCTCAATTTCAAAAGGAACTTCAGTGAAGAGTTGCAGGAGCGGTTGCTCATGGTTTTGGTGGCTGATAGACTTGCCTCTTCTAACAAGGATATTGAAACTCTAGCTTCAGAATGAGATAGATTCTTTCTCTATTAAGTCCATATTTCATAGCATTTCTCCAATAGAAACTAGTCATTTCTCTGAGTTCTGTAACAGAGTTTGGAAAGACAAATACCCTAAGATAATCATGGTTTTTCCATCGATACTGTTTTTTGAAAGGCATTAGTATTTTAATGAAGTCCAGAAGAGATGGCATAGATATGCACGTCACCGTGGTGTGTGCTATGCCAAAGATCTAATGAAGGTTCGAGTTACTATTTCCTAGAGTGCAACCTTACTAAATTAAGCTGGTGGATGGATATTAAACACCTTTGCATCTAATCTGGTCTTCTCTTCCAAGTTCCAACTTTTAGTAGCTTCATGCTTAAAGGGAGAGGAAATATTTTATTCTGTGGTTCAATGCTATTATGTTAAAGCATGCTTTGAGGTATTATTTTGTGGCTCGATGCCATTAAGTCATGCTTTTAAAGATGTAGTTGGGGGAGGTAGAAAATTTACTTAGTGATAAGTGAAGAATATTTGGGAAACTAATGTGTCTGTAGCTGCCAATTGTTTTGCTCCTTGTCGAGCCTATATTTTGCTTTCATCTTTTCTTTTTTCTCTCACTCCTACGGGAGTTTGTATTCTTGAACTTTTTCTTCTTTTCATATATCAATGAAACTGTTTCTTGTTAAAAAAAATATGCATACATACATATATCTTCTTTGTTTCCTATATTCGTCCCAGTTGGATAAAAGATTTTGCAGGTCTCTGAGCCTTTCTTCATTTCATTCTTTTTTTTTTAAACAAAAAACAAACTTCTCATTCAAATAATGAAAAGGAACATAAACTTCTCATTTCACTCTCTGGATCAAAGTTTTTGCTTTCGACAAAAGGGGAAGATTTTAAAAGATACATACCCAAGAATGTCAATCATTCGCCTCAATAGATCAAACTCAGAAGCTCCTGGAAACAATGGCAACCCAAGAAACAACTCTGCAACTATGCAACCAAAGGACCACATATCAATAGCTGTAGTATATCTGAAAAAAGGGTTAAGGGTCACACCAGAAACCCTAGGAAGAAAAAAAAAAAAAATATATATATATATATATATATATATATATATAAATTCAAATCATCCACCATCAACATTTTGTAAGGAAGGGTTAGATTATTTAGCTGTTTAAGAAACCCACAAAAAACAACAATAAAAAAATTGCCTATAACATTGCTCCACGAATGCATTAGAGAACCAAGAATGCCCTCAATGATCTCTTCCTCTCTCATAGGAGGTTTTCACCACACTCAATTAGTATATGGTGATATCCTTCTCAAAACCCCCAAACAATAACTAGCTTACTTTTTTTCATAAGAAACTGAGAAATCGTATATAAAACACACAAAAAAAAGAGAGAGAAACCTAGGGGAAGGGATAGAGAAAACCTTGCCCAAAAAGCTACAAAATAAGAGCATTCCAATTACAAATAATGTTGAAGATGCCACAATTATAAAAGAATTTCTTGTGGTTAGAACACACGATGGCGAGGTATAGTGTACACCTACAGATAATGATGAAGAAGCTTAATTGCACAAGAAGCGGACATGGTGATGTAAAAAAGAACTACTGCCTCAACAAGGTACACTATACAATGTAACAAAAAAGTCGTCAGTAGCCATCTTATCTTCAAGAATCTGTTGAGTCCTCAAACACTCCCTCAGTTCCCATTTGCCTAAGGTCCCATAATTTTATCTATTCCATGTCCTCAAAAGCTCAAAGATGATGGTATTATCTATGTACTGATCACTTTATAACTTCTTTCTTCTGCCAGTTCAAAGTAAGGTTTTCAAGCTTAAGGCAGCTACAAGAGCAAGTAGTAACAGTAAACCTTCCACGAAACTTGTCATCCCATAATTTTTTAAGACTTTACTATTATTATTATCAAAGGATGGCCTGGTATCTGAAAAGCAACTAAGAAGACCTTTGTCTGGATGGAACGGATTAAAGGTGCACGTATATGATGTTTATTATCTGAGCTCTTCTTTAATATTTTTGTTGAAACAATCATAATAGCATTTCCAGGCTAACACTAGATCTCTGCTCCAATTACTGCTGAAAACTTCAACCTCGCCAATCAGGAGTTTTTCATACCTCACTTATCCCTTCTATAATCTCCAAATGGTTACCAACACAAAAGGGCCTCTTTACAATCTCAGCAAAGGACCATCCCAAGTGATTGGGCTCAAACCTTTTGTAAGAACTCTGTCAACAAAAATCTCTGATGAGGGAGCAGAAAGCCTTCCGGCCTTAGTTGTTAAAGGGAGGATGATGTTGCTCTTCCTACCATTGTTGAAGACCTTGGTCAGCTTCGCAAAGGACCTGCGTTTGTTTTGGATATTTTGGAGGCAAATTGACCCACTGGATAACGAATGGTTATAATGAAAAAAATTTGGCGGTGGATGGGGAAACAAAGAGGTCATCCAAAGAGTGTTGTCAACCCAACAACCAGATCTCTTTCCACAACAATTTCAAACAAAGAAGAGCTCTTCCTTTCCAGATTTTGGCTCTGTTTCTTCATTCTCTCCCATCATGATCATGGAGAGGAACCTTATTCTCTAGCAACCACTTGCATGGAAAGATGCCACACCCGTGACAAAGAATGCAGCTAACAAAAAGGGACATGAATGAAAGTGCTGTCAGCAAAACGGATGACAAAAAATGGGGGGCAATCTACCTGCATAGGTGGGGTGTAAGCACCATGCACTGCACATGGGCTCGTTCTTTTTGGGCGTGGGGTGAGCAGCCAGACGCTCGACTCTCAAGGGCAGTAGAAGCGGGTGGAGGAGCCTAAGGTATCATGAGCACGCATAACTACTTGTTGCTACCCGGCCAAGGCGAGATGTCATGTGCCATACCCCACCATTACGCAGTAGAGGAGCGGAGAGTAGGATGTCAAGTCCAACACAAGGTGGGCTCGCTTCAACAATAATTGCCCATGGTTGTTCGGTCCCTCAGTCTTCAATGTTTAAAAAAGAAGGATAACGAAAAATGAGGGGAGGGGGGAAGAACTAAGAGAGACAAGGGAGGAGAGCGCCATTGAATTTGGGTCATCTATTTCATAAACTTCAATGAAATAGTTTATCTAGAAAAATAAGAAACAAAACTTTCCATGTTTTTCAAATTTCAGTCTTTTTTAAATCATTACTTAATCATTTTATAAACAAATAAAAAAAATTAACCAATATAATAAACAATTTTATGAATTTTTATCTAAATTATTTAAAAATTTATCTGACAAAGATAATTAAAAAAAATTAACTAATAATTAAGTTAGTTATTTTACTACCATATTTAACGTTCAAGATATTTTTGGTTTTCTCAAACTCTTGTAGTTTGCAAACAGCTTTGCATCCTCAACCAAATACTTTCTAGGTTTTAAAAAGTTTCCAATTAAATTGTCATTTCCCAAACACTTGTTAGCTTTTAAATCACATCTAGACCCGTGGAGTAAGTACATGGCAATTGCCCTAATCCAAAGAATACTGAAACAAATACGATTCTAGGTTCTAAAAAGGTTGCAGATAGAATAAAATTTCCATATCTTAAATGTTTCAAATTCTTAGATTGAACCCTCAAGAGAACTGTATGTGCACAATAACTCCATTTGAAAGGATACTGATATCCAAGCAGCACTTCTGGAGATCTGTAGTAGCGGCTCTGCACAAGAGGAAGAGGTATAAGAAACAGAGATCATCTTTAGAATGTTGAAGATGAAATGGAGACCACGAATTACCTGGATGTATGAATAAACAGTGCGGTCTTCCATGCAAGCTGATCCAAAGTCAATTATTTTAACTTCTGCCGGCTTTGAATTGCTGTTTCCAAGAAAACAGTGAAAAACAAATATCAAAAGGCTTGTGTAGGCATGCAAAGGAGAAAATTTGAACAAAAAGGGGAAAAACAAAACTTTATCTCCACGACTTACCTCGTGCATAAAAGAATATTTTCTGGCTTTAAATCACAATGAATAATACCAGCATCTTTTAATAGAGCAAGCCCACATAAGATCTTCTCCGATATAAACAAGAAGATGTAAGTAGCCATCAGTGGAACATAAATTATAGTTCATTTGAAAATTCAAACCCTAAAAGAATTATTATACCTGTTTGGATAGCATTTGAACAATGCTCAAGGACAACCCCCTAAAATGATTCATCTTGATAAGCTCATACCTACAGACGGACAGAACTTTATATAGAAGTATATATTTCAAATCACAATTCCAAGATAAAAAGAGCAGTAAGTAGTGATTTTTGGTTTGGATGCTTCAGTGGATCATACTCGGGTGTTTATGTGTCTGCTTTGAGTTTATGAAATTAAAAATGAATCCTATTTCTATGCCTTCCAATTGGACTCAAGGACATAGAGGTACAACCTAGATCTTGTTCAAGTCAAATAAGGTTGTAGCAAAAGGTAGTGACTTACAAATTTGTATCGAGCAACTCAAAGCAAATGCACAGATGACGTTGATATACAAAGTAATCATAAATACGGACAATATGATGCTTATCCTCGGGGTCATACTTCTTATTTAACTGCAATAAAACCCAATACAACAAAAATATTAGGCCCCATATGATATCTCTCCTATATTTCCAAAAACACGTGATACAGGAAAATATATGGAATCTGTAATATAATCAAATGTGATTTTATCATATCTTGTCTTTAACATAACTCAATGAAATGATCTTTTTTTTTTCTATTTGACTATTTTGCTAATGAAGGAAAACTAGCAATTTACCATTTTTTTTAAATTAGATCCTACCAGATACATTATGAGTTTACTTCCAAATTCCAATGGCAAAGACATTTTCGAATTTACCAATTCTTAAAATTAGATCCTACCAGATAGTAGATACATTGTTAGTTTACCAAAGCTTATTTCTAGATCACAAACAAATATCTCTAGTTGTTTCACTAATCCTCTATCTAAATATGACAAAAAATAGGATAGCATTGTTACCAGTGTCAAAATAGATACTTCAACCAGTGCTTGCTGATAATATGCAGGTTGGTTTTTTATGATCTTCACAGCTACAAAGCTGTTAGTTTCCGCAACCCAGCATTTAGCAACTTGCCCAAAGGTCCCATGACCAAGTAGATCTTTGACAACATATCTGACATAACCAATTAACCTAATCAAAAATATAATCTATCGAAAGGGACATAGTATATTAATTCAAAACAATATAATTTTAGAACTTTGAGGGCATATTCCTAGAGGACTTGGAAAAGTTCTTGATCCTAGTAACAAAGGTGAGATGCATACTTGAGCGAGACGAAAAAAAGTGACTCTTTCCGGCATCTAATTGTTGCAAAAGATAACTATAATATTCCTAGTATGAACAATAAATTTACAATAAAAGAAAGAGTTGGAAATAGTAGTTAAAGATTTATGTGTTCTATGCAAACTGAAAAAGATGCTGCAAGCCCCACTTTAATTTTTAAATGAAACAAATTTGTCATTGAAATTATGAAACAATACAAGCAAAATTACAAAGGCCTCAGGAGCTCATATTTTTTTTTTTTTTTGGTATGAAACAAATATTTCATTGATGGTATGAAATATACAAAAGGCCACATGGAAAATTACAAGAAAGCCTTCCAGCTTGTAATAAGTTCATTTAGAGAGTAGCTATTGAAGGGGTAGAAACATTTACACCAACCAAGAGCTAGAGTAGTAACCCTATCAAAAAAGATATCAAAAGGAGCGCTTTTTCGTTGAAGACCCTATTGTTTCTTTCCAACCAAAGACTCCAAAGGAAGGCCCGAACAAACTGGGTCCACAGAATCATTTTTCCTTTCTTGAAAGGATGACCCGCCAAAAGTTGATTAAGAAAGGTTTTTGGTTTGTTGTGTAGTGTCTTCCATCTACACATCCAAATGTGGAAAGGAGATAATTCCAAAAACGATTTGCATATATGCAATGTATAAATAGATGGCCCTGTGTCTCTGATGCATCCAAACAAAAATGGCAGCAGCTTGGGGAAAGGGTATAAAAAGGTAGTTTTTTCTGAACCCTATCTTGAGTGTTGATCGCCCCATGACTAAGCTCCCAACAGAATAATTTTATTTTTCTAGGGCATCTCCCATGCCAAATCCGGGGGATAAGAGTAGAGGCCGATAAGGTTGTGTTTGTGGTGAGGATGCGGTAGGCCGATTTTGTGGAGAAGGTACAATTGGTTTCAAGGGGCCAAATCCAATGGTCATCAAGGGAGGTGGACTTATTTTCAGTAAGGATATGGGAGAGATCCATCCAATCAGTAATCTCCTCTTCTTTGAGAGGCCTTCGGAAATTGTAATCCCAGGAGGATGTGGTTTGTGACCATAGATCAGAAATAGTGGCCTCCTTGTTTGATGAAATGGAAAAGAGGTTTGGGAAGAGGCTGTCCAAAGAGCCTTGTGTTAGCCATTTTTCATGCCAAAATCTGATCCAACTTCTTTCCCCCACTCTGAAAGTAGCAGAAGTCTTGATGATGCTAGTTTGTTTGTAGATTCCAGTCCGTGGCCCCCTGTGCAAACTGTTTTTGATGGATGGCCATATAACCGAGAGAGAACCACAGTATTTAACCACTATGAGCCTCCTCCAAAGCTGTGTAGGTTCATAAATGAATCTCCAAATCCATTTGGATAATAAAGCTCGGTTCCTATGATTGATATTTCCAACACCTAGGCCTCCTTCATTTAATGGCTCAGAAGCTCATCTAAACATCCCAACATTACTCCAACTAGGAGTATAAACCTCGAAACATATTTTTTTAACAAGATACGAAATTCTCATTGATTGATGTTCAAAGGATACAAAATCCCCAGGAGTGCGATAAAAAAATAAGGAAAAAATTAAAGAGAAAAAAATGAAAGGCCCAAAAAAAGGGATATAATCCAAATGAGCGAAAGAGATTAACAAAAATAAGGCCATAATAACTACTATCAAAACAATACTTGAAGATGCAAGTAAACAGAAAGAGAAATCTTTAAGAATCTTTAACTTTAGACACGCCAACAACGCCAACTTTATCGTCTGGATATAAAGGCTTTGAGTTCATGAGAAAATTTGGCTCGAATTTCAGCAATTTCTCTATCTCGATTAGCTTATATCTCCAACTTTCTTCTAGGGTGCTAATCTAACAAAGTAACCCATTCTTTGAGAAGCTTAACAAGCTTGGAGTTAAGAAAGGCTAAATAAGCATCCAATTGAGAAGGAGATAAGCTAGAAATGTACTTGAGGGATGAAACTATGAATTCTTTAGAAACTTCCAAAGAGAGAGATCCATGCTGCCAGGGGAAAGCCTCCAAACATATATGACATATAACAAACTTTAAAAAAAAAAAAATTTAAGTTAAATCCAAGAAGCACTTTATTTTTAACCGGAAATAAACTTTTCATTGATGGAAGAAAGGAAAAAAAGAAAATTCAAAGATCCAAACCCCCACCGGAGAGAAAAGAACCAGCAAGAGAACCAAAAAATAAAATCCCCAAAAATTACATTTGCCAAAATAGAACTTTGCTGAGCGCCTAAAGGAGAATCAAATAAGCGAAATAATTCCAGGCACAGAATTGCAGAACCAAAGAGCCACTGAATCTAAAGACCAAACCCAACAAAATGCTGGACCATTCCCAAAAGACAGAAGCCTTGACAGAAAAAACCATGAAGGCTGCTGCAATTAACACTGCTCCAACTATCTTCAAAGCCACTACGGGAAAATTGAAAACAAACCCCCTACACAGCAAACAATATGCAAAGGACGGGCTGCAATCTCAACTCAAAGATCCTCAATAACATCTGAAAAATCCTTTGAAACTTACTTTCTTAGAGATATGCTCTGCATTAAAATAGGGAGGAATTTCCCCTCGAGGGGGGTGAAAAAGCCCAATTTCGCTTGGGCCATCGAGAAGACCTTCTACAAAGTATAAACCTTCTGAAATCTGAATCAAAACGAAACTACCAAGGCTAACATTCGGATAATTACTAAAATCTAAAGATTACTCTTCTAAAGAGGCTTTATATTTAGCCACATCCAATTTCTCACACCGCCTTGAAGTTTGTCTTCGAATATTCTCTGGTTTCTTTGCCACCATATTTCCAAAATGATTGCTTTCATCATGTTTACCCTTGTGTTTATAAAGAGCGAAGGCACCCTAAGGCAAGAAGTTTCAACCTTGAGGCAACAAAAAGGCGTGGCCTCTGTGAAGTGAGACACTTAATAAACATCCCAACAAAATTCCAATAAAGATATCAAATGCTTGATTTCAACTAACGAAAGTTCTACACAGTCCAGAAGCATAGTAGACAGTGTACTGAACAGGGTTCAAGTAATGAGTACAAAATTAGAATTCAAAGTTTCATTCAAGATACACACAAACCTCCGTTGCGTATCAAAATTGAGCAAAACAAAGTTCACCGCCAAAATAAGATCTGAGTTCACATTATCATAGCCATCATTGAGAACTCCAATTGATGGGCTCGTCAGAAATCTTTTCAGATTTAATTCTTCTGAATACTTGAACTCTGGATTGCATTTTCTGTATGTTTCAACTATGTCCTTGGTTAATCTAGCAACCAGCTGAACAATCAAAAGCTTTATGTCAGAATAACAGATTGCTATTATCCATTGCATCATAATCAATTATGCGACACTATATAAATTATGTAATCTTAGAATGGACCTCGTAGTTATACAACCCATGTCAAATCAAGGTCTAATATCTTGGGTCATCTTAATAATCTGCCCAACTATATACCCATGGAAAACTTAAAGGACAACGACAAACAATAAAAAAAGAATAAGAAAACGACCAAAATTAAAAGAAAAAAATTATTATCACAATGACACCATTTTTTTTATCGAAAGAAACCGAGTTGTCGTTGAGAAAATGAAAAAAAAAATACAAAAGAGCCCACCAACAGGCCAAAAAAAAGAACAAGAAAGCAGGCCTACAAAAACGACATCCCAACAAGGAGCCTAAACTAGCATAATCGAGCACTAAAGGACTCTAATCCAAAACAATGAGACCAAGCAAAAGGGCCCACCAACAGGCCAACAAATAGAACAAAAAAGTGGGCCTACAAAAACAACAACCCAACCAAAGCCTAAAGTAGCCTAATTGAACACAAAAGGGCTCCAATCCAAAACACCGTGATCAAGCGAATAATAGTAAAATCCCTCGAAAATGAGGTCCACGGTGAAGCATTTAACCTAACCAAAGACAATACTTCCTGCTAAGACCTCCCTCTCTCTATGCTAAAGATTCTATTATTCGTCTTGATCCAAATATGCCATAACATGAAGGAAAAGAAACTAGCTCTCAAAAAGACTTTACTAGCATAAGGCAACTATCCCTATTCCGGACCATACTAACTCCAATAGTCTTGGGAAAACGATCCCAAATTGAGCAGGCAAACTGACAACTCCAAAGGATTGGGCTCAAATCCATGGACTTTATCCTAGGACTTCCCAAGACACCTTGTGGTTATGATTCTGTATAAGTAGTTGTGGATCTATTTAGCAAAATGTCTCATTTTTTAGCTTGTAAGAAATCTTCAGATGCGGTTTATATTGCTGATCTATTTTTTAAAGAAATTATAAACCTTCATGGAATTCCAAAAGGCATTGTTTCTAACCCTAATGTAAAGTTTTTGAGTTATTTTTTGAGAACTTTGTAGAAGAAATTTGATACAGGTTTGAAGTTTAGCACCACCAAGCCACCCACAAACGAATGGCCAAACCTAGGTAACCAATCGAAAAATAACAAGAGAAGTCACTGCAATCATTAACACAAGCAAACGATGGTCAAATCGAGGTAACCAAACGAATGGACTTCATCTTTAGCACAAGCAGAATTCACCTAAAATCAAATTAAAAATAGTTCAACAGGGGAGCCCCTATTTGAGATTGTCTATACTAAACTTTCTCATAAAACCTTGGTTTAAGCTAATTTACCTTGCACTATTTATTTTAATCAAAAAGCTGAGCAAATGGCCGAAAGAATCATTGAATTACATAACGAGGTCCAATAACATCTTGAAAATTCTAATCAAAAGTACAAATCTTTGACAGCGACCGAAAATTTTTCAAATTGGAGATCTTGTCATGGTACATTTATGCAAATCAAGACTTCCTACGGGCACTTATAACAAACTTCATTCCAATAAAATTGGATCTAATATGGAGACAACACCATCATTAAATGTCTCCAAACTTTTTGAATGCAAGGCTCCTATTTCAGTTAGCATCTTAACTCAAGGACGCGTTACTTTTCTAAAGGGATGAAAATTGATGTAATCCGTAAGCCTATTACAAAGGCTTAATGGCTTTTATTGTTATAGCTTTATTGTTAGTTTGTTACGCTCAAACACATCCTCATTCATCTTGCAGAGAATCCACTGGGTTTTTAGATTTCTGTTGGAATTCATCCAACATCCCTCAAAAAACTATCCAACCTCTTTTCTGAATCCCAGGTAGAACCAACGTGTTCTTCTTAGCACCCTCATCGGATAAAAAAGAAATTTATGAATACCAACCAAACTGATTAGGCAACTGAAAGAAGAGATCGTCCGGCCACTACAATTGCAGCCAGTACTTCTGCAAGTTTCTAAGGAATGTATATTGTCTTCTTTACCGAATGAGATGGACAAGTAATCAAGAACTATAAATTTAGATGAGAACAAAGAACGATAGCAATGCCTAACAGTTGGTAAAAAAAGACGTGTGGAAAATTGAGGAACATGCTAAAATACAGCAATTCCATATCCGATTCTCAAGATAATGAACAAAAATCAGTGCTATTCTATTCCGGCAAGGAACTGCCCCGCCCACCCCCAGAGCACAGGTGCAGGGCAGAGAAAGATTGTATGCCTAAAACTGCACCTTATTGGGCTGAGAACTTCAACCAAGTAGTAAGTACCACGCCATAGAAAAGTCTCAATTTAGCAACAGAAGACTATAACTACTATAAAGTTCGACACCTGACATGCAGACTGAAAGAATAGGCATTTGCCACATACTATGTCCATCGAGATATTAATAACAATACGGTTTTACCAGACAAATAAACCAAAAAGGATAGAAAGGAAAAAAGAGCTTACGGGTATTCTGGCGGCAAAACGCGAATCTTGGGGCTTTGCAGCAGCTTCTTCTCTATGCAAATAAGGACCAAAACCAAGTTGCCTAGGATGCCACTGCGATCCTATCGACGCCGACGTCGAAGCAGCCGGTGAGTCGCATTCGGTGCTCGAGTGTGCAGGTTGACGATGGTCAGCTTCATCACTGGGGCTAACTTCTTCCTTAGCCATAGCCCAGGCCCGAAATCAAGCTCCAACCAGAGAATTGATATCTCCCAAATCCTCCATTGGAGCTAATTTTCACGCATAAAAAACCAAAACCAAGAACTAGACAAGAAAACGGAAATCAGCGGTCGGCTTCAGTACTGTGCAAGCCGATTTCTCAAATCCCAATTGCATCTATTGTTTCAAAGCCACTCCGAATTCACAAAATCCGCCAACTGAATCCACTCCCATTCTGGTTTTATTTCCTAATTCAATCTCGGCCGCAGCACAAGACGACAAAACCCTCCCAGGAATCCATGGTAATCAATCAAGAATCGATCAATCTGACATGGGCGTATCAGATTGACGATTATCTGAACATCGAAATCCTCCAAATTCCGATCAGACAATAAGCATTAAAAATTGACCCAAAATTCCCAATAATATCCAATCCACCCAACAAAATTAAATTAACGATATAACACAAACGCAAAACTAGAAAATAAAACCCCACAACGACGATCGATGGCGAAGGAGAAGTGAGAGAAAAAAAAAGTGTTATGATGTGCAAACTGGAGAGAGAAAGAAGAGAGAGAAAGAGAGAGATGTTGGGAGGAAATGAATTTTTGTCTATGGGACAATAATGAGTGTATGTTCATCCAACGGGGAAGTTTATTCTTTTTTTTTCTTTTTTTTCTCTTTTTTAATATTGGCTTTTTTTAATTTTTAAATATAAGAAAATGAAAATGAAAATGAAATAATAAATTGTCATTTTGTCACGTATTTGAGAACATGCAAGAGGGGTATTTACATTACGTGTAAACAAATCTCTTGCTTCTATTTATGCAAACGTCAAACCTCCACGATTGCACTCCACATGCTCACTCAAAAATTCGAAAAAAAAAAAATTATTTGAAGAATGGCTTCTACTGGTTTTAAGGACCTTTTTCAACAGGGTGAAAAAAAAAAGAAAAAGTAATTATTTAAATATAATTATCTTCTACTAATTTTAAAAATATTGTTGTTTTTATTTGAGGGGAAGCAAGAGATGATCTTGTTCAAAGGGACGTTAAGGTTTAACATATGTAGCCTTCAAATGTTAAGTCTGAAGTAGATTAAAGGGTGTTGCGATCCTTAGGATTAGAAAGCCTCCCTTTAGAGTGGATGTCTAGCATGAAACTCGACAGCCTATATTTAGGAAAGGGATACTTGTCCCGATATTTTTAAAAATTTCATTTGCCCACCTTTTTTTTCCCCTGTTTTTTTTTCTCTCCCTTTTTTCCATCTATTTCTCTATTTCTCTTTTACTCTTTGAAAAAAAAAACCTATATTTTTATTGTAGGGTGTGACAATTACACTTCTAATATTTACTAAAATCGAACATTTCAAATAGAAAGAAAAAAGAAAGTTGGATACTTCCACCTCTAAACACCTGAAAATTGAACTCTTATGTTGTGTGGAGTGATTCGCAGTAAAAGGGAGGTATGAGCGAGATTTTTCAATTGTGGAATGAGAAATTATTCACGCTGCATGTGTTTACGTGAAGACTTTAAGGAGCTGATTAACAGAAGAGATTACTCATGTATGGTTGAATCCGATTTCATGTGAATGGTCTGACTATTGAATAGTGAGATTGAAGATTTGTTTGAGTTTTGATGGTACATCAATGGGGCGAAGATGCTTGCTCAATAGGTTGGAGTAACCTCGATTTAGTACGTTAGGCAAAATGGAAGTGAAGTGGCTCACGAGATTGCACGTTGGGTGATGGAAAATGAGATATCAATAATTTGAGAAGACGGTTTACCAGATTGACTGTAGGCTTTTTTTTAGTACACCATATGGGGGTGGGAGCAACCTTATGATTGGAGGTATATGCCAATTACTACTGACCTATGATCGCTTTCACGATTCACTTTACTCTTTTAATTTGCCGTGTTAGTTTATTTTTATGCCGTTTTAAAAAAAGTTGAAAATTTAAAATTATATTGACGAAATTGAAGCAAAGACCAAGTGAAATGAATTAATTTGAAATGATTTAACTATAGAACTAATGTAACGCATATTTTCTCGAGCAAAATGCGAATTCCACGGATTGCTGTACTTGAAAAATAAATTGAAACATTTTTCTAGTGCATTAGTTTTGGAACTTCTAAAAATATATTATCAATTATTTTTTGATTGAGGCCAAAGTTGTGGGAGGTATTTCCCGCGAACATTCCTAAATTGTCCATCCACGGGACCAAATTTATAATTTAAAAAAAAAGAAAAAGAAAAAGAAAAAGAATTGACAGTGTACAGATTACAGAAATGCATTTCTATAAGAAGGAACGTCTGCAGACCAAACATTCATACGGGAAAACGAGAAGATCGATCGAACAAACCAACAAAGTGAAGCAGGTGGATCGATTGAGATGGCGATGGTTAGGGTTCCGCAAGTTGCGTTCCGTCGGGTTCTTCCACTGTTCGTTCACCGCGACGTACCCTTTTTGGTTGTCTCCCGGCAAATCACGACCAATTGCGTCCGCACCGCCGCCGCCGCTATTTCCTCCAGAACCACCACCAGTGTCCGTTGTAAGAGCAGTAATGTTGCAAAATATGGCTCTGCTAACGGAACGTTCTCGAAATGGGGTTCGAGTCGGAACTTGAGTATTAGAGCTACTCAAGTGAATGACTCCGGGTCTATCGATTCCCCACTCATGCAGTCAATGGAGAACAAGGTATTTTTATTTAATTTTTGGTTCTTTTTTTCATCGTGTTAGGTTTTATCTTTTTCTATGCTTACCTTTGTTTTAGAAAGCCAAACAATGCAATGTTCTGGATGTTCTTTGAGGGAAGTGTAGGGCAAGTCACGGAGCTAATTGGAGAGGAGTGAAATCTCCAGTTTAGCTTAGGAAATGTTCTTCTTGGGATACTGATGAAGAGCTTAACGCCGAATTTATGCGAAGATTTTTATCATATTTTCATTAGATAAGGAACAACAATGAAGTAATTTAGTTGACAGCATCGTGGGTGAATGTGTTGTTTAAATGCTCAAAACTAATATTTGTGGAGCTCTGTAGTCTGTTTATTTTTTCGGGTGTTACTTGTTTCCCCCTTCTCCAGCACACTTCTATTTTTTTCCCCCTTAAAAACCCTTCTCCAGAATTTTTAATACCTTCTTGCACTATTTTTATGTTTCCAAATATGAGTCTGTTCTCTTGACAAAAACAGTGAAGGAGCTAAAATATTAAAATCCAGCGTGGGGCGTTGTTGATGTGTTACTGATGCAACAGAAGAGATAACTACAAAATTGTTAAATTATATAAATATACAAGCAATTCATAAATCATAGTTAGATAATAAAAGTTGTGCAATCCAAGTCTTACAATTCTTGAAATTATTCTAGTAAAACCTATTTGAATAGAAATTGTTATTTCTTTCTAGAGTTCCTCGGAGTTATGGCTATTCTTTTCCTTTTACATTTTCTTCATCTCTTTCTTTCAAGACTATTAAATTTTTGTTCACTGAGTTGACGTTGAAAATTTCTTTATCAGATTAAGGAACAACTAGATGCACAATCTGTCACTGTAAAAGATGCTTATGGGGATGGACGACATGTTAGGTGAGGACTTTTACCTATAATTGCTTTTAGACGCTTGATTTATCCCAAATGTATGTTTGAGAAAATATTTTATTTTATTTTATTTTATTTTTAAAAGAAAACATTTTATTTTCTCCCATTTGTTCCTTATCCACATTTGGGCTTCTTATCAAATTTGTTTGCCTTCAATCACGGTGTTAAAAGTCCAATAATCTTATGAATATGGAAGTATTTTAGGTGCAATCTAAGGTGGAAAGTTTCTCCCTTGTCTGAAGATAAAAGGAATATTTGTAGGCATAGCTTGAGTGAATTGAGATGCTCATGTTGAATATATAAAACACAAAAAGCAGAAAATATAAAACACAAAAGGTCATGTTGAAAATATAAAATTCATTAAAACATTATTGAAATTGTGGTTGACAAGATTGTATCTACTCTAGTGACTACATAATGATAAGGAATATGAAAAGGACTACATAATGATAAGGGAAAACATATATTTTTTTTTATCAAGACAAAATATATATTTATATGACAATTACTTTGAGAATGAACGAGCAACATGAAGTAAATCAGAAAAGTAGTTTTTGGTCTCAATAGGAATAAATCTCCTGGGCATTTTTCAATGGCGTTCTTTCAAGACATCTGGAGTGCATTGAGGAGGACCCATGGATTATGAAAGGTCTTGAGGGAGTTCCATGAGAAGAGGGGTCATTGATGCTTCTATAAATTAAACATTTGTTTGTCTTATCTCCAAGAAGGAGAATGCAAACAAGGTGAAAGATTTTAGGCCCATAAGTATGGCGACGAGCCTTTATAAGATTAATGCTAAGACTTTAGCATATTAGATTAAGGGTAGTCCTCCATAGTATTGTTTCAAGCATCCAAGGAGCCTTCGTGGTAAGTAGTCAACTTCTGGATTAGGCTAATGGGTGATTGAGGATTATAGGAAAAAGAATTAGGAAGGGGTGCTTTTAAGACCGATTTCAAGAAGCCTAAGATCATGTTTGGATAAGGTCCCTTGGAAGAAAGAGTTTGGGTTTAAGTGGGGATCTTGGATTTGGAGACGTATAAAGTCTGTTAACTTCTCCATCCTTGTTAATGGTAACCTCAGAGGTAAGTTTTTTGCTTCTAGAGGTCTTAGGCAAGGTGATTCCTTTTTGCTTTTATGTTTCTTTTGCTAGTGGATATCCTCGGTAGATAGGAGTGGGGAAGGGTGTTATTGAGGGATTTAGAGTGGGAAAGGAAAGAATACACCTATCCCACCTCTAGTTTGCTGATGACACTCTTTTCTCTTGTTCCTTGAGGCCATCTCGGGCCTTAAGATTAATAGAGAAAAGAGTTATATTATTGAGATAAATTGCGAGGCTTCTAAACTGAACTCTTCTGGCATCTCTGGTGGGGTGTGAGGCGAGTAGTCTTCCCTCTTCTTATCTTGGGCTCTTGTTAGGTAGTAATCCAAAGAGAGTGTTGTTTGGAACCTAGTTCCGGAAAAGATTAAAAAATGTCTCTCTTCTTAAAAATGAGATTTATTTTCTAAGGAGGTTAAAACTAACTCCTACCCAGTTTTGGATGGAATACCAACCTACTATCTCTCTTTTATTAGAATCCATATTTCAGTGTAAAAATCTTGAGTAATCATGAGGGTTTTCTTTGGGAAGGAGCTCATGAGGGTGGGTCACACTTGGTTAGTTGGAAGTGGTCACGAAACCTTTAGTTCAGGGAGGTTTGGGCATTGGTTACCTAAGACTCCGCAACGAGGCCATGTTAGCTAAATGGTTGTGGCATTTTTTTTAACACTCAGTGGCGTAGGATCGTTATGAGTACAGTTTGCACCCTTTCGAGTGGGCCTCGGTTCAAGGGTCCAAGGATGGGTAAAAAAATCTAGAATGCTAGTCTGTCAGGTTTCCCCTCTTTCTTTCCATTTATGAAATGGTATCGAGGATGGCTTGGAAATTTATTTTTGGGGAGATAAACCTCTTTGTACATTGTTCCCTTGTTTGTATCATCTCTCTGATATGAGGTTGCATTTGGTGACCTCTATCATGCCTCCTCGGTCTCTTCCTCTTGCTCTCTGTGTCTAGGCTTTTATTGCCCTCTTTTGAATAAGGAAGCGACAGAGGTGGTAGCTTTTTCTTTCGTTGTTAGAGAATGACACGTTCGTCCGAGAAGGAGGCATATTTGTTTTTGGACTCCAACCCTACTGCGGCCTTTCTTGTAGTTCTTCCTTCCCGACCCTTTGTGTCCCTTCTTCCCCCTACGAGCTGCATCTTCTTTTGTCTCTATTTGGAAGGTAAAGATCCCGAGCAGGTTAAATTCTTTGCATGACAGATTTTACTTGGGAGAACGAACACTTTGGATCGTGTTCAAAGGTGCTCTAATCTCTTGGTGGCCTCGAATTGGTGTTGTTTGTGTAAACGAGCTTTGGAGGATTTTGGCCATATCATTTGGAGATGTGAGTTTGCTCAAGCTCTTTGGAATTGAATGTTGGGGTCGTTTGGGATCTGTTGGATGCGGAATAAGGATTGTAGTTCTATGATGGAGGGGAGGTTCTTTCTAATCGTCCTTTATGTGAGAAGGGTTCCTTTGAGACTAGCTTTTTGCCATGTTGCGGGGTATTTGGCTCGAGAGAAATGACAAAATCTTTAAAGGTAAAGAAAGGTCGTGGGGAGAGGTGTAGGAAGGTGTTAGGTCAATACTACTTGGCATTTGTATCCTGATCCTTTTGTAATTATCAATTAGGACTTATTCTTTTGGATTGAAGTTCATCTCTGCTTAGTTAGAGCTTTGGCTCCTCTCGGGTTTTTATTCGCCCCTTTTATATTCTTTCATGTTTCTCACCGGAAGCTTGGTTTTTCATTAAAAAAAAGCAAGTCATCACAAAAACTACAAGCTAACTAGACCCACATTTTTAGTGTTAACCGTCAGTAAAGATAAGATGTTATTTTACTTTGATTACAATGTTAGAGAGACGTGAAAGCGAAAACCTAGATAGGATATTATTTTACTTTGGAGATTGGGCAAACTAAGCTCCTAAGCTCCCTTAAACATTACTTATGCTTGGGCTCAACCTCCAAACCACATGTGAAGTGAGTTTTTGCTCATACCGTTCGAGTCGAAGAGTGGGGACGGTTTAGGAGAAATGGAGAAATCCAGTGGCAATTGGCTTGGTTGGTGATACAAAGAGCTTGTTTCCTCATTTGGCAATTGGGGCTTTACTTTGATCCCCAATTTTGTAATATTTTATTTTATCAATGAAGCAACCTCCAAAAATAAAAAAATGGGATGAGAGTTAGTTTTTATTTTTTAACAAGAAACACTTTTTATTGATAGACGAAAAGAAAGGAAAAGGTTCAAGGATACAAACTTTCAAAGGAGCGAAAAGAACAAACAACCAAACTAATGAAGCAAAAGTTTCCAAAAATTACGATGGCCAAAACAGAATATGGACGAGTAAATCACCCAAACAAAAAAAATATACCAGAAGCGAAGACCGCTTAAATGAAGAGCCGCTGAGCTAAAGACTAAAATACAACCAGCTTTGGAATAAAAAGCCAAGAAGACTTCGGCAAGAAAGGTTGATCCAATACCCTTAAAAGCATTAGGGTTTGAATTCCTGTTGTTCCTTAGACTCACAGAGTGCCCCCCAAAGTTAAAGCCCCCTTGGCTAAGCTGATTTGGAAGGTCATTTTCCCAAAGAAAGTCCAAGTCTTTTTATGGAGTTTAGCCTACAAAAGTCTCAACACCCATGAGATCCTACAAAAGAAGCTTTCAAATTTAGAGGTCTCAAGTTCGAACTTTCTGGTGAGCTTAATAACAAAAACCTTTGATGTCTTTCAGGTCCGGGCTTTGGGGAAAGCACGGGTGCCCCTGGGTATAGGGGAGCAAAGCTCCGACTCCCAGTTATAAAAAAAAAAACTTTCAAATTGGTGTGCTTCATCAACGGTGTGCTGTTTTTGCTACAAAGTACCGGAATCTGTGGACCACATTTTTCTTCACTGCCGTACAACTTCGGATTTGTGGTCTTTCTCGTTTAAAGAATTTGATTATGCTTGCTATATGCGTAAGGGGGTGGAAGTTTGGCTTCAGGAGGCCCTCGTGGGTAGTTTCCAAAGGCAAAAATTCTTTGGGGTTCTGCCGTTAGAGCCATCTTGTGGAGCCTTTGGAAAGAAAGAAATAGCCAGGATTTTTACAACATGACTCGTTCTTTTGATTCTTTATGTAATTGTGTACAAATTACTGCTTCTACTTGGTGTCTAAACCATGTATTTTTCTTTAACTATAGTCTTATGATGCTTATACATGATTGGAAAATTGTGCTCTATTAGTTTTTTGTCGGGCAGGGGGCTCTCTCATCCCCCGGCCTTTAGGCTGTCCCTTTTTCTCAATATATTTCTTCATTTCCTATCAGAAGAGAAAGCAGTAGAAAGCGGAATTCCAGAAGTTCAAGTTCTTCAATAATGTTATTTAACCCTTTCATGCTGTTAGTTCTTCTCCCCCCACTAGATCATTTACATGACCAACAAATAATGTTGAAATCCCTCCAATACACCCAAGGTCTGTATAAGAATTCAGGGACTTTAACTGGTTTCATAGATGCTTTCTTTATGCATAATCTGTTGGACTATATACATTTGAAATCCATACTTTCTGGCTTAGAAAGGAGATCTTGATAGATATACAATAACTACCTTTCATGACTTCTGAAACACTGATTCTTATTTTCATCCCAAAGAATGAGCATGCCTGTGGAACTTTCCCATTATTCTACCATAGTCCAGCCAATATCTTTAGAATTCCATAAAGATTCGATCATTCTTCTATCAACCTTGTCAGGCTTCGATTACCAAATCTGGACAGTGAGAGTTAAAAGTCTTTGGGAGCAATAATCTTTTTTGACCTCCCAGGCCTCTGGTGTCCCATGTATTATCTTCATACCTGCAGTTTGCTTAGCAACAAAAAATGATCAGTATTACAAAAATTAGATCCCTGTTACTGCTTTTGACCTTAATTTCAAATAAAGAAACAACTTTCTCAAAATATTTAGAAAAAATTGAAATTTCCATATTCCACTATGGGAACGTTGACCTCCTTTACAGCTTTTGAAGTGGTCTCAGCTAAAACAATCTCTGAATTTGGAGCCTTAGTGTTCTAATTAAGATCAATAGAAGGAATTTCTGACCTGTCCAATGCTTTATCCTCATTTAATAAGTTGAACAAACGTTCTTTGTACCTGTTTCTCATTGAAAAAAAAAACAAACAAACTTTCTTCATATGAGTCTTCATTGTATTAAAAGTTCGACTCTTCAGTTGCCAAAAAATTGCTCTTGGATTCAATGCTTCGTAATCTTTCCCATCTTATTTCATTTGATCAATGAAATCGTCTTGTTTCCCAAAAAAAAAAACTAATATCAGATTTTTCGTTAAGATCATAATAATCATCCAAATTTATCTTCTTAGAATTTTCACTGGTTGAGAAATTAGATCCTTTTGAAAGAGAGAAATTGATCTTGACTTTTGGGAGCTGCATGCATTAATTCCGCTGCCAATTGATGACCTTTCAGGGCTGATGTCTTACCTTTTTTAAAGAGATCTTCATGCAAAGAACAATCATTAATAATGCATGGCCCCTCTGTTTGACCAACCTCTTTATCCAATGGCAGTGAATTAAACTCATCATTTAACTCACCATTAAAATCCGTACTCAAATTTCTGCCGTTAATGTTTGCTTTATTCAGAAAGTTAAACCACCATACTTTCTTCGAGAACAGAATAGTGGAAAAGGCTCTGTTAAGAATCTTTTTAGGCTGAACTTTATTTTTAGAAAAAGAGATGACTTGTGGACTTCCAAAAGTATTCTTAATTGATTCCGAATTTGAATCAGTTATCACTTGCTCTATAGATCCGATTGAATAACAACTGCATCTAGGACTCATCAATAGTTACCCTTTCTTTCAAAGAAACAATTTCAAGTTTATTCACCAACTTTGAAATTGCATGCCAGCGGACTTTTCAGTTTCCACATGCTGTCTTCGGATAATTTTCTTAATTTGGCCTGAAAATTCATTCTCAGGTGAGGTCACTTGTCCTGGGCTTATTAGCATTACTTTTTTGAGTCTAGAAATAAGAACTTTTGCAAACACCTCGTATGGAAGTGAGACACATAGGGCTTATACTCAAACACCCTCTTGGCATTTTTTGTTTTTTGCTAAAGCACAGATTATGGGTTCACTTTCCTCCAAATCTCTAATATTTAAAGTTTCAAGTTAGCATTTTCATAAAATGATAATAGTCCCTCTCCTTTGGTTATTTGAAGACTCCCCCTTCTTGCCAATGATTGATGTCCTTAAGTTCTTAAACTCCTAAGCCTCTAAGGCCGATTTAATCCACTAATTAATTGATCAAATGTCTTACCTTTAAACTATCTACGCGAACATCTCCTTGTGCATTCCTCTTAAAGAAGTTGATGAAGTCATATTGGTTAGTGAAAAACCGGGGACAGCTTCATCTGGTAGACACTTATTTGAGATTGTTAACTGCTTCATTTCATAGTTACTACTCATTCCAGATTGTTGAGAAATCTGCATATTATTTGTCCTTCCTTATACTCTTTAGTATTAAGTTTGTATGGTTAAGTATAACACTTGGCTTCATAAGGCTATCCAAGAACAAGTCAAGTTGAATTGATTACTAAAATGAGTTGATTTTTGGTTGCAGCATTGATGTTATTTCTTCAGCCTTTGAGGGACAATCGGCTGTAAATCGGCAGAGGATGGTGTACAAAGCTATTTGGGAGGAGCTGCAGAGCACAGTGCATGCAGTGGATCAGATGACCACCAGAACACCCGCCGAAGCAGCAGTCAAGAATTCATAATTTTAAAAGTTTGTCCAAGCCTCCATTTGCCAATAAATTCCTTACAATTAAAGTATGCTCTCTTATTATTCCTTTTCAGTAGTTTATTAATCGCAGAAGTCTTTACCTTTTGATATTTCCTTCAAGCCCGGTGGTCTAGGAATCAGCCGGCTTGTTGTGAATTGGTACTCAAAACCTTCTTTGAAACATCAGACTTAGAAACTTCAAATATCTTTCCCAGTGAAACCGTATATCCAGCTTGAGATCTCTCTATTTTGGAGCTCAAGACTGATTTATGTTAAAGGTATTTATAGAAGATTAAGCTCAAAACTGATTTATGTTAAAGGTATTCATAGAAGATTAAATTTACCGTAACCTATTAACTTAAGTTTTTGGGTTGACTAGCGACTTGAGGTTTTGTGTTCGAACTTTTGTAATGTCATTTCCTCCCATTAAATATTGATTAACACTTGTTGGTGGCACAAGTGAACTTTAGGGAGACTAACTATAAATAATCGGCATTTAAAAACTAACTTGAAGATTACACTGTAGGTTTTTATTTATTTATTTATTTAAGAAACAACTATGATAAGATCTCAAAAAAGAACAGCCGAAGGGCAGAGAGTGGATATCACCCTCCCCACAAACTAGACCAGACCAAAGTAGCTTTCCAGTATTTGACAATCATAAAAAGACTGTAATTACAGAAGAATTTATTGTGGCTTGTAGCCGATCAAGAGGCCGTGTGTTGTACACTATAACAAAAAGAATTCCGAGTATACTTTTCCTTCAAAAAGTCTACTGTAGGTATTTTCAAATAACCCTAGAAATATTAGTTCCTTTTGAATTTGATTCTTTGAAATTTTAAATTCGGAAAAAAAAAACATAATTAAACATGTAAATTGACCTGTTGCAATTGAGAATATAATTTAATGTGTACAACATTTAAAAATACCAAAAGAGTATTCTAGAAAAATTGTGCATATTGAATGAAAATCTCTGAAGAAGTCGGTTTGGAATTTGGGAGGTAGTAGATACATGTATTCTAGAAAAATCGTGCATATTGAATGAAAATCGTGCTCTGCCATGGCATGCTTATCCTTCTTTTGGTTTCTCTCCATCTAAAAATAACCCTAGTTGAAGATTTCTTTGTGGTTCTCGTCATTTGAAGAACACATATAGCATGGTGCCATCTTCAGGTAGGAGGGCGTCTTCTTTGTTATTGACAAGAACAACCTCTTCAATTAGAACTGCTTGTTTATTGTCATCGTGTATGTACTCACAATTAAAGAATCGATGCATTTGTGGTGAATGTTAGTGACATGGGAGCTTAAATCTCTATAATATGTTGTCTTTCTCTATAAGTCTTTGGTAGAAGGTAGTGTTGAGCCTATTCATTAGAAATACAGTTTAAAATGTCGCAGTTTTAATATTGTTTGGCTTTATTATATGATGCAAGAGGGCTCGATTCTCCTCCAAGACTCCTTCAGCTGAAACCTTCTCCCTCTGCATGTTAGAAAGCTCAGATCCCATACGATGAGATGCGGAGCAGACCCGCACGCTGCTAGCCTGAAAGGTCGGTTGTTAACATCACAAAGTTGTAAAAGATGTTATTGATAGTAAAAGGAAAGAAGCATACCTACGAATATCATAGATGGCCTGGCAGAGCTCAACGATCAGGCTTGCTAGGTTCCAACGCTTCAGGAGCCTGATAGGGCCCCGAAAAGTTGAAAGCAGGGAGTTGCAGGTGTGAGACCCTCAGCTCGATGAGATTCGAATGTCGGTGGTATAGGAGGCCCAGCTAGGATAGGTGTCGTTTTCGGCAGGGGAGCTCGAGCAGAGGGTGCAGAGGACGAGCTGCAGCAATGGTTGTCGCAACTGGCAGCCTGCTCGGGGCAGGCGTCTCCTTTGAGAATTGAAGCCAAAATTAAGTTATAAATATTTATTCATTTTTATTTTCTCATTCCTTTGATTTCGGTAATTTAAGATTTACGGAAGGCTAACCTATCAAAACTAGATTGAAGCTCACTTTCTGCATTTTATCGGGAGTCAGTAGAATTAAAGCCAATAAAATAATCCAACACAATTAGAATAATCAATACTCACAATAACAGCTTCGTCCAGCTATAAAAGCACCCCTCAATTGACCACAAAAATTTCAGACTGTAGAAACTCAACTAGTAAGTGTTCTTTTCACCAATTATTTAATTCGTTAAAACTAAATTTAACTCACCTAACTTTAAATACATGGGTGAAAATGAGCTTAGGAAAGACATAGTTTAAATGCGAATTTGAACTACACAAGTTTTCAACCATAAAATTCCATCTGATCTATACAATAGTTTACATGATTCATTTCCTGTTATTATGATGCATCCGTGAGATGATTTTTATGTTTTTTTAGTTTTTCATGTTTATCGTATATATTTTATTTGTTGCAGATGTTAAATGAAGTAATGTGAGTGTTCAAATGATGAGTATGATTTATTATTATTTCATACTTTATGATAAAATATTTATTTATTTTACCATGTGATAAATTTGTAAATAATTATTTCACTTACAATTGACAATGAATTTAAGACTTAGTGTTGGATAAATAACTCAAGCAAGGGGTCATTGTTTAGTTGGAGTGCCTCAAGCCACCTAAACTATCTCTTTGTGAATGTTAGATAAATAACTTGATTAAATTTATTTTAAAATTGTGAAATAATAAGGGTCTTTGACTCTTGTCTATCGAAATTGAATTACTTCAGCTCCCAAGAGGATAACCCTAAAAACAAACCACCACAAGGAACTGTCGAAATTGAATTACTTCAGCTCCCAAGAGGATAACCCTAAAAACAAACCACCACAAGGATCGGTGTAATGTCCTATTTCTGAATCCATGGAGTTTAAACCCCCCAAGCTTCAATGATTCTATATAAATGTATCATCATTCATTGTAATCTCAAAATTTATATACAAGTTATCAATGCACAATAGTTTTGGGTGATTTTCTTTGCTATGGCAAAAGGAATGGCTGTACATGAATTAATGAGTATTTAAACACAATTCATCTTTCCTTCACAATGGCCAACCAGAGCTAATTAATGGATGGCAACATTGGATTCATTCCAAGACCAGATCCTCCAAAAGTACCTGGTTCTGCATGCTTCACTCTTCCAAAATATCGTATGTGACGCAGTAGCCTCGCCAAGAAGGTATTTTGACATATTGTCGAGCTATCGCAGACCACCGCTACGTGTTTTCTTGCCCTTGTTATGGCCACGTTCATCCGCCGACTGTCTCCCAGAAACCCAACAGCTCCAAGATTGTTTGACCTTACCTGATAGAATAAGCACAGAACATTATATAAATTTTACATTGTAAAAACATTATTGACATCTTGAATGCTCCGTATGACCTTTCATAAAATCAAAACAGAGATTTTTGCCACAAACATGATTCTGTTAAAGAAAATGACACTGCAGAACCATCCTGCAAACCTTACAAAAATACCAATCAATTATTAACGCTTAGCTTAGGAGTTAGGGCTAACCATTCTATACACTCCCTATATATATATATTTTTAATGAGAAACCGAAATTTTTATTGAGAAAAATAGAAAAAAAAAAGAATATTTCAGGACATTAAAAAACAACAGCCTAATGAAAGGAGACCTACTCAAAGACAGGGGCTCCAATCCAAAAAGATAATACTAATGGTTCATCCTTCCGATAAAGCAATGACGGCCGCACAATGCACAAAGGAGAAAGAAGAAGTCAAGAGTCCTCTCCAAAATCTCACCCTATTAACCATTCTGGCAAACTTTAACAACAAACCTTTTGGAACTTCCGAACTGATGCAACATGGGAAAGGGAATTTTTAATGAAACGTCATCTAATCAACGATCATCTGATAAGCTTTTCCTAAGATGAGATCTAAGAGAGGGCTAGGTAATAGAATTACGAGGACAAAAAATGGGGGAAGCTTGGAAGAAATGTAATGTTGGATTGGACCCATGTGACTAATTAGGACAGATTGGAAAGATAGAGGAGCTCCTAAATTTCCTTGACTGTACTTGTTTTTCAGGTAACCGACAAAACTACTACTTCAAATCTTATCAAAGATGTGAGAGTTCCTAAAATAAAATGGAGTGCAGAATCAAGGGAATGGAGATAGATCTTTCAGAAATACAACAATCTCTAGTGTCAACAGTGTGAAGGATACAAGACTAAATGAAAACAAGGGATTAGATGCTTTAGAACTGTGATGAAATAAACCCTTTGTACTACTCTCACAGATCTATATAATCTTTTGTTTCTTACCCAACAAAAAAAACTGTGATGAAATAAATGGAGATGTGGTGCAATTCCAAATCGGCAGGAAACAAACATCGAGACAAGAACAGAAAGGAAAAGCTCCTAATGGAGCTACTTCTGCTGGAGCAAAGGAGGATAGTGATGATAGGGTAATGGTGGAAAACTAGTGAGGTGATTCGAGACGTGAATATTTAATGGAGAAACGAAGAGCTAAGGGACTATTCGATCTGAGCAGAGAGGTAATTCTAAGCAAATAAGAGGTAGAGATGATTGGTGCGTAGCAATTTGTTTAAAAGGAGAAGTGTTTCCCCACTTTCATAAGGATGAAGGCCAAAGACCATTCTAAATCTAGGTGGACTTACATCACCAACTTTTTGAGTCAATTTGGACCTGCAGGGAGGGAACTTTGTGTGAAAAATTTCCCGCTCATTGGAAAACTATGATGGTACAACGAAGTCAACTGCAAACGTGTTAGTTAGATCTTGTTGCAGAGTTTGTCAATGGGTTGAAGATAAAAATCCAGGCAGAAGTAAGGATGCTACAACCTTTGAGCCGAGGTTCAAAAATGGGTCTGGCCCAAGCAATCGGAATGGGACTCATTCCTTAAATATATTACATCAACATCCTCACCATTAGATTACTGGAACGAAATCACAAGACAAATTATTCAAATACACAATGACATACCAGCAGAATTGATTAGTTCACCAACATGAGCCATAATAATGATACGCATGTATCCTTTGTCCTCTCGAAGTTAATTCACCAATATAACACTAGCAGCAAAGCCTGTCCTTAAAATGGGAACTAGTATATCTGTCTTAATTCATTTGCAAGATCTCACTTTATACTTGACCCTAAGACTGTTATTTAGTGAATGACCACTACAAACCAAGGACCAAAGACAATGAAAGAGGAGACGGAGTAGAAGTAGGAGCTTGCATGCCTTCTTATTTTGTTTTAATTTTTTTTTTTTTTCATAAGAGCAGGGGCAGAATCAAAGCAAATAAATTCTGAGTTCATGCCAAACACAGAGAAGAGGCTTGAATTATTTGTAACCAAAAAATGGAAGTTGTATACGGCTTTGATATTTGATAAGAAGATAAAGGGAAGGTACTAAATCTTCTATAAGTTCTAAAGAGTACAATTGTCATTGAAAAATGTGTAATAAGCCCACTCAGACGCCCATGGTCCTTTTAATAAAAAACGAAGGAAATTATCAATGTTGAGAAACTTAGAATGGTTCTACCTCTTGAAGAAGCTATATCTAGCCAACCTCAATTAATCTACTTAAAGGCAGTCAGCTTGATATAATTAATTAGTGGAAGAGAGAAAATACAAGATTTAAATAATAAAGAAAAAGAATTCCCATATACATGTAGACATGTAATTCATACCCATGGTCAAGAAAATAATGTAGTTGCAAATTATGTATATGTATATCCTACCATTGATATGATTACTGCATCCGCCTCCCGCCCTTGGAAGCTATCAATGGTGGCTACCTCAATGCCAGCAGCTTCGGGAATTTCATCGAGCTTGTTCCTCAAAAGTTGTACCTGAGCAACATAAGGAGATTGGACAGCAATTGCTCTTGGACTGACGCCTGTGGCAGGATTTAGAACAGAAAATCTCAATAAAATCTTTCATCCAAGATAGAAGTAGGAGAAGATTAAAGCCATTTGAATATCATAAATGCCTACTAAAAGAAGAAATAAAAAGTTCTATCTAATGACCCAATTCCTCCAAGATGCTGATGGGTGAAGTTAAGAAATCTCAGGCAGTGCACTCTTTCCGACACCGACCAATAGACAATCCAATGACAAATGTGAGATGCTTGGCAGAGATGGGGGAGGAGAGAGCTTATAAAAAATTAAAACATGTACAAGATCCAGAAATACCTTCTATGATTGTATTAAACTAAATCACAACAGATGTGCCCATATAGAGCATCCTTGCATGAACACCAAACTTCATGCATGGATTGCGGGCATTTGAGTGTGGGATGAAAACTGCTTTGTTAGAGTGGTGATAACAGATGAGAACAGTTATGGAGGAACTAGCTGAAATTATTTTGAAGGAAGTAAGGCCGTGGGCTCAAAACTGTAAACAACAATGGATTTTAAATGGAGATGAGAACACCAACCTCTTTCAGGAGAGGTTTTACGGGATACAGCTAGCTTGATTTCCCTGATGAAAATTTGAACTCTTTTCAGAAGGGTAACAGGGAAGACAAAATTCTATGGAATCTCGAAAGTAGGAAGATGTTCTCAACTAATCTCTCTAAGAGAAAGCTCCCCAAAGATCAAGGCTCCCATTATTAATCTTATTTGGAAGTTCAATTATCCAATGGAAGTTAAAGTTCTTTATTTTTATTTTATTTTATTTTTTTTGTGGAGCTTAGCTTATAGAAGCCTAAACACCCATGAGATCCTTCAAAAAAATGTTTCAAACTGGAGTTTTTTGCCTTGGGTGCGCTGTTTTTGTTACAAAAACTCAGAAAAACAGGGCCATCTTTTTCTTCATTGCCCACTGCTTCTGGTTTTTGGTCCCTCATGTTTAGAGAGTTTGGTTTTGTTGGCTGTTTGCCTAGAAGTGTGGAAGAATGCTTCTAGAGGTGCTTCAGAGGTGGCATTTCAAAGGAAAAACACAAATTCTTTGGGGTTGTGCAGTTAGGGCTCTTTGGTGGTGTCTTTGGAAAGAGGGAAATGATTGGGTTTTCAACAAGATACGTTCTCCTGATTCTTTTTGAAATATGGTACAAATTACTGCTGCTACTTGGTGTCTAAACTACAGGATTTTATTTTATTTTATTTTATTTTATTTTTGATTTTTGATTTTTGATTTTTTTTTTTTTTTTTTTTTTTTTTTTTTTTTTTTTTTTTTGTAATTATAGTCTCTTGATGCTTTCTCAAGATTGATAAGTTGTTTTTCATTAGTTTTTTGTAAGGCCGGGGCTTCTCATCCCCAAGCCTTTATACTGTTCTTTTGGTTCCATTTTTAATGACAAGTTTTTCAATTTATATATCATTTGTAAACCCTAAACCTTAAAGCTAAAGAAAACAGTTGTAACTCTTATGTAATTTTTCATTTCATCAATGAAAAATTATGTTTTTCAATTTATATATCATTTCTTATCCTAATACTCTTTCATTCAAAAAATGAAGGATGTTCTAAAATATTCTGTTTCAAAAATTTAAAAAAGTTTTCAAATGATTCACTCCCTCCTTTTCAATGTTGTGAAGAATACAGTTTTCAATCACAAATCATACGGGTCACAAACTCTGAAAGTTTTAAAACTTCACCTGATTTTGTTTATATGAAACAAATTTTATATTGGAGTTATACCTATAAGTTATAAGTAGTTGTTGTCATTCCACAATATGTAGATTGAATGCTGCTAAATGTACGTCCTTTATATTTGCTTATTTTCTGTGTTAAAAAGATAATCATTTTTTCAGATCTATGACCAAACAACAATCTTCCCCTATTAAACATTGTAATAAAAATAATATATCTGCTCTAGTTTCTCTTGGCTCCTAAAAGGTTGAAAGTTCAGAGAGAATCCATCTTTTCAGTATCCCCCACTTCCATTCACCAAACCTCTATATTTTTCATCATTCGCTTCCCTAATCTTCTTTTAAAAGGCACTACAGCAAAACATTATCAATATTGACAAGTAAAGAACATTACCAGAATAAATCAAAGAGCAGACATGTTGCACGACAATATCTGCCTCGCCTTCATTGTATAATGAACCTGTACCAGCTGGATCTAAGTGCTCTTCACAACCAACGGACAAACTTCCATATGGCATTCTAGTGTCGAGCAATAGCAAGGGGCACTGGGTTATCCATGTGGGCTGCATCGATGCAAAGAAGAAAAATAGTTACTAAGTACCACACAGACAAGGTTCAGAAAAGATGTAAAAGAACCTGGACCGTAATCTTTGGCAACTTATGGAGACTCACGAAATTTTATTATACAATAAGATACATACACTTCATTTTTTTATACATAAGAAACGGAGACATACATAATAGCTATTTTGACTCCATATAAGAATACACACACTTATATCACAAAATAAATTTCCAGTATTGAAATACTTAAAAATTTCAATGAATGTAAAAAACAAATACACACAAATTTTCATGAGCAAGAGAAAAAACAAATGGATGCAGAAGCGGTTAGCTTCCTGATCTTTTTGGCCCTGCGGACCTCCAGGTGGGTGACCAGGTCCTCCACGTGGAAAAGGCTACTATTTTTACAAATATACAAATACAGACCTTCTCTACACGAGGTGGTGGAGGCAAATGACGAGAGGAACAAATTATCGCATGATTGAAGAAATATTAAACTTTTTAAAGATCACCTCATAGTTCATTTTAGCTACAATAGCCCTAAAGTTAAGTTATGGGGGAAATTTTCCTAGTATAATATCCTTGAAGCCATGGATCTAATTATTGTTAACCAATTAACCAGAATATACAGTCTCTTGAGCTGCTACAGATAAGCTAACTGAACCTTACCGACTTACCCATCCTTATTTAACTTTGAAGTCTTTGGACCCATTTTTAGAACTAAATTTATTAACAATGGAACTGAAATAGACTCTACACATGCAGACCTCAAACTCATACAGATTACTTGAAGGGAACTAGTAACAAAATGATAAGACAGAAGATTTTTTACATATAATCAAGAATCATGTTCTCAGAAATATAACTCAAAAACCTCCATCAGCATGAATGTCAAGACTGTTATACAAAAACACAATACAGTAATTTTTGGAGCATATACCTTGACAAATGGAGAGTTTACAAGAAGATGAGAAGAGACTGTTGATGAGGACTTCAACATTCCGCCATACATCTCCTTTGAAGCCCAACTAGCTATTGCATCATTCATACGGTACTGTATGGTTAACATAGTGGTTAGAGTCTCCTGATGCAAGGTTGCAGCCCGCTCCAGCAATGACACTCCAAGACCACCTTCCAAGGCTTTTCTAGACAAGATCACAGGAGCAAGTTGGCATTGATCACCTGCAAGAATACAACGGGATCCCTGTAATATTGGAATCCAGCAAGAAGGTTCAATCGCCTGACCCGCCTCATCTATAACAACTAGATCAAATTTCTCCAACCTACGAATTAAAGGATCGGCCGCTCCAGTGTTGGTGGCAAGAACAACTTGGGCACTTGAGAGTACTTCCTTCACAGTTTCCTTCTCTTTCTTTTTTAGTGTCTTTCCAAGCTGCTTCAGAAGCTGGCGTATGCCAGCAGCCAACGAGTCATCCTTTAAACAATGTCTCAAGTCTTTCCTTAGATCTGCCTTCTTCCTTTCAAACTCTGTTCTAAAACTTGCAAGTTTAGAGTTTACAATTTCAGCCAAAGACTTGGATGCAACACTTGAAGATATCCGTGCTGGATTTCCTACCCTAACAATGTTTATCCCAATGTTTGAGAGTTTTTCAACCATGTTGTCAACAGCTGCATTAGTGGGTGCTGTTACAAGCACCCTTTCACCCTGTTGAACAGCAAGTGCAATAAGTTCCTTTAGCAAACCTGTCTTTCCAGTACCAGGTGGCCCTTGGATTATCAATATAGGCCGCTTTTTATTCAAAGCATGAGAAATTGCACTTCTTTGTGAATTATCAAAATCTCCATTGAGCACAATGCCATCCATGTTGGTTTCAGCCAAATCTATCAAGTCATTCTCTTCCATCCACTTGATGTCTTCTTTATCACCAAATAATGTAGCCACTACAGCAATAGAAGGATTTTTCTTTTGCAAACCATTTCTCTGAAGCAACATCAAAGCTTCACAGTTGCGCTGTAAAAGATTTTATACTTAGTTCAGATATAACTTTTTAAGTAAATAAAATCTCATGAAAATTTTTTGAAGATAACAATGCAGGTCGAGTAATTCAATGAGCGAAGCAAGAAAAATTCACCATGTACCTCATAAGTGAGAGTGTCAGCTAATCCTGGAATACGATCAATACGCACGGACTTTCCAAAGAGCTTAGAAAAGGTAGGGTCACCATGACGAGATTCTAGGGCTATGGTAATGCTGCAACCATCGTCCCCCAGATTGTTCACAAATCCTTGCATGCAAGAAGTTGCACCGGCACCCCTGCTATCACAAACTCTCACACAAACCATATCTCCTGGCGAAAGGGTTGTAGGCGGTAATCTATGGGTTCCTTCAACCCTGAATAATACCAAATGCATCCCCCCCAATCCTGAATACCAATAAAAGTTAATTTCTCAAGCATGTTGGAGAACAAGTGATTGAAGTAAAACCGAGATCAAAATTTGAAGAAAGCAAATTGCTTGAAACACCTTTATAAAATGAAATCATTAGCTAGACCTGTAGACGTGCTAACTGCATTCAAATTGCATATAGTGTCACAGAGTTCCTGCTGAGCTTGGCCATGGACTAAGAACTCGATGGGTTTGGAAAGATCCGAACCCTCATCTGGTGTAGGAACTGCATCCAACTCCTCTTGTGTAAACTCCAACTCGGAATCTCTCTCAATGCGAAGTAATTCAGACATGCGGTTTGCGAACTCATCAATCCTGTTCTGTATGGCCTTGGCCTTCTCCAGGTCCATACCTAAAACACCTTGAACAGCCTTTGGCTGGCTTATCTTACGTGCTATAGCTTTATGCTGAGCTGAAAATGCAACATGTCAGTTCCCAGTCAAGCAACTTGTTCCTAATCGAACAAACAAGAAATACACTTTCATGGGGTCCATTTAGAATTATAAGATTTGAAATTCGTTACTTATATTTCAAAATCATTTGATAAATAAACATTGAAATCTTTGTTACATGAATACTTTTTAGCGTTCCAATAGAATTCAATTTAGTTCTTCGATCGAATTCTACCAGAATAAACTCAAAAACATTATTTTCACGCAAGAAATACAATTGTAGTTGAAGGAACCTGAATTAGCGAGCTCCTTGAGGAGCTTCCATGATTGAGTGCGGCGCCAATCAGGAAAAAGTGATTTGCTTTGGAGATCTTGGAGAACATCCCTAAGCTCCCTCTGGAAATGGTCAAAGAGAGTGGGATAGTGAGTACAAGCTTTCAAGCAGACGGCTTCAAGTCCAAGAGGCATAGGCACCGCATTGAGATACGGTTGGGCTTGAATTACAAAAGTAAGCCCCGTGCCCATCCGCTGCCGTAGCTCGGAGAAATCGCCCTGAACCTCCGCAGAAGCGAAATCTGAGGCCATAGCTCGCATGGCCTGCCCAATCCACCGGACCACGCTCTTCCCCAGTTCCCTCCGCCCAAGAGGATCCCCATTCTGATAGATACCACGCACGTTAACCGACCTATTATCCCTCTTCCCTTCCAGTTCACCCGGAGGTGGCCGCTTCGGTTGCGCCTCCGTCTCAGCGCCGACTGAACTCCCAGTACTGATGCTAATTTTAGCAGCAGCAGCGAGGTTGCCAGTAGAAGGAGAAGAAATCTCGAGACTATTCGGCTTCTTCACATTTTTATTGGTTTTAACAACACGAATCCTCCTCCTCTGCGTACCACTGGGAGGATGATGATGATGATTGGCGCCATTAATAGTCTGAACAAACTGCTGGAAAGCAACTGTAACTGCAGTCTGATTCTGGCGAAACAGGTGGATCGATGTTGTGGCGTTCATCGCAGAAGCAGCGCTCATAAACTCGAACACTCAAGCAGAAGAAGTGGAATCGGTTCTGCGTTGAAGCATCGACAAGACATGGAGAAACCGCTGCATTTCTGAATCAGAAGGTGCGGAAAAATCTTTGAATTTGAGCCGCGAACTCAATTTGAGGTGAGGAAGAGAAGAGCATTTGCACGATACATTCGACGAAAGATCTTGGGGACATGGAAAGCAACAGAGAGGTCGCTGTTACGGTAGAAAGAAGTAAAGAACTATTTTTTTTTCTACTGATTTTGAAGAACAAACGAAATCCGGAGAAAATCCCTATGCCAACAATTTTATTGGTTGCCCTGTATTTTCTTTACGGTAAAAAATAATGGAAATTTAGAATATTAAAAAATTAATTAATTGAAGTTTGTGCTGCTTCGTGATCAACGTGTCCAATTGCTGTACGGTATTTCCCATCCTTTGCTTCTCCACTTCCCGAAACCAGAACGAGAAGGCCACGCGCCACGTCATTTATTTTTAATGCATTACGTGTCGCCATTGAAAACGTAATTTTGAGGATAATTATAAAACACGTGTAATTTCCCAAAAAAAAAGGGTGTAATTTCGGGTAAGCAACTGTTCCTTCTAAATAAGAGTCTGATTCCTACTTGACTTATTTAGACTTTTTATAAGAAGTCCTTAAACTTAGTCTCTAATCTTAATAACTTAACTTATGATTGAAAATGTAAATAAATAATTGTTTTGATTTTAAACTTTTAAGATGTGTATTTTAATCTCGAATTTTCAGAAATAGGTTTTTGTTATTATTTTGTCACCTAATATTCTTTTATTTGTTAACATTGTCCATTTGTTAAAAGTAAGAATCAATGTGAACTAAAATAAACATTTTGAAAATGTATGAACCAAAAAGGAAGAAACCTAACATATTTAAGATCAAAATAGACATTTTTGAGAGTTGAACTAGAATCTTGAAAGTTCGATATAAACTTAGTAATTACTTTGATATCAATTGATCAATATATAGATAAGCTTGTGATTACTGTAATGATAGCTAATACCAAGTTCAATAATCATTAATGATTTATCACATAATCAAGTACAGACTAAATATATGTTTTAATCCCAAATGTTGGAGAACTTTTTCAATTTAGTCCCTATTAGTGTCTCATTGTTTTTGAATTTTGAAATTTCCTTGTCGGTAAACTTACATAACTTAATACTAAGTGTATTGGGAGAGATTTAGGAAAAGAAAAATCAAAATTTGTACCAATTTCTCGAGGAATTTAAAACTTTACTTCCTCTTAGATACTTTTTTATTTTAAATTTCTGCCAATTCACTAAATATTATGTCGTATAAGTTTATCATCAATCAATTTTAACATTTACCTATACGGTAAAGATAAAATTGAAAAATGTTGAAACATACGGGACTAAATTAAAACTTTTTAAACAATGGGCACTTAAAAAATCACTCAAACATGGGACCAAAAAGATATATTTAGCCTAAAATAAAACACATTTATTATCACCTATCAAGGTCAATAAGTGATTTGGGTAAATTATATTTATGGTCCATAAGAATTGAATTTAGTTTCTATTTGTTTGACGATATTTCAAAATGACACCTTTTTGTTTTTAGGTTTGGATTTAGTTTCTATTTGGTTCTTGAGGTTTGGGTTTAGATTCTATTATAGGACGATCGTTCAAGCTTTAAAAGTGTGACATTGTTGGACTCTGAGGTTTAAATTTCATTTCTATTTGGTCTTTAACGTTTGGATGTGATTTTTATATTTTTCTAGAAGGCATGATTTAGCTGCGAGGTGCAGCGGAATCATGCACTAGAAATAGATTTAGCGAATCTAGTTGATGACTTTTAATTAAAACATTTTCGAAAAACAAAGGGTATTGAATTCCTGACATTTCAAATGACAAAGGTATAGTAGATGGGTGGGCTTAACGAGATCTTCCCAACTATATCTCATCGATCTTCAACGAATCAGTGTATGAGAACTTTTTGGGAGAAAGAAAGGAAGAATACCCTCTTCCTTGGTGGCTACTAGGGAGTGCCGGAGGAGAGTTACATTAGCATGCCTTAGGGTTTGACTTCTTTTAGATGACAATGACATGATAGAGTACCTAAGCAAATTAGAGAAGGAGAAATGGTATTGTTGTTTAACTCAAAGACTTAGGTTGTTCTCTAGTAAGTTGAAGTTTCATTGGTATCATCAGTTTAGAGTACTTAATGTGTCTTCTCATGATGCGTGCAGTTGATTAGAAGATTACAGGATTAACAATTTTAATAGATTGTTATATATATATTATTAACATCCATGGAATCAATCATCAATGCATATAATTTTTGGCAAAAGAAAAAAAAACACTAAACAGCCAAATCCTAAAATTAATTAAATGAGGGCTTCGACAGATCGTTTAGTCTCATTCATCTTCGGCGCAAGAGCGCTCGATCAGTGAGCTATTACGCACTCTTTCAAGGGTGGCTGTTTCTAGGCAAACCACCTAACTGTCTCTGCACTCTTATCTCCTTTATCACCGAGCGATCATTTAGGGGTCTTAGCCGGTGATCCGAGCTGCTTCCCTTTCAACCCCATCCCAATTCTTGACTAATACAATAAAAAATTTGCAGAGATGGAGAATGATTTTGAGGCGGATATAGGGAGGAAGTATCCTCAGTCCCATCCCGCCTTGTTGATTGGATGACAAACAAAAATATAACTTTTTAATGATTATATTTTTCAAAATTAAAGTCTAATAAAGGTAAAAGTTATTAAGTTTATTTAGATTTAGGTAAATATTTGCAACACCCATACAAGTTATGATTTAATTTGAAGAAATTAAAAGTTTAAGGTACAATAACCGGCGAATTTTAGGAATAGTATGATTGGATCTTTATGCCAAGTTTTCCAAAATTGTTTCACTGTTTTTTTCAGGTAAAAAAATCTATAATTAAAATGAGTGAAAGGGTAATTTTTACCATTGAACTTGGTAAGAGGTATTAATTTTCTCTAGTTTCATCGACTTGGACAGTAATCTTGGAAGTAATTTGTTGTTAATCAATTTCTGATTTTTAATTTTAGACAGGGCATATTGGAACTGAAATTAAAAATTAGGCCAAACTTACTAGTTTGATAAATAAGAATTTTTGCCTACAAATCACGAGAGAGAATAAATAAAATTAATTGACATGCTTTTATAAATCAATAATATGAAATCAAATGTCCATCTTTTACTTTTTATTTAATTTTTTCTAACCAGTCCTGGAGTACGACCATCCTTTTTCGCATCATCTATGTTAAAATTTGACATTGTACACTTGTACTATCATCAAATACGAACATATTGCATTTTTGGACATAACATTAAAAGTTAAGTGACTCGTTAGAAAACACACTAGTTTAATGATCAAACTTATAATTTTCCCAAAATCAAAATAAAAAAATTAAATTTTAATCAAAATAAAATTAAAATGTCTATTTGATATATTTAGCAACTTGGGTGGGATCCAAAATGATTTAGGGCGACAAACGCTCATTACCCACAAATATTAACTAATAAAATTTAACTTTAAAAGCTATATATCATACTAAAAATAAAACCAAAATTGAGTATAAAAAGTGAGGATCGATCAGGGAGGAAGGCAGAGGCAAGGATTAGCCAACCAATAAAAAAACAAAAACGATTAGAGTTTTTGAGGAAGAGTAGTTGTGTATGTGCAAATAGACACAAAGGGAAGTTTCATTTCCATCCATTTACGCTTTCCTTTTGTGTCTATTTGCACATACACAAAGGGTCAAGATGGTTTTATCGATCTTGTTATGTATGACGATGCTATGTGGTCCTTCCCTTTCAGGGGCTACTTCTCCTAAGAACATATTCATCCTCGCCGGTCAGAGCAACATGGCTGGTCGAGGTGGGGTTGAGAAAGATCGATCAGGCAACCTTGTGTGGGATGGATATGTCCCACCCGAGGCTCAACCCGACCCATCCATCCTTCGATTGAACCCTGAGCGCCAATGGGAGGTAGCACGAGAGCCTGTCCATGAGGGAATCGACATAAACAAGACAGTTGGAGTTGGTTCAGCAATTGCATTTGCTCACCAGCTACAGGCCAAAGGCGGGTCAAAGGTCGGTTGTGTGGGCTTAGTTCCTTGTGCTAGAGGTGGCACTCTAATCGAACAATGGGTAAAAAACCCTAGCAATACTAGTGCGACTTTTTACAAGAATTTCATAGAACGAATCCAAGCATCAGATCGAGAAGGTGGGGTGGTGCGTGGTCTTTTCTGGTTACAAGGGGAAAGTGATGCGGCCAGTAGGGACACTGCTAGTAGATACAGAAACAACCTGAAGAAGTTCTTTACCGACATTCGCAATGATATCAAGCCTCGATTTTTACCCATCATTGTTGTAAAAATAGCTGGCTACGACACGTTTATGGAGCATGATACTCATGATTTGCCAGCAGTAAGGGCAGCAGAAGATGCAGTTCAACGAGAGCTACCGAACATTGTGACCATCGACGCCTTGAAATTAGTGAACACTATCACCGGGGAAGGCTTTAACTTGGATCGTGGTCATTATAATGTCAAGACTGAGATTGCTTTGGGCAAATGGTTGGCTGACACCTACCTCTCTCACTATGGCCAATTGCTCTGATCCTATTGGTTTTCTATCTTTAATATCTCTTTAACAATTTTATATTATCTATATAAAAATCATCCTTACACCCTCTTTCATACCTCTCATCTCTATTTCATCAACATAATTAATATTTCTTGTCAATTCAATAAATAAAACAATCAAATAACTAACCTAACTAATATTTCTGGTCAATTCAATAAATAAAACAATCAAATAACTATTATTATAACTAAAGTATATTAATATAACTTTTAATACAATATTTTTTCATTAAAAGAAAAAATCTCTCTCTAATTCAATAGTTCTTCCCTACCCTTTCCCCCTTTTCTCCTACCAGCTTTTCTTATTCAATTTTAATTTTAATTTTTTTGAAGTCATGTACTTGAGACTCTACAAATTTGTTATAATTATCCTCACTTACCAAATTTCCTGTCTATGAAAAAGCATATACCATTAATTAATTACTTATGCTATCAACTTAAGTATAATTCAATTGGTTAAGATATATATACTCGGTTGAAAAAAATGTTATGCTTTCTTTTTATAATAATAAACTACTTTAAAATATAACTTTCAGTTTTAGAGGATAAAAATAGACATTATTCGAAATCCAGAAACAGCTGCAAAATATGATATATTCATAATGTCTAAATTATTAAATGATTTTAATTTATTGAAGTAAGATATTTTTCTAATTATGGAGAGAAGTTGAGGTTTAAAATATTGTTGGCACCCAAAAAATTAGATATTTTCAGAATTAAAAAGACATGTTTTAATCTTATAAACTAAATATTTAAATTTAAAAAAAATGCAAGATAGGATTGAAACAATATACGAAGATAAACAATAAAAGGTCTATGTTTCTAAACTTTTAAAGTATTGTCCATTTAATATGATTTTTAAAAATTTTACAACTTTTAATTAGCCAATATAGAATTAACTTACCTTAATTAATAAGGAAAATTAATGAAAATTTTGAATTTTTTAGCCTATAGAATTAACATATATTTCATTCCATTGTAAAATGAATTACTTTCTCCTCATTGATTATTTTTTATTCTAATATAATTCTCTAAATAAAATTGAACGATTGTATTAGAAATTCAATGTAGAAGTTGCAGTAAAGATAATTCAGCTACATGAAAAAAAGTAGGAGAAATTTGAGATTTTCTAGATCGAGTTGTATCGTTGTTTACCAATGTTTTCCCACAACCAATATTTATACATACATAATTTTTTACCCAAAGAAAAAAAAATTAAAAATCCAAATCCCAAAATTAGTTAAATGAAGAAATTTTTCCAAAAGGAACTGACCTTGAAATTTCATCCACAAGGCAATCCCCATCTCGATTCTTTGACTAATCCAACGAGGAATTTTGCAAGGAAGAATGATTTTGAGAGCAGAGACGGGAATGACACTTTGGATCACATATGAGAGTTTTTTTTTTTTTTTTTGTGATTTTATTTTTCAAATGAAAGTCTAATAAAGGCAAAAATGGTTAAACTTATTGAGATTTAGGTAAATATTGCAACATTTATACAAGTTTATGATTTAATTTCATGAAATTAAAAGTTTAAGGTACAATATAACTAACTTGTAAAAGCTTCTGTTTCAAATTTTTAATTTTTTTTTCGAGTTCTTTTATTAAAATGGGTTTAACGAAAGTTTTTTTTTTCGGGAGAACCAAAAGGAAGTTCAACTTCTATTCCCCGAATTGTTAAAAAACAAAAATCATTTTTTGTCCTTTCTTTTTTATTAAATCTTTATTCGGGGATTGTAACCTAAATGTGTGTCACGGTTTCAGACGAAAAGGAAATAACATCTTTATTTGAATACCGCCGGTTAACGAGTTTTTTGGAAATTCTTTTTACGAGTGGTACGATTGTATTTTTACTCCAAGTTTTTGAAAATTGTTTCATTATTTTTTCCTAGTAAAAAATTCTATAATTAAAATTAGTGAAAATGTAATTTTTACCAAGTTCATGGTAAGAAGTATTAATTTTTACCTCAAACATGAATAAGTGTGATAATTTTTACTTTTTGATAATCTTTTATTTGAATAATTTTCTTGGAAAAAAAACTCATTTTTCCATGAACTTAGGAAGGCATATTAATTTTTACCCTAACTTTCAGTTTGATCTACTTCTTTAGTTTCCTTCTTGTTTGATTCTAATTTTCATATCAGGTTGAACCATCATCTCTTCTAGAGAGTTGATGAATTCTATTTGTTTTCATAAATAAATGTTTTTTAGTTTATTCTTTTGAATTATCATGTGAGTCGAGAGACCTACAAGACCTAAAGAATTTGTTGTTAATAAGTTTCTAATTTTTAATTTTAGATAGGAATATTGGAATTGCAATTAAAAATTAGGTCAAACTTGCAAGTCGGATGAATTAGATTTTTTGACTACAAATCATGAAAGAATAGATAAAATTAATTCACCGTGATTTTAGAAATCAATAAGGTGAAATCAAATCGTTAAAGGTCTTTTAACATTTGTTTTTATCTTTATCTTTTTACCCCTTGCGATATTGCAAGTTGCGAAAAAAGTGATTAGAAAAACATATTAGTTTAGTGATCAACTTATAATTTTACCCATTTCTATTTTTAAAAAAAAATATAATTTAACCAAAATAAAATAAAATTTCTTTCTTAGTTTTTTATTTTTTATTTAGTATTATATATAAATAACAAATGGGGTGAGATCTAACATGATTTAGGCCGACAAACACTCACTCACCACAAATATTAACCAATAAAATTTAACTTTAAAAGCTATATCATACTAAAAATAGAACCAAAATTGCATATAAAAAGTGAGGATCATAGTGGAGAAAGGCAGAGGCAAGGATTAGCCAACCAAAAAAAAAGATTAGAGTTTCTGAGGAAGAGTAGTTGTGTTTGTGCAAATAGACACAAGGGAAAGTTTACATTTTTTTACATTAGTAAAAGTCATTTCCATTCATTTACACTTTCCTTCTGTGTTTATTTGCACAGACACAAAAGGTCAAATGACTTTATTGAGACTATCGATCTTGTTATGTATGATTCTATGTGGCCCTTCCCTTTCAGGGGCTACTTCTCCTAAGAACATATTCATCCTCGCCGGTCAGAGCAACATGGCTGGTCGAGGTGGGGTTGAGAAAGATCGATCAGGCAACCTTGTATGGGATGGATATGTCCCACCCGAGGCTCAACCCGACCCATCCATCCTTCGATTGAACCCTGAGCGTCAATGGGAGGTAGCACGAGAGCCTGTCCATGAGGGAATCGACATAAACAAGACAGTTGGAGTTGGTTCAGCAATTGCATTTGCTCACCAGCTACAGGCCAAAGGCGGGTCAAAGGTCGGTTCTGTGGGCTTAGTTCCTTGTGCTAGAGGTGGCACTCTAATCGAACAATGGGTAAAAAACCCTAGCAATACTAGTGCGACTTTTTACAAGAATTTCATTGAACGAATTCAAGCATCGGATCGAGAAGGTGGGGTGGTGCGTGCTCTTTTTTGGTTGCAAGGGGAAAGTGATGCGGCCAGCAGAGACACTGCTAGTAGATACAAAAACAACCTGAAGAAATTCTTCACCGACATTCGCAATGATATCAAGCCTCGATTTTTACCCATCATTGTTGTAAAAATAGCTGGCTACGACACGTTTATGGAGCATGATACCCATGATTTGCCAGCAGTAAGGGCAGCAGAAGATGCAGTTCAACGAGAGCTACCGAACATTGTGACTATCGACGCCTTGAAATTGGTGAACACTGTCACCGGGGAAGGCTTTAACTCGGATCGTGGTCATTATAATTTCAAGACTGAGATTGCTTTGGGCAAATGGTTGGCTGACACCTACCTCTCCCACTATGGCCAATTACTCTAATCCTATTAGTTTTCTATCATTAATATCTTTTAACATTTTTATATTATCTATATAAAAATAATCCTTACACCCTCTTTCATACCTCTCATCTCTATTTTATCTCAACATAATAAATATTTCAGGCCAATTCAATAAATAAAACAATCAAATAACTAGTAATATCATTCAAGTATATAAATATAACTTCTAGTACAATATTTTTTCATTAAAGGGAAAAAAGTAAATCTATTCTTTCCTATATTTTGTGGTGTTACTTCATATATATATATATTCTCTAATTATCCAATTCTAATTTTAATTTTTTGAAGTCGTATGCTTAGACTCTACAAGTTTGTTATAATGTCTCACTTACAAAATCTACTCGAAAAATCATATCGTATTAATTAATAATTTATACCACCTATCAATGAAATATATTCGATCAAAAAATTATAGGTTCAAATTCTCACACCCAATATGTTATTTAAAAAAATTTTATGCTTGCTTTTGTAATAATAAACTACTTTAAAGGATAGCTTTCAATTTTAGAGGATAAATAATATAGACATTAATACATTCTTCAAAACCCAAAAACAGTTGCAAAATATGATATTCCTAATGCCTGAGTTATAAATGACTTTAATTTGTTGAAGTAAGGTATTTATTAATTAGGGAGAAAAATTTTGAGATTTATAGGCACCCGAAAAATTAGATATTTCATAATTAAAAAGATATGTTTTAATCTTATAAACTAAATATTTAAATTTAAAAAATGCAAGATATTATTGAAATAAAAGGTATATGTTTATAAACTTTTAAAGTAATGTTTATTTAATTCTTATACTTTAAAAGTTCTGAATAGATTCTTAAGAATTAAATTGTGTTAATTAGTATGAAGAAATAACTTGTATTCGAGAGACAGTTAAAAATTGAGATATTTATAGGATCATAGGTAGGTTACAAGAGCCCACAATTTTTTAGTATAATATGTGACACTTTGTTCGGCTTCAGAGAGTGGGGAACCCAGTCCTATCCCAATGTCGTTGTTCGAGGTTGACGCAAGTCAACTTTGTCGTAATTGGTGGATTCATATGTCTTCATCCTTTTTGCTTTCTTCCCCTTGTTTATTTGTGAAAGCTAGGCTTCCTGGTGGTATGAAAGAAAGATTCACGCAAGAAAAGTGATTACAACAATCTCCCTTTCTCGAACATAACATATACCATAGGAGAAGACATTTGATTCTAAGACTTTTGAGTACCGGGAGATCTTTACATTTTTAAAAAGAATAAAATGAGAAGAAGAATAGGGAAGAAGATGCAAGAATTCCGGTCTTCGAGGCCTTGCTACCTTGTCTTTGTCCTTTGGGTTCTTGGGGACTGAATCTCCTCCTTATCCTACTGAGAGCTTCTCTTTCTTTCTCCTTCAAGCACTTGAGTGCCTCTTCAAAGCTCCAAGTGTGAATTCGTTGGATCACATATGAGAATATTTTTTTTTAGTGATTTTATTTTTCAAATCAAAGTTTAATAAAGGTGAAAATTGCGAAACTTATTGAGATTTAGGTAAATATTGTAATATTTATGTAAGTTTATGATTTAATTTCATGAAATTAAAAGTTTAAGGAACAATGTAACTAACTTGTCAATTTTAGGAGTAGTACGATCGTATTTTTGCGCCAAGTTTTCCAAAATTGTTTCACTATTTTTTCCTGGTCCAAAATTCTATAATTAAAATTAGTGAAAATGTAATTTTTACCAAGTTCATGGTAAGAAGTATTAATTTTTACTAGTTTTATCGATTTTAACAGTCATCTTGGACAATTGCAGCAATGTTTACCTAATGTTTACCTAAAATTTGAATAAGTATTGTAATTTTTACCTTTTATAATCTTTTGTTTGAATAATTTTCTTGGGAACAAAACTCAATTTTTATTAACTTATCAAGGTATAATAATTTTTACCCTAACTTTCAATTTGATCTACTTCTTTAGTTTCCTTCTTGTTTGATTCTAATTTTCATATCAGGTTGAACAAATCCTATTTGTTTTCATAATTAAATGCTTTTGATTTCTAGTTTATTCTTTTATTCATGATGGTTTGAATTATTATGTTCCTAATGCTTATTTACTACTGTAGAAAAGTTCATTTAGGCTTAGATTATGAGGAGAGGAGAATTTAGATTATATATTAATAATTCAATATAGAGATTTCGTTAGGTCGAGAGACCTACCAAATCTTACGAGGCACATAAAGAATATGTTTTTAATAAGTTTATAATTTTTAATTTTAAATAGGGATATTGGAATTGAAATAAAAATTAGGTCAAACTTGCCAGTTGGATAAATTAGAATTTTTGACTAGAAATCATAAGAGAATAAATAAAATTAATTGATAATCTGTGAAATCAAATCTTTAAAAAGTCTTTTAACTTATTTTTTAATGTTGTTACCTAGTCGAATGACAGCTATTTTTTCATCATCTATGTTAAAACTTAACATTCTACCCTTGCAGTATTGCAAGCGACGAAGATTGTTTTATTTGACATAACATTAAAAGTCAAGTGACTCGTTAGAAAAACACACTAGTTTTATTGATCAAACTTATAATTTTATCCTTTACCAAATTTTTTTAAAAAAAATTATAATTTAACCAAAATAAAAATAAATTTTCTTTTGAGTTTTTTTTTTCTTTTTTTAGTAACCGGGTGGAATCTAAAATGACTTAGGCCGACAAACACTCACTACCTACGAATATTAACCAATAAAATTTAACTTTAAAAGCTATATCATACTAAAAATAGAACCAAAATTGCATATAAAAAGTGAGGATCATAATGGAGAAAGGCAGAGGCAAGGATTAGCCAACCAACAAAAAAAAAAAAAAGATTAGAGTTTCGGACGAAGAGTAGTTGTGTCTGTGCAAATAGACACAAGGGAAAGTTTACATTTTTTTACGTAAGTAAAAGTCATTTCCATTCGTTTACACTTTCCTTCTGTGTTTATTTGCACAGACACAAAGGGTCAAATGGCTTTATTGAGACTATCGATCTTGTTATGTATGATTCTATGTGGCCCTTCCCTTTCAGGGGCTACTTCTCCTAAGAACATATTCATCCTCGCCGGTCAGAGCAACATGGCTGGTCGAGGTGGGGTTGAGAAAGATCGATCAGGCAACCTTGTGTGGGATGGGTATGTCCCACCCGAGGCTCAACCTGATCCATCCATCCTTCGATTGAACCCTGAGCGTCAATGGGAGGTAGCACGAGAGCCTGTCCACGAGGGAATTGACATAAACAAGACAGTTGGAGTTGGTTCAGCAATTGCATTTGCTCACCAGCTGCAGGCCAAAGGCGGGTCAAAGGTCGGTTCTGTAGGTTTAGTTCCTTGTGCTAGAGGTGGCACTCTGATCGAACAATGGGTAAAGAACCCTAGCAATACTAGTGCAACTTTTTACAAGAATTTCATTGAACGAATCCAAGCATCAGATCGAGAAGGTGGGGTGGTGCGTGCTCTTTTCTGGTTACAAGGGGAAAGTGATGCGGCCAGCAGGGACACTGCTAGTAGATACAAAAACAACCTGAAGAAGTTCTTCACCGACATTCGCAATGATATCAAGCCTCGATTTTTACCCATCATTGTTATAAAAATAGCCGGCTACGACACGTTTATAGAGCATGATACTCATGATTTGCCAACAGTAAGGGCAGCAGAAGATGCAGTTCAACGAGAGCTACTGAACATTGTGACCATTGACGCCTTGAAATTAGTGAACACTATCACCGGGGAAGGCTTTAACTTGGATCGTGGTCATTATAATGTCAAGACCGAGATTGCTTTGGGCAAATGGTTGGCTGACACCTACCTCTCTCACTATGGCCAATTGCTCTGATCCGATTGGTTTTCTATCTTTAATATCTTTTAACATTTTTATATTATCTATAAAAAAAATAATCTTTACACCCTCTTTCATACCTCTCTCATCTCTATTTCATCTCAACGTAATGAAAACTCGTATATAAATATAACTTTTAGTACAATATTTGTTCACTAAAAAGAAAAAAATATATAGTGTTCGGATTCTACAACATTTAGTGCCAAAAAATATATAAAAATTACTACCATACGGTAGTTTAAAAACTATTTTTTTAATCTAATATACTATATTTAGAGTCATTCGGTTCAATTTGACTAATTTTTTATTTTGATCGATTTTGTTGGATAGTTTGACTCTTTTGGTAATGTATAGACTTTCTAACTCAATAGTTATTCCCTCCCCTCCTTCCCTCCTACCAAGTTTTCTTATCCAATTTTAGTTTTAATTTTTAGAATTCATATACTTAGTCTCTACAAGGTTGTCATAATATCATCACTTACAAAATCTATAGTCTTTCATTTGAAAGTAAGCATGACACTAATAAATAACTTAGAAATGCTGAAACATTCACAATGTCATGTACTTATTGACAACATAAATCAATTAGTTCAAATATATATATCCTTGATCAAATATTCAAATTCTCACACCGGTATTGTTAAAAAAAAGTCATGCTTCCTTTTGTAATAATAAATCTACTTTCTTTCAATTTTAGAGGATAAATAGCAAATAATACAATCAAAGCAAAAAGAACTATAAAATATGATCTATTCACCGTGCTATAATTATAAATGACTTTAATTTGTTGAAGTATGATATTTATCCAATGACAGAGAAAAATGGTTTATATTTAAAATATTATTAGCACCCAAAAAATTAGATATTTTATAATGGAAAAGATATGTTTTAGTGTAATAAACGAAATATGTAAATTTGAAGTTAGCTCAATTCATTAAGGCACCTATCAATTACGTGCATTTTACTTGGCGGGTGAATATTTTGGATTTGGGGAAGAATTTCAAAGGGATATTCTTTCCCACATCAATGCTTTGGTTAACATGCCGTGTGGTAAGTTGAAACAAAATGCATTATTTATTTATTCATTGCGGTTTTATTTTTTTAATAAGGTGGTATTTTATTTTTAAAAGAATTATGCCATGTGATAAGTTTATCACATTTTTTAGTTGTTTTTTTTTTCTTTTTTTTTAGAAAAAAATGCACTGGATTTTTTTTTTAATACAGTGCATTAAAATACATTGGAAGTTGAAACAAAGAAAAAGATTGTATTATTTTTCTCAATCTACCACTTATTTGATAAATTTAAGTTTGAAACTTGATAGTCCAAAGTCTAAAAGGGTAAAAGATCAAAATTGATATTTGCCCTCCTTAAATTTGCAAGTAGCCTCTTCACCGTCCACGTGTACATCTCCTCATTTGATTTAGGGAGCGGAATCAAGGCGACTGAAACTGATAGAAAATTAACCATCGAGAATCGGAAGAGGAAGCACAGCGAGGCAGAGAAATGGCGTCGGTGGTGCGAGGGGTTCTGAAGTCGATCAAAGACAAAGGGATCGGCAATTTCTGGAGAGAGCTGAAGGAAGAAGGCTACTTGTATAATTTTCTTCTCTGTTATTCTTTTTCGATTCATGGTTTCTGTGAAATCTGAGGGTTTTTTACTTGATTAGAGTAGTCGAATTCGAATTCGCGTTCTAATTCGTGCCCTTTATTTCTTTTATGCTTAGTTAATGTAATGTGGCAAGGATTCTCTTTGGGTTCTGGAAAAGGCTGTTTTGATGTTCAATGATCATGAGTGTTTCTTTCCCAGTTTGAATGTTTCGGTCACGAAAAGCAGCGTAAAAATGTTACACGTCTCAGATTATGTGCTGTCCCCATAGTCTTAGAGTGTGCTATTTTGGATTGTTTTTGCAGATTTGTATTTGTGTAGATATGGAATGTGCTGGGTTAAAGGGAATTCGGAAATGATACATGCAAATTCACCTTTGATGACCTTCAATTTGTGGTGTTGCCTAAATTTTTTCCATTTTACGCCAACCATCAGCGGTTGATCTGGTTTACCTAAAAAAGTTGATATACCTGTGAAACTCAAATTGTACCTTTCAGCTGCGTGAACTGGCGTTTTTCATTTAGTACTTCTTCAATTTTAGATATGTGAGTACAGGCATGAGGATTTTTGGTTGTTTAAAGAGGTCTTCGTAAATGGAAGTTTGATTTTTTGCTTTCCTCGAAGAATTTGATTCACGGTTGAATGATGTGCTCAAAATACTTGGTCTGAGTACGTGCTGTCCTTGTTAATCAATCATTGGTTGTACTTTTTTGTTCATTTTGTAAAATGGGATATTGTATCCATCTTTTACCCTATATTAGAATTTGAACTCTGCTCATCTTTTTTCGTTTTAATCTTGCAGGAAATGCCTTGGCGATGGAAACCTATTGTAAGTTAAATTTGCTAGTACAATATTAGGAGCTTTCCTATACTTTGATTTATTCGTAACACCCCCCGCCCCTGCACACGCACGCACGCACGTATAAACACAAGTGGCCGTGCACATAGAAAAATAGTGGGCTTTCCTTGACATGTTGTTTGTGCTAGCATGAGAGGTCTACTTTGTACCTAGTAAGTATTGTTGATAGGGAATGTCTTAGAATCTATGATAAGGATTATGGCTCATGATGAGAACTTGAATGTTCTATGATTGGCTTAGTTTTGATATTCTGAGTAATAATAACAAGGACTTAACAAATTACAGGTTCAAGGTAGCCCTTTTTTTTATAAGCACCACTAAGATTTAATTTCTTTTTTTTGGCATGAAATAGGAACTTTTCATTGATCAGTGAGAAGTTACAATATCCTAGAAAGAGCTCATTTTTAGAGCATTGCATTACAAAGATGTCTTCAAAAATATTATATTCTCAAGTTAATGCATATATCCCCGACCAAAAAGTCGTGGGTTTGAATATCCAACCCCACATTGTGGAACTCAAAAAATATGTATTAAAAAATGTTATAGAGTTATTAAATGACTGCACCCAAAGAAGATACAATGATATTATAAGGATAACATCCAAAGTCATTAGATGAAGTTTACCTGCACCATGATGTTGCAAAAATTTTAATCAACACAAATCCATTTTCCCAAGAAGGCTGTTTGTCTTCAAAGACCCGTTGCTTTCTTTCCACCAGAATAATGCACAATGTTGCTTTGACCATGTTAATTCATAACAATTATCCTCGACTTTTCAACCTATGACTACATAACAGAGTGAAAGTATTGCTTTTAGTCCTGCTTTTTCAATTTTCACATAAAAAGCACCAACTCGTGCACAAATTAGTGGCATCTTTTTCATAAAATTTCAGCTGAAATTAAGTCCTTTCTGAGACACTAACCAGACCAAAATATTAACATTTCTAGGCCTTTTATACTTCCGCATTGCATCAACGAGATATTTAGGTAGAGGACCCTTGTCAATTCTGTAAACAAAGATTTAACTGAAAAGCCTACTGCATCCAGTGCTCAAATTCTTTTATCTTCACTTCTAATGACAAAAACTCCCTCAACTAATTGTAGAAAAGCAAAAAAATCTTCCACTTCCTCATCCCTAAGATTTCTTCTTGTCAAAAACTCTCCATGAGCTTGATTACTTGAATTTTCCCCAGAATTAAAAAACTAAAACATTATGCAATTTTATCAATTGATGGAATGAGAACGGAACTTAAGGCAGAACTTTTAGAAACTATTATAAAGGAGCAGCGTATCTGGTACCAGAAATGTAAATACAGTGGCTGAACTAGGGGGAGAATACACAAGTTTCTTTCACCGATGGGCTTCTAGCGTAGGAACTTTATTTCCTCTTTAGAGATAGAGGGTGGGAGGAACCTAATTTCAGAAGGGGACATAGTCAAGGAAATAGTGAAGTACTTCCCCAATCTGTATGCTGATGCAAAAGAACCACGTTTTACTCTTGACTACCTAAGTTGGTCCCCCATGTGAACGAACTGGAGTGAAAATCTTGAAATTTCTTTTCAGGAAGTGGAAATTTATAAGGTCATTGCTGATTTGGATTGTTTGAAGCCTCCCGGACAGGATGGTATGGCCAGTGAGTTTATGAAAAAAGCTTGGAACATTTTGAAGTCTGATTTGGTAGGGGTGTAAGATTGTTTTGAAAACAGAATTACAAACAACTGCATTAACAAGACCTATATTTGCCTTATTCCAAATAAAGGTAGAGCCACTAAGGTTAGTGATTTTGGATCTATTAGCCTAGTTACGTCTCTCTACAAAATCATCGTCAAGGTGCTTGCTGAGAGAATGAAATAGGTGCTGCCCCTTATTATAGATAATGCCCAAGTTGCGTTTGTTGAAGGTCGTCAAATCCTAGGTGCTATTTAGTGGCTGCAGAGGCTGTGGGTGACTTGAAGAATAAGAAAAGGAAAGGCTATCTACCAAGAGAATTTATAAGGAGACGCACCAAAAGAATCTGAACCGATCCCTTCAATCTTGGTGGAAGACTGCATAAACATCATCAGAGAGTGGAAAAAACTGAAATTTTTTGCAAAAAACTCCATCCATCAAACGATTGAACTTCAATAATATTTAAACTCTCGGCTCATCTTCTAGACCCAAAGCTTTGTATTTTGCAAAAATTTTAATGTAACCATCACCTAACTCCTTCCATTCGTATTGCAGCTCCAACTTTCTTCTAACCCAAGCCTTTTCGCAAGAAAGCACTTCCTTTTGCAATCTTACCAATTCCAGATTTAGAGGCTCAATCCATCTTTATAAGGCAATGTAAGAATTGGAAGGCTATCTCATTGAAGAGTCTGAGGAAGAAGGGGAGGTCGTCTCTATTGACAAGAACTCTAAAGAAAAAGCTCCCAAGAAATTTGCGGTTTAGCTTGAGCCTTTTCTTGAAAGGAGCTGCTATATCTCTAATTCTGAACGAAACAGCCTCAGAGGTGGATTCGATAGCTTCTGTTACTTGGTTGCAGAACAGAAGTCTTACCCTTTGCCTATCTTGGTTTTCCCCTTGGTGGTAATCAGAGAACAGTGTCTTTTTGGGATCCTTTTATTGACAAATTCAAACTCAAGCTAGACAAATAGGGAAGCCTTGAAAGTAGATAGATTCTTGCTCAATCCGTTCTCAAATAGTCTTTCAATATATTACTTTTCTTTGTTTTTTTTGATATCCTTGAGTGTCTGGGCTAGCTTGCGCGCACCTCGACTAATCTCATGAGACAACTGCCTGACCTTACTATATTTGGTTGCCAAGGTAACTAGTAGGATATTAAATCTTAGGTAGGTGGTTACCATGGTTTGAACCCATTCTCTCTAAGCCATTTGCTATTTACATTGGTCCTTATTGATCACTAGGCCACACTCTGATGATTATATTACTTTTCTTTGTTGAAAGCCCTTTGTAAGGTTATCAATTCCTTGGAAAAGATTGTAAGAGACTTTATGTCGAATGGAGGCACATATTGGCACACTAGTAACTTGGTCAAATGAGGACTTCCCTTCCTATTTGTCACGGGGAATGGGAGTGGGCTCCTTTGAACTCGGAAATACAACATTAGTTATAAAATGGTTTTGGAGGTTTGCGAACCAAATGCCCATTTGGAGGGCATCCCACTCCGTTTATCAATGCCTACCTCATCTTATTCCACTCCCTCTATTTATTACCAATAACTTGACTAAGGGTCCGTTTGGTAACGTTATCATTTCTTGTTTTTTCTTTTTTACTAAAGAAAAACATAATTGTATTCGGTAACCATTCATTGTTATTATTATTATTTTTCTTTTAAAAAGTGAGGTAACCATTAAATTTTAAATTCAAATAGTAAAAATTTTAAATATTCAAAATTTTGTATGTTGTTATTACTTTTTAATATTTATTATGCATTTTATAAGTTAAGAATGATTAGACAATTTTTTTTTATTAATGTTATGTAAAAAATTGGGAACAGGAACCCAAAACAAAAAGCTTGATTTCGTTGTTTTCGAAATTTCTGTACCATTAAAAATGAGGAATAAGAAATAATAGTTGCCAAATGCTTAGGTTTCTCGACAAAATTGGAAACAAGAAACAAGAAACAGGAACGTTACCAACCAAGCTCTAATATACCCTTACTAACCTACTAATATTCCTAGTTCTATCCTAATAGCATTTCTATCCATGCCTTGAGGTGCTAAAAAGTGCATTCTCAACCTATTAATCCATGTGTTAGTTTTTTCCTTGATTCAGATGATCTGTGCAATTTTTTTAATGGTTTTCATGATTATTTTGGAATATCCATCAACAATATAGCCATGAAGCCGTTATTTTTGGCATTTATGTTGACATTAATAATTTTTTTGGTCTCATTTAGACATTGAATAATTCCGTTTCCTTGCAAATTATGCATTTTATTGGTTTAGAACAGAAATCTTTATCATCTCGAATTAATAGCAACCTTTATCATCTCGAATTAATAGCAACCTTTATCATCTCTTATTTTGCTTATTCAGGCAAACCAAAATCCATAACATTGGTGCAACACTTGTGGGTATTGATAAATTTGGTAATAAATATTACCAGAGGGTTGATGAACAGACTCAATATGGTATTTTTTTTTTCCGTATAATTATGTTTAGTATGAGTTTCATATAATTTATATACAGAGACATACCAATCATTGCTTAAGAAATATTAATCCGAATGATGTATAATTCATAGTCAACATATACAATAGTTGGTTAAGAAACTTACCATATTATCCTCATCTTTGTCTGGTAGATTAAGTTGCATATATGTTTTAAACAAATTATAATTAAGAATTTTTACTCTTCCTTTTAAAAACTTTTCCATCATATTTAATATTGTTAAAATAATACGCATGTCAATTCAAACAGATTGATTATATTTCTTGTTACAAAGTGATGCAGTAGTTCTACATTTCCTTGCATTGCTCGCTTTACTAGTTTCCCAATTCCTGCTAATGATATCTCGCTGTTAAGAAATTCTACAAAAGCTTACTGGAGCAAAATTTTTTTCCTTTGGAAGTAAATGAAAGGAACTCACATATGTAGGATGACGCATTTATATCTTGTTTACCAATTTCACACATTTTCTTGTTCCATGTTCACCAAAGAGTTTGTGAACATTATTTGAACTCTTAATAACTCTTAAATATTTTTGTAATTATTAGTTCTCTACCCTTTTCTTTTATGTTTGGGGAAATCTGAGCCAGTGAATCTGACATTTCTGTAGGAAGACACAGGTGGGTTGAATATGCAGAAAAGGGTCGATATAATGCTTCTCAGGTACCACCCGAATGGCATGGTTGGCTCCACCATGTAACTGATCACACAGGAGACGAGGTAAGTCCCCCTACCAAGGTTCCAATGATTTTGAAAGTTCCAATTTGATTCCTGTTTGGTTTTAATTTGGTCCCTGTGGTTCTAAAAGTTCTAATTTGATTCCATGGTTTGTTTAGACCTCTGAACTATAGTGATCCATTTTGAACTTTTAAAACCATGAGATCAAATTGAAACTAAGTCTAAACCATATGGATCAAATCGAATCTTCTATATGATGATGAAATTGAAAATCGGCCCAAGTCCTATGGGTCAAATCTGTAATTGACCAGAATAATAATAAATAATAATAATAATAAAAGGAAAAACGTTATCACCTTGGCATGTGGTGATTAATAAGAAAAATATTTTGCAGCTTCTGATGTTGAAACCTAGTAGATATGGAATAGAGCACAGGGAGAATTTCTCTGGGGAAGGTGACGAATTTATCTACCACTCCAAGGGACATGCCCTTAATCCTGGACAGAGAGATTGGACTCGATACCAGTCGTGGCAACCAACCAAGTCCAAGTAATTTGTCTTTCTCCCCTTCTCCTCCTTGGGATATTTGGTTGTCTTGTTTCTGAATAAGCCACTTGTTACCTACGCAACCTCTGAGTTCTTTTCAATATGTTCACTACATAACACACATGACGAGGAATTTTCTGCATCAGTTTCTGATTTTCAAATTTTAGCAAATTCATTGTTGCGGCCATCTCTGCCAATCTCTTTTCTTCAATGCAATTATTTGGTTGGTTGTCGGGAATATTATTAGAATATTAAGGGCATATTGGTAATTAGATTAGTATCTGTTTTGGGGAGTGTGGAGAGGATCAAGGTATAATAATACTACATTGGTTTAGTTAGTGTAGGTTCGAGAGTGCCTAGGAGAGGGAAGGTCTAAGTACGTTGATTTTTTTTTTTTTCGAGTCATCGTAGTTCTTTATCTTTTATATTTTAATATTATTTCAGTTCTTTTGTTTTTTTTTTCCTATCAAAATAGTACTAGAGTACAATTTTTGTTATGGAGTTGGGGGATGTAAAGAAGAATTTGCGTGAAGTGCAGGATTAATAAGCTTTTGCGCGTAGAGACTATTGACGAGATGCTAAAATGAGCTCGTTGTCGAAGATCTCCACGAGTACCCTAATAAGAAATCTCTATCTCAGAATGTCTAGGACCTCAAAACTTTGCTTAGTTCCACCATCACTAATTATCATATAAACACCCAATGAATTTAAAAGGAAAAAAAAATGAATTAAACACGTTTGTGTTTATGTTTGAGGACACTTGTTTGGATAATTATCTCATGAGAAAGCCGACAAGTCTTTAGAAGCCAATTGGAATCACTTTAATTAATGTTCCAAATATTGAATCATAACACTGTTCGACAAATGTAGTTGTTTGAAAGTATTAAAATTTAAAAAAACAAAAAAACAAAAAAAAGGTAGTTTGAAACTTCTGACTTTAACCACCTAGCTGAAGACGACCTATAAAGTTGCTACTTTTTCATATTTATTCTATTTTAATTCTTATATTTAGAAAAATAAGCAACTTTGCTATCTAAATTTCATAAAAATTACTTTGTCTTTGCCATTAAATTTCTGCAAATTTTATATATTTTAAATACTCAAACTGATTAAGGCATATCTCTTTTCAGAAGATTGCGAGTTCATCATACTCTATGTTATACTAAAAAAAAAAGTCTTAATAAAGGAATAAATTTTTATCAATTAGACTATTATGAATAATTATAGTTAAATTATAAACTTAATCCTTGAACTTTTAACATTGAACCATCACATTAAAAATGTCTAAATATGAAAAGATTGAATATAAAAAGCTTTGTTAATTTATTTCTAAAACTTAACTATAAAATTTATGGACAATTTCAAAGTTTTGGAATTTCAATAGTGTACAACATTTTTCACTTCTACCATTTAAGTTTGTTGATCTTATCTGATGATCCACCTTTGGCTTGCTGATCATTGTCGTGAGATCTTGATCTTTTTTTTTATTAGATGATTTTAATAAATATATATGTTTTATTGATATTTGGGTTTCGTAACCCGCTCTCTTCTACTTTTTTCTACAAAAAAAATGTGTTTTCTCCGCTTAGTGTCTTTCTTCCTTCTTTTTTTCTAAAGTGTTAAACGCATGTACCAATCCCTTATAAGATATTTTGAAATACTTTATAATTGAAAAAAATATACATCATAAATAATTTGTTACTATTTTTTTTTTCTAAATTTTGAGGTGTGGTTAGAATTATTTAATTTAGTACTTATAAAAAAAATTAATTATTCAATATAAATTAATAAATTTATTATTAATTTTAATATATGATCGCGTAAATTGGAAATATTTGTGGGGCACGTGATAAGAGACCAGTAATAGAATAAAAGTTAAGAGGGCTCGGGCTATATCCACACTGGACCTGGCTAAATCTGCCACTGTTTGTATTCATTTTTATAGAATTAATTTTAAATATTTTATATACTTACAATATATTAATTAATGAACGAGTCAAAGTCAATTCCAAGAAATATGTTTAAATTAATTGATTATATAATCCATAATAGTTAGTTATAGTTATTGAGAAATGAATTTTCATATTAATGAATTTAATTAAAAAGAAACTAAAAAAATAGCACAAAAGGAATATATATTTTTATATATAGCATTAGGTTTAAACAACAATGACATAAATTATAAACTTATACAATTACACTGAGTCCAACCAAAAATCACTTTTGTGTCATTTAAAAAAAATAATGATATTTTTATAAATACATATTTGCTTTTGTTACATGATTTAAACTATTATTTTTTCATCTCTTTTCAAAAAAAAAAAAAAAACTATTATTTCTTCATGATTGTGTTGTGACCATAATTAAAGGAATGTCATAAATGTGGCTAACACAAACTCCATTTAGTCTACTTAATAATGTTTTTTTAGTACATATAAGATTGAATCTTAGACCTGACAAAAATATCTACAAATTCTTGTTTAGCAATTTACGGATTCTCTGGGCTTGATTTTTTTTAATAGGTTTTAAATTTCACAGACACATAAATTTATCTGTTAAATGGTTTGCTAATGCTCAAGAAATATTAGTTTTTAATTTGTGGGAATTCACCATCAATAGGGAATAAACCAAGACAATTAGATTAAAGAAAACTAAAAGGGATTTGTAGGGTTTGTTAATGACAACGATATCTCTATAATAGTATGATATATTGTCCACTTTGAACATAATTCTCATAACTTTTTACTTTATTTTCACCAACCTCATACCAATTGAGATAATTTTCTTCATCTATATACCATGAATCATCCATTTCCCTGGTCAAACATTTATCATCTTGTAAGTTCAATTAGGGACAGAAATGCTTAACAACATATCATTTCTACTGATTCACCCAATAACCTTTTGGTTAGGATAGATATTTTAACCAATTGAGTTATGCTTAAGATGATAATAATTGTGTATCTTCTTAGTTCGTCTTCAGATTCAAATAATTATTAGAAAAATAAAAATTTTGAAGCATTCGCTCTAACTTATTCTTCACAAACATTTCGAATTAAAAAAAAATCATATATAAAGTAAGATAGAATTCAATGTGTATCAATATATTGACATGAAGATGAAGCCGTGACAATTAGTTGAGGCAACTATTGGGTAGTGGGAGTATTTGACAATAAAGTGACTAAAATGATTATCTTTTTTTGAACTTAAGAACTAAAGTAAATATTTCGAAAGTCTAGAGACAATAAAACAAACTATACAATTTAGCGATATTGTATCGTGGCTTCAAATATTATAGCATATTACATATCCATATTCAATCTCAACCATAAGGTCTAGAGCTCTATATGGAAAATCTTGACAATTGGTATCATAGAAACAAATGCAAAACATTTATTTTTCTAAGCACTCTTTGAAGCAAACTAATATAAATGCTTCATCGAGTGCCTCTTGTCTTTATCTGATTCAAGAATTTCTCAAACGATTATTAAGGAACTTCTAAAATTGTTTTTAATGGGCTAAAAGCACAATTATTCCTATTCTTTTGAAGGTTTCCGAGCTTATAAAATAAAAGTAATATTCTCAAACAAAATTCATTGAAGAAATATTCTGTTCTTGTACACCTTTGAATTTTCAATGACATCAAAGGGCCTCTGCTCAAACTTCATAATATTATAGCAACAATTATGATATATACAATCAATTTATATCGATTTTGTTCGAGAATATTTATTTTTCTATGGTTGTTTTGAACATTATTGTCAGAGTTGATTCACTCAAATGCCAGCCTTTGTGTGCCAACTAATGAAGCATACTGACCTTTCTGAGCCAGAAGTTCGAAATGAGTTCCCAGCTCAACAATTTTCCCATCACAACAATATGCAATTTGGTGAGCATTTTGGACCGTGCTCAACCGATGTGCGATCACCAATGTCGTCCTTCCCCTCATTAGATGGTTCAGAGCGTCCTGAACCAGTCGCTCACTGACTGCATCGAGTGCACTGGTCGCCTAAAGAAAAGATAAAACACTATTGTATCAGTCCAAGATCTCGATAAATTCCCAGATCGATAAACTACAAGACGCTGGTACCAAGTCATGAAGGAAAATACAAATTCCAACAACACTTGCCTCATCAAGTATAAGGATTGGAGCATTCTTGAGCAAGGCTCTCGCAATAGCAATTCTCTACAAATGATACAAGTTAAACGTCAGTCTATCCTCTCCCTCCCTCTCTCTCTCTTCTCACACGCTTCTTGAGACATCTTTGTTACCGTACCTGTCTCTGGCCACCACTTAGAAGGCCTCCACGTTCACCGACCGGCGTGTCATAGCCCTTCCAAGAACGAGACAGTCCATGTTAATAGCAAAATAGGGGCCAGCAGAAAAAAACATGGACTATCTAGAAAATAAAAAACAAACCTGAGGAAGTGTAACAATGAAATCATGGGCGTTTGCAGCTTTGGCTGCCTTTATCACCTCATCCTTTGTTACATTATCATCTGGAAGACCATATGCAATATTCTCCCCAACAGACACCGAAAAAAGAACGGGTTCCTGTATCGTCATCTTATTAGTTTTCATTGTTTCTTTTCCTCTTTCGTAAACAAGAAACAATTTTCATTAGCAATTTCCTAGATATCAGTCTCTACTAACAAAACAGAAAACCAAAAAACATAACACTTAAGCTTCTCAAATCTGCTGCAAATCTAAAAAGAACAAACAGTCTCATAAACATGGGTAAAAAAGCCTATAATGAATTTTGAAGCAGGATCTGCCTTATTCATTCAAGGTAAAAGAATAAACAGTCTAAAAAAAATGGGTAAGAAAGCCTCTACGTTTCAATCAAGAAAGCCAAACTGAAAACCAAAACATTTGGGAAAATCCTATAAAGAATTTGAAGCAGCATCTGCCTTATTCACTCAAGGTAAGTAGTATGGTTAGTGTTCAGAGTAGGTGTAGGCCAAGATATTACTTGATTCACAATCGAAACAGCTCGAGCCCATTCTCTCTTATCAAATGCTCGAATATCCTCGCTGGAAACTTTTATCTGACCTTGCTTTGGCTGTAAAATGTGCATATTATCATCCAATCCCTATAAAATATCAACATTTGTGGATATAGAAGGAAAAGCTTACCTCATAAAAACGTGACAATAGCTGTACTATTGTACTCTTTCCTGCTCCACTAGGACCAACTAAAGCCGTTATGGTCCCGCATTTAAGGGTTAAATTCAAACCATTAAGAACATTAATGTCCGGTCTCAAAGGATAAGAAAAGCTCACATCTGCATGATAAAAATAGACACAAATTGAGTTAGGAAGCTATACTAGACACACTCTCAATTTGTAATTCTTCCAAGTGTCTATACAAAAAATGTTTTATTTTAAAAAGTCATCCAAAACACACTTCATCTTATAGGATGACCTCCTGACCCCACCCCACAAAATTTGATTGTCATGGCGTTTTCAGAGAGAAGATATTGAGAACTGCAAGATATTTACCTTCGAGACAAATATCACCGGACCAAGCAAGATTGATAATATTGCTAGAAGATTTGAGGGCCGCCATGTACTGCGTTTTCACAAATCGACTACTTTCACCTGTATCATCACTAGAGAATAACAACTTATATTTTTCATTGGGGAATTCTTTTTGCTGCATCTCTTTTTCCAACCCATATGCAAGTGCTTCATCAACTTCTTCTTTTAAAACAGTATTAATTCTCTCAACAGCAGCAAAAGTTCGACGGAGATCTCCAAATGTATTTACTAATCCTTGAACCTGAATTAAAGTCATTAGATGTGTCAGTAATGAAATAATGAGATACTGAGAAAGGGTAACCAAAGAGAACCAGGACTCACAGCAAATGTTAGAGTAAAAGTATATCCAATAAAAGAAGCCATGGTTCCAACAGAAAGTTCGCCCTGCAAGGATATAATACGAATATTTAGGAAGGGGACAGTCAAGACACAAAATATTCTTTTTCCAAGAAGGAAACACAACTTTTATTGATGGAGAGAAAAGTTACAAATGAATGAAGTTTAAAAATTGGAATAAAAAAATGACATATTACCACAAAGTTCAACAATACAGAATATGGAGAACACAACCCTCTCTAGAAGAAACCACTCATTCATAGAAAAGGTTTTATTATTATTATTATTACTATTATTATTATTATTACTTTGCCAAAAAAAAAAATAATAATAATAATAAAAGGAAAAAATCAAAATAATAATTTATGACAAATTGTGTACAAACGAACTATGATTATGGTCTGTTATAACTTATAATTGCACCCACGGATTGTAAAACTTAAATCTTCAAACTTAATCATTTCTGGATTATAACTCGAACCCCCTTTTTTCTGGATCCATCTCACAGCATAAGTGTACAAATTGAACCCTTTCATTATCCTCCATTTTTTAATGTGAGACAGAAAGTCTCAATTTCTCTAAAAAAAACATCTCTTTAAAAAATCTATTTCTCTCTCTAAAAGAAAGTGTCGTTCTCTCCCTACCACAATCTTCTCCCTAAAAAGGTCTATCTTTCTCTCTCTGAATCGCTCCTTCATCTAAAGAAACAAGAAAACCCCAACATATCACTATACTCAATAAACATTTTAAATTGCTCATAAAAAGAAGTGAATGCAAAGTTTGGAAATTACCGCTCTCACTTTGTCTCCTCCAAGCCAATATAACATCATAAGAGAAACATAAACAGCGACTCTAGTTAAAGATTCATTCAGAGATTTAAAAGTCCCAAGTGATATGCCACTACGCTCATATGCAATAACCTGCCAAAATTTAAGAAAAAAAAAGGAAAAAAAAATATTATATTGCTCTAAGATTTATCTGAAGTTAGCTTTACAGTTCCCAATAATATCTTACCTGGTGACCAAAAGTGAACATTTGACGCTTTTCGCCACCAAAGGATCTCACCTGTAATAATGTCTCTGTATGTTAACAAGAGCATAACCAAAAAATTCTATAGGTCTGGTATATCAAATTTAATGATAATACATGCAACAGAGTATGTTGAACTCACAGTACGAATTGCAGAGAATGTCTCTGTTGCACAATCAGCCATGGATGCTTGAGCTAATCCATGAGCTTTAAACACAGGAATGGTTGAACGCTTGTACACAGCTTGAGAGAAACGAGAGTCAGCATTGAAAATAAAGAAACAGAAAACATGTAAATTGGTGTAGCTTATAGCTTTCGGTTATAATTGTATCTTGTCCTGCTTGTCGTTTATTTTTCCAGATACACTGGCTGTTAATTTGGTTACCTAAGTAGAAGATGTTTGTTAGTTACTTGTATTTAGGATAGGTTTTTCCTTTTACAGTTTATAGACATGTAGACACTTGCGTGTCTGGTCCAATTTTCGTGCACCTTAACTAATCTCACAGGACAACTACCTATCCTACTACATTTGATTACTAAGAAAAGGGGTAAGATATTAACCTTACGTAAGTAGCCACCATGGTTTGAATCCATTCCTTCCAAGCCCTTTACTATTTTCATTACCCGGCCACTAGGCCAACATAGGGGTGTAGCGACGTTCAGATTGGATTCAAGAGATAAAGAAGTTGTTCGTTAGTTACTTATATTTAAGATAGATTTTTCTTTTAATAGTCTGCGAGTGTACGGGCTAGTTTTCGTGCACCTTAACTAATCTTACAAGACAACTACCTATCTTACTACATTTGATTGCTAAAGGGAACTTGTAGGATATTAAATCTTAGGTAGGTGCCAATCATGACTTGAATTCATTCCTTCAAAGCTCTGTACTTTATTCATTGTCCAATGAGACCACTAGGCCAACCTAGGGGTGTAGACACATCCAGATTGGATTCATGAGATAAAGAAAGAACGTGACAGCAGGAAAAGAGAACACACTTTCTCCAATCTGGATGCCCCTTAAGAAAGAGGACTAAAACCACATGGAAAAGTAAACAAAGGGCAATGCAATTTTGCCATTGTTAGAGTATTGGAGAGTAATGCAATTTGAAGGAATATACAATCAAACTAGAGCGCCAGGCTTCAAAGACTAGCATATTCGTTTAGCATAAAAATGTGTTCCAAGGAAGAAGAAAGGAAGGGGAAGAGTTTTAATCTATATAAATGCTGTAAAGAAAAATAGCAAGGAACCTCTGAAAGAAGCTAGCTAAACCGATAAACTTACCGACTGAAAAAGAAACAGTAAGCATCAGCAGACCAAGAATAGGTGCGAGCTGGGGGGACAATGCAAATAATATACATATTGTTCCAATCACCTGTAGAAACAAGACATGAGAGGCACAAGATCCGACTATCATTAATGGATATCAAAATAAAAATAACAAACTATGAAACCTATGAAAAAGAAAGGCACAAGGTAAAGGTTCGTATATAGGAAATTATATTCGACCACATACTAACTTTATTCAGCAACTAGAAACCTTAGTCACATTTTTCAACAATGTAGTTATTCCATGGAAGGTAGAAAGTAAACAAAAGATGGGACACAAAATCCAACCACATTGAAATAATCAATGAGAAAACAAGTTCAGTGGAAAAAACATTATATTTCGATCAGCAACAGTGGTAAAAATCTATATGCTCAAATGCAGGCAACACAAAGCTCACTTGTACTTGGTGAAGAGTTGCTTGCCTCAGAAAACGCTCTGAATCCACGGTCCCTTGAAACATTCTCACTCACCACATCCTTAAGAGAGCCCAAGTCAGAAGTTAACAATCCAGTAATTTCACCAACCTTGAAAGGCAAAGTCCAAGTCAATTCAATTGAAATATCACATTAAGAAATTAACATTTCCAATAGAGATACGTAAATGAGATAATAAAATAGAACGAAGAATGAGAGAAAAGAAAAGAAAATAATTTCTAACCATCCTGGTACCATCGGATCTGGTTTCTTTTAAATGAATTGGTTCTTGCAATACCTTCCTCTATTTGTCACTCCATTTGGAAGACTCAATTTCCCAAGAAAATTAGTGTTTATTTTGCCACTATTTAAGGCACTTTGAACACGAATGACAAGATCCAAGCTAGAAATTCTTAATGGTCTTTTCCCCGTAATTGGTGCAGTCTCTACAAGAACAATGGAGAACATCTTTTCCTTTGTTGTTTTTTACTGCCAAAATTTGGCATAAGCTATAAGGCATCGTCTGAAAGTTTATTTCCCAAGGATGGTGAGTGTCTTTCTATTGATCAAGTTCAATCACCAATCATCCTTTGTATTTTGTAAACCAAAAATTTTAAGGTTATATGTAGTTATGGCGGCCTTGTGAATTATCTGGTTGAAAAAGAAACGGAAGCAACTTCTCAAAGGTTGAGAAAGTTCTGCATGATGTTTGAGATAATGATGTTTTTATGGCATCGTAATGCTACACCATGAGTTTAGTAACCATTTACCTCTACAATTGGAGCCAACTGGGGAGTCTTTTAATAACAGACGAGCCTTGCCACTTTTGTTATTCACTCAATGATGCCATCTACGCGGTTTAGTCTAAGGCATGGCTCAACACCTAAGGACTCCATCTACATGTTAAGTAAGGATATGGCTCTGGTACCACTTGTTAGGATAATATACTTCTCCCAATTTCCACAATGATTTGACACCTAAGGAGTTATTAGAAACATCTCATACCAATAGAGATGTTATTATTTACCTATCCAAAATATTCTCAATTTTCAACCAATGTAGGACTATGGATGATCACATCCCTAACAAAGGGGTCGGGGGCGGGGGCCAAAGAAGAACAAGATCTATGTGAGAGGAGGATATGGGGGAAAGAGGACCCAATTGGGATTAGGACAATTAATATGATTCTTTGGTTATAGCAACTGTCCACTAAACCTGATTATACACATTGAAACCAGTATGACAACTTGTTATGAAGGTGCCTAAAATAGACAGTTCTTTTTTCTTTTTCTTTTTTACTGCAGTAGATTAGGAATAAGTGGTTCAATATACATACCTTGTATCTGTCAAAAAACTCCACCTGAAAAGGAAAAGAGAGAATACAAATCAGAAGGCCAACATTTTACATAATTACTTGGATTGGAAAAGCTGCAAAATAATGACAAAATAATGTTTATGACACTGCAAGACTGTAAAATCCACAAAGGAAAGGGATTTTACCTTCTGAATTAGCAACCTTCCAAAAATTTGGGCTCTTAATCTTGCCATAACCTTCTCCCATATGAAATTCATGTTTGTCACGAATAAAACCGTCAATATTGGCTCCAATGCATACAAAATTCCAACCGTACTCAGCAGCCTCCACAAAGACCCAGATTTTGCACCTATAAGTACCTCAAAAAATCTTCCTACAAAACCAACCCATGAAACTTTCAGCATTGAAATTAGAACTATGTAATTGAAGCACTCATACCACTTAGAACCTTATGTGAATTTCATCATCCTCTTCTTTTCCTTCTTTCTTTTTTTTTCTTTTTTCTTTTTTCCTTTTTTCATTTTTCGAAAAAAGTTCAATTTTTAACCTGTGCTAGGTGGGTGAGTAAATTATTAACCTAAAACTTTCAACTCCATCAATGGAATAAATTCTACAATTAATATCCTCAATAGTTTTTTTTTTCTTTTATGACAAAAAAAAAAAAAGACAACCAAAGCCCATAGGGACGAGAGGTCCCTAAGCCTAAAAAGGAGGCAAATAAAAGTCTTCCAATTTCTGACATGAGACTATTTCTGTGTTATGTTCTTATGGTTGACTCTTTTAATTGTTAATTACTTATAATTAGTTGGATTTCAACATTTTATTGCTAAATTCAATCGTTTAACACACATACTTGATTTCGTGGCAATACTCCAAGTCTATTCAAGATTGGGTTTGGACATCTCTTTGCCACGATTATCGGTGCTTTGTTAGTTAAATTTTGTACAGCATATAAGTTGATTTATGGGTAAATTTCAAATTTAGCTTTCCAGATACATTAATTGCAATCCGGAGAGGGTACAATTGGTGCCTACCAGAGGGAAAAAAAGTTCAAAAATGGTGCCTACCAGAGAAGAAGGGCATGGAGAGGGTACAAGTGGTGCAGCTGATAAGAGTGAGAAAAGAAGCCACAATCCGGAGGTTGTCCTTCCTCAAAAGCCGCCATAGAAGCCCCCAATTCAAAACGCGAAGTACCCGAACCTGGGAATCCGAATCCGAATCCGAAGCGCCGTCGAGCTTTGGGTCGGGGTCGGTGGCAATGGGGTCGGAGGCAGGCCCGGTAACATAGGCGAAAGTAGCATTGGAATTGGAATTGGCACTGCTGAAGCTTATTGCTGGCTTCTTAAATCCATGAATGGAGGAGACAGAAAGCAGAGGAGACGGCGGCCAGAGAGCGGAATTGGGGCTGCGATTGCGGTGGCGCGTGGGCTTAAGAGTGAAAGGGAGAGAGAGAATGGCAGTAGACATTGAAGAAAGCTGGAGAATTACGAGAGACAACAACACAAAGAAAGAGAGAGCTTACAAGGGATAATAGGCCTAAGGCCTACTAGTGCGGAATCATGCTTCTTTTCTTTTTCTTAGAATATTAGACGAGTCGCATGATGCTCAATTTTCACGACATTTTCGTATATTTATAGGTTTGACATACGTTCATATTACTTCTCTAGTCTTCCGATTAGCGTGAAAAATGTTGATTTTAAATTTCATCATTTAAAATCCAATAAATTATTTTAAATTTTTATCTTAGGACGAGAATGATTTGATTTCAAATCAATTTTACTAATTTGGATTTTTTCGAAGTATAATGCATGATGTGGTGGGAGATCGAACTCACAACCTCTTGGTTGTAATATATGTCAATTATCGTTAGTTATGCTTACTTCGACGATTTATGGATTGAGTTTAATTACACGAACCAACATTTTCCATAATATGAAGGTTAACTATTTAAACAAAACATCTAAGCATGTGAATATAAAGAATGGACTAATTTAGCCATTTTAATATAAAACATTTTTTATATATATTGAATGCTTCATACAACTTAAAAGAGGTATTTTCTTATGTAAAATAAATAAATAATTAAAAAATAAACTTGAAAGGAGGAAAGTAATTTTGATTCCCTATCAAATCAAAATTTCACGGGAGGTAATGTTTTGTCTAATGGACAAAATTATTCCTTTAGAAATTTTAATCAACAATAGCACAAAGCTTCATACAATTATTATAAATTTAATTTCTACACTTCATTTTAAAAAAACAAATCTATCATATTTCTCAAAAAAAAAAAATCTATCATATTCATTGAATCTATTTGATTTAGTGAGATAGAATGTTACCACAACATATTTTTATATATTTATAGGTTCGATATAAGGATGAATTGACATTTTTATCATTAATAAAAAATTGACGAAATATAAAAAAAAATTCAAATAAAATAACATTAATATTAATATTTTTTAACTCACTTAAAAATAGTAAAATGCTTATTTATTAATTTGAATATTTGATGTGAATTTTTTTATTTTTTTATTTTTCAAAAAATATCTATCTATATTTTCATAAATTGAGACTTTGATTGTTTCCATCAACATCAACATTTTCGACTTTATAAATTTTTAGTAATTATATTCTCATTCTAATTACAAACAGTTTTAGCCAAAAAAAACATCAATATTTCAAATTTCGATACCATAAAATTCTAGTAAATGGTATAACATATTCATTCCGATTGATTTTCCATTCCTTTATTTGTATGGTTGTGGGAAGAAAGTTAGGCAGAATACAGAAAATGCATGAGAAATGCTCTGCACAGTAGTTGGGCAAAGGCCCTTTCATTAAATAGAAAAAAAGAGTACATATGGAGTCAGTACATTGGGAAAAAAATAAAACCAGCTAAAGCAAGAGAATAAGGGTGAAATTGGTATTTAGAAAGAACAAACCTGACAGGGAGTTGTTTGCTGGCAACTCGTTGAATAGAATGATGGTCAATTTCGATATGTTTTGTATGATGCATCATCAGATTTGCCATCGTATGTTGGACTCATATTATCACACAGAAGTAACAGATGAGGAAGTAGATGAATACTTATCTCCCGAAGAACTAATTGAATCCAATATGAGATCTGTCATGGCATTGGACGATCCCCTATATTCGGACTCTACACTTATTGAGAAAACTTTTTGTTAGAGTATTAGTATATGTAGAACACATATTAATACAATTATTATTGGACTATTTGATGGGCCAACTAAAGTGATATGTAAATAATATTGAGTATGAATTTTATTTAGGTGATACCCATTTATTCTTATTGACTTAACAAGGATCGAGGAAGAGTCTATAAATAGAATACAAGGGTTATGAAGAATAAAACCAGCTCATGAAGGTTCTATTTAGTTGCTGCCATACATTGTATTGTTGGCTTACTTGTGTAGAGTTGCCATTGATGAATTGTGTCGGGCACGGTACGGTACCATCTATGAAGTTTTTTTTAATACAACAAGTGAGAGTTAGGAGAGTTAAACTCATAATCTATTGATCATAGACATGTGTCAATTACCGTTGAGCTAAACTCATGTTGATGGTACCATTGATGAAGTTATTCATTCCATAGGCAATAATGACATTCAACAATTTGGTTCTTAAGGCAGTTGGTTTCGTTGATGGAAAAAGGTTGGACAAGGGGAGGAAATATACATGTGGTAGTATTTTGGGTTGTGAATAGTACTTGGGGATTGAAAGTGTTTTTGGGAGCGATTTTGGCATGACCAAAATCATTTTTGCCATTATCAAAATCACTTTCATTTTTTATTGATAATGTTCGGCAAATTAAAAAATTGATTTTAGGAAAGTTTAAAATCACTCTAAATTGATTTTTAAGGTATCATTTTGATGATGATTTTGAAAAATCAATTATACATTAATTTATTTTTATCAAAATCACTAATTTTACCATCACTTCCAAATACACCGTAAGAATTTAAGGAAATTGACTAATCACGGCCAACCGCCTGAACCTACCAATTCCCTCTAAGCTCTTTACTATTTACAATTGTCCTTATTGACTACTAGACCATCCCATGATGATTGAGTCGAGAGATATTTGAGGTAGAGTAATTTGAGGACTTGAAATATTTGGAGCTGGTTGTCGTGAGTTACTCACACAACGTCGTGGGAGTAATGACTATAGGTAACGGAATCACTAGTTGTTATGAGCTACTTTAATGGAGTTTCCGAGTTATTTTCATAACTGAGTTGTTTTTCTTTTCAAGTTTGTAGTTCGATCATTTTGTTTGTATTTTTGGTTTGTTCTTGGTTTTATACGGTTATTTTTCTGGTTCGGTTTTCTTCCTGTTGTACCTTTTTGCCATATACCTTAATTTTGCAAAAAAAGAAAAAAAAATGTTAATGTGCCTTAAAAACAAAAAAGTAAATATATATGTGTCTAAAAAAAGTAAATATATATATATATATATATATATATATATATTAAAAGGAAAAAAAAAGAAAGGAGAAAAATGCCCACTAGGCTAGGATTTGGGGTATCATCTCTTAAATAATTATTTTTTAAAAACAAATGACAAAATTAGGGTAGGTTTCAAAGTAATTACATAAATAGGGTAGATAAATCGCAGGGGTGGCCTGCGATTTGACTAAAGTCGAAGCCGTTGTCCGCGATTTCGCTAAAGTCGCAACCATTAACTGCGACTTCTCCCTGATGTGGTTCCAGTGGAACCACGACTTTACTGTCTGGTCTTTTGTTCTTTTTTTTTTTTTGTTTTTTTTAATTTTGAGTTTGGAAGTTTCCCTTTGTTTTTTCAAGAATTTGGAAGTGCAGCCACTTCTTTTGGAATTTTATTTTATTTTTATTTTTTATTTTTAAATTTGGAAGTTCCCTTTTTGTTTTCCCTCTTTTATTATCTTTTATTATATTGAATTTTGAAGTCAGACACTTCCTTTGTTCTTCTTCTTTTTTTTTTAATTTAGAAGTGGCAGTCCGACTTCCCATCAATATTTCTTTTTATTTGTTTTAAATTTTATTTTAAAAAATCACAATTTAAGAAAAAGACTAAATTGTATAATATGAATTTTCTCTATATTCATCTATGAATTACCTATAACATGATGACATCTTATGCAATAATTTAAAATAAAATAATTATAAAACAAACAAAACCCTAAATTCATATAGTTTATACCTTGACTTTTATGTTTTTATTAATTTAATATTTTTTATCGATTTAGTTTATATTAAATTTAAATGTTATTTTATAGAACATACGAACATGAAGCACAAGAAGCTAAATCACATTTTAATAATCGAATTGGTTTTGATCTAATTTTAAACTTTCAGAATTTAACATTTTAATCAAAATTTAAAATATAATAACAAAATAATAAAAAATTTAATCACATCTTAATTAAATTTCGCAATATTAATAAAATAACAATATATAAATTAAAATATAAATAAAATAATTCTTTCAAAAATAAAAAAATAAAAAAATAAAAAGGTGAAAGTTGCGTACAATGTAGGCGACTTCCGCCTAGTCACCTACCACGTCAAATATACACGTTTGCACGAAAATCACAGACATTGTACGCGAGTTTTGACTTTTATTTTGACCTAACCTATTTTTGTCAATAGTTTTGAAAACGATATAGATTCTATTTATTTAAATTACATTTATTTTGTAGTTATTTTTAAACTAACATTATTATTTTTCTAATTTATTTTTAGAACTACGTTGTTTTAAAACTTTGTCCATCTACAGTTTCCAGTCCCAATTCCCAAAATACACGATTCTATTTTGCTCTATCAAGTAGCAGTTCTCCAGCTCCTCACTCCCGAGATTGAATTCTACTAGGTATTAATTTTTCCCTCTTTCTCTTCCGTTTTCCTTTCGTATTTGATTGATTTTCTTCCGATTATTCAATTCTACTGCGACGGAAACATTTATCAAGCTGACAAACTTTTCAAGGAAATCGATTTCTAGTTTCCTCATCTCAATTTTGCTTAATTGCTCCCTGTTTGGCTGCCGAGAGAAATGAGAAATAGAAGTGATTCAAAGTCAACCTAAAAATTTATCCCAATTTCTTACTACTCTTGTTTTCTTTTAGTCGTTCTCTATCGTATGTGATTAAGATTTTGACCTTTTATATGTTTGTTCGGTGGGTGTTTTCAGTGTAACACATAGCGGTGAGGATTAACAATTTCTATCTTTTTGTTCAGAAATTGAAAATTGAAATTTTTAATTTTAAATACAAAGATGAAGTTATAAATCCTTAGGGCTTCCTTTATCTCTTCATTTGGGCATTTTTGGGGCTTATTATTGTTTTTCCCCGTAACGAAGCAAAGAGAGATACCTTTTGAAGGTTTTGTGAGGGGAAGTTTTCCTAGTAACTCGCAGCTAAAGCTTAGTTGAAAAGTAGATATTGTTGAATCTATATGTTCGCTGCTAATTGTCATCGTTCAACATCAAATGAGATTTCCCGTCCTCTGTTTTTGTGTTCAAATCCTCCTTTAATGATAAACCCGAGTCAGGTTTCTTGCACCATTTAATAATAAACTCGAGTCTTTGTGTTCTATGTAAAAGTGACTCTTATTTGATCGGTTTCTGATATCTTAAGCAAAATATTCTTCAGTGATCTCAGGTTCTCAACATTTTATTCGGCCCACATAGAAAGTGAAACTTTAATGGCACGGTCTGTAAGTTTACTCTCTACTGGCCTCCTAAGTTGTGGCTTTTGTCCCAAAATGGATGCTTCATATTTGAGTTATGACATGATAAAACCACGACCATCCCCTCGTAGTCTTCGTATCAAAGCTGTGCAAGATGATGGAGGTCCTCGTAGTCGTAGGTTAGTTGATATCATTAGACTTGTGCCCGAGCTCTCGAGAAATTACTTTCGAAGCCCCTCGAGGAGGGCTCTGTTTGGAGGGATCTCATTATTGGGTGGGTTTTATGTAGCACAGACTATATCATTGTCATTTGGAGCTTTAGGAGTAAATGATGTGATTGCTGCTGTGGTATGTGTTCTCCTTACAGAGTACGTTACCCGGTTTTATTATAGTCGACCGAAAGTAACTTTCCCCATAGCTCTACTCAACAACTTCAAAATGGGTTTCACTTATGGTCTCTTTATTGATGCTTTCAAACTTGCTAGTTGAACTGCATTTGTAATGTTCTATCCTTCAGTTTTCATTACTAGTTTTGGCCCCATATCTTGAAAGTTTGTTCTTTATTGTTCTTGATTAACTAACTTCCCTTCTTCATTTGCTCTTCTGTATATGTTATTTTACATCTTACACTGTAGAATTAGTTCTGGACCTATTCATACTCAAATGCAATTCTGCAACACATTTGAATGTAATTGGCAACTTTTTTCATCTATAATATACCATTGAAATGCACTCTCCATCAGTGGAGAATTGCTTGATTCAACTGTTTATTGCCTGCTTCATGGCCTCCCACTCCCTTTATTATTAATAAATTATTAGTAACAAAGTTCCCTAACTAATGAATATTATACCCTTTACTAATGTTATGATATTTCTAACTTTTTTACCTTGATGGTAATCCCAACAGTTTTGTGTCTGGAAAATGTTCTACAAAAGCAGAATAAAAATTGGGTGCTGGCCATGAACAAAAGGTAAGTTATGAAATTTAGCAATAGCTTCATTTTGACTGTTTGAGATTTTAAATGTCAATGATGATGGAAATGTGATAGAATTCAAAGGAAATAGAATGAAGGTAATATGATAGAAGCATTGCAATAATCCCTAATCCCCAAGTCATTCAAAGTATTTGGACCCAACTTTTTGAGATCACTTGAGCTTAAACCACACTAAACAATCGCCTACCTGCACCCTTTTCCCCTCTGTTTATAAAAATTACAAACAACTTCCCTATCTAATTACCAATATATCCTTAATATCTTAAAAATATTCCTAATTCTGTCATAATAGCATTATGATACGCGATAACTCAAGCGTGTGGACAAAAAATGTCTCTAGCCACTTGAACCCAATCGTACAGTTGGTTCAATTCGAATGGAAAAAGTTACACGGATTACCTTGCAATCAAATACCACGAGATTACGCCTTATACTCAAGGCCGAAACACTCCATAAATTTGGTGACCAACCAAGCTTGAATATTTCTCAACAATACATCTGAAGTTTTACCACACAAAGAAATATACCAAGGGGTTTGTACTTAAGAGAAATCTCTCAATTCTATTTGAATTTCAATAATACATCTGAAGTTTTACCACACAAAGAAATATACCAAGGGGTAGGGGTTTGTACTTAAGAGAAACCTCTCAATGCTATTTGAATTTACTAAAACAAATCTGTCTTCAAGACTAAAGGGGGCCTACTTAGACTAAGGCCATCGGCCACACAAGGAATTTTGCAAATTAAAAGTAAGAGGGAAATAAAAGAATGCAAAAATTCTTCCCTAATTCGAAAATGATGCTTGTCTAAAATGCTTAAAAGAAAATAATTCTCTTAACAAAATTACAAGAATAAATCTAAAGCAAATAATCTATGACGAAGTAAAATGTCTTCAATCAAATAAGGAAAATTAATTCTTCAAATGACAAGAATGGGCGGCAAGCAACCGACGTCAGCAAAGGGGCTGGATGCGCGAGGTTTGATGGTGCACGATGTGGGCACTCATAGGGCATGTGTGGTGCTGGGCTTATAGACAAGGCAAGGGTGCGCGTGGGGGTGTGAGCAAACAGTAGGGTAGGCGGGCGAAGAGGGGCTGGCAGGTGTGGGCGTGTGGGCAAGGCAAGTAGGGCGTGCAGGCGGCATGCAAGTGTGCGGACAAGAGGGGAGGGGAGTGCCCCTATAAAACCCCCCCTCCTATTCTTGTTCAGGCAGTGTGGGTATCGCCTATCGGGCCTATGGATTGGGCCCTTTTCTATGGGCCCAACTTTTAGTTAAATTTTTTTTTAACGATATTCATAAATATCATCAAGATGCCTATATTTTCGCGACATTTTGACGATATTTTAATATATCGTCGACAGGGGGAAAAACGATTTTCTCCAATGTGTCAATGTTGAACCCGTCTACATGTCGACGTGTCGACCGACATTTAGAATACTGGTCCACACTAATTACATTTTGTGATATATATTTTCTTATATTTTGTCAAATTTTTTTTGCAATATATGAAAATATGTAAATATCAAAACCATCATGGGTTGTCTCAGTGGTAAAAAATGGTCAATGGAAGTTCTAAAAGGCTTAGAGGGAATAAGTTCAAACTATGTTGGCCACTTTTCTAGGATTTAATATTCTATGAGTTCCTTGGCAATCAAATGTAGTAAGGCCAGACAGTTATCTCGTGATTAGTCAATGGTGATTCATTTTTAATGGCAGTGTTGAACAAGTGGTCATGAAAGTATCAAAAGAATTGTTTATGAATAATGTGACACTTAGGCTCTAACCATAGGGCCATAGGAACCTTCACAAATGTTCATTCTGTGCATTGGATCAAAAGAATTTGACTAAAATGAATTATTTATCAGCACTCAACATAATCTAAGTGCTAACACAAAAAAAAAAGTTGTCAAAATTATTTTTCTATCAGATAGTATTTTGGAAAAATTAAAGGAAAAAATAAAGGTTTTTGCTGCATCTTTTAGATATGGTTTCTCTCTTTGATCATTATGTTTTGTTTCAGGTAAATCACCTCAGAGATAACAAGTCAATGAATATTATTTGTCATGAATTGGATTGTGTAGATTTAACCAGGAGTAGGACAACATTACTCAATGAAACACCTTTTTTCTTTATTTTAGATTTTATATGGACTTAATGAATATACGCTCGTATTATAAAAGATATTTGAAATAGATGTCCATAACTTTTTTATACTACATATTCCTTCCCTTTTTTTTTTTGGATAAAAAGAACTTCATTAAAAGGAAGCTAAATGTGAGACATGTGGGCTCCTGTTTGAGATACATCAAGCTCCACCCTTTGCACTAGCTGAAGGGGGAAATTTTCTAACTAGAGAATAGAAGAAGACCTACGAACTGCATTTCTGGCAAGCAAATGCGTCAAAGCATTAGAAATTCTCTGGTGATACACAGAATTTATCGATTCAAAATGTGCAGCAATTTGTTGGATGTCCAGGAACCAGGTTTTCGCTTCATTTTGCCAAACCGTTGTGCCATTGATGGCCCAAATTGCTTCCGGAGAGTTTGATTCAACAACAATCCACGACACTTGCAAATGTTTGACCAGTCGCACACCCTCTCGAATTGCAAGGACTTCTGATAGAAGAGGGGAGAGCTGTTCATGGGTAGACATCATAGTCGCCACAATTCTGTTTCTGCTGTCGTAGAGGATGACCCCATACTCGATTGCTGAGAATGAGAATTGCAAACTGCTTCAGTATTCACTTTGATGACTCCCTGATTTGGAAGCTGCCAATGTGGACAGTGAGGTAACGATTGCTGAATATACTACTTTCTTCCCCTCTCAATTTCGGTCTTTGGAAGTTAAAATTCATTAGTGTATGCTAGATTCCATTTACATTTACCCTCCACACACTGAACCATTTTTCTATTGCATACCTCATTTTTGTCATTCCAGGCCGCCCAACAAATTATACTGGCCATCGTGATCTCAATCGAGTCAGAGAAGTCATGAAATACCCCAGCGATCAATGAAACTATTACTAACATCTGTGCCAATATCTGCCGGGAGCAGGAGCTTTTGCTAGATCTGTTTAGCTCGCTTGCATCTTAGCAGCATATTCGATTTTGCCTTCTTCAAGCAAAAGGGCACAAAGGTACCACCTCCATCTCCTTTTTATGAAGATTTTGCATGACTGGAAGAGCATTTTGAATAGCTGACCACACAAATAATTTTATTTTTGCTGGCATGTTTATCCCCCAAAATCTTTTCCATCAACTGATGTTCATTTACTGAAGTATCAACAAGCTTTTCACGCATTTGTAACTTGCACTCACTTTTAAATGTATATAAACCATGCTTATCAAAATGCCATGTCCATCTATCTGCTCCATTGGTCTGACTAATTGGAATTTGAACAATCGCTTGTACTGCTTCATTAAATTCTTCTCGAAGTTAGGAACATTCCAGACATTTGTAAACTTGTGTCATACGAATACTCCCAAACCAAATTCCCTCCATTTTCACTTCCTTTTTCTTCTTCCTCGGTCTCTCTTTCTCTATCTCTTCAACTTCTGTTGACATTCCTTTTTCTTCTTCCTCGGTCTCTCTTTCTCTATCTCTTCAACTTCTGTTGACATTTTCGATTAACATGGGACTTTGACTTTTTTGCTTGATTCTTTGTCTCCGATTTCTGCTGCAGCTAGGGCTTCAAATTTATCTTTCGATTTTTGTCTTCCTCGCTCTCCACAGTGTGTATCTTCCGATTGATTTTTCGTTTTCGATTTTTCGTTCCTACTTAATTCATTTGCATGCTCTTCCATTATCATTGATTTCTTTTGAGAGGTGTTGGTTCTGGTTTGGTTTGAGTGCTTATGATTTCGATGTATTGTTTACTTTTGTTGTCATGGCCACCAATTATCTAGATTTCTTCTGAATTTGAATGACCGTTGGTTATATGCTATAATTCATTTAAGAGTTCGTTATGGGTTCGATTCATGGTGGTCTCTTGGTTTCATTAACGGTGTGTTGTGAGTTGAGTCGGAGGTGTTCATCGTGTGACGGTGATGGACAGTTCGTATAGCCAAACTAAATTGAGAGCGAGAATGGTTGTTCAGGGTTTTTGATTGAGGGTTACGAAAGAGGTTCACTGCGAGCGAGAGAGATGTATCATTGAGAGCGAGAGAGGTGTATCACCGAGAGTGTGACAGTATACAGAATTGAAGTTCTTTACAGTTTAGTTGAGTATCAAAAATTTTTCTTTTGTGAGCCTCATTCAAACTATGTTTAATCGGCAGGATCATAATGGAACACACTCTAAAGGTCAGTGAAGCAGATCGCTTTCCGGCCCAAGTCACAAGCTTGTCCCACCTCAGCACTACGAACAAGATTATCAATCAGAAGCTTACTCCAACACAACTTGACATGTTCAGGAAAAGAACAATATTTGGTCGTTTCGTGGACCTCGATATGATGTTTTGCAGTGCTTTGGTGCATTACTTCTTGCTGAGGGAAGTCGTGGACACGAGGCCAGATGTGATGAGATTTGATATCTTAGGAACCATTGTGACATTCTCAAAGGCTGAATTCCTACTTATGACGGGTTTATGGCGGTCATCTGGTAGGGTCCTTCAAAAGAAGGTGTCCAAAAATCGCCTCCGAAGAGAGTACTTCAAAGATGTTGTTGACCTCCGGCTCGAAGAATTTGAACAGGAATATAAGAAGATTGTTTTTGCGAATGATGACGATGCTGTGAAGGTGTCATTAATCTACTACACTGAAATTGTAATGATGGGTAAGAACAAGGGGAAATCCAATGTAGACAAAGATTTGTATGGTCAAGTCGAGGATTTGGACTACTTCAACAACATGGACTGGGGAACCACTATCTGGCAAAGAACACTAAAAGGCCTCCAGAGTGCAATGAAAGACAAAGTTGTTAACTACAAGAATAAGGTCACTACAAATAAGAAATTTCAAGTTAGGTATAGTCTCACGGGATTTCCTGTTGCATTCCAGGTAACTAATATAATCTTACAATTACTCTCGATGACTTTGCTTGAATTGTATACAGCCGACAACTAATATACATGTTTATTTGTAGGTTTGGGCATACGAGATCATACCATCTCTTATGAGGAATGGTGTGAATAGGCTGAGCGATACAGCTATGCCACGCATCTTTAGGTATTCATGTTCCCAATCAATCACAAGCAAAGTGCTAGAGCGTGATGTGTTCAATTCATCTGAGGTAAGGAAAATAAGAAAACATAGCTCAAGTTCATTTTATTAATCAATTATAATGCATGCATTTTACTTTAGATGTTGGTAAAATGTATTTGGTTTTTTTTTTTTGTTTGCCAGCTGACGATTACTCATCCACTCGTGGAGTCTGAGGCAGAACGGTTGTATCGGGAGGCTCCATTCGATGGAAGAGCTGCAATGGAGGAGAATACAACAGGGGGTAGAATCTCAGATCATGACGATCGGCAGGCTTCTCCCGAGCGGCTCGATCATGATGGATTTGATGAGGATGCCAAGTTCGACCAACCTATCGGAACCCCACATGGATATAGATGTCGATCGGCCAGTGGAGGAAGACACATTGGAGATGTTGCCAATAGCATCAACATCCGAACAGATTAAAGAGACAATTAATCAGGTGCCACGTTCAGTGACGGCTCCTACCCTATCACAGCCCACGACTAATAATCGAAACCCCCTAGAAAGAGTTTCACCTCCAATAACATCGTCAGTAGTAGGCAATGTTGAATGCGTGGTTGGAGACGAGGAGGATGCACAAAGCCATTCATTGAATAAGCATTTGCAGTGCATTGAGAAAAGCTTGAATAGCTTGACGTCCGAGTTCAGGGACATGAAGTCCGAGTTCAGGGACATGAAGTCAGAGTTCAGGGACATGAAGTCAGAGTTCAGGGACATGAAGTCAGAGTTCAGGGACATGAAGTCAGATTTCGAGGACGTGAAATCCATGCTACAGTTTTTGTGCAAGGTAACATATTGAATGCTATCCGTATTTCATGACCTTGTTAGCATCCTAATGTAAAATGGTATTCGTTGCGTAGGGTAGGAACACAGATGATGACAACTCGGTAGATCCACATAGCGACGTTGGGGTACCCTTTGCATCGACGACTGATGACACTCCAAACAATGATGCTGTTGGAGATGACCATGCAGGAGAATGTGCAACTGGAGATGACACTTTTGACACTCGACTTATTATAGACGACACTACAGATAATGACCCAATGCCCTCTCCTCTAACCACACTAAGCATCGTGCCCTATGTTGATCCTATCCATTTCTTGTGTTGTCGTGGTAAGATCCCTTACATTCCTTTTGACCCTTCTCCCCACACCCATCTCGACCATACCACATCCGACCCGATCACTGACCCCGTCAAGTCCTCCACATCCAGGAAAGGTGTACCAGATGATACCACATGTCATCCTGTGATTGTACCCGATCATTCGACCTCGTTGAAACAAGCCGAACCACCACACACCACACCTGCTAACCTGACTGAGAGCAACCACCTTTCACACGTTCTCATTACCCCTCCAGTAGTGACCTCCCCGCCCTCTATAAACGGCCGTGTCCATCCACATGATACCACGAAAGATTCCATTGTCGAAACTATCGAATCAACCCCACCTAATCAAACCCAATGGTCCACCCAGAGTCTCACTAACCCACTCGTACATACCAAATCCGCCCCACCTAAACGATCCCAACCCTCTAGCCAAACCTCGCAGACTCACCATACAACTACAGATGACAGCAAGGTCGAGGTAACGTATTATTAAACCCGTTTGACCAATTTATACATTTTGCAATTGTTGACTACATGTTTGATCCGTTGCTTCATTGTACAGACACCAAAAGTTGATGCATTTCGCAAGGGAAGTCGAAAAAGAAAGGAAAAGCAACCCTGGACTCCCACTGTGTCTAAGGACCATAAATCACAGCAGGTGGAGGTTGAGTTGGATGATGAGAAAAAAAGGCATTGCAAGGTCAGACAGCTGTTATACTCCACCCAAAGTAGGTTACGTATGAACGAGGGACGATATGTGTACCTGGAAAGAATTGCGAATGAAGAGCATGAACGGGTAAACTGCCTGGAGGAAGAGAAAAATGAACTGTAGGATAGAGCAACAGCGTTGGAGACTCTTTGCGGGCATTGGGGGCATTGTGGCCGTAGGTAAAATAAGATTTTACTAGTTTTCTATATTTTTTTTCCAGTTAAAAATTTGTAGGCAATGTAGTGTGGTGTTTTCACTTATGTATTTGATTCTTCAAATTAATTATAGGTAGTAATTCACTCGCTCTCTCGGTAATACTTCACCCTACTCACGCTCTCGGTATTAGTTTACTCGTTCTCAGTATTATTTATTCAACTCTAGGTATTAATTTACTCCTGCTCTGGTATTATTTATTAGTGCTCTAGTTATTACTTAACTCACGTTGTAGGTATTAATTTAATCCTGCCGTAGGTATTAATTTAGTCCTACTCTCGATATTACTCGGTATTACTTTACTCGCATTCTTGGTATCACTTTACTCTCGCTCTAGATATTAATTTGCTCCTGCTTTAGGTATTAATTTAGTCTCTCTCTCGATATTATTTCACTCCGCTCTCGGTATTACTTTACTCTCACTCTCGCTCTTGGCAACACAGTTACATTTATAGGCTCCGTTCCGTTCTCCTTATACTATTTTGCACCATCTGTCAGAAATAAAAACATCATCATAAAACACATTAAACTAGAAGAACGAACAAAATGACTAATATGAACAACAAAAACAACACAACAAATAGCGGAATACAACGCATGTCCTACCTCTGATGGACCCAATAACAATAACAAAGGTAAAAGTAAATGTAGCGATGACAATGAAAATAGAGTACAAGTACTCTGGGCCAAAACCTCGCATGCCTAAATTCGATAGGAACGAAAAACTAAGAAATGAAATTCAATCGGAGGATACGCAGTATGGAGAGCGAGGAAGACATCAAACACACTATCATAACAACACAACAAATAGCAGACATCAAACACACTATCATAACAACACAACAAATAGCAGACATCAAACACACTCTCACTCGACAAAGTGCCCCAATCTTAGTTATCAACTCCATGGTGATGCATAGGCAGGATTCATGAATAACTCTACCCTTACCGATGATAGTTGACACCAAGTTCATGAAGTCGAGTGTCATCTAAAAAACAACTCTGTGTTATGCTAGCAGAAGTGCACACTAAAGATCAGTTGTACCAAGCAAACAAGGTCGTATCCATAAAGATTGTTACTAAACACTCCAAAACATAAATAAGAAATACTAAAATCCTAAGCACAATAACACTAAATGTAAAAAAAATCAGTAATAAAGTGCAGAGAGAAAGATGCTAAGATAATAGATGTTGCATCGATTAATAAGGAAACAGAGGATGGTTCGTTGCTTTTTTGTTCTCTGCTACCACCAGATGCTCTAGCATCAACGTCGTAGCCCAAACTGACATAGATCAAGAGTTGGTAATGTTACATGAATTTTATTCCTAAGCATTCACACTTTACTAAGAGTACTTACTTCTTCGGTTGCTTAATCAATCAGTAAAAACAGTTGTTATGCAATGTTACGTGAATCTTATTCCTAAGCATTCACACTTTAACTTGAAATCTAGATCACATATTAAATAGAGCCAAACACGCATCTCGTATATTTTTTCAAACATACAAGGAGCTGGTAATTCAAAAATGGTGACCAACATTCAAGAAAAGCAAAGAAAGACAATACAACTCTATTTGAAAGCAAGTAACATCCAATGTTAACAACAAAAAATTATAACCTCTCACGAAAATGGATTTAGCTCATAATGGATGGAAAAAACAGCAAAATACAGGGAAGAATACAACTCATTCTAGTGCAAGTTCGAGGGATTATCCTTCAACTTCTTCCCAGAAAATCGTTAGGTCCTTATCTGCCTTCGTGCATCGGCTCTAAAATCAAGACATTCCTTCCCATTTTCATTTTGTGTCTTTTAGGTCTTTCCTTTTTGGGATTACTCCGGTGGAATCCTCATTTCTTTCGCTTTTATATCACCCTTTAATTTTAGGACAGCAGACAACAGAACAGGTGTACAATACATCAGGTGAAAATCCGCTTGAAAATTAGTTACCGCGTTGCCTTCACTTTTTTTTTACTTGATAATCTAGCATCGCATAACTTGGATTTTGGCTGAACACTACATAGCTCTGCTACTAATGCTTCAGCATCTCTTGCATAGAGGGTTCAAAAACAGCACAAACTAAGTCAATTTTTCTAAGTTTTCAAACCTAATTATACACTAAGCTGACTTTCATATTTTACCATCTAACCCCTAAATCAAAGCGAAATTAGAACAAGGACTCTAGAAATTATATCAATAAAATCCCGAAATAGGGCCAAAATAACTCTCCTATAGAGAGTTATCACCGAGACTCACCCACCCTAGTTTTTCAGTCTCAATCTGTATACATCTTGAAATTAGAGTAATTGCCATAAACTTTTCATAAAAGCATTTTCGTGATCATACACACATAATGAGGTCTCATCAAATAAACATTCTTTGATACAACATGACAATCACACGTAACAATCACCTCCATAAATAACATTCGACTCCTTTTGTTTCATTTATTTTTTCCACGCAGAGGGACTAATTCCTATTAGAAATCAGAAAATGCCAATTAAAAGAAAAAAATAAGGGTAGTTCATGTATTTATACATGCATAAATACATTTAAATATTTAGTCACCTTCATAATCATGTCATAATTTCATCCAAAAAAAAATCATAATCATATCATGAAAGAATATTTTGCTTTAATGGGATTCTCCCTACATTGTAAAAAATAATGGAAATAATAAATTGGAATCCCCTCCCCGCATTGAAATGTTTCCTAGACTGATGTAACGCACCATATGTTAAGTGAATGGTATCGTCCAACCCTGCTATTCGGGTATGTAGTTTCAATATCTTAGATAATGAATACTTTAAATTAATCCGATTTTGCTCATCGAGCAATCTATAATATATTTTGTCAATTTGAATATATCTCAATTAGTTAAGACATTTATTCTCAATAAAAAAAACTAGGGATTCGAATTTCATCCCATTTGTTGTTGAACTCAAAAAGAAAAAAAAGGGAGGTATTATTACTTATTACTCAAAAATTTATTAACGCGACAACCACATTTAATAGATCATATCAATGCCTAATGTAAGATTACCTATATTCCACGACGATAAAGGATAGTATATAATGTCAATTTCTTAAAATATCTATCACGTGCGACTATGATTTAAAGCATCAGAATCCACCTTTTTTTTCCCACTTAACCCAAAGAAAAAAAATATATAAAAAAAAAGATACCAAATTTGCATAAACCTTACGCCAACAGTTCATTGATGGAACACAAGGCACACCTATAAAAGCTTAATAAGGCAAATGGGTGTAGTGAGAAACCAACAAGTTTGGTTTAATGAAGAGGAGGTGGGTTTAGTGAGCAAATCCAGTTGTAGGGCAGCCCCCCGTTGGGCATGGCAGTGGAGTTTTACTTTTTATCCAAAAATTTCAATGTTAATTCCACAGATTTTGCCCAGTGGGGGCTGCCCTGTGACTGCTTTAGCTTTTTCTTCTTTTGCATTATTTCTATTGTGGGCGAATTCTCACGTGTCACGAGGAGTTGGAGCCCGGTTCGAGTTCGATGGGCTCGAAAGAGAGAAAGGCCGCATGCCCAGCAACAGACATTGCAGCTCGTCCTTCTTTCTTGGCCAGAGTGCATTTGGCAGGATAACTACTGACAGTATGTGAGAGTACGTACGATCCCATGTATCAGAGTATCCTTAAAGTCGGCTAAGAATCGAATCTTCTGAAACACGTTCTCGCATATTGCTCTTCTATAAAGTAGGAGTCAAACTCTAACCAAAGGTACGCAATATCTTTCACTCAATTTCTAGTTCTTATTGACTTAAGTTTCAGAGAGCATTAGATAGAGTACCACACCAGCAGCCACAACCGGTGGCGGACTACATCAGCAGCCACAAGCACAAGTGCTGCTCTAGTACTTGTTATAACCTTCTTGATAGGGATTATTAGATTTTTTTTTTCTTTTTAAAATAATTTCCATTCTTAATTCATTTATTACTTTTTATATCTAATTATTGGGTTGTTCATTAAGAATATAGGATAGAGAGTATTTTAATCTTTTTTTAGTTCAACTATGGGAAAATTTGAATATCCAATCTTTTTAATTGGGTTAAACTATGCTCAAGTGGATGATAATTTTGATTTTGGTTTGCCAAAATTTTATATAGGTTCTTAACGATTTTGATGAGTGCTATATCTTATATTTTATCGAATAAAAGAGAGTGTTATTGAAACAAAAGCTAGAAGTTGAGATAAAAACTAAACTCAAAATTTAGCCGTATCTAATTTCTAAACTCAAAATTTAGCCATTTAATAATTATTTTATTTTCTGTTATCTGTTTTTGAAAAGTAGGCTTGTAAATAGTAATTTTCACTTACGTATTAAAAAATATTTTCATAATCTTAGCAAGTTTTTAAGTAGGTTTAAAAAATTTATTTTTATTTTTGAAATTTGACTAAAAATCCAAATGTGTTTTTCATAGAAATAGTGAAACACGTGCTAAAGAAATTGTGACAAGAAAATTTTTCAAAAACAAAAAACTAAATACGATAGTTTTCAAATGTGACCTCAATTATTCTTTTGTAAGCTTGAAAACACAACTTTTACTCGGCTACCTCTTTGCTTTTTATGAGCTTTTTAAAAAACGTTTTTAAAATAATTATCTAAGCCAAAATTTAAGAACTAAAAAAAATAATTTTAAATAATTTATTTATATTTTTAAAATTTAGTTAAGAATTCAAATATATTTTAAGAAAGGTAAAAAATGCTAAAAATATTTTTAACAAATAATTGTGAAAACCAAGTAGTTATCAAACTTAGTTTTAATTTTTACGGTTTGGGTATAAGAACATTATAAAATTGAGTACAAGGGCCTTTTTTTTTTAATAATTTTTATTAACAAGATTGTTAATAAGTAAACAAAAGGGTAGAACAGTTTGGAAATTAAAATCATAATAAAAAAAATATCTCTAAATTTGAGGAGTAAAACGAGGCACCACCCGCAGGAATAATTAAACAAAAATATTATACAAAAAAATAAAATTGGGAAATAAATGTTCCTTTAAACTTCTGTAGCTCTAGGTGTATCAAATTGCCACTAACGAGTAGCAATGAGACACGTGGAATGAAAACAATAAAACACATATAACATTGGAGACTAAAAACTAGAGGGAAATATGGTTCACTAAGCAAATGGACATCTATTATAATTATATATAAGTTCTAATTTTTCTCTCAATAAATTGGTAACTTCCAAAGGATTGAAGCTCAACCGATTAAAAGTATCTATGTCCAATTAGAATTTGAATCTTTTATGTTTTTAACCTAAATGATTTGATGGAGATGTTCATTCTAAGAAATCATCATGAAATTGAAAGTTCATCTTTTTTTTCCCAATTTTTGCTTTTTTGCTTTTTTTTTAAGAAAAATAAGAATTGAGGAACGTGTTTCTCACATTTTTAGGACAAACATGGGTGAAACTTAAAAAAGAGGGTCAATTATCACTTTGGTGTGACTTAAATAGTCGTTTGGTAACATATTTTCAACTTTGTTTTATTGGTCGGTGTCTTTCCAATTTTTATTTATTTTAATCCAAATACTTTTAAAAAGTTCATTTTGATTAGTATACCTATTAATAGTGATGGTTGATTGATAAATTTCGACGAATTATAAATTGCTATATATATATATATATATATATTTTTTTTTTTTTTTGTATCAATTACAAAGTGATGTGTATTCCAAACTGAATTAAAAGACATGAAAATTGGCCAATTAAATCAAGTCAAAAGAAAAAGATCTGATCAAATTATAAATAAACCCGTACACTTGAAGGAATTTGATCAAATCCAAGTAAAATCCAAAATCCATTAAAAAATTGACTAGATGGGCTAAAGCTCAGAGTTGAATTTGTTGGGAGAGAAAATAGGGAGCGCTGTACCATACATCCTGCTACCTCAGGATGACCAGCATGACAAAATCAAGATGCTGATGATTGAGAAATACTTAGGCTTAGAGGGTGGTCTCCTTTCTTGTGAATGCTCAAGGTAGCAAGACTCAGACTAGCAAAGCTCAAGTTAACATGAAAGCTAAAATTAGCACAAGTGTAGCCCATAAACCCAAATCCACATAAGGCTCATAGAGAACCCTATAAACAGGGGGATCAACCCTCATTTGGGGAAAAAGATTTCCATAAAACTTCAAAAAGACTTCCACATATGAAAAACTCTTTTGAAGTGTAGAATTTTGAATTTAGACAGTAAAGTGAAGTGTCGTACTAAAACTTTAATCGAAGTAAATAAGATATAAATGAAAATAAAGAGACCAAAATACACATTTTACAATTACAAGACGGATCAAAATACTATTTAAACATTTTTTTCTTCAAAACATACTAAACCAACTTTTAGTAGCCTCGTTGGACCACACATCTTTCTCTACGGTGTTGTTTTCGAGACAAGGTTGGCATCTTCGAAAGAAACTTAAGCCCTAAGTAGGAAAGAAGCATTCGAAGAAGCACTTTTTTGGAGCAACATCAATGATGCCGGCCAATATGAAAGCACTTTTTGCAGTCCCACTATTGTTTTTTGCCATTGTCTTTTTCCAAAAGCCGCATGTCATGGCTATCTCTCTTTTCTCTCAACAAATATTCAAAACCTTTGCTCTTTTTAAACTCCCATTGATGTGACGATGCTTTATATGTTCAAATTAAAGTCCCATTATCATTGACTTTTAAGCTTCCCAAAATTCTTCACCTAATAGTTGCTTTCTTAAATACTTAGATTAATTAGTCTCTTGTGATCCAAAAGAAAAAATAAAAAGAAGTTTAATTGTATGGTATAAATAGGAGTTTTTTATGTGCAAAATGTAAGATTATTATTTTTAAAATATGTTATAAATTATAATTAACTTGACAGTTTGTCAAAAAAGAGAGAGAAAGAATAGAAAAATTCAATAGACTGGTCAAACTTTTGTGCTCTATCAGAGAGTTCAGTATATTTAATTTATTTATTTCATTCGAAGTAGAAATGGTCATTGTAAATCATTAAAATTTCCAACTTTATTAAAACAGTGATAGCTCAGGTCAGCAGACCTTTTCAATGTGAGCAAATTGTCCCAAAACTAATTTCGAAAAAATGGGAAATACCAAATGTGTACACAAATTATGCGAAAATGACATTTTCACCCCGCAGCGCGTGACCAAATCTTGACTAGGACTATGAAATGATATTTTTTACAAACTACCTTTGCAAAAATTAAAAATAGAAAAATAAAAAGAAAAGAAAAGGAGTTTCTCACCAGCTTCAAAATATTTTGAAAAAATGGGAATATATAAGATTTATTAATGAAGTTTGGAGAATTTTAAAATTAAACCCACTCGTGATTTATTTACTAAGGGATACAAAAGTGAGCTGGAATGGTAGATCAATGAGATCGTTTTTAGTACAAAACAATTGTGGAAGTATGATTATTTGATCTTATAAACTCAAGAGAATGTGAGTAGTTACATTTATGGATAAGCTATCTTTATATTAGGAATTAGGGAGGAAGTATTTAGTGTTTTGAATAAACAAAATAAAATTATTGTCACATTTGTCCAAAATTATTTATTGAAGTTTTCCCTTTTAATTTAATCCTAAACAACTTTGTTAGCATAAAATTACGTCATTCATTTACGTGGTTCATAATTTTATTTAATGATTTTATTTATAAATAAATACATGGCTGAAATACTAAAATGCAAATTGTTATTGTGGGAGAGGGACCATTGACACACACACACATATAATTTAAGTTCTATTTTTATCCTTTGACCTTTTATTGTTATCCCTATTTTAACATTCATATTTTAAAATATTTTATTCTTGAACATGGTATAATTTTTTTTCTTTTGTAAAAAAAAAAATTATTTAACAAAATATCTAAACCTTTTAATTTCCAAATTTGACATCAAATCTAATACAAACAGCTTAAAACACAAGTCAATGGAATACTAAAAATTTCAATTAAAAACAACAACTAGAATAGATTTCAAATTTCAAATTTCAATTAAAAGAAATTTAGAGGACATTGTACTATTTTTTAGAACATTTGATTCTTAAATTTTAGAAAATTACATGTATTTATGTAGATTTGGGTTATAAACCTTGAGTTGTAGTCAATGATTAGACTGTATAATAAAATTTTTTATGGTATTACGTAACTTTTTTATTAATATATTTGGACACATATAAACATGTCACTCTTCCAAATGACATATGTAAGTGGCGTGCAACAAATTTAAATAGATTAATAAAACAATAATGTACCCATCATCTTTCTGTTAACACATTTTGATATATTTTTTAATTAAAGATTATATTGCATTAAGGATAAAAATAAGAATTTTAAAAGATACCAAATTAAGAAAAGTCTTGAAAAATTAAACTCTCTTTAACCAATAATTTTTTATTTTGAGACAAATTAGAAGAGTAATATTAAAGATCTCAGATAAAAGAAGAGACATTACATAGGTGTCTATCATAGATATTGGCTACTCATCTTCAATTGATTTTGAAATGAACCTATGAATATTAACATGATATCAGAGTTCAAAATGTTCAAACGAAACAATCCATCAAAAAATAAAATCCGATCAAAATTGATGAGTCAAAATAACTACGACATTAAGGGGATACGTTGGAACTCATGAATATCAATGGACAACTCATTCATATTAACGGTAACGTTCCATACTGTTCAAAATTTTCCAGTAACCAAATACCTCGACAAAGCTTAGCCAAATGCCAACAAAAGTAAATAGAAGATTAGAAAATCCAAAATTAAATTGAAGTTTCAAAATCTTGATATATACAAAGTACAGCTTTAACAGACAAACCAAACAAAGTATATAATAACAGAGAGAGAATAAAAGAGCAAGTTTAGAGAGAGAGCGGCAGATGCAGTCGCCGTGCCTGGGGCAGATCTCCGCCGCATGCGGCGGCGTAGGAAGCAGCTGCTGTCCAACCCCACTTCTCAACTTCCCCTCCTCCACCGACGCCGCCACCAAATCCCAATCCCAATCCCCCCGGACCTCTGCCTCGTCCCGGCGTGAGTTCGCGGCGAAGGCTACCGCCGGCGTATTCCCGGACACCCATTTCACAAACCCGGAATCCCTCCCCTCCGCCGCGGAATCTCTGTCCCTGTTCCTCTCGACGTTCCCGGAGTACCACGAAACCCACCAAATCGACGAAATCAGAGCCAAGCAATATTACCATCTTGCCCTCTCCCACCAAACCTGCCTCGACTACATCGGCATCGGCCTCTTCTCCCATCGCCAATTCCAAAAATACCCTTCTTCCTCTTCCTCTTCTTTCTTCCCCCTCTCTTCTTCTTCCTCCTCCAATCTCAAAGCCCTCCTCCAAAACCCCCAATTCTCCCTCCTCGAATCCGCCATTAAAGCCCGAATCCTCCGCTTCCTCAATGTCTCCCAATCCGACTACTCCATGGTCTTCACCGCCAATCGAACCTCCGCTTTCAAACTCCTCGCACAATCCTACCCTTTCCACACCAGCAACAAGCTCTTAACCGTCTACGACCACCACAGCGACGCCGTGGAAGCCATGGTCGCCACCTCCCAAAACAGGGGAGCTCTGCCCATGTCGGCCGACTTCTCCTGGCCGCGCCTCAGGATCCACTCGAGGAAATTGAAGGACATGGTGGTCACCAACAACAAGAGCAAGAAGACCAAAAAGGGGCTTTTTGTTTTCCCCTTGCATTCCAGGATTACGGGAGCTCGGTACCCTTATTTGTGGATGAGCGTGGCGCAGGAGAATCGGTGGCATGTTCTTGTCGACGCCTGTGCTCTCGGGCCCAAGGACATGGACTGCTTCGGGCTGTCTCTGTTCCGACCGGATTTTGTTGTGTGTTCGTTCTACAAGGTTTTTGGGGACAACCCATCTGGGTTCGGCTGTCTTCTTGTAAAGAAATCTGTAGTTCCAATCCTGGAGGAGGGCGATTCTTCAAGCTCCTCGGGTGTGGGAATTGTGAGTCTTGTTCCAGCTGAGCCATCAACAAGTTCATTTTCTGGTCGAATTTCAGAAGTGGAGGCAGAGGAGAGCAAATGCAGGGGATTGGATCAGGTGGATTCGTTGGGGCTGGTTCTGATCTCCACAAGAGCCAGATGCCTAATAAACTGGCTGGTCAGCTCACTGATGAAGCTGAAACATCCCAACACAGAGGAAGGGGTCAATTTGGTGAAAATCTATGGGCCAAAGGTGAGATTTGACAGAGGCCCAGCATTGGCCTTCAATGTTTTTGACTGGAAAGGGGAGAAAGTGGAGCCAGTTCTTGTGCAGAAGCTTGCAGACAGAAGCAACATCTCTCTCACATATGGGTTTTTGCACAACATTTGGTTCTCAGAGAAGTATGCAGAGGAGAAGGGGAGGGTTCTTGAGAGGAGGCACAGCTGTGGAGGTGGTGATGATGATGATGATGATGGAGGGAAGAAGAAGAAGAAGAAGAAGAAGAAGAATAAGAGTAAGGGGAGGGGCAATTTGGGGATTAGTGTGGTGACTGCTGCTCTTGGGTTTTTGACCAACTTTGAAGATGCTTACAAGCTTTGGGCCTTTGTTGCTCAGTTTTTGGATGCAGATTTTGTGGAGAAGGAGCGCTGGAGATACACTGCTCTTAATCAGAGAACCATTGTTGAAGTGCTTTAGTAAGTTGCAAAACAAGTCATAAATTCTTGGAACCTTCACACAAATTAAGCCACTAATGACATATATATATATATATATATATATATATGAATTCATACATGCCAAGCCAATAAAATATTCGTAATGGTATGATATTTTTCGCTTTAGAGATAGGAGTTTTCGTAGTAATTGGTCTTTAATCTCTTAAACGTTTCGATTTCATCCCTAATATATTGAAATTGTTTGTTATTATAGAAAATTGAGCCATTAAAATGTTGGTATACTAATGAAATACTGTTTTTAAATTCATAAATCGTCATTATTCTAATATTTAGTGATTATAAGGACTTAATTAAGAAAAAAATCCAATACATAATTGAAACTTTTGAAATATTAGAACAACTCCAAGATACTAGAGACTAAAACGTAGATTTAGTCTTTTTGTTTTTGACTCTATTCATAAAGCTCCCAGCAAAGTTTTTGACTTCATTTATAAAACCTCTTAGCAAAGGATATGTTTTCACTTGTATACCAAAGAGTTTCTCCACTTTTTACGAATAGAGGACTATGTGTGTATCTCTAAGAAGGATGATTGAGCTTCTTCTTAAATTATCATCGCACGTCCACTCTCGAACCTGTCAAGAGCGTGCTCTTATCTTGTCTTGATAGAGCTTGATCACTTATCACATTGTTGGATAGCATTGTGACCACTCTTTGTCAATCGCGCCTTTAACAAACAATTCTAATACAAACAATCCTAAAAAAATGGTTGGCAATTATTCGACTATATGAACTTCCCAAACGTAGACTCCAGAGCATTTCACACCGTACAAGAAGTAGCCTTCAAAGGAAAGCAAGATTAGGGTTATCTTGATGGTCAAAACCAACAAAGATGATATACTCAAAACTTCAATCCTAAATCCTAAAGGTTCAAATCACACCACGAGTTTGATGCCTAAACACACCAATATGAGACTCGCAACACTCATAAGAGAGGGGAAACTTCTCTTACTCATTCTCATCTCGTTGTTTATTTTCTTCTATGTTACAATGGATCACTATTGCCTTATATATGGCTTACTAAGAAAACCACTCAAAGCTAAACAAAAATTAAACCAAAGCTAAGTTAAATTACAAGTAAATTAAATGAGCTAATTAAAAAGATTTGCGTTAAGGTTTAAAGTATATGAGGATTGCACAAAAAATAAAACAGCAAACAGTGGGTGAAAATATGAACCAAAATTGTAGGTGGTTGAAATAGTAGAGAAAAAAGAGAAATACTTTGATAATGTTACTGTTTCTTATTGTTTAATAACTATTTCTATCTCTCGTTTTTTAAAAATATTTTCAAAATAAAGTATCATTTTATCATTTTTAATTTATAGAAGGGATAATAAATATTAAAAATAAAATAAATATAATATATAATGTAAGAAGATTTAGAAATTCAAGGCCTTAGGCTCTTCATGTCCAAGCCGACATAGGAGGCCCAACTTATAAGATTTAATAGGTAGTGAATGAAGGTATTTTCAGCAAAAAAAAAAATAATAATAATAATTAATAAATAAATCATAATGAAGGTATTTATATTAAATCTCGCACCTCATTTTCACGACTTAATCGATGTGGAATAGTTTCTATCGCAGATCAAACATTTCCGAAGTTTCAATTCAATAGAGTTCGAGGGTGGGGAACACTTATTCCTATTTCTCAATGATATTTGACGATTAAGACAATTCTCATGAAACTCTTTCAGATTTGAATCATTTTACTCCAGATTATTTACCTTGTTCATTAGTGATACTTTATTGACATTTTCTTTAATATTCATAGAAATTTTTATGGTAGGATGAAATATCACTTTTTATGTCAACGTTGAACTAGTAATAAAAATGCACAATAAAGATAAATTATAAAGGTGATGTTACAAAATCAAACCTTAAATTAGTATATATAAAGGTGTTACAATCACATCTTAAAACTTATAAAATTGTTACCATTAAACTAGTATATATAAAATGCATAATAGAGATATATCTCTCCATTTTGCTCTTTAATTTAAAACCTATTCATTTTACTTTGGTGACAATTTTGTCATTAAATTTTAATCTCTCTCTTTTTCTCTCTCAAATTCCACCCACCATTCTCTCTCTCAATTTTTTACTCTCTCTTTCACCACCCATCTAAATTATAAATAATAATATAATATACAATCTATTAATTAACTTTTTTATTATTATTTCAGCACAATTTTGTCGTAATACAAAATTCTCTCTTCCCCTCCCTCCTAATTTACCTCTTCACTTTTATAAATTTGACTTTTCTCAAATAATTTTCTCAATCTCACAAATTTCATTTATATCTCTCTTGATCTTTTCATTATTTTTCTTTCTCGTCCACTTTTAAATCTTTTGTTCGTAACCTATATCCAAATTCGTTACTCAAATTATCATTTGTTTAAATTTATTTGAATTTGTAAAATTGAAGAGATAACATTTAAAAAGAGAGAGAGAAATTTAGAGGAATAGAAATGGAGAGGAAAAAAAACTATAAAGATGGAGATGAGAGATAGTATTTAGAAGGAGAGAGAAAATTAGAGGAATTAAAAGAAAGATATTTGTATTTGAATGACAAAATTCCCACAATACTAATAAAATAATTAATTTCCATCGCACATGTTACTCACAAGTATTGTAAAATGCACAAACCGCTCTCAAACTATGATGATTATTATAATCCGACGATGATTATTATAATTTAACCCAAGTTTTTATTTAATTTTATAAATTTTAAAAGACACAATATTAATCATTGGAAAATTTGATTTTGAAATCGATATAGACTCACATCTCAACTAAGAAAACAAAAATCTGATATAAAAAAACACCTGTGGATTGGGACCAATGGAAGTATGTTCAAATTGGCAGTTGGTTTCTGTAAATTTTCCTTTTTTTTTTCTAATACAGGGTAAAATTATGAATTTTATTTTTATTGTTTTTAGAACTTGAAAAACAAACACGTGATGATAAATTTGGAATTATGCAAAATAATTGATTACCATAAATATATAACAGAAAGTCCAGCTCGAGTCAATTTCCATAGGAATAGAGTGGGGCCCGAAGCAAAGCACGTCGCACGAGGAGTTCACGTGACAGTCGCACCCCATTGGTGAGAATAGCATCGTAGGGACAACATTGACCGTTGAGCTGTCGACATTTCATTGGCTGTTACCCACATCATTGTACCAAAAAAATAAAAACTACTTTTTTTTTGGGTTTTTTTAATTAATACTTCTCACAAAATGAAATTTTGGAATTTGCCCATAAAATACAGAATTTTCTAATAATATATATATTTCAGACCGTGTCAATTGTGTCTGAATTTTGTCTGCTTTTTTCTTAGTTTTCCGAAACGAGATGACTAACGAGGTTACATGCACGCTATCACATATTGTTTGTGTTGTTGTCTGGGTTAATCACAAAAAATATTTTAATTTTAATAAATAAATAAAATTACATATATATATATCTGCATTTTTTTATTTCTACTAATGAATAACACGTACGATGTATGAATAATTTGTTATTCGAATACAAATCTCTCTCTAAATTTCTCTAGTTTTATCTTTATTTTTAAATACCATCTCTCAATCTTTACAAATTTATTTCTCTTTATTTCGATATTCATCCTTCTAATTTTTTCTTTCTCTTTCTAAATACTATTTCTCAACATTTACAAATTCTAAATGAATTTATAATTTGAGTAAGAAATTTGGATGGATGAAGGGAGAATTGATGGAATTTGAGGAGATTTTGAGAGAGATAATGGCGTGGCGAGAGAGCAGGGATGAAAATTGAGAGAATTTGGAAACAGAGATGAATGACAAAATTGTTATAAAAGTAATTGAGAAAATGATTAAAATTAAAAGGTAAAATGAGGAGATATTTCTATTGTGTATTTTATAGATAGTATAGAAATGAATAATGTCCAAAGTTTTTAGGTTAAAATAATTTTGGTACTTATACTTCAGTTTTTGTCATTTTGGTCCACTACTCTCAAAAGTAAAAATGTTAATTTTTGTACCTTTTAAGTTTTAACTCTAGTTAGATTTTAGTTTGTGTACTTTTAAAAATATTCATTTTGGTCCTCATACTTTAAAAAAAGTTACCATTTTGGTTTATTTTAGTATAACGGAAACCCTATTGAGTGTTAGTTTCCTTTTGAAATTGTGGTAAAAAATATTAAAAATAAAATTAAATGGTTAAAATGGTCACTTTTTAAAAGTATAGGGACTAAAACGAATATTTTTAAAGTATAAGAACTAAAATGAACCAAAATTGAAAATACAGAAATCAAAATAAACCGAAGCTGAAAGTACACAAATCAAAATAGTATTTTAATCAAAGTTTTCAATATCGACCGTATCAAAGTTTCAACTTTATCCAATATCTATACATATTTTTGAAAAATTTTGTAGAAATAAAAAATTTCATAAAATAATATTTTAATTGAGAACAAGGATTCAAATTTTTTTAGTATTTATTTATTGATATTTTATTTATTTAAAAGGTTGTGAGTTCGAACCTCACTCATGCATATTATTTTATTGAGAACAAGGATTCAAATTTTTTTAGTATTTATTTATTGATATTTTATTTATTTAAAAGGGTGTGAGTTCGAACCTCACTCACGCATTGTATTAAAAAAACGAACGTTGATTTATCCTTAATAAATATTTGAACCAAGAATATGATAATCTAAATATGATGGGCAAAAATTTAATATCCTACCTTCAATTAATAAATAAAATAAAATAAAATGTGAATCTCTTATTTACAATTTTCATGTAAATAAAATATTTAAATTAAAAACTAAATTCCAAAAAAGAATCTTATGTTTCATTAAATGGTAGTCTCAAGTATCGAGACCTCGCTGCTCGTTTTCCGTTAAAGGGAAAAGTCTTTCAAAAGACAAAGTAAAGTTATTCTTGTAAAATGGATTCAAAGGTATTCTTTCTATTTGAATTATTAAAATAAATTGTAATATTAAAATAAATTGTAATTTTAAACTATATGACAACTATAGTTTTAAATATCCATCGATATGTCGATATTTCTATTAACATATCCATATTTTCATAGGATCGACATCGACATGAAGAGTAAATCGACATTTCCAATGTAATATAAAAAATCGACAAAATATAAAAAATATCAACAAAATATCACTAATATATAGATAATATTGAAATTAATTATTTTTAACTAATTTAGAATTAGAAAAATGTATACTTTGCTAATTTAAATATTTTTTACAATTTTTAAAATTTTCTAACTTTTACAGGAATGTCCATCGATATCAACATTTTATCGATATCTCGATATTTCTATGAAATTGAGACATCAACATTTTCATCGACATCGATATTTAAAACCTTGCTGACAACACTAAGAAAAAAAAACTCAGACTAAGATATATAAATTCAAAAAAATAAAATAAAGAAAATAAATCATAATGATGCTCTACCCTATTTTCATTTGTTTTTTTCTTTTTTGAAGTAAGGTAAAATCTCTTTTTATCATAATAGCCTTTCCTGGATAGCTTTGATGAATTTGGAAATTGTGAACTAAAAATATTAATAAATATGTATTTCACTGAAATAATTGCAAATTTTTATTTTAAAATAAATATTTTTTGTAAGTAAAAATAAATAGTTTTGTTAAAAGGGGGTTTTCCGTAAATAATTAATTGTTGATGAAGTTTGTTTTCAACTTTTCGTAGTTTTCATTGATTATTGTAATGAATAATTGACATAAACTTTGAGCATTTAATACTTCATTATACTTTTTTTAATAACATTTACAAAAACATTTTTAGTAAAATGAGTAAACATGAAGCTATAAACGTCAAAACTAGTTCAACGGTAATTGACATATATTTTCAAGAGGGTGTGAGTTTGATCCCTCACCCTCACATGTTTTACTAAAAAACTATCAATATTTGATATGATAATATATACCGAACTACGTTTGAATTAATGTCTCAACTTTATTTGCAAAGCTACAACTTCCATCCGTCTAAACTTTACTGTACTTTTTAAATTTTCATTCGTACAAAAATTTAGCATTTTTAATGCTCAATGTCCCTACATAAAATCAGTTGAGTACTATTACCAGTTCTCCATGTTTTTGACAAGTCTTTTGTAATTAATTCAGAATGGACAAAATAGCAACTCTTTTCCAAAATTATTTGAATATATTGAAAGAAAAGTCAGCTTACTAAATCTCAACCAACATTGAACATTGAACTCGAGTGAAAAACAATTAGAAAATGGTCCTATTAAAAGTTTTTTGTTTTGTTTTTTTTTTCTTTTCTTTTTTTGTGTAAAGAAAAGAAATTAATATTTGTTTTGGCTTTGGGACAAGGACAAAAAGGGAAAAGAAATTATGAGATATGCATGAAAAAGGAAAAGTAAATGCTTTAGTTTTTGCTGGTTGAGAATAGGAAGAAGAAGGGGATAGATTCCCATTTCCCCCACTCACAATCATAAGCTCTTCCCCCATTTTTCCCTTGTCTCTCAAATCTTTCTCTTTTTAGGGTTCTTTTTTTTTTTTTTAACTTCAACAAAACCCCATATTTTCCTTGTATTCCCTAAAAAATCTCTTCACTTGGAACTTCCCATATTTCTGGAAAAACCCATGCCAAAGCTTCCTCTTTGAGCTGAATCCCAACATCTCTTGAAGCAAATTTCTGGTAAGAATAATACAATCTTCCCATTATATATATATTTTTTTGTTTTTGTGTCTAAATAGAGCATTAAACTTGAAATTTTGTTTAGAGAAGAATTGAGCTGAGATGGTGAGGGGGAAAGTTGAGATGAAACGGATTGAAAATTCGACAAGTCGGCAAGTGACCTTCTCAAAGCGCCGAAATGGGCTTCTGAAGAAGGCGTACGAGCTGTCGGTTCTTTGTGATGCTCAAGTCTCCGTCCTCATCTTCTCTCAGAAAGGCAGGCTCTATGAGTTCTCCAGCTCCGAGTACGTTCCCTCCGCTTTCTTTCTTCTATTTTTGATCTTACGGGGTCGGGTTTCAACTCTAGAGAAGGTAATAGATGCGTTTTGTAGTACTTTATTCATTCAGCTATGCTCGAATTGAATCGATTCGAATCAGTGAGGTGGGCGAAAGGAGGGTTGCATGAGTAATCAAAACCAGATCTAATATTCACTGTCAAATATTTATGCCAAATTGTACCTCTTAGATTTCATCTATGATTTTGCAAGATTTTCTCCCTTTGCCTCCTGGGAAACCAAACCGCAGTACTACTTCTTTTTATTATGTTGCTTTATTATTAGGGATTTTTGAATTAATTAATTAATTAAAAGAATGAAATTTGGTTTTGTTTTTTGTTTTTAACTGTACTGTTTTGTTTGTGTGTTGTGGTCATACATGACTATGATTTTATGGGTTAATTGTACCTTTTGCAATCACTTGTAGTTAAAGCGATTAACTTTGTGTTCATGTTGATGCATAAACTGTAAGAGCCAATTTAAAATATGAATTATTTTATGGTGGGTTAATTTTATTTATTATTATTACTTTTTTTTGGTTTTATTGTAACAGAAAAGGTATGCATTGTTCTATATATATAGGTTATAAATTATTATTATCATCAAATAGCTTTAAATTTTAATGATGAAAAAACAATAATATTAAAAGTATAATCTAGTTTTATGTAGAATTTAAATGTTTTCAAAACCTACCAATATATGCAGATTTGTTTTTCGTTATTATTATTATTATTTTATCTCACTTTTCTATTCATTTATGTGTGTCAATTTTTTTTATTTTAGTACATTTATTTGGTAATAATTTATGCTTTCTACTTCCATAAATCTTAAAAATTATTTTAGAAATCTTTTCTAGTTTTTCATTACAAAAGTGACATGTTATCTGTAAAATCTTTGTTAACACATTTGAATTTTTTTGTTCAGCATCCTAGAAAATACATACACATTTTTATATTCCATGCCTCATTATATTTTCCCTTGTGGTCATATTATATGCTTCTTTTTCCTATGGTCTTTGATTCACTGAAAGTAAATTTATGTAGTACCAACATAAGTATGTATAGCTCAATGATAATTGGCATAACTCATTCCCTCGAGATTAAAGGTTCAATCTCCATATCCTCACATCGTTGCACTAAAAAAATGTAAATTTATGTAATAATAATTTATGCTTTGTATTCCCTAAATTCTATATACATTTAAAAGCCTTAACCATATTTTGAAAGAAAAGTTTCTTCTAATTTTTTGCTTTACAAATGTAACATGCGTTTTTACATTAAATTATGATTATTTTTACGTATATACTATACTTAGGTTTAGATGGTTATAATTTGTCACAAAAATGTACATAGTTTCTCTTACTATGTACTTTCTATATCTTTTTTTGTCTTGTTTACTTCTCTTATTACTCGTCCGTATGACATTTTTTTTTCCCTTCACTAGTTGGCTACTCCCCTTCTTATATACTTCTCCATCTTTCCCACGTACTCTAAATCGCTCTCTATCCATTTTCATTTTCGTCAACCATTTTATTAATACCTTTTCTATACGATTTGTTTTATTATTATTTATCAAAAACTTAGCTTTAATTTTGTTATCATAACAAAAAGGAGAGACGATGCTCTGTTTGTAAGGGAAATGCAAACAAAGTCCTACATTGATTAGGGAATGAGGTGATCATGGGTATGTATATAAGATAAGACAATTATCTCCTTGATATGAGGCCTTTGGAGTGAAACCAAAAGCAAAGCTGTGAGTACTACCTCCAAAGCGGACAATATCATATCATCGTGGATATACGTGGGGTACTCGGGCCCCACGAGCCCTTTCCCAATGCAAAAATTACAGCATAATTTCAAAAGACTTTAGTGCTAGAGGCCCAAGAGGACACAAAGATTCTAACACACTCCCACAAAACCTTTTCTTTACTTTATAAATAAAAGAATGGTTAAGTATGTGGTATGATTTGAAAATTTTCAGATCAATTTAGAATGAATAGCTCATTATTTTTTATTAAAAATCAAGCTGAGAAATCAACCTAATATGGTTGTACGAACATGGCAGAAAAGGAAAATAAAAGCTGCAAGGAAAGAGCAATATAATTGCTCAACCGCTAGTCCCATGTAATTACATAGATTTCCTAATAATGAAGCCACAAAAGGAAATAAGCGGCTGGTCGGATCTGCTTCAATTTTGTGAATTATAAGGAACCCACCAACGTCTGTAAGTCAGCAAGGTTACTGACAGTTGGGTGCTTGTAGTGTCTGATTGATTGGAACATAATTGTCATTAAGGGTCATTTCATAGTAAGCAAGTTTTCTGTCACAAGTCTGCTGTGTCACTAGAGAGAGTTTGCTGCTTAAAGTTATGTTTTAACATCTCCCTCAAACTGGAGTGTGTCTCATACACTCCTTGTTTTCTTCTTAGCTCCTTAAAGCAGGCTTTAGCCGCGGTTTTGTAGATATGTCAGAAGACAGACACGTATTTGGTAATTGGAATGTCCAAGGTTGACTCTCTTACAAAATAGTAGTCTATCTCTATATGCTTTGTTCTTGCATGGAAGATGGGATTCTTGGCCATGTATAGGACGCTTATGTTGTCACTAGAAGTTAGGGAGGTTTGAGCGCGATAATTTCGAGCCATGGTGCATGATATTCCGTTTCAAAACTTGATCTTGCTATAGACATGGCTTGCTTCTTTCAATTTCGGGAATATGCCATTTGAACCTGGAAAGATAGAGGAACCTAAGGTGCTTCTTTTAGTGTCGCGACATCCACCCAACCTACATCACGAAAAGCATAAAAATATAGGAAGCTATTTTGGTGAAAGATTATACCATGCCTTAGTGTGCCTTTGATGTATCTCAATATCTTTTTGACCGCCTTATAATCCTTTAACTTTGGACTCTTGAAGGTGTTGACACACTTTGTTTACAACGAAAGTTATGTTGGGTCTCGTAAGTGTTTGATATTGAAGATATTCCATCATGCGTCTATAATCAGTAGGGTCAATGTCGTAATTGTCATTTGGAGCTTCTGAGGTTGTGGCAGCCATAGGTGTGCTAAGATCAGCTACCAAGAAAGTAGTAAAGTGACCGAGATCTTTCAGTGAAAATTCTGAGCTTAAGTTGGTCAATGACCTTCTCCATACATTTCACATTTGTTACTATCATAATGTCATAATTATACCATTGACATAGACAGGCATCAAAATAAAAGTAGCTCCATTGTAAAAAAGTAAAAGTGAAAGATCAGAGGAAGGAGATGAGAAACCGATATGGAGAAGAAATAAATGGGATGACTTTCAAACCATGCTCTTCGGGCTTGCTTCAAACCGTACAGTGAACGATTAAGTTTTTTCCAACTAGATGTGGCTTTTCTGGATGATGAAAGCTAGGGGGCTAAAGCATGTACAAGTCTTCATTTAGGAAGCCATGGAAGAAGGTATTCTTGACCTCGCGTTGTCCTAAATTCTATCCATAGGTGATTGCTAGTGCAAGGATTGGTCAGATTGTATGTAGTCGGCTTAATTATAGGGCTAAACGTCTCATAATAGTCCACTCCTATTTAGGAGTATCCTTGAGCCACTAAGCAAGCTTTTATGTCTTTCAGATATCTCATATTTCTTTTAGTTTAGTTTGGTCCTGAAGATCCACTTTGACCCAACAATGGGACGAGTGATCAACAAGGTCCCGAATATGATTTTTCTTAGGGCTTTCATTTCTTCCTCCATGATAGCTGGAACTGATTTTTCAATAGAGAGGCGGATTCAACTCGGCTGTCATGAAGTTTCTTTATCGTGACCATTGTTTGTATGCATGTGTGTTGCCTTTGGAAATTTGATGATTTGGAGCTGAAAGATTTCATCCCAACATTGAGCTGGAAGTGATGGTACAGCCAAGAGAAGAAAAAAGATGAACATGTAGTAGGTGTTTGCTGATTGGGAGTAATTGGTGATAGATTTGAGGTTGCAGCTTCCATTTGATTATCAGACTGGGGGCATTTTGTTGCATCAGAGTTGAGGAATTCTTCTTCAAGTACATTGTCTTCTCTATGAAGGGAACAAGAGAATTTTCTTCTTCATTTATTAGATTTATGGCTACTGTTTCTGGTTGATTTTGTGGAGTATTGGTTTGTTCTTCCTCACACTCAATTCAAGGAATGAACACAATTCACCGCAGCGAAAGGCTTTGATTTCTAAATAATTTAGAAATCATGTATTGGTCCGAATTTTTATATAAAACTAAACACCAATGTACATCTCCAATAGATCTTCCTTACTATAACTCTAGAATCTAAGAGTTTCTTCCCTTTTTTAACTCCCAAAAGAAAGAGGAAAAGTTCAGAGAGAATATCATTTAGAAAAAATCTCAAATCGAATAATTAAACTTTGCGAAGGGCCTTATTTATATAGATGGTGAGGATATAACTAAATCTTATTCAAATTCATGTGGTCTTGTCTTTTTTTTAATGTCTTATATATTAAAATATTAATTGTTTGAGTCCTACTCAAATTCTTAATTAATATTTTTATTAATATATCCCACATATATTAATAATATACATTCTCTTTTTTATTTTTTATTTTAGTACAATTAAGATCAAAGGTGGAGTCGAAAGACAAACGAGTCCAACTTTACCTCACTAATCTCTTTTTATTTTCTCTAATTTAAGTAAATAAGGATCTTCCTAGGTAGCTAGCAAACCCCTAAGAGTTATTTACTATATTTCTCAAATTTTAGAACAAAATCTGAATGACATAGCCCTAGAACACATAAACAAAAAAATGTCATAATACTCGAAGGAAAAACGTCTTGTAACGATATATGTATACCTCCCTAACGACTCAAATTATAATTAGATCAGGCCCGTAGTAGTAGTTCACAATTTGCCTAAAAGTTGTTGAGACCAAATCATGTAAACTAAGTATATTTAAATAAAATGTTGCATCCAAAGATAGAAATAAGTGAATAATTATTTTATTTATACTCAATAATATTTATTTATTTATAGTAATACTATCTTCTTTTCTTTTTCTCCTTTTTTTTTTTGATGGCTCAGTATGCAGAAGTCAATCGAACGCTATCATAAGTACGGGAAAGATGGACAGACCAATGCTTTCCGCTCCGAAGGATACATGCAGGTTTTCTTCTTCTCCTTCTTTTCTACTCGTCAAGTTTCTATTATATATGCATCCATACGTACATACTGGTTTTAGTTTCTATTTTTTAAAATCATGTTGTGTTTCTTTATTTTATCATTTGAGATGAGTATTAATAAAGTAAAGTTTAGGGAAAAAACTAATTATTCTTTTAAAACATGCAATTGCAACTTGAATATATGAAACCATATTAACTCCAATCTAATATTAGAAAACACATTAACCGACAATTATGATGAATTTCCAATGAAACAGAAGAATGTGATTTACCATTAACCATTCTAAAATTTAGGATAAACATATAAAATATAAGTTATGTCAACTTAAACTCAAAACGAATAAGTCAAAGTGATTATAAATCAACGGAAATTGGTATATATCTCCAACCAAGATAATTGTGAGTTCGATCCCCAACCTCATATCTTGCGCTTAAAAAAAACACGGAAAAACGAATAAAGTGACTTGAAATGAAATCATTATGACTTGACTGCATAGAACATTTTTAGGGTTTCTAAAGCATCAGTCTCCTTGAAAATATGGCTAATTATTTTGATTTAGGATTTTTCCTTTCTAGGGTTTCTAAGTAGCTTTAGCATGTGCCTGTAAGAATTTTTCCAGGCAAATCAGCATTCTTTGTGACTGTTTTTGCCTATATTAGACAAAAAGTTGAAAAGATAGAACTTTTGGGGAAGAGGGAGGCCCCTCTTGCATTCTAAAAGATTGGAAAAGAAAAAACTTTTTGGTTTGTAGCTAATCCCTTGAACCCTAATAAGGTCTAATAAAACCCTAGATCCATGCATTTAGATTATAGATCCAACCGAAATAGAGAAGACCAGCATTGATCCGAACTTTAATATTGTTAATTTTAGGAGAGGAGAGAAAAACAGAGAATGCATAAACAACTATACTTTCGTTGGATGTGCCAATTTTGATATAAACCTAATAATCTATTTAAACTATACTATAATCCCTGACCATAATTCAAATATAAAATCTAATTGAAATTATATAATCTAAACTATATCTTAATTCAAATAACATAGCTTAATAATAATTCAAATAACATTATCTAATATAAATCTAGCGACTATCTCCTGATCATGATCTTCACTATCACCCACGAAAGAATTAATGACATTCTTAATTCTTTCTCGAACTCACAATTTTATGAAAAAATGTGATATTACAATCACTCTCTTCATTCCTCTTTTGCATTATGTAAACAACACACGTAAGTCCTCATTACGAAGTAACTCCTCAAAGTCCCTTTAGATCTTAACCTACTCATATCTCGACACCTTGACGATGAGGCATCCATACTCGACGAGAATGTCTAGAACCCTAATTCTACCAAAAGATATTTTTCTTAGACTTAAGATCTTCAAAACATCGTGGTTCCACTCCTTTAATACAAGTTTAAGAGAAAGAATAACATTCACAATACACTCAACGCTAACACCCCACTTAGGATTTTTCCTTTCTAGGGTTTCTAAGTAGCTTTAGCATGTGCCTGTAAGAATTTTTCCAGGCAAATCAGCATTCTTTGTGACTGTTTTTGCCTATATTAGACAAAAAGTTGAAAAGATAGAACTTTTGGGGAAGAGGGAGGCCCCTCTTGCATTCTAAAAGATTGGAAAAGAAAAAACTTTTTGGTTTGTAGCTAATCCCTTGAACCCTAATAAGGTCTAATAAAACCCTAGATCCATGCATTTAGATTATAGATCCAACCGAAATAGAGAAGACCAGCATTGATCCGAACTTTAATATTGTTAATTTTAGGAGAGGAGAGAAAAACAGAGAATGCATAAACAACTATACTTTCGTTGGATGTGCCAATTTTGATATAAACCTAATAATCTATTTAAACTATACTATAATCCCTGACCATAATTCAAATATAAAATCTAATTGAAATTATATAATCTAAACTATATCTTAATTCAAATAACATAGCTTAATAATAATTCAAATAACATTATCTAATATAAATCTAGCGACTATCTCCTGATCATGATCTTCACTATCACCCACGAAAGAATTAATGACATTCTTAGTTCTTTCTCGAACTCACAATTTTATGAAAAAATGTGATATTACAATCACTCTCTTCATTCCTCTTTTGCATTATGTAAACAACACACGTAAGTCCTCATTACGAAGTAACTCCTCAAAGTCCCTTTAGATCTTAACCTACTCATATCTCGACACCTTGACGATGAGGCATCCATACTCGACGAGAATGTCTAGAACCCTAATTCTACCAAAAGATATTTTTCTTAGACTTAAGATCTTCAAAACATCGTGGTTCCACTCCTTTAATACAAGTTTAAGAGAAAGAATAACATTCACAATACACTCAACGCTAACACCCCATTGAGAAGTGGTAAGGGAAGGACTTAAAGATGAGAGAGCGCTCAAACTTAGATAATCTAGCTTATGATCTAAAGTGCTTCGAGACTTAAGGATTGAGTAATCTCTTTAAACTTTAAAACCATGTCATAGGGAGAAAAATCTATCTAATCTCTACAACTCTAGCTAGCATATATGCAATAACTAGATTAAGTGAATCTATCATCTGACAAAAGGGAGGTTCCAAAAGATCAAAATCTTCAATCAACTCGAGCCACCAGTCTAATCGAATAGACAATGGTGCACGTCGGGAGATATTTTGGATCCATCCTAAACACCTTTTATAAGCCCACAAAAAATGTTTGTTATATAAATCCTTCCGCCATTAGTAAATCTTCCAATGTGGAACAAAGCTTAAGCATTTTCGGTCCAAAAAGTCTTGTCATTCCCAACACTAATTACCCATCAGGTCATTTCTTATTGATTGACACCCTTTTTTGTATAGCTAGTTGGTTGGCTCCTTTTATTTGGATGTTTTTTTACATATCCTTTATTTTCTTTCTTTCTTTCTTTATTATTATTATTATTTTTATGAAAACTTTGTTTTGTATCACAATAATAACAATTTTTTTCTTTTTTGACAAACACAATAATGACAATTAATTTTGTTAAAAAAATAATAATAATAACAATTCATAATACATTCCCCATCAAAATACTTTTACTATTAAATAATATTATAACAGTTTTCCGGAAAAAAAAATAATATTATAACATTTACTCGCCGATCTTTGCAACAAATTCCACATCATCCCTCCATGTTTAATAGTGAATTTATATTTTTCTTCTCTCTTGTGCCTTTTGGATCAAATATCTTGTCTATATATTTATTTATTTATACTTTTATTTCTAATAAAGAGTCCTTGTTAAATATTTAAAAGGAAAATGGAATAACAATTTGTTTTTATGCAGCAATTGAAGCAAGAAGCTGAGATGACGGCAAAAAAAATAGAGCATCTTGAAAATTCACAACAGTCTGATTTCTCACCTACCATATAGTTTTTATTTATAATAGGTTTAAATACTATTTTGGTATTTGTACTTTGATTTTGATTTATTTTAGTCATCGTACTTCTAAAATATTTATTTTGGTCACTATACTTTCAATTGGTTTATCCTTGTACTTTCAAAAGGCTCATTTTGAACTCTATATTTTTTTTAAAAGTGATAAACTTGGTCTCTATTTATGAAATTTTAATATAAATTTTATACATAATTAGAAACTCTTTAATATAAATTTATGGCTACATTTCAAGAAATTTAGTAAGTGATATGCTATGCTAAAATGATGAACGGAAGAAATGAGATAAAAATAAAAATGAAGGGACCAAAATAAACGTTTCGACAGATCAAAATGAACGAAAGTTGAAAATACATGAACCAAAATAACCAAAAATTTAAAGCACATGAATCAAAATAGATGTTTTTTAAAGTTCGTAGATTAAAATAAACTAAAATAATTGAAAGTAAAATGACCAAAATAGTATTTTAATCCTTAATAATATCATACTAACCATTTAAATTTTCATATCTTAGGAAGCTTTTGGGACGTGGCTTGGATTCTTGTTCTCTCAAGGAACTTCGAGAGATCGAAAGACAGTTGGAATTGAGCTTATCCCGTATTAGAGAAAGAAAAGTATGTCCCAATTTTGTATATTTCATGTATATGTTTTTTTGTCTCAATTTTAGTTTAATTCACAAAACAAAGTATAAATGTTCTTTTCTATAAAAATAATGTATATTATTTATGATAATACATTTTCAAATGTATAAAAAGAATCAAATACGAAATTGATTTTCGTTAAAACTAAAAAGTATTGGCATACATGGCATGTTATTAAATAAAGAATTTTGTTTTTCAAAATTATTTTTTAAAAAGTTTGATAAGAGTGGAGATGCAATAATAATCGAAATCAAAGATATATTAATTAGTTAAACTATGTTTAGGTTGGCTCCTAAATTAAGTCTAACATGCTTTGGGATCATATATATTTTTATATTATATATTTGAATATAAAACCATAATGTGTTATAATTATATATATATTTATTTTTCAAAATTAGGGTATCTTTGGTCATGGTAGTGCTTTAAACTATGACAAAAAAATATTATTAAATAGTTAAAAAAAATAGTCTCTTTTTCAATTTAAAGGCACTTGAAAATACTTCAAGAAATTGATAGGTGTTTTATTGAAAACACTTGATCCTTGATCCCTCATCATATATTTCTTTCTTCTAATCACTCTCTTGCCACTTTCTCTCACCAACTTCTCTTCTTTAGGGTTTGTGCAACTAATTTCTCTCTCTTTACACTTTATGTATATATATATATATATAACACATTATGATCTTATGACTCAATTATCAAAGCATGTCAAAATGAAAATAAACAAAACTCTATCAAGTAACATAAAACTAACCAAATGACAGGAATACTAAAACAAGATAGAAAAACTCACCATAAGAGCAAGAGAAAAACTCATTGGCATAAGATGTAAGCATCCATCCAAGCCACCCAAAGCAAACACCAAAAATCGGGTCAAATTATAATGGTTAAAATACTAGTTTGATCCCTGTACTTTCAGTCTTGGTTCATTTTGGTTCCCGTACTTTGAAAGTGTTCATTTTTGTCCTACTTTAAACTTTGGTTCAGTCTAGTCTTTGTATTTTGAAAATGTTCATTTTAGTTCCTATACTTTTTTTAAAAGATCATTTTAGTCCCTCTTTATAAAATTTTAATATATATTTTACGCATAACAACAACTCTTTAGTATAAAGTAATGTTTACATTTGAAGACATATATTGATTTTAGTGCCGTGTTGAAATTGTGATATAAAAAATGAGATTAAGAATAGAATTGAGGGACTAAAATGGTCGATGGTCACTTTTTAAAAGTAGAGAGGCCAAAATGTACGTTTTGAAAGTACGGGACTAAAATGAACAAAAGTTTAAAGTACATGGACCAAAACGAAGATTTTCAAAGTACGGGGATCAAAATGAACCAAAGCTGAAAGTAGAGGGACCAAACTAGTATTTTAATCAACGATAATTATTCAAGTTGATTCTGTAGTAATAAGATCAACTAAGCCTTATTTGGCCATTTTAGGAGCAATTGTTCTCCGCCATTATGGGTAAGACTTAGTAAGTAGATTATAAATTAGTTTCATAATTGTAGCTACCTTTCTAAAAGGAAGGTTCCGTTAGAACCTGAAATATTTATTGAAAGATAATATATAGAAGAACTGCAATATAACCCAAGTACTTGGACCCTCCTAGAGATATCACTCAAAGCCTAAATCATACTACGTCCAATTTGCCTACCTTCATACTTACATCCTCATTCTACTTATAACAACTTTCCCTAACAACTTCCTTATCTAATTACTAGAGTACCTTTAATATCCTAATAATATCTATAATTACCTTCAGCTTATTCCCATCAGGTTCTCTTGATCCAAAACCTCTCTTAAATATTGGAAGTCATCCCAAAACAAAAGATGGAGCTCTTATGAGAATTTGCTATCAGTCCAAAGAGACTCCAAAATGAGAAAATGTCTCCTTAACAAAGGAGAAGGAACCACTACCTCCGCCAAAAACACCATGAGATCATTAGCAAAGGATAGGTAATTTAGACGAATATGCTTACATCTCATATGAAACATAATATCCTTTGGAGGTTTATCCAACATATGAATAAGACCTTAAAATGTTATAAACAGATGGGGGAACAAAGGGTCATCCTTGCGAAGTCCTTTCCTACTCGAGGAGAAACCCCCCAACGCTCCATCAATAGAAATCAATCCCAAAACAGCCCTCAACCAAGCGAGATCTCCAACTAACTATACAAAAAAGGACTACAATCCAAAATAATTTGACCTAACCGATAATTACAAAAGTCCTTCAAAACTGATGTCCAAGTAGAAGCATTAAATTGAGCCAAAGATCACACCTCATCCTAATATCTTTCTCCATCCCTAAAAATTCTATTATTCCTCTCTGATCAAAGACCCCACGAAACTGCAAAGAATCCATCGTGCCATAAAATCCAGCCCTTATCTCGGAGTAGAGGAAACAAGAAGACCTCCCCCGCCGTAAACTTGCAATCTTTGCTCCTTTTCAAACACACACCAAAAACCTGAAAAACGTTGTCCCAAACATAGCTACAGACAATAATCCGATAGAATGTGATCCAGATCTTTAGCTGCATTCTTGAAAAGATAACACTACTACAATCCCACCACAAAAGGAGAATGTCTCGCCATATAATCAAGGTGTTCACCCTCCCAAGTAAAACCAACCAACCAAAGATTTGACATTTTTTAGAATGATGACCTTCCACTACGGCAAAAATGAAGGACAACCAGAGGGGGAAGGATCACCCAAAAGACAGAAAAAATAGCTACATGAAAACCCTCTAGACGAGTCATGAACACAAACACGACAATCTCCCCCATCCAACACAACATCCCCTAACAAGAGTGATCATCGGTCGATCGAGGTCAGTTTTGGGATCCAACCAACGCCGACCACCGACAAATCGGTTCTCATTGGTTGGAGCTAGTTGGAGTTTGAAGACCCTACAGCTCCAATCGACCTACTATACTTGCAGTCGGTTGGTTTTGGTCGTTTTAGAGATGAAGTGGGGATGAGAAAGGGAAATAATAACAGAAGTAGAAGAAGAGAAATAGGCAAGAAAAAAGAGAGGACAATGGAGAAGAAGATGAATAGGAAGGCGAACCTTGATTAAAATAAAAATTTCATGTTTTAAAGTAAAAATCTTCTTTATAATTATTTGTCAAAATATGCACATATATATTTTTAATAAAAAAAATTAACATGTCCCATCGTGTCATGTCCTACTTTTTTAGAAATTGACGTGTCGCCGTATCTGTGTCGGGTCGTATCCGCATCGTGTGTTTGTGTCCATGCTTCTTAGGTTAATACCAATGGTAGGGCACTTCCCTCTATTAATCTTCAATCCTGAGATAGACGCGACTCATAAACAAAAAGAATTTGATTGAGATCAATAAAGTCTTCCTTACCAAGCAAAAACAGATAGTGTCATCATATGCAAATTGAAGGTGTGAGATGTGGAGATGGAGAAAGGGAATCCCTTATCTAAGCCCTGTAGTAGCCCGAAACTCACCTCTAGATCTATCATTGATGAGAACTTAATATCTAACAGATTTAATGCAATTCTAGATCCACGTCCTCCACTTAAAACAAAACCCTTCTTCAAAGCATCTTATCGAGGAAGTTCCAATCCACATGGCTGTAGGCCTTCTTGAAGTCAATTTTCAAGATGACCCCTTCCTTAAAGTCCTCCACAGTCTCATTAACAATGAGATCTTGATCCAAAATTTGTCTCCCTGCAATAAAAGCTCCCTCGAAAATTAGAGATGGTACTAGGAGAACCTTGCTCAATATGTTAGCGGGGACTTTAGTAATAATTTTGTAAACACTTGTAACTAGGCTGATGGATTTGAACTTCCTTACTTTCCTTGCCCTCCCCCTTCTCAAGTATCAAACAAATAAAGGTGTCTGTCATTGAGTCATCTAGGATCGCTCTCTCATGAATCTCCTTTAACTAGATCTTCTGCAGATTCCCTTTGAGAACTCATCTTTTCTTTCCCTTTTCGGTATGATAATTAGCCTAGAGCTTCTGGCAAAGAAGAATATTATCTATTTTTATATTGCAACCCTTCATAAAGGTTGAGTGATAAAATGGAAAATCCCTTGAAATTGTTTAACTATAGCCTTAGCAATCTTACGTGAGGTGGGGATCGAACTTACAACCTCTTGACTGGAGATGTATGTCAATTATCGCTGAACTACCTCGATTTGACTATATTTTCTCTCGTTCTCCTCTCACACATTTTCTCTAGCATCGTCTCTCCACAATATGTTGTTTTTCACAATCTCTTCCTATACACTTTTCTTATTAGTCTCTCTAAACATACAATTTCTCTTACTAATCTCTCTCTACATATTTTCTCATTAATTTTATTTTCATTTTTATAATTTTCACAATCTTAATCATTTTCATTTTAGTGATTTAATTATAAAAATATTTGTTAAGTAAATACTAATTATTCAATAATATTTCTAATTAGATGAAAAAAAAACACTTTTGAAATATTATAAGTACCTAAAGTGCATATAACCGAAGTAATTTTGATAAATGAATTTCATGTGAAAATGCTCTCAAACATGCCCTATTTTTGGGCAATGCAAGTAGGATTACTTGATGAGTAATGCTTCCAACATAATTACATTAATGATTAAAAAAATTAATCTTTAGAAATCAGGTACCAATCTAAGTATAGTTCAACTGGTTAAGACGGCATTTATTTTCAATTAAAAGACCGTGAATTCGAATCTCTACTCGACATTTTGTACTGAAAAAAGGATACTGAGTAGGTAGTTCATTATTTTCATGGTGAAAACTGATCTATGAAAGCTAATTTTATTGCAGTCTCAACTATTCAAGGAGCAGAAAGAGAAACTGATTGAGAAGGTAATTTGAAGATTGATACAGAAAATAAGTGCATAAAAGTTGGTGCATATAGCATGAAAGATTTCTAGGAGTAGATTGATTTCCATCATATTATAAATACATTCAAACTCTTAACATATTAGGTAACTAATTGTTCTTTTTGAATTTTTTATTTGTATACATTAGATATAGAATGAATATTCAACATGGCTTTTAAACTTTAGGTTACAATACGGTGCATCATTTAAAGAGTATGTTGGATTATCATTTAAATATTAAAATGAAAGAAACTTTTCCCTTTGAGGGTTTGAGAAAGTTCATTTTTACTCTTTACCTGACTAAGGGAGTTAAATTTTACATTATATTTTTAATTTCATTAAATTCAACATCCAACAAGTAGTTACACTAATACCTCAAAACTAAATTTGAAAGTTACCTCTGAACTAACTAATACATCGCACAAAATTCCACAATCAAATCATGAAAATTCTCAAATCTAACTACAAAAAATAATCTAAACTTTAACCTAAAATCTACCGAGTAAAAAGTGCTCAAACTCAATTATGAAACATCCTGCTAGAAGAGCTAGTACCATAAAAATATCATTATCGCTAATTTGAGCATAGCTTAATGAATAAGACTCATATTACCTTCCTTGAAGTTGAAGGTTCATTCCCCACCTTATATTTGTTGAACTAAAAAAACTTATCCAATCACAAAAAAGCGTTATAGCTAGCATAGTACAAACTTTCCGCAAAGATATCCAAAGATAGGTTAGATCCAAACAAAAGAGAGAAAAGAAGCCAAAAGAATGATCATTTTTGGATCCAAGATGAAAACAAGACCTCAACAATCAAGAGATCAAAGAAGAGATATTAGAGGTTTTCTCGTTTTAAAGTAGGTGATTGAAACCAACATTGTAAGAAATGGAGATAGAGAGGGGATTCCCTACCTCTATGAGACTTTCTCTAAGAAATCCTAATCTTCCTAAGCTTTCTCAAAATCTAACTTATCCTTCTCGCTTATGAGCTTTGTAATTCTCAATCCTCTCATTAGCAATAAGCCCCTCGTCAAGGATTTATCCATATGCTGGTTTATCAAGAATACGTAAGAAAAGCAGTTCGAATTGTTGATTCATCAGCAAAATCCTGCATAATCTCGAATGTTATCAGTTCCGAACAGGGGCATATATGCCAAACAAACTTGACCCCTATCTATCATTGTAGAAGTAGTTCCTAGGAAAGATTATGGTTCTCGAGTATCCAATCAATTAATCCCTCGAACTGGGAAAGCTTAAGCGGAAGGCCATTTAGTTTGATATCCCTATGGGATTTCCACAAGTTAAAAAGATCATTCAAATAGAAGCTGTTGACAAAGTTAAAAAGATCATCCAAATGTCCTTATTGGATTTCAACAAGCTGAAAAGATCATCCAAGTAAAAGTCATCAACAAAGTTAGAATGATCATCCAAATTAAATATCCCTATTTAACTTTGACAAGTTAAAAGATCATAAAGTCTAAATTCTTTAATAATCTCTAAAAGGTTTTTACGTTTCCAAACTCTAATGTAAATCCCTAGACCAGATTATCCACAAGCCACAAGTCCAATTCGAATCTCACTCAATGCAACAACCACGTAGTAGAAGTAGAAGGTTAATTATTGAAAAATGAAAGAAGGAAGAACACACAAAGAGCTATAGCAGTTGAATAAAAAATCAGCTCTCTGAGTCTAAGAATCTATGTATGTATTCAATTGAGTAGTAGATTAAAAGCATAAAAAACATAAAAACTAAACTAGAATTTGAGAGCGATTCAATCAAAGGATAACTATGTTCAGTCCATAATTAATTGCTCCGTTAAATCCTCAACGGCTCCTTGTCCTTCTTCCGATGTCTTGTTCTCTATTATGGATTGTTTCTCCTTCTTGTGTTTTGTTTCCTCCTCTTTTGTGATATTGTCTGATTTGGGCATACAGACTTGCTTTTGGTTTTACCAAAAAACCTCGTACCAATGAAGATAGTTGTCCTCACCTATATATATACTATGGATAACTTTCTTAGTCAATGCAGGAGTTTGTTAGCACTCTTTGCAACCCACGTCTTGCCTCTCATTTAACTATTTGAAAAACTCAAATGAAAATAACCGTCAAAATCTTGTCCCAACAATACACCAAAGACTAACAACATGTCGTATATAATCATGCAAATAATGGACACTAGAAATCTGCTAATAGAAGTCTGTTCAAAATGGACAATATCATACCGTTGTGAAAATGTCGAGGCATTCATGGTTCATAACGTAACTCCAAAACTCGTTTTTCTTCCTATTGATGTAGTCATTTGTCTCACTAGTGATGTAATTTTCCAAAGATAATGGAGAAACAAAAGATCGCACTTTCATTTCTTGTTTAATGTTCTCTTGATTCTTATGCACTCTGCTAGACATTATATATATAATAGGCAAGTTAACAAATTTATGAAGTTGCGTTGCTCCATACTCGAATGAAAACTGCCTTGCATGAGCTTGAAGTGTCATATTTCTACTTGTTTGTTTATAAACCTACTTGTATTTTCATAAGCGTTTTGGTTGTTTATTTTGTTGAATTAACTGAGATCATCTCAAAATCAGGGGAAGCTCCTTACAGAAGAGAATGCAAAGTTATCTGCAAAGGTGAGAGAGACCTCATGCTTCCATTATTCTTTATAGTTAATGTTGTGAAACTCAAAAATATCTGTCATTGGTTGTGTTGGACTGAAAAGATAGCTGAAAATCAATATTTCTGAAAATACCAAGTGACCCGTTGAAGAAAGGTAAATGAAAATAAAGAATCTTAAATAGCTTCTAAAAGTGTGTTTTCTTTTTCCTCTTTTTCAAAGTATTGAACTGTTATTTAAACATTTGCAAATAAGTTCTCCTGCATGAGATTAGTTTATAATGTTTGGAAAAAGTTCACTTTCTACTCCTAGTGAGTCAATTTTGTACAATCAATGAGTTAAAGTTTCCATTTTTTGTGAAGATGTGACTAGATATGGGACTTTCTTATGGGTAGGTGATACCATTTTTATGAGTATTAGTTAGCCTAAATGTACTGGATGTTGTTCATGGGCTATTTTCAAATTTTGTTCCGAAGAGGTCATCAATTACAACACTAATTCAACTTCCATGTTTGCTATGATGAAACTAAAAATCAACTTATTCAGGGGTGAAACCAATATTTTCCCATGATGTTTTTCTTAACTTTTCTTTTAGTACAACACGTGGAGATGAAGATTCAAATTCATGATCTTTTTGACATTGTTTGTACCTTAATCAGTTGAGCTATGTTCTAGTTGAAACGTTTTTTTTTCTTTTAACTTTGGAGTTTTAGTTTGACAATGATCATAGTTCGCATCTTTTCTTGGCTACCATAAGCCCCTCCTCCCTCTAAAATTGATACTTTTTGTTAACACATTTGATTTTGTGACTATTATTATTACAAAGTGTGGTGCTGAGCCATGGCAAGCAGAAGAAGGTGGTGGTGGAGGTGATGCAGAGGGAGGTATTGTGGGTTTATGCAGCCAAAGTAGCAAAAGCAATTCTGATATGCAGACCGAACTGTTCATTGGATTGCCCTGCATGTAACTCCAAATTCATTGTTCAACCCAATCAAATGAAGGGGTGCCATGTAGAATATGTAATAATCCCATGTGTTATAAGTCATAACTATATATTTAAGTTTCTTGCGAGTAATGTTTAGTTTTTTCTTTTTCTTTTAACAAAACTAAAAATGAAATAGTTAAGTTCTTTTAACAAAACTAAAAATGAAATAGTTATGAAATCTACTCTTAGGTCTCTATCATTTCTCACCTAACATGTTAAAAAAGTAGACATAAAAATGTCAGAATGATTTTTTAGGCCAATATGTTTGCAGGGAAACGCTTTGCATTTTTGTGTACTCTTTACATATTTTTATAAAAATACTTATCTCATGTATTTAATGTGGCTCGAATCGTACGTAAAAAAAATTGACTCACAGTATTAAAACGAGTATAAATCAGCAATAATTGACATATATTCTCCAGTTAAAAGGTTGTAAGTTAGATGTCTCGTACTTGAAAAAATTTCACATCGCAATAGGTAGGAGATATTCTTTTTAAGCTTTAGTTTTTCTTTAAGAAAATGTAAAAAAGTCAATTTATTATTGACCCATCGAGACATGAGGTAAGGTTTTTTTTTTTTTAATTATGAAAATGTCGAAAAGAAACTTTCTCATTTCCAAATTCAAAGCTGGTAAATAGGTTTCAGGAAGTGGGCTCTGATAACAAGGCAGGCCCATTAATTGTAGTAGATGGGCTACAGAGTTTATAGGGAAAAAAAGCCCAAATATTTGAGGTCCACTAAAGAAATAACACATGGAAATTGTTGTGTTGTTAAAAAAATTAATAATAAATTGTTGTGATTTAATTATAATAATGAGTAGATGTTATTCCCAGTGTTTTTTTTATATTGATATTTAATTCTAAATTTTCATATATTATAGTTATTTCAACTTTTATACAATGTTTTAGAAAATGATCAAGATTGAGTATAGTTTATATTTTAAAAGTTTATTAAATTTAATTTGTTGACTGTTGTTTTTTTAATGTTGTAAAAACTAAATGTAATAATTTATATTAAATAGTTAAAATTTTTTAAATTAATTTATATAATAACATAAATATGTAAAATGTTACATTTACTCCAATTTAATAAGTATTTATGATTATTACATCTAATATTTGTAATTAGTACATGTCTCAATATTTAATATTTAATAGTTGTAAAATCATTCATACCAACGGGATTTAGCAAGTTTGAATCTTGTTGACGGTTCTTGTTTTTAATGTTTTAGCAAGTAGACATAATATAATGTTTACATAGTTTTCTTTTTAATTTCTTGAAATTGATATCGTGTTGCTTACGTTAGTAGATCTCTAAAATCAAAGTTCGTTGCCTAGATTGAGCAACACTGTGACAAGTGTCCTCAGAATAAGTGGTACTCAAAACTCTAAATTCTTGCTACTACGTTGTCGCGAAGGACGTAAGTTATTATAATTTGAATTGCTAAATTCTTTTTAGATTTTGAATAAAAAGGAAACTTTAGTATTTAAACCTATAACTACTTATTCAGCATTAAAATGACAATATTAATTGATATAATTACGCATTTAAGATGATTCAAAGACGTAGGAGTTTTATTGATACAACTATAATTGAGTGGATGAGAACATTTATTATTTTTCTTAAAAGTATATTTATAAAATTATAAAAAAAAAGATTTCCATATTTCCAAGATGTCTTAAATTTTGAATTTGTGAATGCAAGTGAGACCAAATTGCTGGTTTTTTTGGAGGGAAATTGTATGGTAGTTAACTTTTATACATATTTACAAAAATGTCAACCACTTTTGTATTTTGTAAATATGGTAAAATATTTGAATTTTTATTCTCTGAATTTTTATTATTCCAGGTTTACCTTTATGATATCTTATATACATCTGATGTATATATGATGTACGTCCGATGGATGTATATCTGATATACGTCTGATGGATAGATATCTGATATACTTTCGATCTACATTTGATGTACATCCGATGTATTTCTGATATACATCAGAATATATATTCTACATCTAATATACAGATATCTTAAATTTTGAATTTGTGCATGCAAGTGAGACCAAATTGCTGGTTTTTTTTTTTAATTTTATTTTATGCATGAGTGTTCCGGCCGACCTCAAGTTAAATTGCTAATGAAAATGACCAAAAGGAAGTGATTATTGTTTTGTTGAATAATATTTTTAATTTTAAACTTTTCTTCTTTATTTATTTTTTTTTTTTTTTTTTTAGATTTTATGTATTTTAAAAACAAAATCCGTAGCTATTTGGTAACTACTTTTAGTGTTCAATTTAATAATAGAAAAATGCCTATAACTTTTTGTTTTGTTCTCTAGAAAAAGAAAAGTAAATAAATTTTTTTCAATTATACAACAATTAAAATGATAACTTTATTTAATTTGTACAACAAAATATGAACATAGAGAGACAAACTATACAGAAAGATAATAATAAAAGATAGAGAAAGATGCTAGAGAGAGAAAACAAATGTTGACGAAAAAGATATATTAAAGAGATACGGGTTCAAGAGATAATCAAAGTTTTAAATATCGATATCTATAGGAATGTCAAGACCTCTGAAATATTGTCTTCTCGAAAAAAAAAATATGAAGATGATAAAACGTTGATGCCAATAGATATTTCTAGAATGTTTATAAAAATAAAAAATTCTTAAAAAATACTTAAATTAACAAACAAGTTTTTTATCATTTCTTAATAAATTTTAAATGATTGATATATGTGTGATAATTTGCTGATATTTTTAATATTTTGTCAAAAAAAATTTAATTTTTTTGCAATATTATGGAAATAGCAATTTACCTCTCATGTCGATGTTGAACCAATAGATACGTGAAAATATAGATAGAAATATCTTGACATGTCTATGGAAATTTAATACTCTAGAGATAGTAACCATCAAAAACAAATTGTACTTTATAGTAAAATAAAACAATATGGCTATGTATTTAAAAATTATAATTAAAAAGTGGCCATTTACCATAAATGTGAAACTAAACTCTACTAGTAGTGAAGTTGAGAGATTGTTGTCCTGATAACTAGTATAATTTTGCCCATCAATTTACATTTATAACCGTTACAACCAAAACATTGAAGAATCCATATGCTCTCAAGATCACTGGAAATATAGCAATTTATTAGAACACAGAGGGTGCTGTGGCCAAACACTAGAAAAGAAAATGAGCTCAAAGCTCACTCAACCAGTAAGGAAACTCAAATTACATTAGCCTAATTCCAACAAAGGCAAACACAGCTAAAAAAGGCTTTTTATCATACAGTGGCTGCTTTGGACAACATGTTATGGACGGCTTCCTTCGTCGGTAGAGCGGGAATGGCTCCTCTCTCCATCACGGTGAGGGCACCGCAGGCATTGGCGAAGCGTAGAGCGTCTCGTAGCCGCTGCTCGTCCTGCAAGAAGGAAACTCTTTTTAGTAGAGAGACTTTGTTTTGATGCATTAGGCAGCAAGCACAAAAGGAACCTGGAAGAGGGTTGAATCAGAAGCTATGCTGAACAATATCCCGCTCACGAACGCATCGCCAGCTCCTGTCGTGTCAACAGGGCTAGCTTTCATACCAGCAACCCTGCCTCGGAATTTCTGCATAAGATGAGTCTCAAGTTCAAACTTCTAAGTCCATAAGTGAAGTGACCAAAGTTTTTTAGTCTAAAAGTGATTTAACAACTACTAGTACTAGAAAATACGAGAACGAAGTGCTTACTTGAGTGTAATATCGACACCCTTCGGACCCTTCGGTCACAATTAAAAGCTTGAAATTTGGACGAAAAAGCTTTTTCAACACCACGTTATCATCATAGGGATCATCTCCACCAGTCAAGAAAGTAATTTCATCCTCACTAATCTGCATAAAATTTCCAAGAGAATGAAAAGAATGCCACAAAAGTTTTCAAACTCTTAGAGCTATCCAGGCACCAAAATGCATCATAATTTTGACATTATATTGTACCTTAACAATGTCAGATTGGTCCCAGATGCTCATGATGCCGTCCCGAGCCGCTTCCGGTGAAGGCCACAGCGGCAATCTCAAGTTGGGATCGTAGGAGAGAATGCAGCCACATTTTCTGGCATGTTTCAGTGCTGCTAGATGTGCTGACTTGCTTGGTTCATCAATCAAACTAATTGATCCATAATGGAAAATCTTCGCCTGACCGAAACAATATCGAAAATTGCCCCGAAAAGTATCAGCAAAAGAAGGTACAGCAAACATGTTTTGTCTGTTTGATCTCTAGAGAACAAAAAATGAGACTACTTGCCTGCTCAATAACTTTAACCTCGAGTTCTGCTTCTGTGAGAAGCATATCAGCGCTGGGATGGCGGAAGAAAAGAAATTCCCTTTCGCCATCCGCTCGAAGCGTAACGAATGCCAAAGCCGTCCTTGCATTCGGGTCAAACCGCACTCCAGAACAATCCACATTGTTCTGCTTTAGAATGTCTACCAACATATATCCAAACTCATCATCACCTACCTATAACACGAGGGAGAAAAAAGTTCACATTTCTTCTTTTCCACATTAGAGCTCTCTAGAAAAATTAGTACTAATGGAAGCAACATGTTTTCTTGACCAACTCCTCCTCCTAACTATCAAAAGCATTCAAAAATTCTTCAGTATGATAGAAGAATGAACCTTTCCAATGAAAGCTGAGGAGCCACCAAGCCTTGCAATCCCAACAGCCACATTAGCAGGAGCACCACCAGGGGCTTTCTTGAAGGCAGGAGCTTCAGCAAGTGAAACTCCACCCACTGTTGGCACAAAATCTATCAGAACTTCTCCAAAGCACACCACAGGGGAATCTTTAACCTCCAACTTTTCTAACCCTGAGGAAAGTTCCTTAATATCACCTGTAAAACCCCCAATCCAATCTACTTAACTTGAGATCATCAAACAGTCTAAAGATGTCACAAGTTTGAGCTCAATATCTCATGCTTTTCTGGAATTTGGAAACAACATTTTAAGGCTAAATTGCAAGTTTGGTCCCTAAATTTCAAGAGTTATATCTAATAAGTCTATGTGAGTTTAATAGATCCTTGAATTTTAAAAAGTGTCTAACAGGTCTATGAACTTCCAATTTTGAATCAAATACGTTCTCAACTTTCAATTTTGAATCAGATAGACCATTCTTTAGACACTTTTTAAGGTTCAAGGACTTATTGGATAAAAATTTCAAAGTTCAATGACTTATTATACACTTTTTGAAGTATAGGAACCGGAAGACACCACATCAAAAGTTTAGTGACACTTTTAAGGCTCGAGGACTTATAAGACATAACCCAAGTACATATGTCAAACTTATAATTGAACAATATTTAAACAACTTTATCCATTCGTCATCATCCGTCGGTTGGATATCTCATATTTTCATCCAATATTTTAGTTCAAGTTTTGTACAACAGTTTACAAGTTACAACAGTATAATTATAAAAGATTGATAGGCAGATCTGTTTTCCTTTTTATGCCAACAATTTTGAAATTAAACTCAAATAACCTCCCAGAATTGATTCCATTTCACCATTAATCAGAATTTCTTCTTCTTTACGCAACCACCAAACTCTCCAACAAAGACACACATGGTAATTGATAGCAAGCTACAACTTAGAAAGAAAAGGGAGGAAATAAAAGATTGCTAAGACAAAAACCGCGATCATGGAATAATTGAACGAATCTTAAAAACCCAGTAAGAATCAGACCAAGTAGAAGAACATAATGAATGTCGACATATCCAATGAAGAGGGGCGAAAAAAAAATGAAGACAGCAACAACAGTTCAAAAAAGAAAAAAAAGAAGTCGTCATAAAGATTCAACGATTGATTTGCAAAATGAAAAACAAGCAATGGTGCAGTTCCAAAATCGAGCCCCGTAATAGAAATGAGGAACAAAAACAGGGGATCGAGGAAATGAAGTGTTGGAGTACCAGAAGAGTGAAAAACGAGAACGACCCAGAAAAATAGAAGGAAAAAAGGAAGCAAATCGAGAAGGGAGAGAAATGGGGAACAAGGAAACTTACCAGAGGAGAGAGATTTTGCCATTGATGTGGTTTTGGAAGAAGTTGAGAGATTGAACAACGAACAGGGTAACACAACAAGAATTGCACCAAGAAAAAAAAAGTTTGGTTTGGTTTGGTTTGGTTTGGTAATGAAGGAGGAATAGGAGAAAAATAAGGGAAATTGTTAAGGGGAAGGTGATGGCTGAAATCTTGACAGAAGTAGAAGAATCATTGAGCACCCACAGACAAAATTTTACCCCCAGGATTCTTCTTTTTCTTCTACACGGGCTTCCAATGCTGCTTCCTTCCTTTTTTGCCTTTTTTTCTCCTTTTTTAAATCAAATTAAAGTTTAATATTTATATTTAATAGGTTATTCAACCTTTTTATTTCATGTTTGATAGGTTTTCTCTAATTAAATTACAAGATTAATTTCATAACCAATTGTAATAACTACTCAGCTAAGTTCATGTTTGACATTGTAACTTCGTATTCAATAGATGCATGAACTTTAAATATAGGTCCAAATCTATTTGACATTTTGTAAAAAGATTGACAAACTTATTAGACACAAATTGAAATATGAGGTGAATTTTAGAAAATGTTGAATATATTAGGGATCTATCAGACACAAAATCGAAAGTTTAAAGATTTATGAAAATATTTTAGAATTCAAGGACCTATTAGACACGAAATTTAAAGGTTATAAACCTATTAGATTTTTTTCTTTTTTTTTTAAGTTTAGAGTGTCACGATTTTTAAAGTTCATGTCTAAACATTCAACTTAACCTACGTTTTGCTAATAGATTCTTGAACTTTCAATTTTATGTCTAATAATAAGTCTTTGAGAATTTATTGAACTTTTATTTATTTATTTTCTCAACCTAAATTTAGGTAGATTGCTTATTATTTCCAGATACCCAGCTTTATAGTTTACAAGCCAAACCTATAATTCAATTTATTTCTTTTTAGAATCTAACACTATTAACATGGGATTGAAATTCGTTCTAAATATTTGAGTTATCCTGAATATTATTCTTTTTGTTCTTCCAAATGTAGGCATAAAATATCAATCTTATGAGTAATTATTTATTTTCAACATCTTAGCAATAGCCATGATCCCTTTTTCCTCATATCATAGAGAATGACGAGAAGAATTATACATATCATTTTTAATTTACAAGTAAATAATATTGAAGGGTTTGCTTGTGGTGTCACGTCCCCTTTTAAGTCTTTTAATAAAAATAATAATAATAAATTACATAAAATGATTTTTTTTTTGTTATCATTAATTTTTAATGTGGGTCAACATGAACTTAGTAAAACACTCATGTCTTCAAAAGTGAATCCATCGACACTTTCATAGTATCATTTGTAAAATATACAAAAAAAATTAACAATATATCACTAATATAAATATAATATTAATATTAATAATATTTAAATTTATGTAAAGGAGCGAAATGCTTATTTTATAATTTAAAAATTTGTTATGAATTTTTTATATTTTTTTCTAAAATTATCCCTCAGACATTACTATTTTATTGATATTTACCCTAACATTTTCATAAAATTAATGACACATCAACTTTAAGTTACAATTTAACATACCTATTTTTATAGACTAATTAGATTGAAAATTTATAATACATCAAAATAAAATTGAGAATGTAAAAGATTAACACCAAATTGAGAATTCTTTTAAGGATTATTTGGTTTATTTAACCTATAAAAAAATAATAGCTAAAACATTATTATAAATTTCATAAATGGGTGATTTAGTTATAGGCTTGATCATGTCTAATTATTTGAGTAGTTCCCTCACTTTATTTTTAAATTCTTTATATTAATGTTTATTTAGATATTCGTAATAGTTTTATAAGCCAACCTGAGCTCGATTAAGATATATATCATAGTCGAAAAGTCGTGAGTTCGAATCCTCACCTCGTAGTTATTACGTCAGTTTGATGAACTCAAAATATAATTATTATATATTTCAATTATCGATAGAGGATTAACTTAAATATTGCTTTAACTACAATTATTACGGATTGACGTATAATAACTTTTACTTTATCAATAATTATTTTTTAACTCGTTTATTATAAGTTACCAAACAGCTATCAGGCTATGAATACTATATATTTGAAATAGTACGTTAAATTTAAAAGATGTGATACCAATTTAAGTATATAACTAATAAAGGTTATAGGTTCAAATCTCCCGGAGTTAAACGTAAAGAAGAAAAAAGAGGAAGAATGTGACTAATATACCATTTTTGTAAAATATTCGTAACTAACCACATGTTATATTTTGGCTAGATCTTGATTTAGCATCTAGTCAAAGAACTTTAGCAATTTATCCTTTAACTATTTTTCCTTTTTCAGAAAAACTAAATTCCAGTATTTGCTATTTTCTTGTACTTACAAGAATTTAAATAACTAGTTGACAATATTTAATTAAAATATACATATTTGGGATCCTATTAAATTTAGAGGTAAAATATATTTTTTATCCTTAAATTGAAAGATAAATTTCTATTTAGTTCTTAAATTTTTCTGACAATTAGAAAATAGTTGTTATTGAGGTCGGTCCCTGAAGTCAAATTTTCCTTAGTGTATCTAATGGAATGCTGATGTGACATTGGTACGGTAAATATTTATTCATTTTATATTATTTTAAAGTTAGGTGTCAACTTTTTTTTTTTTTTTTTATTATTCTCTTCCTCTTGCCCTCTTCTTCCTTCCTCTTTTCTCTCTCTCCTCTCCTCCTTCCTCGCTACTCCATGCACCTAATCTCTAGGTAAAACTGAAATCCTAATCAAGACAATGAATTTTGCTCATTTCACTTTCACTTTAGTGTGTCCTGCGTTATTGATCTTAAAGGAGAAAAAATCACCATTTTTAGAATTTGGAAAATTTTGGAGATTCTTTTTGGAGCGAGAGATAATTACTAGAATGGCGGGAATCGAAAACAAGTTAAAAATTAGGCAAAACATAAAAATCAAATAAATCGTCACTATGGTAGCATAGAGAACATATTCGTTTCTCTAAATTGCAGCATTCAGAGAAGTAAATAAGAGTAAACAAAAAAAAAGAAACACTGCCCTTATTTCCTCCTCTCTGACTCTACAATTTCAAGAGGTGATGATTTGAAACAGTTGTGTTGCGTAGGAGTCGTGAAAAATAAAGGGAAGAGGGAGAAGGAGAAGAGGAGGAGAGAAAAAGAAGAGGAAAGATTAAAAAAAATATCAATATCACGTCATCAGAACTTTTAGAGACCAAATAAAAATATATTTTAACTTAAATTTATATTTTAAATTGATTTACTTTAAGAAACTCATTTATGATTTTACGAGAGAGCATACGAAAACCAAATTAATTTTACCAATCAACTCTCCTTTTATGGGTTGTACTTCAAAAGAAATAGCAGTTTTCAAAATTTTGTTCGGCAAAATTTCATTACTTTTAAAAAACGATAAACTTCATTCTTCAAAATAAAAAATAGAAAATAAAATTGTTACTAAAGAGGACATTTCACTTCATCTCCAATTTGAACGGTTGAGATTTATTTGGAAGTAATAGGTGTGGAATAGCTAAAAAAAGTACTATATTCCTATTCCTTATCTATTATCTTCCTTTTATATTTAGTAATAATATATAAAATTAAAATAATTCCTTAATTATTTGTTATATTCTTTATATATCTTTTTTAAAATTATATTCCTTATGTATCTAGTAACGTATAAATAATATTAAAATTAATGATGGGTAAGTTAGGCATGAAAAGAATCCATTCACGTCTCTTTCTTAAGAATTGGCTACTTTCATTTATTTCTATTATGTCTACTTGGAAATATATTATTTATTTTTGTTTAATACTGGGGAATTTGTCATTAGGAAAAATATTTATAAAATATGATTTTTTCAGATTTTTGTACGTTTGTAATACTTACGTAATTTCAAAATTTAAAGTTTGTCCTCTTCAGTCTTCTTTTCCTTTTTCAAGAAAATATTAAAATAATTGTCCTCTTTTCTCTTATAATTTGAAGGTAATTAGGTCTTTTTTCGTTGTCATTTTTTTTAACTCTCGTTATCATTTGGGCAAAAACTAAAAATATGATTATTATAAATTTACAAAAATGCTTTTTCTAAACTATTTTTAAGAACTAGTATGTAACAAGTGCAATCCACGTAGAATTTTTAGATTTATTTTGCTTTACGAAAAAATAAATTTCAATTGGTTTAACTAAATATTACAATTACCAACACGAGCATAGTTCAACGACAATTGATATGTATTCCTTCTCTCAAGGTCGAGTGGAGTTTCAAACTCATGACCTTTAGGTCAGAGATATATGTCAATTATTGTTGGATTATGTTTGCTTTGGCAGGTTGGCAAATTTAGTAATATGTAATTTCGTCATTAATCTAAATTAATGATGTAACAGTTTGTGTGCGGTCAAAATTTATCATTCAATAGTAATATTATTTCTACCATGTGTTTTTTTCTTTTTACCTAAACAATAGATGTATTGTCTAGAAATATATATTGGCCATTGGTATACAAAAATGAACACGACTAGTGTTCTTGCAGCAAAATATATACCAATATATATTTTTCGTATCGATATCAAATTTCTTACTATATCCAATATTTATTTTTCATATCCAAAATCAAGTTTCTAACTATTGTATTACAACGAACGCATACTAATAATATATCTAACATAGTGGTTATATCATATATACCACATAACATATGAGTTATATATTCAATATAACTTAATCTATCTTTAATGTTGGACTGACAAGTGAAATCATGCCCCAAAATTTAATCATACCCCAAATTGAATGCTAAAGTCTAAAGTTCATATAATCTCTTCAAGTAATGTTAAATTAAAGAAATCAAACTCTCGAAAGCGGGAATGCTGAACTTAGAAAATCATGCCCCCAACAAACCAAATGCTAAACTTTAAAATTCATACCCGTAAACTGTTGGCATGGCTAAAAAGAGGTGAGTTGTATCGGGAAGCATAGTAAATTGTTCGCATCGATCAAAGGAGTTGAGTCGCATTGCAAAATGTCGAAAAAACTATTTGTGTCACTTAAAGTAGGTGAGTCGCATCGAAAAGTGTTGTGAATTATTCACGCCACTGAGAGGAAGTGAATCACACTCGAGAGTACAAGAAATTGTTTGTATCGCTGAGCAAGTGAGATGTGCTATATAAGTTGCAAAAGGTGAGTTGTGCAAGAAAGTGCTTTTTTTTTTTGAAAAAATAAGAAAGAAAAACAATTTAACATAAAACAAGTTTCGAAAAGACTAAATTATCCAGCCACGTGGGAGTCTGACAACTCTACTCTTCCTTCAAATCGTTTTCTATTGCTCTACTAGTTAAACCATGACTACCTTGCTTGCCAAGAAAAGTACCTTTAACTCTGTGTGTTCAAAGGAGATAAGTTGCGCCAAAAAATGCAACGAGTGAGTCACACTGCAAAGTCACTAAAATCGTAGAAAGAGCTGATAAATGAATATCGAAAAGCATGAATCTAAATTTTCTATTTTCAATGATAAACACATTGAAAGAAGAAAAATGCAAAATCGTAGAAGGAGCTTATAAATGAATATCGGAAAGCATGAATCTAGATTTTCTATTTTCAATGGTAAACACATTGAAAGAAGGAAAATACAGAAGGGAAAGAGAGAAAATCAATAGTTATGACAATTTCACAAATTCAATCGTGAAACTATCTTTTAAATTATTTTCTTTAATTTAGCATGCTATTCCAATTAAACATGCGCTTTAACCAATTAAATCATATTAAAAAAATATTATTATGAATTGTGAAGAAATCATTTATTATGAATCGTGAAATATGTTGCCAAAACGAACCAAGAGATTCTACGTTGTTCACACCATTTGGGAATTTGGATTTTAGTGATTTTAAGACAAAAATGCAATGAATCGGCAACCGGCAACGGTATCGATAAGTGTATCCAAAAAGTGAAATGCATGTGTGGCAGCCATGGATCTGTAGGACTCACAAGTCCCAAGTACTTTCTCTTCCCGTTCTCGGAGTCAGCATATTCTCCAAAGATCTTCTCTCAACTCAAATCTCCCTCTTTCTCTCGCGCCCACACTCTCAGGGGACTCATCAGTTTCCATTCTCCTCGTCTTCAATGGCTTCTTACTCCGTCAGGCTCCACAATCTCCTCTCTTCCCCGCTCCGACCACGATCATCACCATCTTCTTCCCATGGAGTTTCATTTCAACCACTCCCTCCCTCTACAGCCTTCATTTCATCCCCGCTTCTGCTCTCTTCTCCTCCCGCGCCTCCTACAATTACCTCCCACTCTACCGCCATCAAAGCCTCCTCCTCTCCCGCCATTGTTGCCGGCTCTCAAGGTTTCAAGGTAACTATTCCACTCCGTCACTCTCTTACATCGTTCTTCTTCTGAATGCGTGCATACTCTCTGCTACGGATGGTTGCAGGATAAGCAAAATTTATTTTCATTCATGGATTGTATGTGTTAATGTCGGTTTCGCTAGGCGTGTTATTTCTTTGATGTGGATGGCATGATGTGTATTTTGGCTTTCAGATTGATTTGATTCCGACCAAGCCGATAGAGGGCCAGAAAACTGGAACCAGTGGTCTCCGAAAGAAGGTGCTGCTCATTTTCTATCTCTCTTCAACTTAAATTGTTCCACAACTTTTCAGGATTGTCATGCTTGAATGTTGAATAGTTGATGAGTTTTTTTCCTTTTTGTAAAACAAGAAAAAATAGAATTAGAAGGTAGTAAAATTATATGCAACGAACTTTTGTATAAGCATAGGAAGTTCCTAATTTGAAGCGAGTCCGCTAAATGCATTGATAATGAGGATGAGCTTGTACCATCTTGCGGTGGTTGTTCAACGGCAAGCAAACTCCCTGCACGCGGTTAAATTAAGACAGGCTTACTCTGGCATTTGAAAATTAATGCTGCAAGTGGAGGACAATGATAATGTCGTGAGGCTGGGTTACAATGGCCTGATTTTGACTTGTTGAAGACAGAGCGAATCCTTCTTTTGCATGGACCATTGCTATTCTTGCTTTATAATTTTATCTTCAATATACTGATGTATTGCTTTTATCCCTGCCCTCTTCCATTTTCTTGGGATTTTGGCGGCATTGATTCCTTCTCAACTCACTTAGATAATTTATATGGCTTTTCAGGTGAAAATATTTATGCAGGAAAATTACCTTGCGAATTGGATCCAGGTTTGAATGTTTGCATTCTAAAGCAATGTAACCTATGAGATTTTGTCATGAGTTTGAAGTTTGTGTTACATGAGCATTTTGCATCTGCAGGCGCTGTTCGATTCCTTGGCACCAGAGGATTACAAAAATGGGCTGTTGGTTTTGGGGGGCGATGGTCGCTATTTTAATAAAGAAGCTGCACAGGTCTCTTTTGGAGGTTTTCTTTTTTTGCTTAATTCAGTAGTCTAATTTCCCTTAGAACTTTTCAATGAATTTTTGCAGATGTATTGCAGATTATTATCAAAATTGCTGCAGGAAATGGTGTTGGAAAAATATTGGTTGGAAAGTAAGTAGATCTACCCTTGACTAATTTCTCTAAATAGTATGACCTTTCTTTTTGTATTTTGAAGTTATTTATCGAAGAGTTCCACCAGATTTTTTTTTTGAAAAGAACTACTCCGGCAATTTGAAACCTTCTACTTCATATACTCACTTTCCATTGATTATGGTTGATATGTTTCAGATATTGGTATAAAGAATTTATTTTAGACATCATGTACTGCGTATAAATCTGATGATATGGTTCACAGTTAACTTAAATATGCATGCTTTCTGTTTTTTGGATCCTGGCTAGACCCGTTCATGGATGCTTGTTTTTTATTTTGCTTTCTTTTTTAAAAAGAAAAAATTTCACTAATCATGAAAAGATTATCAAAGAATTAAGGGAGGATATCCTCCTTAATTAAACCTCAAGGAGCTGTTTAGCAACTTGTTTTGCAGTATGGATTTTAAGAAATTCTTTATAGTACTGTGAGTAAATAGCTCTTAAAGGTTGAATTTTTTTGCTCTTGATGTGGGAAATGGCTACGAGAAAAGCCTCCAAAGCCAAGGAATTACAAAATTTTTCCAATCACTAGTAATTAAAGGGACCTCATGCTCACAGTTAAAAAAAATGCATATCTAGCATAGCCGTCTAGCCAAAGAAGGGGAGACAAAACATTACTCTCAAAGAGTAGAAACATCTTGGAACCATTTTTGTTTCTCTTCAGTCTTCAATCAAAATTCTCAAAGAATACTCATCACTTTGTTAAGCCAAATGATTTTAGCTTTGGATTTAAGCAAGTGCCTAGTAGAATGTTCGCTAATCTCACCTTTTTCAAAGTTGCCTCGGGAGAAGATGTGCGATTTTTGGGAGGATACTTGGATTGATTCTTCAGCTCCCTCCTCCTTCCATGACCTTTAAGGCTATCCTCCAAGAAGGGTCTGGCGATAGCAAGTTGTTGGGTCACAGAGGTTGGAACTTGGGATTTAGGCTTGTGTAGACATCTTTTCGACTGGGAGATGGATAGATGGGCTGCCCTTACAGAAAAGTTGGAAGGGGTGATCATAGGCCAAGGGAGAGATAGAATTTGGTGGAAGGCAGACAAACAAAGGCATTTTCTCAGTAAAATAAGCCTTTCTGGCCATCACCTCTCCTTCTACAAAGCTAAATTCAGCGACCGCTTCCCTAATATGGAACTTTAGGGTCCCAAAGAAGGTTAAGTTCTTTCTTTGGACTCTGTTTTATCGGGGCACTAATACAGCCGATAAGGTACAACGCAAACTTCCCCATTGGATGCTCTCCCCTAATGTTTGCTGCATGTGTTGGAAGTGTACTGGAAACGTGGATCACTTATTCTTGCATTGTCCTTTTGCTATTCAAGCGTCAAACTATGTGGCTGCTGCTTTAGATTTCTCTTTTTGTCCTCCGAGAAGAATTGATGACTTCATTACAGAAGGTTTTGGCGGTTCCGCTCTTAGAGGTAAAGCCTTTGTCCTTTGGAATTGTGCGGCAAGAGCGCTCCTTTGGAAAGAGAGGAATAGCAGAATTTTTTTTAGAAAATGTGGCTTTGGTAGATTCTTTTTGTGTGAATATCAAGCATATGGCTTCTTGGTGGGCTTCCACCCACGAGAAGGTTTTTTGTAACTATGGACTTTTTTTTATTATACAAGATTGGAAAGCTGTGGTTGTATAGTTTTTAGGGGAGAGTTCTCTCTACCCTCCGCCTTTGTCTCTTACAAAAAAAGAAAAAAAAAGCCTCTTTCCCTAATTTTGAAGAATACTATACGTTTTCCTTCTTGTGGCAGTCTGCTCAATGGCAAAGCCCCAATCTTGTGGAGAACTGTTAGTGCTGTGTTTTGGCTTGTTTGGAAAAGAAACCATAGAATCTTGCAAATGAGTTTCGGAGTAAGAAATATATGTGGGATTTGGTAGTTTGTTTTCCCTCCCTTTAGAGGTCATTCTCTAAATTATTTTGTAAGTTGGTAAGACCCAATTTTATTTAAGGACAATTTGGCGAACCCAAAGGAGATTAGAGAGCTCCCTATCCTCTCTCAAGAAGACTCAAATTATGAGCCTTACAAGATGATACCAAAAAAATTTACCCCACCCATCGACGTAAACTCTCTTAAACCCCCAAAATCTCACGTCACAACTCTTTCCTCTTACTAACAATATTCTCTTGGGTCTCACAAGATCAGACAAAAACATGCCCCTTACATATTTACGTGTCTCTCCCTTACTTCCTTACGAGTATGAACTTTGGTAATTTGGGGTCTAGCATAAGTACTCTCCCTCCATGATTGCTTCTAATTGGAAAACATTTTTGTAAGCTGTGGAAGTATTTGTAATTTCAGAGATTTTTAAGTAGAAGAGTTGGTTTTAGTTAATACATTTTTAGAAGTTTTATCTTCTGCAGCCTGTGATTTGCTTGGATTCTTATTGGTTGTTGGTCTGAAGTTCAGAAAACTATTATTTTTAACTAGGAGGCAGAATGATGTTTTGATCGGTAATAAACTCTTATTTGGGCATTAGAAGAAGCTAATATCTGCTGAGAAGCAATTTTCAGGTCTGAAGTGTGTTAAATATAGTGAAATTTTGATGACACAGGGAAGGTATTTTGTCGACACCAGCTGTTTCTGCTGTTATACGAAAGAGGAAGGCAAGTTTGCTCTGCTGATTTATATTATGATCAAGCATTTTGCAGTGACATTTAATTTTCTCTTTTGCCCCCTGCTTTATTCTGTATTCAATTCTACACAGGCCAATGGAGGATTTATAATGAGTGCAAGTCACAATCCTGGTGGGCCTGAATATGACTGGGGTATTAAGGTGATTTTTTTTATTCACTTTGTATTGTGCATTATAATTAATTAAACTTAATTGCTGGTCAAATGTAACTTTTAAATGAAGCATAAATTTTCTTTGCAAAATGTTGGTTGAAAATCTTGGCCTTATATTATCCATGAAAACTACAATAATTAATTGTAAGTTTTGTAATCTAACTTAATGTATTGAATTTTCAGTTTAATTACAGCAGTGGGCAGCCTGCACCTGAATCAATAACAGACAAAATATATGGGAACACTCTTTCTGTAAGTATATGTTTCTGTCTTCGTGATTGGTTCATTTAATTTTTTTGGTTAAGTTTCTTATCTACTTTCTATTTGGTCAATCTCCTGTTATATCACGTTTAACATTTCATATGTTGTATATTATTTTCTTGTATATATTAAAGCTTCCTCTACCCACGGCCCCTAGGATGTTCTATTGGTGCCTTTCTTTTGAAATATATGGTTTTTGTTTCTTATAAAGAAAGACTTCCCCTCAAGCCAATTTGAGTCCTCTTGTAAGTCCCTATTTATTTTTTGGTTTCCTCTTCGGCTCTATCCTCATTTCGTTCTTTCTTCACCTCCTTGTGGGAGAGGGGTTGGGTTCTTTGGTCTGTTTTGTATCCTCATTTCGTTCTTTCTTCACCTCCTTGTGGGAGAGGGGTTGGGTTCTTTGGTCTGTTTTGTATTGTTGTGAAATCGGGGGGGTCTAAGTCATTTACTGTGGTTATGTCCTTTTCTTCCATTAGAGCGTGGAGGTGTTTTTGGCAGGGTTTGGTTTAGCTTTGGTGCATAGTTTGAGTCTCTGTGAGATGTTGGAGGTCATTTTAGAGACCCCTTTTTGGGAGGGGTTGGGTTCTCTGGCAAGCTAGTTCCTTTGCAGTTTATGTGGATGGAAAGGAACAGAGGTGTCTCTTAGGAGTTAGGAGAAATAGTTTGTGATTGGAATGGTTCTTTTTGCTTGTCTTATTTTGTTATCTGTTATTTCATATTTTAATGGAAGTTGGCTTCTTATTAAGAAAATGTTCCCTTTATGCTTGGATCTTACACAGGTGAATACTGCAAGTGTTATAATAATTAGTTTCTCCTTCCAAAACTACATGGTGCTAGAGGTCTCAGAAACCCAAGCCACCTAGTTGTCGGAACCCTAGTTGCAGGTCTTCATCAACGGTCGTGGTACCCATTGTCTGAAGCCGCAACCCTAGTTGTAACATTCGTGGTTAAGGATATTGAGGGAGAGGTCCTTTCCTTTTTTTTCTTCTTTGTATGTGCCTCCTTCTCCTTCGGGACCTTTTTTTGGAAGGTCTAGACTAGTGCCCTATTTCGAGTCTAAAAGGGAAAGCATGGAGGGCCCTTTTTGAAGGAGAAAAGTCGTCTGGCCCAAATGGTTTCTCTATCGATCTTCAGATAAAGTATCTCTAAGTTCCAAGAAAGAGATATTGTCATCGATGCTTCAATAAATGGAACCTTTGTGTTCTTGATCTCAAGAAAAGATTAGGTAACAAAAGTGAGACTTTAGATCCATCAGTTTAGTCACAAGCCTTTATAAGATCATAGCCAATTTGCTGGTTAACAGGTTAAAGAAAGTCTTACCTAGCACAATTTCAGACTGCCACGATGCGTTATAAGAAAGGAGACAAATTTTAGGACAAGCTCTTATTGCGAATGAGGCTATTGAATATTATAGGGGTGCAAACCAGAAGACTTCCTTTTCAAGATCTGACTTTGAGAAAGTCTTTGACCATGTGGATTGGAATTTCCTAGATAAGGTCATGTGGAAGAAAAGCTTTGGTTAGAAGGGATGAATGTGGAGCTGTACGAGGAGTGTGAGATTTTCAATTTTGATAAACAAGAGGCCACGTTGCAGGATTCTAGCTTCGAGAGTTGTGAGGCAAGGTTTCTTTTCCTCCTAGTTGTAGATATCCATAGTAGACTTGTTTCAAGAGGTGTGGAGAGGGGGTTGATTGAAGGGTTCATAGTGGGGTCAGATTTTATCGCATCTTCAGTCTGCCGATGATACTTTGTTCGTAAGTTATGGCCAAGAAGGGTCCTTTGTTAATCTTAACCATTTTTTCTCCTTTTTTGAGACAATATCGAGTATTAAAATTGACGAGGCAAAAGTTCAGTCATTGGCATGAACTGCGATCCTTTAAAGGTATCAAGGTGGGCTTTGTGGCGTGCTACATCTTCCATCTTCCTATCTAGGGCTTGAGTCTTTCATCCATTTTGGAATCCTATCGTGGGAAGGTTCAAAGGCATCTCACCTCTTGGAAGAAAGCATTCTTTTTCCGAAGGAGGGAATTAATTTTCCATTCAGTTAGTGTCAATGTTGAGTGACATTCATCTCTATTTCCTTACCCCTTTTAGGATCCAAGAGTTTGGAGAAATTCATGAGGGATTTTTTTTGTGGGAAGGTGTTGACGAGGGTGGGGGTTCTCATTCGGTTAGGTGGGAGCTAGTTTTGAGTCCAATAGAGTCCAGGGGTTTGGGTATTAGCAACCTTAGATTGCATAATGAGGCCTTATTAGCTAAAGTGGCTGTGGCACTTTCCTCGGGAACCATCCTCTTTGTGGCATAGGGTGATTGTTAGCAAGTACGACCCTCACCCTTTCGAGTGGGCGTCTCTTAGGGGTTAGAGGCATATTTAGAGCCCTTAGAAAGCTATCCCTTTAGGTTTTTCTTTCATTTCGAATTTCGTTAGATGCATTGTCAAAGATGGCTCCGAAAATTATTTTGGGAGGATCATTGATTGGGCCTGCCTCACTTTTCCCTTAGTTAGTACTACTTGTCTTCCATTAAGGGTTGTGTAGTGGCCTTAATCACTTCTCTCGTGGTTTCCTTTGCTTAACTTAGGTTTCAGTCGTTCTTTGATGGATAGGGAGGCTGTTGATATCATGTCTTTACTTTCTTTGCTTGATTCGGTTCGTATGGTTTTGGGAGGAGGGATGTTCGCTTTTGGTCCCCTGCCCTTCTGAGTGGTTTTCTTGTAGGTCCTTTCATTAGTTGGGTGGCAATCACCCTCCTCGCTCCTCTTTATTTGCAACTTTATGGAATGTCCAAGTGCCCAAGAAGGTGCTTTTCTTTTCTTGGTAGGTTTTGCTCAAGGAAGTTAATATCATGGAGTTAATATCATGGATCTTATCCTCAGACATTTCTCCTTTGTGTTGGGGCCGCAGTGGGGTTTTCTTCGTCGGGCTGGGGAGGGCTTGAGTCATACTCTCCGGAGTCTTTTAGAGTTACTTGGGCTTGGAATTGTGAGTGTTAGTTGATGATGGAGGAGGTGCTCTATCATCCCTTTTTCGTGATAAGGGGTGCATCTTGTGGCGATGTTCCTTCTTTGCCATTGTATGGGGTTATGGTTAGAGAGGAATAAGAGTCTTTGAGGGGCTTGAGAGGCTTTGGGAGGAGGCGTGGTTTCTTGCTAGGTTTAATGCGTCTCTTTGGCGTCTGTTATTAAGGTTTTTTGTAATTTTTCTTTAGGTATTGTCATTCTGGACGGGATTCTTTTTCTATTTAGTTAGGTGGCGACTGGGGGCACCTTTTGTTGGGCAGCTTTTTTGTATGCTCCTTGTACTATTTCATTTCTTCTTCACGAAAGCAGTTTTTAGTTAAAGAAAAAAAGCTTGGCTTGTATTTATTTATACAAGCTAGCTTGAGGAGGGGAGTACAGATTTGTTTTATTTTATTTAGATGAAATATTAGTCTTTTTAATTTTAATTATTAGTTATTCTTTTTCTTTTTATAATTAGTTTCCTTAGGTGTAATGTCTTTGGTATTCCCATTATTGGGTCATTTTGTTGAATGAGAAAATTATCTCCTTCCAAAATTACAAATTGGTGCGTGGCATTAACAAGAGATCATTTTTTAAAATCCTTTGGTATTGAAGGAAACATGTGCTCGAAGGAAAAGGAAAGTAACTGCTAGTGACCGCATGCTCTCCTCTTTGATGGTCAATCAATTGCTTTCCTAGGATTATCTCTATCTCCTCGTTTTAAAAGTATTATTTTATTCCTAAAGAAGATAACATAATGATGCGATTGAATACGTAAGATTCCAAATATGAATCTTGCTTGTAAACCCATGGCTTTTCCTCTTTTATTGCATGTATCACTATGCTTTGGCATCAGTAGCGTCTTCTATTGGCAGCCTTTGACCTTAAGAGGTGTATTTGTGCAAGTCTTTTTGCAGATCTCTGAAATAAAATTAGCTGATATTCCCGATGTTGACCTCTCTTGTCTTGGAGAAATTAATCATGGGAGCTTCAGTGTTGAAGTTGTGGATCCTGTTTCTGACTATTTGGAGCTGATGGAGGTGATGAAAACCCTCGCACATGCCACAAAAAGAAAAAAAGATAAATAAAAAAGATAAAATTTTTGAAAATTAAAAGTGATCATGACAATTAACATAAAGTTTTTGGTTTGCTGCAGAATGTATTTGATTTTCCACTCATAAAAAGTCTGCTTTCACGTTCGGATTTCAGGTAATAATTTTAGTTTATAATGCCTATGCACAGTGATGCTTTAATCCTTTTTTCAAGATTAAATCATTTTCCATCCCCTAGGGTTTCTTCTGATTTGTTCATTGGCCATAAGAAAAAAAAAATGTTGGACTCTTATCTTTTTCTTTTAGTAAATATTATATCTAATATATATTTTTTCACTCTTATATTATTTGTAATTATTAAGTGGTTGTTATTTTATTTTTCTTATTTGCAGAAAAATGTACAAATATAATTTAATTTTTTCGGACAAGTTTAGTAACAATATTTGGGATAAGTGCCACATGGCTTTTAGATTTCTTGGTGGATTACTTCATCTGACCCGGGTGATAACTAGCAAGTATGGTAAGGAATATATGGTATGAATTAGACATTAGGTTAAGCAGCACCAAAATTGACGCAGTGAGGTTTTTTTTATACAAGAAAGATACATTTTGATTTACTAGTGAAAAGTAGAATGTTAGATCCTACAACCTTACCTGAATATGGTCTGTTCTATAGGTTATACAGCTGTATCCTTGAGTTCTAGGTAGAATGTTAGATCCTAATAGCCACACCTAGAAAGTGAATTCATTCAGACCAACAAAAAATCTATCCAAAGTGCTTTTAAAGAAACCCACCCCGATTAGAACTTATTTCAGGAGTATAATTTCTGAACTTCTAAGAGACCGATAGGTATCTATAATATGGAATTACTTCTGCAAGTAGAGATTACAATCTAAATGAGGCCAATTCAAGACGCCCACGATCCTTCCAAGTCTCAGACTCCTACTTCCATAACTAGACTCTTCTGACCTTCCATGACTCTACCTTTTATCTGAACAAAATAACCGTCTTTTTTTTTTTTTAACAAAATATGAACTTTTCATTGATGAAAGGATACAAACTCTCCAAAGAGTGAAAGAGAAACATAAAAACAAAAAGACAGAATTTAAACAACAAAATTACAAGGCCAAATAAAAACATCCCAATTGTTAACAATAAGAGAAAGGGAGAGCTTTCTTTTGAAAACTTTTTTGATAGAGTTCTTGTTTTAGCTATGGGTTGGAGTAAATGTTTCTACCCCCTTCAACAATTACTCTCTTAATGAACTTATTACAAATCGGAGAGTTTTCTTGTAATTGCCTTATCAAGGCCTTTTGTATATTTCATGCCATCAATGAAATATTGTTTCATATAAAAAAATAAAAAAAATAAGAGAAAGGGAATAATGTGAGAATGGTTCAGAAAGAGAACACCAATGAGATGATTTGAGCTTGGCGGATGAGAGACAAATGAGCAAAAATCTTCTTTTGTTCTTAAAGATCCTCGAATTCCTTTCAAACCAGATTTCTGAGATAAAACTCTTTACCACATTAATCCATAGAAGTCTTGCCGTAGGTGACAAGTGTGTGACTCCACTTAACAATTGAGTCAAATTTGCTTCGGCCCTCAAATCAAAAACCCAACTGATCTTGAACTGATCAAAGAGAGAAAACCAGCCCATAAGAACAATGAAAGAACAAAATGATCAATATCTTCCCCGCTCGATTCACAAAGAACACAAAAAGAAGGAAGACAATGAAGCTGTGGGAAGCTTCTTTTGAATCAAATCAGCAGTGTTTAACTTTCTTTGAAGCATAATCCAAGAAAAGATATTAACTTTCCTTGGGCTTAATTCCTTACGCATCGAAGAGGAATTATAAAATCTGCAAACTAAATTTACAGTAAACAACCCTGTAGGATCAATATTCCATTCTCTTTTGTCCTCCTCCTTAGTAATCGAAAAGGAGCTAATCACCTGTAGCAGGCCAACAAACTCATGTAGCGCATCTTCCTTCCAAGGTCTTCTCAGAATAATGTTCCATGAACCAGTAGCATTGTCCCAAAAGTCAGCAACAGGACCATGAGGTAATATAGAAAGCTTGAACATTCTGGAAAAGCTTTCATTTAAAGGACTGTGAGTAGTCCAACGAGAATTCCAAAAGTAGACCCTGCAACAGTTATTAATTAGAGTCAAATAACTATAGTACAAAAGTTTGAGGTTTGATTCCCCTTTTTGCCCTTTCTAGAGTAGACGTTCAGATCGGAGGTCTAAAAGTACCTACCACCAATCCTCTTTGCTTATGCATGCCCATCCAAAGTTGGTTCCACAGTTTACTGGCCTGTTGCAAATATGAGCTACTATGGCTCTAGTTGTGTATCGCCTTGCCTTGCCAAGTGGCGTTGACATCCATCTGGTCTTTCACGTGTTGCAACTATGAAAGGCTGTGGGTACCAGTCTCTGTTCTAGCATCCCCTTTCTTCTGATTTGTGTGCAAGGGGGCAGCTTGCTGAACTCCTGGGGTTGCAGTGTCACATACTGTTGAAGGGGAGTTAGAGGTCTTGATTCGTTGGGATGATACTGACTCACGTTACTTGGGAGTCAAATTCTTTCCTCACTTTGCAATCTCCAAATTTCCACCTTTAAGGATAGGGTAGCTACGTGGGGGTGGGCAATAGACCCCAATAGTGAAGGTGTATATTAGTTCGTTAGACTGGTCAGACTATAAATTAAATATAGATTCTGGGGAGGGCAACTTTTTGGTAATTTTCTTGTACTTGCACTGAGAGTGAGGTAAGGAGAGGCAGGAGCTCTCGAGTCTCCCTTGACTTGCACCTTCTGGTTACATAAATAAATTGGTTTCTATTAGGAACTTATAGTGGAGTATGAGTGTCTTGTTAAAAAAAAAAAAGAGGAAAAAGAAAAAAAAAAAAAGCGCCTACGGTGGAATGACTAACTTCATTCAACTTCAAAATATGATATAATATGAGTTTCTATCATGCGGTTGTCTCTTAAGTCCCTTACAATACAAGCGAGGCAAAAAAAAAAGAAAAAAGATGGGAGTCTTACTCACGGACAAACTTTGTCTTACATATAGTTGTTAGTGTATGCTTAATCACGGGTGTCAAATCATGGCTTATATAGGTAGTATTGACCATAAATTAACAGCATAATATTTTGTCGTAGTAAGATGATCGCCTTACCTTTGCTACTTGTTTTAAGCCTGCCATTGTTCTATGTTTTTTTCCCTTCTATTCTATTGTATTTCTGTCTGGATATGTATACTATGGTTTTTATTTTTATGCATTATTTTTATCTTTGAATGTGTTGTTGTCGTATTTGTTAACCTTTTCCTTTTTTCCTTTTATAACTTTCTTAGGTTTGTATTTGATGCCATGCACGCAGTAGCCGGTGCTTATGCAAAACCAATTTTTGTGGACAAGTTAGGAGCCACTCTGGTATGTTATGTACAATTATCTTTATTTTAAACAGATGAAATTTAAATACATATGAGATTCTAGTAATCGAGCACCTTTGGTAACAATTTTAATTTCTGTTTTTAGTAACGGGCTTGATAATCCATTTAGTTTTCAGTTTTGAAAAATGTATTTAAAATTAGAAGGCCAAAAAGAATAAGTTTTCAGAAACTACTTCCTATTTTTTTTTTTTTTTTTTTTTTATAGAATCTCACACTTCTTTCTAATTTTTAGGAAGCACAAACACGTAAAAAATGGCCAAGTGTTAGTGTCGGACATATGCTGGATCCCGACGCGCTAATTAGAGTGTTGTATTATTTATTTATCTATTTTATTGGTCAAGCGGGCGACACGACAGGGATACGGGATTTACAGGCACAACATTAAGAGAAATAAAAAAAATCCAGTCTCATTTCTTCTCCTCCATACTTTGAGTGGATCAGTTCTTTGATTTTTTTTTTCTAGCGGTGTTGTTGAGGCAAGCCAAGACGAAAAGGAAGAGAAGTCGGTTCTTTGATTTTAACTATTATTGGTAAAATATATTATATAGAATTTATTTAGTATTTATGCTGATTTATGTTTGAAGGTAAAAAAAAAAAAAACTTTAAAAGTATTAAATATTGATAATATGTCAAAAATATGCACACGCATATTTTTTTATATGAAATATTAACGTGTTGGCAACGTGTCATGTCCTACTTTTTATAAAATTGACGTGTCACTATGTTTGTGTCATGTCATATCCGTGTTTTGTGTTTGTGTCTGTGCTTGTTCACTATACGTGTTGCTCACAGATGGCCCCTGTCCTCTTTACATATCTCTCTAACTTATTCTCTCTCTAACTTCCTCTCTCTCATTTTTTCCATTTCCTTAACATGTCATTCTCTCTCACTCGTACTCTCTAATATCTTATAACATTAAAATAATGATAACTTTTGAAAACTATACATATAAAATGAAAAATAATATTTTATTTTTATAATTAAATAAAAAATTTGTAATTTGATAATTGTAGAGTTGTAAAAGAATCATTAATAAAGGCACCAAACATGTTTTTAAAATCAGAAAATTAAAGTAGTTTCTAGATTTTTTTTTTTTATTAAAAGAAAACCCAAAAGTAATAAAAAACAAAAAGCTTTCTAAAGGTTGGGGCCTAAATGTTTGCAATCCTCACATAGGAATCAATTTCTAATGGAGTGCCTCTAGAAGATTTTGGGCACGGACATCCGGATCCTAATCTTACGTAAGTTGTTTAAGATTTGATAGTAGGGCATTGCTCTATAGTTTGCTTTTGTCTTGGAAGTAATACTAACAATTTGCGGTTCAACAGGTATGCTAAGGATTTGGTCGACATTTTGTTCAGTGAGGACGCACCTGATTTTGGAGCTGCCAGTGATGGTATTTCATTTAAATACATAAGTTAGATTTGGATGCCCCCAATATTAATTACTGCTTTTTGGATCTTGTGCAAATTTCTAAGCTCGGAAGTGTTAAATATTGATAAATGATTAAATTTACCATAATCTCTAGACTTAAGATTTTTGGTCAGCGGTGATCTAACATGTATACATACGTAAGGTAACTTCTTACAAGTTCTTGGTATTGAAATAACAAACTAACACCCCATACAAACAACCAGCCAATTCGAGAGGGTTGAGAATCTCTTCTGCAATAGTCTCAGACATTCAGCAAAACGAAACCTACCCTACAATGGAGGGCCCACTCACCTATATGCTGCTGCCTCCCTCTCTCCGTACTCATTCTCTAACCAACTTTGGTGGGAAGTTCCCACTCTGCCCCCTCCTACTATAGGTATTAACAACTTGGTGGAAAGTTCCCACTCTACCCCTCCTACTGCTCCTACTGTAGGTATTTACCACCAGAGGCCTTACACATAAAAAATTAAAAAATGCTAACAAAACTATTAATGAAATAATGGTTAAATAGAAGATTAGAAAACACCTTAATTGACTGGAATTAAACAAAAATAAACTTAAAGAAACTATAGGTGTTTATAGCACTGAGAAATACTAACACCAGTTTTACTACCAGATGACAATTTTACTACTAAGATTACTAACTCACTCTACAGCAACACTAGCATTAACACTTCTTTAGCGCTTCTTAAAAACGTTAAAGAAATTCAAAACAAGTATATCTCAGCGGTAATTGACATATATCTTCAACCAAGAGATTATGGGTTCGATCCCTCGTTCCCACATATTGTACTAAAAAAAATAGAAAATGTTGAAGGGAAAAAAATGAAAAAAAGAATAGGAGACATGAGAGACGTCAAAGCTGAACACACAAGAGACACAGGTTCTTCAATTGTTTCTCTTCTTCTTCAAACTTTTCGAACTTCTATGCTTAGTCAAAGACTTGAAGAATTAACATTAAGAATCAAAGAACAAAGAAAAATTGAAGAATCGAAAAAGACCTAAGAATAACTATAGGGGAAGTCTGTCCTTCGTAGAGGTGTGTTGTCATGAATGACACAAATGGCAAGTGCCTTATTGTAGGTGGTCGCCTGGGATATCACCCAGGTGACTAGAATTAAAGTTTCTACGTTCTTTATGGGAATAAAGCATGTTTCTATCTTTAGATGTAGAGACTTATATTTCATGAAAGCTTACGAGGGGAAGATCTTTGTTCTCAAATTCTCTAACAAAAGTGCCCATGTTGGCTTCGTTCTCTTTCTCATTCTTCCATTTTCTTTCCAACCCCTAGATTATTTGATATGGTGGCACAACTAGGTGGTGCCTAGATCTTCAATAAGATAAGACTTGAGAAGCTACTATGATTAGATTTAGATGAATCTTGACGACGAAGGAAATGCATTTAGACCGGTGAGCGACTATTTGACTGACCTGCTATACCATTTGTTGATTTTATGTATTTTTAGTAAATAATTATTGTAAATATTTATTAATTGCTTTTTCCTTTATTTTATTTGTAAGTAGTAGTTTATTGTGTTGTAGCGATGTTTCTCACCTCTACTTAAGGTAACTTAGGGTTTTACTATTGAATAAGGGAAATATTTAATTTTCTCCTAAAATTCTTATTCGATATTTAATTTTCTCCTAAAAATGACTTGGTATTAGAGTAAGAAGTTATGTGTTCGAATCTTGTATTGTCATCTAGGTAGCACAGGCAGGCCCAAAAGGAGGAAATGTCGGTGTCGGACAATGACACACTCTGACACGTGTCAGACACGTCCAAAATTATTTTTTTATAGTTTTATTTTAAAAAAATCCAACACATTAAGGACGCGTCTGGGACATGTTGGAGACATGCCTGGGATACTCAAGTGTCCTTTTTTTCTATTCAATCTTTCTCCTCCCACTCTCAAATTCTCTCTTTTTCTTTCTTTTACCTAGTTTTTTTTTTTATTTCTTTTTCATAAATAGACGACCATCACTTGTGGCCTGCACGTCTTCTTTCTTCTCTAAGAAAAAAAAAACAGCCTAAAATTCATGTACTCCCCCCAAACTTATAGAAGATAGGTGAACAAAGAAGAAGATAAAGAAGAAGGAATAAGAGGTGGTGACGTTGAGAAATGAGGAGAATAGGAGAGGAGGCGAGAAAAATAAGAAGTAGGAGGTCGCAGGTTGTGATGAAGGAGATAAAACTAGTGTTAGATTATTAAGTGGGAAGACGGGAGGGAAAGATGAAAATTAGGTTTTCTTTATTATGATTTATGAGAGAAAAATTAGCGCTCAAGTTCTGAAATGATCGCATTTGAGCCATTAATCCAAAGAAGATTAGCTTTAGTCTTCAAATTAACTCCATTGAGAATCTGGAAAATGTTAGAAGCAGCCACTAGGTCCCATGCCCAAACTATATTGAATGTCTGGAAGAGGGAAAACCAACAGGCAGAGGCATATGGGCAGAAGAAAAACACATGGTTCAAACTTTCACTTTCTTTAGAACACAACAAGCAAATGGAAGGCTGCAAAGCCAAATTAGGTGACTTCTTTTGTAGGACTTCTGCTGTATTAGCGCTCAAGTTAGGAAGAGGAGGGGGCACATTGAGAGAATAAAAAGTTTTTTAATGGGAAAATGGGTTGTGGGTTGGCCCAATTGAAAGGTCTTATATATATATATATATATATATATATATATAAATATTAATTAAAAATCATATAAAATAATTAACATGCCCCAATGTGTCGTGTCCTACTCTTTTGGAAATTGACGTGTCGCATGTCCGTATCGTGTCATATCCGTGTCACTTGTCTGTGTTCGTGCTTCTTAGATTGTCATTTCCTCCCCATTTAATATTGATTTTCACTTGTTGAGCCTTGTGCAAATTTCCAAGCCCACAAGTGAGTGGAGTGTTAGATATTCTATAAATGATTAAATTACTATGTTAGATATTCTATAAATGATTAAATTACCCTAACCCAAGAGGTTAAAATCCAAACTTTAACCCTAAATCTTGCTGCCGCCAGCCGCCATCACCATCGCCATTTGTTGTCGCTATTTTCGTGCCAACGCCATCATCAGCCATCACCGTCTATTGTGTAATCTTCACGCTGTCGAGGGTTTGCCTGTGGTTACTCTTCATGCCGACGTGTAATCTTTGTTCATCGTCGGATTGCATTCGTGGATCTTGTGGGTTGAAGTTGTAGCTCATCCCTCTTATATGAAACCATCTGGAAAGACCACTACCCCAGAAGAATCAAGTTCTTTCCTTGGGAGTTAAGTCACATGGCCATCAACACGTGTGATAAGCTACAAAGAAGGTTCCCTCGCATTTCTATTTCTCCCCATTGGTGCATTATCTGCAAGGCAAATGCAGAATCACAGCCGCATCTTTTTATCATCAGCCATCGCCGCTGCTTTTCACTGCTGTTACCTAGGGTATGCCACTGCCATTGTTTTGTTGCTGTTTATTGTTTGTCGTTGCTGAACCACTAGCCATGACTGATTTATCTTTGAAGAAAACAAATCAGTTACATGACTTTAAGATTTCTGTAATCCGGTTCAACTCTAGTAGTAATCTGTCGAAATAACTAACAGCGAACTTAATAGAGATAATCTTCTTCGTTGGTCTTATTCAGATGTATATTCGTGGGCAAGGCAAAATTGGATATCTTACTTGAGGTAAAAAAGCACCGGTTGTATAAAATCCTTTATTTTCTATGTGGGACGTTAAAAATTCCATGGTAATGACTTGTTTAGTTAATTCTATAGATAAGGAGATCAGTGCCAACTATATGTGATATTCAACCACAAAGGAATTGTGGGTTAGCGTAAATAAGATATATTCTTATTTGGGAATCAATCACAGGTATTTGAACTGATCCTAAAATTGAGAGAAATTCTACAAGGAAAAGATACAATTTCAAAATATTAACACTGCTAAAGATTTTGCATTGGTGACGAAAGCAATTGCTAATAAGGCATCAAATCATCAAAGTAGGAGGAATGAGAAATTTTGCATATGGTGTGATTATTGTAATAAACCTCGACACACTTATGAAACTTGCTAGAAGCTTCGTGGAAAACCAACTAATTGAAAGAGCAATAAACAAGGTGAGAGGAGTGGTGGCAACGAGTTTTTTTCCATTGCAAATACAGTTGATTCCTACCAGTTCAGTACAAGTTGATCAACTCCTGAACCTTCTAAAAACTAATCCTTTATCTAGTAATCCTAGTGTTTCCTTGGCACAATCAGGTAATTATCCTCCTGCTTTATCATGCCTTTATTCATTTCCGTAGATTATTGATTCCGAAGCTTCTGATCATATGACTAGTTCCTCTCAACTTTTTCAATCTTACTCTCTTGCTTAGTGCTTATTGCAATAAAAAAATTCGAATAGCATATGACAACTTCTCTTCCATGGCAGGAAAATGAACTATTCAATGAACTACTCAATTAGCCTTGCCTCACCTTGCACCTGTGCCTTGAAAACGCTATTGTTGACTGCTTCAATAAGATATCAAACTTGTTGGACATGTGTCAGACACTTACTAAGTGCAATAAACACATGCTAGAAATTAGTGTAGTAAATCTAATACGAGTCCAACACTTGTCGGAGGTGTGTTGAACACATGTTAAGCACAGTAGACACGTGTCATATGCTCACGAACATGTCAATCAATTGTTGGATACACAAACTAAAGTGTTAAAACATTTATTTATTTAGTTAGAAATGTTGGGCATAAAAATAATATGAGATAAATATAATAAATTTTGAGAATGAAAACATTAAACTTGTTTTTTAAGAATACATAAACATTATTGACATGGAAAACGATTAGTTTGGATATTTGTCAAATATTTTAATATAAGGCATTGGTTGTATCATTAGAAATAGTTAACTGGTTTCTTCAACCTTGTGATATATGGCATATTTTGTTACTTCTTAGCATGTTAGTAATTGAAAGTATATAAATAACTATATATAGTTGTAAAATGTATTTTCTAATAAATTGTCCTTGTTGATTGTCTATGTCCTAATTTTTTAGAGAATAACGTGTAGCTACGTCCATTTGTAATTCGTGTCTATGCTTCTTCTCTTGGGCACTTAATTCAAATTTGTATTGTAATTATCCTTCATTTTTTGTCACCAAAAGTTGGATTTTTTTTTTTTTTTTTGAAATTTTTGTTAGTGTTGTTCTCCCCATTTTGGTTGTGCCCTACCTTTTCTTAGGCCTCTCCTTGTATTTTTTTCTTCTTTCATCTTCTTCTCCTTGTATGGTATATTTTGTTACCTAGCATGTTAGTAATTGAAATTTATAAAAATAAATATATATTTATATATAGTTGAAATTGTTTTTTTCAATTAAATGGTCCTTTTCGAGTGTCCATGCCCAAGATTTTTAGAAAATAACATGTTGCCACGTCAGTATGTCATATCCATGTCTATGCTTTTCTCTTGGGCACTTAATTCAAATTTATATTGTAATTATCTTTTATTTTTTGTCACCAAAAGTTGGGTCTTTTTGAAATATTTGTTAGTGTTGCTTTCCCCATTTTGGCTGTGCCCTACTTCTTCTTCTTGTCCCCCCCCCCCCCCCCCCCTTGTAGGTTTCTCCTTGTATTTTGTTTTCTTCTTTCATCTTGGTAGAAACTAAAGTTTGAGAGAACCAGATAGATCTTATTCTTATTACTGAAGTCTATATATATAGACAAATATACAAGGCTGACCTAATTCTAGAAGGGGAAGGTAAAGGACAAATGAATACATATTATTTAAAAGAATGTAAAATATACTACTATATACTCTAACACTCCCCCTCAAGTTGGTGCGTATATGTTAATCATGCCCAACTTGTAAGAGAGATAATCTATCCGTGCTCCAGTCAATGCTTTAGTGAAGATATCTCCTAACTGCTCTCCAGTGTTCACATATCCTGTAGCCACCAATCCTTGCTGTATTTTCTCACGTACATAATGACAATCAACTTCAATGTGTTTGGTTTGTTCATGAAATACTGGACTAGATGCAATATGGAGAGCTGCTTGATTATCACACCAAAGTTTCATTAGAGTGGTGACTGGCGGTGACGAAAGCACACGGCTACGGCGACGGCGATTGGCGGCAAGACGAAACCCACGAACAGCAATCGGAAAACAGCAGCGCTAGCGAATCAGCAAACAGCGGCGGTGGTCGGCGGCAGCGGCAGCGGTAGCAGTGAGTTGAGTTGGATAGCAATGAACAAAACTCCAAGGGACAAAACCCTAATGGGCACAAAATCCTAATGGGCATCAAAACCCTAATGGGCACAAAAATTTTAGAAGAAACTTAGAGCTCTGATACCATGTAGAGACTAAGGTTGGAGAGAATCCAATGTTAAGGGAAAATATTTTCTTCGTGAAAGTATTATTTTCAAAAAGAAAAACAAAAAGAAAATAAATTGCTGGTCGGGTATAAGGGAAGGAAACAATTTGGTTTGTCTATCCGCTTTTATGTGTTGGACTAGTTATTTTTTCGAATGTGTTGGACTAGTTTTAAAAATTCTTTTATTATTATTATTTTCATATATTTTTTGTTAAAAAAAAAAAACTTTTATATGCCACTGGTTTATCCATCCAACGAATTAGCTTTGCATTCATGAGCAAATGTTAAGGGTTCAATCAATTCAATGCTAATATCCCAACACCTGAAAATAAGAACATAAATCCAGTTGCTTAAACAAAACAATAATATGTGAAGATTCAAATTGTTAAAATTTTATTTTGTATTTGTTATTTTTACCCTTACCCTCATTGGTAAAACTTTAATCATATTTTTATGATCGTATTGCTGCCAGATTCTCCCTGTTAATTCTTGCTAGTTAATGCTATAATGGATGCTTAGCCTGCAAATGCAATAAGAGATGATTATAATTTCTTTTTCAATCTTTTTGCAGGAGATGGTGATAGGAACATGATACTGGGTAGGGGTTTTTTTGTTACTCCTTCAGATTCTGTTGCAATTATTGCAGCTAATGCACAGGAAGCGATTCCATATTTCAAGAATGGTCCCAAGGTAAGGAATTCTCATGCTTCCTTTCTCAAGAACTTTATAATTTGTGGACGACATTTTAAAAAGTCATCCACAACTTAAAAAGTTACTGCAAAATAAAGTGTCTGTGGACAAGTTTTGAGTTTGGTTCAAGGGAGATAAAAAGGAAAAATAACATTCCTCATTTCTAGGGGCTAGCTCGTTCTATGCCAACAAGTGGTGCACTTGATCGTGTTGCTGCAAAGCTTAGTCTGCCATTTTTTGAGGTTCCAACTGGCTGGAAATTCTTTGGTAACCTTATGGATGCTGGGAAACTGTCAATATGTGGGGAGGAGAGTTTTGGAACAGGTTCCGATCATATCCGAGAGAAGGATGGCATATGGTAACAGTCTACATCACTTTTAGGCACAGTTAAAAGTGTTAGGTTCTACTTCCGGTGAAATGGAACCTAAAATGACCGATAAAAAGAAAAAATACAAGTAAATATGAGGAACGTAGATCAGTATTATCATATAGCAGAACCAACTAATTCAAGTAACTTCCTTTGGATCTGTATCTTTGAACATTTTATGTTTCTTTTCATTTATCAATAAAAAGTTAGTTTCTTGTTTAAAAAAAATAATAATTCAATATATTTCTAGACTGAATATGCAATTTGCGAAAAGAAGCTATGAGCTATCCGAGCCCTTAACTGCTTTAGTAGTCGATTTGTACAATGATTAATATTATATCCTCGAGCTGTGCATTTTAGCCCTCAGTAAATTGGAAAAGAACACTACCTAGTTCGTTTGTTTTTCTACTTTGTGGTTTTGCTCATGTGCTCACACCATTTGTTTGTGGGACTTCAAAATAAAGAATTTTATAGAAAGATGGTATATCGTTTTATTCCCATGTTAGTTACAATATGAAATAATTTGAGTCATTCTCATGAATCATGATAGGGCTGTGCTGGCTTGGCTTTCTATAATTGCATTCCGAAACAAAGACAAGAAAATAGGAGAGAAGTTGGTCTCAGTATCAGATGTTGTGAGGGAACATTGGGCTACTTATGGAAGGAACTTCTTTTCAAGATATGACTATGAAGTAAGAATATTTGAGGAGCTAGTGTTGTGCTTGTGTTACTGTATTAGGCTAGTTTCACTGTTTCACTCTTTATTTTTTAATGTGTCTGTTCAGGAATGCGAGTCTGAAGGTGCTAATAAAATGATAAATCACCTTAGAGATCTCATCAGTAAGAGCAAGTCTGGTGACAGATATGGTAAGTTTATTTCAAACATCTTACAGGCTGTCATTTTGCCTTTTTCTCATTGCCATGATTGTTTTTGCTAATACTTTGGCAGGAAGTTATGTCCTCCAATTTGCAGATGACTTTTCATATACTGATCCAGTAAGTCTCTTTAATATGAAAATTTACCATTTTTTCTAGTCTCAACCTTTACAACTTCAAATTTATTCATATCTTAATCAGTTTAATCTGATATCATGAATGGCCAGGTTGACGGAAGTGTGGCATCAAAACAAGGTGTTCGCTTCGTTTTTTCAGATGGATCAAGGATAATATACCGTTTATCCGTATGTTCAATCATTTTCTCTTTTTCCTCTTCTTTCTTATCATAGGACATTGTGGTCAATTATTGAGACATCTTTGAAATAGTGTAAAACAAAGTAACCATTTAAAGCTTAATGTTTTACAGGGAACAGGTTCAGCAGGGGCAACTGTAAGAATATACATTGAGCAGTTTGAACCGGATGTTTCTAAACATGACTTGGATGCCCAGACATCTTTAAAACCATTAATCGGTATGTTACATGCCCTATCCAACGATAACGATCTTCAATTATTTAATTTATTTTCTTCCTTGTCATGTTCTAGATCTGGCATTGTCTTTGTCTAAGTTGGAGGAGTTCACTGGAAGGGATAAACCTACAGTAATCACTTAAGGGGAAAATCTCATGATCTATAGACTGGCCCAGATTCCACAACATGGAGGTCGGCCCTTCCATCCCTTGCACTGCCTTGGGCATGATTGTGTCTTATTTTTAATTTTTGTTGGTAATTTAATTTAGGTCTGCAGAATAATTAGCTTGCCCATGTAAAATTTGACGGTTGATATAAACAACAGAAATAAATGATTAATTTATTGCTATACCAATGTCCACAATCTCTTTGACCGAGTTGCAGATGTTATATAAATGAACTTTTCCCATATCCCTTCTGAAAGTTTTGTGAGTAGTTTCTACATCCCTTCCAAATTGAACATTTATCATAGTTTTGATAAATGATTTTGAAATTGATATTTTTTTATTTGTGAAATCTATGAAATGATGTTTTGTATGATTTGATAAAGTTCTGTTAGGAACTATTTAAATTTTCTGAATTGATTTGATATCGAAAGTATGTTTTTTTTTTTCTTTTTGCATATTTTATAAAAGTATTTGGATTGATTCGATAGGGTTATTCGGATATGTCATTTTTGTTTTGGAAAAGTAGCCTAAATTGGAATTCATGTAATTGTTCTGGCTTAATTGAGAGAAGACACTTTTGTGGTTTGACATTCCTTTAGAATGAAGATTAATGTGTGTTTTTTCATTCACGTGGCCCCACACTTAAGTAATTGTATTGATTGTTCTGGTCAATTATTTAATCGATAACTCTAATGGAATGTTTATTGATGGTGTTGACAAGTACCCACATGTTCTACAGGCTTCTCAAATAATGCATCTTCCTGCGATATTGAAAGTTATGATTGAATAAAAGTTTTGTTTTAGATAATTGAAAGCTGGAGGTACTTAATGTTTAAATTGATTTCCTACGAGAATAAAAGGACTGTTTTTGACCTGGTAGTTTCAATAGTGAACCGTCACCTACCAAACCTTGTAGCTGAATCACATGATATGCCTGTAAAGTTCACATGGACTGCCTTCATAATTACGGACAATTTAGAGGATTAGAATAAGCCTTGTTTCTTATCAAAAGAAAAAAAAAAAGGATTAGAATAAGCCTTTGGTTGGTTTGCCTAAACCAACAAGTTATGAGGTTATTAACACATTGATCAACTTGCATCAGGTCTATATCATACAAGTTGGTGAAATAATCCAAAGAAGGTTTCCCGATACATTCACTCTACAAGTTAAAAACAAAATCATTGCTTGAGAACACAACCAAGAACAAGTTCTTGTCATTCAAAACATGTAGTACTTGTCCTCTGCCTATATTAACAGTAGGCTTGAAAAACTGACAGTTACTTAGTGCATGTATTTGGACTAGCTCTCGTTCACTTGTTTCTTCCAGCTGTTTGGTATTGCAAACTTTTCTATTTGACAGCCATGACAATCCTACCTAGAACATGGTTATGGCCCCTTCTCTTTTAGGTTGCTAGAGTAACCTATTAAAATACAAGGCATCATTATAATTGTCTTCAATTAGGGCTGAGCTTAAGATTGTTTGTTGACCCATTTCGAGTATCATCAAATGGAAGGAGGCCATGATTTCATTCAGGATCCACAGTTATAGGTAGAACCCGAAAATAACATATGCGCTTGCAGGAGAACTCTCATTTCCTTCTGGATTGATGTATGAATGTTATTTCCTTCAGGAGAATTCTAGAGCTGGAAATCCAAATCAATGAAAAAGCTATAGGAAGATCTGGATTATAATAGGTACTGGACTTACATAAGAATTAATATCCTATAAATTTATTTGGCGATTTAATATCCTATAAATTTATTTGGCGATCTAATATAGTAGGATCAGATGGTTGTCGTGGAGGACAAATAAAAATTAAAAATAAAGAGGTACTGGACCTCTCAGATTGCTGGACTGAAGTAGTTGTAGATTCTTTATTTTAATGCTTGGGATGTAAACATGAATGTCAAATTACGAAGTGATCAGTGGCCTTGTGTTGATTAATTAATTGGAGATTATTACACAGTGAGGGTACTTAGGACTTCTTATCAAATTTTGGAAAAGCAGATTATAAATCCTCTTCAAAACTATTATTTTGTATTTTTTTGAATGGAGACTGATTATTAGGTTGATAACAAATAAAGTTTGGCCCTATGTGCACCAAAAATGATAGAATTTTGGGATAGGGCCCATTAGTTTTTGTTGGAGTTAGTGTTGTTGGGTGCTTACGAATAATAGGTCCAACATTTAGAGCATACTTGTGTAAGATACTCCATTTTCAGCAAACAGAAGAGGAGCATTATTTAAGTTGAAACTAAGCAAAGGGAGCATCCTGTTGATGTGATAACAAATAAAGTTTGGCCCTATGTGCAAAAACAGTATCAAAATTGGATTGTCTCTGCCCCCCATTTCTTACATAATAATAACCAATATGCATATTTGTATATTTTTGCTTAGGCAGACCCCACCAACATCTTTATGGGAAAGGAAAGCAAGCATCAATCTTGTTGTAGTGGATAATGAAGGGAATTCAACTGTGTTTGTCGTAATTTGTCACTAATTTGAGAGGTAAGCAAAGATCCAACTTTGTTGGGTCAATCAGTTTCATGGGATTTTTTTTTTTTTTTTTCTGTTTAGAGTGGAACTCATTTGTACTGATTTTGAACTGCATGACATTGTGTGTGACAACTCCACCATCATCATGTTAGTTGCTTCTTGATGTGTTCTCCATCTCTTACTTTTCCACCAAATGTTCCCCTGTCTTCTAGTGTCTAACAATTTGGGTTTTGAGAAACTTCAGATGATAAGCTTCCAAACTATTTTAATTATTTTTTAAGATAAAAATATATGTTGGATGGATATATTTTGTCTGGCAAAGATGTATCACTCTGATAATATATACATCTTTTTCCAACTTCTCGACATGCTTGCCCTGATGTTTTTTTTTTAGCATTTCTATGCATTTCCTTTTGAATTTTTATATATGAGTATGGGTTAAATTACACAAGTTTAGTCTCTTAACTCATTAGAGTTGTTTTTAACAGGTTCCTCAATTTTAAAAAATAGAGATTTCTAAGGGATCGTTGGATAACCATTTTATTTTTTCTTTTGGTATGGGTCAAATGAGATCTAACCCATTTTCAAAATAAGATTTCATAACATTTTGCTAGCATTAATAAGCACGTGAAATTACGTTTTTTGCCATGGTGAAAATACTGTCTCTCTCACCCTCACGTAGGCTTAGAATTCATATCAAGAATGGAGTCAACTCTAGGATCATGGTTGGAATCACTGCTCGACTTTGGTTGAGAGAGAATCGCGAGAAGATTATTTTTTGTTGGATTTTGTTTGTGGGAAAATATTATCATGATAATGATCATACATTATCTCTCACTCACTAACCTCTCTCTCTAAAATTTTTTTCTCTCTCTAAATTTACTCACTGTAAAATCTCTCTAAAAATTCTCTCTAAACTTCTATTTCCACGCATCTATATTATTGATAACAAAATTCTCCGTGGGGTTGGGTCATTGCTCCAAAAAAGGTGAGGAGTCTATGTTTTAGATGTACTTCACTCGAAAAGTATTATTAAAAACTACTACAAAACCATTTTTAATAGATTCACGACCATAAGCCTCTCTCTATTTTACTATGGTTATTTTTATACATTCTTTTGAGTTCAACAATTGCAGAGTGAGAGATTCACAATTGAACAATCAGAAAGTCATTTCCTTTGCTAACAGGAAAAATATATCGAAACTAAGTTGAGAAATGTACCTTCAGCTCACAATACCCTTCATATGTTCAATTTCACTTCAGAAAAGAACATGATTCATCTCAATCTCTTCTGATCATTTTTAAGATGAACTATAACAGTGCCACAATATACGTTTAACAACTTTTCTCTGAAGAAAATGAGCTTTTTTTAATGAAAAGTGAATAAATTTTCATGGGAAACAAGTAAATTTGGTCAGCTTGATGTGATGTCGGTGCTGAATGTCGTGTGCCCACCATGCAGTAAGTGCAGCATTAGAGCACTTCATTGAAGATAGAAAAGACTTGCAACTGTTAGAACCAAAATACAAACTCCCCATTTTACTTCTTGTAATCTTCTTCAAGGAAAGAAAAAAAAGATGATTGTGGATTTGGTTTAAGTGCTCCAACACACATTTTTCCATTCTCTCACATTATGCTGTCACTGTAGATTTGATTGTTTTTCAGCAAATGTTGGCTTCATTTGCCTTCAAAATATATCTTTAAAAAGGTTCATATGGTGTCAAATTTTGCATCGTAGAAATTAGTTTAAAGTGAATATTATCTTCACTTTTGCTATATACCTGTCTAAATCCTGTTATATGGCTGTTTTTTAGTAATAAGATTATACATAAATCCTTAAAGACAAAGAAGGTAGGATGTTAGATTCTAGACCAGATTTTTTTTTTCGAGTTTTGTATCCTTATAATCGAAGCTCGGGCTTGAACCTAAGAAAACCTCACGTAGGTACTACAAGGTCCATTGCTCTTGCCACTACGTCATCCCTGAAATTCTAGACTAATTATGCAACTTTTTGAATTTTCACAAATTTTTTTCTTTTTATAACATATCTTCTAAGATTAGTTTATAGAAGTATCCTATATTATAAAGAGAAATAAAATGTCAATAATTGAGTGGTAGAAAACTAGGTTTTAGGTCAACTAGGACGAGTGAGATGCTTTGAACATATCACAATTTAGTGTGAATTGAATTATTGGGTAATGAAATTAAATAACAAAGTTTTTTTTTTTTTTTTACTACTAAACACAGAAGGATTCGAACTTGAATATTGGGTGTCATCACCTGAGTCTCTCATCACTGTGCCAACACCTTAAGGTGCTAAATTAAATAACAAAGTTGATTCGTTTGAAAAGCATACACTAATTAGCTCAGATAATGTAGTGGATCTTGTGTTTGACTCATCAAATCATGTTATTGGCAGACAAGTCACTTAACAAAGGGGATTATTTAGGCTGCAGAAGAAAATAGTGGAAAAATAGGAAAAAAAAAAGACAAACAAAAAAGGAAAAAAGGGAATTTACAAAGTTACCCATCAAAGGGGGCAATAATATAATAACTTAGAAACTTGTAATAAGGTAATAGTTTAGGTGGAATTAAATAATTAAAGTATATGGGAAATGAATGGAGAGTTTGGTGGAAAAGGTGGTGGTCAGTCAGTTTGCCCATTTCTTCATAAAATCTCTAACAAGGCAAAGGACCCCCAAAAAGCAAACTATCTTTTGGTGGATAATGATGGATATTGAACTATATGCTACTTTCAACGTGCACTACTTATCAAATTTATTTATTTATTTGTAAGGTTAAAATACGATTGGTACATGTAATCGCAATTTTGGTTCATTTTAGTCTGTAATTTTAAAATGTTTATTTTGGTTTTCGTACTTGGTTTATTTTAGTTTGTTACTTTCAAAATGTTCGTTTTCGTCACCAAGTTTTAAAAAGTGGACTATATTGATCCCTATTTTCAAAAATTTAACATGACTTTTTATATAACAAAAACTCTTTAATATAAAGTCATTATTACATTTAAAGAAATATGAACATTTTGAAAGTATAGTGATCAAAATGAACCAAAGCTAATCGTAGAGAAATCAAAATAATATTTTAAGCTATTTGTAATTTCTAGATTGAGATTGACCAAAACTACAATCTGAGTTAACTTTTGAAAGTGATTTTTTTAAGCACTTTTTTTTTCCAGAAATACTTTTATCCAAGTTGGGAGAAATTTTTTTGTGATACTCTTAATCTTCCCAAGAGCTTAGTAAAGGGTATTTATACACAAAAGCTAAGGGCTCATTAAGCCGTTGGCGCTTTTGGGCAGCTTGCACTTAACTAACTAATAGCCAAAGGATAAAAAATTAAACATACGATAGTTACGTCAATTTCCCTCCATCCACAAAAATATCTCGTCCTCGAGCTAACTAGCCAAAGAGAATTCATCTAATTCTTCATATGCATAGATATAAGCAACATTGTGTGGTTCAGTTATTCGGGTTGATATTTGTTCCACCCCTTGACTAATATCAACAGAAGAAGGGAGATTAGTTAGATCAACCGTTAAATGAGGTAATTTAATGTGAATAACTTGAAATGGAGGCTTCCCTGTCCATCTATTCTTCCAATGATTGTAAGCAAATTCGGCTTGGGTAAGTGCAAGTTTCTATTATTTCTGGGCGATTTTCGCTTAAACATGGTGTTAAGTTTCCCAAGGTCCTGTTGGTTGCTTCAGTTTGTCCACGTGTTTAGGGATGACTTGTGGTGCTGAACTTGAGAACAATAATGTTCACATGTTTAGCATGGTATTAGAGTGGGAGATCTAGTGTTCGAACCCTTACACTTAAACTTTTGGGTTGAGTGGTGGTTTATTTATTCTTAACACCGACTCTATTGAGATAGCACCAATCCCAACCCCTGAGGCATCTACGACCACTTCAAAAAGGTTTATTAGAATTTGGAAGTGTGAGTACTGGACTATTGCTGAGTTTATTTTTAATAGTGAAGAAGCTGGATGTTAGGTCCTCGCCGGATTAGAATGTCTCCTTTCCAAGACAACTTATTATCAAAGTATACCCGAATGAATTTATTCAAGAATGGTAGAAGAACCTGATTTATTAACTCATAAAGGTGTTTGGTGCATTGGAGAGCCCAGATGACATCACAAGCGCCATTCAAATAATCGTCCAACATTTGTTTTGAATGTTGTCTTCCATTCGTCTCCTAATCTTATTCGTAGTCAACGATACCCACTTCTTCGATCCACTTTGGAGAAGATTGCGTTGCCCTCTGGTTGATCAAGAAGATAATTTATTTTAGGTATAAAAAAGGGTATTTGATTGGTATCTTGTTTATTGTCCTGCTATCTACACACATTTTCCAACTTTCCATCTTTTTTGGATGTTAACAAAACTAAAAAGTGCGAATCATCAGTAGGATAAAACTAACATGTCTCATGACGGTCTAAACCCCAACTCACGTTCCCTATTGGTGGGTGAACAATCCAACAATTCTGCATCACAATGATAGGAAGAGCCGACATCAAAGGATCACACGGACTCAAGCTTAGTTGAATATGCCCCTCGTAAAGTAAATCTTGTATTTAATCATGTAAGATATTAATTTGGTGGGGGCTTAATGAGGTAAGTTTGGCAATGTTGCACTTGGAAGGAAATCAAATATTGTGTTTAAGGTGGAAGCTTATTTCCATTATTGTGGGAAATTGCTTGAATAATATTCATAGATTTCTAAATGTCTTTTAGCACCAAATAGAGTATATGAGATTCCTTCTCAAGAATAATTGGCTCTTTTCCAATGCTTGTATTCTTTGTAGTTTTTTCTATTCGTATTGCTCAAGGGTAAAATATCAATTTATTGCCCATTCATATGAATTAATACATGTTTTCTAGTCTTTTGTGAATTGATTGTTGTCATGTTACCATGACCTGCCTAATAAGATATGAGACGCAGATCTATGTCAATAGATCGTAAATTATTTGGTCTTTATAGTTGTTGCCTATTGATAAGGGTACACTTGAACTTCACCACCTTTCTTGATCCAATTGACCTTGTGTTAGGATAGGAACAAGTACTCGATCTTGAATATCGTTGATAGAGGGAGACGAGGGGTAAATGGCATGTGTAACGAGATATGGTGCCTATGACTTTCTTATAATGTTGTTCGGTTTGACGATTATCCTAGTGACTTTTTACAACTTAATGAATGATGTGCTTTTACGAGTATCTAGATGATTGGGTAATAACATTTTTTTATCCGTTCATTTTGATTTATGTGGATTTTATATTGCTTTTTTATTCTAAAAGAGATATGGAATGTGATGTTATATGGCTAACTAATTATCAAGTGTATAATCAACCAAAGCAAAGCAAAAATAGCTATGTTGATAATGTCTTTTCATAAAGTTTCTCTTTTTATCTATATTTTAAGATTTGCCCAATAAAGGAAATACACAAAAGCAAAGTGTTAAAGCAAATGGAATATCAATACTAAATTGAAACAAGATTTCTTATTAGACAAAGATATTATATAGAAGCAACTAAGTAATGTCCATGGACAAACTATATGGGTCGTTCCCTTTTCATTAAAGAAAAAAACAAAACAAAACAATTTTCTAATTTCATCCCCAAATTATTAATTTTTTTGCTTAGTATATAACTTGATCTCTTAATCTCTTAAACATTTCATTTTCATCATTTTTATCAATATATTTTTTCAATCGTCAAATTATCTTGATATTGTTAAACGTTAAAAAAAAATCATCTATGTGAAGTTTTAAAAAGAATCCTATCAATTAACAGTACTATAGCCGTCTTTCTTGGACTTATCTCATATAATAGCAAGTCATTTCAAGTCAAGTACACTAGTACTCCACGTAAATGATATTATAGCGGGTAATTAAGTTTTTGATTTGATGAGTAGACAGGTCCGTTTAACAAACTCCATTATTCTCACATCACATCATTATTTCGTCAATAAATTTTAACCTGCCTCGTGATAGCGACAACTTTATTTTTTTTCGAAATTTAAACTTTTGAAAGGCAGCTAAGAATATAATAATGCAAAACCTAGCTAAAGGCCTATTGACATACTTGGCAATTGTTAGTTTGTGTTTGTAAGAAAGCAAGAGTTGTTTGTAGTTGTATAGGCTAAGTTTGGAGTATGTGTTTTGGCCATAACAAATGAATACAAATAATACCAACGCAAAGGCATTGTCGTTTTTTTCCCATTAAATTAAATTATATAAAAATAAAGCTGTGTTTGCATGGAACATGGCAGTGACGCACTGGATATAGATCTCTCATGTGATTTTGTTCCTTCCTAAAACTATATATTAAATCTTCCATCATTCATCTGATAAACATCACTTTCTGTAATTTTTCAGACCCTATATATAATATATATATATATTAATTACTTTTTCTTATTCTTCTCATTATATATACACTTCGAATCTATAATTTCTCTCTGGTTTTCCTTTTTCCAAATTACAATTTTTGGTCCTTTAGACAGCTTTCAATATTATTAGTCCCTAAATTTTTGGGTTTGTGTCCGTTTAATCTCCATATTTTAAAAAGATTGGACTGATGTTTTGATGTAAAATGTTTCAATATAGTCCATCCGTATAATTATTCCATTCCTGTAGAGGACTGTTGATATTTGTTTATGATATTCACAATGATTAGTGGGTTGACAGGGATGTAGAAGAGAAATTATGTCATTATGGAGAAGAATAAATAAAATTTTTATTATTTTACCTTCGTAAAAATTTGGAAAAAAAATTAGAAAATTTTATCTCTTAGATGATCTAATTTCTCTTCTAAATTTTTACCAACAATTAAGTATTATGTGATGAAAATTTACTATCAAATACCAATTTTAACATTAACTAACGAGGAGGGGAATTATAATTGAAAATTAATTGCTAAAATGCTTGAACGGATTAAATTGTAACTTTTCAACTATAAATTGGAAAGATTCTCAAACGTTAAGAATTAAAATAATATATTTAACTAAAAGATTTTAATTAAGTCTTTAAAAAGTTGTATCAACTAAATATGTATTCATAATTCATTGGTTTGATGCTTACATCGGCCTAAAATCAATTGAACAGACATTCCATCCAAAATAATAATAATATTATGACATGTGTCATAAAATTGATAAATCTAGTGAACATAAACGTTTTAGTTACAAAATTAAAAGTTATTATTATATAAATTTTTCAAAATTAATAAATACTAGATAGATACAATTTCGACGGTTCATGACAACCTAAATTTTTTAAAGTAAAAAGACTGAATAAGCTTTATTCCGAAAGTTTGTAGATTAAATTTATAATGTAATAGATTCTTCCAAACTTAAATTTATTTTTTGTGACATGGCAATGAGTACCAATATGCTCGAAGAATATATAGTAGTTCTCAGAACTAAACTATGGCCATAATAATGAGGAAGATATTAAAGGATATAAATGAAGAGAAATATAGGGCGCGTTTTGGTAATAAGTATTTTGCAACTAACTGTGTTTCTTATTTCGAAAATATTCTCAAAATTGCATAGAAATTTTGGAAACAATCAAAACAAATTTCTTGTTTCTTGTTTTTATTTCCAATTTGTTATAAAACATAAATATAAATATTGTTTGATCATATAGGTGTTGAGATCATGCAATTCTATTTTTCTTTACTAAAAGTGAAGAAACGAAAATAATAAACAGGAACGTTACCAAACGGGCTCATAATAAACAAGGTTTAAATCTCATCTTGGCCTAAACTTTAAGATAATTAGAATATCAAGTAAAAAATTTAGGGAAACAATTGAACATAAAATGAAAATATATATGATTAAATGGTTGATAAGAGCAGGTTTTTAAACGTGGATGTTGAAGAAAATGTTGAGGTCTCACAATTTCATGAAAATATAGTTTAAAATATCGATAAAATATAGATGTCAATGAATATTTTTGGGAAGATTATAAAAATAAAAATTTCATAAAAAAATATTTAAATTTATAAATCAGCATTTCCCTCTTTCTAAATAAGTTTAAAATCATTAATATTAATATTACGTCTATATTAGAAATATTTTGTGGATATTTTTCATATTTTGTCAATGTTTTACAATACTATAAAAACATTGATTTATCCTTTACGTCGATATCGAATGTATGGATCTATAGAAATATCGATGAAAATATCAGTACGTGGACGAAAATTTAATAGTCTCATTATTCTAAGAAACATTGATTAGAAGGTAGAAAACAAGGAGGGAATGAATATGGATGGATAAGAATCTGAGGGAAAAAGAGGGAAGGGGGCAGGTGGGAGAGTATCCATGAAAGAAATCCAAAATGATGTCGTTTAGTTTGGCTGGGAATATATTTATTTATATGTAAAAAGAAAGAAAAAATTATTATTATTATTACTATTATTACTAGTATTTAAAATGAAGGAAAAATAGGTAATAGAAAATGTTGGAGTAATAAATAAATAAAACAAGGGATTGCACGTGATGGCGGGCCTGTTGGATGTGAGTACGGGAATGGCACTGTCGTTGTCCTTACTTGTGGCGGCTGTGCGTTTGCTACCAAAACAAAACCACATTATGATTGTGTGGTCGTGTGTGTGCGCGTGGACGAGACGAGACGAGAGAAATTATTCGAGTGAGTTGAAACATAGTGTGGCTGACGATTTTATACTGGTCGATGCAAAATCAGAGTCGAGAATAATGAGGTTGTCCTCCTTCGACTCGTTTTAGAGGTTGATACAATTACGTTCAAACAACCACATGGTGGGACTTCATAGAGTAATCTCTTGCAAGATGTGATGTGCGAGATTTTTTTCGTTTTCGTATGTATGTGTTGTGTAACCAAAGAATAGAGAGAGTGTAGAAAATGTTATGATATTGTTCGTTTTGGGCATAAATCTCACGGCTTTGCTTTTGGTTTCACCCAAAATGTCTCACACCGATAATTGTCATCTCTTATATACCCATGATCATTCACTTCCCTAGCCAATGTAAGACTTTATTTGCAATCCTTACAAACCCAACATATATAACTATGAGTAGAAATGAAGAATAATAACTTAACCGTGAGATTAAATTATAGTTTGGCCATTGAATTTAGAAGTGTGTATCTAATAGCTAGGTCTCTAAATTATAAAATTTTTCAAATAAAGTCTCTAAACTATCAATCATTGTGTGGTTCTTGAACTTAAAAAACTAACTAATAAATCTTTTTAATTTCAAGTTTGTGTCGAATTGATCTCTAAACTTTAAAAAGCATCTCACAAGTTAGGAAAAAACAACTAAAGCATATATCTCAAATCAAATCGAAGAGGTTGTAAATTTGATTCCCCACCCACAAATGTAAAAACAATTTTAAAATTAACAAAAAAAGTAATATAACTAACTACAAAGACTTAACTAATTTAATAAAAATTAAATTTAGTATAAAATTAAGTTGGACTGATGCAAAACTTTAGAATTGTGTGAATTGGAGCTTGATTTTTTTTAATTTACGAGTGGAGATTCGATCTTCAGACTTTTTAGTCGAGGTTAGGGATGGAGATGTAAAAAGAAAGAATAAATTATTATATTAAGAAAAAAAATTTTCTTTTGATGACGACATGTGGAGTGGAAATCGAACTCACGGCCTCTTGAAGCTCGCTTTCAAAAAAAATAATAATAATAAATTTCAATCTTTGTTTTAGATCAAGGAAATACTGCATTAAAAAAAGGGCCACTAAGGGTTGCAACAGAAACAGTGGTGATCACGCATCATATTCAAACAACTATCTCAAAGGACAGATAAACGATTAGAAGCACACTTGGCCATGAAACAACTTGTTTGTTCAAAGAACGAATAATATAAACAAATTTCAACACGCGAAGCACCTTCCCAAAAGTCACAACATCATCAACCTAATTAATGGAGAAATCTTGTCTTTTATGGCACCACTATCGAGGATTTGAAAGAAAATAATTTCCTCCACATTTGCTTTAAATTTCAAGGAAGGAAAAGTCATAAATGCTACATAAGGCAAATTCTCCAAATCATACTAGTCACGAATTTCAATAATATTAAGATTAACAGCATCTCAAGATCCCAAAACTGTGTTCGAGTCGATCTCCACCACACCTCCGTCGTCTGTCACCTTCTGCTCATCATCCATGTCTCTAAACCATGGAAGCCTTCTAAACCAGGTTCAATGAAGATGAAGAGTCGTTCCAAGAGATCGCAGGCAGGTGCTCTCTCCAATTCGATGTCTCAAAACTCTTCAAAACATTTTGATAACGAAGCCACTAACCATAAATATAACATTGTTTCTTTTGATTTTATCAACCACAACAACACTATCAGTATCCAATAAGGAGATCCCCGAAACCCATCCACCAGCCATTGTCCGCCACCATAGAAATCAGCATGGAAAAAGGATTTTCTCCGAAAATCTCTTCTAAAACAGCAAAAGATGTCCTCATAATATCTCGATCCATACAACTTACTTCTTGAAAAAAAAACTACAGAAAAAATCGAAACAAAGCAAAGACGGATACCTTTTAAAAAAATCCAGTCAAAAGATTGAAAAAAACGCACACCCTTCACGAAGAGTAGAAGGAGAAGAGGCACTTGCGCCCAACAAATGAGAGAGAATTTTTTCTTCGTACTCCACTTTTCTTAGTTTAGCAGTTCTCTTTTCCAATAATCTTTTATTATAAAGAATTTAATGTTTCCAAATTATATTAATGATAATTGTTGCATGATGCGTGAAGCCTTCTTTTTCACAACCTTTAAAGAAAACAACACCGTGTACCTCATGTGTTAATTTCAAACTTAATTTATCATTAAATTATTCTTTCTTACATATAAAACTTTTTTTTCCTTTCTAAACACTTATTCTGTTTTTATTAGTTACGTTTAATAAAAAGAGGGAGATTCAAACCTTCAATTTTCAAAGAGGTAAATAATACTTTCGCCAATTGAATAATGCTCCAATCGATTTTAAACACTTTAACATAAAAACAATCTAACCGAAGAAGATATTCTTCATATATATTTAGAGGTTTGGTTCCTATCTTGTGTCTTAATGTAACCTTTAAAACAAATTAATTAATTAATTAGTTAGTTACATTAAAAAAAATGGTAACCTTTGGAGTAATGAGAAGGTGAGGAGTAAAAAAATCCCCCTTACACCCTCTGGTATTTTTATTTGTAAGATTTTGTTATATAATATTAACTTTTAATATGATGAGAAAATGGGAAATCATTTAAAGACAAACAACAAGACAAGTTGCAGTAACTGTTCTTTGTATTTTAATATATCTCATAAACATCCAAATATCTAGTTTTTTTAATCACAGAAAAAAAATTATTCATGGAAAATAAAAGAATATGATAATAAAAGAAAATAATTTTCAGAAAAATACAACAAAAAGACAAGGTGAAAGCTACTCTGTCAAAATATATCCTCAATGGATATGTACTATATTATTTTTATTCCATTTAGTGATATATTTATCCAATAATATTTGTGAAGGAACTTCCACAAAATCTTGAAATATACTAAGATATAATTTTATTGGTTTGAGAGATGTGTGATGTCTCTTTTATTTCCATCTCTAATAACATTGATGTTTTTATATTGATAAGAAGTCAAGATCTCAATTTTATAGAAATATCAATAAAATATTAAGGTCGATAGATATTTATGGAAAATTTATAAAAATAAAAAATTTATAACAAATAAACTTTTCGTTGTTTTTAAATAAGTTAAAAATAATAAATTATATTAATATTATGTCTATATTAATAATATTTTATTTATTTTGTTATTTTACATGCTTATTTTTCAAAAATAAAAAATCAATAATAAAATGGCTATGAGAGGGGTTTAAAGTTTTATGAATAAATGTTTTAAGTTTCTAAATTTGGCTGAAATTCTAAAGTAGTTTTTAAAAAGAATAAAATAAACATTATTACAAATAAAGAAAATAGAACCATTATTAAAATAAAAGCTATAAAATAGATAACATTTTTAAAATCATAACCAAACTTTGGAACTACAAAAAATACACAAGGAAAAAAAAGTAGATTCCGCTTTGTTTATGTTTTTTTTTTAACAAATATTTTATGATTATTTAGGAGATATATTAAAAAACATAACAAAACTTAATTTTTAACAACAAAAAATAGGGACGTAAATTTCAGAAAATACTTTAGTGCATCTCAAAATATTCTAGAATCTTTTTATTTCTTAAAGATTTCAAATTGTCATATTTATAAACATAGTAGTAGAATTATGACTCGTAAATATCACCATTTTTTTAAATTTTTCACACGTCTATTTAAGTATTTTAAGATAATTTTCTTCTTATTCTTGTAAATTATTTATTCACGATTATCAAGATGGACTATATCAATGATATAGTTTATCACCGATGGCCTATATTACTAATAGACATTTCAATGTTAATTTTAATCTTTTTTTATTGCATTTGATTTTTATTTATTTTATTATATTTGTAAATTCGTAAAGTTAGTCGCTATATTTACAATTAATTAAATTTGTTTGTACTTTATTATATTAATGGATTTAAATTTTTTTTCTTTTCTTTTTTTTTCGCATTGTGGCAAAATTACTCTATGAAAATCCATCAATATTTTGGAGACTTTTACTTACCAATAATTAATATAATTTTCTAAAAAAAATAAAAAAATAATTTTTTAATATAGAGTGAGAAAAAAAGTTTATATATATATATATAGTGGTTTGTAGGTCCAAAATGTCTTTTACTAGACAACAAAGCTGATCAGTTCAATCTAGCTTAATCCAAATGTTAAAAATCGAATCCACCTTTTTTTTTTTTTTTTGCTTTATACTTTCAGTGGCTAAATTTATACTTTATTCCCTAATGCTATAGTATTTTCTTTCCAAAATTTTCATTTCTTTTGAGGTATTTTGTTTATATCTCTAATATTTTAAAAGTTTCAATATTTGTCTTTATGCATTTGACTTTTTTTTTTAATGAAACTCTTATTGTCACAAAATATTAAAAAATAATTTACATGACAAACTAGTTTTTTACTTAAAAAATAAACCTAATTGATCACCTATAAATATAAACAATAAATTGTCTCGTTATATCCGTAATTTAGTACGTGGTAATTTACTTTTGAGTACTCAAAATGACCGATTAATAAATGATTAAAATAATAACAATTAACCTTTTCTTTTTGTTAAATTAATGTAACATCATTCTTTTATCATTTAATGATTGCAAGTATTTAATTGTGGGAGAAAGGGAAACATTTAAAAGAAAAATAGAGACCATTTATTTATATTTTTTTTCACTTTTTTAAATCTCCAAGACATTGGAGACAGAAGTATATATTTAATTTAACCGAGGGTTGATTTCAGTAGAAGCTAAGATCCAGAAACATAAATTAAAAAAATATACAATAATATAATAATAAAAATAATAACAAAAAAACAAAAGAAAAGCAGCTGGCTTTTCTCCCAACTTTTCCCTTGTCTTCCCCTCGAAAGAAAACCCCCAAATTAAATCTCTGCCCCCCATCTCCATTTTCCTCACCACAACAACAACGTAACTTTTAGGAACAAGAAGAGCCAGTACAAGAAGAAGAAGAAGGAGGAGAAGTGGGTTTATTAATTAATTAAGAAATAAGCTGATGATTATTATTATTAATGTTGTCGTTGTAATGTTGTTGGAGCCAGGCAGAGAAAACTTGGAGGGTTTTCATGTCGGCTCTGTAATGGGTCTGAGTGAAGTGGAGGAGAGTGGACCAAGTGAAATCTGGATATATTCGTGGGTTCTGAGTGTCCACCAACTCCATGGGTGGGCTTACCACTTTATCATTTCTTGGACACAAAAAGAATGCCAGAGATTTCCTTGTTGTCTCGCTGTTCACCACCGCTCGGTGCAGGCAACTCTTGTATCTCCCATTTGACAGTGCCTTTCACAATCCAAAATTAATTCAATTCAACTGGCCGATAAGACATCTATTACTCGAAAAAAAAGACAAAATTTTCTTACTGGGTTTAGTTTAAAAATCAAAAGTAATAAATGTCAAATTTATAAGGATGGTAATTAATTAAGTAATTTATTATAGTCATTGTTAATGTATATATGGTGTTTTGTTTGTTTGGTTGTTGATTACCATGAAAGTGTCACCGATATTGACAACAAAAGCATCAAAGTTTGGGGCGATGAGTCTCCATTGATTGTCGACAAAAACTTGGAGTCCACCGACTTGGTCTTGGTGAAGAATGGTCAGAGAAGTTGGGTCGCAGTGAGGGCCAGTGCCCAATGTGAGATGCGGCTTCTGGCACGGCGGGTAGAAGTTGAGCCTCATTATCGAATCATTGTCTCTGAAGAAGTTCTTGAAGTACTCTCCTCCCACTCCAAGGCTCTTCCCCAGCAGCTCCATTATCCCCAGCGACAGCCCACTCATTGCCTCGCAGTACTCCTCGTAAACCCTCCTGTACACGTAACATCCAAAACAACACCAACATATTCAATTTCACAGACTAAACCAACGTACGTGAATAAACAACCATTCAATCTAAACGTCTAAGTCGATGGATTGGGTTGGATAAATTTAGTATCCCAAACAAAAAGCGCTGATATCTTTGTCAATTGGTGGTTTCGAGATGATTTTAGAATCCAATAACTCAAATGAGCATTTGACTAAAGTTTGTTAAATCGTAGGAGACTAAATTGGTGTGGGGTTTTACAGTGGGCGTACCCAAAGTGAGAGAATTGGTGGCCGAGTTTGGCGGAAAGGTAACGATAAACGAGGTGGGACGAGTTGTCGGCGGAGAAGCGGAAGGAAAGAGTTTCCTTCCAAGGGAGTTTGGAGGAGAAACGGACGGTGAAGCTGCTGGCGTAGCCACAGCTCTCGCCGGGCTTCCTCTGAGCCATCTGCTTCTGCGGCAGCGGCATCTCGAAGAATTGGTTCATGCACTCGTGGGCCTCCGCTATCAACTTCGGATCCACCCCGTGGTTCACCACCACGAAGAACCCGTGCTTTCTACACGCCTCGCCGACGAGTCGGACCGCCTCCTCCCCGCTCTCGCCGGATAGGAATCCCGACATGTCGATCAGTGGGACTTCCAGCTCCGGGCAGTGGGCCCCCGGCTTCTCCTCGTCCGGCCAGATGAACTGCCTAGGAATGCTGTGCTGGTGACGGAGGACCGACGCGTCGAACTCCACTGGATCGACGTCGTCGTTTTGGCCCACCTGCAACTGCATGATTCTTTAATTTAATTAACTTAAAAAAAATGCTCTAGAGAGAAAAATTAAAGAAAGAAGAAGTTGAGGTTATTCTGAATTGGTGACCAAATATTGGAATCTTTATAGGTAGCTCTTGCAGAAATGGGTCTTCTTTAACTTTTAATATTTGCACAATGGCCCTCCTCCTCCATTACAATCGACTGTTTGTCTTCTTTATAATATTGACAGGAAAGCGATCGATTCCCAATGGAAATTTGGCATTTCATGCTGATGCTGATGAGGAGAATTCTAACGTACCCCTACCCCACATCAATTCAAATCTTTTTTTTACCTTTTTTTTTTTTACTTTTTCTAATTTATTACGTCATATTATATATATATATTTTTTTTTTTGAATAAATAAATTATTTTTGATGTTTTCTTTAATTTCCTACGCAATTTTGTATATGTGATAGCTAGGTCAAGGCCCATTCTTGATCCACTTCGACCCCTATATTACTAAAGTTATACTAAGATATTCATATTTATTTAAGGGGTAGATTTCTAACTCTCTCCCTCTTTATGAACGAACTCACAAACAAAATTAAAAAATAAATAATAAAAAATAAAAAAAATTTAGGGTTGGTTTGGTTTAGCAATTTGAAATCTGTTTTTTTTTTATTCAAAATCACTTAATTGAATGGATTCCATGAGCAAATTTGTTTGACATATTTGTTTTTTAAAACTATTCTTAGATTATGTGATTGAGATAGTAGAAATTCTAAAAACAAATGTTTAATCCTGATTGATTCCAGGTTTTGAATTTTAAATAGGTAAAATCCGTATTTATAATCAAAAAATAAAAATTTTGATAAATAATAAACTCATTTCATTTTTTTAAAATTAAACCTTATAAAATATAGTATATTATAAATTATATAATATTGTCAAATAATTAGTTTACAAAACTTATAATACATATGTTAATAAATTAATTAATAATATTTTAGATTAAACTAAATATTAATCGGTAAAACTATATATATTATATATCAAACATTTTGAACGAATTTTTAAATAATTGAAATTTAATTTTTAGATATCTTCGTAATAAAGTCTATTATTTTTACGTTTATGCTCCATGATCACCAACCAAGCATACACCTAATTATTTTTATGTTTGCAGAAAAATTTGGCTAATAATTCAAAGATATTCTTAAACGTTATCCAGAAATAGAAAGACAAATGAAAACGAAAGACAAAATTAGGTTATTATAAAGCAACTTATTTTCTAAATATAGAATATTAAGACCAAAAAAGTGGCATGGAAGCCCAGCCTAAAAACTTGTGTTCAAACACCCTCCATAGTAGTTGCAATAATCTCTCTCCCCCTCGCGTTTGGTACAAATACAAATGGGTTTGTCCCACTTTCTTCTCCCTCACTTCCTTCTCCCTCTCTCTCAAGCTTGGGATAGGCAGGAATAGAGGTTAAATTTTGTGGGTCGTTCTTAGAAAAATTGACAACTCAATACTAATTTTGATGGGAGAGCCCAATATTTTTCTATAGTATTGGGTTTGATATTTATGATGGCATCTTTTTCTCTCTCCCATTTTTTTATGATCCAAAATTAACGTTGCGTGGTTAATTATACAAAGATTCACTAGATCAACAGCCACTTACTATATTGTAGTCAACGTGGCAGGATTCGTCTCTAAATGGGGAATCCCGAAGACTACGCATCCTTTAGAGCTCGAACCAAAGAGGTGGATATGCTCATTCAGCCACAAGCTCATTATATATGCCACAACCCACGGATGGTCTCTCTCCCTCATTCCCTTCCACCCTCTCTTTCTCTCTCGAGTTTGGATCGCGTTAAAGACAACGGTACCCCTAGTATCCAGAGTATCTCCACAGTGGCATGATATTGTCCGTTTTGGGTATAGACTTTGCTTTCGATTTTACCCAAAATATCTTATACCAATGGAAATAATTGTCCTTCCTCTTATCCTTTGCCTAGCCGATCCTCACAAACACAACAGACCCCACCGGATAGAAATGGTTTGAAGACTAACGATTTGCAACTGATCTTTTTATCTCTCTCTGTTTCCCCCACTCTCTCCCTTTCTCTCGAGTTTGGGATGAATAGAAAAATGAGTTTGATGACTTATGATTGCAATATCTCTCTCGTTTCAAAAGGTAAAAAAGAAAGAGACAAACAAATATATATGTTTGAAATCAATAAGATCTTCCCCGGGGTAGAAAATCTGCAGAAGCTTTTGATGCCATGAAACAGAGAAAAAACGATAATGAAAACAATGTACTATCTATAGTGTACATTGTCGGTTCCCCTCATCCAAATATATTCATTTACAATCATGTACCAACCTCAGTACAAACCCCTTTATACAATAATCCCCTCTTAATTTATTAAAGCACATTACATTGTCCATATAATATCAAACATTTCTCTTTCTTTTTTTTAATAAAAACAAAAGATACTAATACAGGGCTGGCTTGGCTAATATAGGCTACCAAACATGTACTATATCTGTCAATCCTTTCAGGTTCTGTCATCTATTATTTCACCCAATGTATATAACAACACAATAGGAAATTTTGGCTTCCACAACAAAGTTTGTAAAAAATACAGTGCATCCTAGGTGAATAATAATTGTTTTGTACCAGATCAATGTTTTTTTCCACCTTTTTTTCTCATTGTATAAACCCATCATTTCATGAAGATCTTGATGATTATCACGTTGGATTTAATCAAATTAAACTTTTAAATGGGTAACAACTAGAGTTGCAAACTATATATATTATATACATGCAGACTATCTCAACCCTATTAAAGTAGAGTGGATTGTTGAGACCCCCACCAAGAGAGTAATCGGAGGCAAAGTGACCAAGGAGCATCCCCATCACCTAACCCACCAAGAATATATGCATAAGAAAGCTTAGCAAAAGCGCAAGTAAGATTAGAAGCGTTGGTCACATCAATGATGTTAGTGACCAGGGCTTCAAGTCAAATTTTGGACGAGCAACTTTGGGAAAGAAGCATATTAGCTAGCTATAGTGGGTATGCAAACACGCCAATTTCATGTCGACACTCCTTTTACCGACTTATGATGTTCATGGGTGACATAGTTATAATGTCTTAGCAAGTACTTTAGGGAAAGGCATGGTGTTGGAGCACCCTTGGGCCATGTTAGAGGCCTAAGCAAGTCATCCCATGACACATGCGTGTGACATGGTGTGAACGAGTATTGCAAGACTAGTGTCTTAAGAGACTTCCTTTGAGAATGGGAACTCAAGAACAATGTCGTGTGATACAAGTGTGCTTACATTACACCTTGGGATGAAGGTTTCGATATAGCCCCAAACTTCAACATGTGGTATCTGCAAAAGGAGTTGTCATGGGCATAAGAGTCGTCATATGTATCAAATAGTGTTTGGAAGAAAGCATCTGATAAGTTCAATATGAGCTAGCTATAACATAATTAAGAGGCATAAATCAATTGATAGTACCCGATAAGCCTTATAAGCTAGTGCTTACCCGCTTAAAGGTTAGAACTCATCCCAATACGACAGCTGGGTGTAAAAGCAAGACAATTGAGTGGTCAGGACCAAGTGTTAGAAGTATAAAGATTGCTTCACGTTGGCTAGAGAGTGGGGTGATCTATGGTATAAGATTAGGATAATTATCTCTGTTCGTATGGGGTTTTTGGGTGAAACCAAAAACAAAGTCATGAGGGTTATTATGCCCAAAGTTAATGATGTCATACCACTGTTGAGATACTTTGACGTATCGTTTTCCTTAACATCCACGTAGTTGTGAACACTCGCTTGAAACTAAGTCCAAGATGGGCGTATCGTCATAACTAGTCATCTTTAGGGCTAGTTACGATTGGGGTAGGATCATGACACAAAACAGATACCGACCTATGAATTCTATAGAAGTATGGAAACCCCAAATATACTATGCTGCTTGAGCTTCCTAAATTCATTGTTGTAGATTAGCTACTTTTACCCAATTCTTTTATTCTATTGATTTTAGCTTCCGTAAGTTCTACAAGAATAAAGTTATCAATATTTATTCCTAACATATCATTCAAAAATTGTAATTGGTAATATTTTTCGAATGTATATGGAAACATGTAATCTCATTTACTATATAAAAAAATCTCCATTTTTCAAAAACCTCTTATAAATTTATTTTATTTTGCGTTTTATTCTAGTTACGAGAGATTGTTTCGGAGAAGATTCCTAGTATATATATACAAGTAAAGAACATCTTTTCTAGTCCAAAGTCTTTTAGGTAAAATAAAAATGAATTTATGCATTATTATATTCAACTATATTATACAATTGGAAAATGAGAGAGATGTCTCCATAATTGTACTAATACATGATGTAGGATAGATATATAAATTGCATGACACAACTACAAATCTGGATTTTAATGTCGGACAAAAAAAACATGAAGGAAATAATATCGGACAAAAAAAATATAGGAGAAACAATGTCGGACAAGGTAAAAAATGCGTCTCCATGGGTCTAGTCCGCCATCGTAAGTCTACTTTTAAGAGTAGTTTAGCTAGGAAGCTTTCAATTTCCCCTCACCCATAAGAATAAGAATAGCTACACAAATTAAGTTAAATAATTTAAATTAAGCTAGCTTTTCCATTTGGGTAGAATTAAGGAACGAAGGATCTAAGAAAACAAAAAGAGAAATGTCCAAAGGACTGAAAAGAACTTGCAAAGAAGAAAGCCAACCCTCATTTTGGAATGGGGAAACAAGAAAAGAAAATAGAAAAGACAAGACAATAGAAAATCTTGAATTTAAGGCTAAAAATAAGGAATATAATCTTCATATTTGTTATCTTCAAAGCATCCTTTGATTTAATTAAGACTCCAAAGTTAGTGAGTTGTTTTCAAATCTTGGATTGATTCAAAAAGCTGTCCTTTGAGGGCAAAGAATCAGAAATGATATGGCAGAGTACTCAACATATATGGTTGGATGAAATAATATAGAATCCATAGGATTGGACAAAGAAAACATGTTTTTGTCAAAAACAACAAAATCTCTCAATTTGTACTAGTACATTATTACTTGATATTGTAATCATTAATGGATCTGCAACTTCATTTTTTAACCATTCAATTATGGAAACTTCAGTCATATGTATTTGGCTTAATTCTCAAGCAACCCAACATCACTCTTTTGGTCTTAGCATATTCCCAAATACCAAAATTATATTTTGAAATTCTTTCATAACTTTGGATGTGATGTGAAATAATAAAATGTTTCAATCATCATAGTCACTTTGAGCTTAGCACATACAATATGGTTTTCTCTCTGCCATGATCCTTGGTATGGCTTACGAGTATTTACATATAACTATTAAGGACAATGGTAACCCTTGTATACAAGTATACTCGTAATGGTATGATATTGTTCGCTTTAGGCATTACCCCACGTCTTTGCTTTTGGTTTCATCCAAAAGATCTCATACCAATGCTGATAATTGTTTTCATCTATATATCATGGATCACTCTCTTTCTTAATCAATGTAAAACTTTATTTGCACACCTTACAACCCCAACCATATATAACTAGAGCAATAGATCCTCTCGAACTTGTGACTCTGAGTCTCAATTTTATCTAAAACTCTTCCCCTATAATTAGTTCCATCTCTATCATGATTTTTTTCATTAAATAATCTCCTAATTTGATAAAGACTCCTATTCATACAAAGAAATTAATTGTGTTATTCAAATACTTCACAAATCAATGAAAGCCTCAATAATTATTTGAGATACACATTCTCCAAACCGTTATAATATAGAAGCTCTGCTAAAAAAAATTTCCCCTCACACAGGCCATTAACCTACCAGACTAAAGTCTATAAAGTGTGTAAACAAAGTTCCATATTGGTTAAGGAAGAGAGTGATACATAGTAGGACAATTATCGTCGTTGGTTTAAGATCTTTTGGGTGAAATCAAAAGCAAAGCTGTGAATATGCCCAAAACGGACAATATTATACTATTATACGTGTAGATACTTGGGATACTTCTCAAGTATTCCTTTTTCGTTTTACAGGTTGTCGAATGATTGAGTATGAACTTTGACCTCCACTACACATGATCATCTGTGGGAAACTTTCTTTTTTTACAATTATTTTTATCTTTTCTAATGATTTCCGAACAAATTTGATGTCCCAAAAGTCAGACAAGAGCTCCCAACAACCTATCAACAATAATTCTTAAACAACTCAGAGAGGTAGAAACAAGTAACCTGTGTCACTGCTGAATTACCTTAACCACAAACGTCAGCTTGTATCATATAAAATTTGGAGGTTGGAAACTATTGAGCATGTGAGAACTAATAGAGATCTGCTACAAGATAGTTTCATAGTATCCCTAATATAATTGTAGAGCCAAATCTACTTGGAAAATTCCTCTTAATATAATTGTAATTGTAGAGCCAAATCTACTTGGAAAATTCCTCTTAATTTTGATGAACATGCCCTTCCATGCAGAAAGATTAAAGGAAGAAATAGCCATGGACATTTGTGGAACAATATATTCTAGAAAAATAAACAAAAAGCCTAAGAAGTGCCAGACACTTTAGTTTTGGGTAACTTGTTCGACGTGCCAGACACTCAGATATTTATTTGACACGTATGAAAAACTTGTTTGATCGATAGATGTGTGTCACATACAAGTTGTACAAAGTGAATATGGATCTGACGCTTGTTAGGCATGTATTGGACAAATGTTAAATATAAGAAATTAATAGACATGAAATAGTAATACAGGACAATATAATAAATTTTGGGAGCAAAGCAACATCCAAACTCATTTTTAAGCATAAAAATGTGCATAATATAGACTTTGAATTTCCTTCTTGTAAAAAAGGATATATATACTTTTAATAAATTGTACTTTTTAGTAAACACATCCTCTTGTTGCGTCGTATGTGACCTAGATTTTTAGAAAATGATGTGTCACTGTGTCCTAATCTTGTTGTATCATTTGTCTCGTGTCTATATTCGTGTTTTTTAGTAAACAGTCCAACAAATTCAAACCAATCCACGATGTCTGATCACAAGATCTAGGAGCTAAACAGTCCAAAACCATTGAATCTAGCTTTTTTTTTAATCATTCCTGTCTTTATTCACACATTTTCACTCGATAACTTTTTTTCATCATGTCATACGTATCTATTCGTTTCCATCTTATCATTTTTTAACCATTTTTCTTATTAAATTTGTTTCCATGGCCTCTTTTGATACTTGATTTTTAATTTTGTACGATGACTTTTCACTTTTTATGCTATATTAGAGTGTTCTGGCATGATTCTCACAAGCAAATCGGTTAAGTCTTGGGAGTTTTTTTTCCTAACCATGAAAAGTCAAACAAAAATCAAGGTAAAGTGGGGTCACAAGAGAATTTCATAAGAGAAATATGTTCATAAAAGAAAATTCATGGAAGAGTGGGATTGATGTGAAGTATAGGAACATACTTAGAGAACAACAAAGAAAAGACAAACTTATTATCCTTAAATGTAAGAAATTTATCAAGTAATAATTATATAATTATGAAAGATATAATATTGAATAACAAAAACCATACAAATATTATTTTATAAAATACGTTCATATACTTATATTTATTCATTAAATTTAAGATCCAATCAAACATTTAATCTAAAGTACATTTCCGAGAGGTTTTAAATTATGATCCAATTTCTCAAGACAGAATGCAGAAGAACCAACCAAATTTTTAAATGTTAAAAGTCTCAAATTCATGAAATTGTCAAGTTGAAAAGGCTATAAAAATACAAATATTTAAATTAACAAATAAATATTTCACACTTCCAAAATAAATTTAATGATTAATATAAATGTCATATCCATATTAATGACATGGATATTTTATTGATGTTTTTAAAATTGTCTATTCAATTTGCTATAATATGAAAATGTCAATTTATCACTCATATTTATGTCAAACCTATGGATACATAATTTATCAATGAAAATATGCAAACATGTTGACAAATATTTAAAATACCTGGAAGACAGTCAAAACAAGATGTACAAATTTAGCATACTAGACCAAGATATATAACAACATATCAAGTACTATGGTGTAAGTTTGGTTTTTTTTTTATGGAGCTCAAATTAATTAATAAAATAATACAGATTCCTCTTTGTAAAGTTTAAAATAATGCATCTCACGAAGCAACAGAATCGCATATTATCAAATGGGGGGGTACAAACGGAAAAATCCCCAAACATTTCAGAAAAATAATTAGAATTAAAAAGGAAATATCAAATAAAGAACTAATTACCACCTATAATCGCCAGGATTGGCCTCGTGCAACAGCTCTGTACTATACTCGCGTCTTCAAAAGGAACTCATCTTCTCTACAAAGTTTCCAATTCTCCCAACTCAGATTGTGGTTTTATTAGGAACACAAACACCCCTTACCAACTGCTTCCGCCACCAAAGCTTCGACCTTTTCCACCCGAATTACCCGAAAACCTGTTTCTTCTATCAGAAAATCCTCCCCGGCCACCTCCTCTTCCTCCTGAAAACCTACCACCACCATTTCTGCGATCACCGAATCCACCGCGACCACCACCTCCAAATCTTCCACCCCCTCTTGATTGCTCCCTATCTTGCAATTTTGGCAGCGTTTTCAACACCTCTAAATTCACATTCGCTGCATTTTCCTTACCTGTCAACCAAAAGGAATAGGGAAAGAATAACTTCAGAAACTGACTAAAAACCCTCCGTGCAACCAAGAAAAATCTTTAAATCATATATCACAACAGCTTTTAATGATGTGCCTGTCATATGGGTTTGATTTGTACAATATCATCCACAACTCTATTCTAAAAACGATAATGATCATAGAACAGAAAATAAAATGAAATGAAAGGGAAAGGAGGGGACGTAAGAGTTTTAAGGATGAAATAAAAGGGAGGGGACTTATAATTTTAAGGATGAAAATGACAACTTTCCTTTAAAAAAAAGAGTAATCAAAATGACTCAAATAATTACCAGCAAGAAATGCATCCAAATCTTCTGTTCGAACATCAAATACAGCACTGTATCCATCAGCGGTCAATGCCATACCCTTGACTGATTCTACCTTCTCCTCTGGCAAGAATCTCCTCAAGACACTGTAGGCAAATCTGTACATTTTCAAAAGCAAAGTTCATTAGTTTAATGGGATGTCACCTAGTTACAGTGGGAGAGAGAGGGAGATGAGGGAGGAAAAGTTCAAAGTTATATTCAATATGCAAGACATAAAATAAACACAGCTACAATCAAACGATTCGACTGCTTAACATATATCAACACATTAATTAATTCACTGAGATCACATTAACGATAAGAGTACTAATTCATCGGAATAAAAACAGCTAATTACAAAGAAAGGCATTGCAGTGACATCATTAAATCATAAACACAACTTCCAAATTCACAAGTATAGGACACATAGATGAGGGCAACAGCATCAAAGAAGTTAACAATAAGCTAAAATTAAGATTTCTCACGATGGGGAATAGATAGGCTTTCCAGCCTCGAGAATTAAAGTGACATGATTTTCCATTGACGTCAGAAGTGATCTACTCTTTATCTCCGTATAACCCTGCAGAAATACAATCAGCAAAAACTCAATAAGGTAAACATAGGTGAAAAGGTAAAATTCAACGTTTAAAAGCTTAAGATTACATTGTTTAGAGAGAAAAGATAACTCACAGAGAGCTTGGCAAGGGCCTTGGCAAGTAGCTCCACAGCAGTTAAACTAGAGCTATTCACCATTTCATCAGCGGCAGATTTGAACGGTGGAATTACACTTTTCCAATATGAAAAATGATCAGATCCAAGCATGGAAAGAAGAAAAATATCCATCAAAGTAGAACTTGAAATGAATATACCTGTCAGAGACTTGAGTTACTGATTCTGCGGCACTTGCTCCAGCAGATCGAGCTATATCAATTGGTTGAGGAGCAGACAAGTGCTCAAACTTAACACCAGATTCTCTTTCTATTCTGGAAATTCTTCCCGACTTCCTTGGATCATACAATGTCACAGCAACTCCAGTATTGCCTAAAAACAATGGTGGTGTTGTTAGAAAATCCAAATTTACAAACAGGTATATTGAGGGAAGAAACGCCAAACACAGAAATACCAGCTCTTCCTGTTCTTCCAGACCGATGAATATAAGCTTCTATGTCCTTTGGCGCCTCACACTGGCAGATTAATAATAAAATATAATATAATATTAAAAGAAAGCACATTTCAAAAAACTAAATTGTCACATTACAAATCAGGCCAAGCACAAACCTGAATAATTAACTGAACATCATTGATATCCAATCCACGTGCTGCCACATTGGTGGCCACTAATACCAGAAACTTGCCTGATCTGAACCCAGAAAGTGTAACCTATAACAAGTAGCGACAGTATAAAGACCAGACCACTAAACGGCTAACTATATCTATTAAGAAAACAAAGATAAAAATGAAAGGCTCCATTAATCTAAATATTCTACAATGAAGAATATCGTATGAAGGAAATAAAATGAGCTTTTAATTGTTACAAATTGATGAGGTAAATAAGCTTGAACTAGGTCCTATGGTGAATTTCCTATTATCATCCTACCTAATGAATGGTTCCTTTATAAAACTAAAACATCATTTTAGTACCAGACAAGGCTACTGGAAAAATGGCAACATAATGAATCCTTAAAAAAACTCATAAAAGTTCAATTATAAAATTACCGTCCGCTGAGACTGCTGTATATCTCCATGTAAGGCTCGTGCTCCTGGAAGAAGACCAGCAAGCTCTGATGCAGATTCCTTTGTCTCCGTAAATATAATAGTTCGACCTCCGCTGAGTAAATACAATCATGCAGCAATAATGAAGAGAACAATTCAATATTTTAATCACTGATAAATAATAATAATAATAACTAAATTCTTTCCATTCAAACAACTAACCTGCTATAGCATCGTATGATATCAGGAATAAGTCGAGACCTTTCTGAATCAGAACAAGGAATAACAATATGCCTAACATCCTTACTTGCCTTCATTTTCTCATTACCAACAAGATCTGCAGTTTTCTTATTTGCTTTAAGGAACCTGGAAGCAATCTAATAATGCAAAACACTTTATCAATGGAAGTTACAGAAGGAAAATACATCTTGCAGTCAATTTTTCAGCCATCTCATACAGCATGTTCAAAATTAAAAAGCTTGGAAACTGTATATTATTTTGGAATACTGACATCTTTCACCCAGTCTGGTAAAGTGGCACTGAACAGAAGTGTTTGAACTTTGTTTACATCCTCCACCTTGCCTACAAAATTCCCAAAAAAATGTTTTCCAATGTCAGTAAAAATAAATGAAAAGATAAAATTATCAAGAAATGAAGGCAAATATATTTCACTCTCCCAGTGGAGCAACAAATAATTAAGATTCCAAATCGTATACCGAGAATAAATTCAACATCATCAACAAAACCCATCCTCAACATTTCATCAGCTTCATCAAGGACCCGAAACTTTAACGACCGCAAATCAATATTGTTTCTGTTAATGTGATCCTACACAAAATTTGTAAAGGTATAAGTTAAGTCATCCAAACAAACACACAAGTTTTGCCATCCCATCATTAAACAAAATCAACAAATCCTTCCAAATTTTATTGTAAATGTCCACCTTTACACGACCAGGTGTTCCAACAACTATGTCAACCCCCCTTCTTAATTTAGTTTCTTGGGGCCCATAAAGCATTCCTCCACATAAACAGCAAGATTCCAATCCTAATGCATTACCATAAAATTTGAAGTCCTCGAACACCTAATCAAGACACAACTTGTCAAAATACTATAACCAGATCAAAACAGATGTAAGTAAAAATATCTTCAAACTGCACCTGGTCAGCCAATTCCCTAGTGGGTAAAAGTACTAGAACACTAGGAGACCTTCCATATCCAGTCAACGATTTAGAAGGCCCGTTTATTAAAGACTCCAAGATGGGCAAGACAAAAGCCAGTGTTTTACCCTGCACAAATGACATGAAGATAAATTTACATAACATAAATTTAGACAAGACAAGGTCTATCAAACAATGTACCGTTCAAATTACATTTAAGCTAAAAGAAAAATGTCTTTGTTGTAAAAAGCTCACATAAACTTTTTTTAAATAAAAATAAAAAGAATACTGAATGTTGCATGACTCGAAACTCCCAATATTAACAAGTGCAAACATGCTAGAGCCAAAAAAGTTGCCCTTCAGGTGGAAAAAAAATTACAACAGAAAACACAGGAAGAGTTTTCCCATGAGAAACAAATCAAGTTCCCTATAGAAAAAAATCCCGTCCATTTATAATTTATATTTTTGTTTCAGCGGCTAGTCTGAATCCAAATAATACCCTCTCTATGATTCACATTTAACAGTCTCGAAAGAACAATTATCGATTAATCAACCAAAAGAATAATACCTGTCCTGTTCTGGCTCGTCCAACCAAATCAGAACCGTCAAATACGGTGTCAAACGTCATGGCCTGAATCGGAAACAAAGAGAGGATACCCTTCTCCTTCAGCCTCTCCCTCAGCGGTTCCGATATCCGAAACCTAGAAACAGCATTATGGTCCTCAGCCTTCTCATCCTCAGCATCTTCGTCAGACTCGATCAACTTCACCTTCTTGCCGCTCTTCTTGTCCTTGCTGCTGCTTTTCAACCGCGAATTCACCGGCTCGCCCAACTCCGAGCTCGTGTCGCTCCTATCCTCGTCTTCAGCCACCTCCACGGCTTTTCGCTTCTTGCTCTCCTTATCACCCTTACTCTTCTTCTTCTTCTTCTTGTCCGAATGAACCAACTCGTCGCTGTTTTGGTCAAAGGCAGTCTCGGAAACTGGGGCTTCTTCCACAAGAGTTTTGTTCTTCATCTTCTTCTTATCCATAGAGACGCAAGAAAAGGTTGAGAATGCAAAAACTGTGGCGCCGAAACCGATCCGAACTGAGCTCCGACTCCGTTCGGTACGGTTCGACAATGGTTACGAAGATCAAGCGAAGGGCGGCGGCTAGGTTTAGGTTTAGAATGAAAAATGGCAGCAGAGGGAAATAACGAAAGAAAGAACAGTTATGAAGCGCGGCCTAGGGTTTAGCTTTGGAATGAAGAGGAATCGGGATTAAAATAGGACTTCAATTCTCACCTTCCTTCTTTGAAATTCATATATATTTTTTTTTCCTCGCCTGCCTTGGCTGGCACGTGCCGTCAAATAATTTTAATGATAATTTTTTGAAATACATTTTTTATAAATACATTATTATAACAATTACATTAATTAATGAATTTAAAATATGTTAGTAACTGTGATATTATATTATGGTAGAATTACTGAGTTTGTCCCATTTAAATATTCATTCTAAAAATATTTATCAGACAACTGAAACTCATATCACTTCTCACTTCTCTTCTTGAATATAAGATAAGTTCTTATCGACAAACATCTAAGTATTTTCCTATTCATTATTTGATTTGTTTTCAAAATACAATCAATTCTAATACGTTCGAAAAATGCAAAAAAAAAAAATTTAAATGGAGATTGCATGGAAAATTTTACATAAAACATAATAGTAAAATAAATAACTTTAAATAGAAAAAAAAAGCATGAAACTAATGCAGAAGTAAAAATTTATGCAAAGAAATAAACAAATGTACGAATTAAAATTAAATAAACAACAAAAAATAGAGAGTAAGAGATAGAATAAGATAAAACCTTCCACAATAAGTCTTTATTCACTTCTAACACACCATGCAACAAGTCACTTTTGCGGTATGATACCATTCATAATGAAGCAGGTCTGTTGGCTTAAATTTACAACATCGTCAGTCCATAAACATCACTGTTGAAGATTGTGCAACTTCTTAATGTTGATAACAAATTCAAGCTAGAAGATTTAAATACTAAAGTCCATCCTCTCTGTGTCATTATATTTTTTTAAGACATTTTCAAAATCTAAGCCAAATTGTAAAAACTATAAAACATAGTTTATAAAAATTTGCTTTTGAAATTTGACTAAGAATTCAAAATATGTTTATAAAAATGGTGAAAAACATACCAATGGAATTGAGCTGAAGTTGACATGATTCTTAAAAATAAAACAACAAAGAAGGGGTATTAAAATGAGGCTAAAACTAGAGATTTACCAAAATACTCCAACAATTTCTCTCCTTAAATAAGCAATCATAAGTAAACAAAACTTCGAAATTCTGCTGTTGAAGTAACTAACAACCAAAAATAATTGGTGGTAAGTCTCCATGGTTTTTTCCTTCATAAAAAAAATTGACAACTCTGAAAACTAAGACATCCTTTGAGCAGCTTCTTTGGCGAGCAGCTTCTCCTTTGCCTTAGTTTTAGCCTGGGACTTGGAACCCATGATTCCACCACCCCACTTCTTCCTGTACTCGTCGTACTTGTCGTTGAAATTAGCCTAAGATAAAAACAAAACAACAAAGAAGGTATCAAAATGAGCCTAATTCGTACTAAATAGTACAGCGGAATCATCTGAGCCTTATATGTAAACAACCTTAATAGCTTCAAGGATCCTGCTAAACTCGAGCTTATCTTCATTCTTTACAGTCGTCAAGCACAAAACTGATGCAGTCTTTTTATGAACAATCTGTTATTAAGACGGCAAAATTACAAACATTGGTCGGTACATGGCTTCAAGGGATTGAAAAATATCGTGCAAAAAAAAGATGCATAGTTACCGCTCCCAATCGTGCTTTCCCCTTCACAATGCAGTACGGAATTTCCATCTTCCTGCACAGAGCTGGGAGCCAAACAACCAACTCAATCGGGTCCACGTCATGTGCAATCACAACCAGTTGAGCCTTATTCTGAAAAGGAAGTACATCTTATATGGCTGATATACATATAGAGAATGTATCTGAATTGCAAAATGCAGTGCAGTTGAAAAGAGAGAATTTTCAAATGTATGGAATTTGAGAACACCTGCTCAATGAGGTAGGTAACATGGTTGAGACCGTATTTAACAACAATAGGCTTCTTGGCATCATGTGCTTTGCCTTCAGCCTCTTCCTGAGCTCTCTTTAAAAGACGCTCTTTTTTCTGAGCTTTGTCCTCTGGCCGATACTTCAAAAGCATCTTGAACAAGTTTGTCGCTGCATATACATGACAGACATTAACTTAAAAACCAAGACACTTTAGAACAAAGTTCAAGAAACAAAAAAAGCCAAAAGCAAAAGAGAGGCAAAATTACACTTAAAATCAAGCCAAAACCATAGATGATGACCAGAAGCATTCTGGAATCAGGTCAGGCACTATCACATTGTTCCAAATGACCAAAAGCAGGACACCATCGAGAAGATAAAGGGACATATTTACACTTCATTTACTGGGCACTAAAATTGAGGTTTATCTAAAGAGAAACAGCAAATTATAGCAATTCAATCATGAGAACTCCTAAATTACCCAAATTGTAAAAATGTATAAGCATAATCCAAGAAACCAAACAAGAAAGAAGGTTTGATCAAGAATCTAGACTCCAAGAGACTGAAGTTCACTACCAACTTCCAAAATAATCTTGCATTGTCAGTCAACTTCCAAGCAAACTTGTATTGTCATTGCCAATCAGAAATAATATCTCGAAGTAGCCAAACAAAACCTTCAAACAATAAGGTACGGAACTATTTATTTCTGTTTTTACCCTAGCAAAACATTTTACAGACCTCTATAAACTTAAGAGCAATCAAACAAACACTCGCTCCTACAAACTAGCAAAATTTATACCTAACTACAAGAGGAGTTTCAATTTGAAACTGGAAGAAGAAAAAGTGAGAAAATGTTTGAAAGAACAGCACTGGAAACGTCATAAACCCAAGAGGGCTAAAACTCGTAATTAACAAAACTATACAATAAGAACAATCTAAAACCTAACAATTGATATAAAAATTTCTTGACTGGTCATATAATAGACATCTGCGTTGTTCACCAAAGCTACTCAAGTATATTACCAAGATTCTTGTCTAGCGTCTTGGTGAACTGATTCAAAGCCGGCGGAACCTTCAGCCTCTGCTTGAGAATCCTCTTCTTCCTCTGAATTTGAACAGCCTTCGGCCATTTAACGAAGCGTGTGAGATCCCTCTTGGGCGGCAATGCCCCACCGATTCCAAACTGCTTCGGACGCTTCTCGAATAGCGGGTTCACCACCTTCTCCTGCAAACAACTCAACATTGTGATAAACCAAAAAAAACCCGAGAACTGGAACAAGAATAATACTATAGAAATCCAAAATCGATTACCGGCTTCTTCTTGGCCGAAGCCTTTCCAACAGCCTTCTTCGGTGCCTTTCAAGAGTACATAAAGGATCGTGTCAATAAACAAAGTGCAAGTAAAATGCAAATAAATGAAATCAGCATGAGATTTGACCTAGAATGAAAACGGATTCAGCAAAAAACCATGAATATAAGCTATCGAATCACAGATCGGCATTTGAGGGAGGAAGAAGGCGGCCTACCATTTTACGAAGTTCAGTGTGGGCGAGCTCGATGGAAACCGCTGCTTCACTTTGAGGCTAGGGTTTTAAAGGAGGAGGGAAACCATGGAAGTAGAAAAGGGAGGAACTAAGGATCCTAGGGTTTTTTGTTTTTTTTTTTCTTTTTAATTATAGTTTTAAGAAAATAGAAATTTCAGTTTTTTTTTTTTTTTAAGAAATAGAAATCTCAGTATCATCATATTTTGGCTAATTGTCGTTAAGCTATCCTCACGGTTATATAATAAAAATTATAATTTAAGTACTTTTCAACAAAAATGTGTGTTATTTCTTTTCTTTTTTTTGAACCAAACAAAAATGTGTGTTATAAATATAATGTTATTAAATTATTACTTTAATTATATTTAAAAGTGTTGGAAATTTATTTTTATATTATCATGCCCTTTCTTTAATATATAAATTTAAAAGTATGTCATGGAACTTAAATGATAAATAGTAAATTAACTAATTAATTATTAACTTATATATGAGAGATCTAAAATTGGAATATGAAAAATGGTTGTTATTTAATTTCTTTTGAATTTAACCGTTTTCACTAATAATAGTTAATTATGGAATTTAAAAAATTTTAGAATTCTCTGTAACTTTGTCCTCATCAGTTACTCATAAACTTTCTTCCACCATTTTTTAACCAATCCTTTGAGCTTATTTATTTATTTATTTTTATTATCTATCAAAGTTTGACGAGTACGATTTTACTTCAATGAAGTTCAAGATTATTGGAGGATAAAAATAGATTTGCCACGTGGAGAGTTAGGAAAGATTGACATGTAAGTGCTTTCTCCATAACCTTAGAGATAAATTAGAGAATACTAAAGATTCGAGCCATAGAATTTCTCAATTCTGACACAAGTTACTTATTAGATTTAATAAATACATTAGATCTAATAGAATTATTTTGCTGTATCCAGACTAATATCAATCCAACCCATTTCATGAATAAAATGTGACCAATTAACCAACCAACAAAACTACTTGTTACAAATAACATCTTGTTGTTGCATCGAAACATAGAAATGTTGACTAATCTGACTAACATTGAACTTGGTAAAATGAAATGGTTGAATAATTGAAAAATGAGATTATTCAGGAAGATGTCGCCAACCTTAAGGTAACCTGTAAGCTCGATTAAACTCCACTTGATCGAAGGCAGTGTCATACTCCGACCTCAAAGATCTAATAAACCGACTTTACGCAACTGATTTCAGACAATACAACTAAACGGTCAGAATTCGTTATTGTTTTCTACTCCCTATAAGTAAAAATATTCATTCTGACTCCACCTACGCAATCTAAGTTCGACTTGAGACCTAAGACCGTCCTCTTATTTAATTGAGAGTCGGAGTATTTGTTTTCTTTGTGCAAGTTTTCCACATCAAGCTCACTCCTAAGCTCGGTCATACCCGATATTACCAATCCTCAAGTTAAATCATAATTCACCAATGGTTATTATAAGGCTCTCTTGAACGGTTCGCAGAGGTCTTACCTGAAACTTAAGAGATATGGCGTGGCCAACCTTGAAACTCGACTTTAAGGTGACTTGTAAGCTCAGTCAAGCTCCACTTAGGTGAAGGTAATGTCATGTTTCGATCATACGAATCATGCACTAGATCCATCCAATTTGAAATCCAATGAATCGATTATTAACCCTCTTTTTTTAATGACTGTCATTCAGAGACAAGTTCGCGTTATTCTTATAAGAAATATCTTATTCAAAACCTCTTTATTCCAATGATCTTCATGAAGAATCCAATTGCTCCTTTCATGACCCACAATCATCGAGATTTGAGAAAGATGTTAAACTGAAGCCCCTAAACAAGGTCGCACCTAGGTAAAAACTTGACAGATTGATCTTATGCAATTGATTTCTTGATATCACAACTGAATGGTTTGAGATTGTTATCGCCCAACTCCCTATGAAGAGAAGCATTCATTCTGATTTCAAGTACCCAATCTAAACTCACCTTGAGACCTAAAATCATCCTCTTATTGACTTGAGCGTTCAGTGTTTACTTCATTTGTTCAAGTCTTCATCATCATGCTCGCTCCTAAGCTCGACCATACTCGATCTTACTAGTCCTTAAACTATATCAAAATTCACCATAAACAAATATGATGTTTGTCTATCAACTATAAGCAAAGCAAATATATTTTTAAAATGTATGTATTGATATAGGTTTTTTTAATTACTATTTCTTTGTTATTTTATAATTACTGTACTATCATGTTTTATTTATTTGTGAATATTATTTTTTATAAATAGTATTATTGCGTTTTTTACTTAAAATAGTTGTGCATTGTAACTCAATGTCTTATAGGTTCAATTTAATAATAATAATAGCATGTTTATAAAAGTATTTTTTTTTATTTTTCAAATAAAAATAGTTCAACCATATTATCTTAATTCAACCATAGTATCTTAATTATTCTTTTAAAAATTTACATAATATTTGAGATAAATATTACAACAAATACTTAGATCAAAATGACAATTTTTTTATGTGAGACCATAATAATTTCTAGCAAACTACCATAAAATTTATAATCTATCATACAATAACTTTTTTAAACATTTTTTTAAATACAGCCGTGGGGTGAAGAATTCGGGGTGAAGAATTCGAAGTCACGACCTTCCGTCGGATATAGATGTCTTAACCTATTGAACCATGATAGGGTTGACATTTCTCATATAATAACTTTATTTAAATGAAATTATTTAAAGTTTTGATTTTTAAAATATAATTATGATTTATTGATAACAAAATATTAGGTAGGTCAATATAAAATATTAACAATATTGTGAAATAAAAATGACATAAATTAATTGTAGTTATCAATAAAATTCAACATGGCTATAAGACATTTCAAGAATAGTAATCTAAGAAGAATAATATGTGAATCGTCTTAAATAGAGTGTAAAATATTAGAATTAAAGTTTATCCTACATCAGAAAAATAGAAGAAGGGAGCGTGATCCAACATTATAAAAGGAGCACATGACTTTAAGTCTAATATATCAGCTCTGCTTAACTGAGCGGTATTTGCTTTGAAGATAAATCTGTGTAATTGTAATAATTGTTCACATAGCGAATTTCCCTTTGTGGATCACAGTTTTTTATTCGATTTGGAGTTTTACACATTAATTTTGGGGTTTATTTATTTTATTGTTTTCTTTAAGTTCCTTAGTTATTTTATGTCTATTCTTATTGTAGAAATAGAAGATTGAATCTATATCGTGGATTCGAAGTTTACACGAATTTCATGTGCGATGAATTTGAATAATAGTGTTTATCAACAGATCATCAAATGTGAAATTTTATTTCAGGAGACAAGTGTGCAACCAGGATATTGAAATTGTTTGTTACTATTATTTTTTTTATTGTTCTTTCATAATTAGTGTTTTTTTTTAAATTATAAATACATAAATTAGTTTAAATTTTAATAAGATATAAATTGTGTTGTAATGATTGATTTGACCCATATTTCATATTTACATATTATTTTTATCATTGTAAAAAAATGCATAACTATATATATATATTACAAAACTAATTTGAGATATTTCATATATTTTTTTATTTAAAAATTGTTTAATTTATAATTGTAATAATTTTGATCTTGTATTTTTTTTGTTTGCAATTACACTAATTATAAATAATAAAATAAATGTATCAATTTGATAAAGAACTTATTAGCATCTTACACATTATTTATACTCATTATTTAGAGATTGGAGTTCCAATCTCTTATCCATGTATTTATCGTACCAAAAAAAATATCATTTTATAAATTTAAAGTACATATTGACTTAGTTTGATAAAATATTTTAATCAATTTTTTATTATAATAATATTAAATAAACTAATATATTAAAAAGTAAAACCATTGTTGTCAAAAAAAAAAAGTAATAATCATGGGAAAACAAATTTAACTACCTTGTCCAACGAATTTGTATCTAATAATACAACTTTTCTTATAATCATCAAATATGATAAATTAATTATTATTAATAGAATATGTTACAATTTAAAATTTGATTAATAATCGAATTAATTTTATGCCATTTTCTATTATATAAACATTGGTTAAATTTTTATATTAACCTATCTATTATTCAAAAAATAAAATATATATTTTATAACTAATAATTATTTTTAAACTTTTCATCCAAATTAAACAAAAATATTATAAATATTATGGGTATTTATTAAAAATTCTAATAGAAACGTATAATAAAAAAGGATTGAATATATCATTTTAAATTAAGTATTTTTTTCTTCTAGTGTTCATCTCAAATATTATGTAACTTACATAAAAACATTTATGATTGATTTTAGAAATACAAGAGAAAACAATTTCTAAAAATATGCAAATCAGTGCATGCACAAATTTTTTATATATAAAAAATAATATTAACAATATAAGAATAACGAAAAATAAACACACAAAAGAAAACCTAAAACTTTTTGGAACACTTTTGCTAATAGCACTTTTTCTCTACATAAAAAAATAATAAATATTTGAAGTTGTAAAACAAGGAACAATTTTAATATCAAATAATATGAGGTTTCAATTGAGAGCACATGTGAATAGTAGTAAATTGTAAGTTCATAATTTAGGCAAAACGTGATAATACAACTTATACAGCAAAATTGGCGTCCAAATAGAAACTCTCCATAATTTCCTGCCTTGAATAGGTACTACTCGTAGGGTAATGAACAAACTAGATCACTCAATCCGATAAACTTAAATCTGAAAAGAGAAAAGACTTAAGTTGGACAAGAACTCATTACCGACTCCTAAGCCATCCTTTGACATCCTCTGCTTTTCACCAATCTAGTGTTGGCCTGTAGATTCCTAAGACATCCTTTGAGCAGCTTCCTTGGCAAGAAGCTTCTCTTTTGCTTTGGTTTTGGCCTGTGACTTTGATCCCATGATTCCACCGCCCCACTTCTTCCGGTACTCGTCGTACTTGTCGTTGAAGTTTGCCTTAACAAACAAAACAATAGCAAAAGTATCGAAGTTAAGCTCTACTCGGAGTTACTAGTCAGGTGTAGCATCTATTATAGATGTGCTAGTCTCACCTTGATAGCTTCTAGGATCCTGCTGAACTCCAACTTATCTTCATTCTTGACCGTTGTCAAGGACAAGACGGATGCAGTCTTTTTATGGACAATCTGTTAAGGCTGAAAGTAATCAAGCAATTGTCTGTGGTTTCATAGGATTGGAAAATAATTGTAAGGGGAAGAAAACAGGTTACCGCTCCCATGCGTGCTTTTCCTTTCACAATGCAGTATGGAATTTCCATCTTCCTGCACAAGGCTGGGAGCCAAACGACTAACTCGATCGGATCGACATCATGTGCAATCACAACCAGCTGTGCCTTGTTCTGAAAAGAAAATATATTTCATTACACAGTCAGTGAGGAGCATGTTTGATTCCATAAAGTATAACAGTCGAAGAGAGTAAATTAAGTCACGTGTATGGTATAAAAAAATACCTGCTCAATGAGGTAGGTAACGTGGTTGAGACCATATTTAACAACAATAGGCTTTTTGGCATCATGTGATTTGCCTTCAGCCTCTTCCTGAGCTCTCTTTAGAAGACGTTCTTTTTTCTGAGCTTTGTCCTCTGGCCGATACTTCAAAAGCATCTTGAACAAGTTTGTCGCTGCGTATGCATGACAGAAATTCAACTCAAAACCAACACTCCAGACACTTTAGAACAAAGATCAAGGGGAAAAAAAAGTAAAAGAGAAAGGCAAAATTACACTTAAAGTCCAGCCAAAACTATGATGATGACCAGAAGCATTCTGGAATCAGGTCAGAAACTATCACATCGTTCCAAGAAACCATTGAAAAGATAAAGGGACACACTACAGTTCACTCACTGGGCACTAAAATTGAGGTTTATCTAAAGAGAAACAACAAATTACAGCAATTCAGTCATGAGAGCTCCTAAATTACCCAAATTGTGACAAGGAATAAGAATAATCCAAGAAATCAAACAAGAAAGAAGGTTTGATCAAGAATCTACTCCAAGAAACTGAAGTTCACTACCAACTTCCAAAACAATCTTGCATTGTCGGTCAGCTTCAAAGTAAACTCGTATTGTCATTGTCGATCAAAACATAATATCTCAAAGTAGCCAAACAAAACCTTCAAACAATAAGGTACGGAACTATTTATATCTGTTTTTACCTTAGCAAAACATTTTACACACATCTATAAACTTAAGAGCAATCAAACAAATTATCGCTTCTATAACCTAGCAAAATTTATACTTAACTACAGGAGTTTCAATTTGAATTCGAAAGTCGAGAAAGTGAGAGAATGTTTGAAAAAACGGCATTGGAAACGTCACAAACCCAAGAGGGCTAAAAGTCGTAATTAACAAAACTATACGATAATAACAATCTAAAACCTAACAACTGATTTAAAAAATTTCTTGACTGATCATATGATAGGAATCTGCACTGTTGACCAAAGCTACTCGATTTTATTACCAAGATTCTTGTCGAGGGTCTTGGTGAACTGATTTAAAGCCGGCGGAACCTTCAGCCTCTGCTTGAGAATCCTCTTCTTCCTCTGAATTTGAACAGCCTTCGGCCATTTAACGAAGCGTGTGAGATCCCTCTTGGGCGGCAATGCCCCACCGATTCCAAACTGCTTCGGACGCTTCTCGAATAGCGGGTTCACCACCTTCTCCTGCAAACAACCCAACACTGTGATAAACCAAAGCAACCGAGAATGGAACAAGAACTCAAACTATACAAACGTAAAAATCGTTTACCGGCTTCTTCTTTGCTGAAGCTTTTCCAACAGCCTTCTTCGGAGCCTGTCAAGAGTACGAAAAAAAGAAGATCATGATTCAAATAAAATGCATATAAACAGCATGTGATTTTAACTAAAATGAAAACGAATTCATATCTGTAAACACTAGAACATGAATGTAGGCTACCGAAACAGACGGGATTTGAAGAAGGCCTACCATTTTCGCAGCTCAGTCTGGGCGAGCTCGATGGAAACCGCAGCTTCGCTGAGATAGATACAGGAGGAGGAAGCCGTGAAATAGAAAGGGAGGAACGAAGGAAAACAACCCTAGGGTTCTTTTTTTTCTAATTTTAATAAAATATAAAATTCAATATTATTTTTATGGCCCAACCAAACGTATCGATAATTAAAAATAAAATTTTGGTAATCTAATCTTTTTAAAATTCTCAATTCTATTTGGTCAAAAAAATCAATTCTATATTTAAAATTTTAATTCCAGTACTTCCATACAACATTTGTCAAAATCTGTTTTTTTTTATAGCACAAAATCTGTTAATAGAAATATAATGTTATTAAACTACTATTCAAATAAAAAAATAATGCTATTCAACTATTAATTTAATGATATATATTTAAATTTATTGGTAAAGATATGTTATACTATTATTCCCTTCCTTTAATATATAAATTTAAAAGTATGTCATAAAAAATCAATAAATAGTAAATTAATAATTGGCTACCAAATGACATGCGATATCAAAAGTGGGAATATGAAATGCGGTCGTTGTTTAATTTCTCATGAATTTTACGATTTTTACTGATAATAACTCTTTTTTTTATTCAAAATCTCATGATGGTCATTTACCTCATGAATTAGTAATTATTTTGGGTTTTCGAAAACCAAATGTTGTAGAATTAGACGATTGTCTCGTGAGATTAGTCGAGGTGTGCGTAAGTTGGTTCGGACACTCACGGATATCAAAAACAAAAATGCACTAATAATAAATCACGGTAGAATTTCAAAAGTCTTAATTTATAAGCAAATTTCCATGGGTCAACTGGCTTCCTGGTTGCCGTGGAACCACTCACTCCATTGTTTGGCATATCTTGATTTTTATAATTTTTTTGATTCTTATATACTTTTTGCGAAAAGAACAAAAAAAAACCATTCATTCTAAATATGTTTATTCATTTAAAATAAGTAATTTTTTCTATTTATGTATAATTAAGTTTATACCACACGAAGTGTAGTTGGAGCTTTGCAGTATCTCGTGTACACCATGCCTAAAATTTCACGTATTATTAATAGACTAAGTCAATTTCTTTGTAGACTATCAACAGTTCACTAGCAAGTAGTGAATATGGTATTACAATACCTAAAAATAATTCCATTTATATGGTTTGTTTATTCCAAAGTCTAATTTCTTGTTGTATTTTCTTATGTTGATTGCGCACGTAACGTTGATGATAAAAAATCAACAGTTGTTCATTGTGTATTATTTAGTAATTATTTAATTTAATGGTCCTCCAGTAAGTAACATATAGTGACAATGCTAGTAACTCTCTCATTTGAGGATGAATGTTGAGATGTCTTGTTAAAATTAACTACAGTTTTATTTATTAGTTGAGAAGTGAACTCACAACCTATTGGTTTGATGTATATGCTAATTACCGCTGAGTTATGCTCGCTTTGACTGTTGAGAAGTTATTTATTTATAAATTATTGTTACTTATAATGTGTAGTGCCTTTATCCCACTAAGTTAGTGGTGTTGGTTGAATTAGTGACCTGAAAGTTAATAATCTTCAATGTACTTAATCAATAGTAAAGAGATTGGGCTCTCCAAACAATTTATTTGTTTTGATATATTTTTTTATCTACTTTTGTAGTCTCTATCAATTTATTTGTTTGGTTCAGTATTTCGTATCCCTTTGTGGCGTTGGAAGCCCTACAATTTAATGTCGTTTTTATAATTTCCACGATTTAGATAACACAATTTGAAAGCTGTTTTTGAAAACAAATATGTCAAACATATATCGAGTAACAAGAAATCAAATTGCATGTCAATTTGACATTTAATGCTTGCATCTTAACTATCATGGGATAATTTTTCATTTGCCTGATGTTGAAGTCAAGGTTGGGTCAAGAAAACTCATTTGTTTATTTGAGTGTGAGAGATATACCAACAATAAAATAGATACTATTGATAACAATAGCATAGATATAAATAGATGCTAGTAATAAGGGAGATACGATATCTTTACCTCATTTTTATGGTTGGGAAAGACAATTTTTGTGTAATCGTTTGTTTCCTCTTCTGATTTTATCGTTTACATGTATGATTAGCCATTTTATAATTACTGTGAGATTTGTTTATTATTTGTCTAATGTTATATTTGTCTACTAAAGAGTTAAAGGTGTACGATTAGTAATTGTTTATAATTTTTTAATAGTAATTATTTAATTTTATCGATTAGAATTAGTAGTTATTTTATTTTAGAAAATAAGATAAATTTTAATAGGTATCATTTATTTAAATTTGTTTAAAAGAGAAAACAATTTGTAATATAAAATATCTTTAAATAAAAAGAAAAAAAATGGTATAATGGAAATTTAAATTCAAGACTTCTAGATTAAAAAGTAGGTGTACAACCAAAGAATAATAATATTTGATATATGTCGAAAAGATGACATGCCTGTCGAAGAGATGATATGCTTGAATTAAAAAAAGAACATATAGAGGCTATGTAGTTGGGAAAGCCTGAAATAGTATAGGTCGACCCTCAATTTTCCAAGTAAATAAATATAATTAAAAAAATTTCTGATTAATCGAGATGGGTGAGTTGGCCGGACACTAACCAATATTTAAAAAAAAAAAAAGAAGAGAAAAAGAAAAAAATAAAAAAGAAAAAAACCAAAAGTAGGCGCCCTCCCGCCAAACCTCTCCAAAGCCCTAGTCTACTCGTCTCTCCTCTTCTACCTCGGCACATTGTCATTGTCTGCAACTCCATTTTCCGTAGCTGCCTCCAACTACATCTCTACAACCGCTGAATTGTGGCGGCCATAGCTTCCTCCTAGCTCAACCACAGTGTTACTCATCGTTTCTCATTTCCCGTTCTCGTAATCTGGTTCGTGAATCGTTCACTTTCACTCTTCGAGGATGAGCTTTGCAGCTTATAGAATGATGCACTGGCCTACGGGCATCGAGAACTGCGATTCAGGCTTCATCACCCATTCTCGCGCCGACTTCGCACCCGGTGTCACATCTCATAGCGACGAACTCGACTCTGACTGGCCGGCCCGCCGACAAATTGGTCCAGTTCCGAACCTTGTTGTCACCGCTGGTAATATCCTCGAGGTTTATGTTGTTAGAGTTCAAGAAGAGGGTGGCAGAGAATCGAGAAGCTCAGGAGAAGTCAAGCGCGGTGGCATTATGGACGGTGTTTCTGGGGCGTCGCTCGAGCTTGTTTGCCACTATAGGTATACTCCTCAATTATGGGTCCTTTTGCCTCCCATTTTGTACTTTTCATCATATCAGTAATAAGCTTGTTTCTCATAGAAAGAAAAATGTGTTACTAGCTAACTATCTCGAATATTTGCAAAGGAGGCTCCTTGATATAATCATTAACTGTCCGCAAAAATCATATACACCAACATCATTTACATATTGCTTGTAGAACCCTAATATTATGGAAGACGAAGAACATATAAATGCCCTTTACTTGTTTTTGAGTGTATATCCATGCTACAACTCTCTCAGGTCGTAGTCTTTTTCTATCCATCTCTGTTGATTAAGATAAGTTATGGTAGTAGTCTGTCATTAATCCTTCTTTTTAAAAAGGGAGGGACAATTCAAAGTCTCACCTTGGAAAGAAAATAGAAGCTTCATCTTTATATAAATTAGAGTTCTAGAAATGGTTGGATATTATTTTTTGATACTGTAGCTTTCACGACTTTTCCTAGGGGAGCGATTAATTCTTTGACAGGATCCCATAAAATTGTAGACAACATTGCTAAAGTACCCTGCATCCAAGTCAGCAGATCAATTACCATATGCTGTTTAGTTTGTTTATCAGTGGTGGATGGAGTAAGGTGGGCTCATCAAGACGAGTTATATGATATGGTTGGAAGCGTATCTGAATCAAGTTATGAATGCAAATAATGCCCAGGTCTTTGTGAATTAATTCTAAACTGCTTTTTTAAAATATAAAACCAACTATTATTAAGAAGAATAGAACTACAAAAAAGAAAGTCATACAAAAAGGCAGGTCAAAACAAAGAAAAAGGAGATACAATGAAAGGAAGAAGTTACAAGACGGAACTGCAATTGTTGGTAATAAAGAACAAAGGAGTATCAAAATAAAACTTGGTCAAATAGACACAAAGGGGGAAGCATTTAAGTGCACAAAACTCCAAATCTCTCCTCAAGATCTCTCACCCCTATAAGCACCCTTGTTTTCCTTTCTAGCAAGATGATCCATGAAATAGCAAAGGAACTAAATTCCCAAAGAAATCTTTCTTTGTATGGGAAATAAGGATGTATGAGGACTTCCTCCACGTAGCATGACAACCTCAACTTGGCACCACCTCCCCAAAAGATTACAAGATCTTCATCATTTTCATTGTGAATGGGCACCTTAAAGAATGTGATTTAGATCCCTTGATGCTGGTTTGCAAGTAATGCACAACACTAGTGTAGAACTAGAGTGGAAGAAGTCAGATTTATTTTTAGTAAGCTCTTTGCTATTTTTGTTGAGTGATAATTTTATTTTCTCGCATCTTGCATTGCAGGTTGCATGGTAATGTTGAATCTATGGCAATTTTGTCTAGCAGAGGAGGTGATGGTTCTAAGAAAAGAGATTCGATTATATTAGTCTTTCAAGAAGCAAAAATTTCAGTGCTCGAGTTTGATGATTCTATTCATTGTCTCCGTACAAGGTGGGTGGAGGTGTTAAAGGAACAAGATATTTGTTTGCTTTTTTGATTGGTCTCTACAATAATTTAATCATTGACTAATTCTCACGTGTAAGTTTATGAACTTTCAAACAAAGATAATGTGCATAATAAAAAATATGTACATTGACATGGGATGTGCAAATCTTTAACTTTTGGTGTTTTATGTGTGTCTACTAGAACTCTTTATCCTTGTCTGATCCATGATTAACATAATTGGGGACTGGGTAAGACAAGTCCTTAATTGTTGAATTCATATTTACCACAATTCTAGTGATTTTTTCCCTTTATTTTTTATACAGAAAAACATAATTGGTGCAGGCAGAAAATTCACGTATTTCTAGATTTAATATCTCTAACAAGTTTTATTTCTTCTTCTAATATTTTTTTCTAAAGAGGAGACATGAAAGGAACACAACTGTATGTTGGCACTGTCCATACATTGGTACAGCCTTTTGGTTTGTTAAGATTTCCATAGAGTCCGTGACTACTTGCATTTAGTACGAAGTATGGTTCTCTGATCAGATGTGTTATGCAACATTCATGTTTTTCTATCGTCTTCCATGATAATGTTTGTGTTTGATTATTGGAAACCATCTCCAAAAATTTAATCTTTCTAGTTATCTTGTTTATTTTCTCAGAATGGTTCAACATTATTAGTGAACTTGATCATCTTATATTTAAGATTATATATATATATATATTTTGATATGAAACAAATATTTCATTGATGGTATGCAATATACAAAAGGCCGCAAGGGCAATTACAAGAAAACCTTCCAACTTGTAATAAGGTCATTAAGAGAGTAGTTGTTAAAGAGGGAGTAGAAGCTTTTACACCAACCAAGAGCTAATAGCAAAACTCTATCAAAAAAACTATCAAAAGAGTGTGATTTATTGTTGAAGACCCTATCATTTCTTTCCAACCATAAACTCCATAGGTAAGCCCGAATTATGAGAACCCAAAGGGTAGCTTTGGCCTTTCGGAAAGGGTGTCCAGTTAGGAGGCAGTCAAGGAAAATGGAAGGTCTAGTGTGTAGAGCTGTTTTCCAACCAAATTCCATAAGAATACGGTTCCAAAAACGAGTGGCATATGCAAAGTGGATGAAAAGGTGGCCTTGTGTCTCTGATGCCCCAAAACATAGGTGACTGCAATTTGGGGAAAGGGCCATGTGGGGGTGTTTCCTCTGAACTCTATCATGCGTATTTAGGGCCCCATGACTAAGCTCCCAGCAGAAGATTTTGACTTTCTTAGGGCATTTTTCTTGCCAAAGACTTGGGTAGAGGGTGGGGGCCAGGGGGGAGGTGTGCGAAACAATGAGGTTGAAGACAGATTTTGTGGAATAGAATCTGTTTTTTCCAGGGGGCCATAACCATAAGTCCTCAAGGGGGGGAGGACAATCGGGTTTATCATTTGTGATAGGCGCAGCCAATCATCGATTTCCTTTTCCTTGAGAGCTCGGCGGAAGTTGTAGTTCTAGGAGGAGGTGGATCTAGACCAGTGGTCTGCAATAGTGGCCTTCTTATACTCAGTTAGAGCAAATAGGGTCGGAAAAAGGCTAGCCAAAGATCCCCGTGCAATCCATCTGTCATTCCAGAAGCTGAGTTGGCTATTCTCCCCCACACGGCAGATGGCTACATCCTTAATGAGGTGCAAATGTTGATAGATTGCTGACCATGGTCCTTTGTATCTTGAGTATCGGATGGAACCTAAAAAATATCAGGAAGTAACTAGAATCAAACAAACAAAAAGGTTAATGTATTTGTAATTGTTAGATTAGTTCATCTCTTGGTAGCTTTACTGGTAATTTTATTTGACTTCAAGTTTATTATGTGACTTATATATTAAGGCAACATACATATTTGTTATGCATGACCATAATGTAGTTATTCTAGGTTTCTTGTAGCTCTTACTTCTGTCGTTTGTGTGATCCTCCCCCTTTGAGTGCCCTTATTTTTTCCTTAACGTGGAATGTCAAAATTTCAAAGGAGGTTAAATTCTTTGGGTGGTACGTTTTGCTTGGGAGGGTGAACATCCTAGGCCGTATTGTGAATTTATGAGACATTATTCTTTTGTGGTGGGGCTGCAGTGGTGTTGTCTCTATAGGAATGCGACTGAGGATCTAGTCGTCCCTTTGGAGTTGTCTTGCTTAGTTTGGGATAATTTTTTTTTTCAAGCATTTGGTGTTTGTTTGGCTCGAATCAGGGAGTGCAGGTCTATGATGGAGGAGATCCTAGTGCCTCTGCCATATAGAGACAAGGGTCGGGTTTTTGGCAAGTTGGTCCTTTGGGGTTTTTGGCTAGAAAAGAACACTATAATTGTTAAAGATATGGATAAATCTTGGGAGGAGATGTGATTGTTGGCTAGGGTTAATGCCTTATGCCTCTACATAAGTGTTGGCTTCTGAGGACTTTTGTAATTATTGATCAGATCTCATTATTTTGGATTGAAGCCCCTTTTTGTAGAGCTAGGTGTGAGGCTCCTTGGTTTGGGTTGTTCTAGCTTTTGTATGCCCTTTGGCGTGTTCTTTTGTTTTCTTCCATTCTTTTCTCAATGAAAGCTTGGTTTCTCATTGAAAAAATAATGTAGTTATTCTATCCCTCCTAATTATTTCCATCATGTACCAGATAGATCTACAAATATATTATGCTGGGAAAGGCTATTGCGCTGGTTATTTTATTATTTCAGTCGTCTAATTTTCTTTGGCATTTGACAATTACTATTGAGTGGAATTTTTCATTTGTAGCTCAATGCATTGCTTTGAGGGTCCACAATGGCTTCATTTGAAAAGAGGTCGAGAATCATTTGCAAGAGGTCCTGTGGTAAAGGTTGATCCTCAAGGCAGGTGTGGAGGAGTTCTTGTTTATGGTTTGCAAATGATAATACTTAAGGCTTCGCAGGTGTCTTTTGCCTTCCGAACTTTTTACTTGGCTAGGGGTGGTAACTTTATGCGATGCTTTGTTGACTTCTAGTTCCTACTATCTGTGTATTGTATAGAAAGAGAAACTATGTTGGACTATAAGTAATTCTATCCACTGGCTTATGTTCTATAGCACCATTCTTCATTTAAGCTTCTTGGTTTACATTGAAATATGCTAAAATTGACTTATCATTCACAATATTTGCACATTGAGCAAGACGGCATATGACTGACATGTTTAGCATGTTTAGGTGATGAACCAAAACTGGAAGCGGTAGTATTTAGTGATTTTGATGGTCAAACGTAATCTGACAGAGGTGACAAGGATGAAGAAAATGTGTAGAATACTTGTTTTATTCTACTTTTGAGTTTGTTTTATAAAGTTTTTTGGATCTTTTTAATGAACTATATTATCTTTTGATGTTTAAAGTATTGAATATTTAAAATATGTCGATTGTTGAGACTTGACAAAGTTGATTGTCACTCGCTCTCTCCCTCAAAATCAGTTTTGGAGTATAATGAGAGATGTTCGAAGAAGGTAACATCTATCGTGACATATACCCATTTTTTGGCAAGAGAGTAGCATTTTTAGCCCTGTTGATTGGGTGAGTATCCCTACATTATGCGTTTATGTGCCTAGGGATCCAATTTGCTATGATTTTAGGAGTAGATATCAATACAGGTAGTGCACGCAAAAACCTCTGGGAAAATCAAAGGATTGAACTTGAAGATGAGGAATTGTTTAAAGGAAGACCTAATTAAGGTTGGAGAAGCCAAGAACAAGAGAGGGTTTATAGTTTATCTAGTACGTGGGAATTCCTTGTTAAAAAGAAGCCTGACAAACAATCAACTATGATGTAGTTGTAGATTGAAGCAGTCACCACAAGTAGGGTGGGGTGCCATCAGCAGCACCTAGGGTTTTGAGGAACCTAGGGTTTTTTTTTTCTCCTATTCTCTTATACCTTGGAAGTTTTTGAGAATTTATTCGTTATATTTATTAATGATTACATTGTGTTAACAAAGTAATCTAATCAGCCCCTAAACTTTAGGGATCAAAGATTACAAGTTTAAATGGATAAAAATAATAAATCTAACTTTCCTGAATTGCTATTTACATGAGTGCCCTAACCTGACACTCATTTTCAACCTCTGCAATAGCGAATATTCTCTTTTGGTGTCTATCTCCTACGTGTTTTAAGACCATCTTTTTTTTAAAAAAAATTAATTCTCAACAATTTGGACCCTTCTTGTAATCTCTAGTTTGTTTTCATTTTTTTTTGTATAGGCTCCTTTTGTAATGGACTTTTCCTTTTTTGCATTGCATTTTTGTTTTTGTTTTTGTTTTTTTTATTTTTTATAAGAAACAGAACTTTCATTGAGAGAAATGAAAAACATACCAAAAAAGAAACAAAGAGGGCACACAAAAAAACAGTCCAACAAAGGGGAATCCCTAAATAAAAGGCTCCAATCCAAAATAATGGGACCTAACTGCATTGCATTTTTGTATTTTTCATTTATCTTAATGGAAGTATGGTTCTTCATTAAAAAGTTTTGGTTTCTTGTAGAATCATCACATGACTTATTGGTTTCTTCATTAAAAAGTTTTTGTTTCTTATAGGATCATCACCTGGCTTATTATTATTTTTTTTTTGATAAGAAACAATGGGATTGTATTCGAAATCACCTGGCTTATTATTTATGCATGTATCTATACTCATATGTTATCTTTATGTTCAACTTGCATTAAAAAATTTATATGTTAGGCTGGTTCTGGTTTGGTTGCGGTCGATGAAGCTTTTGGTCACGGAGGTGCAAGTTCTGCTCGAGTTGAATCTTCATACCTTAGCAACCTAAGGGATTTGGATGTGAAACATGTAAAGGATTTCGTATTTGTACATGGTGTGTATTGAAAATTCCTTGATTTTCTATCATACTTTATTGTGCTTTATCTTTTCCCCTCATACTTTTATATTTTTTTATCTATCATTATTTTGAAAGCAATCCATTAAAACTTGGCTCAAGCTGGACAGCAAAAATTTCTGCTGCCCAAAAACGTGGACCAACAGAATACATACATCTGTCCATGAGGTGGTTACAACAAAACTTTTTTTTTATTATTATTTTTAATTCAAGGAATAATATATTATAAAATCTCACCGATCTTTCCATTCAAAAAGATTTGTAATGATAAAAAATACTGGAATCTAGATAAATCAAGAATTTTTACTGTAAAATCAAGCCTTGAGAATTGGTAGCTGCTCCTTCATTGTAGGCTGCATACAGTATACACACTTAGTAAATTCTGTATGGAACACTTAGTAAATTCTGTATGGAAGTTAAGCTTAAACAGGATAAAAATTGTCTGGTGCTCTTTTTGGACATTGAGTCCTAACTGTTGTTTATTGTGTTTAGAGGTGGGAGAGGACTTTCATCCCTTGTTTTCCCATTGTTTCTTTAACATGAAAATTTGGGAGGTTACGCTTCAGTGTTTTGGTTGCTCATGGTTATTTTTTTAGTTATTTTTTCAATTATTTTTTTAATGCAAAAACATAGTTTCATTGAGAAGAATGAAAGAATACAAAAGGACATGCTGAAATATAGCCCCAACAAAAGGTGCCAAACTAAAAGAAGGGTCTCAAATCTAACGGGATTAAACCTAAGGGGTAATTACAAAAATCTTTGGACACCATGGCCCAAAGAGAAACATAAAATCGAACGAGAGCCAAAACCTCCTCCCAAGATCTCTCGACTTCTCTATGAATTCTGTTATTTTTCTCATTTCATAGCCTCCATAGAACAACACAAACCCCACTCACCACGAAAAGCACCCCTTATCCTGAAATGAATAGTGAAGGAGAACCTCTTCCAACATCGAATTACACTCTTTAGAGCAAATAGAGAAATCTTAAAGTCCAAAACAAACAATTCCAAATAGAGGATGCAAACGGGCAAGCCCACAGGAGATGAATTAGAACCTATATGGCACCCTACAAAAAACATTGTGGCCCTGTAAAAAAAGATTAATGCCTTGTAATGCGATTAAATGTATTAACCTTGTCGTGTAATAACTACCATACAAAAAATATGACCTTCTTCGGAATCTTAACATTCCATAATGAAGAAAGAACAGAGCAATGAGTGGGGAGAGGATCTGCCAGACACATGAAGAAGGATTTACACGAAAACCCTTTAGAAGAATTAGGTGACCGAAGGAGAGTCCCTACTACTCACACTAATAACGAAGTCCCCCAACTTGGACGATAAGGCTACAAGATCCGATGTCTCCCTCTTGGACAAAGGATGACGGAAACCAAAAACCAACAAGGAAGCATTGCCTAGAGAAGGCAAAATTGGAGCCACCAACCGACCCTTCATGGAAGAAATATGATACAAGTAAGGAAACAAAGCAAAAAGGTGTATCCCCTAGCCACATATCCTCTCAGAAGTAGGTGTCATTTCCATCCCCCGCCAAACAATGAACAAACTGAGAAAATAAGGGGAAGTCGGAAGAAATAACTATCTATTATCTTCTTTTTGGACATGGATTGAAGAGAGGCAAAACTAATTTGGTTCAATACGGTCAAAGCTTTGGTTTGAGATTTATGAATATAAAGGAATCAATGTATTTTCTAGGGCAAAAAAGTTAGCTTGGAAGAGTTTTTAGTTAAAAGGGGGTTTTTTTTTCTAACAAGAAATAAAACTTTCATTGAATAAATGAGAAAGGACAAAAGTTGAAAGGGAACCAAACAAAAGAATAAGACTAATCATGAGAAATGAGACATTCCAATTTAAATAAATGTCACGAGGATGATAATCCGCGAATAACTTTGATAAACATCACTGAGAAGCTAGGAGGATTCAAATAGATCAGACAGTATACAATGCTTATTTTCAAATATCCTCTGATTCCGATGTTTGCTTCCTTCACCATCCAATGAGTTTTTTTCTCATACGATCGGAAGGAACTTAAACCAGCTTCTAAGTGGCCCCAAAGTTAATCCTAAAGCGTGGCTTCTATGGTCTAATTCAGTAAAAGCCTTAATTTACAAATTGTGGTTTGAAAGAAATCAAAGAATTTTCGAAGACAAGAAGAGAAATTGGTTCGATTGCTTTGACATGGCTAAATTTAAAGCATCTCAATGGTGCTCACTCTTGGTTCTATTTCTATTCATGGACTACTCACTTACAACAATCTGTTCTTTTTGGGATTCCTTTTTAGGGCTCTAGCTGTTTTTTATTTTCACGTTTCTATTCTGTTTTTTTCCTTTGTTTTTATATTTTCATTCCTTTGGGAATTTGTATAATTTGAACGTTTCTATTTCTTTTCATATATATCAGTGAAAAGTTGTTTCCTATTAAAAAAAATACTTTGATTCCATTCTAACCAAAGCTCTGAAATGTAACCCCATTGGACCATAATAAAGGGATCTAGAAGATAGACGAGGACCAAACAAGATATGTTAAAGATTACTTTGAGTCATTTGAAAAAATCCAAAGCAAACCAAACTTCATAAATAAATGATACCAGCTTGCAAAAGAATATAAGCAGTAGAAAGATAGATGATGATTTTGTTTTTTGTAGCTGCAAAACAAAGAAAACAAACAGATGGCAAAGATATTGTCTTAGGGAGCTTTATTAGAATGATTTAAGCTGTATTGAGCTGAGTTTGGCTCAATCTGTTATGAACAGCTTACCTAATTTTTACTTCTCATTGTTAAAGGCCCCTGTGAGTATTACGCAAGAATGGATAAGGTTGTGAGGAACTTCTTCTGGGATGGTGGATCCTCTCACTCCTGCAGAAAATTGGTGAAATGGGAACATTCCTACCGTCCTTTGAAGCTGGGGGCTTGGGCATTGTTGCTTTTCGTCATAAGAACACTGCTTTGTTGATGAAATGACTTTGACATTTTACTCGGGAAGAATTTGCTCTCTGGAGGAGAGTTATAGCTAGCATCTACGGCGTTGACAATCATGGTTGGTGGACTAGAACTCCCAAAGGAAAAGCTAGAGGGACTGAGGGAGGCCTTGGTTTGATATTGCCAAGAGTTGTTATTATTTTCAAAAGGCTCTGGTTTTCAAAGAAAATCAAGGGGAAGAATAAGCTTTTGGCTAGATAAATGGGCTGGCGAAATGCCTCTTGAGCAAGAGTTTCCAGATCTGTTTGCAATATCTTTAAAACAGAATGCTTCGGCCAAAGACAGCTGGAATGTGGATAAAAAACCTGGGATTTAGGCTTCAGAAGGGGTCTCTTTGATGGGGAGCTTGAAAATTAGGTGAGGATGGTTCAGAGACTTTACTCTTTTGTTTTAGGGTTGGGTGAAGACAAGACAATGTGGTTCCCCGAGAAGGATGGCTACTTCTCGACTAAATCAACTTTTATGAAACTTATAGAAACCTCCCCAAAGTTGCAAACCCCGTTGATAGATTTTATTTGGAAGGATTTTATCCCTAAAAAGGTGAAGGTTTGCCTATGGACCTTAGCACACTGATCCTTGAACACATTTGAAAGATTACAATAACGCTGCCCCAAGTTGACGATTTCCCCCTCTGCTTGTAGCCTTTGTTTGAGGGATGTAGAGTCCTTAAACCACTTGTTTCTGCAATGACTGTTTGCTGTAAAAGGTTGGCAGATGTTGTTTGATATCTTTGGGATCTCGATTTTTATGCCTATGGACGTGGATGTTTGGTTGCTTGAATGCTTTGTCGGTTGGCATTTCAAAGGAAAGGTTAATTTTTTTTTTTTTGTGCAAATGCTCGTTCAGAGCTCTTCTATGGAATCTTTGGCTGGAGAGAACTCTTTGGTCTTTTGATGAAAAGGCTAAGTCTTTTGATTCTTTTTGTAATAGTGTACATATCACAGCCTCATGGTGGTGTCATAGGAATACCAAATTCTTTTGTAACTACAGTTCCTCTATGATGATCCTTCAAGACTGGAGAGCTTTGCTTTGCTAGTTCTTTTTGGAAGAGGTCTCATTGTTCCCTGTTGTCAGGCTGTTCTTTTGTTCGCTTGCTTAATGAATCATTTTCTTAAAAAAAAATTATTGTTGTTTTTTTTCCTTTGACTTTTTGAAGGTTGAATTCCACAATTTCTTTCTCTTTTAGGTTTTATCAATATTCAAGGGGTTCGATCTTAAAACCAATTGGTAATGAGAGGAGTAGCCCATGTCTATTATAAACCATTGTTAGGTCCCTTTTCTTTTCAATGTGGGATCCTTAACATGCCCTCTCAAGATCGTGGCTCTTTTTGGCTCATCGATCTTGGCCGGATTCCATTTTTGGATCGGTTGCTCGTTTGAGCGTTTTGGGCTCTGATACCATATCAATATTCATGGGGTTCCATCGGAAAACCAATTGGCAATGAGAGGAGTAACCCATGTTTATTATAAACCATTGTTAGGTCCCTTTTCTTTTCAATGTGGGATCCTTAACAGGTTTCTTTTGAAAGTAATTCTACATGATAAACAAAACTCATCGAAAAAATCAGACATGGAACCATTTGGTGACAGAACTCCTTAAATAAATGGTTCAATACTCCTTAAAAAAAGAAGGGAAAACTGAGATTTGGAGGAGAATCTACCAACCAACAATCATGCCACACAGAAATTCTTTTACCATTATTTCCCACTTTGAATGAAGAAAAAAGTTTCAGTTGCTTCCAAATTTTGGAAATAGTAAGCCAAGGGCTTCGAAGGTTGATGTTCTTTCTTTTGGCCATATACCATCCAAAAGAATCTGAGCAGTGAATGCTAGATATAATTTTGTTCCAAAAAGAGTGTTTCCCAAAAGAATCTCCATCCCAATTTAGCTAGAAAAGCCATATTCCAGAGTAATAACAATCTCTAACACGCTGATGATTTGAAAAATAGCTTAATAAAAAATCTTGAGGAGATTGACAGTTACCTATGAATCCCTCTTGAACTTTCCTGAATGTTCAAAATCTTAGAGAGAGAAGAGAGCTTCAAAGGTCCCCGAATATTCTAAAGTGAGATTTTGTTTCATTTTTAAAAAGAATAAAGTGTGTTTTTCATGAAAAGACTAACCTTTGAATCTAGATCTAGAGGGATGCATCAACGGAGGTGTAAACTAACCGCAACTCTTATAACTAATCGTATAACTAATCATCTTCATTTTGGTTGGAGGTAAGCTATGAGTTATTTTGTAACTTGTAGCTTTACTTGGTCGAATGTTGTGCCATTGGTTTTATTTTTGGAAAGAAAAGATTAACCTTTGAATCAGTCTTTCTTGTATGATATTTCTAACAGAAGATTTCTCCTCTTTTTAGGTTATATTGAACCTGTGATGGTGATTCTTCACGAGCAGGAACTTACCTGGGCTGGTCGTGTTTCATGGAAGCACCATACTTGTATGATTTCTGCGCTAAGTATTAGCACAACCTTGAAGCAGCATCCTCTCATATGGTCTGCCCGTGTAAGTATAAATCTGGATCAATCCTATCAGAAAGCTGCAAAAACTTCACCAACTTTTATAGTATAGATATATCATTTTTATTAAATAATTTGTCACATTTGAACCTTTGATTAATTGGCATATTTGTTGAAATTACACTCTGTTTTGTTGGGTGTTTCTAGATTTCCATGGAATAGTAGTACAGATAGTAGGAATGGAGAACTTATTTTATTAACTTTAAAATGGTTCACATAAACCTGGTTTATTGGTTTCACTCCCTTGGGAGTTTGTATCTTGAACATTTTATGTTCCTTTTCATCTATCAATGAAAAGTTCGTTTCTTGTTAAAAAAAAAAAAACCTGGTTTATTTGTCGTAAAGGTACTATTAAGGTTGACTCTTTAATAAAATTTGAACAACATGAGAAATAGTGTGTCATCATTATCCATGGTTGTGGTAATATTTCCAATCCTAATGCAGGTATATGATCTCGGTGTGATTATTTTGCCCTGAAAAGGGGCATAACTTTGGCCTTTATTTCATTCATAATGGCATGCAAATAATAACTAAATAGTTAATATTTGAACAAGAAACAAGTTTTTATTTTTATTTTTATTTTATGAAATGATACAAAATGTTTAAGGAGACAACCTCTAGAAGGAGAGAAAAAGAATCAACCAAAAGCAAACCAATAAACAAATGAAGAAGCCACCTAACTACCCAAGATCACAAAAAGGGGACCAAAACAGCTCCTTAATCACAGCCACTACCATTTAACAAACTAGCAAACTAAAAAACCCAAAAATGCTTACACTAGTCTAGAAACTTCTGGCTCTTTTAGAATCAGAAGATTCAGTGTTGCCCTTATATTTGACAGGAACAAGAGTAATGGCAACTTGATTAAAGTAATATGAGAGATTTTGCTCTTCTAAGATGAAAGGGATAAAAGATCTTTGAGCTAACATTGGATAACCTTTGCATAGAATCATTCCCAGTGCGAATAGGTGCGCAAGTAGGATTTTGGTCAAATCTTGATAACCTCCTTGAATTGAGAAATCAATCCATATTGCAACCTTCATCTTCATTCGACAAATCAATCATCAAAGAGCAAGTGGAATGAGCCACTCGACACACCTCATATCAAAAGATGGTTGTTCGAGGAAGATTTGAACCTGTTTAAGGTCCAATGACTGTAACAAAAGGAGATATTTTGTTCATTTTCATATCTTCGATGAAAAGTTAGTATCTTGTTCCAAAAAAAACAAGAGGAAGGTCCTTTAATTAAGGTTTCTTTGGAGTCGAGCACAAGGTCAATAACTGAATGGTTTTTAAATTTCTTTTCCATGCTGCCATTGTGTTTTTTGCACAAAGCATCACAAATTGGCCTAATGCTTATAACCTAGAAAGAGAATTTAACTGAAGATTTTTTTTTTAAATTTATTTATTTATTTATTTTTTGTAAGAAACAAATTCATAGTCATCAATGAGAAATCAAATGGGGAACATTGGTGTTTGGCTGAGGATTTTAATGTGTTCAATTTCCATATGAGAAATCGAGTGGTGTAGGGAGATTCCCGAAGTTGATGAGGGTTCTTAACAATTTTATTGAGGAGTGTAGTTTGGTGGATAATTCTTTAGCCAATGGTAGGTTCACGTGGTCTAGGTGGTGTGCTTGTTGTAGGCTAGATAGATTCCTCCTTTCCAAGAGCTGGGGTTCCTTCAAGTGAGACAGTCCTTGGGGCCACGCCGATTTATTTGGATTCGGGCTTTTTTAAGTGGGGGGCCTTGCCCATTTAGATTCGAAAACATGTGGCTTTCTCACTCCTCTTTAAAGTTTCCTTTCCGTCATGGTGGAGTTTGGGGGCTTCGGGAGGTAGAAAGGTTTTTGTTTTATGAGGAAGTTAAAGTCCCTTAAAGTCTCGCTGAAAGTGTGGAATGCTTCTGTTTTTTGAGACGTTAGGTAAGAAGTTTGAGATTCAGTGAGAGGCTGAAAACTTTAGATAGTCTGGAGATGGAGGGAGATCTGTCTTCGAAGTTGAAGGAGGAAAGATTAAGTTTGACAAGGTAGTTTGAAGAGGTGATTCGTAAGAAGGAAGAAAGTTGAAGGTAGAAAGCCCAGGTCAAGTGGGTTAAGGAGAGGGATTGTAATTCCAAGTTCTTCCATAATTCTTCTAACGACAGAAGGAACAAGAATGCTGTAGATTATTTGGTTAATGAAGAAGGTGAGACTCTGAAAGGGGAGCATGAAATTGAGAGGGAGGCGATTTCTTTCTTTTCTAATCTCTTATGCCTCATGATGCTGTGCTTCTTATGCCTCATCTCTTTAAGCGCACCTTTGACCTCTTAAAATATGGCTAGAATTTATCCCTTCTTGACGAAATTGTCTATTTGTTCCCTGCCTTTCTTTAGGTAACCACCACAACGTAAATTCTTTGTCAAATTGAACCTAGCTAAACCATGGCTAATCTGATGCCCTATAATTATTTCAAATGAATGGAAATGGTGGTAGTTATGCAAGAAATTTATAAAATGATTAATGTTCGATCAAGATGGTCATTTTTTACATGCAACTTCCATGATACCTGATTTGGGGGGGGGGGGGGGGAGAGGGTTCATTAGTTGTAAGTTACTATTTATATTTCTTTCTTTAGAACTCTTTCAATTGACAGAATATATATATATATATATATATTTCCTTTGTTTGTTGTAGAACCTCCCTCATGATGCTTACAAGCTACTTGCAGTTCCATCACCAATTGGTGGTGTACTCGTTGTCAGTGCAAACAGTATTCATTATCATAGTCAGGTAGCATTAATTTTCTGTCGTTGTACTTCGAATTAACAAATTATCTGTCCCTGTGCACGGATGACCCGCACTAATCGAGAAATGGTCTAAATTAACAAATTATCTGTCTTCCGAATAAAAAACAAGAGCTGAAGAAACCTTTTGTATGAGCGGTCTCTTCTCCTCCCTATTGCTTTCTCCACTTTTCATTTTGATATTTAGCTTTTGGAGTTATTTTATTTTGTCATGCTCCTCTCCGGTTCATACTTTTGCTATAATCTAATGAGCTGTTTCTATATTTCAGTCAGCTTCATGCATGTTGGCTTTGAATAATTATGCTGTTTCTGCTGATAGCAGGTCACACCTCTCTCTTATTTTATTTCTGTATATTTTACCTACTTTTTCCCCTTATATCTGTGTGACCTTGCCCTGCCTCTTCTTCTCCCTGGAATGGGAAAGAAGCATGCTGTCCATCGGAGCTTGGATCATTTATCAATTTTTAATTTTGCATTTGTGTTTAAATTTGTCTTTCATGCTGGGACGTAAGGTCAATCATATTTGGCATTCAGTTCAGTACTGTTGGAAAATATCTGTCAAACGTTGTTTTTCCTTTTCCTGAAACGATTGAGATAGTCTGTATCCATTTGGTCGTGGTCCTTGGAAATTCATATCCCAACATCTACCTCAGTTTCTCCATTTACTTAATTTTTTATGTTAGAAATGGTGTCCAATTCATTTTTCTGAGGACTGTTGGCAGATCCCTTCTTTTGGTTTCTTTCACCTGGTTGTTTCGTGTGTTTTTATTTTCTGGTTCTTTTGTTGCTTCCCTGTATTCCTTTTAATATCGGCCTCCTTTAATCTTAATCTTCTAAAAAACTATTAATGATAAGGAGACTATTAATTTGGCTTCCTTCAACACTCTGGAAGATTTGAAGATGCCAATCTTAATCCTGCTATTCAGGATAATAAAATGTTTGGTTCTTGAATCCCTGGGGTTTATTTTCTTGCGCTTCTCTTTTTATTATTATTTTTAAAAGAAGTTTTTCCTTTTCCCAGTTTATCCTCTTCCCTTTGTCAATCAATTCATCCTTTTCCTAGAGTGAAGGTGCCCAAGAAGGTGGGATTCTTTGCATGTTTTGTGGTTTGCAGGAAAATCAACACCATTGATGTTATTCAAACGTCAGTCTTCCCCATTGCTGTGTTCCCGTAATCTTGTTCTCCTTGGAGCTGTTCTTCTCCCATCTTCCCTTTATTGGTAGAAGCAGGGTTCTTTTTTTTCATATATATTTTTTTTCCCTCTCTTGGGGTTCAGGCTATTTTCTAGGATCTTTGGTTGGAAAGAAATAGTTTTCAGGATTGAGAAAAGGCTCGGAGTGGTGTGCAATATAATGCGTCGTTACGGACTACTTTCTCTTTTTTGAATAGCCTTTTTGTCGTTTGATTTTTTCCCCTCAAACTTATGTTTCCGTCACTGAATTTCAGTCAAGATATGCCTAGATCAAATTTCAATGTCGAATTGGATGCTGCCAATGCTTCATGGTTGCTAAATGATGTGGCCTTGCTGTCAACCAAGACTGGGGAGCTATTATTACTGGCTCTTGTCTATGACGGACGGTTAGTACTTTCATTTTTCTGTGTCCATATGTGTTTAATTTCTCAGCATTATCATCATAATTGTCAGCTTCTATGCTTCAGTTATTAGGAACATTATTTTATACTGTTGATAATTGGGGAACTACTTACAGTCTCCGGGTTCTGTTGCATAGTATTTTAACAATCTTCATGAGGTGGAATTTTTTTTTTGTGCCCTTTTGGGCCCTTTGTAGCCAACCATTTAATGTCATCCATCTTATTGGGAGTCTTGTTATCTGTTAAAAGATAAAATATCGTAACAAGTAGCTTTAGAATTGAACGCTCTAGACTTTGGACTGACTGAGTGGTCCCCGTGGTGTGATAGTTGGCCTTTTTTTCCATTTTTTTTTTGGAGAGAAGCCATATAACATATTCATTGATAAATAAAAGATGAATATCCCTTCTTCTTGAACTAACAAAGCACTCCCCAAGCAATGACAAAAGGGCCACTATAAATCTTTTCCAATTTGGATAATGGACGATGGAAATTGGAAACTGAGAGCAAGAGATGATGATTTTCCAAAGGAAAGTAAGATGGAGACCACCGACTAATTTCTCATGGAAGAAAGAAAATATAAATGATGAAACAAGGAGCAGAAGAGTCTCAACCACCCACCCTTCCAAAAATAAGTATCCAACCCATGATAGAAGAAAGGAAGCTCAGGAGAAATATCTTCCCCTGAATTAAGTTGAAAGTTTAGACATTAGGAATCTATTAGATACAAATTTGAAAGTTCAATTACCTATTAGATACAAATTTGAAAGTTTAAGACCTATTAGACAATTTTTATGGTTCAGGACCTATTAGACATAAAATTGAAAGTTCAGAGATCTATTAGATCGTTCCTGAAATTCAATGACTTACTAGACACAAACTTGAAAATTCAGGTACTCTAGGAAAAAAAATTCAAGGACTAAACTTATAATTTAACTTTATTGTTAATGTTATAAGAAGGGAATTGTTTCATCGAAACCTCTACCTTCATTACAACTTTAAGAGGGACGACTCTAGCTTTAATTCTATTAATATTTATATTTTAGTCAGCTCTATTTCTAGAACTCCATTTGGTATAATTATATTTTAATGTGCTCTATTTCTAAACTTGATTTGGCTCATATAATTATATTTTAATGAGCTCTATTTCTAAAACTCCATTTGGTACATATAATAGAAATACTAGAAGAGTTAGAGACTAATTAGAAAGCTTTCTTTTTGAATTGGATGTAATTCTTCTTGCCAAATTTTATTCTAAACTTAGTTTCAGACATCTTCAAAACTTTATTGTTTTGTTTGAGACAAAAAATAGATTATTAAACGTATCTGGTCATGTATAAAATCATCAGACTAATAGATGAACATGGTATTATTTTCTTGAAGTAGACACTCCTCTCATTTGAACGGTTTTAGTGTGGAATGATATACTCTGTTGATTTTCAGGGTTGTGCAGAGACTTGATCTTTCAAAGTCCAAAGCTTCAGTACTTACATCGGTTAGTTAGTTAGATTGTAGTTTTCCTGCCAGTGTACTTTGATACCTTTTAGTAGTTAATTCGATTCAGAAATGATGTTTATATTTATATATATTTTTATGTTGGAATGATATGTAGGGCATTGCTTCAATTGGAAATTCATTATTTTTTCTGGGCAGTCGGCTGGGAGATAGTTTGCTTGTGCAGTTTAGTTGTGGAGTGGGATCCTCAGGATTGACATCCAGTCTAAAGGATGAGGTTCGTTGGGCTCTATCAACTTAATTTTGCTAGTTACTTTGGATTTATTTTTGTTGGTTACTTTGGACATTTAAAATTAAGGTTGTTTCCTGGTATTTTCATGATTCTTGCCCTCCACGTTTTTCCAACTCAATTTACTTATAGGTCTCTTGATTTTATGCACCATTTTACCAAGTTCCTGTTAGTGTATGCTTTTTTATCGAAGAAGATTCTTTCGTAAAATATACTTTTGGTCCCTGAATTTTGATGTCAAGTTTCTAAAGAGACACTTTAGTTTTTGAGGTTTGGAAAATAGTTTTAAATGATCCTTGAGCTTATTTGACGTTAATTGACTAATATAAAGATGATTTGGCGGTTAAGTTACTAATAATATTTTGCTGATTTGGCAAAATATATTAATTTATATTCACTTGGGACTTAGATGACATATCTCTGCTTCTTCCTCTCTCCCCATCTTCCTTCCCTTCTTTCCTCTTCCAACTATTGTTGCTGCCCATCTTTGACCACTGTTTCTCACAATGCTGACCATCTTCCTCATTCGTGGATGTTCTTCCTAGTTGCATCTCTTCTCGTTATTGGTTGTTGGATTTGGAACCCTTCTACTAAGATGAAATCTGGAACTTCCAGTCAAAGGATTCCAAATCTTGCAATTGGCAATGCGATGGGTGGTAGTGGGGAGAGATGACTGCGAACACAAGGATGGTGGTCAGTGCAGTTGGATATGATGGTTGGAGATGTGCAGTGCTGATGTTTGGAAGAGGAGTGAAGGAAAGGAGGGGAGAAGGAGAGAGAATAAGTGGAGACATGCTAGGTTAGCCTAAATGAATGTAAAGTTAATATATTTTGTTGAGTCAGAAAAGTTCAATCAGCAACTTAACTACCACATTTTCTTTCCGTTAGTCAACTAAAGGTTAAATGAGCTTAGACAACATTTAGAACCATTTTCCAAATTTTAGAGACTATAACGTCTCTTTTGAAATCTTGGGATCGTTAATGTATTTTTTTTTCTATTATTCATAAATATCAACAATTTGGCCTTTTATGGAGAAGAAGGAAGTTTATGTATTGATAAAGCATGATGTTGAATGAGTTAATGTATTATCTTATTTTTTGAACAAGAAATAAACTTTTTATGTTAGAATGAAAAGGTACAAAAGGTGTTCAAGGATACAAACTCCAAAAGGAGTGAAAATGCTATTGCAAATGGAAACCTAAATGCCAAAAATAATGTATCCTAATTAATACAAATATCATTAAAAAAATAATTAACAGATAATTTGGACAAAGAACTCCATTGAGAGGCCTTAAACTTGGCTAGGGTGAACCACTTGCTCCAAGCTTTGAACTCCAAGATAATTATAGATAATTTGGACAGAAAGTTCTATTGCGCTCAAATCGAACTTCATATATAATTTATTTGACAACGCTAACCCATAATAGTCGTGCCCTTTGGGGATAAAACCGGATCATTGAGAAGCTGGGAGATATTAGCATCAGGGTCAGTCATTAACGAACACCTACTGACTAATATTGAATTGCGGAAACAGTACAATAGATGGCAACAATTCATCTTTTTTTATTATTTATTTATTTTTGGTGTAAAAATTCATCACACAAGAACAGTTAGAAAAGATGTAGTTTTGATCCTCAGAAGCCATAAAGCAGAGAACACATATTGAGGCTGTAGCAAAGAAGGCAGCTTCTTTTGCAGGACATCAGCTGTATTCATTCCTTTATTAGCGAATCCATATCAGAACTTTGGCCTTATCGTCTTCCAAATAGCAATTAGCAAGTCCTTGGGTAAGGAGAAGATATGGACAGATGAATAGTCATAAAATTAATCGGTACAAGCCTGAAGGTGTGATTTTACAGCACATCGCATCTTCCTCATCAAACTTCTAATACCTTCGAAATTGGCTTGAAGAAGAGAAAATTCTTCCAACTCATTGTCCTTCAAACCTCGATGTGTATTAACAATGTTTTAAAAGGCTAAAGGCGGCCTCGAGGCTTTTTCTCTTGAAAAGGCGAGGCGTAAGCCTCAAGGCGGTATGAGGCGTAAGCCTCAATTTTAATTAAAAGAATTAAACAAATCCTAAATTTGTGTGGTCAAGTATTACCAAACATAATAGTTATATAAAATTATCAAAATATCCACCTGTTACTCGTGACTGAAAAAAAAATTCTAAAAAAACATCATAACATCACTACTAAAAAATTCTAAAAAAACATCATAACATCACTACTATTATCACCAATAGAACTTACTTATTCTATAAATTATTGTCTTCAATATTTTTTATTTTTAAAGTCTAGGTAGTAAAAGTAGTAATAGATTGAATTGTTACAACTCCTGCTTAGGATTCCATACAAAAAAAAACTTGATATTTTTTAAGAATTGGAAAAATTAATAGTATTCTTGTAATCATTACACGAGGCGTATACTTTAAGCCTCAGTGCGTTTTCAAAGAGGCGTAAGCCTCTTCTATGCGAGGCGTAAGCCTCTTATAGTCCAAAGAAGGCGTAAGACTTGAGGCTAAAAGTTAGAGCCTTGCCTCGAGGCGGGCCTCAAGGCGAAAGCCTCAAAAGCCTTTTAAAACATTGTGTATTAATCATTCAAGAGAAATCTACAGCATTCCAACATTCTAAAACCGAGCGATTTGGCAAAGCTTCCACATAAAAAAGATGAGGAGACCTTGATTTCATGTATTATCCATTTTCAAATTATTTTTTTGAACAAGAAAAAACTTTTCATTGATATATCAAAAGGAAAAATGTTCTAGATACAAACCCCAAAGGGGTGAAAAAAGAAGAGAGAGAAGAAGAGAAAAATAACGAAGAAATAGCGCCACAAGAGCAATAAAAGCTCGAAAACTTAGAAAAACTGCTTGCTACAAAGATTGGAAAACCAAACTAAATCTAGAGCCAACAACAGCAAGAGGGAAAAACCTTCCTTAGCGCCAAGAGCGAAGACCAAACTCCAAAAAGAACCAAGTAGAAGCTATGGACACAAGAACTAGACCGCAACTGAAATTCTATTAAGGAGTAATCATCAAATACTAAGCCTCAATGCTGTCTTCAAAAAACCCCCAAATATAAACCACCATATTCAAAATTTTATTTCCCATGAACTTTAAATGTTTATATTTTTCTGCATTTTTGCAGTTTAGCTGATTAAGAGAATTGCCTCATTAGGATGGTATTCTTATTGCCATGAAAATCTTACCCGCAGAAGTTAAATTAATAGGAGACACTGAAGTTTTATTAGATTTTCCTTTCACTGAGAACATGGAGTTGAAATAAGTTTTTTTATTATCCATTTGAAAGTTTCTTTTCCTTGAACTTTATATGTTGAGATTCTCTCATGCTATTCTTTGTGGTTTAGTTTATTAAAGAAATTGTCTCATTAGGACGATATTCTTATTGCCTGGATAGCTTAAAAGTTTACCTGTAAGAGTTAAATTGATCGGAGACACTGAAGTTCTGTTTGATTTTTCTTAAAAATGCTAAGTTGTCTTCATTGCCATGCATATGAATATTTAGTACACCTTACAGGTTGGAGATATTGAAGTTGATGCTCCTACAGCAAAGCGAATCCGTAGATCATCCTCTGATGCTCTGCAAGATATGGTTGGAGGAGATGAGCTCTCATTGTATGGTTCAGCTCCAAACAATACGGAATCTGCCCAGGTTTCATATAATGGACTACGTGCACAAACTTTCAAATCTCTTAAACTTTTTTTTTTAATTTAAAATTTTAGTTTCAATAATCTTTTCCCTACATGAATAAAGTGAAAAGTAACCGAGAGCTTTGATAAAAAGCCAAAAATGAAAAATAAAAAAGAGATAGGGAGAAGCAATCTAGGACTACCACCTAGTATGGTGGTATGGGGGGAGGGATTTGAAAAATATATCTAACCTTGTCAAGATTTTAGAAGTTCCAACTTTCAATGCATATTGATGCCTACAACTTATAGGTTGTCCAGAATAATGGTACAGAAAATTAACCCACTAATGAAGGTTCTTGATGCGTGCTCGTAATTATGTTTGTTCACTATATTTTGTTAATCACTTGGCATAATATTGACTGGTTTGTTAGTGGGTGAGTTAAGCTAGTTAATAGGTTCTCACTGGTGCAATTAGCGTGTGTTACTTATTTTTCTTTTGTTTTTTTGTTTAACAAGAAACAACTTTTCATTGATATATGAAAAGAAAAATGATCAAGATACAAACCCCATAGAGGTGAAAGAAAAGATAAGCAAAAAAAAGAAAAGAAAAGAAAAACAAGCACAACTAGGGCAATACAAACATATTGGAAGAAAAAGAACAATCAAACCAAAAAAGTTACCAATGAAGAATCCCCATAGAGGTGAAATAAAAAGAGAAGCAAAAAAAAAAAAAAGCTCAACTAGGAGCAATACAAACATATTGGAAGAAAAAGAACAATCAAACCAAAAAGCCACCAATGAAGAACGGAAGGTGATATGAACCAAGGAGCTCCCTTTGTGATGCCTTACAAGATCAAGAACTCGGAAACTTCAACAAGCCTTACTACTTCGTGTTCAAGCAATGGTGAGCTCGATGAAGGACTTAAAGGAAGATGTGCAAGATGTTGGAACAATTCACTACTATTTGGTGCAAGTTATGCATTTCTAAGTATTCTTTAAGGCAAGTCAAAGTCAATTTGGTCAAGGTCAAAGTCAGCTCCATCAGGACAAGTCAAAGTCAAATCATTCAATTTAAAATACAAGTTAAACACCCACATCCCTCTTTATGGAGGGGATTGCATTTATTATTTGTTGGCTTTCCATCTTCTTAGCCTTTTCATTTGCTTGTCTTTTCATTTATTTAAGTTATGTCTTTTAATTTATAAATCTTTTAATTTCTTGTAAGTTATAACTTATAAGTCTTTCCATTTGCTTAAGACTTTTCATATGGATTGCTAGGATGACTATATATAGCCTTGAGATTCCTTGTTTAGACACAATTTAAAGTTGAATGAAAAGAGAGTTTTCTCATTAGCTTGGTTGAGAGCTTTATCTCCCATATCTTGTGCAATTTCTTGTGTCTTTAGAATTTGTATGTTAGGATCGTTCAAGTGGTGTTGATCATACCTCTTATGGAGTGATTCGAATCAAGAGTCTAGAAACGAGTTTTCTCTACTCTTTATATTGATCAGCAAGGTAATTCGTTCTTAAACTTTTCCTTGGGTTGATTCCATAATTGTTTTTGGAGTTTTTGAGATCGTTTTCTATGGGTCTTGTTCGTTAGCAAGGTTCTTAGATCCGGCTCTCATGGATTTCTTAACACAAGGACAACAACCATGAAGCTTGGACCATAGAAAAACTTCATAACCTAAATTGATGAAGAAGACTTCCCAAAACTGATCTCGAACTCTTCAAAAAATTTTATTTTCTCTATACCAACAAAGCTGTCACAAAAAATAAGAAATATAAGGCTGCAAAAAATCTTCTCGAAATAATCATTATAATCATTATTTTTTGGATAGGAAACAAATTTCATTGAAAGCATGAAATATACAAAAAAAGGCATATCCAATGAAGTTACAAAAAACTTCTCCGGTTGGATGTAAGAGAATTTAGACTATAACTATCAAAAGGATTTACACTTTTGCACCATGATAAAGCCAAAAAAGTAATGGAGTCAATCAATTGATGGACCGAGTGATCGATGTCCTTGAAGATTCTAGAATTCCTCTGTTTCCAAACAATCCGAATGTAGGCCCTGTTTAAGTTCATCCATAGAGTAGCCTTCTCCTTCATGAAAGGATGCATCGGAAATATTATCTTAAGCTAATCTGGGATGTTATTTGGAAGGCACAGATTCCACCCAAAAGCTGTAAGGAAATGGTTCCAAACAGATACTGAGAGAGAACAGCTGATAAAAATGTGCCCTTGTGATTCATAAGCTGTTTTGCACAAACAACACCATGTTGGGGATAGGGATCATCTAGGGCATCTTCTCTGTAGCTTGTCAAGAGTATTGAGACAACTGTGACTAAGTTCCCACATAAGGAACTTTACCTTCTTCGGGAAAGAGGATTTCCAGATTGCTTTGTAAAGATGGGTGGAAGACAAATCTGTATTTGTAGATTCAATGTGTGTCAAAGACTTAACTGTGAAGAGCCCATCCTTGTCTAATGGCCAAACCCAAATTTCATCTCTATTTGTGGGCTGAAAAGGAGCTATCGTATTAAAAAAGGAGGCCCATTCCAGAATTTCTTCTTTATTAAGATTCCTTCTGAAATGCAGATTCCAAATCCCACTGGTTACATCCCATAAGTCAGCCACAGCAGCTTCTTTTTTGAGAGACAAGTCATAAAGAATGGGGAAAACATACTTTAAAGGTCTGTTCCCACTCCAATGATCTGTCCAAAAAGATGTAGATTGGCCATTACCCGTTTTGCAATGAATATTTGCATAGACAAATCTACTTTGCTTTTGGATAGATTTCCAAGGTCCTTTGGAGTTTTGCAACGAATGGGTATCCGGCTTCTCGAAATAGTCTGATGAGCCATGAGCCAAATTTTCTCAAGATCTAAATGTCCTTTTTTGGGACGCCAAAGTTGTTGTTGATGGAGTTGTTGGCGAGCCCGGAGTTAAAGTTTTCTTTTTGTGTCCTTGCATTTTGATGGATCGTTACGCTAGTAGTTAGCTTGGTCTTTTTGGTTATTATTGTATTTATTTATCTATATTGCTCCTTGTTGGGTCTCTATTCTATTTTGTTTATTTTCTCTTTTTCTCTCTCCTTCGGGAGTTTGTATCCTTGAACTTTTTATCCCTTTCATATATGATTGAAAAGTTGTTTCTTGTTAAAAAAAAAAAAATTGAAGAGCTATTAAACCACGAAGCTTTCCAAGGGATAAAATTAATCCCAGGCTCCCAGCTGCATTTTCTTTTTGAAACTTCCAATGACAATAAATACATGCTACCTAACCCCAAGGAGAAACCCAATTGGCAAGGGCTTGGGGTCTCTTTGTCATACTGGCTTAGAGGTCTTAAGTTCGAACCTTCTAGTGAGCTTAATATCGGAAAGGACTCGTGACCTTTCAGCTTCAAAAGACACCATCTAAAGCTGAAACCAATGAGAATACCGATCACGAATGACCTTTCAACTTCAAGAGACACCTTCTAATGTTGAATCCAATGAGAATTCCTAAAGTCCCCTGCTCTTTAGTGAAAATGTTGAAAACGACCTTTCAAATTCAAAAACCCTTCCTTTCTTTTGAAGATCTAGGGACTCTTCTTGAAAATAATAAGAGAATAAGAAAAGGGGGTCTAGGTTCGTTAGAAACTGAACTAATCAGTCTTTGATATTCCCTCAAGTATGAAATAAATGTTGTGGAGAGAACTCCTAGATACCTACGAAATCAACCAATAATAACACTCCTTGATAACCAAAATCGAGGAGGAAAAAAGTTTTCAATGGGATATATGAGGAGTCTTTTTAGATTCCAAAGGAGCAGCCTTAAAACAGAACTTTTTGCCAGAAGAAGAAAAAAGTGCCATTTTTCTGCCGAAAATAAAACCTTAAAAAAAACTACTGCCGCATTAAAAGCTCCAGCCCCACGCCTCGATAAAACTGACAAGAAATGTTGATTAGAAGATGGAGAATCCACCAAAGCAATAATAAAAATAAAAAACTCTTTTGGGCCATCTTGTACTGAATCCCTAAAAAGTAAAGTTGCATTACAAGGTAGGAGGGACACTTTATTGATGGGAAAAAAGGAGGTTTCCTATAAGAGTCCTTTAAATTAATATTGGGTTATAAAGGATTTAGAAGTCTTGGAGCTAGATTGGGATAGTACCATGGTCATCTCGAAATTTAGTGCCTTAGATAGTTGAAAGGATATTGTTAGGGCTCTAAAAGAAAAGCTCTCTCAAGACTGCTAGATTTACCCTTTTATGGCAGATAAAGGACTATTAAGGTTTGAGGGTGGAAGATTGTTAAACTCAGAGTGGGTCAATGGCTTGTGGAGAAAGGTAGGAGAGTTCTATAAAAAGCTAGAGAGATGGTGTTTTGCAGATCACAGTAGGAAGGAAGTGATGGAAGGCTTTGGAGGTTGGGTAAGGATTTGTGACTTACCTTTAAATTAATGCTTTGAAGCAATAGGAGTTCAGCTTGGTGGTTTGAATAAGATATCCTACACAACCCTAAATCTCTTGGATTGTTCGGAAGCTCTGATTCAGGTGGAAGAGAATTTGTGTTGATTCTTACATACATCAATATAAATTAACACAAAGTTCGGCAGCTTTGTAGTTCATGTTAAGGAGGTTGAGAGTCCTGAGAAAAAATAAAGTTTGATTTCCAGTAAAATGTTGGTTGCAAGATCTTCAAATGTGTTTGATGTTCAAAGACTTCATTTGTTATTGTTAGATGATGAGTCTCTTCAAGGGTTTTCATGTGATAAAATAAAGATGAAAGATTTTATGCGGTTTTGAATGAGAGTCTAGAGGGTAGCCCAAAAGCTCCTTCTATTTTGGAAAACATATCACCGAGACTCTTGTCTGATCAAGGAAATGAACTAAGTAAAGAATCTCATCCTTTGGAAAGTGATAAGGCAACCAACGATTTGGTTGTTAGCCGAGAGCACCATCTCCGGTTTTCTTTGGACCCTAAGGATTTTTAGCGCGTGTTAGTTATTTAAGTGTAATTGGTTTGCTGTTAGTGACTTGTACAAATAAAGTAAAGTTTACTGGTGAATATCAATAAATATAAACCCTTTTGTATATCTTCACCAAGATTGGTATCAGAGTTTGATAAATAAGACTTGTCTAACCATCATGGTGGTGAGCAATTTTTTTTGGCAATGACGAGGTGAAATTCCTCTAATGAGCTTCTGATAGTTGTTCTTGAGTTCTAACCGTGCCTCCTCCTATTTGAGGAACTACTTGGATGAATGACAGCCCTAAAGGGAATCGTGAGGGAATATGGGGGCTATTCAAATGTCTTCCTCAATAGTTGGTGAGCTGTAATGGCATTAAAAACTGGGGGACAGAAAGAATTGAAGACGAGCAAATACTTGTTTGTTCAAAGAAATTTTTCAGGTTTTGGTAGGAAAACGGGAGAAGGTTTGGGGTCTAGCATGCTTTAACCTCTTTTTGGGGCCATTCGTTAATTTATTTATTTTCTTTTTTATAGTTATTATTTCCGTTTGATTAACAAAAACTGGAACTCTTTTCAATAATTTTATTTATACTGTGTTGCATAGGCCATGTTTTGTGTGTGTTTTTAAAATAAAAAAACCTTTACCTTAACTATTCAAAACATCCTAATCAATGGAAACAGTAAAAGCAAAAGCGATAACCTTTACCTTAACTTGTAGATGCTTTTATTCTTCCGCTTTGATTACCATTAAAAAAAACTGAGAATTTGGTATCTTGAACGCACCCTTTATCTTCAAGGCAGCAATCCAGTCTATCATAACCTCTCTCAAGGTCGTGTCCACACCATGTTCTAGTTAACTTGTCTTGCTCGTCTTAAATTATTTTGCTGGCAGCTTCCTCAAGGTGGACAAAGCACGTATTTTTGTACATTTTAGAGGGTGTGATTGGAACATACAAGATAATATCATGTTTGAGATTGTACCTATAATGCAGATTTGTCTTTTCAATGTATTAGTGTTGGTTTCTCTGGTGAATCATTGCCAAGCCAATAAATGGACTTATTTTTGCTTGGAATCTCATAATCTTATTTGAACTCTGGCTGCTTGGCTTCTGATATTAGGTCCTTTTCTTGCATGCAGAAAAATTTCTCATTTGCTGTTAGAGATTCATTGATCAATATTGGGCCTTTGAAGGATTTCTCCTATGGCCTAAGAATTAATGCAGATGCTAATGCGACTGGAATCGCCAAACAAAGCAATTATGAACTGGTTAGTACCCTGAATAGCCACATGAATTTGGTATTTAGTTCATAAAGATATGTGATTGCTCTCCTTTGCTAATTTTTAGGTTTGTTGTTCGGGCAATGGAAAAAATGGTGCATTATGCATTCTTCGGCAGTCAATTCGCCCAGAAATGATTACTGAGGTATATCACTGTTATATAAAGCACATGAATTGTTAAACAGTTATTAACTTATAATAAGTCCGTGCATAGATTAATCTCTATTCCTTAAGTTAAAACTTGTATAGTTTTGGAGAATGTTATAATATCAATGTCGTTAAGGTGAGCCCAGGTGCTTGCCTATGGCGAGAGGCGACATCTAATCTTAGTGCCTTGAAGACATCCATGACAAGTGCCTTAAACATGACACTCGTTATGATGCCCCATTGCTAGAAGGCGAGGGGAGCACCATGTTGAAGGTGGGCTTAATAGACATTAAAAAAAACATTTACATAAGGTAAATAAGAGAAGGGGAATGATGAGTCAAGAATAGAGGAGAAGGAATACTTGGAGGAAGAAGAACAAGAAGAAAAAGATCCGGAACAAGAAGAATAAGAGTGGGAGTTAGAATTTTTGCATTGAGGTTGAGGTTGCTTTTCTAGATTGTTGATTGTGGTTTGATTATTTTGTCTATTATTTTTGTTCCTTGTTTGATTGTTTTTCTTCTTTTTTTCACTTTCTTTGGGAGCTTGTATCCTTGAACATTTTTTTTCCTTTTCATATTATCAATGAAAAAGTTTTTCTGGTTAAAAAGAGGAAGAAGAATAGTGGGAAGAAGGAGAGGAATAGTCAGAAGAATATGAAAAGTCGAAAGAGAAGAATAAAGAAGAGAAGTCAAAAGAGAATAAGAAGAAGAATAGTTGGGAAAAAGCGAAAGGATGAAGATATGTAAAGTATGGGAAGAAAAGTAGTTTGAAGGATTGTTTTTTGGTTGCACTGGCTCATTGTCTAGTCAATATCTTTGGCATTTTTTTTTTTCAATGTTTTATTTTTTAGGCCCCCAAAGGGCAATCCCGTTGGCAAGGGTTTGAGGTCTCTTGGTCATACTGACTTATAAGTCTCAAGTTCGAACCTTTTGGTGAGCTTAATACTAAAAGCCCTTGACGTCTCTCAGGTTCGGGCTGTGGGGCAGGCACGAGTGCGTTGTTTTTTTTTTTTTTTGAGTAGATTAATGAATACTTTTTTTTTATAAAAAAATGAGGATTATCAACCAATAAAAGTTCTAATACGAAAGCTAACAAAAAGAATTACAAAATTGATGTAACTAACAAGTACTTTCATTAGTTATCTTCAGTTAAGATAGTTAGTTAGGTAGTTCAGTTCTTTTAAGCTGTTGGACTTTCCCCCTATCCCATGGCTTATTCCTATAAATAGTAGGCCATTTGTATCTAGTAGAGTATAGATATTAGTATATTTTATATTCTTGTATTAATATTAATTTGTCCTTTACCTTTTCCTTATAGGATTAGGTCAATCTTGTATATTTGTCTATATATATAGACTTTAATAATGAGAATACATCACATTGGATTCTATCCAACCTTAGTCTCTACATGGTATAAGAGCTCTAGGTTTCTTGCCCATTAGGGTTTTGTGCTCATTAGGGTTTTGATGCCCATTAGGGTTTTGTCCCCATTAGGGTTTTGTTCATTGCTATCCAACTCAACTCACTACTACTGCCGCCGCCGCCGCCAACCACCGCCGCCGTTCGGCACTGTTGTTTTCCGATTGTTGTTCGTGGGTTTCGTCTCACCGCCAATCGCCGTCGCGTCGTCGTGTGCTTTTGTCACCTCTAGTCGCCACCCGTCGCCTTTGCCCCTCTGGTTGTCATGGGGTAGCACTTAGGGTTTCTGGTTTCAGAAAACACCTAATCCGATTTGGTTCCAGCAGTTTGATTCATCTGTTTTGTTTGGTTCTGGTGGTTTGGTCTGGTTCTGTCGTTTTGTTCAAATAAGTTCGTTTGTTTGTTATGGTTGAGAAGAAATCAATTGTATCTATTGAGGTGATCCCAATGATATCAAAAATCACAGGACACAAGTTGAATGGAGCACAAAAAGATTATTTGTCTAACAAGTTGGGCATGATTAATATATATGCACCAACTTGAGGGGGAGTGTTAGAGTATAGATATTAGTATATTTTATATTCTTGTATTAATATTAATTTGTCCTTTACCTTCTCCTTATAGGATTAGGTCAACCTTGTATATTTGTCTATATATATAGACTTTAATAATGAGAATACATCACATTGGATTCTCTCCAACCTTAGTCTCTACAGTATCTTTTGATTGATTCCAATACAACTCAAGTATTCTCTCAAATCGGTTACACCAAATTGGTATCAGAGCACCTTTTGCTCTTGGGATCTGATGGCAACAAAGAACTCATTCAACATTGGTGGTTCTTCTCTTGTTCAAAAAGAGAGGTAGCAATCCCCCGTCCTCTCCCCACAATGCACAACCACTCGATTAATGATGGTTGAAGGGATGGTTGAAAATGTCCAAAGGAATGTGGTGGAGATTCGGCAACTTCTATATGAGGTAATGACACGATTGGATGACATGATCTTGCAGCAAAATTTCGGTAGAATGAATCAAGAAGTGCAGCATAGGGAACAAGCAAACAAAATGATCAAGATTATATAGAACCAGCTCCAAGATTGTTGCAAGAACCCGTCCAAGCTCCAAGAATGCTGCAAGAAACCATTCGAGTGCCAAGAAGGCCTTAAGATTTTCGTGGTTTCCAAGCTAATCACCCTAGAAACCTCCCTGCCCATCGCCAAAGAGAAATTTTGGTAGACTTTTCTTAGATTGAGGCAATTGAACAAGAAGACAAATTTTTTCTTAAGTTTGAAAATTATTTTGAGGAAGATGAGGTTGATGTTGATAATGAATTGATAGGAAGATATGATGATTCTACTTTTTCTTTGGCTACATTGTTCTTTGAAGTTGAAATGCAAAATTTTAACAGACACAATTCTTTAATTTCTCAAGAAGGCTTCCAGACAGAACAAGAAAATGAGAAGGAGAAAGATGAGGAACAAAGTACAAATTTTTTCCACCACGATAGACCTCAAGAAAGCAAAAACGAAGGGTTCTTGGTTCAAGATTCTGATTTTTCCAGCAAAGAAGAAGAATTTTTCTGTGGGTCTTTAGATTATTTCGATGATAATGAAGAAGATTCTCATAAGAGTGCAGAGATTGAAGGAGATGAAATGGTTATGGCGGCTTATGCGGGACTTCATAAAAGATTCTTATGCGGGACTTCATATGGAACGGTGGGATTTCTAGATCGGTGGGGAATTTGGTGAAATGGTCTTGGTCGGCTTTGCCTCACAAACAAGGGGGCCTTGGAATTGGTTCTTTGAGGCTAAGGAACAATGCTCTTTTAATGAAATGGTTATGGCGGTTCACAGTGGAAAGAGATAGCCTTTGGAGACGGGTTATAGCCACTATTTACGGTGTGGAGTCTTTTGGTTGGTGGACAAAACCTTTGGGTGGTTCTTCTATCGGAAGACCGTGGAGGGACATACAAGGGAACCTTAGAGCTTTTCAAAAGTTCTCCATCTTCAAAGTATCCTCGGGTGCTCAAGTCAGATTTTGGGAGGACTCATGGATTGATTCTGCCCCTCTTTCCACCACTTTCTCGGATTTGTTTGCGTTATCCTCGAAGAAAGGTATGTCCATTGCGGATTGTTGGTGTACAGAGGCCTTAACCTGGAATCTTGGTTTCAGAAGGAATCTCTTTGAAAGGGAAATGAGTAGATGGGCAAACATCATTGGAAAAATAGAAGGTACAGCTATCTGAAATGGAAGGGACATTTTATGGTGGAAAGCGGACCCATCCGGCCGTTTCACAGTCAATTCAGCCTTCATGGCCCTCACGTCCCCTTCTCCTCAACTTAATTCAAGCTTGATATGGAATTTTAGAGTCCCAAAGAAGGCAAAGTTTTTCATTTGGACTTTGTTCTATAGAGGGGTAAATACCACAGAAAAACTTCAAAGGAAACTACCTCATTGGACTCTTTCTCCCCCTGTGTGCAAAATGTGTACGAGCAACAATGAAACAGTGGACCACCTTTTTCTCCATTGCCCTTTTGTGTCCAAAGTTTGGGGGTTTATAGCTTTTTTGCTAGATTTCTCTCTCTGTATTCCTAGAAGAATTGAGGATTTCATTGCTGAAGGTTATGGAGGAAGGCAGCTCAAGGGCAAAGCTTGGGTTCTTTGGAATTGTGCGGCCCGGGCTCTTTTATGGTCGATATGAAAGGAACGGAATAGTCGACTTTTTGAAGATAAGTTGATTTTGTTAGATTCTTTTTGTGTGAATATTAAGCATCTAGCTTCTTAGTGGGCTTTACTACACAAGAAAGTTATTTGTAACTACAATATTCTTTTGCTTACACAAGATTGGAAAGCGGTGATTGTATAGAGCTTTGGGGAGGGTTAGCTCTACCCTCTGCCTTTGTATCCCCTTTTGGGGCCTTCTTGATTTGAATACACATATTTTGTTTCTTATCAAAAAAAAAAAAGGGAGATGAAAGAAGCTTGAAGCAAGAATATACCACAAAGACTTTCCTTCCCAGAAGACTTCAAGAATGTAGATATGAGAAGGAGTATTTTTGTTTGGATGAGTTAAAAAGGGCATTTTCGGTTGGAGTATTTTTGAACCACAAGAAAAGGCAAATTTCCATTTTTAAGATTGTTCACAGCCTTCTAACTCCACTGCATTTAAACTTGAGGACGAGTTTTCTTTTAAGAGGGAAGGAAACTGATGTAATTACCTGCCCATTAGTTTTATTAGTTATTAGTTAAAGGCTGAAGTTAGTGGTTAGCTGTTATTAGTTAGTTGGTTGGCTCCTTCAATCACCAACAAGCGAATGGTCGATGACCGTGGCGAGAGAGCGACAGTAAGTTCCGAAGATAACAGCTTAAAAGAAGTGAACTACCTAACTAACTATCTTAACCAAAGATAACTAATGAAAGTACTGTTAGTTACATCACAAAGAGCTATTTCCTAGGTATCCAATTATTTTGATTCAGCACTTGAGCGTGCCACCACATTGTTTTTTTTTTTAATAAGAAATGGGTAAATATATATCAAAAAGAAGAGAAAGAAACAACTTAAACGCCTTGATGAGGGGTCCCTAAGCCTAAATTGAGGAATCTCAAACAAAAGGCCAGCATCAGTCTAATGTTACAAAAGAAATTGTGTAAGGCACTCCATTTGAGGATGTATACTGAATGTGACACAGAAGTTGTCAAAAGTAGATTCTTTTTCGAAAGATCTAGAGTTTGTTTCTTTTCAAGGAAGCCATGAGAGAGCTTTGGAAGCATTTATGCACAAGATTTTGCGTTTTCTTTAGACTACGAAGCAGGTAGCATCTCCTAGAGCCCATATACTATGTTCTTGGTGGGTACCAAGCAAAATCAAAGCAACTGAAGACAAAATTCCAGCCTTTGAAAGCAAAGGGGCAATGAATAAAAAGGTTATTTGTAGATTATGAACACCTATTGTACATTAAACACGTTCAGAGGTAAATGAGTTGAAGAACATTGTTATGAGAATCTTGAGCCTTGCAAATTAAAGATTCGGAGAGATAATTCCAGTAGGATAAAGCATACAGACAACCGAAGAATACATGATTGTTTTGTTTTTTTTTTAACAAGAAAAGAACTTTTTATAAAAAAGAATAGTAATTGTTCAAAGATACAAACCCTCGAATAGTGTTTTAAAAAGCCCTTTTAGGTGCACGCCTAGGCGCTAGGCGCAACTTCAGTGCCTCGCCTTAAAAGGGGAGGTGACACTAGGAAGGCGCGCTTTAAGCGCGCGCATTCCATTGAAGCCTCGACTTGCGTCTCAGGGGCTTATGTGATAACTAGAAAAGAAAAATTTAATCCATACCATTTCCTTCTTTTTTCTCCACAATTCCTCTCTCCCTCATGCTTTCATCTCATTTGTTAAATTTCTCTGTCTCATCTGGTTAAAGAGGAAGAAAAGTGGTTGGAAGAGAGGCAGAAGGAAGTGAAGAAGAAAGGTTGGAAGAGGGGAAGAATAATCGTGGGAACTTAGAAGGAAGAGGAGAAGATAAGTTTGAAGACAAAGAATTAAAGAAGCTTACATTTTCTAGGCTCACAAAAGAGGCTGCATGGAAATATTTGTCTTTTCAAGGTTACAACATTGATTTTTTCCATTTATTTGAAAAAACAAATATCTCTTACTTTTTACTTTTCTTAATTATTTAAGTTGACTTTTATATGAATATTATTTGATTACTTAATATTTTCACATTTTAAAAATGAGTACTTATCATTATGTATATGTGCAATATATTTATGTATTTTTTATATATAGTGCGCCTCAGTGCTTTTTTTTTGTCCCTCGCGTTTAAGCCTTAGAAGGCTATAGTGCTTTAGAGTTTAGTGCGCCTTGAGCTTTTAAAACACTGCCCCCCAAGTGATGAGATGCAAAAATGAAATTAAAGAAGAGTACAAATACAAGATAAAGAGGTATGAATAAGCCAAACAGCGTACAAAAAATTAAACCGTAGACAAGAAGGCCTCCCAATTTAAGCAAATCATGCTAGGACAGTAATTAGAGAAGAAATTGGAAAGAACGCACTTTGAACTGAGCAATACTGTAGCTTTCCAAGCCGTTCTTTTTCTTTCAAAGATCCTTTAGTTTCTTTCGAACCATAACTCGGAGATAATAGCTTTAAGTCCATTCACCCATAGGAGACTTGATTTTAGGGGCAATGAGAGCCCAAACCAGAGTTTAAATGTTGACTGTGAGACATCCCCTATCTGTTACCCAAGTAAAATTAAAGGCTTGGAAGAAAAAAACCCAGCAAGTTGAGGCATAAGGGCAAAGGAAGAATAAATGGAACTGATCTTCAGGAAGAATAAATGGAACTGATATTCACAATGAGCCGCACATGATTATTTTGTTTGAGGCTTCAAAACATATGTAACAAAATGGGATGCTTTTATTAGTTCTATGTGGATCATTGTATTTTATGCTTTTTTGCATTTCTTTTCACCCTTTCGAGAGTTTGTATCTTTGAACAATTTTGTTCCTTTTCATCACATCAATGAAAAGTTAGTTTCTGGTAAATAAAAAAAAAAAATAAACTGATGCCATGGCAAAATACAGGAAGAGGACATTTTCTTTTGTAGATAGAGTGATTTTTCAAATATTTTTTGGCTTCTAGATAGGTATTTATACACTGGGAGAATGTATTGTCTTCCATCTTCCTGTTCCTTTTTGCTTAACTCAACTCCTGGTTAATTCTACAAATATTTTTATTTGAAGAAATTGCTTAGGACGGAGAGCTTGCTAGTGGACGTCAAAATCTTTACCTATTATTGGTGGTTGAGAATATTCAATGTATAAGTGAAGTCGAATAAGTCCTTGAAAAAATGGTCCTAGTTAATTTTAGCAAATATTTTATTGGTTATGGTTACAAGTTAACTTGACAGTATTATGATTGTGATAGACCTAAGGTGAAGAACGTTTATTATTGGAAGAGGGAACTCATGGGCATATCAGAGAAAGGTATGATTTCTGTTAGAGAGGAGGGACCATGGTAGGATAGAGAAAAAGGGTAGTTTGGGCTTTTTGTTAGGGATATACTCCTTGGCTGAGAGGTAGGGGTTTTATCTTTTTCGCTATTATCTTTAGGATTGTTTGGGAGAAATCAGGGTGAATTTGACCCTTGTAATTCCTCTGATCATGAATAATAGACTGGAGTTTCTATGAGATTGTAGTTTGCCATATCTGACATTCTTTTTTTTAGAATACATATATGACACTTTTTTACGTGCCTCTATGGGATTTTCAGGTTGAACTCCCAGGTTGTAAAGGGATTTGGACTGTTTACCACAAAAATACACGTGGTAGTAGTGTTGATTCTTCTAGAATGGTTCCAGATGATGATGAATATCATGCATATTTGATTATAAGCCTTGAGGCTCGTACAATGGTAATTTATCTTTTCCCTTTTTTTTTTTGAGTTTTGATTTAAGGTCTCAATAGGTTTTGGTGAATTTATTATATCGTGATTCTAGAAATTCAAGTGGTCTCCCTCTAAACAACCATACTCGATGAATAGGACAAAACAAATCTCTAGAGTAACTTTTTCATTTTTTTATGATGTTGAGTAATAGTTTTCATTTAGTTGCTTTCTTACTCTTTTGATTTACTTTTCTGAAATAGGCATTCTATAAGGATGCCAAATAGAACACTCCATGCAAGCTGATGATTTATGCCCGTACGTAATTAATATACTGGGGCATGGTTGAATCTTTAAAACTTTTTTTCTTCTTTTTTATTTGTTATTTTACAAGTGTTAAGAATGAATAAACCACCTGTCAACCCAAAAATTTAAGTTGATGGGTTGGATAAATTTATTCTCAACACTCCCCCTCACTTGTGGGCTTGGATAATTGGCAAGGCCCAACAAGTGGAAATCAGTTGAGAAGGCAGCCCAAAAAGTAGAAATCAATATAAATGGGGAGGAAACAACAATGTAGGGTTTGAATACAGGACCTCCCGCTCTGATACCATGTTAAGGATGAATAAACCACCACTCAATCCAAAAGCTTAAACTCATGGGTTGAGTAAATTTATTCTCAACAATAAGAAACAAAGCAACTTCATTACAGCCTACGCCACACGAGAAACAATGCCTTAGGGATAAGGAGTCGCTAACTTGTACAGGAGACTTGGAGCTCTACACTTATTTCTTTGTCCTTCCTCGACAGGGTTGGCTCAGTGGGTGGCATCTTGATTCTTTGGAAAGAAAAATTAGTCTTAGTGGTGGACTATTTGTCTATTAGGGGGTTCAACTATTTGTCTATTTGTCTAAGGGTTAGGTTGGGTCAACTTCTTTTTTTGTTAATTACCAAATTTTCAGTTTGGTTCGTGGGTTAAGAATACCAAGTTTTCGTTCGACCCTAACCAAATCGAATGTATAAATAAAATAAAATTTTAATTTTTCACCTCTATGTTTACTTCACTTGGCATTCTATGGTTTGAACTTGAGACTTCTAAGCTGGTATGACGAAAAGATTCGAAGCCCTTGCCAATGGGGCCGCCCCTTGGAGACTATATCTTTGTTATGGTATTCATGACTAAATCCTTTATGTTGTCAGAGAATATTCCAATTCCGAGTCATCTTCGGTTGTCTCAGTGACTATTTTCTTTCCAAATTTTGAGTTGAGATCACCATTCATCTCAGTGAATTTAGCAATCCAATGACCCAACCCAAAATTATAAGTTCTTGGTTGGATGTTTCATTTGGTTTATTTTGGCAACTGTATGAACCAACCTAAAATTCGAGTTGGTCCTCAAAATATCCTTAAACGAACACCACCCAAAGGAAGGAATTCTGTGTGCCTATAGAGAAATGTATGTTACAGGTCTAATAAATACTGGACCGTGTAAAAATTTTGGTGCAGTCTAATTTGATAGGAAATGCAGTATTCTTCATCATCCAAAAAAGGGTTACAGCCCCATATTTATAGGTTCACAACTAACAGCAGTAAAGCTGTTTATAACTAATGATAACTTCTAATTACAGCAATGGTAACTCGCAGCATTTTAAAGTAAACAGAAGGCTGGGAACAAAACAACTAACAACTAAACTATATGCTTGAAAACTAGAACATCTAGTTTATGAGGCTATAGTAGTTACATCGATTTTGTAAGCATTAGAGCCGTATTGCTCTAAAACTTGGAGTAGTCCCTGCTTCTTTTGCTTTAATTTGTTGTATGTTCCAATGGGGAATCTACTCCTCCTTAGATAAATCATGACAATATCTCCTTCCTTGAATTTTTTAACTCGGCTCTATGTGTCGGCTTCCGTTTGTATTTTGCATTAGCTTGGTCAATATGATCCCAAACTTCCTTGTGGAACTCTGTTATCCGACTGTCCATCTGCTCGGTTTCTAGGCTAAAAGCCACAGAAGGGAAATTAGCCAGATCAAGAGTGAGCCAAATGGATTTGGAGGTATACCTCGGAAAAGAGTGCCCTGTGGCACAAAATTGTGCATTCTAAGTGTATTCTAAATACTACCTACGCTCAAAGATTATCATTGGCCCCTCCCTCCTAACAAATATTCATCCAAGGCTCCTTCGAGTAATATATCAAAGCTGTCCAGCAGAATTTTATAGAAAGCAGAGAGAAAAATAATTGGCAATGTCAAAGAAATCCCCCCGTTTTTTTTTTCTTTACAAGAAACGAAACCTTCATTAAATAAATGAACAAACTTGGAAGAGCAGCGAAAATAAGAAAAAGAAATACAAGTGAAATTGGAAAAATGAAGGCATCCGAATTTGAAAAGCTGTCCAACAGATCATATGCTTTTTTTTTTTGGAACAAGATACAAACTTCTCATTATTTTAATGAATAGGAGTAGAATTGGTCAAAGATGCAAACTCTCGAAAGCTGTCCAACATATCAGATGCTACTATTTCAGATTGTTGGAACCAATTCTTTAAATCATGGGAGGGGGATTTTTGAAGAAAACTTAAAAGAAGAAGAAATCTCAGAGTGGGCATCAGTATCTCATTTGCTATCTTCAGTGACCCTAAAAGAGTCTGATAAATGGTTGTCGACACTGATTCGTTTTGCACGTTCACAGTAAAATCCCTTCACAGAAAGTTGATTGACCATTAGACCAGTGGGCTGGATTTTCTTTACAGCAGTATATGAATAGGAAAATTCCCTAGAAAATCTAAGTTTTTCCTTTGGGAGCTTTGGCATGGAGGTACCAATACGAATGAAAGAGTTCAAAGGAGAATGCATAACTGCTCTTTATCTTCCAGTTGGTGCGTATTATGTAAAAGTAATTTCGAGACTCAAAGCCGTCTCTTCATTCATTGCCCTTTTGTCCACATCATATGTGAACTAGATGTGAGAGGTGCACATTCTCCCTCGTTCTAGAACCTTCAAATAGATTTATACGCTTCCTTCTTTAGACAGCTCATCACGCCTATAATTTTGTCAGAGAATTATAATGACTAATTTCATCCTCAAAAATTTTTCTAGCTTGTTTAACTTTTCTTTTGTTTTTCCCCTGAGTGCAGAATGTAAGTTGCGTAATCACTTGTAATTGGGTTTTGTTTGAAACCATCTATACTAGAAGCGGCTAAAGAATTGATTTTCTTTTCTCATCTAATTGGGTTTTGTATGCAACCATCTATACTAGAAGCAACTAAAGAAATGGTTTTCTTTTCATATCGTTCGGTATGTCCTGTATGATGATTATAGTCTACTAGAAAGTGAGAAGATTGAGAAGCAACAAAAACACTACACTATTCTAGAATTAAAAAAAAAAATATATGTTTATATATATAGGTGAGCTGTAAACTAAGGATTGTTAAAATTTCTGGGACAAATAATTGACTATCTACATCCATACACAATAATGCACATGTTGTAACAACGACCAATATTTTATATATATGTTTATTTTCAATGTTTTAACCATTGTGTCGGCAGGTACTTGAGACTGGGGATCTCCTAACGGAAGTCACCGAGAGTGTTGACTATTTTGTGCAAGGGAGAACAATTGCTGCAGGCAACTTGTTTGGAAGGTGATTGCTATCGTATTATAGTTATGTAAAATAGCTAGTATTTGTTAGATGAGAACCTAAAATGTCAACCTCTGTGATTTTTGAATTGCCTATCGGTGAAAACTGGGTAGATAGACATCAAAATATTACCACGAATTCATCAATGTTCAATCTATTGGTTATTTTATTGCCATAGATGAAGGTTAACATTTGGGTACCCCTTGTTAAGGACAACGGTACTCCAAGTATCCCGAGTATCTCCATAATGGTATGATATTATCGACATTGGGCATAGCCCTCACGACTTTGCTTTTGGTTTCACCCAAACGTGGGACTTCGTTTGCAATCAGCTTACAAACCCAACAATCCTCCCCTCGAACAAAGTACCACCGAGCCTCCCCTCAAGTAGTCACTCATCCGTCTACTCTCGGAGATCAGAAACGAGAGCTTGTTCTTATCCATGGCTCTAGAGACACTTTGATAGAGCACACTCATGGATTACACCATGACCACACCTTCCCAGGCTCACCACTTCTTTGTTCGGCACTCGAGAATTCACCGACACAGCTTGGTTTAGACCATGGCTCTGATACCAAATCAATATTCATGGGGTTCCATCTCATAACCAATTTGACTATTAGAGGAGTAGTCCATGTTTATTATAAACCATTGTAAGTTCCCTAACTTTTAAATGTGGGATCCTTGACCGTTAGGAATATTGGCAGGAAAATATTAGAGAGGTCAGGAGAGCATAGTTATTAGTTTATCTCCTAGAGCTCATTTATTATGGGCTAAGAAGCACATACACTCTGATTTGGACAAAATGTCCGTCTAGGAAGCACATAACTTTGCTTTTGACAAAGTGTTTGTGTCATACATGGATACGTTCGAACACACTCCAAATTTTTATTTTATTTTCTTCTGTTATTTAAAAATTTCTGACAGGCAGATATGCCTTTAGACACGCTAGATGAATGAGAAGAAGAAGAGACAGGGGGGACAACCCTATTAACATGAAAAATGGAAATATATTAAAGAGAAAAATCATAATGAGGAGAAGAATCCTGTTAACATGAGAAATGGAAAAGTTCGAAAGAGAAATAATAATGTGAAGAAGAAGATTAAGAAAAGTTGGAGGATTAGGAAAAGAAAAAAGAATGAGAAGAAGAGACAAAGGGGAAGAAATAGAATAAATATAAGAAAAGTGAAAAATAATGATACATGGAAGAAGAATTAGTAGTGTCAGACGATTGAGGAGAAAAAAGAAAAAGAATACGGAGAATGAGAAGAAGAGATAGAAGTGGAGGAGATAGAGAAACGTCAGAAGCACAGACTTCATGTTGCATGCAGTATCTCTCATCCATGACTGATTGATGACAACCTTTCTCTTCAAATAAATATAAGTCTTCGTCAAGTTGACAGTATTTTCTTTCACCACTAACAAATGACATTATTTAAAGCCTGTTCTAATTTTTAGGCATAGTTTGTTTAATATTTTCATGTTTTAAAAGTCAAGTATACTGTCCTCTCTGCCAAGCCAATGAGGAATGCTCAATCCACATATTCTTCCTTTGTCCCTATGCCAATGAGGAATGCTCAATCCACATATTCTTCCTTTGTCCCTATGCTTGGCGTTGCTGGGAACGTTTGTTCGAGGAGTTTAACATGTCCTGGGTGTTTGGCAACACAGTAGCAGGGAATGTCCATCAACTACTGTTAGGACTATCTCTAAGTCCTAAATCTAATCTTCTATGGCTAAACGCTATAAAAGCTGTTCTCTACGAGCTTTGGTTTGAAAGAAATCTCAGAGTTTTTGAAGGAAAAAAGCAGCCACTGGGAGTCCGCTTCGGTCTACCTAGGTTTAAAGCTTCTCATTGGTGTTATTTATCATCTACCTTTAGGAATTACTCTCCTAGTTTGATGTGTTTTAATTGGAAGGTTTCACTATATCTTGTTAAGATTATGTGTTTTATTTTCTGTTTTCTTTCTTTCACTTTTTCGAGAGTTTGTATCTTTGAACATTATTGTTCCTTTTCATTATTTCAATGAGAAGTTCGTTTCTTGTTAAAATAAAAGTATATATTTACTTTATCTATATTAGTTATAGATAATGTTTATTTAATATCTTTTTAAGTGTCCCTTGCAGATTTTGTACTATTGTCATTTATGTATTAATGAAGCACATTTTTGTTTTACTATGTTCAATTTATATGGTTACTTTTTATCTAGAAGTATTACTATGTCAATATGATAAATATATATTATCTAAAACAATTTAAAAGAATGTCCCTGATGTATCCGTTGTCCTACATTTTTAGAAATTGCTACGTCACCCTGTTCGTGCCGTGTTTGTATCATGTGTCCGTGTCCTACATTTTTAGAAATTAGCATGTCACTCTATCCATGTCGTGGCATATGTGTGTCATGTGTTCGTCTCTTTGCTTCTTAAGTGTTCGTGTTAAACACATGTCGGACATGCTTCAGACACGTGTCTAACATGAAAATAAAGTTGTCCAAATTTTATTTATTTTTTTGAATTTCGGACACGTGTAGGGCACGTTTTGGACATGGAGATTTGTTTTAAAAAAAGAAATCCAATCTGTGTGGAAAAAAACCTAGCCCTAAAAACACTTTACCCAACCTTCAAATCCCAACCAATCTACGTAGGTACAAAAAAAAAAAAGAACAAAAAGGTAAAACAGAAGAGAAACCGTCGTATTCGAACAACAAACCCATTTGAAGAGCTGGAGTCACAACCAAGCTTTTAAAAAGCTTAAGGCGGCTTCAAGGCTTTTCCTCACGAAGAGGCGAGGCGTAAGCCTCATTTCAAATAGGAAAAAAGTATAAAAATCACAAGAATGTAGAACATTGTATTATTAATAATATGTTAGTGCTCATATATAAGTATGAAATACATCATTTTGTTTATTAGAACTAAAAATTAATGCTAAAAATTTAGGAAAGTAAAAAAGAATACTGAAAAATATTAAAAAACAAAAAGGAAAAATATGGAGAAAGGAAAAATTTGAAAGAACGCGTCAATTATTTTTATTAGAAGTTAGAACGGAAAACAATACTAACCAAATTAGAAAATTTGTAGAATATTTTGGTGTAATATTCGCTGAAATTTTTGTAAGACCATATAACAGTAGAAATAAGGTTGGGTTAGCAGGCAGTGGCGTCACATATATGAAAAAAAGAAAAGCTAGAACCAAAAAAAAAAAAAGTTGCTTGCTTGCTACCACCGTAGAACATTTCAATAAGCAAGTAATAAATAAAGGAATAGATAGTTGGCATTAAATAAGCCAAATACTGCCAAAAGCCATCGCATCAATTGTGTTTTTTAGTATAATTGCCCCGGAGGTTGAGGCTTATGTCTTTCAAGCCTCGGAGGCGTAAGCAACATCTTTAGAGGCGTAAGCCTTGAGGCACTTCAAGTCCTCCTCACCTCAAGGCGCGCCTCAAGCTTACGCCTCAAACTTTTAAAACACTGGTCACAACACGTATAGGAAAGCATTGCCTCAGATTTTTATATTTAAACATATTTCATTTTGTTATGTTCAATTTTCACGATTAATTTATTTTAAAGTTTGACCGACAACGAGTATAACTCAATTGGTTAGGACATATGTCTATGACTAAAAGGTTGGAGGTTTGAATCCCTATTCTCACATGTAGATGAACTAAAAAAAGAAAGAAAATCAATCGATACAAAAGTATAAAAACATGTCCCTGATGTGATGCTGTGTCCATATCATGTTGCATCCTTGTCCTGTATCCATGTCCAGGCTTTTTATATTATGTGTTGTAAGTGTGTGAATGCATTTTGTGTCCATGAGGTTACATTTTTTATTGAGGATAAAGGCTTATTTTTTAGTCCATTCTCTGTTTCTCTTTATTTCATTATTGTTGCTGGGTAAAGTTTCTTTGAATGGTAAGATTATTTTGCATGTTTTAACCACCTGTTTACCTCTTCAGGCGTCGAGTTATCCAGGTCTATGAAAGTGGTGCACGAATTTTGGATGGTTCTTTTATGACTCAAGATTTGAACTTGGTAGTCACAAGCAATGAGTCTGGTACTGGTTCTGAAAGTTGTACTGTGTTGTCTGCATCTATTACTGATCCATATGTCTTACTGACTATGACGGATGGGAGTATTCGATTACTTGTTGGAGGTACGTTGAAGGACCCTCAAATTATGAAGTGGAAATATCAAGTTATCATATTAGATAGTGTATTGTATTAATAATATTAAGTTATGTTAGTTGCTAGGATACTTTTTTGTTCTACTAAATCCTACTCTTTGTTAAGTAATGGATTTTTCACAGCCTGTTCTATGAAATGGAGCTTGTCGTAGAATAGAAGATATTGGCTATAAAATTTCTTGCAACAAATTGGTATCAAAGCCTCCAATTTCAATACTTCGAAAATGGTGAGGTAGTTACAACTAAGAGGATTTGTTCTATAGATTGTACAATCGCGTACTTGAGCTCCAAGAAAATGATGAGGTAGTTATGCTTAGGCAATCTCCAACAAAGGGTTAGAGATCTTATGTTGATCTTATGTAACTTATGAAAGATGAGGTAGTTAGGTTAGAAAGATGATATTGAAAAAAAACGGAACTTGAAAGTAATGGTAAAGAACTTACAAGGAAGGAAATAAATAAAATATGTATATTTACAAAAGGAAAACGTTAGGAAAGAGGAACTTGGTCCATGAGAGATTTTGGCCAAGATAGTCTTTGAATGAAATTCTTAGAAGGGACATCTGCAACACAATATGTGGCAGTCACCTACATATGATTTAATATTATACGAATTTCCTTAACACCCAAATATAATAGAGTCAAATAATTGTCTTATGAGATTTGTCGTGGTGTGTGCAAACTGGTTTGAACACTCATGAATCGGAAAAACAAAAAAGAAACATGATTTAGATTCTATGGTGATGCTAGATTTGTTTTTCACAAGGCTGAACCCTAACAGATGATAGTTGTTACCTACTTAGTGGTGCTAGGTCTCACTCGACAAAGCATCTCTTGATAAGATATACATGATAATAAACATGATTGCCAACTTCATGGTGGTGCTTCTCAGATTTTGTGTGAAACTCAACCCCAACCAATGATAGTTGGAACCAGTGTCCTAAGGTTTTTTATAAATGGTCATGGTGCCATGTTCATGTCACATGTCTGTGCTTCTTAGGTTACAATTTGCGTGTTAAATAAGATGTTTGATGTTGTTTATCATTTGAATCAGGACTAAGAGAACCTTATTGTTCTATTCACCATTGTTTATCATATGATTCAGTGTTCTATTCACTACTGTTAATTATGTTTAAAATTGTTTGTTGCACGTCCTCTTGATTTGCCAAAAGAATTGACCTCAGCCAAACCAATGTATCTGGAGCTCTAAATAGATTTAATCATTTAATAAGCCTCCTATCAAGCTGTCTCAACTTTGTTTCTTGAAAGAAAACATCTAGGCAATGATTTTTTATGAAATTCTTGATTGATCAAAATACTGTAAGATACTACCGTGGAATGTTCGTGGGTTGGGGGCATTAAAAAAACAAGTTATCAATCAAGAATTTAATAAAAAATCATTGCCTAGAGCTTTTCATTATTATATAAGATTGTATTCTCTTTGTTGAGATTTTGTTTTGTTTGTATCATTTGTTTTCTCTATTTTCTTTCATTTATTTAGGAGTTTTCAACCTTGAACTTCTGTCATTTTCATATGTCAATAATAATTTGTTTCTTATTAGAGAAAAAAAAAAGGTTTGTTGCATGGCAATATTTCACATGTTTTCTCTGTCACAGATCCTTCTTCTTGCTCTGTTTCTGTATCTACACCAGCTGCCTTTGGGAGCTCCAAGAAATGTGTATCTTGCTGCACTCTTTATCATGATAAGGGCGTTGAGCCTTGGCTTCGGATGACAAGTACAGATGCATGGCTTTCCACAGGAGTTGGTGAGACCATTGAGGGTACTGATGGCTCACTCCAAGATCAAGGTGACATATATTGTGTTGCTTGTTACGAAAGTGGGGACCTTGAAATATTTGACGTGCCTAATTTCATTAGCGTATTTTATGTTGATAAATTTGTATCTGGAAAATCACACTTGGTTGATTTTCAAATACCCGACTCACAGAAAAATTCTGAGAAGATGGATGGAAATTGTCAAGAATTGAATAACCATGGTAGGAATGAGACTACACAAAATATGAAGGTTATCGAGGTAGCCATGCAGAGGTGGTCAGGACAGCATAGCCGGCCATATTTGTTCGGAATATTGACAGATGGGACAATCCTTTGTTATCATGCTTATTTATTTGAAAGTACAGACAATGCCTCTAAAAATGATGCTTCGGTATCTATGGAAAATTCTGTTAGCTCGAGCAATATAAGTGCTTCTAGGTTAAGAAATTTGAGATTTCTCCGTGTCCCCTTGGACATCCAAGGAAGGGATGATATGCCAAATGGAATCTTGTCTCGCAGATTATCTATTTTCAAGAATATTTCTGGTTATCAGGGATTGTTTCTCTGCGGATCAAGGCCTTCTTGGTTTATGGTGTTTAGAGAACGGCTTCGAGTTCACCCTCAGGTAGTTAGTTGTCTAATCTATTTCGAATTGTGGACGAGGTTTAGACATCATAAAGTATTGATTCTTTTTGTTATAATATTGTTCTGAAATGTCACTCGTTAGTTTTGCTTTAATTAATCATTCAGGTGAAGGAAAACCAGTGGCATAAATTGTAGTATTGGAAAATAGTTCATATTTTTGGATTTGTTCTCATTAAACTGGCTGCCTTCAAGACTACTGTATTCTTGTTTTGTCGTGATTCTGTATTTAAAAGACTAGTCAAGGGAAATTGTTAGATGTTAACCCTCGTTCTTTTCAATATAAATTGTAGTATTGACTTACATTGAATATAAAATAAAATTAAAAATTCTTGTTTGACGATAGAAGGGGTTGAAATTTTGTTTTTTTTTGCTGAGGAAAAAAAATTGAATGCAGACGGGAATAAGGAGGGTATGGGCTTAGGTTAGCTTTGTGAGATCTAATTCTTATTGCTGTGTGATTTTGGACGAACGACTAGCTAGTCAACCAGGTTGGAGGTGAGGTGGCAACGTTTGGGGCTGACATGCATAGTGCAATGGAGGATGACATTAAAAAAAAAGTGCCAGTGGTGTCTTGCCAAACGGCCCAAACCCATTTTGATGCATAAGTCACTTAAGAGTCTAAAATTATTAGAGTTTCAGTATGGTAAAAGGGCCTTCACCCATATTTCTTCTTTGTCCCCTTTATATAGGAGATGAAGTTAGCGTGTCATTATTGTAGGTTGCTCAATCGTGTATTGTGAATAGCTTAGTGAGGTGGCTATGGTGTAGGTAGGTAATTGTGGTAAGATGGTTGACATGAAATTGGTCATCTCACTTGATTGATGAGCTAACTCGAGCCTCGCGCTGGATTCAGGGCCTCTCTAAGTGGCCTCTGGCTGTGTTTCAACTTGCTGAGATAAGCTACTAATGGCGGGCTCACTTGGTCCTATTATGGCATCACGACTTCACCTAGTTGGCTAGGACCGACTTGGTTGCCCTAAGGGCCAGTCTTGGCCCACTTCGTTTGGATGGCTACAATTCACCTCATTGTTCTAGGCTGGACTCCAATGGATTGTTGTTAAAGAAATATTTCACGTGTTATAGTGGCTCCCTACTTCTTACTAAGTTGTTGGACATATTCTAAAATTTTTATTTTACCATCTTCTAAAATTGATATTTCACCATCTTAGATAGAAAAATTACCCACCTCCATGTTGTAATATAAGGAGAAGATAATATCTCCTGAACACTTTTCATTTTACACATGGCATGTGTTTCTCTCTTCATGCATGCGGGCATGTATAAATAAACATGGATTACCTCCTTTCACATCCACTTCATCAGATTTCATCCTTACTTTCTTTGAAGTTCTCCCACTCAAAGTATGTGCTTCCCAACTCTTCTGTTCCTTCTTACTTTTTCCCTTTTTTATCTCTCTATTTATTATTTTAAAAAAATGTTGGGTGCAAACCTACTCACTAACCCGTGCATAGTTAGGATGGTCCTTTCTTTTTTCTTTTTTACGTTCGTAGTTTAGCAAGTTGACAAACTCTGTGTGGCCTACCTTAAGCCTCACATACTTGTTTTATTTCACAATCGAGCACCTCTCAACTTCCTCCTAAAGAAAGTGGTTTAATCAATCTAGAAACAGGAGTCTCACAGGAGAGAATGAATGTGGTACACGAATAGAATAATTCGCTTGTGCTACATTTTTCTGCACGTGTGTGTTGAAAAGAAAAGGAAAAAGAGAAGTGTGAGGCCAAACCGCACTACGTCTAGATGAAGAAGAATCATTTTCAAATCTGGGGCAAGTCCAAATGTGGGTCGACAACTCAGGTCTGCAAACTATCAGAGAATATTATTATCCTTTCAAAACCTGAATTTGAACTCAAAGTTGCACCAGATGAGGAACAATCATTTGCAAATCTAGGGTGAGTTCACCTAGGTGTGGGGGCGAGTTTCATCTGTGCTTAGGTGTGGGTTTTGGTTCTGGAAAGAAGGAAGGACAGAAGAAAAAGTTGTTTTGTTTAGTTAATTTAATTTTTGTTTAAATTGAAGAAAGTGTTGTTCCAATCTTATCAGATGTCCCAGAAGGGACTTTATATTGAAGAAAGTGAACAGGAAAAATGAATCTTGTTTTTGAATGTTTGTTGAAGAATAAGTGATGAATCGGAAAATAGTTTAGTAAAAATAATTTCCCATAAAGTGCTACATCATCTTAAAAATAATTAAAAAAATCTTAACTGCCATTTCACTTTATGTTAGGCCCTTTGATGGAAAATTTAATGGTTCTGATAAAAGATGTCAATTTTAACATCAAATGAAGTTCAAGGGTTTACTTTTTCCAATTTAAAGTGTGTGTGTTCAATTGGAACAACCATTATAGTTAAGGGGTGGTTTGTGCAATTAGTCCTGGTTAGAAATAGAATATCATATGTGAATAATCTAATTGTATGAAATACAAAAATGTTTGTTAGGTAAGAATATATTTTATTAATAGAGTTGGCATATTATTTAATTCTTAGTCTTATAATTTTAGTTAGCAATGTTTCTTAAGAGAAATTTGAACTATACTTTTCTTTTCCTTCTCTTTTGATGTGGATTTTCTTTATGGAAATAAAAAATTAATGAATGGTTTCCTCATTGAGATCCTCTTTCCCTTTGCCAGCTATGTGATGGACCCATAGTTGCCTTTACAGTGCTACATAATGTGAACTGTAACCATGGACTTATATATGTCACGTCACAGGTTAGAAATTCTTAATAGTTTTCTGCTGTGATTCTGCCCCCTTCCCCCTGCAGTTATTGTGTTATGATTATTAGCATTTGATTGGTTTTCATGCTCTAGGGTGTTTTGAAGATTTGCCAACTTCCATCTACATCAAGCTATGATAATTACTGGCCGGTACAAAAAGTATGTTTTCCCCTCCCTTTTCTTATTTTATTTTTATTTCAATCAGTTTGCCGTTTATTAACTTTTGCTGGTACAAATTATTTAACGTCTGTTCAGGTTCCATTGAAAGGAACTCCACACCAGGTCACCTACTTCCACGAGAAGAATCTATACCCAGTTATAATTTCAGTACCTGTGAGTACTATATTTTCTTTCTTTCAGCTTCTTTTACTTCCAGTGCTCACACTTCAACTGTGACTTCTTGTATATTGTGGATGACATTGTGTACAAAGTTGGAGCTGAGAGTCCAATTTCCTTTCATTATCTTCATTTTTGTTTTGATACAAAAGTGTTGGTGTCAATCTTCTCACTGATGAAGTGATAGTCTATCTTGACACGCTTCAATATATCAACGATGTGTTGAATATCTAGCTAGATTGATTACCACATAATAACTCTATGGCACCTTCCATCTTGACTTTGAGCTCAGCAAGAAGGCAATTTAATCAAATTCTTTCACAAATCTCGTGAGCTAGTGATCGGAATTTGGCTTCAGCACCAATTTGAGCTATGAACTGGTGTGTATGGGGAAGAGGTTCTTGGTTGGCAAACTAGAGAGTGTAAAAATGGAGGTTGTCGAAGTTCATGGGTACTATCTCTAAGTTGTGGAGTCGTGTGAGAAGTATTTTTTTTAATTTAATTAGGCCAGTGATTTAAAAAGTGCGCCTAGGCGGTGGGTGCAACATCTGCACCTCGCCTTGAATAGGCGAAGCATTCTTCATGAGGCGCGCAGAAAGCGCGCGCCTCATCTGAAGTGGTGAAGTCCATGAAGCGCGAGCTTCATGGCTTTTCAAGTGGGTGGCTGGCGGAAGGCTCAAAGCTTGCACGAGTAATCCTTGGAAGGCTATTTCTGCTGGTTTTACCTTTTTCTCTCAATTCCTAGCCTGTACTGTGGGGGATGGTCATGACACCTATTTTTGGGAAGATATCTGGGTGGGTGAAAAGCCTCTTTGTTCTTTGTTTCCTCGTATTTATCACTTATCAGATAAGAGATTGCATTCGGTGGCCTCGGTGTTGGAGAATGGGGGGGATGGGTTGTCCTTGTCCTTGAGTCTCACTCGGTCTTTGACAGATAGGGAAGCGCTGGAAGTGTCGAAGTTGATCCTTTTGCTCTCTGATTATTCCCTCTTTTGTGATAGAAGGGATTGTTGTGTTTGGTCCCCTAACCCTTCTAGGGGCTTCTCGTCCAGTTCTTTCTTCAACCTTTTATGTTCCCCTTCTCTTCCCTCGGTAACCCGAACGTTTACCGCATTGTGGAAAGTGAGGATCCCGAAGAAGATAAAATTTTTCTTGTGACAGGTCTTACTCGAGAAAGTCAACACCATGGATCGTATTCAAAAGAGCTCGGCCGCTTGCTTGGGGCCGCATTGGTGTGTTCTTTGTAAGCAGGATTCTGAGGATCTTGATCATATCTTATGGCAGTGCCAGTATTCCTAGAGAATTTGGGGTCGGTTCTCTGAGTTGGTTGGTATTTCTTGGGCTCGTCACAGAGAGTGGGGATCGATGGTGGAGGAGGTGCTTATGTCCTCTCCTTTCTGTGAGAAAGGGAGTTTCCTTTGGCAGGCGGGTTTCTTTGGGATCATGTGGGGGATTTGGTTGGAGAGAAACAATAGAATTTTCAGGGGGTGGAAAAGAGGGTGGGAGTTTGTTTGGGACCTCATAAGGTTTAATGTTTCTTTATGGGGTCTGTTTCGAAATTGTTTTGTAACTATCAGTTAGGTCATATTCTTTTGGATTGTAGGTCCTTTCTTTAGTTTGGCTTCCCTCTTTAGGGCTTTGTTTTTGTGTGCCCATGTACATCCGTTTTGTTTTCATTATTCTCAATGAAAAGTTTGGTTTCTTATTAAAAAAAAAAAAATTTTGTTATAACAGAAGATTTTATTTGTTTTTTTTGGAAAGTATCTTAACAATAACATTCAAATTTTTTACCGATTCTTTTCCCTCCCAACGTCTCACGCCCTTTAAATCATGTTTTTGTGGAGCATTGACTCTTTATGCTAAGACTTATTATGGCTTTTAATCTTATTTGACTTTTATATGTTTTATATATAGTGCGCCTAGCGAAAAAAAAAGCCTGCACTTCTTTTTGCGCCTTGCGCTTAAGCTCCAGAGGTCTTAGTGCGTCTCGAGCTTTTTAAATCACTGAATTAGGCAATGGTAAAAGGACAGTTTTTTGGATGATATGTGGGTTGGGGCTAGCATTGCACAGTCAATTTCCTAGCCTTTATTGTGTGGTTCTTAATTAGAAAGGGTTGGTGTCTGATTGTTGGGATTGGGTATGTCATTCTTGGAAGTGTGCTACTAGAAGAAATATAAGGGAGGAGGAAACTAGAGAGATAAATTCTTTATTAGCTTTACATTTCTTTCTTTCACTCCCTTTGGGAGTTTGTATTCTTTGAACGTTTGTATTATCTTTTCATAGAAGTTCATATCTTGTTAAAGAAAATAAATATCAAATTGATTATGAGAATTTTGTACATGCATAGAACTCAGTTCAAACATGATCGAGAAAATCATATCGACAGAAGAAATTTTTATTTATATAAACAACGGAGCAAGTATAGGTGAAAGTAATTTGTATCCTCACTGTGTACCATATGCAAACTTCTTTATAAGATTATGAGAATGGCAAGGATGCCTAATATTACACATCTGCTTGAGGGTAGTGATGGAGAAGAAAGCAGATTTGTTGCCATTTTATTCAAATATTAATTCTTACATGGGTACATCTTTTGATTATCTTCTTTTTGCTTCTTCATATTTCTTATTCCTGTTTGTATTAGTTGTGAATTAGGAATTCTGGTAGCTGGAATGTGTTTTTCGTTCTCTGTTCATGTTGTGATTCTTCCTTTAAGTGAACAACTCATCATTTGGGAAAATAGAGAATTTTCCTTTTCAATACTATGAACGTTACCCTTACCCCTGCCAATTACATTTCTCAACTAATGAGTTGCAAACTGTGGAGCTTAATTTAGTTACTTTATATTTTCCGCGTCGAAGAGCAAACTTACGCTGTAACAGTGATGCGGCATATCTTCTGCAGGTTCATAAGCCATTGAATCAAGTGCTTTCATCAATGGTTGATCAAGATGTTGGTCAAGTTGAGAATCATAACTTGAGTGCTGATGAGCTGCAGCAAACTTACTCTGTGGAAGAGTTTGAGATTCGGATTTTGGAACCTGAAAAATCTGGTGGCCCTTGGCAGACTAGGGCTACAATTGCTATGCAGAGTTCTGAAAATGCTCTTACCATTCGCGTTGTTACACTGTTGGTTAGTTCTCTTTCTTTTTTTTCCTTCCCTTTTTAGTTATTCCTAGTGATCCTTTATACCACAAATTTCTAGCTCTTTCCTATGGAGATCTAAGGATAGGTGTGATGCGTTGATAATAGTTGAAGATGAATGAAAAAGAATGTTATACCTCTTTTATATTGGAAAAAGATCATCTACAAATAAAGAAAAGATATGGTAGCTCATGTGTATTAATTGTCATTATAACATGTATGTTACATTTTAAATGAATGACAATGTCTCAGGTTCATGAGTTTATTAAACTTTTGTCCATGTAATTTAATTATGACAATGATTATGGACAGCCATGTTTACGTATATATATGTAACTATATATATGTAACTGTAGAATATGAAATGATAATGAGAGTCAAGTCATGTTCCATAGACTCATTAAAACCTCTTCTTCAAGATCGCCATTGAGAAAAGCATTGGTCATGTCAAGTTGGTGAAAGAGAAAATTTAAATTAAAAACAAAAAGAGGAGACAGATATAACTTTTTTTTTTTTTTTTTATAAGAAACAAAGGAATTGTATTGAAAAGTAACAAGGGCCCGAAGCAAGACACAAAAACAACCTAGAGGCAAAGGGTAGGGTTAAAGATCTATACAATCACAGAATTCCAACTTTGTAAACTAAAAAGGAAGCCATAGTTACAAAAACTCTTCTTGTGATAGAAGCCCACCAAGAAGCTATATGCTTAATATTTACACAGAAAGAATCAAAAGGGGTCTTTTTTCCCCTAAAAAGTCTACTGTTCCTTTCCTTCCAAAGAAATCATAGTAGAGCCCTTGCAGCACGATTCCAAAGGACGTAGGCTTTTCCTTTGAGCACGGAGCCACCAAAGCCTTCAGAAATGAAATCATCCACTTTCTTAGGTAAACAAAAAGCAAAGTTTAGGAGAGAGGCTATGTAGTAGGAGACAGATATAACTAATTTTAGCAACAAGAGATCTTTTAATCAATCTCATGGGTTTGGCTGAAACCTAAGTTACTGATCTGGCCTTGTAAAAATACTATTATTAGCTGCACTTTATAGTAAACAGCCATTACGTCCCACCATTTTCTTACTGTTAGAGTATATATTAGTATATTTTATATTCTTGTATTAATATTAATTTGTCCTTTACCTTCTCCTTATAGGATCAGGTCAATCTTGTATATTTGTCTATATATATAGACTTTAATAATGAGAATACATAACATTGGATTATCTCCAACCTTAGTCTCTACATGGTATCAGAGCTCTAGGTTTCTTGCCCATTAGGATTTTGTACCCATTAGGGTTTTGTGTCAATTAGGGTTTTGATGCCCATTAGGGTTTTGTGCCCATTAGGGTTTTGATGCCCATTAGGGTTTTGTGCCCATTAGGGTTTTGTCCCTTAGGGTTTTGTTCATTGCTATCCAACTCAACTCACTGCTACCGACGCTGCCGCCACCGACCACCGTCGACCGCCGCCGCCGCTGCTGTTTTCCAATTGCTATTCGTGGGTTTCGCTCGCCATCCTTTGCACCTTTGTCGCCGCCAGTCGCCGTGCGCTTCCATCACCGCCAATCGCCTTCGCCCCTCTGGTTGTCGTGGGGTAGCAGTTAGGGTTTCTGGTTTCAGAAAACACCTGATCTGATTCAAGCGGTCCAGTTCAACCGGTTTGGTTTCAAGTGGTTTGGTTCATCCGGTTCAAGTTCGGTTCGGTCTGGTTCGTCACATTCCGGTTCGGTTTGGTTGATTATACCGGTTTTGGTTCGGTTCATTTGTTTCAATTCAATTGGTTTGGTTCGATTTCCCTTTTCACCTTCAGATTTGGTTTGGTCTGATTCTGTCGTTTTGTTCAAATAAGTTAGTTTGTTTGTTATGGCTGAGAAGAAATCAATCGTAACTTTTGAGGTGATCCCAATGATATCAAAAATCACAGAACACAAGTTGAATGGAGCACAAATAGATTATTTGTCTAACAAGTTGGGCATGATTAACATATATGCACCAACTTGAGGGGGAGTGTTAGAGTATATATTAGTATATTTTATATTCTTGTATTAATATTAATTTGTCCTTTACCTTCTCCTTATAGGATTAGGTCAACCTTGTATATTTGTGTGTATATATAGACTTTAATAATGAGAATACATAACATTGGATTATCTCCAACCTTAGTCTCTACACTTACCTTTCGTAAGTCTGATATTTTCCAAATATATTTCACATAGAGTTTATCTCCATAATTGCTGGTTTCCAATTTAGATCTTGCTTCCAATATATACTTGGAAGTACACTGTGCTAAAAGACAGTTAAATTAGGTTGCACTAGTAAAACATGGTGGCTAAGATAGTATATTTTCAATTATTAATGAAAAGTTTGTTTTCTTTTCTAAAAAAGAATAATATGGTGGCTAGGATTTTTGTGGCAGCTAGGATTCCAATGGTGGCTAGGGTCTTTGTGATGAGGATACCAAGTTAACGATAAACAAAAGAATATTATATTTCTTAGGAAGGTAATAGAAGCTCCTGTGGTATAGGAGATGACCATTATAGACAAGAAAGACTGAGAATAAAGATAATATAACCATTATCATAAATATGGGCAATTTAGGAAAGGAAAATTTGAAGAGTACTTTGCTTCTTGAAGTAGCTTTATGATAGACGTTGGGTTACGAAAGTGTATTAGCGTAAGAGAGTGCAGGAGGGTCTACTTAACGTATGGGGCCCAAGATTCTTAGTTAATTATTGAGGTTTACATGTGAATTCTTCCGGCATATAGAGGGAAGATAGATTTGGGTGAGAGGTGCATTTTTGTCTACCTTGTACTCAGGTGAACTGTTAGGGAGCTTTTGAATATCCCTCAGTATGTACCTTTACCTTAAATCAATAAATTGGTTTCTGTAACTTTCTACCTCAGTGTTTTGGTTTTATAAAAAAGTTTCACGTTTGATAATTTCTTTGTAGAACACAACCACAAAGGAGAATGAAACACTTTTAGCAGTTGGAACTGCATACGTGCAAGGGGAGGATGTTGCTGCAAGAGGAAGAGTGCTTTTATTTTCTGTTGGAAAGGATATTGATAATTCGCAGACCTTGGTATATTTATGAATGTCTCCTGAACTTTCTTTAATCTTATTGTTATCTATGGCTTACTACATGAATCATTAATCTTTTTTCTCCTTTTCTGTTGGCTAGTGTAGAAAAAGAAAGTTCTGAGGGTCACTTATCTAAAGACTTGCACGTTGCAACTTCTAAAAAAAAGAAAAGGAAAAAAATCAGTGTTTGCTCATCCATATTTCAATCTTTTGTTCTCGTTCCTTTTCAGGTTTCAGAGGTTTACTCGAAAGAGTTGAAGGGTGCTATTTCTGCTTTAGCCTCTCTGCAAGGTCATCTATTGATAGCTTCTGGTCCTAAAATAATTTTACACAAGTGGACTGGTGCAGAGTTGAATGGTATCGCGTTCTATGACGTTCCACCCTTATATGTTGTGAGCTTGAACATTGTACGTTCTACTTTCTCATCAATGTTCTCTTATATATGATACTTAGATGTTAAACCTAGGCAGATGACCTTTAGTTTTTCTATCAATGTTCAAATTTATTTCTAATGATAATACAAGCAATGTTTTTAAGTTTTTGAATGCGGAAGAAATTTGTGACACACAGACTTGAGCTTTGGATCTTGTCTTTACAATCTTCCGTTACTACTTCCAAAAAAGTTGAGCTATCTTGCAAAGATTTTATTCATTGGAAGTTATTTTTGGTAGTCTCTCTTAAATTATAAATGGAGGTGCAGAAAAAGGAAAGATAAATCCAGATAATATTTAAATTTTATAATCCAAATGGATGAAGAGCTGCATTTTAACTATCTGAAGTTCCGGAGTTTTACATTTTCTATACCTCAAGCCTTTCTCTTCTTAGTGTATGTATATGATGTGGCCACTGCTGCAGGTCAAGAATTTCATACTTCTTGGTGATATACACAAGAGCATTTATTTTCTAAGTTGGAAAGAACAAGGAGCTCAACTTAGCTTGTTGGCGAAGGATTTTGGTTCCCTTGATTGCTATGCAACAGAATTTCTGATTGATGGAAGTACTCTTAGTCTTACCGTCTCTGATGATCAAAAGAATATTCAGGTAAGCACCTTATTTGAATTTTACACTGCCTTTTTTTCCAATGCGTAAACTAACCTTTACAATAAAGTAACATTCTTTTTTAATCTTGTCTCCTGTTCCTAAGCGAATATTATGATGGTGTGGGATCCATGAGATATGTCAAATAGCTTATTTACCGGAATATTTTGTATGTGCCACAACAGATATTTTATTATGCACCAAAGTCGACTGAGAGTTGGAAAGGGCAGAAGCTTCTATCAAGAGCTGAATTTCATGTGGGTGCTCATGTGACAAAGTTTCTACGGTTACAGATGTTGTCTACCACTTCAGACCGAACAAGTACTACAGTTTCAGACAAGACCAATCGCTTCGCTTTGTTATTCGGCACCCTTGATGGAAGTATTGGTTGTATTGCACCAGTTGATGAACTAACATTTCGTAGATTGCAGTCATTACAGAAAAAGCTTGTTGATGCCGTTCCACATGTTGGTGGTTTAAATCCAAGGTCTTTTCGCCAGTTTCATTCAAATGGAAAGGTTCATCGACGTGGCCCAGACAGCATAGTTGATTGTGAATTACTGTGCCAGTAAGTTTTGTTCCAAAGTTTTCTAATTGCCTCAATATGTTCCATTGCTCAAGACAGAGAGCTATAAGGACTAGGTTTAATATTAGTTGTGAATATTAATTATCTGTACTGCTTAAAGTGGAGACTTATATGATTGAACTCCCAAGAGAAATTGAAATTTTAATATGGGCTTTTGTTCTTGCTTGCTTGTATTTTGCAGCTATGAAATGCTACCGTTGGAGGAGCAGCTTGAAATTGCTCACCAAATTGGGACTACTCGTTCGCAGATTCTCTCCAACTTAAATGACCTCTCTCTGGGAACAAGTTTCTTGTGATTCCAATTATAATCACAATGAAGTTGCTTATTTATTGGAGGAGATCAAAAAATCATGTACGGTGATGGTTTAATTCTCAGCTTTTTAGACTTTTTTGTTTTTTACTATGTAAAATTAAGTGAATGAAACGGATAGTGATAGAGCTGTTGTATCCATCCTAGTCTAAGTCATATATCTACCAATAGTATCGGACAAGAATGTTCAAGTTTTGATACTTCAATGCCATGGCATCTTCTTTAAATTCCTTGTTGATTATTTTATATGTACAACGAGATGCTTAGCCTCTAATTGGTGCATTGTCCATCAAGTATATGAAGTTATCGATTCACGAGCAAGATATACTTTTTGGTCCCTGAGGTTTGAACTTGTTTTCAATGGCCATTTAGTTTAAAAAGTCATTATTTAAATTTGACCTTTCAAGTTTCAAAAGTGACATGTTTGGTTTCCAGAGTTTGAATTTAGTTTTTAATTGGTTCTTGAGGTTTGAATTTGGTTTCCCAAATGATCTCTGAGGTTAGTGGACCGTTAGTTGATCTAACCCGTCACCTCATCACATAAGCAAATTGCTCAATCGACTTGTTTGGGAAGGATGATGTGGTAACTAATATATTATTCTTCTCGTGCACTCTTTCAACAACAGCATAATCCTTCCTCTATGCTCATCTCCGATTTATAATTCAAATTGACTAGGTTGTAATTTACCAAGAGAATTAACAAGTTTTTTAACAACCAACAGAGTATTAAGTCATTTGAGAGATCTCTTCGTTAATTACCACATCATCATTTTGTTAGGTCAATTAAGAGTCAACTGAACTCAATGATTAATTAGAAACTAAACCCAAGCCTCACAGATCAATTAAAAATTAAATTTCAATTTAAGGACCAAACATGTCACTTTAACTTTTTTTTAAAATAATATTAATAATTTTAAAATATTCTAACGTTCAATTTTATTCCAAAAATAATACGTTAAAAATTCTTTTGCCATCCATTAGGTCGAGAGACAACATGTATCTAGCTTTTATAAAAAAAAAATAAAAAAAAAACTCCTATGTTTGAATGAACGAGTTATACCTGTTTTGAATAATGTTTTCAATTTGGAGAGCGGTTATATATCCATCTTTGCGATCTATAGGTCGTGTGTTCAATCTCGTACATTTTGGTTGTAACAATCCCAAAGTCGATGAAGAAAATCAGAGCAGACAAAATTTAGAAAAATATACTGACAAAATTCTCAAGATCTACCATAGACTCCAACAACGTAGTAGAGATTCTATTGTTCTCCTCTGAATTATGGAAAAGACAAATTACATTTTCTTGAAAATTTTCATTGATAAAAAGGTTGATGTAGAAAGGACTAGAAATTAAACTAAAATTAGGCAAGAAATATGCTAAGAATTGGAGGTGAGGTTGTGTAGACGGCTTTTCTAGTGAAATAAAAGCAACATCTACGATAATCAAAGCTTTTACTAATGAAATAAAAGCAATATCTACAATACTTAAGAATAACCATTTTTTTAATACAGCAAATACGATGGAGAATTCGAACTCACAACCTCTTGGTCGGAGGTAGGTGCCAATTAACATCGAGCTAAGCTCGTATTGATATTGACTTTGATCCCAACCAAACCAATTTTGTATTTCAACACAGACTTTATTTTTGTTGTTTAGGGAAAATTGCACAAGGGGGAGGCAACCATTTTTTTTTTTTTTAATGTTAGTTTTATACAATCTTGTTAATTAGTTTTCTCTTCTTCTTTGACCATACAAGAAAATATAGAATATTCCATTTTTTTAAAGTATTGCCGAAATTGATTCCTGTATGAAAGATTAAGGAAATGAAAATTTTAATTCAACGTTTCTTATTCCCATTCTCTTGGAGGAAACCTGGCCCAAAGGTAAAATTGAGTGTTTTAAAAGATTAAGGACAATTTATTCCTTTGAAAAAAAAATGGTGAAAATTTTAAAACATTAGAAACTATTTAATATATTTACCCTACAAATTTATCTTTTTTAATGGATAGAAATTGTGTTGAAATATAAAAAATAATCAAAATTATTTATTTTCATAACATATTTACGCTCATTTTTTAACTATAATTATCAAACTTATTTAAACAAGTATTTTTTAACAAATCTTTATTAATTAAAATTTGAAGAAAAATATTAAAATTTAGCTCTCATTATAGACTACAGTAAAGAGGGAGGAATACTTTATTAGGTAGAATATTAGCCGGTTTTCTTCAAGTACAAAAACAAGTTGGCAAACTCACGACCTCTTGACTGAGTATCTAAATCAATTGAACTATAAATGGATTTTATATCGTTGTGTAATTGTAGGTTTAGCTAATAAATGAGGCGTCATAATGTTTCTAGAAGATTAAAGACTTCCACATAAAAGTAACGCTCGAGTGATGGTACAGTGAGTGATTTTGAAAAAAAAAATTATTTAAATATAATTGATTTTTCTAAAATTACTGATACCTTAAAAATCAATTTATGATGGTTTTAAACTTTCCTAAAATCAAATTTTTAATCTTTCAAAATCATCAATGGAAAATGAAAGTAATTTTGATGATGACAAAAGTAATTTTGACCATACCAGGATCATTCCGATCCCAAACATATCCTTAAATTATTAATAAAAATTGATTTTGATGTTTTGAAGCATGATTAAATTGATTCTTGATATCTTAGTTTGCGACCAAACAAAAACTAGCAATTAAAATCGCTTTTAAGAAATTGTGTTAATTAAAGATATATTTTTATAAAAAAATGTTTAAGGAGAAAAACATTTGTTTAAAAAATAACTAAATTAGAATGTATTTCAGCCTCGGGAAATAATAAAAACTCAGTGGTCCACTTATCCATAATGACCTATCCATCTCCACCTACCACATTCATTCTTGAATACAAATCATTTTTAGCATCTATAACCATACTTATTAGGAAAAATTCTTACACCTAACAGTATAATATATTAACAATATTTTTTTGTATTTTGTCGATTTTCGTGCAAGATAATATTAGTCGATCCCGAACTCATAGATACATGCATGAAAATTTCATACCATGTTTTTTTTAGTACAATAATTTGGAGATATGAGAGATCGAACTTCCAACCCTGAATGAAATAATACATGTCAATTATCGTTGAGTTAGGTTCATGTCGGTAATTTAATACCATATTTCTAACACAACTCAAAATGAAATACATGTGGATGGAACTCATGACACCTCCAATTGATGAGTTCACAGAGCTTCCTTTAATTCACCAAATAAAACCCTATTTTTGGAATACTCTGTCTCTGAGTAAAGTGTAGATGCAGGCAAAATATTTCATTTTCTCATTTACTAACCCTATTTATTTGTATTTATTTTTGTTTTTTTAGTTATCAATTTTTGGCATATATTCCCCTTTATAAGCAAGCAATTCATGACATGAGTTATTGAACACACAGTCTAAAATTTTATTTCTCCTCTCTTCTCTTGTATGTGTCATTGTAGATGGTGAAGCATTTAATTTCTTCTTTTTTATTTTTTTTTTATTTCTCGACACGACACACGAGGGCTCGAATGTGAAGTAGAGGATCATATCTTTCCTTCTTTTCTATACTTTTTTTTAGGAGAGAGAGAAAGAGATTTGATATTTAATATTGAGTTGAAAAAGTTACCAAAGAAAGTCTAAAATTCACTGTGTAGTAAATAATTACATGTTGGTTTATTTATAAAACAAGTATTATGAAGGTAGGTGTAAGGGTGCCTTTGGATTTTCACTTTCAATTTCACAAATTGTTTTGAAATTATTCTTCTTTTCTGAACTTTTTCAAATCATTTCTAAAATTATTTGTTTCCAAAACCCTTCATAAATTTCTATTTTTCAAATCATTATTAAAATCTCTTTTTCTAAATAAGATTTCAAAAACTTCAAAACATTTCCCTAAAATTATAAAACATTTCAAAACAACACATCTACTTTCATTCTCAACATAGATGATAAATCATACATAATATATAATTTCTCGAAACTAGATATTTAAAAAAAAAAAACTTATGAAATAAATTATTCACAAATCCTACCTACAAATAATCAAGATTCGCATTATAAACTGTCTCATCACAATTTCTGCACGAGAAATAACAATCCAATACAAAATTATTCATGCGTTAATGCAACATATACACTTAATTCCAACCTAAACCATAATAATCATTCAATTTCTCTTCCCTCAACTAATTTCCACCTAATTCCCCTTTATTTTAATTTAAGCAATTTCTTTTTATTTTTCTTTCTTATTCCTCTCTCCTCCATCTCCTTCTTCCTTTAAAACCATCCCCTCTATCACCCAATTCACTCCCACTTCTCTCTCTCTACAGCAAAGAATTTTCATTTCTTCTTTCTTTCAACCAAAAGACCAAACCGTCCACATTAATTATGGACTTTAACCTCATATGGAAAATGCCTACGTGGAGTCCAACCGTACACCTTCAAAATTCAAATTTCAATCTCAATCCCAAACTCCATTATAAATACCATGACACTTGTGGATTCCTCCGGTGTACTTTGGATAAACTCTGCTTCCTTAGAATTAGGTTTAATGGAGAATGTAGAAATAATTTGAGGGAGTTGTTGCGAAGAAAATGGATATTTTATCGACGACTCCGCGGATGAAGAAAGGGGACTGAGGTTGGCTACTGAAGTTTTAGGAAATTGAATATTTAGTTTAGTACCAAAGGTAGAAAAAAGAGACATTTTATGCTAGCTGATATGCTTGGCGGGAGTCGCGTGGCCACAGCAAACCTCTAAAACGGTGAGTTTCACACATTCATACCTCCACAATCTTTCTTCCTTCTTCGCCAGAAGCAATGGAGCACTCCTTCTTTTGCCTCATCTTCCTTTGGCTCCCCTCAACTATTTTGTGCTTCATAATTTTTTTTTTCTTTACTATTATTGCTTTTCCATATTTTTGCAGCTCTTTTTTTCTTTTACATACAACTGGGTTAGACGACTAAGGATATATCTAATTGATGAAAGTGGTTCGTCTACCATGCTGCTCCCAGTCCCCTTTCTTCATCCGCGAGTCGTCAAAAAAATATCCATTTTCTCCTCAACAACTCCCTCAAATTATTGCTACATTCTCCATCGGACCTAATTTTAAGGAAGCGGAGTTTATCCAAAGTACACTCGAGCAGTGTGAAAACTCGCGTCCTAAAGAATGAAGAGGAGTCTATCGTTGATCTCGCCACCACCAAGCTTGGGAAGAAAGTCATGGCATCCTCAACCCAAGTTGATAGATTAGTTATTTGGATTGGGTAAACATCATATGTTGTTTAATAAATTTTTTCAATGTTTGTTTTCGATGATTTAGATGAATTTTTACTGCAGTGTGTTATTTTCTTGTATAGAGTTAGTCTCTCTGGTTTAATATTGTTGGTACTTAGTTTGGATGTCGAGGCCGTCACATGTTATTTAATAAAATTTTACTTTAGTATTGTGTGAAGAATGTAAATATACTCACGCCGGAAATTAAAAAAATCGTGGTAAATAATATGCTGAAATAATACCTAAAACCGAAAGACATTCAACTGGAATGGTAAAAATTTTTCAATAAAGCTACTGGATAATAGCATCCACAAAGTCGAGCCAAAAACGCTAAATAAAATATAAATAAATGAAACTTGAAAATAACGTAAGTGATGTTTGCTGAAAAAAAAATGGTTGGAAAACGCAAATAACAGGGGTGTTTTGTATTGTATCGAACCTCCACATGGTAGCGATCCAACTAAGGATTTTGATTCTAGTGGGGACCGGTCCTGTTTAAGGGAAAATTCTAGGTACTAGACATCCCCGACTGCCTTCAACCTATCTTTTGATATAATATAAGGCATCCTCCGAATAATTCAACGAAGCAATTGTCGCGGCTGCTGACACGGAGTTAGTCGGAGCTTCTTCCTCTAGTCCTGTCGTGATCGCACACTCGACGAGCTTTACAAGTGGTATTGTCCTTCCTCACTCATGCGATATTACTGGATCGGGTTCGCCCATTGTCCAAATTTATGTGTTGCCGGAAGAATCCAAAAAGACTAATGTTTAACTAACCTAAGCATAGCTATTCACGAGCTTCACGCTTCTTCAAATACCAAGGACTCATGACACAAGCTTCACATACACTTTTTCAAATACAAAGGACTCGTAAGAAATCTTTTTAATTGAATGAAACGTTTTTAATATTATTTGAATAAAGTTGTCAATCATTTAGTGGTGAGGACGAGGTTCTTATCATTTAGTGGTAAGGACAAGGTTCTTCTTCATTGTTGGAAAAGTTCAACAATGACATTTTTCAACCGTCACAAAACGGTTTTCAAATATCTACTTATTGCAACCCTAAAATCCTGAAAGAAAATAAAGACTTCTTTTCCAAAAAAAAAAAGAGAAAAAAAAAGTTTGAAACCAGTTGTAACTTTTTTTTGGTTACTTATGATGGCCACCTATGGGTTGGCTTTGGTCCAAGGAGGTTAGAGTTAATTTGAGAGACAATAAGTTCAAACCCTACGATGACCACTTACCTTAAAAACTAATTCTTATCTGTTTTCTGACACCAAATATTGTATAGTTAGGCGGTTGCAAATCTTTTTTTCGATTTTTCGTGACATTTATGAAATGTCATAAAATATGTAAGAATTCGTCAATCATCGTTTTTTCAGCCAAAATCGTGCTTCAACCATTTTTCAGGGGAGAGATATAATTACCAGCTTCACCCTTAGTCCAAATGTTATATTTGGTTATTTATTTTTTGTCAATCGTTTCCACCCACATGAGCAAGTCAAAAAGATTGAGAAACATATTTAGTTCAATTAGACTACTCTGTTGTTTCGGTAAATTTTCTAAATCTTTCGATGATTATTGATTCATTGCTATAGGTATCAAAGAAATCATCTTCACAATCATTTAATCCGAAAACTATAATCCTATCCTTTAATTACACATGCCAGTATAATTAAAGAAAGCATCATAGAAAAATAGATCACATCCCACTAGTATTTCAAGAACTGCCTAAGATTACCATTTACTTTATAAGTTTTTTTTTTTTTTTTGAAACTTTGTAGGTTAAAGTTACTTGGCCATGCAAATATATGAGCAAAGAGAACTTAGCAGTCAACTTTTCAACAGGTATGCCTCATGTATGCCCATAATCCTTTCTTTTTATCATTATTATATTAACTTTATTAGCTATCGTGTCAACTATTTTTATTAAATATGTCATATCGTAAGTTATCTGTTAAATTACTAACGAAAAAATTTGGACTAAAATTTAATCTTTTCATTATCTGCTGGGTTCAATAGTACGATTTTGAAATTTAGAGACGAGGAGATATGTTGTCCAAAATTTAAAGATAAAAAAGGTTACTTATCGTATTTATTTTTATGCTATTTTTTAACATGCCTCCTTTTTTAGTTTGGGTAAAGAATTAAATTATTGATTATGTAGATGATAATAGATGTTTGTACTTGCCTCCGTTTTTTCTTTTTTCTTTTTTTTAGTTTGGGTAAATAATTAAACTATCGACTTTCAAAATGATAATATCTAGATATTTTATCTACTAAACTATACCCAAATTATTGACAAACATTTTTTTCAAAGCTGAATTATAAATAACAATCATACTTCTCCTTCGTTTTTACAAAATTATATCAAATAAAACTTTCAAAGTAATGACATAATTTAAATCAAACTTTCGAGAGTTGAAACTGGAGGAGGAGCTCGAATCTTCAACCTCACATGTTATTTGAACTAAAAATACAAATACAAATTTGCAGTTTAAATTTCAAAATAAGAATCTTAGAACTAAATTAGATGGAGGGAAAAAAAAGTTGACATTAACAAAATTTATGCAAAGGGGGAAAAACTATTAAAACAAGATTAGATGATACGTTCAAAAAAAAAAAGATTGGATTATACGTAAATGTAAATTAAAAGACAAATTTGTATAAATTTTATACAAAATATGAATAATTCTATCAAATACAAGCAAATTATATGAAAATTGCAATCGACGACAAAAATACTAATTCTTAAAAATGACAGTACTTTTATTTTTTATTTTTTATTATATATATATATATATATTCTTTATCGTATAATTGCAAAAAGATTTACTAATAATTCAAATTATTAAACAATAACCAATACCAACACTAAACACATATAACATCCCAAAAATTAAGAAATGAATAACAGAATAATATTAAAAAACTGTTCAACAAAAAACCAAATCAAATTGAAAAAGCCAATTCTAGTTAACAAGTGTTGTACCATATAAATAACAAATAAATAAAAATAATTCAAGTAAAAGTAGTTTTTTTTTTTTTTTAAGTTGGAGTAACAAAACCTCCATTGTGTTGAAGTTGAAGATAACCAGAAAACTGAATGAAAACAGCAACACCCATTAAAGCCATACCAATGAGAAACCCACTGGCCATGGCTCCACAAATAATTAGCTTTCCAATTCCCACAATTTCTCTCCTCTCTTTTTCATCTTCCTTCTCTTCCACCACACACTCATAAAACTCCCCACCATCTCCATCATCCCCTTCCAAACAACTCTTTGCCTCGTCCTCGTTTTCGTTCTCGTCGTTTAGGCATGACTCGGTGCACGAGCAAGCAGACGAATCGTCGACATGGTCGAGAAAGTAGTCCTCCCCCTCCCCCAAGTCTCGGAAGGCGGCTTCGAGTTGCGAGAGGCGGCGGGCAATGTGGCTCAAATGTCGAGGCTCGGTCGGGCAGGAGGCGGCCTCGGCGGAGAGGAGATTGGCCATGAAAACAAACTTCTGTTGGATTTCTTGGGAGAGAGTTGAGGTTGGAGTTTGGGAGAGGGCATGGTGGAGTTGAAGTTCGAGTTCTTCAAGTTTCTTGTGGAGAATTGAGAATGTTTTTGGCATTTTTGTTTGGGGTTTTTGGGAAAAGGGAATTAATTTAATTAGTTGATTTAATTGGAGGATACAGTTATAGGCGTTTTGGGGAGGGGATGTGATGGTGAAGGGGTACGTGACAGTTGATACTTTTCGGTTACTCCATCGTTTAGTGTGTAAATTATATATAATATAATTAATGACTATGGCCGGTCTTCATAAATTTTATTGGCATTATGTCATTAATTTTTCTAGCGTATGGGAGATATATGTCAATTACCGTTGAGGAATTTCTCACTCTAGCTCTGGCATATTAATTGGGTTACATAATAACTATCTTGTATTGTTATATGGTTATATAATATATACCTCTTTGTAAGTCATATAGGTGGTACTTTTTTTCCAACTAAGAATTTTCTTTTTCCGACTAACATTATATAATATATACCTTGTACAGTATGATGAACATATACCCGTCAAATACCTTTTATTGTTATATACTAAAATATTATGTTATATAATATATACCTCATATATCCAAAATATATTCCATATTAACTTCGTACCTATATGTAATATATAACCAGCATATTGTGCTTAAAAGAAAATATATAACGAACATATACTCCATAAAATTTGGGGATTTGGGGTTTATTCATCGTTTACATGGTACCAAACCAAGAAATTAAATACAAAAATTTGATTTAATTAAAAGAGGAAAAAATAAAATTTTATCCTCTTCTTTTCTTCCTTAGCCACCCCTCACTCATGTTTGCTCAGCCGAACACCCCCTCCCTCAGCATCTTCTCCGACGAACCTTTCCTCCACGTACGGTGGCACATGACCAAACCCACGACCCAGAGAAATGGGTACAATGGAGGGAGGGAGAGAGAAAGTGAGAGGTATCTAGGGGGAGAGAAAGAAAGTGAGAGGTATCTAGGAGAAAGAAGTTAGGATTTCAAGAATTTTGGGTAAAATCGTATAGGGGACGCTGCTGTTCATTCTTTGTAATTTTCTTTTTTTTATTAAGAACATTCAAATATAGGTAGTTTGGTAGTTGTTTTTAAAATTTAGCTCTCTTTTTTTTGTCAAACATTTAATAGTACATTCTAAAAGTCAACTAAGGGGCACTCTCAGCTCGAGCTCGACCGTTCATCAAGACTGAAAGATATAAGCATGCACGCCGATTTCCAAGCTCGAAAAAATTGAACAAGTTTAACCTTGATAAAGTTGAATTGCCTGATGGATTGAACTCAATAACTCCTGGAAAATGCATGGGCTAAGCTTTCTCACTTGAGCTTAATTATATTTCAACATGTGAAAGAATCTGAATTATGACTTTCACATTATCATCATCAAATCTTAGTTACCAAACATCTCAAAATCAAGTGCTTGCACACCAAAAAAAAAAAAAAAAAAAATGTCATCAACCACCCACAGTAACACAAATTTATCCAAATTGCGTCTGTTAAATGATACTTGTGATGCAATTAGCATCACTTTATTTTTTTCTGTCTTCCCATCTGATAACTGCAATAACTCTAGGCTACAAAGAGATCTTAGAAAAAATTACTCCGATATAGGTAAAAGCAATATGAAACCGCATCTAATGCTATCAATAAACACAATTATATAAATCGCTATGTACAATGGCCGAGTCCTCCATTTATTATTATGGTGGTTTTTGTCAAGATGTAGAGACATATACAAAGTATTTTGGGGTGCGAGGCGGGGTCGGGGATGCAATGACCAGCATCTCGGGGTAAGAGAATGAGAGAGTTTCACATTCATACATTTATCTCTTGAAACTGAGCTGGATACAATTGGCTATTTGAAAGCATATATAAGTTTAATATTTAAGAGGAGAAAAAAAAATAAGATCAGAAACAGAGATAAAGAAAGATAAGAAAACGTATGTCTGTTAATTTAACCAACGCGATTACCTATCTCCTCCTTGAGATTTGGTTACCTGGGGAGGGTAGGATCCAAAAGTATCATATGAGGCACGAGAAAACAAAGATCCGACTGGATTGGTAATCACATTTGAAGAAGATTATTCACAGTGACGGTGACAGAATTAGTACGCTGCAAATCCTGCAAAATGGGGGATTCCTCTAAAGCATTTAGAAAGATGTGGAAAAAAGATATTGCAAAAATTGTCTTACTATGAATATAAACCAGTCTTGAGCCTGACAAATTATTTATAAAACAGATTATGATTGAAAATAAATACAGAAGAAAGAAATCGAGGTTGCATCAAAATAATATTAGTTCCTACAACAACCTAGTACAGTATAATTGTCAATTACTACAATATGAATATGAAATAAGATGAAGTTCTAGGGGCAGGACTGGAACAAATGATTACCAGTGTAATGAAACTAATTATATTTCTCAATAAAGAGCAAGCTTTGAAATATTTCGAGAGTTACTGCCTTTATGTGAAACACACCTTATAAATACTTCTAAAAAGAATAGTGAATACTTTCCTAAAGGACATTAAAGTGTGTTTGATTATTTTTTAGAACACCATGAAAATTAGAAAGCTATTTTTCTTAACGAATAGTATGCTTAGAAATTTTAAACAGACATCCAAACACATAACAAGTTTCCTCCATCTGCAGAATCCAAGCTTAACCAAACACCCACAAGGTGAATAGAGAATCTCAAACTTTTAAGCTAGGATGGTGAAAGGGGCAGGAAGAAAGAAGCATAGACATGTAGTAGAGACAACACGGATAAGGTGGAACGTCATTATCTAAAAATCTAATACATCGACACAGGAAGGACAAGTTTACTAAAATATACATTTTCTAAAATATATTTGATTATTTTAATATATTTCAAGGCTGAAATTTTGCCTGTCTTGCAAAGTTTCCTACGAAAAGTAATCATAAGGTGGAACATCATTATCTAAAAATCTAATACATCGACAAAGGACAGACAAGTTTACTAAAATATACATTTTCTAAAATATATTTGATTATTTGAATATATTTCAAAGCTGAAATTTTGTCTTAACTTGCGAAGTTTCCTATGAAAAGTAATCAAATATGCTCGAAGAGGTTAAAGAAACTAGTTACCTCTTCAGCTATATCTAACGATATAGTACCTTATATCAAAATATTCAAAAAAACATCAAAACAAACTCACTAAATTTCTAATGCCATCCTACATAAACAATGAAACTGTCACTAACACTAATGCATTTGTGTGCTTAGAATTAAGTTCAATACTTCTCACTCTCAAAATTAAGGTTAAATTATAAATTTAGTCAGTTATATCTAGTTAGTTCTTAAATTTTAAGAAGTTTCAGTTGTCATCGTAGCAAAAATCATTAATTGTCGTGACATACCTATCACAAATATTGACAAATTTGGCAATGATGTGGTAGAGAGATTAGACAGAAAAAGTGGACCACTAGACCAAATAAGTGGTACAAGTCACATTCACATACCCTCTTTCCGATATCAAATCTCCCTTTAGATCATAACATTCTATTTTGTACCGCTGTCCACTTCTTTCTATCATTTGTCTCCTACCACGTCATCATTTAGTTAACAAACATACATAATTGAAACTTTTGAAAGTTTCAAACTAAATCGACACAACCACCAAAGTTTGGGGGAATATATTTGTCATTTAACCCAAAATTCATTATTTTTCTCCTATATTTCTTCTTGCGTCCATTACATTGCTTTAGTTTTAAGTCTCTAATAATTGTTTACAACTTTATGTTCACATTGCCATACACATGTCAATTATGCTTGCCAAGTGTCCAACCTGTATCTAATTTGTTTTACAAGTGTTCGACATGTGTTTGTGGTGCCTAACAAGTGATCAATACTTGACAATAAGTATTTGGAATATCCAAGTGTCGGATACATGCACATACATGGATACACCATCCAAAATAAGTTTCCTTGCTTCACAGGGGAGGGAGCATCAAGGAAACTAATAAATTTCATGTAATATTACAACCTACAACCATAAGCCAGAAGAATATTCAAATTACCTGGAAAATTAACTCATCAGGGACATGAGGCAGAACTTCTCGTACTGTCTCTGCCATGGCAAGTATATTGGCTAAACTGTCATTTGGAGCACGTGGCACATTCATATTTAAACCACCCATACTACCAGGATGTCTTCCAACACCACCTCGAGGAACTTGTGAACCACCAGGAACTACCTGTGGGGGATTAATCGGCCAAAGGCCCCAAGCAGAATCTTCAATGGATGTCTGGGCATAAGTTTCACCAACAGATGCAAGATGTCTCATCATCATCTGAACTCTACCCAATCCAACAGATCTAGCTGCATTTGATGGACCAGCCCCATCCACGCTCTGGCTAGCCCAATCATGCAACCAACTTGGATCAAGACTGGTGCTTCTATAAAATAAGAGGGAGAAAATACAAAAAAATAGTAAAGAATAAATTTATTCGAGGTGCTTTTTCCACAACAACTGATGAACAGGAAACCAATATGGTAGCTTCTCTCAACTCGTACATACATCAAGTTTTCAAGTAGCTCCGAAGTCCGACCATTTCATAGCTTAGCACTCGACTATTATCCATTAAATTAAACTGCATATATAATACTTTTAAGTATTGTATTTTCAGTTTGAAGAAGGGGATTTTATTGAAGAGTCACATGACGAGATATTCGGCACCGTTTTTTGAAAAGGGTGGTCTTATTGAAAATGGATAAGGTCCTACTTCATACACTTTTGTTTCAAGCCTCGTGTCTAAAAGCATTTAGGATATTGCAAAAAGGAACTTTTTCATTTTTTTTGAAGTGTGGGCTTTCACTTATGACAACAAAACCAAAGTCATAGTTTGGTGGCCTTGATATTATTGTTAATGATCCTTTGATCAATCAGAAGTTTTTTTTGGACAAGATACGAACTTTTCATTGATATATGAAAATGAACAAAATTGTTCAAAGATACAAACTTCCAAACAAAATCGGTCAGTCAGAAGTTTTAATTCATCTATTTTGTTGGGACTTCTTAAACTCGAGCCCATCATCTCTCAGTGATTTACATTGGTTCAAAAAGAAGCTAATTTCTTTTCTGGTTCTTAGAATTATTATGGTTTAAGGATAATATGGCTCAAATTTGGTTGACCTTTCTGAAGATTTCAGTTCGTTCAAGTTTTTTTCCCTTTCTTTTTTTAAATTTAAGAAACTGAGAAATATTTCATTATCAAAAGCAGCTAATACAAGAAAGGGGAAAGGGCAATCCCCTAGAAGCCAAAGGTTACAAAAAAGAACTCCAATTGGCAGTGATATTCACAAAGCTGAATTTACAAAACTCTCCGAGAAGATATCACATAGAAGCAAAAATTTGGACAAGATCCCAAAAGCCCTAAATGTCACTTCAATGCCTTTGAAAACTCTCTGTTTCAAATGAAAGTCTCCAAAGGGTAGCTGAAACACGAGAGAACCAAGGCTTTTCTTTTGAAAGGAGAACCAACTACAAAGAATCCTTACAACCTTTGGGCACCAAAACTTAAGCCAAAAATCTTGAGGATTTCGGACCACACAAAATCTTGAGCTCGGTCAAGTTTTACAAAGCGTTTTTGAATGAGCTCTCAAAGGGGATCCATCCCTTCATGGCATTATAAATTCAACCAATGGATTTTTTTTTTTTTTATAACTGGGAGTCGGAGCTTTGCTCCCCTATACCCAGAGACACTTGCACCCGCTCGAAGGCCCGGACCCAAGAGATGTCAAGAGTTTTTGGTATTAAGCTCACCAGAAGGTTCGAACTTGAGATCAATAGAGGCAAAAGTTCTCTCTTGGGGGTCAATAGTGACGCGGGTAAGCTTAGCGAATGGGCATACCTGGGTTGGGTGTGAAGTGGGTGAGTTTCCTTCCTCTTATCTTGGTCTTCCTTTAGGTCATAAACCTAGAAGTGTATCTTTTTGGATGCCGGTTCTTGAAAAATTTCAGAAGCGTCTTTCCTCTTGGAAGAAAGCCTTTTCTCTAAAGGAGCGAGACTCACTTTAATCCAGGCTGTTATGAGGGGTATCCCGACTTACTTTCTCTCTCTCTTCAAGATCTCGGTGGCTGTCAGCGAGGGGTTAGAAAAGATTATGAGGGACTTTCTTTGGGAAGGTATGGAGGAGGGCTACCTTAGCCCATTCGCTAAGCTACCCACGTCACTATTGACCCCCAAAAGAGAACTTGGTTGGGTATATGAAGTGGGTGAGTTCCCTTCCTCTTATCTTGGTCTTCCTTTAGGTCATAAACCTAGAAGTGTGTCTTTTTGGATGCCGGTTCTTGAAAAATTTCAGAAGCGCCTTTCCTCTTGAAGAAACTTTTTCTCTAAAGGAGGGAGACTCACTTTAATCCAGGCTGAGGGGTATCCCGACTTACTTTCTCTCTCTCTTCAAGATCCCGGTGGCTGTCAGCGAGGGGTTAGAAAAGATTATGAGGGACCTTTTTTGGGAAGGTGTGGAGGAGGGGGGTGGTGCTCATTTAGTTAGTTGGAAAGAGGTTATCAAGCCCTTGGAAGCGGGGGGCTTGGGCATTGGGAACTTGAGGGTTAGGAATGAGGCTTTTTTGGCTAAGTGGTTGTGGTGGTTCTTCCATGAACCTAGCACCCTGTGGCGAAGGATTATTGTGAGCAAGTATGGGCTGCACCCGTTCGATTGGCTCCCAGTAGGTGGGTCTAAGGTGAACAATAACAATCCTTAAAAGGCTATTGCTTTGTGTCTCCCCATTTTTTGTCAATCTCTTCGTTCTATTGTGGGGGATGGTCATAACACTTATTTCTAGGAGGATTCTTGGGTAGGTGATAAACCTCTATGCATAGCGTTTCCTCGGCTCTATCATCTTTCTGATAAAAGACTTTTTTCCGTGGCTGAAGTTTTAAATCATAGGGGGGTGGGTCCTTCCATTTCTTTGGGTCTTTCTCGTTCTTTGACGGATCGAGAAGCTTTAGAGGTTTCTGCTTTACTTGCTTTGTTGTCTGAGATCCCCTCCTATTCTGGGAGGGAGCATGTGAGGGTGTGGACCCCTAGCCCTTCAAAAGGTTTTTCTTGTAGTTCCTTTTTTCATATCTTGAATTCCCCGTCCTCGTTTTCCCCGTCGTCCCCTTGGTTTACCTCCCTTTGGAAGATTAAAATTCCAAAGAAGATCAAGCTTTTCGGGTGGCAAGTCTTACTTGGTAAATTCAATACCTTGGATCGTATCTAGAGGATGTCTTCCTCTTGTCTGGGCCCGCAATGGTGTGTACTCTGTAGGAGTGCCTCGAAAGACCTTGAGCATTTGTTGTGGACTTGTCAGTTTGCACAAGATCTTTGGCTTTGTTTCTACACCCTCCTTTTCGGGATAGGGGGCGTTTCTTGTGGCAAGCTTGTTTTTTGGCTACTCTTTGGGACATTTGGCGGGAGAGGAATCACAGATTGCTTAGGGGGTGGAGAAATCTATAGATTATATTTGGGAGCTCATTAGATTTAATACTTCGTTATGGGGCTCTGTTTCCAAGGCCTTTTGTAATTATCCGTTAGGATTCATTCTTTTGGATTGAAGCCCTTTTCTTTAGGGGGCTCCCTGGGCTGTCTTTTTGTAGGCCGCTTTGAAAGAAGCAGTTTTTCTCACTAAAGTTTTCTTGACCTCCTTCAGAAGTTTTTTTTTCTTTTTCCTTATTTTCCTTAACAAGAAACAAGATTTTTTTCATTGATAAATGAAAAAACCAGAAATTTTCAAAGATACAAACTCCAAAAGGAGTGAAAGAAGCCCAAAAATAAAATAAGAATCAGAAAACTAAGAAGAAATAAAAGCTTCTCAAGCATCAAAGATGATACAAGAATAATAACTCGAGAATAAAACTGAAAGAGAATACCATTGAGACGCCTTAAATTTTGCAACCTCAAAACATTCGAACCAATCCTCGCTTTCGTTTTGGAAGATTCCCTGATTCCTTTCAAACCAAATTTATGATAGTAAAGCTTTGACTATACAAACTCATAAAGAACGAACCTTCAGATGAAAAAAGGAGCAATAAAGTAGCTGCAGCAGATTGCTTTTGGTGTCAACTGAGAAGACCCAAGATAAGTTGAAGACTTTGAAAATAGGCCACCAACCTCTCGAGGCATAATGACAGTGAAAGAATAAGTGTTCTTGACTTTTGCCACACGAAAAAAAATAAGCAGGTGACAGAAGGCTGAAGTGAAAAATTGGAGAGCTTCCGTTTCACAGTTCCCCAATTATTCAGCTTGCCATACAACAGGATCCAAGATAAGATACTGACCTTCCTTGGACAAGAGGTCTTCCAAAGGACCGAGAGCGGGTTTTTTGACAATGGAATCCCGTTTCCAAGAGCTAAATATAAAGATTTACCTTCTAGTTTTATCCTATGGACAATGGTTTAGGAGCTATTTTTGCCTTTTAGTGGATATGATTTTAGTCTCAATGGCTTTTCACTTTTGTAGTTCTGCTTTTGAGTTTTTTATTAGCTTGTTTCTCCTCTGGGCATTTCGTTCATTATGATTCTATTTGGACTATTGTGATTCTTCAAGTTGCTTGTTTCTTCACTTCGGAAACCAGTATCCTTGAACTTTTTCTTTCTTTTCATCTATCAATGAAAAGTTTGTTTCTTTGTTTAAAAAAATACTCTAAAAATACTTTGATGGAAATATCCAAAAGGTCTTTCTATGCAGCATTTTTTGGTCTTTTCTCCTCATCTTCTTTTCCCAAGGAGTTGTTTGAAGTCGAAGAGGTTCATTGAAAAGAGGCTGGATGGCTGTTGCCTGTTGCCTGTTGCCTGTTGCCTGTTGCCCGTTGCTTTTCTCAGCCTATTTAAAGACTCTTTTTGGTAATTAAGTCTTCCATCACAATGAATTCACAGCCATATCTCCCAGCAAACTCCTCTGAGGTCTCTCCTCCTCCCTCTCATGGCTTCAAGATAGATCCACCAGCTGAAATTCCTCATGACTTCAATGTCCTCAATAGTTGGTTAGCTTTTCTAGATTCGGAGGCGGATAGACTTGAAAAATAATGGGTGGCCTGCTTACAAGATTTTGATAGAAGAAAATTGAAGATTCATGTTGAGTATGAGAAGGAACTTGCTGAAGGAATCGCTAAATCAACCAAAAAAATATGATATTTTGCTCTTTGAAGTCGAGTCTGATGATATCAATCTCTAAAGATTGGGTTTGTTTCAAAGAAAGTGTTTTTTGGGTTTGTTTTGAAGAAAGTGTTCAAGTCTTAATTGGAATACTTTTTGTCTAGGTTTTCAGATGGGTTTTCATCTGAGTTGTTCATTTTTGTATCTTTTCAATTTCTCGTTGGTTCTTTTCTTTTTCGCTCCCCTTTAGAGTTTGTATCATTTGCTCTCTTTTAATATATCACTTAGAAGTTTGTTTCTTGTTAAAAAAAAATATATATATATATATATATATATCAAAAAGGTCTAAAATAAAAACTAAATATTATCATGCTTGGAAATGGAAAACAAAATTTGAAGGTTCTGAACAGACCTCCAAGGACTGCCTTCAACGGAATTTTGTGTCTGATTGGGGAAAATTCCAGCAGGAAGGGTGGGTACAGTAGCATTCTGTCGATTAAGTCCTGCACTTATCTGACGAGCAAGCTGCTCATCACTAAAAGTCCCTCCTGCACGAGGATTTACGTCATTTTCTTGTCTGCCTACAAAAAGTGGCTTTCGACAAGTAGGACATGAATAATATTCATTTAGACCTTGATCCAACCTGGCATGATATTTGCATTGTAATTAAGCCCCACTGCTTCATATACTTGAAAACATAAAACTGGTTGCATAAGCAAAGTACACAATCATACCAAGATCTCAAGCAAGCAAGATGAAAAAGGTGATTGCAGTTTAACTTCTTAGCCTTGGCCATAGGTTCCTGTCATTATTACCCTACTTTATAATACTTTGACCAATAAAAATTTTATGGACAAAAAGTGATTAAACATAAAATTATATACCCTGCAGATAGCACATTCGTCATCATATGATTGCAGCTCTTCAGATGTTGCATCAGGAAGAGCTGCGTGTAGAGCACCTAAAGCTTTTCTCAATTTCATGAAACCTCTAATACGCTTTATTGTTGCACTTAATAAGGCCTGCTCCAATGCAAATAAAAGGATATGAGACAATTTATAACCAAGAACAAATATAATTATGTAAAAATGGTCAATAATATTTACGCGAATGTTCAAGAAAAGGACTGCATCCACGAGATTAAATGTCATTCCATGAAGCCGCCATATATGCACATAATGACCAAGTGCCATTAATAATGTTGCCATGTCGAGGAAAAATCCCAGATTTCTGATAAGACTGCCTTTCAATTCCCACAAGGAACCTGCCATTATACACATCACTCAGAAACTTACAACCTAAGATTGAGATCAAGTATCGAGAAGTACAATCATCAGAGTACTATAAGCTATGTAAAGGGGTCATGAATAATCCAAAAGGAGCCATGAAAAAAAAAAATTAACTATATTAGCCCTTTAGAGGTATCATACAGAAGAATTGGCCCTTTGGAGGCAAGTCATTGAAGCCAAATATGGGCCCCTCGATAGGCACAAAAGCTCCCTTCACTATTCTCTTGCTTCTGCCCATGGTCCCTGGAAATCTATATTAAAACAGAAGCAACATGTTCTGGACAGAAGCTGCTTCAAGATAGGCGATGGATCTAAAGTTCTCTTTTGGAAAGATGGATGGCTGGCCCCCGGTCCTCTATGTACTGTCTTCCCCCTCCTATTTGCTTTACACTCCTGCAAAGATGCCTTGGTGAAGGAGATGTGGTCGATAACTACAAAATCATGGGACCTCTGTTTTAGACGGAATCTCAAAGACGCAGAAATCCATGAATGCCTAGAGCTCCATCTCCTGCTGTCTCCCATCCACATCAATCGGGGATGTGATAGATTTGTCTGGAAATTGGAACCATCTGGCCTTTTCTCCGTCAACTCCCTTCTACAAGATCTACAAATCTCACAAACTACTCATGAGGAGACTATGCTCTACAAATCGATTTGGAAGGATCATTACCCAAAAAAGATCAAAGTCTTTTTATGGGAGGTCAACAGGAATGCCCTTAATACCCATGACAAGCTTCAAAAGAAGTTGCAGCATATGTGTCTTTCACCCCAATGGTGTGTGCTTTGTAAAAAACAAGAAGAATCCATGGGCCACATTTTTGTTTCCTGTGAATACACAGCAAAGCTATGGGCCTCTATTCTTTCATCCTTCGGTTGGCCTGTAGTCCTACACACGGATCTTTGTTCTCTCCTAGCATCCACTCTTTTGGAGCACCCTTTCACCAGTGAAGCAGGAATCCTATGGAAGCATTTTGTTAGGGCGCTGCTCTGGTCGACATGGTTAGAAAGGAATCGCCGGATCTTCTTAGGAAAGGAGCTTTCCGTTGGCATCATCTTTGAAGCTATAGTGTCTATGGTTGTATCTTGGTGTAAATGTTCTCCTATCTTTAAACACTATAGCTTTGTTTCTCTTTTAACCAATTGGAGAGCCTTTTTGTAACTCCCTTGGTTTGGGATCTTCCCCTTTTGTTTCCTTTTCCATTTCATTACATTAATGAAATTTGTTTCTTTCACCAAAAAAAAAAATTAACTATACGGAAAATGGCTCGTTTTGAGGCATTCATCCTTTTTGATGGGTTGTCTTTTCACATGATCCTTTGTATTCTTTCATTTTTCTTCAATGAAAGCTTGATCTTCATAAAAAAAACATTAGAATCATTTAGCGGATGCACCTTCGAATCAAGTTGCATAACAATATTGGCAAAACAAGTTTCTAAACTTGCATGCTTAATTTTACTAGAAGGAATTGGATAATTGATAACATTTTACAAGGTTAGGACACACAAATCCTCTATTTTATGGATAGTGTTGTTGTCAGACACGTCCAACACGTACACGTGCCCAAAATGTGTTCGACACATTAAGAAAAGAGTGTTTGATTATTTAACTCTCTTTAATTTTCTAACACATTGGTAACATATTAAGAATACGCTAAAGACATGTAAAGAACGCATTTTGGACCCTTTTTTTTTCTTTCGAGAAAAAAAGGCATTTTGGATTAAAACCCCACTACCCACTAGAAAATGAAGGTAATTGAAAACTCACGTTAAAAAAATAAGGATAAAATACTATTTTGTTTCATGTATTTTCAGCTTTGGTTCATTTTAGCTCCCGTACTATCAAAATGTTCATTTTGGTGTCAGTATGTTCAATTTTGATTCATCTTAGTCCAAATATTTTCGAAATGTTCGTTTTGGTCCCTGTCATTATAAAAAGTAACCATATTGGTCCTTATTTATAAAAATTTAACACAGATTGTACATATAACAGAAACCTTTTAATATAAAGTCGTGGTTACATTTCAAGAAATATATTGGGTATATAGAGTTGTGTTGAAATTGTGATAGAAAAAGATGAGATTAAAAATAAAATTAAGAGACCAAAATGATCCATTTTTAAAAATATAAAGACTAAAATTAACATTTTGAGAGTACATGTACTATGAACCAAAATTGAAGTACAAGAAAAGTATCGGAACCAAAATGAACTCAACGCTGAAAGTATAGGGACCAAAATAGTATTTTAACCAACAAAATAAAATAAAATAATCTAAACTAAACTAAACTGAGTATATTAAAAAGAAAAGAGAATAACTTTTTTTATTCTATTTTAAACTTTGTTTTTGTAAACTAATAGATATTGTTTGTTGTCTCCACTATTATTAGTGAATGTTATTTTTTATGTTTAAATTTAGATAATAACTTCTGCTTCCAATGTCAAATATTTAAGATACGTCAAAATAGACAAACATAAACACAGACGTATATATATCAGAAAAACTAATGTGTCCTTTTTTAGAAATTGGCATGCAACCATGCCCATGTCATATCTGCGGTGCATGTCCATCTTTGTTTTTGTGCTGCTTAACTTCTAAGTTTTCATCATTTAGTGTTTTAAATACACAAATTTGTTCATGCACTAAATAATCAAATGAAGGAATAAGTAAATTTACTTTAAAACAAGTAAAGAAACATCTTTTGGGAGAAAATATGTAGCTACATGGCTAAGCCACCAAAGAAATAGTCGGAGAACCCCAACCTCATCATTATCAATTGCAAGCATGTATTACATGGTTTTCTGTGCAGGAACCAACAATTTTGTCATCGATTACTTTGCATGAAATACATAGTTTTTAGATGTCACTAGTGTTCAAAATCTATATTATTCAAATGGTTTTTATAATTAAACAATCAACACACACACTGAGCTCAGAGTCATTAAAAATTTATAGATGATTTTATATGAATGCAAAAAATTTGGATAGCTACATCCATGGTCAACTTAGATCTTAGAAGTGTCTCTGCACACTAAAATTTTTAAATCACTAATCCTAGAAGCTCTAAAAGGAATGATAATTAATAACTGGGCCAACACATTCAAAAAGATAATACCAGCTATTGTTGTATTAAAAAACTCTGTGATCTGACAATTTGAGCTGTATCCAGCTGAATGATGAAGCCATATATCAAGCAACTGAAAGCTGTGAACCAAAATGGCCTGCAAAAATTTCCACATGCCACATGCCACATGCCAAAGGACGAAACGTAAAAAGAAAAAAGAATGAGCAGATAGCCTGAAAGGCCAATACGATCAGAAATAGAAATTATCATCTTGAAAATTCCAAGGAACTTACCTGTAACGTCTCAAAAGCAATGCTTAAAGGCTCAAAGAACAACAAGAGAAACAAAGATAAACCCAGTGTTCGGTATATCATCAGACAGAATCTTATCCTGCACAAACCAGCAAAGCATAAGGGCATATCCTCAGCTATCCAATGATAAAAGCTTCAAGTGCATGCCATAATTTATCAAAGAGACTATTGTTTCATTTCTAGAGACACTCAGAGAGAATTCAGAACACATTCCAATATGAATGACATTGACAACAATAATTCATGATATTCATGACATTAGGGTAGAGGGGCCAATCCTTGCATTGTACTTATGGTCGCCCCACTAATCACTGGAGAGGTTTCATGTAATGTGTTCTCGTTGTATTTTTGAACAAGAAACAACTTCTTGTTGATTAATGAAAAGGAAACAAGTTCAAAGGATACAATCTCATAAAGGAAAAGAAAAAAAATAGAAACTAGAGAACTCAATAAAAGAGAAGGGAAATACAACCCAAAAAACAAGAAAGATGAAAACAACAATGAGGAGCAAAACCGGCTGAGGAGTACCTCGGGACAAACTGAAGACCTTCAAAACTATGATATGACCTTTGGAAACCCAAGGCACAATTAAGACCAAATCATTAAAGCAAAAAGTGACCTTTCAGTTTCAGCTTTAATTAAGAACATTTATCCATGAGGAGGGAAGAGATGAACAGACTTCTCATTAGTGCCCAAATATACAAGCCTCAAAGCTGCCTTAAAAGAGATAATATCCTCGAGCTATAAAATGACCTTTGGAAAACAAGGCACAATTAAAACCATATCATTAACTGGTTAATCTGGCAAAGATGTACTTCATCTTGAACCTGATGAAAGAGAGCAACTTTCTTGTGTACTGCAATACATATTGCTAACACCTAAAACTGACTCCCATCTACAAAGACGCTCACTTTTCCGAACAAGATATACAATCAATGGTAAGATTTGCAACATAATGATAGAAAGCGGAAGTAGTGAGAATATTTTGTCAAAAAAGTTGGTTTCTACTCTTAACCTCAAGGCAAATCCACATCCTACTCCTTATAAAGTGCAGTGGTTCTGTAGCTAAGGTGTGGCTTCTAAATCTGCTAACACCATGAAAAATATGAAGAGAAGATATCTAAGCAATATGAACATGCACTACTGTTTACATTGCCTGCAAACTAGGCAGAAAAGAATTAAGAAATTGTAACTAATACAAACAAACTACATACCATGCAAGTAAAAATGCAAGTATAAACACAAAATAAAGAAATGTAAAAACAGGAAAACACAATTGTTTCATAAATGAAGCCTAAAATTCCATGTTCCCACAATTTTGGATACCTTTACACTGGAAAAAGAAAATTAATCATTACCCAGAAAGGTCAACAAAGAGGACCAGCAATAATACAGAATACACACGAAAATATGTCCATGAAGTGGCAGAGGGTGATGCATTCAGACGTTCAAGACGATCTCTAGCCAATGCTTGAAACATCTGTACAATATGCCAATGTAATAAGCGGAGTCTTTACATGAAACTAATCGGCCAAAATCCAGAGTAAAAATTGCACCATTTACCTTCAATGAACATAAGACAGCCAACCAGATTGACCACAATGCTGCATGATATTTTGTTGGTGGAACAACCAGAGGTAGAAATGTTCCCTGTTTCATGTTCATTAAAAAATAAAAACTTACAAAATCATAACCATTCTATATATATATGCGTGTTTGTGCACGTATGTGATTGTAATATGCATGTAGGTCAGTAGGAGAGGATGAGAAATACTCTTACAAAGGAGAAAATAATAAATTAAAATAAAATAAAAAGAGAGACATAAACTTGTCCATCTAGGGTACATTTAAGCAAAAGTAATACCAAGATTAAAAGACTTTAGAAATTTACATCAAAAGAGCAAAGAAATTACACAAAGGATTGCCAATCAATCAAAATTTACATCAAACGAGAAGAAGTAACAAAAAGGTTGTCAATTGTCAAAGTATTGATAAATGATTAAATGTACCGTAACTCGTTAACTTAAATTTTTTTAGTTCAAGGGTGATTTAACATGGTATCAGAGCAGGAGATCTTGTGTTCAAACCCTGTAATGTTATTTCCTTCCGATTAATATTGATAACTAGTTATGGGCCTGATACAAATTTTCAAGTCCACAAGTGAGAGGGAATATTAAGGTAGTTGACTAAATCTAACGTAACTCATTAGCTTAAGCTTTCAAGTGGTGATTTAACCCTAATAAATCTTTTAAATATGATTAAATCACCCGTGAACCCAAAAGTTTAAGTTTGGTTAGGGTAAATTTAATCATTTGTAAGATATCTAACATCCTCTCACTTGTAAGCTTGGAATTCCTTAAACAAGCGCCAGGAAAATGGAGCTTACAGCGTTGAGTTACGTCGTAGGCGAAGCTTTCGATTCGATTTGTATAAGACTCATCAAGTGGAAATCAATATTAAATGGAGAAGACAGGACAATACAAGGGTTCAAATACGAGACTTCCTGCCCTGCTAGCATTTTAACTATGATTAATTCACCAATGAACCCAAAATCTTAAGATTAGGATAAATTTAATCATTTATATAATATCTAACAAAATCATTAAAACTGAAAGAGAGTAATTTATAGAAAAAAAGGGTAAAGAAAAAAGAGTTCAATGCCGACAATATCCTTGAATTTGTTCTTGCTTCTTTATTCTCTAGTCCTTTCTAAAAATTTCCTGGCCTCGAGCCCTCCTTGATCAAGAAATCAAGAAGTTGGCTTCTCTTTTTGGAGCTAGTAGAAATTCATCATGTAGAGAGCTACAGCTCATTGGGCAGGTTATCTTTAATGGCTCTTGGATTTGCATTTTTTAAGGACCTTTGTTGTTTCATTTGTTGTTTTTTGCAGCCTCAATTTTCAACAAATTTGCAAGTTCTATTTTAGTTATGCATTTTCTTTTCTTGTTTCTTTTTGACACAATAAATTAATTTATGAATTTAGATTTATATATTAAAAGTTAATCTAATAAAACATAATTTGAATTAAATGAAAAGCAGGGAATTAGAAAAAGCTAATTCATTTGTGTTTCAAAAACTAAATAGCTTTAAGATACTACAGCCAAATGCATTCTAAATTGTTAATGGATTTCAACTACATCGTTTTTATAGTTTTCAGTGTCCTCACATTTGGTTTGAGATTAAAAACAAAACAATCCATAGATTTAACATGCACCAACTCATTGTCTTCAAGAACTACTACAGTAAATATGTAAAACAGCAATAATCTACACTCTACAGCCAACCCAAAGTTAGATCATGAGCTAACCATCTACAAGAGAAAAACAATATTTTTTTTTTTTAAAAGGGAAATAGATCAAGTTGGATACTAACCTTGTAAATGACATAATTAACAAGACGCTCCACCAACTTCCGACTCTCAGATGAATATAGCTCAACAAAAAATATGGTCTGCTGACAAAAAATCTATAAGTATCAAAACAAAGATCTTGGGGGAAAATACAAGCAATAATTATTGCAATTTTACGATCAAATAGTCATGATCTTACATTAGATGATTATGAGGAAATGGCTTATATTGAAAGGTTTCTTGAATTTGCATTCTAGAAAAAATTAAGCTTAAAAGTGGCACCTTATATTGAAAGGTTTTTGGAATTTGAATTTGCACTCATTCAAACCACCTTATCGAACCTCCCTACTTACTATCTTTCCCTTTTTCCTTTGCCATCAAAAGTGGCACATACATTGGACAGCACAGCATCTTCAAGGTTTATGTGGAAAGGTAACAGGGAGAACAATGGAATGCACCTTCTCAAAAGAGTCACTTTACAACAACCAATCCAAGAATGGGGCTTAGGGATTGCTAATATGAAACTGAAAAACAGAACTCTCCTTGCAAAATGGAATTGGAGATTCATTAAGGAGGAAACAACTCTTTGGAGGAAAGTGATCGAGGCAAAATATGGTAGAGCATCTTGGAACCACAAACCTATCACTACTTCACACCCCAATGCAAAATGCCCATGGGCTACCATTGGAAAGACTCAAATCTGATTTTTGAACGGCTGGCCTACAAAACCGGAAATGGCAGGAATGAAGTCTCATTCGAAGCTTTAGACAAAGGTGCATATCTCTTTGAGAAGATGGAAAGCCCTTTCAAGAGCTTTGTTAGCACTCTTTTGGGATCGCCCATGGATGAATAGTGTGCCCCTTAAACAATCCTTCCCTCCCCTTTTTGCTTTATAATCAAGAAAGGAGGCTCCAATCTCTGATTTCTGGAATGAACCTACAGCATGCTGGAATTTGGGATTAAGGCGGAATCTTAAAGATGATGAGATAATTGAATGAGCAGACCTAAGCTATCGGCTCACAGAGGGCCAATTAACAACAGAAAGGAATGTTCTATTCTGGAAACTAGAAGCAAATGGATCTTTTTCCACCAGCTCCCTCACAAAGCACCTCGCCTGCAGCAACCAAACACCCTGAACTAGCCTCTACAACACTATCTGGAAGGACAAGTGCCCAAAAAAGGTGAACTTCTTCCTATGGGAGCTTAGTCCGTGCCATCAATACCAATGACAAGCTTCAAAGAAGATTCCCCTACATGGCTATCTCTCCTCAGTGGTGCATCATTTGCAAGAACAGCTTGGAATCTCAACAACATCTATTTACCACCTACACCTTTGCTTATGAATTTTGGAAGGATATCCTCAGTACTTTTGGTTGGTCCACAGCTTTGCCAAATGACCCCCAACTTCTCCTTGAGGCCACCCTTATGGGACACGCCTTCAAGAAAGAAAAGGAACAGCTATGGACAAATTTCATTCGAGCATTTCTATGGACTACTTGGGGTGAACGAAATCAAAGGACCTTCAATTACAAGACACAATCTTTTGAACGTTTTTTTGATGCTATAGTGTATAAAGCTATATCTTCGTGTGAGACCTTTCCTATTTTCCATGACTATAGCTATACATCCCTCTTGTTTAATTGGAAGTGTCTTATATAACCCATCAATGGGCTTTTTGTAACCCTTCCATGGGCTTTCGTAATTTCATACATCAATGAAATTGTTTCTTACATAAAAAACAAAAACAAAAACAAAAAATTAAGCTTAAAAATAATCTCTAATACAAGTTGAGTTTTTACATGCTAACAGAAGTTTTTGTATCACAATATACCCCATGAAATATAAGAGATGAGTGACTGTGAATATCATTGCTGGCCAGTATTACAAAGTTCCAGAATTACCAACATGTCCTCCCAAGAATTCTCCTACAAAATCCCTGTGCAAATGCTACTGCTTTCTAACTACTTATAGTTATCCCTCCCCCTAGGAGTTGTTTGGTATCTGATCTGCTTTTGTTTCATGCTTTTCAAAAAAAAGAGATGCTACAAGTAAGTACACAAAATTCACATTTGGCAGGCTTGTTTTGTTTTTTTTAAAGAGAAACCATGCTTTCATTTTATGCAAAAAAAAAATGAAAGAATACAAGAGCGTACAAAAAAAACAGCTCAAAAAGTCAAACCCAAAAGGAGCCCAACTAAAAAAAGAGGTTCCAATCAAGCACAATAAAACCTAAGGGATAACTGCAAAAGCCCTTAAGCATTGAAGCCCAAAGAGAAACATGGAAACTGAAAAAAGGACCCGGCCTTCTCCCAAGGTCTTTCAATCCCTCCAAAGATTCTATTATTTCTCTCAACCTAAATACCCCAAAGAGAAGCACAAAAACAGGCCAACCACAAGCAAGGGCACTTAGCACAAAAGGGCGAGTAAAGAAGGACCCCCCTCTGCCATCGAACTGCATCCTATGGATTATGTCAACTCTACTCCACTAGTAAAAATAGGTAGCAAAGGAGAAGAAGCACTACGCCTGGGATTCAACATCACGAAACTTTGTTATCAACTTATCAATTATCCCTTTTCTTTATCGGGATCGAAACTTAGAAAATGGAGGAAGTGATTCATTCCAATTTGTTCCCTGCCAGCCTTATTACCTTCAATATGCCTATTCTCTATACCACTATACAGCAGTCAGCAACCTACTCAAAACATTTGCTATTAACACAAATAGAATGGGAGACAAGATCACCTCTCATACCTATGGTAGCAACAATCTTCCTTCAACATTTCAATGACAAAAACTAAGAATTTTGTTCCACTAACACAGTTATAAATCCACTTAATCCACCATCATCTCGTATCCTTTCTGTCAGTTAATCACTTTTGAAACCCAAGCCCTCTTTTTACTCACCCTCTGTTCTTCAAAAACTTCCGTAGCAATAAGAACAGAGGTTTAAAGTAACTGTCTTCCTGCTATTTACTCTTAAAAATCATGTCAATTCCCTTATAAACCATGTGAAATGGTTAGACACTGTAGATTCTGTGGCCCATTAGCATTGGTAATAGAAGATCTAATTTACCATTCCAACTTTTTTTCCCATCTAAAAAGGTGAAAATCTAACTCACATTAATGCCATTCAAATTGCCAAATATTTTTCCTTCTAATTTTTTCTTACAGTTATCAATTACATTATGTCACTCATATACATCAATAATCGAGCATTGGAAAAAAGAAAACATGAAAGTTCTACAATGCTTCCTAAATCAGACCGCAAATATTATGTAGTATTGTATTGTTGCGTTAAAATTGAGAGTTATCAAAAAAATAAAATGATAAAATAAATAATAAATGATTGAGAGTTCATAGCTTCTTACTTTCTTTGCAATACAAAGCTCCCAAAAGAAATGATAAACTTACCTTGAGAAATAGTATGAGTAGAACAAACACATTAAGTGCAAAGTTAGCCAGCAGTCCCACAGTGACGTAGGAACTTAAGAGCAAATCAATGACACGGCCAGCACTCTCCGTCTGAAAAGGATTTTCTCCAATTATTTTTTCTGATTTTAGGTTTTCTATCGATAACTCCGTCCATAACTGGAGACCAACAAAACTTAACACTGTACATGCCGCAGATATTGCTATATAACTGACACCCATTGATATTAGTTCAGCAACTAACTTTACAAAGACCCAACTTCAGGAAAGTCATCACAATGGAAGCTGCATTGTTCTTTTCCACTAATACTCAGCATCATCGCCAAACATGGACAAAAAAGGTGCCTATCTATCTACTCAGTCTCTGAATCGATTTGTTAGCTGCAACCTTCCAAGCCGAAAAACATTTACCTGTCAGAAAGAAAGAGTCTGCGACATCAGATGAAATGGCCACATAAGAACAAGAATTTCTCAAATCAACAAAAACGAAGATCAAGTACGGAAACCTCTTGATTCATTTTAAGTAACGCAACGGTAAAAGTTACCCGACAAATGTATCATTTCTACAATATAGCCATAAGCACTCAAAAACTCACTTAATTCCATGATTATTCTAAAATCCCGAGAAGGTGAGAATCAAAATAAATTCATCAAATAGAGTAGACTGTAAATTCAACCAGGCATAGACAACAGAAGAGGGACGTCACGGAAGGAGCAGTATTGCTCAAAACGTCAATTCAATCCAATCTGGGATCACAGATCATAAAAATAAAAACCCCACGAAAACCCGGTGCTAAATCTCAGAGAAACTATACAAGATGAGCAGAATACAGAGAATCCAAGCAAAGAATTTCAACCAATTAGACTTCGCTTTCGAGATTGATCAAGCTGACAGATTAAAAAAGAAGATCAATCAAATCGTGCAGTTTAGGGAAATTAGGGACCTGATTCAACCAAGATGAAGCTTCGGTGGTGTCGGTGCGAGTCTCCGTAATCGTAAATCATCAGCGTCGCATTTCTCAGAGAGATTTTCGTATTTTCTTTTTTATTTTAACAATTAATTTATTTTGGCGGGTGTACCTGCGTTAGATGCATTCTTCGTCTTCCTTTCGTTCAACTCTGTCAGGTTGGCAATTGACATGGTAAATTTGATTATTTTATCTTGTTTTGATTATTTTATCCGTGGAAGGTACCAAGTTTTTAAATATATGTCTCACTTCGTGAAAATATCAATAAAATATCTTATCGATATTTCTACAGATGCGAGAGGGATTAAAAAATTATAAAAAAATATTTAAATTAATAAATAAATATTATTCTATTTTTAAAATGATAAATATTAGTGATATTTTATATATTTTATCAACTTTTTTGTAATACGATGGATATGTTGATTTACCCGGTCGAACTCATGAATACATAGAAATATAATTGGTGTTGACTTGTTGATGGATTTTAATATCATGGTTGATCTCTAATTTCGTAATTAGTGAATCAAAGAAATGTATGTGCTTTTTTGTTGGAGTAAGCATTTAACCTTTTTTTTCCCTAAAGATGGAAACAACGATTTAGCTATAAATATTTGACCTTTAAAGTTTGATATATGTAATAATTTAATCTTTTTTTAGTTCAACTACCGTAGAGTTGGAGATAGAATCGTCGACCCTATAAATGGTCATGCATATTGTTGATGTGTAAGTTTAGTTAGATTGATTAACCACATATCGCATCAAAGGGACTTGACGTTAACATGCAAAAATAAAACATCACACTTTGATGCTTAAGTTAGAATTGAAAGTTGAAGAATAGTGTAGTTTAGAGTATGGTTTCATGCTCTAAGGTTGAGTTATCTCTTCTATTTATAGGAATCAAATCTTATCTCCTTTATGAAACTTAATTACTTGGGTGGATGTAGCATCGTCGTGGACTGAATGTAAGGAGAAAAGACAATCAGTCCGCTATTGAACCTCATCAACTAGGCAAGGGACTCATCATTCGGGATGTCGAACAAATGTCAGTGGTCAATGCCATCAACTGGTCGGTCGGGTGTCAAGTCTTGCTTGGCAAGGCCTTGTGCTACCATTCGTCCGTCGGGCTTCTAAGTTCGGACTTCCATTCTTCTTTCTAGCTAACTTAGACCCATATAAGATTTCTCCCTTACTCATTGGCTTCCTTCTTCTTAAGTGGGTACATAGTTTGTTTGTCAGGTTCGACTTTATTTCTACCATAACAGGTACCTTATCTAGTTGCTATGCTGAATTGACTCATAATTCAGTATCTATAATTTAAAATTTGTAACTATATAGTATTTAACTTTACTACCTGATATTTAAAAAAATTAGTAAATAAATAATTATTACATAACAACTTAGTTGCTAATAGTTAAATTTGTTAACAATTTAGTTTGTACCTTAGAAAATGATGCCAAGGTACAAATAATATGTAACTTGTTCATGTTTTTTATTCTCATTTCCTATTTTTTTAATAAATAAAATAGAATCCCATTTGAATTTCTTATTTCTTGTTTTTTATTTTTTATTTTCAGATAAATAAAACATATTGAACCATTTATTGTTTTTTTTTTCTCCAAAAAATTTAAATTAAAAGAAGTAATTTTTTTTATATGAAATTTAATTTTGAATATCAAATATTCAAAAGAATTTATGATATTTTAAAAATTTTTAATATTTATATGTATTTTGTAAGTGCATGATGGTAAAATAATGTTTTTATATATGTTTTGCACAAAATGAAACAAAAAAAACTGAACTTTGTTGTTTCCAAAATACATGTTTATTAAAATTGATAAAGGAAAAACAAGAAACAAAAATCATAGACGTTACCAAAATGGATCGTAAATTTAATATTTTCGCATACTTTGGTCACTTTACACAATATTAGAGGGAGAGAGAGTTATAAAAATAGAAAACAACAGCAATTACTAACAATAATACCATTAAATCACCAATAAATTACCTAAAAGCTTAAGATGATGGGTCTTCTGACTATTAAATATTCATTAACAATTTAGCCAAACATATTCCACCTCCTTAAGAGTCATTTGCTGAAGAAGAGTCTTCCAAACGCGATTATCCCACCATAAAGTAGGAGGTTGTCACTCTCTCTCTAATAAATAGCGGTAAAATTACTTCACAATTGAAAGAGAAGGATTCGTCATAATACATTCTGAACAAAAGGTTCGACTAGGTTAGGCACAAAGTCGTCTATATGACCACAAAGTCTTACAAAAGCATGTAGTAAATTTAATCTAACATAAGGTTCAACATGTGATGATCAAATATTAAATTGGGAAGGAAGAACGGTATTACACTGATTTGAACACAAAACTCTCGTATTCTATTCTGATACCATATTAAATTATTATTGAACCAAAAAGTTTAGAGCGGATAGGCTAAGAATAAATCTAATACTTAGATACTTTTAACAAATAAGCCAACATGCCGCGCAATAAGACAAAGAATCTGCAACAGAATTCCTTCTCGGAATAGAGTGGGATTAAGGAAGAAGTAGCAAACTTCAACAGAAACATGGAAAGAAAAGTTAAAGTCTATACTAAATTCCCATATCAACTTACAGACTTGTTGACATACAGTGAGTTTTATTCATTACCCAAATGATATCACATAACTTAAAAGGCAACTAATAATGTTTTGGCAAATACAAGGTTTTTGATCATCATCATCTAGCTAGTTCTCTTGAACCAGCTTGTAGGGCTCCAACATTCGATTGAGATCTCCGCTGAGGTGAAGGGACATGACTTCATTCGTGGACCCGATGAGGTCCCCGCCGATGAACACAGCGGGCACGGGCGGCGTGTTGCAGCCCTGCAGCCTTACCAAAGCCTTCTCCATCTCCCTCGCCACTTCGGGGTCCTGGTCGAGCTCATACACCATCGGGCTCACTCCGAGTTCCCGGAGAAGCACGTTCACCGCGTAAGAAAGACAGCAGGAGCTCTTACTGATTATCAGCACTTCATTTTCTGCTGCCAATCTCTTCACCCTCTCCATGCCCCTTTTATTGTACCTTTTATGTTACAAGTAGTGGCTTGAGGCTTGAGCTTATCTCAAGCAAGGCTCTTCTTTGAGTGTGGAGTTTATATATAAGAGAGAAAGTTATGGAAAGGCTAAGTTTTGTTCGAATAAGAGAGCCGTGTTTGGCTTATATATATAGGGATGAGGTGGAAAAAGGCTGCTAATGAATCTGAAAATGATGGATCCTTCAAAGAGGATGCTAGCTTCTTTTTTACTTTTTTGGCTTAGAATCTAAACTAAGAAAGTATCTTGCAAGTAGAAGGGTTACATTGTTGGGTTTCTAGATGAAGCAAGTGTGGAAATGGAAATTCGGGCAAATTGCACTAACCATTTCTAAAGTATGATGATTGTTACAAGAGTAACCGTAAACTTTCAATTGTTAAAATTAATTCTTAAATTTAAGTGGAAAATTGCACCCATAAACTTTTTGTGGTAACTTTTTTAAAATATCAAAGTTTGAGAGTTTAATTTTTACTATTGAAAAGTTTTCGTGTATAATCTTTTCAAACCCATAAAAGTGCGAGGGATTGACTTTTATGGCCAAAAGTTTATGGATCTAATTTTTCCACTTATAAAAGTTTTAGGTTCAAATATTTTTCCACTTATAAAAGTTTACTTTACGGTGATAGAAATTTTTATCCAACTCCATGTGATCTTTCCATTTTGATAAATTTAAGTGGAAGTAATTGTCCCTTCTTACTTCTTTATAAGGGAAAGAAATCATTATAGATTTTAAATTATAGAGGCTAAATCCTTTTGTACTAAAGTTAAAGACTAAATCGCTATAAATTTAAATTATAAGAACAAAATAGTTACATGTGAGAGTTCATGAACTAAATTATTAGTTGTATGAAACTAACGAAATTGTAGGATCTATCAAGAACCATCGACCTTTCTAACATACATGTTTCAATAATTATATGATATTGTCTCGTTTAGACTTAAGTTTTAATAGCATTTATCTTTGGTTTCACCAAAAGTATCATATGTCAATCTTTCATCTTATCAAATCATTACGACACTTTGGTTAAAAAATAAACTTAATTGAAGTCGACTCTCACGTAAAATTCTGGATCCGTCGATGTCTGCTTCACTTCAAAGTTGTTTCCCACGAAGAAGGAACTGAATGAGGAGAGAGAGAAGTATAAATTGAGAAGGACGTGGGTTATTCTACTATCTATGCAGGGGAATTGAATTAGACGATAAAATCCTAAGAAGAGATTCAGGAAAAGCAATGGATTCGTCAATTTATTCGAGATCCGAGAAATCGGCACCCTTTTTGAATCTTTGTGCTGGAAGATTTTAGGGCTGCGATTCCCTTGTTGGACCACCCTCATCATCCCATACGCCATAGCCCTGCACTTTTTCAGTTGCATAATAATTTTTTTATTATTATATCACGATTTAAATTTTATAATTTATAAACACTTTTTTTTTAATTTGTAAAAGCATTTGATTCCTCGTCAGTTAAGAAATCATAGTAAATCGTCAAAGCGAACATAACTCAGCGGTAATTAATATATATCTGCGTTGAGGTTGTGAGTTTATCTCCACTCTACATGTTTGTGAGGATGTGAGATCGAACTCACAAGCTCTTGATCGGAGTATATGTCAATTACTGTGGAACTATCTAGTTAATATTTGGGTATTCATTAATTGCTAATATTTAAATTAACGATTGATTTATCAATATGTAAAAATTATTACTATAACTTTTATTATCTTTTTCAAAATTTTATTACTTTTAGAAAACCACACTATATATATTTTTAAATGCTACTCATTAACTTTTTTAAAAAAATCAATTTCGATTTGGAAAATACAATTTATGAACACCCTACTAATGTATGTACTTTATTCCCAACACAAACAATGCCTTCACTACGAGAATATCTGCTTTACTTTGACCAACTTTATTTTACCAAAAAATGTATTCGAAGTTCGAACCAACTTTTAGAGGGAGCTTTTGCTCCTTGGAACGTGTGTTGCTCCTTCGAACACGTGTGCTTCAACCGAACGAGTGACGTAAGAAAATTGTAGGAAAATATTCTCGAGCGTTGCTGTATGTTTAAATAGAAGGTCAAAAGTTCGAATCCTCCAAAATCACATACTATTGAATTAAAAGAAAGTCTAGAAAGATACTGCTTCTTTTTACGTGTAAAACTTGTTTTTGTTTTTTAAATTTGAAGGAAAAGTCATATGTGTTTTTAAGGAACGTGAAAACATAACAAAAAATGGTAAGAAAAAATATAATTTTTGAAAAATAGAACACAAAAAACGAAATGGTTATCAAATCAGGCCTTAAAAATATATATTAATGTGCCGACTTGGAATAATCCTATAGGGTTTGGTTGAGCTTCATATTGAGTGAACAAATATTAACCAATTATAGAATAATAGTAAAAATCAAAATAGTTATTTTTTATTTTTTTTTGTGTATAATAAGCGAAGGTTTTGAGACCAAAAGGATTATTTTAAAGAGTTTATTAAAATATGTATTATGAAAATTGATATCCCAAAATAGAATACGGAGAGTCATGAAACAAAATGATATTTAATCCATAAAAATCGTGGTTACCAAATATTCTAAGTGTGATGCAATTGACTGAATATAGCACAATTAATATGTGGTTACCATTCTCTTTCTCATTCATTAGTTGCATTATCTTGGTTCGAAATTCCTCTCTTGTCTGCTGCAACTTCTTTTATCAACTACAAAATTGGATTTGGTGAGTTTTATTCTATGTTTCGTATTTATATATTTCATTTGGATTTCTAATAATAGGTTGTTTGTATTAGTAATATAATAGTGACAATAATAAGTAAATTGGTAATGATTTAAGTATTTAATCTAATGAGTTGTGTAAAGATAATTAATTTGCCGATTACTGGAAAAAAAATTAATTTATCATATTTGTGCAATTAACTAATGAAAACTAAATTTTTATTTTCAAAATTAATTTGAATTTATTTATTTGTAATTAACCAAAAATTGAAGGGGTATTATAGTCAAAAAAGTTTTTCAAAGACACTGCCTATTTAATATAGATAGATTATTTTTCGGTTGTAATATTGTATTTTTTTTATTTGAAAATGTTATTATCAGTACCATTTCAAAATCATCTTTTTTTTTTTTAATAAAGCATGCAGATGAGAATTCAAACTTACAAATTTTGGTCCAAATAAATGTCTTAACTAATTGAGATAAACTCAAATTAGTATATTTATTTGTTATTACTTTTGTTATATTAAATTATTAAACATTATATTAAAATATTTAAAAACACGTTGCACGTTAATTAGTTTCTAAAAATGCTAAAAAGAAGCTTCATCTTTGAGAAACTCTAAAAAGTGTTCCATTCAAATACTTGACTTTCTATCTTCAATTCGTTAAAGTTGTACACATATTATTCATTTCCTCGAGTGTTTCTTGTTACTTAAAAATCTTTCCTTTTTGTTAAACAATTCATTAATTATTAGACAATGTAGCAATAATATAGATAAAAGAAAAAATAAATTACGTACAACATTCAAACTTACACTAAAGTTGCTTCAACGATCAAGCCAGGAAGTATAGGAGAATATTTTATCCTTTAATTGCTTTGAGATTCTTTATTTAGGAATTTTATTTTACTTTTTTGCCATGTTATGAGCTTTGAAACATAGACTTTGATGAATTAATAAAATTTATTATGTTTTCTCTACACTTGTAAGTGTATTGTGCCCTTATATACTCAAGTCTTACTTTCGTCTTGCATGTTTATAATAAACATTCAAGTATTGGATTGGCCATCAGCTTGTAGAGCGTTTCAACTATGAGACCCGTAAGAACGAGTTTTCTTACATGAGGTCTCATCAAGAAATCAACAAGTTCTTACTATTGGGAGCTATGGGAGATAGAATCCTATTATCGAGTGGTTCTTGAAAAAAATGTGATTTCGATACTCAAATCAAGAGATTGTAATGTCCAGGACAGAGAAATGAAGTTCAAAAGAGTAAATGTGTCAAGTCTTTTGAAAATATGGTTCAATCGTAGGGATGGCAACGGAGCGGGGCAAGGTCGGGGGGCCATCCCCATCCCAGGTCCCGTCCCCAAAATTATATATAAATTAATTTTTGTTATCACTTGTATAAAAAGTGAACAAAAAATGGCGAAATAAGATATTAGCTTGAGTTTTTTTTTTAAATTAAAAAGTATTTATAAAATTCATATATATTAATATTATTATATAAAAAAGTAATAAAATATTAAACGGGGCAGGATTGGGGACGGGGTGGGGAATCCTCCCCGTCTCCGCCTCGTCCCGGTCAAACCGGAGATTCCCCGACCCAATCAGGTCGGATATCCATTGGGATAAGGTCCCACAGGTGTTTTTGTCATCCCTATTCAATCGTACTTGGACTATATGAACAAATGAGTCTTATAAATAAAGTTGAATGCGAATGTAACATGTCCTAAGTTTAGTGATGAACAATTACTTGAATGGCTAAAAAGATCAACCTATGGTTGGGAGAACCATGTGATTGGTCAAGTTTATCGACATAGGCTCGATTTTAACGTAGCAAAGCATTAGATATGTCATTGGACGAATCGTTAAATAGGAACATGTGAAAAATACTTTTTAAATTATGAAAAAGATAAATACAAACTCATTTTCACTCACGTGCCTCCCTAGTTATCTAGTTATGTGCATAGTAGAAATTGTTTACCACAAGTGTAATTAAGCTGAGTCAAATTTTAATATAAGTAAATTAATATCATTATCATCATGTAGATTGAATTTCTAGTACCAAAAATATTAATGCTCAATTTTATTTAGAAGATCAAACATGACAAGAATCAAGAAAATCAACAGAAAAAAACAAGCAAATGGAAATATTAATGAATAAAGGTCAGTTTTTCTCACTAATTTAATTTACGAGCATATAAATTAAACGTGTCAAAACTGAATACACCATTAATATATAAGTCAAGAAATCACAATTTCTAATGGTCTCTCCGAAGCACAATTAATTCTCCTTACTCATTAAGTCTACTTCTTTTAACAACTTTTAAAGCAATTATAAATCTCCCAACCTTAAAACTACCTTTTGTATGCATTCAAATTTCAATATAAACCACGTCTCCCGAGTATGAGATTCAAATTTAAAGAAAATTAATTCAGAATCAAAAGATAAAAGGAATTAAGCATACTAATACATGATTCACGAAACAAACTAATTAATTAATTAATCTAGCTCATAAAATCAAGTGGTTACATCAATCTCTGAAACAACGAATTTATAAACAACAAAATTTTAAATAAAGTTCCACAAGAAAATTAGAAAAATGAAGAGAAAGAAGATAAATTAAATTCAGTCGTGTTGATTGATTCTCCCCTAGCCAACCTTTACAATCCTAAACCAGAAAATCCTTTCCGATCTCAACTTCTTGATGCACTCGTTGCCCTCTATTTTCAAGCATGGTAATGTTTCTTCTCCAGGAAAGTGTAAAAACTTCCCCTTGATGTCACTTGGAACCATATTTTTCATCAATGAAAATGCAACAGCGCCATGATGCCATTACTAACACCGTGACACAACGCCAAAAATTGACGGAAGCTCAAGTTCATAGTGTCATGATGCTTTCTTCTCAACAAAAGGCTTAAATTTGGGTATGCAACTATCATGGTTCTATCATAAAGTACCGTGAAGTTGCCTTCTTAGTTTCCGGCTCTTTTCTACACACGGTAGGCACCATGGTACTTATGCCATAAAGGGCACCTTGGCATTACTCTCTCGAGTGTTGAGTTTAATTATCTATGGTGCAATCCCCTTATTCACTTGAACTCTGATTTGTCTCTTATTTTGACTCAAATGGGTTCAATTTTCTTCCAATAATTCATTTATGAAAAAATGTCTCAGCTGCATAATCTCTCATAAATAACACAAACACTAACAAATAATAATGAAGTTGTAATTCCCATAAAATATGTAACTTATATAATTGCACGATCAAATATCTGCAAACCCAAGTATTCGAACAAATGAAATTCATACACTTGATAGTCATCGGTAGGAACTCAAACCTCAAAATTTTCTTTTATTGACCTAGCAATACAAATCAAGGATTTTGAGCACACTTAACTAAATCATATTCCTTAAAATTTTAAAAATGGAAATTTGATCACATTACTCCAAGATGACTCAAACTGATCACAACAAGGTAGCTGTTTCTATACTAAAAGTTTATCATTAACGTAAGTAAAAATGGAATGAAATAGAGATGAAAAATTGAGAAAGTTTTAGGACAGAAATCACTAGTATTCACCTGACGCCATCGTTGGATTAGTTGAATAGAAGCTTAGTATTGCGCCTTTCATCCCCTCCCCACGACCACACTTACCCTTAGGCCGCGTTTACTTACCTCAATCGTAATCCATGAATCGTTTTCCTATGATGTGTTTATCAAATTGTAGGAATATAATCACTCACCTCAAATTTTGTAATCATCTCATTACAGTCCTACGGCCCATCAATTCCATTCACATACATTACTTCGTGGACCCCACATTACCACTCTTACGTGAGATCCATATAATTTTTAATTAGTTTTTTTTTATACTTTTGTGATTTATTCTCCATTTATAGTTCCATTTTTATTAGTGGATGTAATTTTATTATATAATATGATAAATAAATATTAATTAATATCAATAAATTTTTTAAATAGATTTTATTATTTTTAAATATTAGAATAATAAAATTTAATAATATGTTATATTAAAGTTTGGTTGTTCAAATAAAAAATATTTTATTTGATGTAATTTTATTTTAATTATTCATTATGTATTAATATCAGATAAATTGTTATAATAAAAAATATTTACTATCAATAATATAATAATAAATTAAATTAAAATTTATTATTATTGTAATTTAAAAAAGGTTAGTATAATAATATATTTGTAATTAATTAAAAAGGAGAAATGGATATATTAGTAATTGTCATATATCTGATTCCAATTCCGATTCCAGAGGATTTTAGTAAACAACATCAAACGAATTCTGATTACGATTTCAAGAAAATTTATGGTAAACAACATCAATAGAATAACATTACAATTCCGATTGATTTTCATTACGACTGCTTTCCATTACAATTGTAGATAAGTAAATGTGACCTTAGTTTCATCTTCTTTTGTTTGCTTTCACTTCCATTTTAATTTCTTTAATTATTCTCTTAAGATAAAATATTTTAAAATATATTATTAAAATATACCTTATTATTAATAATAAGAAAGACGATGTCAAAGTGAGCCTAGTCCAACGATAATTTACAGATGATATATATCTTCTATCCTTAATGTTTGAGTATTTTCTTTTAATTTAATCATTTACATTTTAGCATCTTTAATTAGTCTTTACTTTTATTACTGGTAAATATTAAATATGGTTAATGAAAAAAGTCTTGTCCCGCCTACGAAAAGTTGAAACGACTCAGAGATAGAACTAAAAAAAGAATTAATTTTTCTAACTGAATTGCCATAAAATTTAGAGGAAGCAAAAAGGTTTTTCAATATAATAACACTCAAAATTTCTACTCGTTTTTTAAAAATTTTGACGAAGGTATAAATATGGCCTCATGTAAATTGTGGTCAGTTCATTAATATCAAGTAAAATTATCATCTAAATTAAAAATAATGGAAACTAAATTGGAGGAATACCACAAAATTAGGGATTGTCTAAAATAAACAAGTAATTGGAATCGAAAGTGACAAAATTTCCAAAATATTAAGAAAGGGAGTGGAGTAGCCCGTAGGGCCAATCCGACGATGGGTTTTCGAATGTTGCTTCGTCTCTGCGAACTGCATCGCCCATAGAATCAGCTGAGTCCGCGAACGAAATGGAAGAAGCTAAGGCAATGGCTGCTCAACACCAACAGCAGCTACTTTTGCAACAACACAAGCAGCAACAGCAACAACAGCACCACCAAACTCAGCAGCAGCAGCAGCAGCAGCAGCAGCAATTTCTTCTCTTTCAACAACTTCAGAAACAGCAGCAGGCCGCCCAGGCTGCTGCTATTTCTCGATTTCCTTCCAATATCGACGCCCATTTGCGCCCACCGGGCCTTCACCTCCGTCCTGGATCCATCAATCTCCACCAAAACCCCAAACCTAACCCTAACCCTAATCCAACCGCATCTCTTCCTAATTTGCAGTCCAACCCTAGCCCCAGTCAACCGTCATCCCAACAATTGCAGCAGCAGAGAGCTATGCGACCCGGGAACCAGGCGGAACTCCAGATGGCTTATCAGGACGCTTGGCGTGTTTGCCATCCTGACATTAAGCGGCCCTTTGCTTCTCTTGAAGATGCTTGTGAGAGGTTCGTCCTCTCTTGCTGTTAATTCGCCTTTGAAATGCTTGTGCAATTTTATTTTTTATATATATATTTTTTATTTTGTGTTTGGAAGCTCTAATTCTTGAATGATTATGCTTTAGGTTGTTCTGAAGACATTTAGAGCCTATTATTAGCGAGGGTTTGAATTTTTATTATTTGAAATAACGAATTTTCGCTATGTAAATGCTTGCATTTATCGTTATTTGGTATTTTGTTCAGACCATTAGTTGTCTGCTGGAGGTTTTTGTAAGATCAGGATCATATAAATTTGGATTCTGGCGTATACATTCTCAAAGAGGGAGCTTAACGAATTGAGAATTGAGATGACACCTGTAGAAAACATGTGACGCACAACTAGTTGTATATGTAATGAGATTTCTAGTCCACAGTGCATGAAAAATTGGTTCCCAGTGAATTTGTGAATGTGATCCATCCTGGGCAGTAGGGGGGTGCCCCAGGTACTTCTAGTGAAGATTTTAAATTAAAAATAGAAGAAGTTATATCGTTTGCCTTGGTGGTGTGTGCTTGCAAAGGTGCCCCAAAGGATCATGACCACATTATTTGGCCTTGTCAGTTTGCTCGGAAGATTTGTGATTGTTTTTTCTGAGTGATTTGGGGCATCCTCAGCTAGTAATACTGTAATAGGAATTGTTGGGCAATGGTGGAGGAGTGTTGTTGTTGTCCATCCCTCCTTTCAGGATAGAGGAACGTTTCTGTGGCAAGCATGTTTCTTTGCTTTGCTATCTTGTGAAGAATTTGGCTTGAGAGAAATAATAGTCTTTAGGGGTTGAGAGATCTAGTAAGGTTGTTTGAGAGCTTACTAGATTTAATACCTCTTTGTGGGAATCGAAGGTCTTTTGTAATTATCAGTTAAGCTTGATTCTTTTGGATTGGAGCTCCTTTCTTCAGGGATGGCTGTTGGTTGAGCTATTTTTTGTTCGTCCTTGTATACTTTATTCTCTTAATGAAAGAGTAATTTCTCATTGAAAAAAAAATCCAAAACAGTTTTGTCACAAAAGCCCACAAATAGGTGTTAAACCTAAAAATATTCCACACCTCTTCCTAGGATCTCTCAACCCCTCTAAAAACTTTATTATTCCTTTGAAGCCAAATATTCCTCAAAATAGCAAAGAAACAGGCCTGCTAGAGGACTGTGTCCTTGTCTCTTGAAAGTAGGATTCAAGATAACCTCCTTCATGATAGAATAACTATCTCTATAAGAGATGGTCAAGATCCTTCATTGCTTGTTTACAAAGGCTGCACCACTTTGGGCCTCAATCTAAGGTGTTAACTCTCCCATGCAAAGAATTTGACTCTCTTGGAGACTTTTAACTTGCAAAGAGTGGAGAAAGAAGGGCCTCATGTGGGGACGAAGGCACACATAAGATCTGAAAGAAATAACTACAAGAGAAGCCCCCCAAAGGGTTAGGGGTCCAAAAGCAAACATCCCTCCTCCCCGAAATCACTCAAATGTTACCCAAAATCGAAAGAAGGGCCACCACTCCTGATGTCCCTCTTTGGTTCGTTGGGAGCTCTTTTTCCATCCGTTTTCAATTAAGTGGGTTTTCGACTTAGAAGTCCCAAGCAAACGTCCTTCAACTTCTTAGTGGTCTTCAGTTTAGCCTTGAAGTTTGGCTTTGATGGGTTAACGGAGTCAAAGCTATACTTTCAGAATTGTGGTTTGAGCGAAACTAGAGGATCTTTGAAGGGAAACGTAAATCCCCAGAGGATTGCTTCAACTTAGCCAAGTTTAAAGCTTCTCGTTGGTGTTCTCTTGTAGATCCTTTTTTTTTAACTATTCTCCTAATATGGTATGTTGTAATTGGGAGGCTTTTATAACTTCCCTTTAGATCGTTTTAGCTTTAGTTGTTTTTGGTAATTTCTTGTTACTTTTCACTCCCTTAGGCCTTAGGGAGTTTGTCTCTTTGAATTATTCATCTTGTATTGCTTTCTCTCCCTCCTTCTCCCTCGGGGCTTGTATCTTTGAACAATTTTTGTTCCTTTTCATACATTCAATGAAAAATTCGTATCTTCTTAAAAAAATAATCAGAGGAAGGCATGACAGAGGCCACCAAATGCAACATCTTATTTGAAAGATGATACAGTTGAGGAAATGAAGCACAAAGGGGCTGGTCTCGTCCCCCACAATCCTCTGAAAAATAAGTTTTTGAGCCTTCCTCAAGAGCACATTGTACGAATTGAGAGAACAAAGGGAAACTTGAAATAATATTATAATAGCATTCCAAAGGTTTTTAGAATAGCCCTTAGACCCACAAACCGAATCCCATTCAAATCAGTGTGAACCGTATTTGCTCACAATGATTCCATGCCATAGAGGCATTCGGTTTGGTCTATAAAACACAGACACGGCAAAAAAGGAGGAGTGTCTGTGTCGGACACGGATACGTCCGGACATGCTCCGGACACGTGTCCGACACGCAATTAAAGTGTCAGAATATTAAATTTTTTATTTTAATTTCAGACACGTAGGAAACGTTTTGGACACGGGAGGGACACGCCAAATAAAAAAATATTGTTTCCTTAGCCCAATTTTGGAAGTCCAAGAAGTTTTGGTGAAATCTCAAAAACTTAAACTACAAAAAAAAACCCTAAAACGCTACCTAGTGACCTGTGTGAGTTAAATTAAATAAGCTCTATTCTTACTTCCTTTTTTCCCTAATTTCATATGAATTAAACTGGAGTAGAATATGTTTTACTAAATTAGGATGACAACTTCGACCCAATAATCAAATTCAAATCCTTCTCTAGGATTTGTTCAGTGGATTACATTTACTATTTTTATGCTTTTTAGTGGGTACATCTTCAACCCAATAAATTTACTTGACATTTATGTTTTTTAGCGAAGTATATTTAGCATTTTTATGTTAAATTTACCTATATCCTAAAAAAATAATAAATAAATAACGTATCCCCAGCGTGTCTGTGTCCTAGTTTTTTAGAAATTGACGTATCGTCGTGTCCTGTCGTGTCCGTGTCCGTGCTTCTTAGGGTTTGGTAAAGAAGTGCCACAACCACTTGGCCAAAAGGTAGAGGTTTTGGTTATTTTGGTTCATTATTTTGTCAAGATTTTAGTCTTTTTGTTCTTCAATGTTTGTATTCTCTTGTAATATTTGGAGTTTTGTTCTTTATTTGGTTGTTTCAGTCTTTTGTTTGCTCCCGGTGGGAGTTTGTATTTTGCACATTTTCTACCTTTTCATATATCAATGAAAATTTTGTTTCTTGTTAAAAAAACAAGGCTTCTGATAAACCCAACCTTAGTGGTTTATTCTATCCTAAATGGCCTTAGAGAATAGACATCATATGTTACTTCATTGCAAAGTTTCTTGCAATATTTGGCATTTGTTTTTTCCATCCTTGCGTTTCAGCCTTTTGGGGTTTCTTTGGATTGAAGGGCAATGTTGGAGGAGGCGGCGTTGTTTCCTCCTTTTCGAGATAGAGGGATCGTGTCCAGCCTTGTTTTTTCTGATATTTTGTGTGGTATTTGGATCTAGAGGAATAATAGAACTTTCAAAGGAGTTGAGAGGTCTTGGGAGGAAATTTGGGAGCTTATTAGATTTAATATCTTTCTTTGGGTATCAACTTCTAAGACTTTTTTGTATATCAGATAGGTGTTATTCTTTTGGATTGGAGTCCATCCTAATAGGTGGATTCGCTTTTGTCAGGCTTGTTTTTTTGTATGTCCTTTTATATTCTTTCCTTCTATTTCTTCGGATTGAAAGCTTGCTTTCTTATCAAAGAGGATTTTGATCATACAACCTCTTGCTGAATTGTCCAATTGAACTTGCAACCACGTGACTACATATCTCCCGTGATTCAAATAGTATTATTGGAACATATATTCCCATTGGCCACAAACCTAACCTTAGGAGCTTTCACTCTATTGAAAGAAAGAGAGTAAACTGGATAGGAGGACACCATTTTTTTTGTTTTTTTTTTACAGAAACTAGCTATTCGTGCTCCTTCAAGAGTCGAGACTGATCAATTTGTGTACTAAACTTCCCTTGGCATATGTGAAAAACTTTTTTTATGAAAGGCTCGAACTATTAATTCAGAATTATGGATGCAAGGCAATTATTTTAGAATTATGGTTCGAGAGGAACCAAAGAGTCTTTGAAGATTCTCGTCATTCATCCTTGGAATGTTTTAATCTTGCCAATTTCAAAGCATCTCAATGGTATGCTCTTTCCGATCTTTTCTCTTCCTATTCCCTTAATATGATTTGTATGAATTGGGAGGCACTTATAACTCCTTGTTTTTCGTTTTTACGCCTTTGGGAGTTTGTATCCTTGAACAATTTTGTTCTTGACCAAAGTAGAGGAGAATTAGCTCATCTTTCCCATGATTTGAATCAGATTAATTCTTTTGATTGCTCTCCCATCCAAGCAGTCACCACTACTTTCATTCTCCTGTTCTGTATGGTTCCCATTCCTAGGTATTCCTATAAAATTAAATCAGGAAGCAAAAGCAGAAATTATGTACTCAAAGAAGTCCACAAACCCCGTGCTTCCATTAATAACAACAAGGTTATTAATGCTACTCCTCAAGGAGTTCTCGTTTCTGGATGGGAATCTTTAGTTGGAACATTAGGAATTTGGGAGCTAGAGCTAAGAGATTTCTTGGGGAAAACACGTCTCATGCACTTGATTTGGCTAATCATCCAAGAAACAAAATTTAGCAACTTGGGCCACTCTTTGATTAAGTTCACTTTGAGCTTTTATATTATTTGATGGTTCGCTCTTAATTTCCTCAAATCCTAAAGTGGTATCCTTATAATGTGGAATAGTCCATGATCCTTCTTTCTCTGATAGTTTATGAAGGTGCTTTCTCTCTCTATTAATCTTAGACTTGATGGTTCTTCCTCTTGGACTTTTGGTGGCTATGATTGCTCCTCAAGACACATAAAAGACGGGTTGAATTTGAAAATATAGTGGGCGTTAGTGAGGAGCCTGAATATTGGGTGGTGATTTTAATGTCTCATGGTGGCCTTTTGGAAAATCCCCATTGGACATGTCACTTGCATCACGAAGTGCTCCACAAAAGTTATAGATCTCTCTTTGGTGGATATCCATTTTTCCCTTAAGACTTTTTTACCTGGTCTAATTTTAGAAGCAATATGGTTCTCTCGAAGCTGGACCAATCCTTGGTCTCTGTACATAAATTTCATGATACGAGGGTCCACAAACTTGACAAGTTAATTCTCACCATTGCCTATTCTTTTGGACATTGGCAGATTTAAATGGGGTCCTCCCTTCTGAACTAGACTCTTTTTTCATATAGTTAGGTGGGCGTTGGGGCCCCTTTTGTTGGGCTCTTTTTTACTTATTTTATCTACTTACGAGAAAAAGAGACTTTTTTCCTTGACCTCATCACTGGTATGCCTGTGAATGTTGCTAAATTTCAATTGATTGATGTATAAGCCATGGTCTCTTCTTTGGCTGGCTGTTGGAATTGTAAAGCTACCCCTCAAAGACACTTTTGGAACCATCTTGGTGAAAGGATCCATCAAAACCTCAACAAATGGAAGAAATCTTTCCTGTCCCAAAGGGTAAGGCTAACTCTCTCATTGGCTGCCCTATCTAATCTTTCCACTTACTATTTTTCAGTTTTCAAAGCCCTTGATGTGGTTATTAATAATTGTAAAAAATTGACGAGGGATGCTTTTTGGGAGGCTGCTCGTTTAAATGGAGATAGTCATCTGGTGAAGTGGGAAGTGACTGCTCTTCCCGTTGGTTTTGGTGGTCTTAGCATTGGCAACCTTAATTCAAAGATCTTGGCCCTTCTTGTCAAATTGATTTGAAGATTTATTTTTTAAAAAGATCCCTTGGGAAAAATATCATTGTCGGCAACTACCGTTGGGAAGTTTTGGGTAGGTTTACTGCCTCTTTCTTCTTGGTCCACTAACTGTTGCAGCCTCCATCTTCTCCATAGCTTAAGAATCTTGTATTTAATTACCTTTTTCTTGGGTTATGCTTCAGAAATAAAGTTAAGAAGATACCCTTCGCTTTATAGTACACCTCACCTCCATTTTCTGACCACTAGCAACGGCTCTTCCATAAATCATTTCTTGAGTCATGAGGCTCTTAATTGGTCTATCCATTCATTTTCGAAGGATGCTCAATGATTGGGAAATTAAGGATTGGATCCAACGATTGCATACGCTGGAAGGAGTTTTCCCTAAAAATTTTATGATGTTTTTCATTTTCTCTTGATTTTCCCCCAGCTGTTTCCAGTTAAGTCTCCTATGTCCAATCTAATTGTGACTTTTGCCAGCCCTAATTCCGATCTTGCCCCAGCTACTTCTAATGACTAGTATAAAAAAGGAAAAAAATGGCAAGTCTTGACCCTTTGCGTGCCTTCTCTTTTGAAGCAGTCTTAGCCTTCTCTTTTGAAGCAGTCTCAACACGGCTAATAAAATTTAGTTAAGGAATCCCTAAATTTTTGTTTCTCCTTACTGACATTCTTTGCTAAAGTGCCAATGAAGTTGCTGAACATGTTCTCCTTTATTGCTCCATCAGATATTTACTTTGGTGGAAGCTGTTTTACTATCTTATAATTTCTGTGGAGCTAGATCTATTATTATTGTCAACAATCTCTACCTTTTAAGTTGTTCGTTTAACTAACAGTAAGGATTCTTTGGTGTAAATCGTCCATGCTACTTACAGGACTATTTGGACAGAGAAAAAATGAAGGGTTTTTAAAATGTTGGAAGACCTCCGTAGGAAGTTTGGTATAAGTTAGGACCTAGTGTTTCTTCTACTTGGTCCTCTCTCAATTTTTTTTTCTTTTTCTAATTATTGCATTTCCTCAAACATAGCCCATTGGAAACTGTTTTTGTAATCTCTTGGCTTGGGCTGTGGTTCTCAATGGAATAATTTTTTTTTTAGTACAACATACACAGAAAAATAAGTGTTTTAGTGCCAAGATCTTCTGTTGAAGGAGAACTAAAAGTGAGCGGTGTACTGATGGAGTAAGCTTGGAACAGTGCTTCGAGAGCCCTATTCAGGTAGCTTTGGAAGGAAAAAAACCTCAGAATTTTTTAAGATAGGACGTCTAATTGGATTCTTTTTTGATAGCACAACATGTTGCCATGTGGTGGTGCACATAATTTAATGTTGCATTTTGTTTTGTTTTGTGTATTTTTTTTTTCTTTTGCGTTCATTTTCTCTAGGAGAGAGACTTCAGTTATAGTCTTATTGTATTATTATTGGCTTAGCCATTCCAATATTTTTATATAATTTTCATTGATGCATTTTATGGAAAAATAAATTGTACAGGCTGCTGCCATATCACGTGGTGGCTGACTATGAGGCTGAAGAAGATGATAGAATTCTCGACTCGGATCCCACGGGTCAAATGTTGTCACGCTCACAGCAGTGGGACCATAACATCTCAGCCAAAATTTCTGAATTTATTGCCACTTTTGAGAAGCAGGTATTGGCCTTCAACATCATAACTCGCAAAAGAGCATTGGGGGAGTTTCGCTCAGAAGAAAGATTGATGTTTGAGCAAGCCCTTATGCAAGAAGAGAAACGGAACCTTCTGGAACTAAAAGCTGAGATTGAATTGAGAGGGAAGGCTGGCAAAGAGGCACACGAAGCAAAAACACGGATGGCGTCGATGATGCAGACCGACCAAACAAGGGCTGAACCACAGGCTAACGAAATGATGGCACGAGTTCCCATGAGAACAGGTGCACTTGTCAGATCTCAAAGTGGCGATGTTCAAGTTGGCCATGGTGTCGGAGAGCAGGAGCAAGTTCATCCAAGCGAAATGATGAATGGATGGGGAAATAACACACAGGGAGATGAGAAAGAGGCATCAGAGGACCTATTGAATGATGAGGAGGCCGAGAATGGCGATACGGGCATGCACGATAGCTGGCGCGAAGTTGGGGAATTTGATCTGAACACGAGATGAAATGTGAGTGGAACGGCTTGACCAAGCCTAAATGTGGGTACGTTGGAACTTTGAGTAGGAAATACAAATACATGTATTGCTTATACTTGTCTATTGGTGATAAAATCTCTACATCCAAACAAGAATGTCCTTCGCTTCGAAGCAGTAAGATGTATTAAAAAGGAAGAAGAAATTGACGAATAGGTATTACCTTCATTCCACATTTGGCGTCCACTAAACATCTTATTTAGGGTTTTTTTTTCCTTTTAAGTATCACGATATGTGAAGGTTGGGATTTAGACTCTCAATTAACCAAATCAGCTATGCTCAGATTGATAGATAAATGTTTCAAAGTAACCATACGAACTTGAATACTAATAAAGAGGTTTATTACTTGTTTTTATAAAATAAATCTAAATAATTTTATTAATTTCTTTATATTGTATATATATGTACATCATTGATGCCAACCTTTTTTTTTTAAATATAGAAAAATTTTAGATATCGAAAAATATCTTTGATGTGATCAACGATTTGAGGTTTTAATTTTATAAAATATAGTTAGGAATATCAATGTAAATTGATATATTTTTTAAAATTTATAGAAGAAAAGTTGTAAAAGAATATTTAGTTAACAAATAAGCATTTCATATCTTTCTCAAAAGTTAAAAAGTCTTACTGTTTGTATTTCTTTTGTTGTTCCAGTACTATGAAGATATCAATTTACTATTTAGGTAGACGTTGAATGGACAGAAATGTTAGGAAAAATGAATAGAAATCCTGCCACGCTAACGGAGGATGGGGTTTGGTTGAACAAAAATGACTCAAAATCATAATCTTGTGCAATTACAGAGGCATTTTGAAAGATTGGCAGACAAGAATTGGAAGTAACTTTATATTTGGCGGACATTTGCATAAATTATGGTTTAAAGTTTCTTTCGTAATTACAGTCTTACAAATACGATTAGAAAGCTGTCCTAGACGGAGGCCTTCTCATCCTCCAGCCTATAGGCTGTTCTTTTTCTCATATACATACACCAATGTTTCTAATGAAAAAAAATATATATACATTTGGCGAAAGTTCGTTGTGAAACTCAACCACTGTTCAGAAGCATAGAATTTTGGCAAAAGAACATTAATCGACCAAACAAGATAACCCAATCAATTAGAATTTCTTAAAACACGTAGTGAGATTGAGATATAATCATCGCATTGGCAGACACCCAAATATCCTCATTGGTTACTTGAAAATGCAAACATAATATGCAACAAACATCTGACCTATAACTAACCAACCAAACCAACCAAAAACAAGAATTGGAAAAGGGAGAGGGAAGGAAGATGATGCTCAATAAGAATTGAGATCTTAATTTGAAAATGGGACAACCAAAGAATACACAAAATCTAAAAAGATCCTACAAAATATTAGGCAGTTGACAGTCTAGTCTCTGTTGCAATTCCTTGATCTTCAAAGAAAGTTCTGTCTTCTGCTCCTTGTAGCTTTGCAATAAATATTCTTTTCCTTCTATCACCTCCCTTAGGTCCCCTACCTCCTTCTTCAACATCTCAATCCTCTCCCCATCTCTTACTTTCTCGGGTACCTCGAAATTGCAATTAATATCCATATAACCATTTGCATGACCATTTCTCGTTTCGCTTGGCCAACTTCTTACTGTTGATGGTGACTTATCGTTGGGGCCTGCGCTCCCCAAACAGTGATCTGCAATTGCTTTCCTCAGCCTCTGAATCTCTCTCTCTGAATCAAACAAGTCTTGGTTTGCAGCATCAAGCTGTGACTGCAAATGGGTGGAATGGGCTACCTGAGCATTAAGAGAGTTTTGCAAGTGAACAATTTGGTCTTGCATTTCCAGTATCATATCATCTCTTCTTTTCAGTTGGTGCCTCAACTTGTGAATCACTTCACGCTTGCTGAAGATATCAGAACCAGAATCCGAGACACAAGGTGAATCTGAGCAGTTCGAATGGTGGAATTGTTTTGCAGGCAGCTCGAGCCGGTCAGGAGATGATGCCCAAATAACACCATTCTCCTTGTTAAACTCTGAAGCAGGGACCATCATCAAAGGCAGAGCGCTCTCAGATGCAACCACCATTTGATCGCTAGGCGGGCACTTCACATCCGTTGTACACTGAGTCCCTGCGGATGCAACATTGTCATTAGAACACAGATGAAAGACGAACAATATTGACCAAAAATACAGCCAAAAGCTACAGAAATTAGTCAACCACCAGTTTAAACATCACAAGTTGAACCAGCCAAAAGGAGAATCTTCATCTAGGGAACATTAATCAACAAGTCGATGGTTAGACACAACATAAAGTAGAATTTTTATCTCCTTCCTTTTAAGCATTTGATTTTATACTTCTGGAACAAAAGGCTTTCCTCCTTGCAACATAAACTCGAAAAATCCTTTTCACACTCATGTTATTGTAATTTTTCTTATTGTAAGCTTTTTTTGTTATAATCACCAAACAGCCTAGAGAATGAGTATCAATCTGTCTAGAAAATATGTTGCACGAGTATTATCACCAGTTCTACCTTGCGAAACTTGAAGTCAAGGAAAGTAGTTCCACGTTGGTCTCATGAACAAGAGAAAAAGCAACCATCCGATCCTCAATCTCTCAATCAAGGAGGCAAAAGTCAAGGAAAGTAGTTCCTCTCTGAGTAAACTACAGAGGATATTGGAAGGTTTTAAAAAAGATTAATGAATAAGGAAGCAAAAATTGCTACTTGCGAGCAAAGAGAACCTGAATGAAGTCAAGAATCCTTCAACAATCAAGCTCTGCTGCCATAGCCTACAAAGAAGGTTATGAAGGAAAGAAAACTCAGAAAAATAAGAGCAATCCTCTTCTGTGGGTTTCCGCAGGTGCCTCAAGAAATTAAACCAGAATCCCAGCTGTTGGAATGAATCCTGAACTCACAATTACCTATTGGCACAAAGTCTGAGGTTGAGAGAAAACTACCACATTGCTATAGCTACATTCACGCGACCCAGGTTTCCTATCACAAAACTATCCCTTTAAAAGGTTTTGACATAGTACTCCTCCTACAATTCATTAAATATGACCCCACCTCCCTTCTCAATCCATATCCAATATCCATAAAAAAATCTTTCGTGACCTTCTTTAACTTATCCCTAACCAAAAGAATATCGAAAAGAGATAATAAGTAAAAAGGGGTTCCAAAGAGCACATACAACTTATTTTCTGCACTAAAGCTATTGAACTCCATGGAATAACTCAGTGTTAAATCCTATTTTCATTTTCATTTTTTTTTGTTGGATGAGAAAAAGAAGAGAATAGACTCCAAAGAACAGGAAAGAGAACAACCTAAAGGCAAACAGAACGCCAATCTAGGCAGATAAAGGAAAGAGGGAGTATTACAAAAGGATTTGTGAAAGACACTCCAATTTGAGGCCACGTACGCTTGTAGTCACAAAAAAATTCAAAATCATTGATCTTATTTGAGAAAACTTTTATTATCCAGAAAAATAAATGTGAGAAAACTTTGGAGTCCCATTCTCCCCGAGAAGCCAAAGAGGAGCTTTACAGACATTTGGCTTTGCCTCTCTTTAAACCACCAACCTAAAAGCTCTCAGCCCATTTTCAACACAAAATCAAAGCATTTGAAGATGCAATTCCAGCCTTTGTAAGCATTATGGTAAATGGAGAGAAAGATGATTGATACATTCAGTACTCTGTTTTAGCAAATCGAACACATATTCGGAGATTAAAAAACAATATATTTGGATTCATGTTTTGGACTCCATCCATAGTATTTAAGCTTCTGTAGGCTAGAGACCAGGCAAAAAGTTTTGTTTTCTCGGGACTTTTGCTTTTCCAGATTCGTTCGCTTAGCTTTTAATCCAAATAAGAATTACCGAAATGAAGGACTTTGGTATCTGACTTCACCAAGAAATGAGAACATATCAGATGAATCTGGAATCCAGAAAACTGAATCAGTGACAAGACTAGGGTGAATACCTTGGAGTAAAAACAGTCAACTCTCTGTCCATAAGACCTCTTCTCAGCTGAAGATCCATGTTTTGATAGATTAAGACTAGCAATTGTGAACATGGAAAGACTTAGAGTTTGTAATGGAATATACAGAAGCAAAGGAGATGCACAGAGGGCCGGAGGAGATCCAGACATCTTCCTAAGATCTGATTTTTCTATCATTACCAAGTTTAGAACTTGTATTTTCCTCGAAGGGGACCTGATTGCAAATATCCTTCCAAGGGCTACACAGACTCTGTCTAGCCTGATTCGGAATCCATTCACTGTTCGTGTGCCCATATTTACTCCCAGCTTTCCACAAAGCCATATACTCTTGAAATTATCTCACCAAGAGAGCTTTATCACTCCTAAAGTCGTCCATACCAAAAACTCCCGAATTTAGAGATGCTGTGACTTTAATCCGTCTCACAAGGTGGTTATTGTTGGAATCTAGACAAACCAAAATATTCTAAGCGCAAAACCTAAAGAACATAGATTACAATTTAGTGCTCCATTTAGATCCTCCTACACCCCAAACCTTTCTCCTCTCCAAAGTTCACAAAAAAAAAAAAAAGAGAGAGAGAATTATGCAAATCATGTTGACAGCAGAAGATAAAAAGAACTTAATAATAGAATCGTCCTAGATGAGAGGGTAAAAAATGAAAAATGCAGACACATTAACATAAAAATGTGATTACTGATTAGTTTAGCAGTCAACTGAACACCAAGTTTACAAAGTTACCACACTATCATTTTCCCTTTATAGATAAAAGATCACAAAAGAAAACCTGGCACACAGTTGAAGCAACATTCATCATCTCGTGTAAATGAATATACATTTGAGCAACGACATCCAGCAGCCTTTCTTCTGTCTGAAGATTTAACATTTCCTGAGCAGTAAATTACTCAAAAGTTAATAAGCTTCAACCAGGCGTTTTCTTCAATCTTTCATAAATAATAATACCTTTCAAAGAACTGCCACTATCCTTCAGCTGCCTAGTGTCAAAGGCTTGTTTCAGCTTGTAACCAAGACGAATTGATAGGGTACTTAACAATGCACCACCAGCAATTAGAACCCAATTTGGCCCCTCATTAGAAGAAGTTCTGGACTTCTGAGCTCTGGGACCTCTACTTGTTCTTGGTGTCATTTTAGGATCTTGAAGTGTGGCGAATGTTCCTAAATCATTCAAGCTCTACAAACAAAAGACAAATATTAAAATAATTTGATCTCCAGCAGGTTGGATCATGAAAAATGCATAAGAAAAATATGCAAAAAGCAAAACAAAAAAACAAAAAACAAAACCATGATCTATGAGCATTAATGACAGAATAATATTTTTATGAGTGCAAGGATAAAAAGAAGACCATATGGAGAACCTAATTATAATTTATAACCAAAGAGTAAAATGTCAATATGCGTGGAAATATAGAGGTTTCAATTTAAAAAAAATGTTGACGTAAGTCTTGAGAAAAATCACCAAAGTCAAAGAAACTTATAGAAAAAGCTAGGAAACACGGACACACATTTTTGGGCGAAGTATCTGTGTCGGACACGTGTCCGACACGGATACGCCCGGTCACGTATCAGACACGCATTTTGGCGTGTCTAATTTTTTTTTTTTTTTTAAATCGGACACGGCTGGACACGGTATGGACACGGGATGGACATAGGATGATAGTTTTGTGGGTTTTCTGAGCCCAAATAAGAAGGCCCAATGCCCATTAGTAATTAAAAAAAAACAAATAAATGATAAATAAACTAATATCCACCCACGAAAATGAAACACACCACCCACTCCACGAAGCCGATGCCGCTCGCCCTTGCCGCTGCCACTGACGCCAACGCCCGCTTGCCCTTGCCGCTGCCGACGACGCAACCCTGCCCTCTGTTTTTCTTTTTTGCTTCTTAGGTAAACTCTAATAACCCAACTTTTTTATTTTTCAACCCTCTGTTTTTCTTTCATTTTCATATACTAAAAACAATTCTCATTTTTTAAACTGCTTTTTGAATTTTGACCATTTTATTTCACTAAATTTAAACTTTATTTTTCTTAGTACCTGCGTTTTGTTTCTGTCCCTTTCTTTTTTTTTTTACAAGGACTTGGTCTCTGTAAAAAAATATTAAAAAACTTTTACAAGGACTTTTTAAATATTTTTTGTGTTAAATTTACATATATCCTAAAAAAAATAAAAAAAAAACGTATCCCAACGTGTCCGTGTCCTAATTTTTTAGGAATTGACGTATCGCCGTGTCCTATCGTGTCCGTGTCCGTGTCCCGTATCCGTGTCCGTGCTTCTTAGAGAAAAAGTATTTGAATTTGAAGAAACTTTAATACCGTCTAAAATAGACTACAATTCATCTTTTTTAATGTTTATATCTATACACATAAGTAATATATGCAAACCTACATATAATACTAAGAAGTACTGACACTTTAGTTTGGATAAGATGTCTATGTCCAACATGTATTGGATACTCAGACAATCTAATACTTATTGGACACAATCTAACACTTGTTAGCACATTAGACATGTATCTAGTTGTATGAAGTGAATATGGATCTGACACTAATTAGGCTCGTATCAAACATTTCTTTAAGTATAATAAATAGACATAAATAGTAATATAGAATAAGACAATCAATTTTGAGCTAGCCCTCCAAAAGAAGCTAGAGAACCCCTATAAATGTCGGGGTCCCAAGCAAGGGAAGTAAGGCTTTTCTCCCTTCTCAATCCCACAAGTTGCATAATTCTCCTATCAAGCTCTACGCTTACTTAAACTTCAGAGCGTGTTGTGCCGGCACCATGCCGGCATTAGCTCACTGTTCCTTTTGTGCAGGTCATTCCTAGTCCAGTTGTTCGAGTCAAGAATTTGCCTTTCCCTTATTCACAACCCAGAGGCTCAAATTCGGAAAATATTTCAAGTAAGGTTGAACACAAAAAAACACAAGAAAAAAACAAATCCATTTTTTTTAATTAGAAGTTAAAACTGAAAACAAAACTTAACAAAATAAGGACACTAGTAAAATATCAAAGTAATATTTGTTTAAAATTTGTAAAACCATAAAACAGCAAAAAAGTTTGAGGTGGCAGTGGCATGGCATCACAGAAAAGATGAAAAAAAAAACTGAACAAACAAAAGAAAAATCAGTTTATTCCTTGCCACCAAAGAAAACAGCAGTAAATAATAAACGGAGCTAAAGAAGCTAATTACATTAAGTAGGCCAACTACTGCCAAATCCACCACTTAAAACTTTCTGTGTAGCTGGAATTTGAAGCTTATGCCTTTCCAGCCTCAAAAGACCTAAGCAGTGCTTACGCCTCCTCTATCTAGTATCTTCAGACGCGTAAGCCTCTTTTTATGTGGCATAGGTGTAAGCCCCAAGGTGAGGCAGTAGAACGATTTTAAGAACATGGCTCAAAATGAGCCAATGAAATTAGACATAGAAAAGAGAAAATTTTAAACTACTAGATCATTTTCACTAATAAACTATTGTATCTAAGATATGGTAGAGCTCAACTAAAATAAGCAAGGCAACCATATCCAAGAGCATTAGGATTAGTTCCCCACTTGGAAAAGCTTCCAAAATTGCCAAAAAGTAGCCTATTCTTATACAAGTCTCTATCAGTTAACCCAAAAACTAAAGCGAGGGCTAAGTCAAAGAGTGCAAAAGGACCTTGCCTAACATTATTGAAGAAGGGGCTTAAACCTCTAAAATCTTCTTTATGAAATTGCAGAAATGGACCGGCAACTTAGACTCTTCCCCAAAGAAAATTCCAACTTAGATTGGATTAAAGCATCCTAACATAATATTTACATTAATACACACTGTAACACTCTCCCTCAAAATCGAGTATATATGTTAACCAATCCAACATGCCAACTCAAAACAAATGAGTAAACATCAAAAGAGAAAACAGAAGAGAAGAGAGATGGGGAAGTTTCCAAGTCATTTGTGAATTAAAAAAAAAAACCAAACAGATGGGAACTGAAACAGATAGGACCCAATTGTGAATTTTATAAAATAAAAAAAAAGTACAAACAGATGGGAAATTACAGAAAGCACCCAAGGAAAAAAATAAAAACTCTATAATACAATAGCACAACATCATTATCTCAGCCTTGCCACAGATAATACTATCACACTTAAACAACTATACCTATGCAACATCACACGCTCATTCAATCAGAATTCTCAGTCATTGAGGCGAAACAATCTTGGTTAACAGGCACAAAATAATTCATAAAGAGAGATGATAAAACTTCCACAATGAAGCGTGCTACTTTCAGGGCATGATGTAGCGAACTCTTCACGAAGATAGCTTTATATTCCTGTACCTACTGAACAACTCGTATATTCTTCACCTAGGATGTTATTTCCAGCATATAACATCTGGGAATTTATATCGTACACGAATTATGTTATTTGGCAGTCATCTGTATTAGTACCATTCGATCAGATGTTATATTAGCTAGAATTCGAGCTTTTGGTGCATTATAACACGTCTGGTTTAATAGAACGGGTGTTACGGTACGCATTAAGAATACTACATCATGTCGCCGACAGATACACAAACATCTAAAAACAGGAATTGCTCAGTATTATAAGCGATAAAAGCTAGATTCAAGCAGTTCCACAAGAACATCGAAAAACTTAAATCGTATAAAACCAAAACAATCCCCACAAAAGCCTCATAAGCCAAATGAAATCTGCAGAAATAAATTAAGTACGTCCCAGACTAACCAAAATCAAAAGCCGGGGCATATTGCAGAAAAAAAAAAACATCAAATAAACACATTAGCTCTCAAAATCGAAGAACGGAGAAAAGAACAGGCAGCAACAACAAAATCGGCAATAATAATTAGAAGAAGAAACGAAGAGGAAAAGAAACCTGACTCATTTAATCAATCGATGCTTAAGATTTCTGATTCAGAGTCTCCATCTCCGAAGAAGTCCATTTCTGGTAATCCATGGAACCTGAAACCCACGAACAAAGAGAGAGAGAGGGAAGAGCTAAAGCTGTTCGTAAACTCCACAATTTATTACAGAGAAAAAAAATTTATATTCCTTTGCAAAAAAAAAAAAAAAATTTATGTTATTTATTTTTAAATTGAATTAAATAAATATTTTATGTAAAGATCCACGTCAGCCATGGGGCGTTCAACAGCAATTGCTGCGGTTCCCATATCCTTCTTCAGGAATTTTCCCATCCTTCTTTTTGGGAATTTCCCCCTTTCTCTTCTTTTTTTCTTTTTCGTGAAAGATAAAATTATCAAATAAATTTGTGGTCAAGTATATCACTTTCATCAATAAATGAAAATTTTCAATTTGGTGGCTATTTAAAATATATATTTACTAAGTATTTTTTAGTGTGTTTTCTATTTCTTATCATACTCATTGATTAATATAAATCAATTATTAGATATTGATTAACTATGATCATTCGAATTAATGTATAGATTTATTAATAGTGATCACTCGTTTACTTATTTTTTTATTTACCTTTAGCAATTATATATCTAGCTGTTAGTTTTTAATATTTTTTCTAAATTATGCTTAATTTGTGTTCCTTACGAATTTTATCAATTATATTTAGACTCATTCGATAACGATTTCATTTTTAATTTTAAAAAATTGTGATTAATTTCTCAAACTTTTTTAGGTATGTTTTTGGCTTTTCTTAAAAATAAAATTGAATTTTTAACCAAATTTCTAATTTTTGGTTAGATTATGAAAATACTTTAAAATTGTAAATATCAAGATAAAAAAATAAATGAGGGGAAGTGATGTTTATACACTTAATTTTAAAGAATGAAAAATAAAATAAAAGGATGGTCAAACGACATCTTAAAAATTTTAATTTTATTATGTAAATATTAAATTTGTGTCTGGTTGGTAATCTGAAAACATAAATATGAAAAAGTGACTTAATAGAAAATAGAGTTGTATTCTATGTTTTATTTTATGTTTTATTTTTTGATACAGGTTTGATAGCAACTTTGAAAATTCAATTTCAATTTAAAAATTTGTTAGAGTTGTATCGGGTACTTACCAATTAAATATTTAGCTCAATCTAAAATATTATTAATCAATTTATTAATATATGTGTTATAAATTTTGTAGAATTACTATTTCACAATATTATATAATTTATAAATATATTATATTTTATATGTTTTAATTTTAAAAAAAAAAGAGATGAATTTACGACATTAGTATAATTTATCAACATTTTAATATTTTCTAACGTAATTTTGTATTTTAAAAAGCATTTTTAATTCAAAATCTGAAAACACACAAATGTTGTTTTTGAAAATTTCACTATTTTGATCATAGTTACCAAAGACAATTTTAAAAAATAAATATGTCAAACAAATATTCAGTTAATCTAAACAAAAACAAAACATTGAGAGTGAGGACCGAAGCTCTAACATTTTGATCAATAATAAATAAATAATCTATACCTTAACTTAAATTAAGTTGATAGTTTAAACCGCTATGTTTTAAATAAACATAATATCTACAAATATTTTATATCAAATTTATCCATTTGTATATTTAACCCTAAACTAAAACTAAAACTAAAAAAATAAATAAAATAAATAAAAAAGTAACATGGTGAAGTAATAAAGTGTTGTTGGTAAAAAACGTACAACTCTTTTATCAAGTTCAGATCGATACCTTGCGTATGTTTCTCTATAAGAGAGGATTTCTCCTCCAAATAGTTTGGTTTTTTCTTTTCTCCTTTTTCTTTTTAAGGTTAAATTCGACGTGAAATTTAATTTTAGGATAAGCTTGAGGAACACCCTTCCACTCTAAAAAGTTTCTATCTTTATCCTTCAATTTTAAATTTATTTTAAAACTTTGTTAAATAAAGACGTGACAATGATGTGTAAAATTAGTGGTACAAGTGACAAATATTCTAGATTTCACTTATGTTTCTAAACTTAGGATATGTTTCGATTACGCCGTTATCATTTTAAAAATTTTATTTTAGTTAACGTGAAACGATTTAAAACAATCCTTTCATTAGCTTATCTCGCTTAAAATAAATATGAAAATATGACGTGGTTATGAGGTATATAGATAAAAAATCAAATTCTTAATCACATTTTTTAAACCACATTATATAATTTGGGGGCAAGAGAATTTGAAAGAGACAAACAAAGAATAATCCAAGAGTACAATCGCACTTTTTTTTTAGTACAACATATAGAGGTGCGAGATCGAACTCACAATCTCTTGACTGTAAATATATATCAATTACTATTGAACTAAATCACACCTAGAGACTATTGTTTTGATAAATTTCTTACATTTTGAAGATGAAAATTATCTTCCTTTATTAGTTAGACCTTTTTCTTTATTGTTCTCCTAGCTTCCATAGACTTGCGCTTTCAAACGACCCGAATCTTCTATAATTTTTCTCTCTTGACTCCTCTCTCCTTCAACTTTTCATGGGTTTGAGTCCGAGAGATTTATCGTGTATGTCTATCCTTTTCAATAATCCATCTATATCGTGTATGTCTATATCACATAATTCATCTATCTATATCTATAATAATGCATGAATGTCAAAGCTACGGAAAAAAAATTATATATTCATTTCACTCTTAATTTATATATATATATAGAATAATATATTAAATCTATTCTTAATTTATATATATAATCATTTTTACCATAAACTTTTTAATATATATTTAGTTTACCTACTATTTATGAGGTTTTTTTTAATATAACAATATCACGCGTAGATGTGGATTTGAACTTAACACATTTGAGTTGGAACGGAATGTCTTAATCCGTTGAGCTAAATTCAAATGGATGAATTTAAAGGTTAAAGTTGTTGGGACATGTATTGAACCATATTACAATCAAAATAATAAAAAATTTACTATTCTCCCAATTAGGCTGCGTCTCCCTTTTTTTTAATTTTTTTTCAAGGAAAATTATGTGACATTTCATTTCTCTTCTGAGCATCCAAATATAATTTTCAAGAAATATTAGTGTAACTCAGAATTTTTTTAATTTTTTTAATTATTTGCATTCCAATACAAATATTATTCCATTTGTAAATAAAATATTCAACCATATTATAATAAAGAATAATTTAAGAATTCTAAATTTTATTTTTGTTGGTAGTCCAGTCGATAATAACTAAATTCGTCAGCAAAATTCTCGATGAAACAAGAATTTTGTCATCATAAGGTAGTTTTGTCAGTAGCATCGACGTTGACGACTTATCCCAATGAAAAATGATCCATCAAACAAAAATTTATGGATGTTGATAGAAATTATGGTAGCGATCTTTCATCTCAAATATGCCTTCAACTTCTTAAGACATGGAAATAACACTTTTTTTTAGTACAACATGTGGGGGAGAGAATTAAAACTCGCAACCTTATGGTTGGAGGTATATGTCAATTGCCGCTGAGCTATGCTCGCTTTGGCATGAAAATAACACTTTATTCAAGAGCTATTGTACCATGTATATTCAATCAATGCCTCCATACATGCCACCACCTTTTTTGAAGTTATTTTAGAAACAAAATATTCTGAAGGGGTTATAAAGAACACAACAATTAACCCCTTCATTCATACCTTTGGTTGGCCAGTAACGAGGACTTCAAAACCCTAAAACAAACAATTTAGGGATTGGGTTAGGGTTTAGGGTTTGGACTTTTGCACTTACATAAAACATTGAACCAAGATAAAGTTTAGGGTTTGGGCTTATGCCATTACACAAAAATAAGGTCCAAATTGTAAGAGTTCAAAGGATCAAGATGGAAAACAATTGAGTTTTTCAGTGAGTGCTTAGTTTTGGGTCCTTAGTTGTATTGGCCATTTTTCTTCAAATGTTGTGATTGGGCCTTGAGAAAAATTGGGGCTATGGATCATATAAAAAAATATTGGTCATTAGAAAAGACTGTTTTCATAATACTCATCCACTCAGTCAGGCATATTCTTAAACCTTTTCTTTTTAATCTTTTAAAATAGATATATAACTCACAAATAAGGGTTGGAGAGTGCAAATAGATAAAGAAGAAATGTGGAGAGAAATAGAGTAAAATCAATCTAATTTTTTTCGAGCTTAAAGGTTTAAGATTTATAGTTGAAAATTTAAGGGTGCAATTTTATCGTTTATGAAAGTTTAAGAGTTCAATTTTTATTATTAAATGTTTGGAGGTCTAATTTTTTCACTTATGAAAATGTGGGTTTTTTTTAGTACAACATGTGGGGAGTGGGAGATCAAACTCGCAAACTCTTGGTTTGAGATATATGTCAATTACCGTTGAGCTATGCTCACTTTGACCATGAAGATGTGGGTTTAATTTTTATAATTGAAAGTTTATGGGTGCAATTGTGACAACTACCCTATTCAAAGAGAGTGGTTTGTGCAATTTATCCGTTTTTATTGATGATCACCAGATTTGATGGAGTGTTTCAACCAGGATAAGTTTTCTTACTTTTTGGTACTTCAATCAAAAAGCAATTCATGTCTAAATCTAATTTTCGAGTTAGTGACAAATTTCTAAGATCATGTTTAAGTGTTTGTTATTTGGGCTGCACAAATTACAAGTAGTTTTTCATCTCATTTTCAAATCATAGTAAATCAAAATTAAAATTAGAGGTCCTCGTTGAGTGAAAGTAGTTCTTATCTTCAATAGAGATGATTACTACCTTTTAAGATAAAGAAAACATGTTCTTCATTAAAAAAATTGAAACGCACTCCACCAGTTAGATTGACTAAACCTACCAGGATGTTTCTTAATATGCGAGTATAACACAAAAATGGCAAAAATAAGAAGTATTTGGCTTTAGACTTGAAAGATTAAATTTCATCTGACAATGTCTAATTTTGAAAAGGATTCTTTTCGAGGTTATTTGTTTGTGACTTCAAGGACACTAACCTAAATGGCCAATGTTTTACTAATTTGACATCATGTGATAAAAAGTGAAAAAAATAATAAGAATAAGAACAATTTTTCGACAAAATGAAGTGGCACATCCTATAAAAGAGATTTTATTTGATGTGTTGTTTTGCAATAGTAGAAGTATAGTGCACGTATCACTTTCTTTTATCACATGTGTTGTGTCAAATAAGTCAACATTCATTCTAGAGCAAATCATGTAATCGTTTAGTCAATAATACTAACAACGGGATCATATAATATGATAATTAATTCAAATTTTCATACCTCTATTATTGTGGCTCCACTCCCAAGCTTATGTAACAAATAAAGAATAATCTCCAACCATTTAAAGATGAAAATGAGGACAGCACTATCAGTAGCATATTGACTACTTTTTTAAAAAGCAAAAGATGGAAAAAACAAGAACATGAAAGACTTTCCAAGCCATCTTGTTGTTTTGCCTCCAAACATCTCTTGTATTGTCACAAGCAAGATTCTATCTACATTTCGTGATCGATAATTGATTAGAGTTTTTTTTTTCTTTTTTGTCTTTAATAATATTCCCTCGTCGATGTGGAGAATGATTCAATCGTACAATCTATGAAGAGATATATATTCTCTAATCACTCTGTGTTAAAAATAAATAAATGATAAGAACAGTCAATTTCAAGTAAAAGAAGAATTTAAAGGAGTTAAAAATATATTTTACTATTCGTTAAAGTTTAAAATTTTAAATTTCAAAGTGAGTTGCTCAAATTGATATCTTAAATAAATAAGTTAAATAAAGAGGTCGTGAGTTCGAATCTCCACCCACGTAGAAGTTTAAAACTTTAACTAAATACTACTCATTTAAAAATAAAAAGCTCATGAAACACTATTAAAAAACAATGGAATTAATTTTGTAGGATTGACCATAAATTAATGCTCCCTCAATATCTCAATGTAAAATTCTTAGATGTCGGTAGGTTTCACATTAAAATATTTGAGGTGAAACAACATTTCTATGCTATCACAATAAAGTCAATACATAATATTAATATTAATAATTTTTTATTTATTTTAGAAGTATAAAAAACTTAGTTGTTAATTTAAATTTGTTATTATTTTTTTATTTGTATAATATTTTCTACAATATCTCTCAATATTGACATTTTCCAACAATATCCATTAATATCCATATTTTTATAGCAATAGCCATCGATATTTTTTCTGCAATATCTATTGATATCGACATTTTATCTTATTTCCATCAATATGTCAATAAAATTAAGATCTTGACATTTCTACCAACATCGACATTTAAAACCTTGAGGTGTCCTTTGTTTTCAAGGATCGATTCATCTCTAGATAGTTTTGTAGGAAAATTTATAATGATGTATAAGAATATTTGATTAGCTATCTTTACTTATGAATGTTCAAACATTATATATTTGTTCCAAAGAAAAGCCCTTACAAATATTCATGTACTTTGACTTTTACGTATTTATTAATTTAATAGTTTTTTTTATCACTTTAGTTTGTATTAAATTTAAATGTTATTTTGTAAAATATTTTTATAAAATATTTGATATTAACTATTCATTCCAATTTTAACTTCACCCTTTTTCTCAAAAGAAAATTATATAAATGATGACATTTTATTGAATTATATTTCTACCTTATCAAATCAGATCAAAAGAATTGAGAATAATATTGGATTCTATATAATTGTTTTAACATATATAGAATCTACCCACCAAATAAATAGAGTTATTATATAATTTAATTGAAGTTTATTTTATTGATAAATGTAATATATAAATATACTAAATTACATAGAGTTATTAATTAGTGAACAAGTACATTAGTTTATTTTAATTAAAAAATTAAATAATAAAAATGAAATAAAATATATATGAAAAAAAGAAAGAATAACCAAAATGTAATGAAAAATCCTTCTAATGTAAAAGGCATAAAAATATTTTATGAAAGATCTCCAACGTTGCTATCAAACAAACAGAAAAACGTCCACGCAAAAAGACAATGGAAATAGGGATTCTCCAGCTGGCCCATGCCATGCGAAGGGAGAGCCAATATGAATATAGAAAGTACGACTGGCCACAAATTAACGAGAAAGAGGTGACTGAGATAAAGATGGGACATGAGAGAGCCTTCAAATAGTTAAACAAATGAATATTGAGAACTTAATTACAAGTTACAATTGTACATTCATAACATAGTTTTTTTTACTCGAGGATATTACATTACAAATGAGGGAGATTACAACCTCCGGATTTAGAAAGATACTACTAATGTCTGACCACTTGAACTACGAAACAATAACAAAATAGTAAATGAACCACGTATCCCTGCAATACCGGGAATGAACTACTACAAATACACACTACAAATCACCATTTTCCAGGACTCCACACAATTTGATATTCCAAAATGGAATCTACAAAACCAACCTAAAGAATATTAAGCAAAAATGAAAAGAATTTCAATTCCACCATTTAACCCTCTGGAGCTTACTTTCATGGCCTGCTGCTGCATATCATCATCTATTCTTCAGATTTCTTCTTAGCCTCATTCATCAGATACTCCTCCTTCTCTTTCAGCCAGAGATCTGCAAATTCACAGTTCTTCCAAGCTTCGAACCATGGCCCACCGCGAGTGTAATGGATTGCTTTTGGGAGAGTGGTGAGATCACCCTCTACACTCTTGTTATGGCCCTCAAGGAAGTTCCAAACAAATGGGACTGACCCAATTTCATCATCCTCAAGCCATTGGAACCTGTGAAGAAAAGCACCAGTTTGGGTGTTCACAATCTCAGGTGTCAAGACTTTGTTCTTTGAGTGCCCACAGTTGTACAAAACCATGGAAGACCAGTTCTTCCTTGGGTACACAGTTTGCACTGCACCATCCATTTTTGTAGTTTCTTTTGGTGTGTAATCATGGTGCACACACATAACTGCATACTTATTGTCAACCAAGTCTCTCAGTTCCTTAATGTCTGCTAGGTACAAAAAATCACAGTCGACAAACATTGCCCATCCTTTGTAATTCGCCAGGTACGGGGTTAAGAACCGAGAGAACGAGAACTCGGTGCTCTCAAATTGTCCTCTCTCACGCCAATAGACACCCTTCTTTCTCAGATCTGACTGCTTGATTGGAATGATCTCAACAGGGATTGAAGATCGCTTCAAGATGGAATGGCGACACACCTCATAAGCAAGATCTTCACGAACATCGTAGCCCACAAAGATCTTGAATGGCTGCTCCACATCTCCATTGCTAACCGCAGGATGAGTCACCCCAGTACAAGAACCCATTGGAAGTGGATGCCCCAAATCTTCAGATATAATATTCTCCAATGCTACACTTGCAGTAATTCAACCAAATAGATAAGGGATATTGAAAATCAAAAGTAAACTCAAACGATTTCTTTAACTGCTTAGAAACCATAAACAGCCACACGCGTTAAAATTCTACCAAAGCGTTAAATCACTCACCAGCACCAGACCCAAAAGTTCGGTTCACGCAATCAAATTATTAACATCAATTCTGAATAAATCACATTGCTAAAACTGGGGACAGACAAAATAAATCAATGGGGTAAAAACACGAGGGCTTCAATTAGGAACGAAAAATGTTCCATAAAAAGAATTCGAATCAGAAAGAACACAAAGACCTGCACATTACCGATGTCTTCATCAAAACAAATATATACAATACAGATAAATAATCACAAGATTCGAGGATCTAATTCGAAACGAGGGTTCAAGAAGATGAAACCAGCATAATGAAGTGAAAAATGCATCAGATCTAATTGAATTCCACACACAAAAGTGAAAAGTTAGGGACAAATAATAGAGCAGAATGTACCAAGAAGGACGAAAACGTAGATCTCGAAGAAGAGGAATTGAAAACAGTCAAATTGGTTCGCAGTTCCTTCTCTAATTTGTAGATTTGGGGAAAATCTTGGTCCAAAAAATGTAGGGAGCGTTCTATAAAATCTGCGAGAAAGAGAGAAATAAGCGCGTACGCTCCTTGGGATGGAATTCATGGGATTTTGGGGGAGATTTTATAGGAGGCCTCAAGCACAAGCAGCACGTGTTCACTGCCAATTTTTTTATTTTTTATTTTAATTTTTGAAAAGAAACAAAATAAAGATTAAAAAATTTAGGAAAAAAATAGCAAGTCAACCAAAAAAAAAAAAACTTAGGGAATGTTTAGTGGTAAGATTGTTTTCGCATCCACTTAATCAAGTAAAAATTTTGATAACAATATTTAATATTTTCAGTATTCTCAAATTCTAAATTTGAAATTTTGAAATAATTATCTCATAAAAATTTTATATTAAATAACACAGTGCATAATTTATTTGGTAAAAATATATAAATCAAAACATTTTAACATTAATTTATCAAACACAGACCTTTTTTTTCATTTTTAGAATTAAAAATTTACCAATTACTAATTTACTTCATAGTGTAGTTTATTTTTTTTTTTTTTTTTGAAAATGCAGTTGACACTGACAACAACTATTTAAAAAGGTACAACAATCTTAAACTAAAATGGATTATAAGTGTTTTTTCAAACATTTGCTATGTTTGGTTCTAAATAAAAATCATTTTTAGAAATATCAAAAAGATTTTAAGACGCTTTTTAAAGAAAGACTTCCGACGTGGTATCGAAAAAGTAACTCTAAAGTAATTAATAAATTATCTGTGTCTAATAGATTCATAGACTTTAAAAAGTATCTAATAAGTCTTTAACTTTTAATTTTAGTTTTAATTTTATGTTTAATAGGTTTATAAATTTTTAAAATGTCTAATAAATTTATGAATTTTCAAATTTGTGTCTAAATGCTTTGGATCTATTAGAGACAAATTTAAAAAGTCGGAATCTTAGACCAAACATTAAATTTTACATAGAATGAGTTTGTAATTTTGTTAAGTTAAGTAGGTTAGATATCTATTATAAACAATATTGAAAATTTAAGGATTTATTACACATTTTTTAAGTTGAATAATTTATTGCAATCAAAATTGAAATTTTAGAACCCTATTAATTAAATAAGATTTTTAAAAGTTTTGGTAATTTAACTCAAGTAATTGGTAAAAAAATATAAAATATGTAAGTGTGAAAAAAACTTGTGGTGTGGTGAGGTGAATTGCATCATTTTTAGATATAGTGTAATAAAAAAATAATGGTCAGTGAAAGCACTTTTTAAAAAAATTGTAACCAAACACACATAATTAAAAGCATTTTAATAGTGGGTTTGAAATCACTCTTGAATAATTTTTTTTAACTACCTTTTTCTTAAGCACTTTTGAAAGAATTACCAATTTAGCGTGTTTCGTATAGTTTCCAAAGTGACTTTTTTTGTTTAAGTTGTAGAATTGGTACTAAATAAAAACATTTTTAGAAAATTACATTGCTTTAAAATACATTTAAAAAAACTTGAAAAATAATTAATAATCTAGATATTTTACATTTGTAATTTGGGCACGAAGAGATGATTACTCATAAATAAATATATAAAATAGAATGGGTGTTTAAATTAAATGATTTACCAGGAAAAAGTAGTTAAAAGTAAAAGTGATGCAAAACCAAGATTTAAAATGTTGATGTCAAGAGGTCTCAATTTTATAAATTTGTCAATAAAAATTCGATAAAATGTTAATGTGAATTTTCTGAAAAAGAAAAATTTTATAACAAATAAATATTTTAATTTAAAAGTTATTAATATCAATTTTATATTATTGATACTTTTTAATATTCTATCGATTTTTTTTACCCTATAAAAATATTGATTTACCTCTCTCGTGGATATCAAACTCATGAACGGTCGGTGAAATTGTCGAGCAGGGTGCAAAACTCAATCTAAATTGATACGAAAATGAAAAAAAAAGAAAAAAGAAAAAAGGACACTTTTGGCTGTCGGTGTTTGCACGTGACTTCTTTCTGTGGTTGAAACGGAAACAATGGGCAAAGTAACAGCGGGCACTTTTTTTTCTCTTTTTTAATTTATTGATTTATCTCATTTTTATAATTTATTTATGTGAGAAGATATTTAAAATCTCAGTGAAATACCAAATAAACTGTATTAAAGACCAAAAGTTTTATTAAACATATTTATAGCATAATTTGTTGGCTCCCAAAATATACTATCGTAGTCCCTCTAAAATTATTGGGCTTGTACATGATAGAACCAATAGAAAGCAATAAATGAATTATGGAAATTGGAAAATAATTCGATCAATGACAAAATTAAAGGAATATAGTAATAATTGTACATGATTCTGTCCTCATGACATAACAGTGGAGCAGGGGCAGATTTAAGAACGGCTGGGGGCCATCCCCTGAAATTATTGTATATTTTTTTATACTGTATAATAATACTATTGAAATTATTATAAATGTTGTATATATTGTGAAATATAATTAAAACTATTTATTGACTTCGATTCTCAACTTATATAAATGGAAAATTTTGTTTGATCCTAAGTCTTAAATCTCAACCTATACAAAATAATTTTTTTTTTCATTTTTTTTAAGTAAAATATATGTAAGGGTAGGAGATCGAACTCACAACCTCATAGTAGAGGTATATACCAATCACGGCTGAGCTATGCTTGTTTTTTCTAATATGAATATATTTTTATTTTTTGAATAATTATAATATAGTATCATGATGTTATAATTTATAATTTGTTTTATTATTTCAACTTTGTAAATTTAAAAGAAAAGTTAAAAAGGTCTTACTAAATATTTAAAGTTTTTTTATGTTGTTTGTGTATTTATATAGATAATTCAATCTTATTTTAATTTGAACAAAATAATATTATACGTAAAATTATAACTTTTTGTATTTATTTTACAATAATTTTTAGAACATATACTAGCTAAATCAACTAATATCATACCTAATGATTTATATAGTATAGCTTTCAATATTACCTAATTTGAATATTTATAATAAATACATTTAAAATTATAAATATAAAAATTCATTTTTTTTGTCTCAGATAAGTTGAATCAATTTTTAGCATGAAGTTTTAATTTTATCCAATTAGATAGTCGTTCAACTTTTACTATCTATTAATTTCGTTAAGTCACCCATTAAATTTTTGTAATTTAATTATAAAAATAAAGTCTTATTCTAATAAATTTGACCGGTTAGAAAATTGACTCTGAAATAACTCATCAAAATTTACAAATTAACTAATAAAAAATCAAATCTAATGTTTATTTCGTATGAATCCTATAGATTTCCTATTCAATATAAGTTTTATAATTCACTTTATATATATAAAAATAATTTTTAAAAAATTTTCAAATGAAAGTCCATCGGAGAAAAAGATTATCCAAATTTAATAATGTGTAATTTAACGAAATTAAAAGTTGAAGTCAAAATTTAATATATATATTTTGCAACATTTAAAGATAATTTGTCCCCTCACGTTTAGAAGATGAAGCGCATCTTGTACTCGTTGAAGAAATAGAAAGTCTCACTCTTTTTTTTTTTTTTAAGGAAAAATGTGGAATAAAAAGTTAAGAGAGATCCCGATTGTTTGGGGGGGGGGGGGGGGGGGGGGGGGTTTGAATTTACACGAAATGATGAAGAAGAATATTTAAAAAAATAAAAATTAAAACAGTTATGGAATCTATAAATAGGAAAGCTAAAAAAAAACAAAAAGAAGAAAATAGAGTTTGATTTGGTAAAAGATGGGAAGAAATGAGCGAGGAGGGAGGCGAATAGGGGGCGAGGCGAGGGATATAAAATGGGCGGAAGAGGCAACGGGAAAGGACGGGAAGGAAGAGAGAAAAAAAAATATATGCAATAAAGAGAGAAAAAAATATATATAAAAAAACAAAATAATGGAGCGTTCTCTCCGAAGTGGACCGGTGGCGGGTTTGACCGTAATCTCCCTTCTCCTGGTGGTGCTGCCTCTGGTGGCGCACGGCCACGACAAACCGGTGGTTCTGGAGAACCACGGCGGCGCAGTCCTGAGAGGCAACCTGGATCTCTCCATCGTGTTCTACGGCCGGTTCGGGAGGGTCCAGAAGAACACTTTGAGGGCCTTCATAAAATCGCTGAACTTGAACGCCGGCCCAGGCGGGCCCCCCCAGGTGTCGAACTGGTGGCGCATGGTCGGGAGCTACCAGCCTGGCGGCGGCGTCATCACGGTGAAGGTGGTGAAGCAGTACGTGGACCCCAACTACGCGCTGGGGAAAGTGATGACTAAGGACTTCATCAAGGTTCTGGTGCAGAACGCGGTGGCGGGGCTGCCGAAGGCGATTCCGGTAATTTTCGCGGCGAGGGACGTGACGGTGGAAGGGCTGTGCATGGGGAAGTGCGCGGACCACGGGCTGATCGAGCAGACGCCGTACGTGATCGTGGGGAACCCGGAGACGGAGTGCCCAGGGGCGTGCGCGTGGCCGTTTTACAAGTCGGACTACGGCCCGGCTGGGACCATTCTTAAGCCGCCGAGTGGGAACGTGGCGGCGGACGCGATGGTGGTGTCGTTGGCTTCCGGGCTGGCGTCGGTGGTGACCAACCCCTTCAACACGGGCTTCTTCGATCTCGGGCAGAAGTCGCACATGATCGAGGCCGTCACCGCCTGCCCGGGGATGTTCGGAACCGGAGCCGCCCCCGGGTACACCGGAAAGCTGACGGTGGACCCACGCTCCGGCGGCGCGTACAACGCCGTCGGGTTCAAGGGAAAGAAGTTCCTCCTCCCTGCCATTTGGAACCCCAGCACCAAGTCTTGTTGGACTGTGATGTAAATGTGTTGTTGTAATCCACCACCACCACCACCCCTCCCCCCATTTTCTTTTATTTTCTTCTTTTTTTTTTTTTGAAAATCCATTCATTCTTTTCTTTGTTTTCTTTTTGCCTTTTTCCATTCCTATTCTATTCTGTTGTTCGAAAATTTTAATGAAATAAAAAAGAACTACCCATTTGATCTCATCCACCTTTGATTTTTTGGTTATCTAAATGCTTCCTCGTCGCAATAGCAACTATTTTCATTTTGGTGAGGAAAAACAACAAGATCAATCAATCAATATATATATATATATATATATATATATCTATCTTTAAGTTTAGAGGTTGGAATCCACGTCACATATATTATTGAATTTAGGAATTAAAAAGAAAACTATTTCATAGTCCTAAAATTTAGAGGGATAAATTATTAATAATTTAGAAGGATTGAATTCAGATTATATCGTCCCGATCCTAAAGAAAGTTGCCAATTCCATATTTTTTTCAAACGTTAAACAAACTAATTGAACTAAATATTAATTAATAAAAAATAGGCTAATGATTTGGTTTGATTTTTATTTTATTTAAAGTAGCCTAATGATTTTATTATTTTATAATGGAATAATAATTTTATTTGATAAATTAGATTTTTACTATTTTAAGTAAGTAGGTATAGATAGAGCCACCCCTTTAATTAATATCTGATTTCGAGAATAGAATAAATTCAATTTTTTTTAAAAAGAATAAAACTATAGTTTTTGAACGGCTGTTTTCTGATTTGTTCCATTAATATTTATGAGAACATACCTCGTGATACTATTCGAAGAACAGGGTTTTCTAGTTGCCTCGCCTCGATCGAGAAAGTTTTCCCTGTCATGTGGGCTGAGATACTCTGTGGTTTTATAGCGTTTAGAGTGCTCAGGCGATTCTTTTGTCCAAAGGATGAAATGGAGATCGAGGCCTCCGATTCTAATGCCATTTTCGCTGCCGCTTCTAGGTATAAAAAAACTTCTATTTCTGGCAGGAATAAGGTTTATAATTTGATAATAAATTTTCGTGTTTCTTCTTTTGGTAGATTAGAAAAGCTCTATGGTGGAAGGGTTTTTTTGGGGCTTCGAATTCCAGATGCTGACACTGGTTCGCGACAGAGTATTGATATGGTTCTTGTAACTAAAGGGTAGATTTCCCACATTGCAAATTTTGTTATCTGTTATCTTTTAACTATCAGGTTTACGAGTAAAAGGAAGAAAGGAATGAACTTAATTGAGAATTCAAGAAATCGACAATTACTTAGTATTAGCTCTCGGTAATTTACAGTGAGGGTATATATTTATTTGCTTGTGGTTGGTTGTGATTGCCCAATCATTTGCTGCTGTAGGAGTATCCTTTAGTTATTCAGAAATGCAGATTCTAATGTAAAGACTGAATATGGAGTTCAATGAGAGTTGAAGAATTTAAAATGAAGATTTAGAAGTCGAGGAAGCAAATTTAAATGGGTAAGAATTTAAGATCAAAACCATATTTTAACAACTTCTAAATTTTATTTGGAAAAATATATCTGTTTTGACCAATAAAGAGAAAGCCATAGACTACTCTACCGGGAAGAATGTTTCAGAGAAAGGTGCCAAACAATAAAAAAGAAAAAAGAAAAAAAATGAATAGTGATTTAAGCACGATGCATAGCTTTCACTTCATCATCAGAAAGTTCATTGTCATCATTGAACTTCTTGCAATTCATATTCTTCTTCGCATCTGTTCATTTCTTTGAAAATACTGAGAACAAAACATTAAATGTCAACTCTTGTAGAAATGTATTACGTGATGTTTGTTAATTCTGGCCCTTGCTTTTTATCTTTATCTCTTATCTTTCCATTTTTTTAAATCCGTACAGGGATGCAGTGGTGATATCTGTAAAAAATCTTTCAGGTTTGGTTTCCATCAGTGCTGATGGAAGCTGGATCTGTGAAGGTGATGGTACACAAAGGTCAGAGATTATGCCTGATCCAGTAAGTTGCTGTCATTTAGCTAAAACTCGTCCCTCACCTTAAAATTTCTCTTCGTGAGACGTGAGCTAACTCAAAATATGTAAGAAAAATGCTACGAGCTTCCTATAATATGATGCGCATAATTCTAGAACTTAAGAAAAATGCTACAAGCTTCCTTTAATATGGTGCACATAATTCTAAAACTTATTTGCGGTTGATAGGGACTTGGGGTCTCCTGGCATAGAGCTCTCAAGTTTGAAAATTCTGGGTGAGCTTAATACCAAAAACCCTTGATGTCTCCTGGGTCCGGGCCTTGGGGTGGGTGCAAGTGTTCTCGGGTATAGCAAAGCTCCGACTCCCAATTATCACAAAAAAAAAAAAAAGAAGAAAAAGTGGAATGGGTTAGCCCTAAACATCAAGGCCAAATAGATGGGTGACAAGAAAGTGTTTGGTGGAGATATTGATTTAGGAGAAATCTTAATGATTAGAGACAGTGGAATGGGTTTCAATTTTCCTAAACGATATGATAGAAGATACTACTATAAAAAGAAGTGAAGATAGAACGACCAGGAATTTGGCGGCTTCAGGTTCCCAAGACTATTTTCAACTGTCTGATCCCAAAAACAATATGATGTTTTTCATGGTGCAGAAAAAATCTTGAAGAGCATGTTATCCAAAAAGAAACCTTCAAGAGGAAAGCGCTTGAGAAGTTTAGTTTCTTTGTTTGTCTACTTGTCAGGAAGGAACGAATTAAAAAAAAGTGACATTGTGCTCGTCCACAATTTTTGGATCCTTTTTGAAAGAACCTATGGTTCAGTTAAACCTTGGAGACAAATTGCTGGGCGAGCAATGTTTATAGCATTAGGGTAGATTTTAGAAATATTATTAAGATAGTAGATACCAAGAGTTCCCACTTTTTTCTTTAAGTAAACCACTCCAAATATTAGTAATTAGCTAAAGAGCTTGTTGGAAGGTGGTTATAAATAGAGTTCCCACTTTTTTCTTCCAGTAAACCACCTTGCGCTTGTGGTGCTTCCTAAAACAATCAAATAAGCCCTGGAACAAGTCATGTACTGGTGCACCATTTGAAGAAAAAGGTGAATTTCTCTAGACCAATGCTATAAAAGCTCTTCTTTGGAAGTTTGGTTGGAAAGAAATAGTACTTTCCTTTTTTATTGATAATTTGGGAGAGAATAACTATGTTAGCTTCTAAATGGAGCTCCTTTGTAATCAATTTTGTAATTATTCTTTCTTAGTTGTTTGTATCAAAGTGGACTACTTTTATGTAAGCTTCGAGGTGGTTTATGAGGAATTCTTGTCCTTCCTTTTATATTCTTTCATTCCTAATATAAGTTTCTTACTTATAGAAAGAGGGGTCTCTGAAAATTTTCAAATAAAAAGAAAAGAATATGAGATAATATGAGATATAGAAATGAGTTCCTATATTATTTTGTTTATTTTAAATACAGGTGGTTGAGACACGAAGATGGGCCTCAATTCTCGAGTCATACCTTGAACAGAGAGGAGTTGCGCTGCCAGAAGGATATTTATCGTGTAAAGTTTTGCTTCCCAATCCAAAATTTCGGTATGCAATGGATAATCCCCGTTTTTTATGCTTCTGATGTTGGATTTACTTCTTACTAGGCAACCAGTAGTCTTGAAATGTCAGCAATATGTTGACTCTGTTATTTTCGCTAAGTCATTCTCTCTAAAGGCATGCAATGAGTACTTGTCGAAGTTCAAGTTGGATTTTACTGTAAAAGAATCAATGGAATTTAGTAGCTGTCAAATTGATCATAAGTTCTTTTGTATTTGGGCTGAAAATGACTGCTTTATGATTGAAGATGTTAATCGGAAAATGCTATTGCTCCTTCACCCTTCTCAATTTTTATGGTTAATCATATGGTCGAGTTAGTCAAATTCTAGTTCACTCTACATTCTTCTACCAGGTTAGGAATGTGCATGGCACAATCCGTATTCATAAGTTTAGAAGAAATCAGTTAGGGTTCGTTGAATGGGTTGTTTGGCCCACCACTGGGGAAGAAGAACAACCATCATTCTGGCAAGCTTCAATAAGAATGGCTGATTGGAATTTTTGAATATGTTAAATAATTTCTCCGTTAGGAATACGGAAGTTCAGATGAAATCGTAGAGCAAGAATGAAGAGTGGTGGTTGCTTAAGCTTGATATTGAGAAGGCCTTTGACAAGGTTGATTGGTCGTTTCTTGAAGAGGTTCTCAAACAGAAGCAGTTTGGCAAAAATTGGATAAGGTGGATCAATGGCTCCGTGAGGGGCACTAAGTTTTCCATTTTTGGATAGTAGGTTGCCCTTCCCCGAGGATTTACATCTTCTATTGGCCTTGACACTCGCCGGTCATCCCTTTTCTAAGGAAAAAAGTCTTATTTGTATGCATTTTGTTTGGGCTTTATTTTGGTTTCAGTGGTTGGAAAGAAACTAGAGGATCTTCCTTGAAAAGGACCGTCCAACTCATTTTCTATTTGAATCTATTGTTTTTATGGTTACACTTTATCCTAGTCCCTTTGGACCAATGAGCCACCCATTATGGTTAGCTGAAGTGCTTTTTTGTAACCCATTGATTGAGTTCTCTCCCTTTTGTAATCGTATTTCATATCATTAATGAAATTGTTTATTCTAGAAAAAAAGTTTTCAATTTTTATCCATGGTAGGCCTAAAGGAAAGATAATCGCTTCTAGAGGTTTGAGGCAAGGTGACCACCCTTCTAGTAAGTGATGTTTTTAGTAGTATTTTGGAAAGCATTCACTCAAAAGGGTCCTTTGAAGGTTTTGTAGTTGGTAGCAAGGCAGTACACTGTGAGGTATCTTCCTCACTAAACTTTGATATTCAAAAGGAGAAAACAGCCCTAAGGCTTTACAAGGCCAGCCAATCCGAGAAGGCTGGGTCTCTCCGAACAACTACTACTGCGCTTACACAAAAGGTCGAAAAAACTGCCCCCTTAATCCCGAGGCTCCCCTTACGGACATTCCATTCCCCCCATCCGTGCTCCTAACTAACGGTATGTAAAATTCCCAAAACACCCCTCACTCTGTACCCTACCCCTCAATTTCCCTTCCTGCCCTTCCGAACATAAGTATGAATAACTGGTGGCCTAACATACATGTTTCACAGCTCCAATTTGCTGATGACACCTTAATTTTTTTTGCAAGGATGAGGATGCTATGTTAAATTTGCTTAAGACTATTAAATCTTTTGAGTGGTTATCCGGTCTAACCGTAAATTGGGACAAATTAGCCTTGTGTGGTATTAATATTCAAGCTCAAAGAATTAAACAGGTTGCTTCCCTCCTTAATTGCAAGGTTGAATCATTGTCTTTCTAGTATTTAGGCTTGCCATTAGGTGGTAATCCTAAATCCTTGTTTTTTGGCAACGAGTACTTGAAAGAATTTCTAACAAGTTGGATATATGGAAGCGTTCTCATCTTTCCAGGAGTGGTAGATTGACTTTATGCGACTCGGTCTTGGCCAACATCCCATTATACTATCTATATTTGTTAACCTTTTCGTTATTGCGGCAAGGAGTGGAAAGCATTTACGGCAGAGATTATTTTGGTTGGTTTACAGCTGAAAAGCCGAATGCTGTCTTCGATGCCCTTGGACCAATATTGCTAAGCATTGGAAGAAGGTGGAATCCCTTTCTTCTTATAAGCTTGGTTCTGGTAGTGGTAGCAGGATTTCTTTTTGGCATCATCAATGGGTTGGGAACACTCCTTTAAAGGTTAGTTTTGCCAAAATTTTCCAGTTTTCTCCTTATCCCCGTGGAAATGTGTCTGATTTTTGGGATAAAGCAACCGACTCATGTAAAGTAGTAACTAGGCAGTTTTTGAAAGATGAGGAAATTGATGAGTTTGCTGACCTTTTGTCTGTTTTAAGTTCAATCACACCCGTTCGCCGATTCTGGATTTTAGAGCCCTCAGGGGCGTTCTCAGTTGCTTCTTTATGCAAACCATGCTGTCCTCCTTCCATGCCTAAAGTTTTATTTGATGCTATTGTCCTGAAAGGGTCAGTATTTTCATTTGGGTTCTTCTCCAAGGTAACACGGCTGAAGTACTACAAATGAAGCTGCCTTCTCCAACCTTTTTCCATCTTTGTTTCTTATACGCTGCCAATGGGGAGTGTTTGGCCCATTTATTCTTCCATTGTCCCTATGCTATGCAGTGCTGGTTTCTTCTACTGGGGAACTCAATTTGTGTTGGGTATTTGATTCAAATGTTAAGAATAACTTGTTTAGCTGCTACACGGCCCGAGGTTACCTTCCAAGGCCGGCCTCTGGACTAATGCATCCAAAGCTTTATTAGATAAATTATGGTTCGAGAGAAATCTTTGGATTTTTGCAGGCAAGAGAAAATGTGGCGGAATGGTTCGGTTTAGCCAAGTTTAAAGCTTCACAATGGTATTCTCTCTTGGTTCTTTTTGAGAATTATTTTCCTAACCTCATCTTGGCCAATTGGGGCGCTTTTATCTTTCCTTCTAAATTGTGTCTCTTTATGTATTGTTTATTTATTATTTTTTCTCTTCGCTCTTTCGAGAGTTGGTACTATTGAATTTTTTTTTCCTTTTCATACATCAATGAAAACTTCATTTCTTGTTCTTAAAAAAAAAAGTCTAATACCATACATACAGCTATACATGAGAAGTCAACATGGAAGATAATTGTATGTACTAGGTACCTATACATACAGGCAAAATATATTTGAGCTGAAACATGGAATTGAAAGATCTTATCATCTAAATATATTTGGGTAGTATCTACTTTATTTCAAACATTCTATTTTAGCGTATCTGGTGATCGTTGAATATTGCCTCCAAGGTAGCGTGAAACTCACTTTATTATTAGATTTCACCATTGTGAACTTCATGTAAAATTGAGTTCTTACATTATCGAACATCAGAAAGATACGAAGTGACATTTGATTTTTGTTTCATGGCATCCATATCACCACTCAAAAGTCTCTTAAAAGTTGTTTGTCATTAATTGCAGAACAGTTCATTTGAACTATTTTCCTTCTGAAGTCGTCACATATGATCAGTATATACAGTTGAAACCAGAACCAAAAAGTACGTTCTCCGGTTGGATCAAGGGTGCTTTGCGTGGAGGAAAAAAAGAGATGCAGGAATCTATGGATCAGAAGCTAAATTTTGTCCTCAACACTGCACCCATGTGGGATAGGTTTGTACGCTCACTTTTAGTGCACTGCTCATTGCATGAACTCACTTATTATCTCATTAACTGTTACTTTCTCCATCTATTTGTTCATGCTGATTCTAAGTGCTCGTTCTCTAATTCCTAACTTGTTTTACCAATCCCTTGCATTTTTAAATTTATTGAAAAGAAGAATAATATAAGCAATTACTTTCTCCATAGTGACCACCTACCTAGGATTTAATATCCTATAAGTTATCTTGACAACTAAATATTGTAAGGTTAGACGGTTGTCCCGTGAGATTAGTCGAGGTATATGTAAGCTGGCTCGAATACTCAAGGATATTAGGAAAAAAAAATTTATTGGAGCCTTAAATTTTATAATGTTTTTTTATGAAGCAAGAAGGTCCCCTATCTCTGGATTTTATATAATTACGATTTTGTATTAAGAAAATGAAAGATAGTTGTAGTATGATAAATATTATGTTAAATATCTACATATAGTAAAAATATATAATAGAGGATTAAATCGCATGTAATACATGTTTGAACGTTCTAGTTTGCGAAAATAATATTTTGTAGTACTCTGCAACCTCTGCTTTGTTTTGTTTCCTTCAGGCTGGAACTTAAAGGAAATAATTTTATTCTGGGAGAATTCATGGAGTTCAAAGGGAAAAAGGAAGATATGCAGGCTTTGAGAGATATCAAAAGATCAAAAGTTAGTTGCATAGTCATCCAGAGGATGAGAATGATCAGATTTGGTAACATCCAAAACCGTTAGACTTCATGCATAAAAACACACATTATTCTTGACTGGTGTAGTAGTTAGAGCACCTTAAAATCGCTCAATAAAAAGATTGAATTCCAACCATAAAATCATGACCTTAAATTTGTCTGTGGATCTTATATTTTAAGTTATTCTTTCTTTGGGCTGTAATGAGAAAACAAATGGATGATTAATGCTGAAACATTAAAAAGCAAATTACTCTGTTGATGGTAATTGTGGGATGAGAAAAAAAAAAAAAAGAATGACTGGGAAACTGGTGAAGCAGAAAATGGTAGACTCAGATTAAAAGAATTTATCCCTTGGTGGGCACCAAGACATAAATGGTAGAAATATACCTTTGATATTTTATGACCTACTTAAGAGAAAATGGATCACTAAGTGTTCAACTAACATTGATGTGTTTCTCGGAGTGATTTTGATGATCGAGTCAGAATGTTGTGATGCTAGTGAGGGTTGAATACACAATTTTAATGTATGAGAACATACTTGGAATGATCATGAGAATGGTATTTATAGGGACATAGTTGAATGTGGTGGATCCCGATTCAAAAGATCCAAAAATCACTCTTGCATCATGTAGGCAAGGACGTCGAGTTGTGAAAGGTGGGTTCTTAAGATTAGTTGAGTTGACTAGGTAAAAAGAGGTTGAGGTATGTTGCCATAAATGAAGCGGTAGGAACACCAGGGCTAGACATAATCAAATAGGTTTGGTACGAGTCATGCTGTGCCTAGTACATATGAACAATCGGCCACCCAACGACCTATAACGCTAGTCACTAGGACTGGGGTTCTGGAAAAATCTCTACGAATTCTCCTAGGATTGGTTTGGCCTTCAATTGGCATGTAACGATTTTTAATTGATAATTGGCCATAAATAGAATTATATCTTCTGTTGTGGTGAACACCCACAAATATTTCTTTATTAATCATAGATGTATCTATTTGCTCCAAGTCTTAGCCCTTTAATTCTACTTTACTCAAATAGCATTTGTGATAATAAGGTATAAACTCCCAAAGAGCTAAAATGATTGTCCTTCTTTAGAGATTGGTAGTGTGACCTTTCTAAGGTTGTATTAACATATGCAGAAAAGACTCAACTAACCGACCAAGTGAGGAAGAGGAAAAAACTTTAATCAATTAATCACAATTTTCATATATTTTTTTTAAAATTTTTAATATTCAACTATCCTTCTACGAAATTCCTGAACCGAATGATAACTATACTGCAATATTTTGGAAATGAGTAAAATCGTAGTATATATTATGATTCTATGAAAGAGCTATTACACATTCACTTCCATTAGTTTCTAATATTGTAGATAGTTAGTGTTTACCACTTGACCACTTGAAACATATCTATTGTCTAAATTCTAATCCACAGTACTCCCGCATCAACTTCCTCTCCATAGAATTTCCCTCTTGTAAATTGCAGTTCCTTCAAGATTTCGAGTTTTATACTCTGCTCGGGATTATCGAAACGACGGGGCCTCTGCTTCTGAGTGGAAGGAAGTAACGGTAGGATCCAGTACAGTGGTAGTATTTCAGATGGAATATTCTTCTAAAGTTCGAAAAATCAAGATCTCTACAATTGCATCTCTGTCATTGAGTGCCTGAAGGTGTCTGGTCAGTTTTGTATTTTTTTTATTATTATTTTTTAAATTTTGATCATAACTCTCCTGAGATTGATTGAGCTGGGAAGATAAAACTATATTTTTTTTCACCTTTTTTTGGTTCCTTTCTATAATTTTTTATGGTCATTGTTCCTTCTTCAACGGGTTTTTATCATATCAAGCCGAGGCTGCTGTGTCAGAAACTTGAACAGTAAATGTCTTCAAATTAGTGTATATCTGATATATATATATAGTAGTTACATGTGTTTTTAATACCTCTAGTGATTTATTGTTGACATGAAACTCTACTTTAAATGGATAGGTTTGTGTTTATTTATATGTAAAATGAATAGTATTTTTCCATGCTTTAAGTAAGCATTCAAGGATGAAGGTTTTAGTGCTTTAAGTAAATTTTTAATTTTTATTGGAGGATTTAAATTCTTTCAATTTCACCCGGTTGAATACTAAATTTAGATAAATGGTGAATTTTGTAATCCCAACGAGTTAATTTTCTATATTTTTTAAATTAGATTTTGACACGTGCTTTGCACTTGGCTTAAAAACTTTTTTAAACATTGAGATAAAAGGTATATGTAAATTATGAATGAGTAAATTACATATTCATAAACAAATAATCGAGAAATGGAATTCAGACGTTGTACTTTGGGTACATCAATACATATTACATTAAATATAAATCATGGATGAAAGAACTTGTTAACATGATTAATTGATTTTTAACATATATGAAATATATTAAAATGCACATTTGGATACACTTGCCTTAATCAAAGGTAGCTCCAAAAGGGTACATACTACTAACTCACACCCTAGCATCTCTAAGTCTAATTCAATTTATTTAACAAACTTAGTAGTTATAAATAAATGGTTAGACTCAAAGGTCAAATAATGTAATAGTAAGATGTCTTAAAACCAATAACCTACCTAGTTTAGTTATGGTTGGACTGTAAGTCAATTTATGTAAAAGTAGAATAATAAATAATGTACACGTGACGAGTGATTCAATATCTTTAACTTCCCATGAGTAATAGCAAAAAATTTACCTTTTTTGCTTAACATCTCAAGCCAGGGCCAATTGAGTAGATTTGCCATTTTCAACATTCACGGGAGCATTGCAATCTCTAGCATAGTGGCCTACAACACCACACTTAAAACAAACTGAGTTACTTCTCATGCAAGGTCCCTTGTGGTACTTGTAGCATATTGGACACTCAGGGTAAGTGTATTAAAAGAACCTTTTTCTAACTCTGACAGTTGGCCCAGTATCGGTGATAGATAACGACTCATTTAGACTTTTCTCCACAATAAGAGCGAATATCAAAGTTGTTGAGTAGGTAGCAGGTTCTTTTAGAGTTACAAAAACTTTAATGTCCTTTTAAACCCCTTAATAATTTTCTTGATCTTCTATGTTTTATTGTTGACTAAATCAGTGGCAAAGCGAGTTAGTTCTACAAATTTTCTCTCGTATGTATTAAGCTACAATCATACTCCCTTGAATGAGCTCAAGAATTCTACCTACTTCTCCTCCTTTGATTGTGTCAGGAAAATAGTGGTCATGCAATAACTTCTTAAATATATTCCAAGTAATTGGATGGTTATTATTGATCATCAGTAGTTTTTATTGATTCCCAGTAATAGAAAACTTCATCCTGAAGCATGAAAACAACTACACAAACCTTCAGATCATCATTGAACCTCATGTGCTTGGATAACTTCTCCAATGCTTCAATCCAGTCCTCAGCTACACAGGGTCTTTCATATTTTTCATCGAGTGTTGGTGGATCGTATCGTTTGAAATCTTTGATGGTCAACTAAGTTTCATCTTGACCATCCCAGTTTTCTTGACATTTTGCTATCTTGGCTGAGCCCTTGGAGCCATATTGTCAAACAAAGTTTGATGAGCTTTAGAGTCATAATTGTTTGTTGTACTGGCTCAAGTTGACCTGCTGGTATTTCACGAGTGTTTGGTCCACTAGGTTTGGGAGGGTTCTCATGACCATCTCGATTTTTTTAGAGGCATATCTATAAAGGTAATTTTTGTAAGTGTTTTATCTAAATTTAAAATTTCTATGCATTTCTATTTAACATGAAGCATTCTACATTTGGGAGGAAATATCAAGTCATATAAGTCTAACATTCGTTAGGTTTAGATAATTTCTAAAAGATCATCTTAGATGTAGTTCTAAGGTAAATAAATAAATTAATTAATTAATTAAATGAGAGTGAGCACTGCAGGATAAGATTCTCATGTTTCTTCCTTTGAAAATGAGAATCTTAAAGACAATGTCAGGTGTCATAAATGACATTGTGCCTTGTCTCTAAGGGTATCAGAGCAGAGCATGTGGGTGAGGACAATTAGTTGCCAAATCCGAATTTCGAATCCAAGAGGTTGTAAGATAGGATTGGGCTCTGACACAATATTCACAAGTGAATTGGCATGGACATGAAAGTTGTCATGCCAATATAGTGCTAGATTGGATGAATGTTCAGGACGACCTCGATATGAAGTGACGATCCATGATTTATATGTGAGCTTGAGTGAGTAGTGAAATCTGTTTACACCCTAGCGTTCGGGATAACATTCTAAAGCATTTGTAGAGGGACACACCTCAAAATTGAGAATCACTACATAAAAAGAGGCAATCTCATTTTTCTCTTCCAACTCACCAATTTTATTCCAATTTTTTAATTCCATGAGCCCTTTGCAGTTCCTCACCCATCAATTAATGAAACTCATGAAGATTAAGCTGGCGGGCAATTTCATGCACCAGCTGATTGAACTCCCTCTTGATGGAACAAACAGAGACCACCGATTTCCTTTCCGGAATTTCTTCAGCAATCCAAAAATTTTCAATGAGGCCCGAAGCTTCGTCATCGATCGACTTCTCCACTTCAATCGAATCAGTTTCCAGCTAAACTTGCACACCCTCTTGGATTTGTAAGTTCTTTGAAACTTCTACCATGACCATAGCATTGAACCTTTGTTTTTTAGAAAGCTCCCATTCACAAAGCCAAGATGTCGGACATTATCATTTATCCTTTATAAAAAATGGGAAAGTTGTAAAAATGAAGAGGGCAATTTAGTAAGAAAAAGAACCTAAAATTAAGACTTGGAGCATTCAATCAAATTTACAACTTCATAAGGGCATTTTGCCCAATTAGACCCCAAAGACAAACCCTTGATTGATTATTAAACATGGTTAATGTGTAATTAGATTTGAAAAAAAAAGTATACAACTTTTATTAACATGTGAGGCAACAAGGGATCTTACAAGCAACACATCTCCAGTTTTATTTAGATATATGATATGATAGGAGAACTTTATTTAGAAGAAGATGGGCTTTGCCACAAGTTGCACACACTACAGTCTATACATGTGATGAGCCAATATCAGACTGAAAGCTAGAGAATGCATCTGCAAGCTCCATGGCATCTTGAACCCGTAAACGAGTTCCTTGTTGCCCGACAACTCTAGCTGCGATTTTGGCTGCAAATGTACCCATTTCTTTCAAATCCGAGACTCCGTGCAAGATACCGTACAAGATACCAGACGCATAAGCATCTCCAGCGCCACAAGTGTCGAGAGGTACGCACGGAGAAGGTGGGATATATACGGCTTCTCCTTTAACACCTATGTAAGAACCTCTGTGCCCATCAGTGACTGAGACGAGGGGGACGAAATGACTCAGATACCTTACAGCTGATATAGAGCTTTCCTTGGAGTCAAAATGACACAGAGCTCCAGCTTCTTCATGGTTTGCGAAAACAATATCAGCATAGTTCCCCACGATTTCCCTGATAGTTAAACAGAAAAGATGTTTTAAATAAAGAATCACATAATCAGACCGAATGAACATCTTTGCTTCGATGCAGAGACCATATACAACAATTTGAACCCAGATTCTAACTTTCAGTGCAGATAACATTGAAACTAGAAAATGAAGACTTTCTCCCACTCTTCCAAAAGGAGGGAAAATGGGTGTGTCGTCGAGCCAACAAAGCAGAATTCTCATACAATATATAATAGGTTCATGGTTAAGGACATAAAAACAAAAACAGGGTTAAAAGGAAATTACCAAAAATCGTCAAAATGCCTTTCAATGCAAGAGACATCTGAAGCTGTGACTGCAACTAGAGCACCGCTCCGGTGTGCTTCTTCACATGCTTTTTGAATTGTTTTGATAGTATCAGGCAATTCAAATAAATACCCTTCAACTACAAGTACATTCGTCTTGCTAATTACACTAGCTAATGCTGGACTATAATTCAGCGTGGAAGATGTACCCTGATACCATGATACCAAAATAGCAGATCAGGTAGAACCCCGTTTAGTTTGTGTATTGTTTACAAAAAATACAAGCACTAAAACATTTCCAATTGTCGAAGACTCTTAAAAGGAAAAAAGAACAAAAAGAAAAGCCATGCTAGTCAAAGCAAATACACGTTCAATTTGATAAACACCCCGACCAGTTACGTCAAAAGAAGAGAGCAGAAGAGCCCCCCATCTAAGATTGATTGCAATATTTTATTTGTTTACTTTTTACATCGATGAGTATTCGGGCTAACTTACATGCACCTCGACTAATCTCGTAGAAGAGCCGTGTGGCCCTAGTATATTTGATTACCGAGAAAAGTTGTGGGATACCATCCTTTCTAATTGCAGTTATGCTGATGTTGCTTGGAATTAAGAGTCTAAATAAATGATTACCTGATATGCAAGCATTGTTCGCTGAGCGTCAGGGGTTGTAAGAACAATAACTGTTCCTGTTGTCCCATCCTTGACTGGGGGACAGAGAAAATGGACATTTGCCCGTCTAAGTTTTGTCCTATGAAACAAATTAATTCATTGGGAAGTTATTAGAACATATCAAATTCAACAATAAAATAGGAAGCATTTCACACACAATTTGTTAGAATTAGATGAGAGTTTAATGAAGTTACTACTGCAATGTTTTTTTTTTCCCTCTTCCAAAGTATTTTTCTTTTCATTCAAGTACTGTAATCCTCTGAAACATAAATGAATAAAATCTTGTCTCATTCTGTATGCAAAGAAATGAGTGGTATGTATCTCTAAGAATACCATGTCATTAACAATTCTAAATGCTACCCGGAAAATGGATCCATTGCTGGTTCCAGTGCAGGGCCTGGCAACTCATCGGGCAATTTCTTTCCACTTGAATTTCAGCATTAGGGTAATTTTTTTTTTTTTTTGTCGTGATACTCTGATTAGGTTAGGCTGACTATTTACTTTACAATTTACTATAGCAATGCTGTCCAACAAATTCAAATTGAGAATGCATAAAAATTTAATAACAAGAAAGTTAAACTAGAACCTGACCTGTAGAAGCTGCCCAACGGATCACTCCCTACACTACCAGTCATAGCTACATTGAAAGTGGGGTCTTTCATGGGTCTAATACCCAACCTTGCCAAGGCCACCAGACTGTTCGAAAGAGACCCGCCAGCAGCTGCCTTATAGCTGCGACCGTCCATGGCCTGCAATACTCTACCTCTTTCCTCATGATTTACAACCTTCCTCGTACCCTTTTCTAATCCCAGTTTCTTCAGAAACTCATCATCTACGATACCAGAAAAATCTACCTAAACATGTTCACACACCAGTGAAAAATGCAAGAATCAGCAAAAGTGCTCGTTACAAATTATATCGAATAACAAATCAAAGACAAGAGCAACTTCAACAAATGACAACCACCACCATAGAAAATTTAATAGAATAATAACAAAGTTCACTTCTTGTTCTGATGAATATTATGATACTGGAGGCAGCCAGTGACAAGGGTTTTGCTCAAGGTTGAGCTTTTCTAAATGAAATTATTACACTACACCTATATAAACAATGTGCTTACTAATAGACCCAATCAAATGAGAGGGTTAATTTAATTCAGAGTCCCTCACTCGAGATAAATCCTAAAGAGATAAAACATAAAAAGCTATAAAATCCCCATCGTTCTAGAGTCAAAGAAAATGAAGTAAAAGCTCCAGCTCTAAGGTACCACTACCACCACATCGGTTTGCTTAATGAGGTGTGATTTTGATCTTCAAAATAACAGAAAGCTATATGACATTCAAAGGTTTCTTCAATCCAAATCCTTCAACAACAGCATGAACAGCTCAGTAGTACTTTCTGTTGTTAGCCAGTTATTACAAGGGAAAGGGAAGCAAAAGTCAAAGTTTCAACTATTTTGATCTTAAATCTACTTGACCCGATCCTTCCATCTTCGCATTCGAATCGCAATTCAGTAGTAAATTAAAAAACACAGGGCAGGTTTCGGAGAAATATTCCCAAGAAATTGAATGAATTACCATAGCTTGTCCAAGGCCCAAGACGTCCCATCGGTCAGGCAAACGAGAGGAAGAGCCATTAATGTCAGCGGGTGCCTGAATTCCGAGGGCAGGCACAAACTCCTCATCAGAAGCGTTGTCGTCATCATCCTCCTCTTCACTTCCACTGGAGAATTCCTGCGTGCCGTCGCCGGTAAAAACGCGACAGGAATATAATCCGCGGAAAGAATCGCGCCGTCTGGCCATGGAAAAGAATGCGAATCGGTCGCCAACCCCGCATCGGTGAAAGGAAGAGGAAGCGGAGGGAGGGTGATATGCGGAAGAGGGAAGAGGAAGAGAACGAAGGAGAGTCAAAGTAGGAGAAGAGAGAGGCAGCGATGGAAGGGGAAAACAGAGAGACATAGCGGGAAGCGAAGGGATTTGGAGCGAGTGGTGGTGAATCGGTGCATCAAACGCGAAAATGGAGGACTCAGCACAGCCACCCACAGGCCCCAAATCTCTCCATTTGAAGCTAAGCCCTCAATTTGTAATGGCGTCTTCTAAGTTCTATCCTCAGAACCAAGGAGAATCTTCTGAATTCTCTCTCTATCTTGCCCATGCCTGATTGCCAGATCCACAACGTGGGTCTTGCTGGAATCCTTGAGATCAGCTTCCAAATTATTCGATGATTTTCATGGCCGTTGGATGAATTTGACTGCCATGGAAATGGAGCATCCATTTCTCTCTCATCTCTCTACCACTCGCTTTTTGTTTAAACATTGATTTTACTGATGAACGACAAGAAATGGGATATTGTGGGGAACGGAAGTGACGTCGTTTTTTTTTTTTTTACAAATTATTTTGGAAATTTTAGTTTTGGTAAATTTTTATTTTAATTTCATCCAAATTGGTGTTTTCCTATTATTGTTGTTCTAAACTTGTAAGAAAGACTGAGATGTTCAATTTGGTTCCGAATATTCAAATTATTTTATTTATTGATTTATGTCTTATTTTAGTGTTTGTTTCAAAAAAAAAAAAAGTCTCATTTTAGTGTTGCAAATTTCTTATTTTGATTTTAAACTATTAAAACTTAAGGTGCTTTTAAATATAACAAAAGATTAATAGTTAATTATAAATATAACATTTTGTAAAAATAATAAAAATAGAGGTCGAGTCAAAATAAAATATATGTATTATGTGTGAAAAAGTTGACTATGATAATTTGGATTTAAGAATATTTTTGAAATTAGTTTTAATTTTAGTAATATTCAAAATGTCCAATTTTTAATGGGTAAAGAAATTTATTTTATTTTATTTTCATGCTGTGGGAGAATATTTCTCCAATTGTTTTGATAAATAATATTTTATTTCAAGTTTTGAATTTTGATTACAAGGAGAGGGCCCTTTTCGATGAGATGGGGAGACACGATGCACTGGAAGAGGGATCTGTCATCTGTGCAGATTTTCTATATCTTTTACCCAAATTATAGCATTTAAATAACAAAATAATATCCACGTTTTTTTTAATTAAGTAAAATAAATGATAGCATTAAATGTCTATTTATTTAATATTTTGCTTCTTGTTATATATATATATATATATATATATATATATTTTTCTGTAGAAGAATTTATGGGGACGACATCAATTTTCCAAACATCAAGATCGGACACAGTAACAGATTACAAACAGAAGGTAAAGCATAATTGGAACAATAATGAAAAGGAGGAGAAAACAAGACATGAGTCTGTGGAGTACTGGTTGGAATTAGAATTTGGAGTCTGTGAAAATTGAAAACAGTCTAATCCTTCCCGAAAAGTCCCTTGAAGCAGAAATTAAAAAAAATACAGAGTTATCCTCAGCAAATTGATTGACAGTAATCAAATTTTTAGTGATGGAAGGGACACGAAGAAGATTATGGGGTGAAAAACGTGATTAGAAGGAGAAGAGAAAAAGGTATAGTTTTGTGAAAAAAAGCGTTAATGTACTTTTTAATTGGCCTCCTTTTTGCAAATTTTGTAATTTGGATTTGATTTTCGTAACTTGAGCCAAGTTTCTTGATGTAAAATCCTGGAGCAAACCATTCCAAATCTGCCTAGAAGAATGAAGTATTTGTTCTAATATTTCTTCTCATTGAGCAAAGAAACCAAGATCGAAATCAACTTATCTTGTCTCTTCTACTGTGTAAAAATATGGTTCAATTTCTTTACAGTACTAGAATCTTCGTTTACTTGAATAAATTCTAGAGGTATTTCGGAATCATCGCTCAAGTACGATTTGCGCTTGAAATTTTCAAGAAGAAAATTATCGTCATTCAACTTCATCGTAGTGATCTTACTTCTAGAATTGATAACTTGATTTGCTCGAAATCTATTGGAAGATTCTGAGTTTACCTTTGAAGTATGGAAACCACGAACAAGTTGTTAGACCAGGGCTTTGGTACCATTTCGAACAAAACAGAAAACTTAAAATTCAAGAGACAACCTCATATATTCCACTTGCTTCAAAATAGAGATAAAATATATGACAGCTATTTATGTGATGTGGAAGTATCTCAAGGATACACCCTACATAATACAGATGAATGAAATCCCAACAACTTCTAACCAATACCTATGAAAATGACAAACTATTAATAAAATAAACCACTAATCATGTGGCATCTCTAATGGGCTGCCTTAACATTTTGTTATTTTAAAATGCTAGTCAGTTGGCTGAATTTTTTTTTAAATAATGTACTTTTAAAAAAGAAAAACAAATTTATCATACATGTCAAACTAATTCTAAAAATATAGCAGATAAATCGTATTAGTAAATCAAATATAATAACCACGAGCTAAGGCTACATTCGTGTATTTCTACATATGTTTTACCTATAAGCGGCCAGCCAGTGTGATTTAAGGCAAGTCGCGTATTTTCTAGGTGAGTTATTTTACGAGATGGGTTCGTGATATGATCATAAGACCACGAACGACTCTTCGTAAGGGCTAATCACTAGATCTCATGCTAAGAAGCTCAAAAGAGTGACGACGAAGTATGTGCAACACCGAAAGAAGGATGACAAGCTTTCAACACAAGAGTTAGATTGGAAATCATTGAGCATGTGAGAATAAATGAGCCAATTAAGAGGGTCTATTATGGTTGTCACGACTCACAATTAGGCCTTTTAACCCAACAGATGCTCCCAGAAGCATTGAGCACACCATCGCAAAGATGGCCATGTCGCAGGACAATGCCACCAGCGCATAGCACACCCATCACTTGTGCACAGTGCGCAGCGCCCCGTGTGCCCCTCGCGCCCATGCATGCACAAGCGCTTGCGAGAAAATCTTGCAAGCTGTCTCACTGCAGCGCCCTCGCCCATTGGGCGCCAAAGCATCTGTCCATGTAAAATTTAATTTAAAATTTTACTTTTTAATTTAAAAATCTAGGGAATGAGAAATTAGAAATTTAGAGTCCGTTTGTCAATATTTCATGTTTTTTTTCTAAGAAATCTAAGTATTTTACAACTAACTTTTGTTTCTGCTTTCTCCAATTGTATAGAAATTTTGGAAACAACCAAAATAAGTTTTTCTTTTTTATTCCCCTTTTCCAATATGTTTTAAAACATAAATAAAAAGATTGTTTTATATTATACTTGAATTTATGTACGTTAGAACCATGCCATTCACTTTTCTTTATTAAAAATGAATGAAAGAAACAGAAACAAGAAACAGCATACCAAGTGAGTCTCACTTTTAATTTAAAAATCTAGGTAATAAGAAACTAGAAAGGATTATCAAACATTTTTCTATTTTCCTTTTAAGTAATAAAAATAAAGAAATAAAAAAAATAATTATCAAATGCAAATCTATTTCTATTTATTAAAAAAAAAAGTAGAAAAACGTTGCATAATAGGTCCTGAAAAATCCAACCCAAATAAGGGTGTTGAGTTGGATTCAATTAAACCTGGGTCATTTTAGGTTTAATATATCAAGAGATTCGACCTAACTAGTCCAACGAAAACTATATATTGATAACTGGTAAGCCCACCATTCAACCCAAAAACTTTAGCTAGGATAAAATTTAATGGAAATCATAAAAAATGGGGAGGAAAACACAGGACCTCCCACACTCTGATACTATGTTAAAGATGAATTAAACTCACAACTCAACCCAAAAACTTAAACCGGTGAATTAAGTAAATTGAATTAATACATTAGATATCTAACACTATCTATGACAAGATTATAGACTATCAAGGGGGTGATTTTGGCCCAGATTGGGTGAATTCCTGCTCCTCGTGCCAAATCGATCCTTGCTTTTAGCATCACTAGTGTATTACCACGTGTAATGCACGTATAAATTTTTTTTTAATTATAAGATAACTTAAATTTTATATAATTTCACGTAAAATATTTTAAGTATAATTATTTTTAAAAATAATTAAGATTAATTTTTATATATATTTATTATTATTGACGGCTAATTACTAATAATAAAATGTACTATTTATAATTATTTTAAAAACATATTATTTATAGTTAATTGTTAATGATATATTTTGCAAATAAATAAATTAAAAGTAATGGAAAAAATTATATATTAATAAAAAAGTAAATAGGTATTTTAATATTTTTATTTTTAAATTATTTCAACCTAATATGAGTCCTTTATTTTATTTTTTTAATATTTTGTTTGTTTATTAAATATTTGTTTAGGACTGACATTTTATTGTATATGTTGAATTTTTTAACTAAAACTAAATTATTTTATTGATTTAATTTTATATTATAATTAAAATTATTAAAGAAAAATTCTTCAAATTATATTATTAGAAAATAAAATGACCAAAAGTTTTATATTCCACCTTTTACGATTCTATACAAATTATTGTTTATAATTAATTAATTAACTAAACATTTTTTTATATACTGACTTCTATGATTGTTTTTTTTTCAACAATAAGAACATAAGCTTGTAATTATCTATATTTTAAACAAATATTCTAAATAAAATTTCTAAAAAAACATTCCAAATAAAAAAAATACACTAAACAATAAAAAACATTAGTAACAAAAAAAAAGTCCAAATCCTAAACTAAATAAAATTGCTAAAAAAAGAAACATTCCAATTAAAAAACACACTAATTAGAAAAATAACAATTGTAACAAAAAAAATCCAAGTACTTACTATACACTCATCTTTTAGAGTAAATATGCTCATTCTTGAAGATTGCTGGACAGATACTATTATTCAACTTTGTAAAATTGTGAATGGTAATGTTACAAACCTAGTATTCGAGATATGTAGATTCAACATATGCATCTCTTGCAACTTGATGAATATGTCACAAATATCTCGAGATGTTTTCAAGATTGAATCATATTTGAGAGATGTTTCAAGGAACTAAGAATAAAAAAGTATTGAAACTTGTGAAAAACATGTAGAAGAAAACCTATTTTTATAGTAGTAGAGGATAAAACGTTACAAAAGCTTTTCAAATTCTAAAACTCTTGAAATTCTTGTATGAATTTTAATTAAAGAAAAAATTAATTTTATGTCGTTGGAAAACTTTTTGCATTCTAACCTTTTATATTCCATGCATTTATAGTATTGATAATTAATAATTAATAATTAATTTAATATTTGTAATAATATATTAATGGAATAATTTGTAAATTTGTAAATTTAATAAAGGGCAAAAGTGTCCAAAAATATTTTTCCTACATCCTACCTTTTTAATATAGTATAGATGGCTTCCACCATTTCTGCTGAGGTATTCATTCGGCGGACCATTTCAACTGAAGCCATAACCATACCATTAGAGTACCTTGAATAGATATTCCAGCTCATTTAATGTGTCAAATCAATCCTCATTTAGAGTAGGCGATTTCAACTAAAGCCATAATCATACTATTAGCTAGAGTCTTCCAACCAGATATTTCAGCTCATTTAATGTGTCAAACCAATCCTCATTTGGAGTGCGCCAAATCAAGCATGGCTCAACAGTAATTAGCATATACCTCCAATCATAAGGTTGTGAGTTCAACTTGGAGAGAGAGGTTGAGGTGAGGGAATTTTTATAGAAAATGGCAGCCATTTTTTCCTCCATTTTTTCCGCTTTTTTTTTTTTCTTCTTTATTTCATCGTCTCCCTTAAACTTGTAGTAGTTTGTAAGTTTTTCCTAACTTGAACCTACATTCTTGTGAACTTTGTTAAGCTAGATATGAATTATTGTAGCTTAATCACATTGTATTTAAGTTATAATTTCAGCATGAACTCACACAGTGATTAGAGAGAGAACATAGTACATGAACACAACTTCTAAAAACAGAAAATCAAGACCTAAAAAATGAAGTTATGGTGTAAAGCAACCGCGAAATTAACTAAGAATGATTTTTGAAGCCCAAATGTTTGTCTTTTTTTCCTTTTAAAATTTTTCTTTATTTGTTTTTAATCTAGAATGCTCTGTGACAAATACAAATCACTCTTGAAATAACCAAATTTGTTTCTTATAATTCTCTGAAAAATCACTTTAAAATTGATTATCTATAAAATGATTCTAGAGTTATTAATTGTTTGAAAGGAAAATGAAAAGAGATGAGCGGTTGAATAAACTATCATTTTTAATAGAGGAAAATGGGCCATTAAGGGGAAGTTCGCCCAAGTTCCGCCGTAATCCGCTTAAAAAATATAACTTTTTTCAGACTTAATCCTGTCAAAGTTCTCGTTCTGTCACATCAACTTCTCTTCAAAATTTTAACAATATTTGCTTAAAAGATATTTTTTTTAAAAGATCAAGAGTAATATTCAATGACTTTTGAAAGAATAGGAATATTTTTGAAACAAAAAGGCAAAGTTCAAAGTTAACAACATTGCAAATGCTTAAAAATTGTACAATAAGAACCATTGAGATACATGATACATTAATATTCTGTGGGAGCACTTGCTGGAAAAGGCTTTCCTTCAACCAGAGACAGAAATAAGCCAATAAATTAGAATTCAGCCCAAGTAAATGGGCCACAAGTATAACAATGAATGAATCAAGAACTTTCAAGTTAAGCATCAAAAACTTTGACCTCCCCAGTATACAAATGCAATAACCAAGCAACATCTTTTGGAAACTTGGTCACATACTTCTCCAAGAAAGTCTTCTCTGTAGGATGTAAAATACTAGTAATGATAAGTTCTTTCTTCAGTAAACCTTTTGAATAAAGACTTTGAACAACTGAACACCTTGGAATTATCCTCTTCTCCAAACTAAAGACCATCACTGTAGGTCTTGTAGCAATATCCTCTGGCTTTAACCCCATTTTCTGCACAAAAAACTCCATAGTTTTGAAGATCTTCTCCTCAGACAGAATCAGACATGGTGGATACTTTTTAAAAGCTAAGAGGGTCTGATCCTTTGACCAACCACACTTCCTGTAAGCTTCAAATTTTCTTTCCCAGGTTAAAGAAGTCATCCCAGAGAGCACTCTAATGGCCTCAACAAATACAATTTTTGAAGGGTCAGATCCCAGGTCTCGAACTCGGTTAACAATGTTGCAGAATTTGGAATGGTTAAGGAATGCAGAATCAGGAAAATTTGAAACCAGATACGAAATTGCAACTTCAGACACTCCAGAGGTTCGTAAAAATGCAATGTTTGGAGCTATTTTGCCTCGCAAATCCTGGCGAAATGCCCTGGGAGAACGCTTAAGGCATTTGAGGACCTTTTCATCTTCGACAAGTACAGATTTAAGGTAGTTGTAGCAGGGGATTAGATGGTTCTTCAAGCTACTCCCCAAAAGAAACGGACATGAATAAACAATTACAGCACATTCTGACTTAGAAAGCCCAATGGAATGCAGAAATTCAAATTTGGGCAAAAGTGTTCTATCAGAGTTAAAGAATAGCAAACTCGGGAAAATCTTAATTACCTTGGAAATCTGCGTTTTGGTCAGTCCTTGGCTTCGGAGAAGCGAAAGGACCAAATCTGGCTCGCTCGGAGTTTTGAAATTTACCTTGGCCGCCACATCCAGCGCAGTTTCTGATGCCATTCCGCATGAATTGACGAGGTACAAAACTATGGAAGAACGTTCAAACGATCCTTTGTCGGCAAGAACTGAGAAGAACTTGTCGTCCCGCTGAAACCCTAGATTGTTGAAGAAAGAGGTGGCGACTGCAATCCGCCTGCTGCTAGGACTGAAGATTTTGAGCCCTAGAATTCGAAACATTTCGAGTGTAGTCGCTGCGAATCTATGCTCTCAATATCTGAAAATGGCGGCCATTGATGAGAGGAGAGTACACCAAATTACTGAGCTAAGTTTCAACGACGAAGGAGACAGCTGAGGGAATTTGTGAAATTCTAATTTTACTCTCTACTCTCAAAAATGCCCCGGACTGTTTTGGTGTTCAATAAAAGAATTGTCATTTCATCCATAAAATTTTAAGATTAATTTTAGACAATTATTCAAAATACCTCTTTTTAACTTTGAGTGGTTTCTCATTTAAAAGATTTCGTCACCTTCTCAAATTGATTCAAATATCCATTTGAACAATTTTATAATTGAAACAAGTGACGAAAGTAGATATGATGTTGACGGTAAACAAAGCAATAGCAATGGTTGCTTTTAAAAGATTAACGATGACAAACATGACAAGTAACGATAACCACTAAATAATCACTTTTCAAGCCATATTTTCCATTCATTTTTTAACTCACCCTCGGTAACATTGATTGATTTGTGGTTATTAGTACTTTCCACGTCATTCATTTTCTTAACTCATATATTTGTTACTATACTTACAATTCAACAGCACCCACAAACATCAATTTAAACTCCCTCCCTTGTTTTAACGATTTTAATTTGAATAAATTTAAAAGTTAAAGGTAGAAATTTCTACCCTTGAATTTTAAAATTTATTTAAATAATATTTCTAAACGATATATATATTATTGAAACAATTAGGGGTGAGATTATTTATATATACCCAAAGTGGGACCGCAAAAACGACGTAGGTCGGAGACTAAGGAATACCCGACCTAATCAGGTTTGGACAAACCACACGACCATACAACACTTACCTGAGTAGGGTGAAACCACTTGGACCAAGCTGAATGGACCCCGTTGAACCGATTCCCCGAACCAATTTAAAGAGACTCTCTCTATAAATAAGAGTAGAGGTTTTGGGTGTGATGTACGCTGATCTCAAAACTCTATTTTTTTTAATAAATAAATGAACAGTTTGGCTATATTCACTTTTTTGAGGCTCTATGAAGAGAAGAATGTCATTAGCAAATATAAGGTGAGAAATGGGAGGACTGCAAGTACCAATTTGAATGGCTTCCACCAAGACGCCTCAATTGATTAAAAAATAGCATCAGATAACCATTCAATGCAAAGGCTTGTATATCATGTAACTACATAATCTATATAAAGAAATTATGATAAACCAAGATTCATTGAGAGGTGGCTAGTAAATGATATTATTTATACACAAAATCAATCAATTAAATTAACAAAGCACTATGCCAAAACGAACATAGTTAAGTGGTAATTGACATACATCTCTATTCAAAAAGTTGTGAGTTCAACTCTCCACCCCTACATATTGTACTAAAAAAGAAATTTATATTTTCCACAACACAATTAACAAAATCAAAATGGATTCAGCCCACTCATTTCCCAATTTTTTTTTCACAATTAATCTTATTAAAGAGACTAGAAGTAGCAAAAAATTAGAGGTTCGAATCACCACCCTACATATTAATTGGTGGTGAGTGAACAAGGGGGAGAGGAAGAGGAAAAAGATACTCGGCAGCTACATGAGGAAGAAAAGAGAAGGCTGCTAGGGCGTTTTTATGAATTTTTTCCGATGCAATATTATCGTTGAGGGAGAACCAAAAAAGGCTTCAACCTAAAACAATAGCTATTTAGATTGATCTCGAATACAAAAATCGTTGCAATGATGCTTCTAAACTTAAGAAAAATTGCTACAATTAATTAAATCCAATTAGTAACAGAGTTATAATAATATGCAGAACTTAACTGCAACGATTTCATACATTTAGTATGGTGGTAGCCAATTTTCTCGTACAATCAGAAACTGAGTAGCTTGGCCTTCTTGGTAGCATTTGTTGCTTGTTGCATCAGTAGTATTCTAACACTATTCTCCTTTGCCTGTTTCAAAATAATAATAATAATAATACTAATAAGGAAAAGCCAATAAAGAAGAAAAAAAAGAAAACTTGAAAATAATTAGAAAAAGTTTTAATAGAAACTTTGTTTTTTATATTTAAGACGTGTACACAAAATAAACCTTTAAGGCTAAATTTCCAGTAAAATCTTATGCTAAAATTTTGATAAAAATGAAAACAAATGGACAAAAACAGTTACTTTTTTAAAATATAGGGACAAAAAAAGAACTTCTAGAGAATACCAATGATCAAAATGAACGAAAGTAGTTGAAAATATAAGAATCAAAAACATATATTTTGAAAGTACAAATACCAAAATAAATTAAAGTTAGTAGGGCCAAAAGAATATTTAAAATTATGGCAACATAAGCATAATTAAAGACGTTTTGTTCATTCTCTAGAGGTCTGAGATTCAATCTTTCGACCCATATTTGTTGTATTAAAAAAAACTATTTGAAATTACACTTACCAGTAATGTGGTGACTGAGCATACATCGTTCTCTAATTTCTCCCAGCAGTCTTCTTGTTCTTTAAATATACTTAGTCGCTCCGTTAGCATATACAATGCTTTCTCCAGTTGCTGAAATTTATAATTGGAAAATTTTTTTATTTTAGATTATCAATTAATAATGATTTTATTTTTTATTTTTTATTTTTTTAAAAGAATAAATTAGTTTACTAGATGTTTTTTTCCCTAACTGTTTTACCCTCTAGCCAAATTTAAAAATACAAACTTTTCTCCCAAAGTTTTTGTATTTTCAAAATCTGGTCACAATTTTTAAATTCTTTTATCTTTTTTAGAATAAGAAAGATTTGAAATGGGTGCGGGTGTATTGTTCTAGTTAGGATGTTGGCCCAAAAGGAAAAAAAATTTACAAATATAGATTTTTAATCTTAATTTATTATAGAAAATTAAAATATGACAAGTTAAAAAAGTAATCTACCTTAAAATTATATAAAATCTTGCAAAATTCGATTATTTGGATCAGTTTTTTCTCTCATTAAGATTTCAAATAATCTTATTTAATGTGATAAGACCAAAAATATATGTGTTACAGTCGAAAGTTAGAAAATTTATGAAAATTAGATAATTCAATTCCAAATCAAACTCAAATGGAAAAATTTCACTTATGCTATATTATTTACAAGAAAAATTAAAAGCTATGACTTATTTTTCTTTCTTTTTTTTTTTAATACTACCGAGTACAATTTCTCTTTCATAAATGATTATAGAATAGGTTAAAAAATTTTTTAAGAAATATATTATAAATAAACATAATGTCTGAAAACAAAAATTTTATACAACAAACAAATGTTAATGATATTCTTTTTTTCTTTACAAAAGAAACTGATAAGTTGATCATGTTTATTTAAGTTAAATGCAGATAAAGTTATGATATTAGTTAGAGTAATAAATTTTCATCGACATTTTTCCATATCTATAAATTTACATAAGAATCATCAGAGGTGTATCTACATTTTTCAATAGTATCATTAAAATTCGATAAAATATTATAAAATATTACTAATATAGACATTATATTAATAATAATAATAATAAACTTTAACTTATTTTAAAAAGTGAAACTAATGCCTATTTCAAAATTTAATTACTTGCTACAGATTTTTTATTATTATAATTTTCAAGAAATAAACATCAATATCAACATTTAATAGATATTTTTTTCGACGTTTTCAAAAAATTGAAACTTGACATTTCCATCGATATCGATATTTCGATATAGTTGACTTTTTCAAAGAGAAGAAAAGAGATGAACCTGAGATGTGCGTTTGGTGATCATTGCCTCTAATTTGGCCATCACTTCCATGGCCATGCTCAATGCTTGTTTAAGGCCCTCTATGTCAGCCTGTTTTTAATTTCATTGGAGACTCATAATATCAATTCATTTTCCAAAATTATTTAGAACATATATAACATGTTTATAAAAACTTCAAGTTTAATTATGAAATAAATGTACTTGGCCGCTTAAGTTTTTGGTTGAATTTTGGTTTATTCATCATTAACGTGGTATTAGAGCGGGAGGTCTTGTTGTTTTCTCCCACTACAAGAAATTTAAGTTCCGGCGACAGAACTTTTGGCGACGCACTATATTTCGTCGCTAAAAGATCCTTTTGGCAACAAAATTAAAGAAAATTTATAGTTTGAATCCCCGCCCCTTTTAAAAAAAAACTATTTTCAACTAAATAATGACATGATTTGTCTATTGTGCAACATATATACTTTTCTTTTCAGCGTGATTTTCCAAATCCTTATTATACCACTCGATCTGTTTTATTCAGTTTGTCACTTCTTTCTATCGTTTTTTTTTTTTGTCACATTGTGAAAAACAACCAATGTTCATTCAATAGAACGTCGTGTGGACTCAAATTTTTTTTTTTTAATTTAGGAACTAAATAGATAAAACGGTCAATGATCACAAGCTAAATTATTGGTAATTTGAAATTTCTTACCTTGGCTCCATGGAGTAGAGGGAGTCTAAGTGAGAGTGTTGAAAGAAGAGAGGCTAAGCTAGCAACTGATTCTTGGTTTCTTTTGTCCATTTTGGCCCATTTGTTGAGGAGAGTAACTTGAGGAAAGATTATTCTATACAATTTGATCTCATTTTTCAATTTTTCAACTTGAATTCGCTTTTCTAGAATGCGATTTCTCATTCTCAGATTGTGAAGCCAAACACTGACTATTCTGTCCTGTGAGAAATTAAAACAAAAAAGGACTCTATAAATAGACTTGGTACAAATTAAATAATTCTGTTTTAAAGGATTATAATTTATAATCATGGGTTCTTAAGAAAACTAGCCTTTGAAGAAAAGGGAAATAAGAGCTTTAAAATTTGAGCAATACTTACCTAGCTATACATCGATAAGACGAAATTCTTACCGACTTATATTAAATTTTTTGGTTTACTTTATTTTATCTATTAAAATTTTTGACCTAATAAAAATACGCCATATTAGAAAGCTAATAGAAGTTCCTTATAAGTGTTATAAATATAGAGTGGTGTGTATATTGGGGTTTTTTTCTTTTCCCGTAATAATTTTTTCATATATTTATATTAGTAATTGTTTTCATTGTATTTTTTTGAAATATAATTTTGATAATCATAATTATTTTATGACGACTTTTATGTTGGATTGATATTCATACCATCTATATATAATGTTTTAATCTAAAATTTCAATAGAGTAACAAAGTCTAGGCCATGGCACTTTCCTACATGAAAATTAGAAGGACCGTATTAAGAATAAGTACCTGAGCAAGTGTTTTAATGTTAGCGATGGAACCTTCAGCTCTAACATTGGCATACTTCCATTGAAACAACCTATTCTGCAAAACCCTGAATTGATGAAGCTCCTCCGCTTCTACCGCCGCTGCCACCGTCGTCTTCTTCAACCTGAAAAACCTCAAAACGCCACCCACGCTGCCACCCCGGTGACGACCAGACTTCTCTCTCCCTCCCTCCACCACCGCAGACTCCCCGGCCGTCTGCGGTGGCGCTAGCGGAAAGCCTGAAGACCGGCCCGGGGACAGCGCCCACGCGGACGGAGACGACTTCAAGGGCTTGACAAAGCCAGCCGGCTTCTCCTGCCGGACTTTTGGGAACAATATCAAGGGGTTTAAATTCTCCTCGTCCTTATTTTTGGTTCTTGATTTTGTGGCTGATTTTGAGCGGACGATGGTGGGGCGTTGGCTGGTGTTTGCGGCGCATGAGTTGTTCTCCGGCAGGCTTATGGCGGCGGAGGAGCGGCTTTTGCTGCGGAAGAGGCCGCCGGGGGACTTCGGCGGCGGAAGTCCCGGCGATTGTGGGCGGCGCGTGCGTGTGTTCTCCATATTTTTTGTGGAATATTATTTTTAGTTGGACTTTGAAGAAATAAATAAATATATAGTGGGAAAATCGAGAAGTTGATAGCACGTTGAGAGACGCGTGACCACCAAATACAGAATAAAAGTTCTACGTTTTTGGAGTTTGACTTTCCTCTAGTTTTATTTATTTATTTTTTACCCAACATACAATTTGTGGAAGTGTATCTAACTATTTTTAAAAATTATGTTAGCTTCTTCGTAATTTTTTCTTTTATATGTTTATAAGTTTTCTTAGTATCGTGTTTGAATTCTTAATGAAAATTTTAAAAGCAAAAACAAGTGTTTTAAAACTTATTTTTAGTAAAAATTTAGGTTAGATCGCTAGAAAACATCTATCACGTCTTATCGATGACATTTTATCAATCGTATCCAGTTAATTGAAAATGTATGAAAAAAAAAACTAGCGCGGTCCAAACCCACCTAGGAGAAAACTAAAAAATATATGCTACATCTAATAAACTATATCAATGATATAGATATATGATAAACTATATCATTGATAAATCATATCATTACTACAATATATCAGTAATAGACTATATCATTCATAAACGCCTACCACCGATATGGTCTGTTAATAGTAGACAGTCTATTGATATAATATAGTCTATTACTTATATAATCTATTAATGATAGACTTCTATCCACCCATAGACACAAATGAATGATATTCAAAAGTCAACAATAAATTCCATAAAAATGTTTAAATAAGTGTGTACACAGAACTTTTTTAATAATAAAAATATAATCTAAAAATTTATTTAGAAAAAGTGGTATGAGACACTATCATTTAAATACGCCCATCAAGATTAAATGAATGCAATGTTAGAACTATATAAGCTAAAAGATTTTGCCTTTTTATTATATGATTATATTCCATTATAGAATATGCAAGTTTTGGAGTGACAAAACTTTTTATAATTCTTTAATTCTCTCATACATTATTTCTCCCTTCCACTCATTTCCATGATAATTTAAATATTTATTTTAAGAAAATTAAGAAGATTTTGATGCTGGAGAGTAAAGGATAAAACATTTACAAATTAAAAATATATAGATTAATTTAATTTTTAATAAGATATAAATTATATCATAATAATTAATGATTGGTGTGATTTATATATTTTATATTTAGATATATATCATTTCTATCATTATAAAGAAATTGCATATAGATATATAAACCAAAACTAATTTGAGATATTTCATATATTTTTCATTTAAATTATTAATAATAATTATTTTAACCTTATATTTTTACAATTACACTAACTACATCTAATAAAGAATTTATCAATTTGTAATATATAACAAACTTATGGACTTTTTATAAAAGCAGTAAGCAGATACTAATATTATAGGTAGATAAATTACTTTTTTTCAACAAATATAATCAAAATTTAAATTATAATATAAAATAAATTTAAAAAATAGGTAATGAACTACTTAAAAAAAAGTAGATAACATAATATGAAACACCAAAGTTAGATCATTTCATAATGAAAAGTTGGTGAGATATGAATTTAGAGATATAAATTCACTTAAAACAATAAATATAAAGTTTGTTTTAAAAATTCAAAATCTTCTATGATATATCTCTCAAAATATATATTTCCATAGAATAACAGATTTTATTTATTATGAAATCTAAATTGACTTAATTTATGTGCATAAACCCCACTTTTTTAGGCGAACCTGAGCATAGTTAGCACTAATTGGCATCTTCTATTCAAGGTTGAAGGTTCGAACCTCATGCATATGATAGTTTGTTGTATTAAAAAAAAATAGAAAAAAAAAACTACCTTTCCATGCAAGCTACCATACATGTACAAAATCCTTTTCAAGAGGGCTCTAAATTCCCACAAAAAACTAGGAGAAGGTTTCAATATAATTCCAATACGTGTCAAGAAAAAAAGAATATCATACTTATTTGGATCAAATTATCAAAAAAGTATCTAAATTGTAATTCAAAGAGAAAATAGAAAAGAAATAAAGGAATTTTATTTATTTATGAGCCTAAATCCTAACCTAGGTTTGGAGATTAACATGGATTGGAGATTGCAGAGAATTCAATTTCAGAAACTTCATCTTCATCATCTTCATCATAATCATAAGCAGGAGGTGGACGGTTGAGATCAATGGAGTTTTTACCAAATTTTTTAGGAGAAATTTTCTTGAAGAAATGGACCTTCTTGTGCCCTCCAAGTGCCTGTCCAGATTCAAACACTTTGGGGCAAAATAGACATTGAAAAACTTTCTGATGAACACAATCTTCTGTTCTAATCTTGCTGTGGCTCGCCTTGTGCCCTCCCAATGCTTGATACGACCTAAATGACTTGTCGCACGTTTTGCATTTGAATTTCCATATGAAGGAATCCACGTCTTCTCCGTCCTCGTCTTTGCAGGTATAATTACTCTCTTTATCTGATAATTTTTGGGATTTTTCTGTTGTCTGGTCTCTCGACATCATTACAAGACTCAAAGCCGCCGCACACTCTATGGTCGGATCGTGCCGCTTGCGCTTCAGTGACCGTCGTCGTCGTTGCTTCGGAGGCAAATCATCGGTCTCGCTCTCTCGATCGGAGTAGTGAGAATGAATCGAGGTCGGGATCGGCATTGACATTGGCATCGGTATCGGAATTCGCTTGGGATTGGGATGGAGAGGAAGCTTGATCAAGTGGGATCGCATGTGGCCCCCCATAGCTTTGCCATTGGAGAAGCTTTTGCTGCAGATTTTGCACACTCTTTGCTTATCCATGGACCAACAACACATGAGAGGGAAAAATTAATAGAATTAATGACTGAATTTTGTAGGGAAAAGATAAAGAGAGCAAGTAGAGTGTGGGAAATGGGAACTTGAAGTAGGTGATAATTAAGCAGCATTTACTTAACAAAATTCACAAATGAATGTTATATGCATGAAGTAAACAGGATCTTTCATCCTCTAACTTTTTCAAAATTAGAATAATTTTTCTTAAAAAATATCACTTAGTTCCGTTAAATCTCCCAAAACATATCTACTTGACTAAATTATACTTACGAAAATTATACTAAAAAGATAGAAAAAATATGCATTTATAAAAATATCATTATTTTTTCTTTTTTAAAAAAAAGGAAAAAAACTTCTCTCCGGAAGATTCAGGAAGAAGTCCGGTATTCGTACCTGATCCAGTAGTATATAGCTAGATCAGTGGACCACACAAGAATTATACAAAATAATAATTAAAAAAAAAAACACTTGTCTATATACTACTGGACAATGCAGAAATTCAGAAGGAGCTTCCTTTTGAATCTTCCAGAGGGCAGGTTTTTAACAAAACAAAAAAAAAAAAAGTCACTTTGGTTAGTTTTGTTGGATAAATTTGTAATTTATGTCATTTTTGTAAAATTTAGTCCACCTTCTAATAACTGTTTGATATAGATTTGAAATTCAATTTTTAAAATTCAATTTTCAAAATTCTCTCGTACATCTAACTGTATAGAATCGTAGTCACGTTGTTACAATCCTCCGGAATAACTTCTCCTAAATCAATTCAAATTCTCTTTTTGATTTTAGAAAAACCTAATGCTAAAAACTCACTCCTTTTTCAGAATCATTTACTTGAAAGCCTACACGTGTCTCTAATTTTTTTCTCATTCAAACCCTCTGTTTAATTTCTTCGATCCATTTAATTTTCACACGTTAATTTATTGTCACATCTAAATTAAAATGTATCATGTACAACAAGTTGATTTTTTTTTTCTGAAAAAAAAGTTTGATTTTTTTTTTTTGGAAGATCAAAGGGAAAAAAAATTATTCCAATATTAAGTAAATCATAAAGATTAAATTGAAATCAAGCATCTACTCAACAAAGATTTAAAATCGAGCACAATGGAAGAAGGTAAACATAGTAAATATTTATATAATAATATATTAAAAGCTACATCAATTTCCTTTTTATTATTTAGGGAAAAAAGTTCAAATGGTAGGTTATTAACTACAATTCAAAAACAATCTCTCTTAAAAGGGCAAACTATTTAATTAATGTTTCTTATTCGGATAAACCAGCCCATTAACATGATAACTACAAATTATTAGAAGTTAAAGGCATAAATAACCTTTTGCAAAGATTCAAATTCTTGTCGATTCAAAAAATTATCGTAAAGGATAGAGTTAACACTCAATGCTTAAGTTAATTAGTACACTTACTTCATCAATACTCAAGAGAATATTGTTTCACGTCCCTTGTATGAGAGACATGGTTCTCTATTTATAGAGACGAGCTCCCAATAAGACTTCTGACCACCTAGTACTATAGTGTCGTGTCGAATAACATGTTTGTCACCTTTGCACCTACAGATACTTTTCAAGGTCGACTCATACCTAGTCTAGGTTGTTTGGCAGATAAGATATAGATAAGCTTGATTTATACCGAGTTGCTTAAACTTGTTTTACTAGAATCTTCTTATTTCATTATCCTAATCATCCTGACAGTCCATGATCTCTGATGTTGACACGTGGCAGATGATAAATCACCTCCAACAAAGTGTCTCTTTTAAGGGCAGAATAAATAACTAAAGTGTATTTTGATGTTGCATCAATTATTTTGTGAGTTAATTTTAAATTTTTGTGACAATAAAGATTCCATTATATTTTCAATAAAAAAATGAAGAAAAAGGAATAGTTACTAAATGTATAATGTTTTGTATTAAAAAAAAAGAATAATAAACAATAAACAAGAAGGTTACCAATAGAGTTACTATCCTACATTTATGGTAGCTATACTAATAGAGTCACTTCTCCTATTGATATTTTGATCTTCTTACTCCTCAATTTTGGTTGTTAATATGATCACATCAAAAAAGATAGTACAAGGGATGAAGATTTACAATTCTCTTAATTTCATCTCAAAGTCGTGGATAAATCTTGATATTTATTTTTCGTTTTCAGCTAGATTGTTACAAACTCCTAAGCAATGAAATTCCTCAACGCGATCTTGCGTGCAATCTAAGTATCGATCATAGAGTATTTGTTCATAATTAGCCAAAAGAAATTACTTTTTCTTCAACCAAAATATTTTTGGTCAATTCTTGGTTTCCATTGCATTCGCTGAATACTTTTTGTAATTGCTACCATCAAGACTCTCGAGTCTAATAGCATCCTTACTGTATGTATTATTCATATATTCAAAAAAATTCTCTACATTCTTGATTCAATCAACAAAGTTATCAACATCCATTCCGTCATTAAAATTTAGAGGCCCAAGTCCAGTGAAGCTCAAGGTCAGTGAAAAATAGTCTCCAAAAAAATAATTATTCCGAATGCCATTAAAAAATAATAATAAAATCATTCATATCTTTGTAGATAATTCTGAACTTCCAAATTTTGATTTAACCTATAGATAATGAACAATTCAAATATTTTGTTCACTACCTTTGAAATGAAGATTCCAATGGTAGACCAAGTAAGACGTTTGACAAAAATGGAAGAACTAAAATGAACATGCGAAATAGATAAATATTGAAAAGACTAAGCATAAGCCTTCAAAATTCTGAATTTCCATTGAATATTCAAGTCTCCAAACCAAAGTGTGCCACGCCATAGTTTCTGCAATCAAAATCTGAAAGAGAATTAAACAAATTGACTTGACCAACCACATTACAAATTTTGGATCAGTTGGCAATTTAAAATCTAATCTGGAAATCAAATCCCCTTTATTAAGATTTTGAAACCTATACATCTGGAAACTATAAATTGGGTTGAGCATCCAAACAGATTCGAGAAATCCCGAAACGATACAAAGGATTTTCAGTCTCCAAAACATCAGTCCTATTGTAGAGATTATAATATCAAGCATCCACAGAAAACTAATATTTATAAAGTTAGAATCTTACACAATAAATTGCCTTTTACACTTTTCAGAGAACTCGTTTGTTGCAAGTTGCAACTTCCAGAGTAGAGAGAATGTTCTGGCGAAACTTCAACAACCATGAACAGTTTTTATGCCACATTTTTGAAGAAAGAAACTTCTCTCGCAGAGAAGCTGGAACCTTGGGAATTAGTTCATGGGGCGGTGTGGGGATTTGACCCTCAGACATGGCAGCTTCCGTTATTTTTCTGGGGTTACAAAGAGCTCACGTATACCTTCTAATGAAAACATCAAATCAGAAACAATGCAGCATGATTATGCGAATTCAAAGCAATTATCAGGCAAAGGAATATTTTCATCTTGATAGCTATATTCAAGTCTTACACAAGAGTGTACAGGTTCTCGTTTACAAACTTTAAAATCAAGTAAGGTTGTTAAGTTATGAATAAGAAAGCGTATCACTTGTAGTTTTATTTTAGAACTTATATTTAAATATAAATTATATATGTGTAGCAATAGGAATTTGGAAAGAAACCCAAAGCCCATTATCCCTGTCTAAGGTCTTGTATGATAATCATTTAGTTGTATGTTTTCTGTTTATTAAAATTGAGCTTGTAAATACTACTTTCGCCCATGTATTGCTTTGTTTTGCTATCTATTTTTTAAAAATGCTTTCAAAATTTAAGCTAAATTTTGAAAACTATTGAAAGTACTTTTCAAAAACCTGTTTTTATTTTCCAAATTTGGCTAAGAATTCAAATATGTTTTTAAGAAAAGTGAAAACATACCAAGTAATTAAGAAACAAACCAGAATAAATTTCAAAAACAAAATGATTATCAAACGGGCCTAAATTATTAAATTTTGTTTAAGAAAAATGTAATTCTTGCCACAACACAATCCCACACCCCAAATTCAAGCCACCCATCCACCCACGTGTATGGTAAGACCCGTAAGTCTAGATCATTCCCTTTCGAAAGCTATCACCCTTAAACTATAACAAAACTTAGACTCAAGTTCCTCAACGACGCATCTTATTCCTTTCTTCTCTGCTTTCTTTTAACTTCCTTTTCCAATCAGCTTTGTCATGCCACATGCTTGTATTACATCTCCTTGGTTCCCTTCTTCCAGACTCCCAAGCACCTAAACTTGTGTGGCACTCTTCTCTAATTTCTTTAATTTTTTCCTTTTTTTTTTTTTTTGAGTCTGGAAGAGTACAAGAGAGATGTTTCTAACGTTAAATATTTGATTAAATCTCCTTCCCTCTATGAAAATTTTGAATCAAATTGCTCCATTTAATTCCATTTCTTACCATTCATATTTTGAAACAGACAATTCTAGTTTAATTACGACTGAAGTGCACATTGTATCGTACGAGTTTAACAAGTGGAAAACTATTAAAATAGAACACTTCAAAATGTCTTAATCCATGTTGAAATTAACTTTTATTCAACTTTATTCATGGAAATAAATTTTACTATATTCTGGAAACAAGTATCATAGGAAATAATTCTGTTCCTTCTTTCAGTGAATGAAAATCTTCTCATGCCAAACAAAAAAAAAAAAAAAAAGATTGGCTCTACATGAAAGAACGAGAGTAGATATGAGCATACCATTGAGAAGAAGATATTCAGGAAGTAAAATATAGTAAGGCGGGATCTTGTGAAATTGTTTAATCTAATTTGCAGTGTTTGAAGATAAATATCTCTAAAGGCTTTCGTTCAATATTCAATTGGAAACTCAAGTCTTAGACAACTGTCAGAGGAAATAAATGTAAGATACCTGTTATGAACAAAGTTTATGTTCTTAATTATTGTTCCACGGACTCTTTCGCATTTTCATCTAATACCGGGGAAATGCCTTGTTCGATGCACTGGACCAAAAAAAAAAAAAAACAGAGAAAAGCTATGAATTCAAATGTGTTTTTTTTAAAATGTGAAAAATATACCAAAGAAATTGTGAAGCAAGCATAATTTTCAAAAAAGAAAATTAAAAACAAAATTGTTATCAAACAAGGTCCTCGTGATTTGGGTCAAATTTGAAAGCTACAGTAAACAAGGGTTGCAATTAAGGTTATACTGCAATTAAGTCTCCAAGGGGCAGTCCAATTGGTAAGGACTTGGGTCTCTTGGTCATACCGGCTTAGAGGTCTTAAGTTCGAACCTTTCGATAAGCTTAATACCAAAAACCCTTGATGTCTCCCAGGACCTCGAGACGGGCGCGGGTGTCTTTGGGTATAGGGGAGTAAAGCTCTGACTCCTAGTTATAAAAAGACAAAAAAGATTTGATTACAAGTAAGGTTGGCTCTTCACAAATTTATAGTGACAGGTATGGCAGAACACCATGGCCGGAGGCTAAGCTGGCAATGGTGGCAATTGTCTGTAGTTAGGGTTCGAGTTAGACTACAAGTACGGTTGGTTCTTCAAAAATTAATAGTGACAGGTATGGCAGAACACCATGGCTGGAGGCTTAGCTGGCAATGGTGGCAACAGTTTGTAGTTAAGGTTCGAAGGAATTCCCAAATTTATAAGTTTTAACTGAGTGTGCTTAAGGTAAAGCTTAACCACGCTCTAGTAATGTGAAGGTAAAAAAAGTATTCTTTTTGCCTGATAGGCCAAGATGATTAATTTACTCATCTGTTTTCCGATAATAAACACTGCACTTTTTATTTAAGTAATGTGAGAAGTACAAAGCAAGACCAAAGAGTTACCATAACAATGGCACAATGGTCTAAATACACAAACTTTAAGCATTAGAGCTAAACTAAAAAACTCAAGATAATATTTAGTTTAACTTTATAAACTAGAGATAAACTATATAAAAAAAATATTAATAATGAAATAAATAAATAGATCCTAAATAAAGCAAACTAGCTATAAATATTACCAAATAGTAACTTTAATGCTGCTTATACAGTTTACCTGCAGAATATATCCATGCAGCCAATCCAGTGTTTGCGGAAATGTTGTTGCTGATATATTAACAACTACTAAGCCCTGTGGCCAAAAAGTTAAGGAGCATATGAACAAATGATATTGACTAAACATGATTACTTTTTAATATGACACTATCAGCCAACTAATCCTAACAAGTAACTTAAAATTAAATCCAAAACAAATCATATGGTTCTTGTCTAAGTTGAAGCCCGAGCCCATGGTAGATTTGGTGCAGTTGCTTGGATCAGGATGCCAGAAAGAAAAACGAAATAAAAATAGAAAGAAATATGGAAGACTCAAAATTATAAATCAAGATAAGATAAGAAAAGAATATAAATCAAGATAATTTCAATAAATGGAAAAGTCAAAGAATATAAATCAAGATAATTTCAATAAATGCAAAAGTCAAATGATCATATTTGGTGATTTTAACTCTTTTTTTTTTTTAATGAAAACCCAAGCTTTGATTGAAAAGCATAAAAGAAAATACAAGGGGCATACAAAAAATAACCACACACAAGGGGTCCAAGCACTATCTAGGCAAAAATGGACTCCAATACAAAAGAATAAGTCGTAGCTAATAATTACAAAAAGGCTGAGAAACTGACACCTCGAGGTGTTGAATCTAACCTCCTAAACATCTACCCAGGACCTCTCAATCCCTCTAGAAATTCTACTACTCCTCTTCAGCCAAATTTCCCACAACACAGCAAAAAAACAAGCATGCCAAAGAACTGTCATCTTGTTTCAAAAGGGAGGATTCAAAATAATGTCCTCAACCATAGAGCAAAAACCTTTGCTCCATGCCTAGCCAATGTTTTCAACGCACAAGGCAAAACTTAAGTCGACAAGTCTCTCAATCGCCTCAAGGTGAGAGGTGACAAAAAGATTATGAGTGAAGTAAGGCGTGATAGCCCCCTATTAAGTTTGTGTATGTTAGGAAGAAGAGGGCGCATGGTAATTGAGCGTACGGTTGAGGTAGGATATTGGTGGGCCCGAGTTAGTTAGTAGGGCTTTTTGGGTATTTCACATGATGTATATAAGAGCTGTACAGAGAAAGAAAGGAATGCTGCCAAGCACCGAGAGACAAAGGGTCAACCTACCTCCACGTGAGAGCTGATATTTCTTCCATCTATCGAGCTTCTTCATAATTTTTTGTTTGATGGGACTCCAAAAATAGATCTTCTTAGGGTTTCCACCCAAGTGCAGCCCTAAATACAAGATAGGTAGTGGCTCAAACTTACCGTTGAACTTCTTGGCAACCCAAGCCACTTTCTGGGAATCAATATTGACTCCCCACAACGAGGACTTGTCCCAATTTACTTTTAGGCCCGAAAGCCACTCAAAAGCCTTAATAGTGTCAAACACAGCTTCCAACATCTCATCATTGTCCTTACAAAAAAGTAGTGTGTCGTCTGCAAATTGCAAGTGGGAAATGTGAACCAAATTACTACCAACAACTAAGCCTTCAAATACCCTTTTCATGAATGTTATCCCGTAAGCTGCTTAAGACATCACTTATTAATAAGAACAGAAAAGGTGAAAGGGGATCAACCTTGTCTTAGACCTCTTGAAGTGAAAATTCTTTCTCGAAGCCTACCGTTGTTGGTAGTAATTTGGTTCTCGAGGCCTACTGTTAATGAAAATTGAGAACTTAGCTCCTCAAATGCAGCCATAGATCCAACGGATCCATTTGCTTCCAAACCTTTTTTTTTCTTTAAGGACAGCAATCAAAAAGTCTCAATCCACCCTGTCAAATGCTTTCTAAATATCAAGCTTTAAAAGCCAACCATTCTTCTTCTAAAGTTTGCAGTAGTCCACAATTTCTTTGCTATTAACACCAGGTCTAAAATCTGTCTACCCTCGATGAAAGCGCTATGATCTATAGAAATAGTGATGGAAATCACTTTCTGTAGGCGTTCAATAAGGACTTCGGTTGAAGAATACTAATAGACTCATTCAACCTCTTCCGCTTTTCTTTTCTCGAAGGAAGTCCAACTCTCTTTCTGAAAAAGGGTTTGCCAAGTCTCTAGAAGTTAAAAAGAGGTGCAAGTAAATTTGAATGAGGCTTTCAATGGGGAAGTGAAAGAGTTGATAAAGATAGATCACTTAAAATTAATTCTCTTCCTTATGCTCAAATTAATTCTACTAATGAAGATTTAACTCATAGGTTTTCTACCCTTAGCTCTCGGATAATGACTTGGAAGATGATGATGGAGCGATTAGTATTAATAGTTTGGATTCTTCCCCAAAGTCAGATCTCCCTTTTGAGAATATCTTAGAACAATCTTTTGAGAAAGATTTCAAGATTCTTTTTCAGGAGCAAAAATAAGAAGTCGAGAAGTCAGAATTTTCAAAGCAACCTAATATTCCTCCTTATTTTGGAAAATGCGGATTACACTAGTCCCGATTGATATGAACCTCTGATTTTTAAGTTGTATTTAGTGTTGGGCTTGGGCTTGTACTTTGTAGTTTAGGGGTTTTGAAGGTGAAGAGTTGGGGCATTTTTAGGTTTTTGAAGGTGAAGAGTCAGGGTTTGTTAGGTGGTTTTCTGATTCCTTCCTGTGTAGAGATATGAAAAGTTTCTTCTCCAGCAACCTTATTAATGTTGGTTGGATTTCGAAGGGGGCTGATTGTCCTTTATCTATTGGCTGATTTATTTGGGTCGCAGATTTTTCTAGAAGTGCATTTATTATCTTAAGATGCTTGGCTAGCAACGATTGGAAGAACTTTGAATGGTCTATGATGATAGATGAGTTTTTTAGAAGAAGATTGGAGTTACAAGCTGATTGGGTTTGAGAATCAGCTGAAATCCTTACCATTCACAAGATCTCAAAGATCTATTTAAAAAAGTTAAAGTTAGCAAGCCCGAAGTTAAAGACTCTGGATCCTATTGTTCGCTTTTATTATTTTTCTTATTTTGATTGTAATGCTCCTTGTTGAGTCTCTTTTCTGTTGTGGTCTGTTTCCTTTTTCTCTCGGTCCTTTGGAAGTTTGTATCCTTGAATTTTTTCTTTTTTCATATACCAATGAAAAGTTGTTTATTGTTAAGAAAAAAAAAGTAAGGACTTTAGCCCTGATTTTGTACGTAGAAGTGATAAGAATAATGGGCCTAAAGTCTTTAACCTCTTCCATAATATCATTCCTAGGTATAAGACAAATGAAGGTTACAAGCATTAATAAGGCCACTGCTATAGAGTTATGCAAAAAGACTAGTGATGTCCTCTTTCAAATGCTGCCAAAATTTTTCAAAAGATTCAATGGTAAAGCCGTCAAGCCCAGGGGCCTTGTTTTTCCCAAGAGATTTAATGCCATTCCAGGTTTCTGCTTCTTCAAATTTCCTCTCTAACCAGCTGCTGTGTTGGATTAAGATAGGTCTCCAATTGATCCCTTTTGTAGAAAATCTTTGGGCACCGTCACTTTTGTACAAAACTTCAAAAAAGCCAATGATTTCTGCTTCAAATTCCATTTGATTTACGAGGTAAATGTCCTAGATATCCTTCAATTCAGTAATCTGAGCTTATCTTTTCCGAGCAACCAAGTATTTGTGAAAATAACTTGACGTTTTCATCCCCTCCTTTTAGCCACTGTATCTTGCACTTCTGAATCAGATTATGCTCCCCTTTTATGAATAAATTCAACAATCTTTCTTCAAAGAACATCTCTTCTCATCCTCTGCCGGAGAAATACCCAAAGATTCATCAGCCTCATCTAGTAGGATAACTCTGAAATAATCTTCTCTTCTTCTTTTTTACGTTTCTTTTCATTTTGAATACTCCACTGCTTAAGAGACATTTTGAGATTCCGAAGCTCTAAAGAAATCACAGACCCTACCCAGCCATAAGATCTGTCTCCTGAAAGCTCTGAAGAAATAATTTTTCATTGATAAATTATGTTTCCTTTAAAAGAAAAAGGAAAGAAACGGAAGAGAGAGAGAGAGAGAGAGAAGAAAACCCTTCTTTGTTGCATTCAAAAATACTAAAAATTACGATAAAATAAAAAAACCCTAAATTCTTAGTTCTTCAATTGTTTTCTTTAGCAGCTTTGCATGCATCTATCTATCAACAAAGAAAAATGATAGTTGTTTGCTGAGAAACAAACCTGTGATTTGAATGAGCAAAGATAACCCTGAATAGTTTTTAAATTAGCTATAAGCTTATCTTTATCCTGAAACAAAGGAAATATTAGAAATCACATTAAATAATAAAGAAAATTATATCAAAGGGAAGAACTCAGGTACAAGAAGAAAAAAATAAAAGAAACAGCATAGAGAATAAGATAGAAGAAAAAGAAGCAGCAGTGACAAAGAAAATTCCTTTAGTGATCTGTATCTGCAATATCATATCACCCCCTTCCTTTGATTTTTCTCTTACCCTAGAAAGATGGATTGAATTTATAAACTCGGAACTGGAAAGACTGAGAAAATAAATGGTGTTTTGCGAAGAAGAACGAGAAAGTTGGATCTACAATCCAAGCAGAAGTAGGAGTTAGCCAATGGTTATGCTAAAATATTTTACAAAATACAAAGCCTTGGGTCTAGGAGAGGAGCAAGAAGTTAAAATAAGTTTTCTTTTCTGAGTGAAGGGCTCCCCTCTACTTGTCAAGATGTTTGGTTTATCCTCATCAGTTTGTTTCATCTTGTATCTTCTGATTTTCATCACATCTTTTGATTGTTACCTTTTATTTCTTTTGTTGATTTCTTTCACTCCCTTTAGGAGTTTGTACCTCTTGAACATTGTATTTCTTTTTCATTATATCAATGATAAGTGAGTACCTTGTTCAAAAAAAAAAAAAAAACCCTCCTAATAAAGAAAATATGGGATGGAGGACAATTTGAAAAAACCTTATAAAGAGAATTTTTCCTTACTTTTCCCTAACAAAATCAAGAACGAAAGTACTAATGAAAGCCCCTGTACGAAAACACATGACCATACACAAGGCCCATATAAACCAAAAAGTAAATACAAGAAAGAGCTCGAATTAGTCTTCCCATCCCAGGAGTGGTCAGCGACACCATGTTCAAATCCTTTGAGGAGGAAATTAAATGGGCAGCTGATATTTTAGGCTCCAATAAAGTGCCAAACACTGATAGATTCACCTCTTTAAAAAGTGCTGGAACATTTCAAGATTCCAGGGTATATGACTTCTTTAGGTCAAGTAATGTGAATGCAGCTATCAATAAACCTTGTTTTGCCCTCATTCCTCAGTGCTCTCCTGCTTCCACGGTGTCTAACTACGGACACATTAGTTCTTAGGCCTCCAATGTTTATCTGTTGTAGCTTAGATTTTTCGAGCTGTTCTTGGACTTCCTTATGCAATTCAATGATGGAGAGCACAAAGGCTTGCTCACAGGTTATGCTTCTAGATGTGGTTCGGTTAATATTAACCATCTTCTTTTTGCAGATGACATTCTCCTTTTTTCTAACAGGTTATGCTTCTACAGGGAGAGCACAAAGGCTTTCTCACAGGTTATGCTTCTAGATGTGATTCGGTTAATATTAATCATCTTCTTTTTGCAGATGACACTCTCATTTTTTTCTAAAAAGGACCCCACCATCATAAAAAAATATCCACAAAGTCATCAAGTTCTTTGAGATTGCCTCGGGTCTCAACATAAATTAGAAAAAATCCCGTGTGTATGGTGTCTCTACTAGCCCACAAATCACATAGCAGATTGCGAAGGAATGGGACTGTGCTTCAGGGAGTTGGCCAAGCACCTACTTGGGTCTTCCTCTTAATGGGAATCCTAGAAAGGAGGTTTTTTGGCTGCCAATTATTGTAAGGCTTCAGAATCGGCTTAGCAAATGGAGCAACCTCTTCATCTCTAAAGGGGGGAGACTCACCGTCCTCCAATCAGTCCTCACAAACTTACCAATCTACTACCTCTCCCTCTTCAAACTATCTGGAAAAGCTGCTGAGCACATAAGCAAAATTTTTAGAGATTTCCTATGGGAAGGACCGAGTTTAAATGGCAAGCCACATCTCATAAATTGGATCAGCACCTAACTTCCATTACATGAAGGAGGTCTCGGTGTTGGGAACATCAAACAAAAGAACCGAGCCTTACTATCCAAATGGATTTGGAGATACATTACCGAGCCAAACTAGCTATGGAGGAAGCTTATCGCGCTAAATACACTGGTTCTTTCTCGGTTACTTGGCCAACCATTCGCTCCAACGTTTATAAAGGGCCATGGACTGGAATCATACAACAAACCAGCATTATTAAGACTTATGCAACCTGCAGAGTAGGGGAAAGAAGTCATATCAACTTTTGGCATGAAAGCTGGCTCACATAAGGAACCTTGGACAACCTCTCCCCGAACCTATTTGCCATATCATCAAACAAAAGAGGCCACAATTTCAGATTTATGGTCGAAAACTACGTCCTCCTGGGATTATAGTTTTCGCAGACCCCTTAAGGATGAGGAGTCTCCCACATCCTAAATGAGATCACCCCCACCTCCCTTGATGACTTATGGATTTGGCCCCTAGAAGCAAATAGATCCTTCTCCACCAAATCGGCTTACCGAATCCTCACTACCAATAGCTGCCTCACGACCTCCACCCTCTTCCCACGCATCTGGCAAGGAAAGTGCCCTAGAAAAGTAAAATTCTTTTGCTGGGAGCTTAGTCATGGGGCAATAATCACCCGTGACAAGGTTCAGAGAAAGCTCCCACGCATTGCCCTCTCCTCCAATTGCTGTCACTTTTGTTGTGGGGCTCCAGAGACTCGGGGCCATCTTTTCATTCATTGTGCATATGCTACCCGTTTTTGGAATCATCTCCGCACTGCTTTTGGGTGGAAGACACCTTACACAACAAACCTTCCTTGATCAACTATTGGCGGGACATCCATTCAAGAAGGGAAGAGCTACTCTATGGGTTCAGTTTGTTCGGGCCTTCCTTTAGAGCTTATGGCTGGAGAGGAACAACAGGGTCTTTAATGAAAAAGCCCTTCCTTTTGACATCTTTTTTGATAGAGTTACTTTTCTAGCTCCTGGTTGGTGTAAATGTTTCTACCCCTTCAATAGTTATTCTCTAAATGAACTTATTACAAGTTGGAAGATTTTCTTGTAATTGCCCATGAGGCCTTTCTATATTTCATACCATCAATGTAATATTTGTTTGATATAAAAATATATATATATATATATATATTCAATGATGCGTTCAACGATTTACTCATCTTCCTGATTAAAATCGAACGCAAATTAGTAATGCGATTGTAGGTTAATTATGCTTGGGTCAATAAGTCCCATTGTTTTTGCTTGTCTTCACTAAGACATCAAATAAGATTGCCAAGAGTCCAATTACTTACCTCTATTTGACCTGGATGACTAGTGTCGCTAAAATTCAAACATGTACCTTTATTTTGAACAAGATACAAACTTCTCATTGATTTTTATTAATAAGATACTAATTTTTCATTGATAGATGAAAAGGAACAAACTTCTCATTGATTAATGAGAAGGAACAAAATTATTCAATAGATACAATCTCTTGAAGGGAAAGAATATGAAAAAAGAATGAAAAAACAAGAACCGAAAAGGGAAGATATAACCCAATTCAACAAGAACGATAATAGACATAAAATCATCTTCAAGGAGCAATATCAGCCAAGGACCACCACGGGAGAAACCAACAAACTTCAAAAGCAAATCTTGGAGCACCATAGGGCTTCAAAACCTACTTGGGCAAAGAAAAATCCAAAGGAGAAACCTCAAAAGCAACCTTCGATTCCTTCAAGTAATCTTTAATAATGGAGACTAAGGTGAAAGAGAAGTTCTGAATGCAAGCTTGAAAGATGGAGAAGCTTGAAAGAGGGAAACCAGAACCTATTGAAGTATTAGTAGCCAAAATAACCTTCGGGAAACTAAAAAATCTTTCAACTTCTCGAACCTTTAATAATTCCAAGGTTGTAACCATCCATGTTTTAAAAGACCCAAACAAAGTGGTCATTAAACTCATAAAACCTTTCGGATTTCAAAAAGAAGTCTCTTCATATTCTCCACAAAATAAGACATTTAAAAAGTTTTAATAGAAAGAACTACTTGAAAAGAGACCACAAAATAAGACATTTAAAAAGTCTTGATAGAAAGAAATACTTGAAAGGAGAACACGTTGCTTTCCATGATGAGATTTAAATGCAAAAACTCCTCAAAAAACGAACAACCAACTGACAATCTCAACTTAGCTCAACTGGTTAAGGCACCAACATCCTACCAAAAGGTCATGAGTTCGAATCCCCACCTCCACATATTGTTGTATTCTCAAAAAAACGAACAATCAACTAAGTGAAATTAAGGTTTATGCCCTCTTCACTTCCCAATGAGGATTATAAGCCACTCCTCACTTTCCAACCAATAAGGAATTTGCCCACAACTAGAAACCTCTTCAGATTCTAAGACAACACTTTCCAACCGAATGTTCTCCAATTTCTTCCACAAATTTCTCCCAAAATAACTCAACATTTTGACATCCCGATTAGAGACAATAACGGTAATAGAAGCATCAACGCAGCAAATAAACTTCAAAGAAAATTCCCCAAATGGTCTCTTCTCTCCCCCTTGGTCTGTAGCCTCTGTTTATTTTATTTTCTTTAACACGAAACGAAAACTTTCATTGATATAATGAAAAGAGAAATAAAATACAAAGAAATTTGTTTTTTTTTTTTTATGAGAAACTGTACTTTCATTGAGACAAATGAAAAAAGAGGATACACAAAAAGGGCAATCAAAAAACAGCTCGGCAAAGGGAACCCTTATAAGAACGGGCTCCAATCCAAAAGAATAAGACATAACGGATAATTACAAAAGGCTTTAGTGGCCGAACCCCATAAAGAAGTATTAAACCTAATAAGGTCTCAAACATAATCCACAGATTTCTCCACACCCCTAAAAAGCCTATTGTTCCTCTCCAGCAAGATACCCCACAAAGAAACCAGAAAGCACGCTTGCCAAAGAAAACGGCCTCTGTCACGAAAGGGGGGAATAACAACACTTCATCCATCATAGCCCTGCAATCTCTGGAGCGAACCCAAGCAAAAATACTAAAACCTCTAAAGAAACGACGTCATAACTCCTGCACTAACTGACAGGACCACAACATATGCTCAAGATCTTCTACAGCATTCCTACACAGAACACACCACTGCGAGCCCAGGCAAAAGGAAGACATCCTTTGAATGAGGAGACTAAATCACTTATTCCCTCATTACTCTTTCGCTTTAAAAGGGTGGTCTTGATTATTTGAATTTTTCGGCATTTTGGTGTGCCTCTCAACCAAATAGATGATTAGAATTTGAAGTTGTGTGGCAGGTATGAGGTTTAGAAACAAAGCAGAGGTGTTTTGAAATACTTTCGCTCATTTGGAAAGAGAAAAAAAAGTGTTTTTGAAGACTCCTATTCTATGGAAGGTATTTTTTGGAACAATGTACAACATACTTCTTCTTGGTGGTGTTCAAACCACAGGAAATTCCTTTGTAATTATAGCCTCCTCATGATTATGTATGATTGGAAGACTTTATTGTAGTTCTTGGGACAGGGTGAACTCCACCCCCAGCCCTTAGGCTGTCTTTAATTCTCTTTTAATGCATATTTTCTCCTCATCAAAAAGGATAATTTGGAGTCCCGTTGCTGGGTGCAGCATAGAGATGTCAAATACTCATTACTTCAAATCTTCTCTAACCATCCACTCTCATGTCAGAAATGCACCCTCTAGCTAATATCAGCACTGCACCCTCTAGCTAATAGCCAGTGCTGTTATTTACAAGGTGACCTCGCTCAAAAGGAACAGACAACCTTTTCCAATGTGGAGAGCCGATGAACAAGATTTTAGAGTACATTACTACACAGCTTGGGGGCCCAAAAAACTGAGGTGTTATGTAATTATTCCTTCATTATTTTAATAAGAACAAACCTACAAGTACAAAAACTTTAATCAGAAAAATTTTATATGATTTTAAGTTCTCATGCATTGAACATTTATGAAGTTTATATACCTGGAGAGGACATTTGTCGCTAAATGTTCGAGGGGAGATCCATTCCTCTAGTAATGCCTGAACAAGAAAAGAAGAGTACTAATTACAACAAAAAAGTATAAGAGACTGTAAACAAAGATTGGAGATAAGAAAATTTATATAATGAAAACTCTCTTTCGAGAGTTTGTATCTTTGAACATTTTCATTCCTTTTCATTAATTCAATGAGAAGTTTGTTTCTTGTTAAAAAAAAAATAATAATAATTTGATCCAAAAAGAGGCACCATCTTATTTCAATAGTATAAATCAAAGATTCTAAAAATCAAGTAGATAAAGCCCAAACGTATTCAGAAGATTAGATCTAAAATTACTATTTTGTTGAATTCTCATGTATAGCAGTAGATATAATATTAGGTTTTAAAATCAGCATGCTGTATTATTTCCTTCCTTTTAAACACTATCGGCTTATGACTTCTTGTTCATCTATTGTAATAATGGCCAGGAATGGGTAGATTTCTTAGCCTTCACTACTTCCATGTGCTACACTCTTGAAATCTCCAGCTATCTCAACCCTTTATGCTGCTATCTTTCTCCTTCCCATCGGTAAGATCTATCAATAAACCACTAAAGTCCTTCTAGCCTTCGTAATTTCTATTGGAAGGAATGACCAAGATCCTTTTTCCACATGAAGTATGAACCTCAGTGATCTCAAGGAAACTCCCCCTTTTGTTTGTAGTTTTTTAATCCAAATAAAGTCTCCAATGCATTCCACCTTCCTGTAAAATTTCTAGGCTTGAGGGGAAAGGAGAGGGTCCTGAATAGTATCCATGATCCATACTACAACTACTTGGTAAATAATTTTTATATGCTTCTCTGTGATTTTGATGTATCTTCCACGTTCCTTCGAGTCAAAACCATCCGAAGACTTCATCTTCTATACTAATTGAGAGTTTTCTTTTATCAATGGTCGTTTGTTAGAGTTGAGAAGGTGGGTGGTCAATCGAAGCATGATCTGACGTGGAGGTGGGGAACGAAAGGGAGGGGAAGAAGGGGCGAGAGGAGGAAAGGCAAGGGAGAGGGAGAACAACAAAGAAGATGATTATTGCTTCTCTCCAGTTTGTAATGCAAATGTTGTTGGACATTGGATATTGAACATTTGAATAAGATGATCAATTCTACTCTCCAGTTTGTAATGCAAACGTTGTTGGATATTGGATATTGTATTCTTGTCTGATTACTCAACTTTTATGTCCTAAGTTAAGTAAAGTACATTTCATTTTTTTATGTCAACTTATGTGTTTTATCTGTTTTGAAGTACTAATGTATCAATATATACTCATTTATTCTTAAAAAATGCATCCCTAGCATGTCTGTATCATACTTTTTTAGAAATCGACATGTCCGCCTAGTTTGTGGTTCATAGGCTGTTTGCAAACAAACCAGTAAAGACAAACAAAACATACCTTGTGGTCAAATTCAGCCATTTTTAAGACTATGGGTATGATTATTGGCTCAGCACCAGACTTTTCCTTCCTGACAGATCTCTTCTCCTCTTTAATGTGAGTTTCATCTGAATAACACCATAAAAAGCAAAATATATTTTCCTCAAGAACCCAAATCTAAATTGGTCATTAAATATCAGCACTTAGTTAACATTCTTCAATTCAATATTGAACACACAAGAAACCAAAAATCATAGTTTGCATCAACCTGTAACTCCAGTGTCATTTCCTGCTATACCCACAGCTTCAAGAGAATCCAACACTTCATTCTCTTGGTTGGTGTGCATGCATTCCTTGGAAGGAGAAGTCCTAATGCAGGTGTCATTTCCTTTTTGGTTTTGACGAAAAGCTAGAGAACTACTCTCCATTTGTTTTGAACTTTTATCATCTGATGTCGCAGATAAAGGATTTCTTTCTATACCTTTCGCTGAGACATTAGCTGGTGACTTGCTTTCATCATCCATTAAATATATACTGGGATCCAAATGTATTCCCTAAATTTGTTTATAAAGTATACTGAGTTCATATCACAAAGAATATTTCCTGAAAATGGTGTTAAAGAAACAAAGAAGGAAAAAACTCTATATTGTCCCAGTGAAACCTAATTCATCCAAAACTAAAAGAGAAAAAAACACGTTCATTTGTTTATTAATTAAGTACACTAATTATTCCATCTCTTAAATATCTATGACAAATGAAACTACTGCATGTATGCTGTTTGAAAAAACTTTGTACACCTCACTCTTTTCTTTCCTTTTCACTCTTTTGTGTGTGTGCGCGCACGTTAAGGAACATTAGCCTCAAAAGAAAACTCTTAGGGAGATGGAAAGGGAGACTAGGGTCACAACCCCATATCAAGAACAATAAAGAAAATATCTCAAATAACTACTTCTATTATTTTAAATAAAAGGATATTTAGAAAGTCTGCAGTGTATGAGTACTATGAGACCACAAATTGAATTCCATTCAATAAGTTTTCATAATTTCTCTCTTTTTTTTTTCTTGGTAAGAAACAATTTCATCGATGAAAGAAATTTACAAAAGGTGAGCCCCATAATTTCTTTCCTTTCTCTGATATTCATAACACTTTTTATGGACAAACAAAAAAACTTTTCATTACTGGTACAATGAACTACAAGGAAAGTTCTAAGTTTCTAACAAACTTACATCAGAAAAGAAAACCCGAACCACAACCAGGCAAAACAAACAAACCAAATCCGAACCAGAAAAGGACTGAATGATTAATTTGTTTTTATTTTTGTTTCTTTATTTTTAAAGGAGAAAAAATTACTTCTAAAAAGTTACAATATGAGATGAGAAAGAAATCCCCCCCCCCCCCCCCCAAGAGAATACTATACAAAACATTCTCAAAATGAAGCTTCCTAAACTGTTACAATTAAAAGTCTTAGTTCCATTCCCGAAGCAAGACTTACCTCGATTATTATAGGCTTTCCATCTTTCATAGCTTTCTTTAAATCACCAGCCAAACCTATACAGAAAATATTGGGTAACAGAAGCCATCAACCAGCAGGATAGCAACAAACTCTGCTACTGAAGGAACGACCAACCTTTACGAACAATTCTGCATTCTCTACAGAATTCTGTAATTAACTCCTCTGGAGAGCTAAAATCTCGTGCCCATATAGGAGTAGATGTCAGTGGAGCACTGAAATATTTAAAGGCAGATGAATGAGCATTCAATGAGGTGTTCAGAAAACACTGGAGAGAAAAATGTAACCAAAAACTGAATGCACGGGTAGATTGTAAACATATCAAAGTATTAAATAAAGAAAAATACTTGGCTCCTAAACAATGAGGTGAAACCTTGCCCTCCTTACCATTAAATATTTGACAACTTATTATTTTTTTTTTTAAATTCTGTTTTTACATTTCTCTCTCTTAATTGTCAAACATTTAATGGGTGAGGAGCCTCCTCATGGTTGAGGAGCCAAGTATTTTCCTAAGATAAAAGAGAGGATTCTACTTCATCCTCATACACTCTTCTTTCCTCTTAGAGCTTTTAGGCCGTTCTTAGCTTCTTGGTGATTTTGAGATTCAGCTTTTGATTAAGTGATGGTTGAAAATGGATTGCAAAATCTCTAGCGTTGAAAAATAACTTATTTTTCATTGGTTTAGATCATTTTTTTAATGAGAAACCGAACTTTTCATTGAGACAAATGAAAACAAAAACGACGACAAGGGCATACAAAAACACCATACACAAAGAAGGAAGTCAACCTAAAGAAAGGGCTTCCAATCCAAAAGAATAAAACCTAACTGATAATTACAAAACAAATTCGAAACAGACCCCCATAAGGATACATTAAACCTCGTGAGGTCCGAAACAGACTCTCAATCTTTCTCCACCCCCCTAAAGATTCTATTGTTTCTCTCCAACCAAATCCCCCACAAAATCCCAAAGAAACCCGTCTGCCATAAGTACCTCTCTTGCCGCGGAAAGGAGAATACAAAAGTACTTCCTCCACCATAGACCCCCTAATCTCTATGGCGAGCCCAAGCAATCTCAAAAGTTGTTAAGAGTTGTTAAGATGGAAGAAAAAATAACATATTCTCATTTTCCAACGATGTGAGCTAGGATCAATAAAAGTGGTTGGAAAAGTTGGTAGATATTTTGTAAACTTCTTTGAATGTTTAAATTTTAGACGAGAGCTAACTATCGAGACTTTGGCCTATCTGGTCGCTTTTTAGCTTTCTTTAGGATTTGGCTTTCTTTCCAAGCCCGATGACCATTAGGCCAACCCATGGTGGTAATCTATCTTTCTTTCTTTCTAATCACACATAAGGTACGTGGGAAGTTTAGATGGTTAGTTGATTTCAAAGACATCTAGTTGGCTGTCAAAATGTTGGTTTTTTTTAACAAGAAACAACTTTTCATTGATAGATGAAAATGAACAAAATGTCCAAGGAAACAAACTCCAAAAGGAAGGAAAAAAAAACCAACAACCTACCAAGAAAACAAAAACAGGAGCCAGAAAAGGAACTCTTCCGAAAAACCCATAACCAATAAATATAAATACCAGCAAATCAATAAACCCTTAAAAGATTTTGAATCTTATCTAAAAATTTCTTGCCCTTTTGAAATCAGCAACTTCCAAACTGATTTTGTGATTGATGGGAATAAGGGTATTGCCAGCTTGCTCAAAATTAGGGGTGTTCAGGAATCGGTTTGGTTCGATTTTACGGCCAAACCAAAACCGAACCGAATTTTAAAAAATAAAAAATACAAAAACCGCGCCGAACCGACATTAGTACTGAAACCGCATGGAAATGAACCAAAAACTGACGGTTTAGTCGGTTCGGTTTGCACTTTCACATGCATGTGGCGTAAATGGAAAGCCCTAGCAAAGAACTGGTGTAGGGAGAGGCTGATTCGATGAGGCCGGCCAAAACGAAGGATTCGTCATCTGGGGAGGGATCGTGCTCGTGGACTACCGTTGGTGTTTCAGGACCCGCCGTCGACCCGACGAGTTCTGTTGTGTTGCAAGTGTGGAGTTATGGCAGAGAAGGGAAGAGCTTCCTTCGATCGTCGCCAATTGAGTGCTGCTTGCCAGAGAAGAACTATATAGAGGGAAAAAGTAGATAGAGAGAGATGAGGCAAACTTACACAAAGGAGGTGGTTGAAGTTGAACACACAAGAAAGAGAAATTATGAGGCTAGGGTTTTGAAGGGACAAAGAGACCTCGTTAAAAATAAATAAATAATAAAATAGAAAAATGGTATGGGAATGTGGGAAAAACTTGCGGTGTGTGGGTGGATTTTGGGGAAATGAAAAGTTGGTATTGATGGCACGCTAATCAAAAGCAACAAATGAAAGATGTGATGTTTTAAATAACTAAAAAAACAAATATATAAATATATTTCAGTTCAGTTTCGTTGAGTTCAATTTTTTACTCTAAACCGAAACCATTTCTGAGAAATCAAGCTCTTGAAGAAGGAATCGGTGTGCACCCCTACTAAAAAATAATCTGAGAAATCAAGCTCTTGAAGAAGAAATCGGTTAAAGTCCTTTGAACGACCGATGGATAACCATTGCTTAGAACCACCTTCATCAAGAAAAGGCAATGTAGAAGGATTTTCTATCAAATATTGATCTTAAACCTCGCTGAAAAGAGAAACCAAACCATCTTCAAAATTGTCATCCGAACGGCCAACATTAGAAACTTCAACAAAGGATTCTTTATAAAAAGAGTCATAACTACTAAAACTTACATTGAAATCTTCATCATCATCCAAAAAATCAGCCTCTGAAGGGGGAAATTGAGACCTTCTTTAGAAGGAGTCACTCCATGAAAAAATGACACTCGCCCAATTGAAATATTGTCGCTTGAAAAAGAAAAAGACTTAAGCTTGTTTAAAGACCTTCTGCTATAAACGAATAGAAGGGACCTTCAATAAAGGAAGGGGTGGTTGGGTTTCCAACCACATTAATGGAGGCTCTATGTTCCAAAAAAGCCTTTCGCAATTTAAGTTCAATGTTGCCATATTAATGACACCATCAACCAACTCACCAACATAGTTTACTTCATCAACCAATGTATTAATAACAGACACATGCAAAGCTGCATCGGAACATGCCAAATTATAATCATTGACAGCTAATTTCTCACCAACCATTTTATTGGAAACAGAGGCATGCAGAGCTGTGCTGGAAGGAACCAAATAATTGTGTCATTAAAAACAACTTCTCACCAATTAAATTTGAATCAACCATCACATCACCAACCACATTAGAAGTGTCAGCCGAAGCTCTATTAACAGAGACATTCAGAACATCTTTAGAGTTTAAATCTAAAGCCTTCAGATCAGCATAAATGATTTCAACCTCTATCAATGGCATCACATGGAAAACATTAAATTCTTCCTCCAACCCAACCAACAACCCATCAGTGTTAAAAGACGAATCTCTAACCATATATGACTATCCATCTTCCCTAACTTTCTTAGCTCTAAAAAAATCCAAAGGATTTTTCAACCAATCGTACTCGGATGCCTAAAATTTCTGGTCTTGAAGCGCAGGAATCAGAAGCAAAGATATGAACTACCACTACCACCTTATCAAGAATCGGATCTTGCACGATCACTTTGGCAGGATAAAACCACACTGGTTCTTCATCACTTCAATGGAGGCACCAAAGCAATTCAACAGTTTAATGGTGTCTAAAGAGATACTAATAAGGCCTCCACCTATGAAGCGTGGACACTCCATTTTAGGGGGAGTATCCGTGTCCTCGAACACACTAATTTAAGTCTCTTTTTTTTTTTTAAATTTTGGACATGCTGGGACACGGATGAGACAAGGCTGTTGATTTCAAACCTAGAAAAAGCCACGCCCATTATTGCTGCCACCACCCACCTTCACCGCAACCACCATCGTGAGTTCTACCATTGACACCAATGCCCACTTGCGGCCCAAACGAGGAGAAGAAGTAGAAGAAAAAAAAAAAGTGAAAATGGAAAGAAGATGAATGTCTAGAGTCGGAAGACTAAGGAGAAAATAGAAATAGCCTTCTGGGAAAACGGATTCTCCTTCTCGGAAACAGCCTTTGGTAGTTGAAAAGGCTTCTTGCACTGATAAATGATAATCACAGTTTTCTTAAATTTTTTTGAAGATGTAGACCTTACCCTAGTTCCAATCACTGAATAGATCCGCTTTAATTAAGAGCATCATTTTTTTTTCGCTTTGCAGCAAGCTTTGAGGGTCCAGATCTTTTGGTTTTCTAGTCTTTTCTTGGTGAAGGGAGGTTTCAGTTTCTTTGCTTCTTCATTCTGGCAGTCAATTTGTGTTAAGCGATTGTTTTGGTTTCTCCCTCAGCAAGCAGTCATTTGGTTTGGCAAGCTTTGTTGTTGATAGTTTTTGCAGCATCTGTTCTTTTAGCTTTTTGATATTTCTTCGGCTTCAGATCTCGTCTATTTCCTTGTATTTTGGTTCTAACTTTTGGTTGCTTTTCTTCTTTTTTTCGCTTCCTTTGGGAGCTTGTATCCTTAAATTTTTTCTTCCATCTCATATTATCAATGAAAAGTTTGTTTCTTGCTCAAAAAAAAAAAAAATGCTTCTAGTAAATTCCTATCAGTGTTTTCAAGGCACAAGGCACACCACGAGGCAACAAGTCCTTTGATTGCCTTAAGGCGAGGGGCAACAAAAAGGTGAGGCCTGAGTGAAGCGAGACGCACCTTAATAAATCAATAAAAATTATTTATATAGAGCATGAATTAATATAGTAAACATAGTTTAAAAAGATCAAAACTATAAAATATCAATACTAAATAGTGAATATATCAAAATATTTAAAATAACCAAATTCTATTAACACAGTTACGAAATGTGCAAAAAATAAAACTTTAAAAAAGTAAAATAATAACAAAAGTAAAACATAAAAGAAATGAAATGAAACAAAGAAATAGAAGAGAGAAAGAGAGACAAAACCTAAACCTTTCGGCTGGAGGTCTTCAAAGGTAAGAGAGAAACTAAGAAGGTGAGAAGTCGCCGGTGAACAAGGAAGAAGTTGAACAAGGAACTGCAGGCGAAGGAAGAAGTCGCCGGCGAACGATTGTTGGCAAACGACAACCAGCAAAGAAGCTAGACGATTGCTGGCAAACGAGGAAGAAGCCAGACGACGAAGAAGAAGGAGAATCACGCAAGTAGGCTAGGGTTTTGTCGTCTAAGGTGGGCTTTTTTAAGTTAAAACCATTTAAAATTTTAATTAAAAAATAATAATAATAAAAAATAAAAAAAAGACTTGGTCGCCCGCCTTCAACGAGGCGCTGACCTCGCCATAATGGCAAAGCCCGATTGAAGGCAGTCGCCTTGGCACCATTCCAGGCGCACCAAGGTGAAATCGCCTCACCCCTTGCCTTAGGGGCTCGCCTGGGTGCGCCTCGAAAACACTAATTCATGTACAACAAACATGAATCTGATTTCAATTTAAGCAACAAGAGAGAATAACCCTTAACTACATGTGCAAAACAACGGCTTGTATCTCATGCATGGTAAACAGACCTGCTCTTTACAAAAGGATAATATATCATCGTATCTATTTGAAACTGCTTTAACTCATAAGATAATAATATTAGGCTTTGTAGACAAATAAGTTTACGACATACTCTGTTGATGTGCGTAGTAATTCATATACCATATCTGTCTGCATAAGCAAAAAAAAAATTGTTACCTAAGAGTTAGAACATAACTAGGTCTCAAGAGAAAGAAACAGGGGGAGAGATTTAACAAGTATATATGTATAAAATATATAGAGGACCTGTAAAACATTTGGCAAATTAAGTCTCTGTGCAAGTTGGGTGGCAATGGTTGACTTCCCAACACAGGTAGTTCCACATACAAGGATCACCAATGGGACCCTTTGATGGTGAAATCTAGGAAAGATGACACAGAACTTAGCAACATATGAGGAAAGCATGAAATGCCATGGTGGATTGCACCATATTCTGTTGGAAATAGCATGACTTTATATACATAAATAAGTACATACATACATACATTCAATAAAAAATAAAATGAATTTCCAACTTAATTTCGTCAATTTATCCCTTAGGATCCAAGCTTCATGCCCACGTCCATAATTAATATTCCCACTAACAGAAATAAATCAGTCCCACATTAGTGGGGAAAAATAATCTCTACAATGTGCTGGTCAAATCATGGACTCGCAATCTTTCAGTCAAAGCATAGAAAACATCACCCCTAACAAAGACTCCCAAACCCAGCCCCATCATCTGGTGATTCAAGAGATGAAAAAAGCCCTCGAAAAAGGGAAATGGCACGAGCTTGACCCTCATTGGAACAGCCTTTTTAATATCGTGGAGAGTCTTTAAGTATGAGATTATAATAGTCTCAAGGATAGCGAGGAAGCCAAAACACAGAGCAAGAAAGAAGGAAATGGGAGCAGAGAACTGAAGAACCTAATAACAACATGAATAATGAGAAAGGGAATGTGTCTAATGCATCGGAGGGAATTGCTCGCATTTTATGAGAATTCTTTTGTGGGATGTGAGGGGCCTAAGCACTGCCAGCAAAAGGGGCCTTGTGAAGGATGTCTTGACTAGTTTGAATCTCAATAATGTTTTCCTTCAAGAATCCAAATGTATGATGTGTCCAGAGTGTTGGCCAAGTCTGTCTAGAGCTCTAATTATGTGGGTTGGTCCTCACATGACTCCCATCGAGGCTTCAGGATGGATTCTCTACTTTTGGGATGAGAACAAAGTGAACATTATTCTCTAAAGTGGGTGAGTTCTCCCTCTCTCTTAAGTTTTTTTTGGTTGATGGTATGTGTCTCTTGGTGACCAGTATCTAAGAAGTACGGACATAGACACGGTGACACGCCGATTTCAAAAAATGTAGGACAAAATTGGCGAAGCAAGCTACAGCGACTCAATCCAGTGGGCGAAGTTTCATGGATTTCTTTTTCATGGTGGGAAGGCAAAAGCCGAGAGTGAGAAGCATTCAGGGATTCTTTTTTTTTTTTGGTTAGTTTTATTTTTTTATGTTTTTTTTAATATGAGCTTCCAAAATTGAGCTGGGGTTTTTCTTAGGTTTAAAATCAGCCATCGTGTCTCATCCATGTCCCAACGTACCCATGATTAAAAATAAAAATAAAAAATAAAAAATAAAATTGGACAATTAAATTAATGTGTTTTTCAAATTGTGTCCGGGCGTATTTGTGTCCAAGACACGTTCTGACACAGACACTCCGCCTAAAATGGAGTGTCTATGCTTCATAGAAGTGAGGTATTGTCCACAAAATGTAGGTGGCTCAAACTAAGGGAGGAGTTTCTCGATGTACAACCTGTGATTAAACCTTTTCTTTCACCTTTAAGGGTGAGTCTGCTCAAACAATCTACCACGATGATAAAAAGGAAGAGAGATAGTGGGTCTCCCTGTCTAAAGCCTCTAGTAGCGTTAAATTTGCCTCTTGGTTTGCCATTCATCAAGATAGAAAAGCTTGTAGTGGAGCTGCAGACGTGTATCCATTTTCTCCATTTTTGTCCAAAACCTTTGTTTTTTAACATTCCATCCAGGAAGTCCCAATCCACCTTATCAAAGGCCTTTTCAATATAAAGCTTGATAACCACCTCATTCAGCTTTCTTGCCTTCCAGTCAACAATAAGCTCATTAGCCATGATAGAGCCATCCAAAATTTGTCCTTCAACAGATGATGATTGGTATTCAGAGATGGTGTGAGGTCAAACATATTTGAGTCTTTCAGATAAAACTCTAGCCAAAATTTTGTAGGCCCAGGGATGAGGCTTATACGTTGGTAATCATGGACTTGTTGGTCCATCTTACCATCACTCTTATTATAGAAAATAGAATTTTAAGGGCCTGCCTCCTCGTTCTCTCCCCTTTTAATGAAGAATGGATCTCAATGTTCAAGTCTGGGCAGTTTTCCATGGTTCTTCACTGTTGCTTGGTTGGCTGTTTTATTTTGAGGAGTCTCATTTATGCTTGGCTTTGGAGTTCAGCATTCATTTGTGACCTTCCATCTTATGCTGGGTTGGGTTTTGGTATTAGAGTTGCCAGCAAGATATCATTTATTGGCTTGTTGGATCTTTTAATTTTCGATTGGCTATGTTCAAGCCTTTTCAAGAATATTTGCATTAATCTTGTCCAATGGATACAATAAGTCTCTTTGATTGGGTTTCGGCTTTTAAGGTTATTAATTCTAAGGGACTTTGCAAAATACAAAAAGTTTATTTCTGAAAGTGAGTCTAATGAAGATGGTATTGTGCGATGATCTTTGGATGGTTTGATGGATTTTGTTTGCATCTTTTCGAGTTTTGGTACATTCCCAGGGGCTATTTCTCCATATTCATTTTTAGAGTGTTCTAAGGAAGATCAATGCTCGTCTTTGTTATTTTTGAGTCTCTTCATTAGTGATTTTTGGTTTCTAATGTTCTTTATTTTTCGATCAGATTGTATTGCTCCTCGCTGAAGTTGTCATTTTCTACTTCTATTTTTTCTTTTTCTTTCACTCCTTCAAGAGTTTTTATCCCGAACATTTTTTCTTTTCATCTATCAATGAAAAGTTGTTTCTTGACAGAATAAGAAAAAAGAAAAAGTATGAAGCTTCTAACAAAGATTGAATCCCTCATTTGAAAGCTAACCACAGATTCAAGGAGCCTTGGGTGCAGATTTCAAAGTGCAGTGTTAAAGCTGATACTGGTACAAAGGTTGGCAGAGGATACAATGTTACATTTTGCGATGATCATTGGCTTTTTTACTCCCTCTAAAAACATCTTTCCCAAGACTTCATAGGATGGCAAACTCAAAAAAAAAAATTCTTAGTCTACCAATACTGGAACGCCACGTCCGATTGTTGGGACCTAAACTTGAAGAGAAACATCCCCGATTTGGAAACTGAAGAGCGGGCATCTCTCATCAGCTTGCTCACAAATGTCAATTTTAAATAGTGTGATGATAGAAAAAGGTGGTCTCTTGAGAAAGATAGAATCTTCTCGGTTAGATCTATGACCAAAGGTCTTGTGGCAATTTTGAAGGCATTTGCAGGCTCTTTGCCAATATTATTTGGCATGCTAAAATTCTTAAAAAGGTAAAAGTTTCCTTTTGTGATTTTTTGCTCTGGACAAGCTAAGCACCCACACCAGAATTCAAAGAAGGTTTCCTAACTGGACCTTTATCTCCTAGTCGGTGTCATTTGTCATTTTCATGCCCGTTTTGCTTCCTCATGTTGGAGGTCCTTGCTTAATCTCTTCAATCTCTCGTGGGCCTTCCCCAAGTCTGGATTAGATGGGTTGCTTCGACTATTACATGGAACGTCCTTTGCTGGCCAGGCAAGAATTTTGTGGCCTAATGTTTTTTCTTAACATGAAACAACTTTGATGAAAAGATACAAAGTGTTCAAGGATAAACCTCCAATGGAGAAAAGCAAAAAACAACTGTGGGTAATAAAAAATGTTTCTTTTCTTTAAAAAAATGTGCTTGGCAAATCATATCACGTACGATCTCAAGATTGATGAATTATGATATTGCATTTCCATGCAACAGCAACTGAAAGTGAGAACTGTGGGTAAAAGTTTTTTTTTATAAGAAACTCAGATGGAATTAATAAACCAAAGCCCAAAAGAGCAAAAACAGGCTAATGGCGGAGGGAAGAGAGAACCCTCCCCAAAGATCTATACAATCAAAGCTTTCCAACATAGTGAGAACTGTGATGTAAAAGTTATGGGAATGACAGAAAAAATAAAATGGAAGCATACATTCAACATATCTTTATTTGAGTCCCATACGGGGTTTCCAACTAAAGAAAAAGAGAGAAATTCCCACTCAAAGAAATGTACAAACCTTGTCATCATCTTGTACCGATTTATGTACTCTTCCCCATAACCACGCCGCTCCATAAGCTGTATACGGCACCATAAAAGAAAGTTAGCACACATTATAACATAATAAAAAAATATTGTGAATCATCAGTTTTATATTTCTTTACAACATTGTTAAAATAGTGTTGTCATAAGTGACTAAGTGAATGCAAAATTCCAAGCTCCATTCAAGTCTTGTAACTTTTCTAGTTTTTTTAACTTCTTTGGCTTGGGATGGCTTCCCTCCCTCCTGTAATTTCATATGATCTATGAAATGAACCGTTTCTCATCAAAAAATAATGATAATAAGTGAGTGCAAAATTAAGTTGGTAGAGAAGCACAACAACATTAAACTGAAATCATATACCTTGAAAATATTAGCTTCCAAATCAGATTGTGAGCTACAATAATATAAAAACTGAGTCAGATGTATATCCATTCTCTTTGGAACAAGGGCTGAAAATGACACGGAGGGGATAAGATAGGAATATGTCTCACACATCTAGAAGGCTATTGTCTACAAGCAGCTTCTTGAGCTCCAATGCAATCTTAATAGCTACATGATTTGGAATCTGAAATTAAAGAGTTAGAATTAATATATAAATGACAATTCAAACCAACGTATGTGTAGAAAACACCAATACTATCTTTTCTGGCCAAGCAAAAGCTAGAAAGAAAAAAGACAATAAGTTTTTCTCTTAGTAACAAGGAACAAGACCTCTACTAAGACAGATTAAGCAAAGGGAAAGGCACAAAAGTGTGAAAGGGGTAAATAACGGAAATACAAAATATCATGATGTAAAACTTCTCCTACTTTTCTTTACTATAGCTACACTTCCCTTCTGTCCAATTGGAAGTGCCTTTTGTAACCCATCTATGGGCTTTTGTACTCCCTTATATGGGCTCCATGTAATTTCATATATCAATGAAATTGTTTCTTTAAAAAAAAAAACGGAAATACAAAATATAATATAAAATAAATACATCAATAAAGGGAGAAAATCTTTTACAGAGAAAGTTGTAAAAGGGAAAGGGAAAGAAGAACATGAGTTTTTGACAATCTTGGTGCCAACAAACCACTACACCAATAGGCCGGATGGTTTTACGACAAAATTTTTTATAAGAAATAGAACTTTCATTTACAAAAATGAAACAAATATAAAGGGCAAACAAAAACTAACCCAACGAAAAGAGGCCCACCTACCGAAAGAGGCTCCAATCTAGAAGCTTGAGAAAGTTTTTGGTAGTCTTTGGCAAGCTTAGTTTGCTGGAAATTATCAGGGGTAGTCTAGCTCAATCTTTTTTGATAAATTCTGTGTTTACAAAATTTGTAATCTAGTTTTCAATATCTCCATTGTATTCAAAAGAATTAAATACTGCAAATTAGATTCAAAAGAAACTTCCTTCAGCTTCGTTGCTTCCATCCTTTTGCGTCCTTTGTTAGAATAGTGGAGAAGATCTTGATCATCTCTTCTTTCACTGTTCAGTTTGGGAAGGAAGGGTAGTCATCTCTTTTTGGACAGTTCAAGATTGAGTGGGTTTTCGATTTAAAAGTAGAAGCCAACTTGGTTCAGTTGTTGTGCGGGACTATGCACTTCTCTTCTACAGCTCAGTTTTTATAGATTAATATGGTTAAAAGCTTCCTCTCGTAATTATGGTTTGAGCGGAACACAAGGCTTTTAAGGGCAAACGAAGATCTTTATTCGATTGTCTAAATTCAACCAAGTTTAAGGCCTCTCATTGGTGTTCTCTGGCGAATTCCTTTTCTCATTATTCCCCTTCTATTATTTTTAACAACTGGGGTGTTTTCATTAGTCCAGAGTAGTTCTCGTATTTTTCAGATATTTCCTTGTTCGTTATGTCTTTTATGTCTTTTCTTTTCTTTTCATTTTGTATTTTCACTCTTTCGAGTATGTATCCTTGAGAAATTTTGTTCCTTTTCATTTCATCAATGAAAAGTTCGCATTTTGTTCCAAAAAAAAAAAAATATCTCCATGGTATTCATAAGTTGGAATCGTGTGCGCATTGGGTTCTTCAGCTAGTTGCTTTATGGTCACAATGCTTTCAGGTTCTAGTCTCTTTGGTTCTCGCAGAAGGTGTCCAGTTCATTATGTCAATGGGTAGTGTTAGCAATCTATTTTGCTGAAATCTTTATGTCAATGGGGAGTGTTAGCAATCTACGAAATAGGAGCTTCTAAACTTTCTCTTACAGCTTCAAAAATAGGGCTCCAATCTAAACCTTAAAAAAAAGGCATGCAGCAAGCCGATAGGGTCGAATCGGTAGCATTCTTGTTTCTACCCCCTGCAAAATTATGGATGTAGTTTGGTTGGCAATCCCATCACTAATGGAACGTTCATTACTCTCCTCCTCTCGACATCGTCAAACCATCATTAATGGAACATTCATTACTCTCCTCCTTAAAAGGAAGTTGGCCCTCAAGCTTGTTGATTATCGATCCGTCAATCTCACCACTACAGTTTACAAAGAGGTAGCTGAAGGTCTTTACCAGGAGACTAAAAGTAATGTTTGTTGAGATATCCATACATGAATTAAATTTACTCAACCAATCAGCTTAAACATTTTGGTTGAATCAGAATGGTGGTTTATTCATCCTTAAGATGGTATCAGAGCCCAAACGCTCAAATGAGCATCTGGTCCAAACATGACAAAAATCTCTTCTTCCTAAACTAAAAGAGAAGTTCCCAGGCAAATATAACAGGGCTACCATATCTATCATTTTCCTATCGAGCAAAGGATGGCGAAACCCAAGAGAAAAAGAAAGAGAGGAAAAGCTCCCTAAAGTGGGAAGGATAGAAGCTACCGAATGATTTTTCATAAAAGACAAGTGATATAAACAAGGAAAAACAGAGTAGAGGTATCTATCCCCCAACCACTTGTCCTCCAATAATAAGTATCCACTCCATCACCCACCAAAAACTAGACAAAATGTGAGACCGAGCGGAGCCCATCAGAAATAGCTTTCCGCGGGTAACTAGTCGTCTTTTGGACCCCATCCGAGATCCACTCAAAAGGAATAAGGCCCATATTTACTCACAATAACCTTATGTCAAGGGATATTAGTCTCCCGAGGGAAGCTCCATAACCATTTAGCCAACAAGGCCTCATTGCACGCCCTTAAATTACCTATTTATACCCAAAGTCTTTCTTCTACAGAGCTTTATCTCGGAAATCCCTTCCAACTTTTCATCTAACAACAACAACAAACCGAATCCAATCAACCATATCCACATACTTTCAAACTTAACATTCCTCAGCACGGTTAGACAGCTCTTCGAGTTTTGGAGCTTATTCGAGCTCAGTAGTCCCACTTCGCTAACATTATCAAAATCATAGTGCGCTAGAGCATTAACATGACAAGAAATATTGGCAATTCTAGGGTCGGGGAAGAATCACTTCCACAACAGAGCAGTGAGTACAATAGTAGTAGTAGTAGCAGCAGCAGCAGCAAGATTTTGTACCTTGGTAACTGTCAACATCCTGCTGAGCAAAAACCGCGACAAGACATAGTAGTGATCCGCATTATCACCCAACCACACCTTGACCTGCCAGAACAACCCAAGCGACCGCATAAAATCAACAATGAATAGAAATTCCAAAAAAATGAAACCAATGACGCAGAATTCCTCGGTAAGTCTGTAACAAGAAGTCAAAGGGAAGATGAAACTAAACCTGCGCGTAAGAACAAGAGCGAATTGAGTTAATTCCTGCATTCGCGCCCTCTGTCTATCCTGAGCAAAAGAATCATAGAATTGAATGGAAAAAGATTTACCTTGACAAAATCATACTTGGAGGAGGTGTTGCGAGAGGGCAATCTGGCAACCGGGAAAGTGGAGCAATCTTTGAGATTGTCATTGGATTGAGAGGAGCTACCGGCGTCGGCGATTGCGTCGTCGTCGTCGTCGTCGTCGCCGGTGCAGTTGATGCCGGCGTTTGGCATTGACACAGAAACCGCCCTCCCCTTGTCCTTCACTTTCCTCATTTTTGCCGACTGAATAGTGAATCTTCCTATTCCAGTGCCAAATCCCTGACTCGAAACTCGGGCTACCAATACGATTTTCCTGGTTATTGTTTTGTTATTGTTAGGGGCTGGCAACGGGTCGGACCGATTCTGGCCAAAACTGAAGACCGAACCGAACCCCTCGCCAGAGGCTAGCCGTAGGACTGTTTTATGTGGATTTATATGGAAATATATATGCAAGACAACTTTTTGAGGCTTTTTGCTGAGTATTTGGTTGATATTCTCCTTAGAAACGCCACCATTCTTGTAATTTTCTCTCACTCCAAAAGAAAATCTTCAAATTTTTTCATATTCTTAAAATAACGCAAGACACTGACAATGAAAATGAAAAGCAATGGTGCTCTAGGGATTTGGAACTGCACTGCTGGAGGACTGAGGAGTAGTGAATAAATAAGTGGGAAAGGAATAGAAGGGCAAGAGAAAGAGGAGATAAAAGACCAAATGTCCTTTTTGATTTAATATAGTATATATGTAGATTTAATAAATTATTTATTTATTTTATTATATACTTAATTATAATTTAGCATCGTAAGAGTGTAGATTTGGTTTGGTAATTATGGTAGATTTAGTTAGTTAGTTTATAGTCATATTGAGTTTAATTAAATTAAAAGAAATAATTACAATAAATTTAGATTTAATTAATGTAGACTAATAAATTACATATAGTTATAATTATTTAAATGAAATTAATAATTAAGACTTGCTTTTTGTTTAATTAATTTAATATACATGGAGGTTAGGTAATTGATTAATTTAGCTACTACTTAATTGCAAGTTAGCATGATTAATTAGTGTAGATTTGTTTTGCAAATTAGTGTAGATCTAATTAGTTAATTAAATGGGAAAGCCGAAAGCTTGATCCGATAAAATCAAGGTTGATATCGACCAATCTATCATCATCGGAACTGACAAACAACTTGATATGAGCCTTCTGGACAAACTTCACTTCATCTCTAATGCGATGCAAAAAAATACTCTGAAGAATGCCTAGAATGTTGATAACAATTATTCAGTGGAACACATTGGCCACAATATCTTCTTGTTCCATTTCACCAGACATAAAATCGAATTCCAAAAACACGACTTTGGTTTTTTGATAAATCCCTCCTTTTTGAGAAACCTTCACCCCTGGTTGAACCCTCGAGGATCTACCGTTCAATAAGGTAACCTCTTGGATTCACTTGTATGATCTATCTACGACGTGTATGAACAAAACAATGGCAATAATGCTAGGAAACAATATTGGAAACTTCGAAAAAGTGGTCTGTGATGCTGATGGATTCTGCTGGGATACAAGTCTTCGTGTGAGAATCACTTTTTGATATTGCAAAACCTCTTCGACAAGGAGTCAAGTTAAATCTCGATGGTCCAATGGAGGGTTGTTGGATCCCCATTCAATACGATAGACTCCCAAACTTCTATTACCATTGTGGTAAGGCCGATCATGTTCTCAAAGACTCTGACCTTTTGTTTCATGATGCAGGTACTTCTACTGGGAAGAAGCATCAGTATGGCCCATGGCTTTGCTTTCGGGGCTCTACGAAACCCAACCAAATTTCACCCCAAGTCCAAGGCATGCTAATCAGCAGACCTCTACTAAACCTGATCCATCGCCGGTTGATACTGAACAGTGAACATCCAAATACAACATGATCGTTTTTCAAATATTAACTAGAAACTTATCCAATCTCATTGAGAACTACATAGAAAATTTTTTAACACAGAGAAAAAATATAAGTAGTTTTCGCTGTGGTACAAGTTCGACTTCATTCACCAGTCACATAAATCTATAATGACTGAGTGCAGGTTTAGAAATGTTTTTTGCATACCAAAATCATTTTTACTGTTCTCAAAATTACTTGTATTTCATTGTCAAACACTAAGATATGTTTTAAAAGTGATTTTGACATGACTAAAATCACTTTTGTCATTGTTAATCACTTCAAAACATGCCCTGAATGTTCCACAGATCCAAACATTGGTTTTGTACAGAAAAGAAACATATATAGGAATACCAAAGAAGAGACTCAAGATGATTTGGATCACCCTTGTAAAAGCAAAACTAGGAAGACTTTAGCCAAATCTGAGTCAAATAATCACCGTGGTCATGAACCGATGGTTGAGTACTGCTTCGGCGAGTGGCCTTTGTCGAAATTCTGGATTCAACATTGCCTGCAAGAGTTTTTTTTTTTTTTTGGGTTGTTATGTTAAAATAATATGAAGAACTAGCATAACTTTTAAAGTTTGATCCTATAAAACTCACTAGACTTTCGGTAGCTAAACATTTAAATGTTGTGTTTTATTACTCTAAACAATGTAGAAGAAAGAATCCTCGCAGTTAATTTTCTATGGAGCATTTAACAAAATTTAAAATTGTTCCGAAACTTTACAAATGACTTACTATAGTAGCCTTTAATACTTATCCATCATATATATTTACTGATCAAGTAAATGAATAACAAATCCTACATAAGTTAAAATTTCTATTAAATAATTTGTAGAAGACTAATGCAATGACTACAATGATTTTCATTACAAAGTTCATTACTTCATGGTCTAAAATAGAATGTTTGAAGTTTAAGGACCAAGATAAAATAAGCATATAAGTTTTGAAACCAATTTTGACATTAGGTCAAAATTGTAAAATAAGCATATAAGTTTAGGGGCCAAAATAGGATTTAAGCCTAATTGAAAATAATTAAACAAGAAATTCTAATACAATGTTGACAAGGTATGATGTATTATTAGGAAAAGGAAGAAACAAAGAAGCTCTGTGCAAGCAAGCTGGTGAGAAGTCTATAAAAGACCAAAATCTCATGGAATCTATCAGTTAGATCTATGACAGTGCTTCAAAGACAAACATTAGAATGGGACTACTGTTTATCAATAAGGCCTTTTCAGTGCAATGTAAATGTACAAAGATAAATAACCTGAAGTAACTGCCAACCAGCACGATCATTGAGATCGAGAAACTTGACTGTTTCTACGAACCGATCATCTGCTAAACAATATCTTTCAAAAAGCAAAGCATTTATATATTTTAGTGCAAATAAAAAAAATAAAGGACCTGTAGTAAAAGTGAACTGTAAAATAATGTAAATGCTAGAGTCTTAGGGGAAACGAATTACAATATTCATTTGGATGCAGTTGTAAAGTTCTTGTTGGAATTCTTTTGTCTCAGAAGGTTGAAATGTAGTTTTGTAAAGCTCTGTTATTTTACATTTTAAAAAGCTGAAGTCTCCAAGTCAGAAGAAGAAGGAGAAGAATAGAAGCACCAAAGGAACTAAAGTCAAGTCATCAGGAGGAGGTTGAGGTGGAGAAACTGGAACTTGAAAAGAAAATTAATTACAAGTTTATTTTAGTTAATTAATTAGTATGGTTTTTAGATTAATAGTAAGGGTAATTTTATTAAGTCAGTTTATTTGCTAGTTTTATTTTCTTCCATTTTGTAAAGTTATCATTAGCTACGCTTAGGGTATATTTGGAAGACTTCTTTCAGCAGTACAATTATTTGAATTTTCTTTTAAGGGAGATTTCTCTCTTCTTTGAGAAAAGAAAAAGGTTTATTTTAGTTAATTAACTAATACAGTTTCTAGATTAGTAGTTAATATAGTTCGATTAATTTGGTTAATTTGGTAGGATGGTTTTCTTCTTTTTGTATGACTATAAATAGCCACACTTGGGATAGTTTTTTCAGTAATATGTATTAAATTTTTTAAAATTTATTTTTCTCTCATATTGGGATGGATTCCTACAATTTTTTTGGATTCATTAAACTTAATGCATCAGTACTTCTCTAAGGCAACTAAAGTTTCCAAGAAAGGAGGAGGATAAATGGGATAATCTACAGCACCAGAGCAACGTAAGTCCCCAAGTTAGAAGAAGTTAGAGAAGCAACTAATTAAAGTCCCCAACTTAGAAGAAGAGATAGAATTTGGAATCCACTAACAAATATCAAACCACGATCAAAGTAATCCCTTTCCAAAAATTATAGAGGGACCAACGCCATTAAACCATGATAACTGAATTGTAAATATATGTGGAGTCTTACTCTCTCGTGGCTTCAAGATCAAGTCTGAAAGTGCTCTCCAGAAGCCTCTATACGTTCATAGAAAACAAGGATTAGGTACACAACTTCGTAGTATAAACTTTTCAAAGAGGGAATATTTGAATTTTTCATCAAGACAAATGAAAGAATACAAGCGGAAAAAAAAAAGGCCAGCCAGGAAAAGATCCTAATTAGAGAAACTGAAACTAAAAATTACAAAAAAGAGCTCCGCTCGTTAAAGGAGATCATCAGATAACAATGAAAAAAGAGTTTAGTAAAAACAGTTACTTGCAAGGAGAGGCTATCAACAACTCCAGCTTCACAAAATGGTACAAAAGCCAAATACGCAAAAAGGAGACCTGCTCCATATCTGCATTAGAAAAGAAGCGAAAATGGTACAATTGAGTTTGAAGCTTTGAACACAATCCACGCAGTGAACATCAATTACATATGTTGTACATGTCATCTGCTATTCCAAATGCTCTTTTCTCCATTGGAGTGTAGGCACCAGCAGCTGTAGCTCGTCTCCATAGCCCCTCAGCAAGCTGTCCAGGGCCCTCTTCTGGAAACGGATATCTTGCAATGAAATGATTCAAGAAACTTTCTAAGCTATATTGGATGTCAAAAATTTATGATTAACTAAACTGGTGGAAAGAAGATGTAATTCAAGATCCTTAAATGTTGAGAACACTGAACATTTTGAAGTATCTTAAATTAATAGGAAGGTGACTGGAACAGGAACGAATTTATGATAACTCAGCTGCTTATTATGAATGAAGAAGCTTGGCTTCCATGGATTATAAGTGACATTCTATTATTTTCAGCAAGCTTTACTCTTGCAATCATATCTTGTTATGCAATTTGAACGAGTTTTTCTTCTATTAAGCAGAAACAACCAAGAGATACACAAGGTTCTTTACTTTCGGAAAGGGTGGACTTAATATCCAAGATCAAGGATCAAGGATTTAATGGAGAAAACACCAGAATTAAGCATAGACCCACTTCCAAGAATCAGCAAGAAAGATATAAGGAGACATTATCGATCAAATTTATAAGGTTAATCCACTCCAAGACTTCTCTGTCACATAAGTTCCTGCAGAAACCAAGCCAAGGTCCCTAGAGGAGGAGGCATTAAACCAACAGAGACGGGATTCTTATTTATTTGAAAATAGCAAATAGAGTTTCAAGGAAAGGGTGGAAAGCGGAGAGTTATCATCCAAAAAATTGGTGTTCACACCATTTCTGACCACTTTTCTAATTCTGCTAGCTAGGGTGTTCTTAAGCTTAAAAATGCATCTTCAAGGGCCCCTCAGTGATTTAAGGCCAGGGTCATGGGGTGTGGGTTCACCAGTTACCTATGTCACTTCCCTACAATTTAGCTACAATCCTCCTCCACAAAGCTGATTTTTGTTATCAAATCTCCAAAACCATTTCACCAAGACGAAAAAGTTCCTTTGTTTTAGGTTTCCCAGGGCCAAACCACAAACAAAAATGTTGAGAATTCTGAAGATAAAATACAATATAACTGGCAGGAAATAAATGAATGATGAAGGGTAAAAGTTACCTCACATCCACAGAAAAAGCTAGATCACGAAGTCGTGGGATTAAGTAAGCAGCATCTTTTTCAACAATCGTACTGCGATCAAATGCAAAGAAATTTTATCACATGTGAGTCTGTGACTGTCAATAAGATAAATCAGAAATCTTTAGAAGCTAGCAAATAATCTGTGGTACTTCCGAGAGCTATACTTGAGTACTATAGAAGATGGTCCAAGACTTTGGTGTAATCTGTCATGGTCGTGCATATACGCAAGACCTCTCATTATGCCCTGAAACATCCTGACCACAAAATATCTCCTGCGCTTGGTCAGTTGTTCTTGTTCATAATGATTCCATGAGATTTGTTCTATGCTTTTGGAAATCCTTTCACTCATTATTTTTCCATAGTCTGCAGCGCTATATTTTCCATCATCACGGAATGCTAGCCACTGAGCAAGCAGAACAAGCACATTTCCATATCATAAGTGCAAAAGCATACCAAGTCCATATAATATTTAGATACCGAATATTGTGGTAACCTGCTCCCCAGTGTTTGTTTCAAACCCACCAACAAGTAGTACCAGATTCGTGCAGACACCTTTTGAACTACTCTGCAGAATATCCATATGAACCAAAAAAAAAAAAAAAAAAACATTTTGTAAAATTTGAAAGCTAACAGATTTCATTCAACTCCTAAAATAGTCAACATAGTGTAAGCATCAGCACTTATATGTCAAAAAATGTATGAAAGAGAACTGGAAATAAAATAAAACATCTGTTACTTGTAGAAATGCATGAGCATTTAGTTCATTTGCAGCCATCATATCAGCTTCAACACCACCAGCCCGCTTTCCAGGATACACCTTCATATTGAAATTAGTTTATTAAAAAAAAAAAACTATATCATGGCTGATTGAACAAACTGAATACATATTTTCTAAATATTAATCAAATAAATCGCAGCACAAAAGGGTTACATTATCAGTTACAAAAATATTTCGTCAATATTTCTATAAAACATTTACGTCAACTTGCTTCTACTTTTTCAGGATCTACTTTTTCATAATCTAGATGAAAGTAAAATAACCTCCAAACAATGAACGAAATACCATATACTGAGAATTCTGATTGGAGAAAGAAACTGGAGAATTTTCAAAGCTAAGCCTAGAGTTCAGCATTGGCTGAATGTGGTAGACAAAAGCTAGATTCAAAACATCCCAAAAGTGTTCGTTAGAAAATCAATTTTTTAACTATGTCTATACCCCATTAGTTATCAATTCAAATTGGGGTGCATTTTCGTAATTTTCTTGGGATGTCAAGGATTGAAGTTAGGGAGGTAAAGACTTTAAGAAGGGTAAATAAAGGTTACTCTGTTATCTTTTCTTGCGAGGACATTTGTACAAGTTCCTTCCTTGAAACTTATTCCTTGATACTTGTCAATATTTCAATAAAAATTTTGTTTCGGTTTCAAAGAAAAAAAAAGGATTCACCAATCTATTTTACGATAGTTTGAAACCATAATGAAGACAGATATCCACAAGAAACTAAAAGAATAAAAGCGAAGTATGTGCATGAGTATCACCTTAAAAATAATAGAAGTTCCTTTACGAGAACCCTGAGAAACTCTTCCTTCATAAAGCCTGCAGAAGAACTGCCATTGGTAGTATTGTAATGAGATGGATTAAGAAAATTGTTGACCTTATTCATACATTGAAGATTCCCGTAATCAGACCCTAGAACACAAATAAGAATCCAAGTCGCACCTGATCTTTACACTTCCTTCTCCTACATCTTGAACTCTCAGTTGCCCCAAATCTCCAGAAGAATATTCAACGTCTTCCCCTGATTGAAACCCTGAATAGCTGGTGGGAGTGGGAAATGTCACTTTTCAATTGATAGCCAGCCTAATACTGAAACTAAGTGGAGAATGATCAAAATATTAAAGTTCAAACTAAGTGGATTTATTTGAAGTGACACCACCTAACGAAGGAAGAAGGGATAGTAAATTGACAAGGGGGATGAAAAAAAATTCAAATTCAAAATATTTTCTCCTCACTCTTTCGAGAACTGAAACTGAAATTAACAGTAAGGAAAGCAAATAGCATTTCTTAACAACCATAGTGAATTTAAGCGGACTATCAGCCGATATACATACCTAATTGCTACCTGTCTACCAGTCCAACCATTTACTCACTAAAATTTCATTCATATGAAGAAAAGGCAGAACTGAACTCATAACACGAAGTCCAATTTCCTTCTCATCTACTAAGGAAGTGTATCGAACAACGTAATCAGATAAACCCGATTGATGGAAAGCAGGGAGGAGTAGAATGGTAGTAGGAGAATACCTGGTGACATTCATGAAGCCATAGCTTCCAATGAGGCGTCCGACCTCGAAGGAGTCTGAGTTGGTGATGAGACTCGCTCTCACTGCTAATCGTGTCGTCGGAGATGGAGTCCGGAGCAGTGAAATGGAACCACCATACGTTGGGAATTTGAAGAAGGGAGATGTAGTGGGTACGGAGATGGTTGAGAGGAGATCAAATTGTTTGAGGAGCATGCTTCGATTCGTCGTGCTCGTCTCCAGTCGACGAAAATGGCGCAAACTTTTACCCGCCCAACAAGATAAGAGGAAGACGGTTTCACGTTTCTCTACAGCTTCTTCTCCTTTTTTTCCTTTTTGATACAATATATGGTTTCGGATCATGGCATATTAATCATAGGTACGTTAATCACTTGAGTTATATCCGATTTGACCTATCGAACTTCAAAATTCTATATATATAGTAGAAATGACGGGAGTTCAAACACGGATTCTAGAGGAAGGTGAGGGAGATCTTGAACGCGAAAAAGGCTCATCCCTTTGTACATCCACTCTCGATAAGGATGTCATCTTCATTCTCGTGTTCATTAAAAAAATTTAATCATCCGTCTTCACCTCATACTTTGATCCAACAATCGAGATCCAAGTTAAAAATCATTATTTGGAGCGAGGATATTCACGAGAAAAACTACCAGTTTTATAATTAATTTTAATTATTTGTTAATTTTAAAAATAAAAAAGTGTAATAAATAAATATTAATTGTTTTTTCGAATTATTATTTACTACACATAATTAGTTTTAAAAAATATTTTATATTTTATTCACAATTTGGTAAATATGTCAATAAAATATATATTAATTATTTAAAAAGTGGAATCGGAAATCGGGTCGAGACATGTATTTCCTATTTTTTAAGCACATATTCGACCCTATTAAAATTTTTGTCATTCATAATACAAAGATATGAAAATATAAATTTATAGAGATAAAAATAAAATTTATAGAATATAAATTTTAGAGAGAGAAATAAAAAGATTTAGAAAGAAAAGAGTGAAAGAAAAGTTAAAAGAGAAAAATAGTAAAAGAGTAAAGTTCAGAATAAAAGAAAACAAAATTATCAAGAAAAAGAAAAATTACATGAGAAAAAGTTTAGGGATAAAATTAAAATTCAAAATTTACAAATAAATAAAATTGAACGACAAAATAATTTTATTTGTAAGATGAAAAATAGACTAGGAAGAGAAAAGAGGTGGGGTTTCAACTTTGAAACGTGTTATTATTTATACTGCCATGAATGAGCTCCCAGTGAAAATTTTGACTTTTTTGACCCTCCAAATATAGTTGCAAGGTAGGCCATCTGAAATTAATGTTTACAAATATGGTAATTGACATATATCTCCAACTAATAGATTGTTAAGTTGATCTCACCCATATATCATACTAAACAAATAATAAGAAAAAAATCATAACCGTAATATATCATATTAACTAAATAATAAGTGCAATTATTTCCATCGGGGAGGGGGGATTTGATATCCAAGATCAAGGATTCAATGGAGAAAACACCAGAATTAAACAAACGTAGACCCAGTTGCAAGAGAAAAATCTAAGGCGAAATTATTGATCAAATTTATAAGGTTAACCCACGCCAAGACTTCTCTGTCACTTTAAGTTCCTGCAGAAACCAAGCCAAGGCAGCGCAAAGCTGTCAAGTCCAAAGACTTTTCAAAATGGAAAATAATGCGTATAAGAATGTTTTTTGAATGATTTTTATAGTGTTTTTTATTGGAACATTTTATAAGAACTAAAATGGTGGCTCTCTTCTTCATTATTATATTGCATCTTTGTTCTTACCAGGTTTCAACTACTTCCTCCTGTATTGAAGAGGAGAGGGAAGCGCTTTTGAAGTTGAAAGCTAGTTTTAGTGATTCTTCAAAACGGTTGGCTTCTTGGGAAGGAATTGATTGTTGCAGTTGGGATGGAGTGGGCTGCAATCAGAGCAATGGCCATGTTGTCAAACTTGATCTTCGAAATTATGATGAGTACAACTTTCACTCTCATTTGGTTATCAATGGAATTGACTCTAGTTTGTTTGAGTTGAAATATTTGAACTACTTGGATTTAAGCACAAATTGTTTCAATTTCACTCAGATTCCTGATTATTTCTCATCCATGCTTGAGTTGAGATATCTTAATCTTTCCTGTACATGTTTTTATGGAGAAATTCCTCCTTCTTTGGGAAACCTAACTAAATTGCTGGTTCTTGATTTCAAGATCAACGAGTATTTGGATGGCCCCAGTTATTTTGAGACAACACAATTGTTTATCGATGACGGTGGATGGATTTCTAGCCTTTCGTCGTCTTTGGAATACCTTGATTTGAGTGGGGTGAAACTTAAAAGTAATTTGAATTTGGTGCAGGTGTTGAACAAACTTCCTTCCTTATTGTCATTGAAATTGAGGAGGTGTGACATTCAAAATACCCAATCATATATATATCCTCCTTTAAATTCTTCGTTTATTTCCAAACTTCAACATTTAGATTTGGCGTATAATAGGTTTGGTGGTCCAATTCCTAACTTTTTTCAAAACATGACTTCTTTGAGATTCTTGTACCTTTTAGATAATCGGTTCAACTCTTCGATCCCACTTTGGTTTGGTAATCTTAGGAACTTTGTTGCTCTGAGCCTTGGATCCAACTTGTTTACTAGTGTTGAAGGTGGATTGTTCTCGATCATTAGAAACAATTGCCACCTGAAACAATTAGATCTATCAAATAACCAATTTCTTCGTGGAGATGATGTATTTGGAAGCCATGGGAATTTATCTGCAAGCTGTAAAGACTATGATTTGGAACTACTAGACCTGAGAAACATTACATCCGGGATATATCCAATTCCAAATTGGCTGGGACAGTTAAAAAACTTGAAATTTCTTTATCTTAACAATAATTCACTTCATGGTCCAATTCCTGCTTCACTTGGAAATTTGTCCAATCTTGAATACTTGGATATTTCTTACAACTTGCTTAGTGGAGGAATTCCAACTTCATTTGGAAAATTATCCAACTTAAGGACATTGACTCTTCGAGATAATCTTTTATCTGGGATTCCAAAAAGTTTTGGGCAGCTCCAAAGTCTGGTGGACTTGGACCTTTCGGAGAATGCCCTCGAAGGTATTGTTTCAGAAGTCCACTTTGCTAATCTTTCTCAACTGAAATACTTACGTATGACAGAAAATAGCCTCCTGTCTTTTGAAATGAAACATAATTGGATCCCTCCATTTCAACTGAAGTATTTTTTTGTGGGATCAACGAAGGGCTTTGGATCAACCGAATTCCCTGGGTGGCTTGAGACACAACAAGAAATGTTGGAGCTAGACTTGTCCAACACTAGCATTTCAGGACATATACCAACATGGTTAAGTCCGAAAAGTATGTCTATTCTTGATCTTTCCTACAATCAAATCAGTGGATCACTTCCAGAGAGCATTGGTGACCAAATGCCCAATCTGGTTGGATTATTTATTTCTAACACCAAAATCAATGGTTCATTGCCACTGTCCCTTTGCAAATTGCATCCACTGTTTTTGATACTTTCAGATAATGAACTTTCTGGGACAATTCCTAATTGTTTGCTGGATAATCAGTACTTGAATCATTTGGATTTATCATCAAACAAGTTGTCAGGAGTGTTTCCAAGTTCATTGACCAATCTTTTCCAACTTGAAGTGTTGCGCTTAGGGAACAACAAACTTGAAGGAGAGCCACTGGTTGGCATGAGAAGTTGGGTGCGTTTGTGTATTGTGGATCTCGAGGGAAACAAATTCTCTGGCATTGTTCCTTCGTGGCTGGGTGAGACCCATGGAGATTTACAAATTTTGAATCTTCGTGGCAATATGTTCAATGGCACCATTCCTTCAACTCTGTGGCTGCTGCCTCACTTGCAAATTTTGATTCTTGCGGATAACAAACTAGTGGGAAACATCCCACCTAATGTGGGCAATTTTTGTGCAATCTCAAGGCCAATACACCTTCAATTGTTATGTGAATCTACAGATTCATATAAACGTTGTCATGTAAACTACGTCAGACTAGCCATGAAATCAAGCAACTTGAACTATTCGTATTTACGATTGTATTCAATGGTGAATATAGACTTCTCCAATAACAACTTGTATGGAGAAATTCCAAGCGGAATAACAGCCATAAAAGGCTTGGTTGGATTAAATTTGTCGCGTAATAATCTGTTGGGGACAATTCCTGTGGAGATTGCAAAAGCAGAATCGCTAGAGTCTCTTGATCTCTCTTTCAATCAACTTTCTGGGTCAATTCCAAACAACATGTCGGGCTTAAATTCGCTAGGGACGTTAAAGTTGTCCAACAACAATCTCTCTGGACGCATTCCTCGAGAAGGTCATCTCTCAACCTTCAACGATGCATCCAGTTTTGCAGGTAATACATTTCTTTGTGGAGATCCGCTCTCTGTTAAATGCCCAAATGAAAATTCAGGCAAGCCTCCAGGTGAAATCGATAATTTTGATGATTATGGTAGCCATGAAGAAGGAGATAAGTATGAGAAAATGTGGTTTTACATTATCATAATGCTGGGATATGCTTTGGGATTTTGGGGAGTTGTTGGAGCTTTAATATTGAAGAGAAGTTGGAGACATGCTTATTTCCATTTCATGGATGAAATGAAAGACAAGATCTGCGTTGCAACATTGGTGAATATGACAAGGCTGAAACAACAGATTCCATCAGTGAAGAGTTGAAGGATTTAGAACTTATATTTTACGTGATAGTTTGTGTTCTAAGTGATAAGTTTGTTTTGTTGTCCTTTGTTAATCTGTTAGTACTTGCCACTTTGGCTGGATCTGGATATGTATTGATATTTGTGTTTGTACTCTTCTGAATTTAAGTTAATTAGAATCTCTCTCAATAGTCAATGTTGGTGAAATTTGTGAACCTTTGAACTTACTTCTTCTCAATCTTTTATCCTACATTCTTTTGGATCAATGAGTTACCTATGATGATTATTGAAAGGGTCTTAACACTCAAATTATCTTGAAAAGAATCAATAGTTTGGATAAAATTATGTTCATCTAACTAGTTCTATTTCATAATTAGGGTTCACTTCATGTAACTAGTATGCAATTAAGAATCTGATTTTTATTTTCAAATTCAGTGATTATCTATTTGATAATTTTTTAAATTTTTTTGTAATCTAAAGGTGAAAATAGTGAAAATAACATTTTAATGTTCTTAATGTTATTTTAAATAATAATTATATAAAACTTATAATAGAAAATATGCTGATAAATTAATTAACAATATGTGAGATTTAACTAAAAGATTTAGTTGATAATTACCATTATTTTATTGTTTATGAATATATTAACTAAACACACATTTTGAACAACTTTTTAAACTGAATTGGATCCAACTCTTCAATATGCTACCAAACATAGGCCCACAAACACATAAAACATTCAACTCTACTCTGAATTGAATCTCTTGTTTTGAAATTTTTATTTTCAGATCAATAATTAAATTTATCCTAAAACTTTCAACTTTTTGTTTTCAAGTCATTGACCAAATTCATCCTTTATAAAATAACCACAGCGATGTTGTCATTTCACCTTTTTTTTTTTTTTATAAATTTATTTATAACTTCTGACATGTTTCAAAAGCTCCGATTACTTTCCAATAAACTCTATAGACAATTATCACATACATTATTATCCTTCTTCTTAAGATATATGTGAGTTCCGAGTCACATATTAGGCCTATAGCAAATAACAAGAAAAGAAAAAGGAATTAAATTGGATCCCATTTATTCAATTTGTCCCCACTTGAACATTTGTGATCATGATGCAAAAATCATGGAATATAAATAGAGTTTCCAAATCAATTAAAAAATCAATCAAAGCCCTCTGGGTATTAATTTCCTAAATTATTCAACACGGTTTAGGAATATAATGTTTAATAGCATTTAAATCCCCAACAAAACTCAATAATTATTTGTTCATTAAAATCAAATCAAAACCAAGACCCTAATTTTTCTCCCTATAAACACACTATAACATCATCCTAGCTCTAATTCTTCATAATCTTATTATCATGAAGATTATTTACAGGCTCCATTTTTTGTGTTTCATCTTTTTAGTTTTGTGCATCTGTGGCAGCTCCATCAACGGCTCTCCTTCACCGCCTACACGGCGTCGTTTCACGGCTGTTTCGGAGTTTCTGAGGAGCAAAGACGGCGCCAAGTTCACCGTTTCTCGTATTCTTGTTCCGGGAGGACCAGACCCACTTCATCATTGACGCGACGTCGTTTTTGTGTTTTCTTTTTTCTTTTTCTTTATTTTATTATTGTTAGAAATATGAGATTCAGACAAGACTATTTTATTACAGCTCTTGATCTCAAGGTTGTTCACTCAATCAGAATTCAGAATGTGTATCGAAATTAAATTTTAGGATATTGTGATTTGAGTTTATTGTAAGGTTTGATTTTTAATTAATATTTAAATAAAATGTGTTGCTCACTTTAACCATGAATGATATAGAGAGTAAATGATTTACAAGTCTAATGGAAGAAAAATGACTAACCTTGCATTGGAGTGATCCTGTAGTCGAGAAGGGGTTTAGAAGTGCCTCAACTATATCTTATGAATTTCATTCATTTCGGACTGGAAACTATTTTAGGAGAAGTTCGAATCCATTTCGTTCGGATATTGATCGGTCTTGCCTCTTTGTTTGAAGCTTTTGCCAGGAAGTGGTTGACTTGTTGAAGTTTTGCTTCCCCTAATTCGGGTGGACACATGGATTTTTATACCATGTCTGCTGATATCTATATTTAAAAAATATCCATTCATTAGAATCGGTGGGATGCTGTAGCTTTAAGAGATAATTCGTTGAATTATCTATTTTTTTAGTCTATTGCATTTTTCAATAGGTACTAATCTTTTATTTGGAAAAAAATATTGTTAATATTTTGAAGTTTTATATTTAACATTAATATGTGTCTTGCAAAATAACGTACAAAAATTAAAATAGGCAAATTATGTTAAATTAATATATAAATTATATGAATATTCGTAAGGGCATTTTGGTACATTACATAAATTTATAACATTCTGGACAACCTTATAAAATTACATACATGACAAACGTGGTTATCTAAAAATGTCAGACATCTAAAATTTTGGGCATATGAAAATTCCAGACATTTGAAGATATCAGACATCTACATCCTCGAAAAGCAAACGACCCCTATACCTATAATGTATCTTGAAATTTGTAGTATTTATAGACTTAATCAATCAATTTAATTTTAGATTGAAAATAGTTGATAAATTTTTTTTTTGTCAATTGTTAAGTTAATTTAATGCAAATTATATTTATATAATACAAGTTTCAACCTAAAGAAAGTAGTTTGATATCTTATCGGATTGACTAATACAATTTACATTTAGACATGAATAATTGTTAAATTTTATATTTCATTTTGGAGGTTAATAAGCATCTTATCTATTAAGCTAAATCCAAATTAACTTATATTTCAAATTTTAAATGGTATATATAAGTGGTATAAGAGAACAAGAAGGAAATTATTCAAGGAATAAAGAGATTTAGAAAACAAATTTGAAAATTAATGGTAGTTTAAAATTTGATGGAAAAAAATCTGATATTTTTTAAAATTTAAATTCTTGATATCATAACATGAAACATCAACTAACTTACTTTTTTTAGCGTAACAATTCTTGTTTATTTAGGTGGAAAATTCAAACTTAGAACCTTTTGTTATCTCTGGTATCAATTAATGAACTTAGTTCATGTTAAGTTTCAAAATTTTTCTTTAAAATAGGATTTAAATCAAGTGTCATAATTCCTCTATTATATATATATATATATGAAAGTGCAATAATTCCTTTTTTTTTCTTTTCATGAAACAAGTAATAATTCCTCTTAAATCTGACCAAACCCACCATAAAGTCTAAATAAAAGATATTATTTAAATGATTTTAACTATCATTTAATTTGCAGACTTGAAGCATAGTTCAAACCATACTCACAACTTTAAGCAAAAATCTCGATAATTTTAAAAGGAGTGTGCCTAGCGAAATATGCTCACAACAAGATATAATTTTTATTTTTTGTTATACAAAATTTCCTCTCAAACATTAAAAAGGAATTCTCTTAAATAAGTTCTCTCTGCCTAAAAAAAATATATAAATAATAAACATTCTTTTGGTTTTTTTTTTTAGTTAAGTTGAACAATATTTCGAGAGTTAAGCTTTCCATTTTTTACTTGGTCTTGACTAGGGGTAAGAATTGGTACCGAATCAATCCGATATGTGATGAAATAACTGAACTGATTCGAACCGAAAAATATTCAGTTCGATTTTTGGTTTTCAATAAAATCGAGTTTTTTTTTTCACCCGACCTAAAACAGCGTCGTCGCCATAAAAGTCTACTTCCCTTGAATTGAAGGCGAACCCCTCCAGATCACTTCCATCGAAAATCCACTTACTAATTTTATGTCCACATTATTGGTATTTTTTATATTTCTTGATTTTTTTCACCACATTGTTAATGTTGAACCTATGAATATATAAAAAATGTTGACATTAATTTTTTTTAGTACAACATGTGGAGATAGGGGTCGAACTTACAACATCTTAGTTAGATATATACACCAATTATCGTAGAGTTACGCTTGCTCTAATGACATTAAAATATATATATTTTTTAATATAACATGTGGCGGTGGAGAATCGAACTCACAACCTCATAATTAGAGGTACATATTAATTACTGCTCATTCTGCTGGATTTGGCCCAGTGACATTAAAATTAATACCCCGTTACAACCAACTAAAAAACATATATTTTAAATTTATTAAAAGCAAAAGCTTATGACACTTATGTGTGACCGAAATATATAGTAAGTTCGAAATTGAGATGATTTCTCAATGAAACAAAAAGGGAAAAAAATGTGCGGTGGAGATGGTACAAATTATTTAACGATAGCCATTGATCAAAGAGCTTAGGTTAGGTAGAAGCAGGAAAAAGCTGTTTACCTTTTCCTCTCGGATTCCTCCTCAGTCTCTCTAATCGCCATGGCTCTGCAAGTATGGGAGACGCTGAAGGAGGCGATCGTGGCCTACACAGGCCTCTCTCCCACCACTTTCTTCACAGTATTGGCTCTTGGCCTTGCAATTTACTATGTGATTTCTGGTTTCTTTGCTTCCTCCGACGCCGGATCCCGCTCTAGGGATATTGGGGAGCCGCTGCAGCCTCTGCCTCCGCCGGTTCAGCTCGGTGAGATTTCTGAGGAAGAGTTGAAGCAATACGACGGCTCCGATCCCAACAAGCCTCTTCTCATGGCTATCAAGGGCCAGATCTACGATGTATCTCAGAGCAGGTCTGTTGAGGGGTTTTCCTCTTTTTTTTTTTCCATAAAATTTCTCTCTGTTTTCGGATGATTTGTGGTTGGAAAATCATTGTGAAGTCAACGGCGGATTTTGGCTTCTCTGATCTGTGAAATCAGTCGTAGGTCAGCTGGCCTTAGGTTAACAGAAGTTTTTTCTCTTTGAACTTTGGGATTAATTAATCTAATACTCTGTATTGCCCACTGGCCACTACAGCTCTCCTTTGCAATTTGAAACTTGTTTTGGTCCTTCTGTGTTGAAACACTACCGATTTTTTTTGGGGGCTGTTTACAGATTCTCTCTTGTTTTCTGTTCTCGTGCTAATAGCCATCCATTGTCTGTTTGATGCAAATTATACTGAAAGAAGATTATTAATAGTTTCTGTACAAATTTTTTGGTTCTTTCATAGCATATATAACTAGGGGTGCAAACTGAAACCCGAATTCATTTCGGCTTAGATAGATACTAAGATGTTCAATGTTTGTGAGAATATTATGTTCCAAGAACCAAATAAGAAACTTCTTTGTTTTTGTGTTCTGTTGTTCAGTCCAAACTTTTTTGAGTATCTCTAAGTAGATTAGTGAGTTTAACATTTCATTCTTATTTGTCTGAATTTGAACCTTGATGTTTCTTTGTTCCTTCTTATAGCTGTAATTTGTAATGTATCTAGCTTTCAATATATTTATAAGGACCTGTCTATTGCTTTTTCCATTTAGATTACAGCCATGGTGTTTCGAGGATATAGAATTTGCATAGCATATGTAGTTCACAGAAGCAAGAGTTTTGTGTTTGTAAAGGGACCATAGACCAATTCCCCTTTTATTGGGATCGGAGAAGTTACTTGTAAATGTAAAATCACTCTTTACAAGCTCATGATTTTGGAAGAGAAAACAACGAGGAACTTTTTTTTTTTTCATTATGTGCTAAAAAGTAGAATTTTGCTTTTGTCCATAAACTTAAAGCAACAGTCCTCTTCTTTTATGATTTCTAATTTAAACACTTTAAAAAGTATATTTTTCTTTCTTTTATAAAAATGATTTTAGTTCAGACACTTGTTTTTTGAGTTATGTTTTCTTCACAGAAATTTTCCTCACAAGTTTGTTTGGTTGCACCATATCTAAAACTGATTATACAAATTCCAAATTATCATAAAATGATTCTACAAGTGATTTAAAACCAATTTAATCGTTTCAAAAGTGATTTTTTTGTTTTGTTTCCTAACACTCTAAATTATTTAAAGCGCACATGAAGTTAAACAAAACACACACCCTAAGTATACTTTTAGACCTGACATTCAAATTTATGTGATATTCTTTGGTTATCTGTCCCTATGAAGAGTTGCTCTCATTATGTAGACGTGAATATCCGATTCTTTGCAACCTCTCTCTCTCTCTCTCTCTCTCTCTCTCTCTCTCTCTCTCCATATTCTTTGGTTATCTGTCCCTATGAAGAGTTGCTCTCATTATGTAGACGTGAATATCCGATTCTTTGCAACCTCTCTCTCTCTCTCTCTCTCTCTCTCTCTCTCATATTCTTTGGTTATCTGTCCCTATGAAGAGTTGCTCTCATTATGTAGACGTGAATATCCGATTCTTTGCAACCTCTCTCTCTCTCTCTCTCTCTCTCTCTCTCTCCATATTCTTTGGTTATCTGTCCCTATGAAGAGTTGCTCTCATTATGTAGACGTGAATATCCGATTCTTTGCAACCGCTCTCTCTCTCTCTCTCTCTCTCTCTCTCTAACATATGTATTGTTCGGGGTGTAGACTCGTGTTTGCCCATGGTATCAATTTTCCATATATCTCTCTCGGTGGAGCTTCTATTTTCTAATTCCTTTGATATTGTCTTCTAACCCATTTTACTTGCAGGATGTTCTATGGACCTGGAGGGCCCTATGCCCTTTTTGCTGGAAAGGATGCCAGCAGAGCTCTTGCAAAAATGTCTTTTGAAGATAAAGATCTGACTGGCGATATCTCTGGTCTCGGTCCGTTCGAGCTTGATGCCTTGCAGGACTGGGAATACAAATTCATGAGCAAATATTCCAAAGTTGGGACACTCCAGAAGCCAGTAGCTGAAGCTGATGCCAATGCCGCACCTGCTGCTGCTGGTGAACCTGCAGAATCGACCACTGCAGAAGTTAGCAAGCCCGCCGAAGACAGTACCTCTGAATCTCGAGCTGTTAAAGCTGAAGATACCCCTGCTGCTAATGTCGAATAATATTTTGCAGACTGCAGAGCCCCCATCCGAAGGATATACGAGAAGAGAACGATGTATGCATGCTAGTGTTTCAGTAATCTTGTTTAATAGATATGTTAAATCTAGTTGTGTAGGATGATGTTATTACAGCTGGGGGGTAAGTCAAGACTTGGTTTATGTTTTACTCTTTGTTCAATAAACATCTGACAGTGAGATAGTATTTGATTTGGAAATGGGGTCCCTGAGGCTCTCTTCCCATTTTCTTTGATTTGATCTGATTGGAACTCAAAGTTCGAACAATGAATAACAATAAAAAGGAGAGAAGCAAGTAATGTATCTTAGAGCCTCCATTGAAATTGTTAGGAAACATCTTTCGATTCTTTTTTCCATTGTAAACGTCTAGCCAATTGGAACCTTCAACTTGTAGTCAGCTAGATCCTTAAAAGAAAGAGTGGGTTTCAAGTAACACGATATTAAAAGTTTGGTTGTTTTTCATGTTTAATTGTTCATTATGATTGCTGGCAATAGGTTTTAGCTAAGAATATCGTCAATTCAAATCATTTGTTGTTAGATTTTCTATTTCTAAATAACAAGTTTAACCAATAATTTCTTTTATTTTTTTAATAATTTTTAAAAAATCTTGGTCAAGTTTCAAAAGCTACCCAAAAAAAAAAAAAAAAAAAGAAACTGATTTCATAAGTTTTGTTTTTATGTAAATAATTTAGGTTATACCTGACAGTCTATTAACTTGGTGTGAACTTTAAACTGTAATTACACTTCTCAATCTTGATATAATACATTAATTAGTTTTAATACTCTATTATCAAAAAAAAAAAAAAAAAAGTTTCAACACTCATTCTTGCTACTTCCAAAACTTCCAAAGGTCTCGTCCAAATTGGTATAAGAGCCAATTTCATATCTCGTTAGAGTACTATACCAAGATTACATAGATAGATAATATGGAATTGCCTACCTAAACTTTTGATAATCCTATAATATTCTTATATCCTTAAGATTCACGAATTGCTATTACCTTCTATTCAATAGCGCATTGGTAGACCTCGTGTTTTATTAAAATTTTAATTCTATTAGAATAATAGAGCAATATTAAGAATTTTGGTAATAATTCTAAATTCTCTCGATGTCTAAATTAATCGATAAATTACTCTTATAGGACTCCTAACAATGGAAGTTCTATTCATAAAGAGCCTCAAGAAGACTATTTATATTAGTTCTCAATTTACCGTATCCATATATAATAAATAGTCAAGAAACTGTCAAAGCGAGCATAGCTCAACAGCATATAAGAAGTTGTGAGTTCGATCTCCTACCCCATGTTGTATTAAAAATAAATAAACAGCCAAGAAACTGAAATTACCAAAATAGAACGAAAACGTCCCTAATTAAGGTAGATGTAAAAAAAAAAAAGTTTTGATTTCATTCAAGATTCTTGTATAAAAAACCACCGAACAAACGGTTTCAATTAATAAAAATTATGAAACGGTTCATATGTTGCAATAAATTCGTAAATATGAAGAAAAATGTAAATTCCTACATATAGGATAGGTTCAAGTGGCAACCAAGCCTCTGTATATATTTGGATTAAATACCCCAATTTTATTAATGTATATTATTACGTGATAATAAAAGACATAAAATCTCAAATTCAATTCTTTCTATAATTGAATCAAACCTTGAAAATGGTCTAAAATAATTTAATTATTATCCAAATTTCTCAGTTTTATTATTAAGTAATCCAAATATAATTTATTCGTTAATACATTTTACTGTCAAATCTTTTCATTGATGTGAGATCTTAGGGAAGATCAGTTCGATTAAACTTATTTCTAGAATAACTTTTATCTGTTGAACGACGACCCTTTCACTCGGCACCACCGATAATATATCCGTGGTAGATCAACACATAGGTATCATAGTTACGTCAATATGGTAGATTAATACGGTAGATCAACACATATATATCATAGTTATGTCAATATGGTAGATTAATAAGGTAGATCAACACATAAATATTGCAGGTATATCAAAAGTATATCAAATTTCAGGCTATATTTGACGGTTTATAATTTGGGCCTCTATTTTTTTTTTAATGGCTATATTTGCAAAACTTGATGTTAAATTTGCTATTTTCTTTAATTTTTTTTTGTCAGAATTGCAAGTTCCCTCCTAATTATCCTAAAAAAATGTATTTAATAAAATTATATAAATTTTTTTTAATTGTTTGAATAAATTATATAAGATTTTAATTGTAATGAATTAGTAAAATAATAAAATTGAAGAATTAATAATAAATATTATATTTCATAAATCAAATATAAAGTCGTCACTAACAAAATTAATCATTTTTTACACAGCTTTATATTCTCAGTGGACCATATAAATACAAGATATAGTGACATGTTAATTTGAAATAATGGTATTTAATCATAATCAGACTTTTATGGGAACTAGTAAGAAACACGTGCGGTGCACGTTAAATTTCATAGTTTTTATTTCAATGTTTAAAAATCTAAAATTTAATTAAATAGTTAAAATTTATAATATAATTTAGTCTTTTTATCTCTAAATGTTTACCTCACCAAGTTCTTTCGTATTTTCAATGTTTATCTCATAAAACAACATCTCAATAATTCTCATCACTCACTGATGTAGTTAGTGTGACTAAATGTATTATTCTTCAATTACTTAAATTTTTTTTCTAAAAAAAAACACATATTCATGGATCTTTCATCTTTTTTTTCCCCTAAACATACCAATACATAAAAGTAAATACAACTTTGTTTCAATTTCTTATTTGAGTCATTGAAAAATAAAATGACAACAAAAAAAAGTGAGAGATAGAGATGCGTTCAGGGCAACCATTCTTTGCCATGTTTGAGTTCCGGTCCAATTCCTTGCCCTAGCTCGCCGGGAATGCCAACCGCAATCATGTTCCGATGGATTGCTCCGGTTATTTTCATCACACGACGATCACCTTACCAAGGAGGAGGTCATTGAGAGAGTCCTCACGGTTACCAAGTGTCATCCTAAAGTGGATCCGTCCAAGGTGATTCAATCTTATCACTCATTTTCACTTTCCTTTTTCTAGTTGATTGAGTCGTTTGGAAAAAAATAACTAAAAAAGTTGAATATTCAATCAAACAATCTAACTAAATATAAGAAAATACAAGACATTGACTAAAAGAGAAAATTTACATATCGAAAGAGAAAAGAAACTCAAGTTTTGATGAAGAAAATGTTGGGAGAGAGAGTAAGAAAAAATTCTTTATATAGTTGTAGAAAATAAAAAGTTATGAAACTTTTGAAATTTTTATTATTTATAATTCAAAATAAGTTATAACTTTTTAACATAGAAATAAAGAGATAAAATCCTCCCTATTCTAATTATTTATATTCTAACAGGGAGAGTTTATTAGAAAGAGAAAATTAATTTGAGAAATGTAAAATTTGTGACGATGGGGATTAAATATTTTAAAAGAAATGAAAAAAAGAAGGGAAGTGGCGTGAGAGGGAGAGAAATGGGGGAGTGAGAGAGAAAATTTTATATTTAAAAGACAAAATTACCCTCAAAATATCTATAGGAATGTTGAAATTAAAAGGGTAAAATAGGGAGAAAAAGTTTCTCCTCACAACCCCTTTTATATATACTATAGATAAATAATATTTACATATATTTATGAAGTTATCCAAAAAATAACTAGTTAATTATAATTATTGAAAATGATTTTTAAACTAAATATAATTTAACTAATTAAATTAATGCTGTGTAAAAAACTAATTAAATATATTTAAGATATTATTAATTAAATAATTAATTAACAATTTCATTAAATAAGTCATTGCATTCATTTAGTAAATTTTTGTTAGTAAAAATTAATTATATATTTACTAGTTTACTCAAATTAAATAATTATTATAAATATATATATATTCAAAAAGAAAAAGAAAAAAATGAACGAAAATAAGGGACAAAGAGAAAACCCATACTTTTGTAAGGGTATATATATATTTTTAAGGTTTTTAATTACCTATAAAAGATAATATATTTTCCCAAGATTTTTAAATATTAGTTGATATAAACAAATAAGTAAACTTATCAAAATAAGTAATAAATAAAAATAAATAGGTAAATATATATATATATATATATATATATATATATATATATATATATATATACACTTTTTTTCCAAAGGTTTTTTAACAAAGGTGGAACGTTTTCAAAAGTTTTTAACGGCCTTTTATAAAATGTGGATATTTTCAAAAGTTTTTTAATAGCCTTGATAAAAGGTGAATATTTTTTAAAGTTTTTTTTTTTTTCAATTACCTTTGGATATTTTTTAAAGGATCTTAAAATACATTCCATAAAAGATAATAGATTTTTAAATATTTGTTAATAAATATATTATTTTTCAAAACCTTTTGGGGTCGATACACTAAATTTTTATTTTTTTTTATATAAGACAAAATTATTAAGTAGGTTAAAATTATCGATTAATTTAGTTTTAATTTGATCATTTTAGTTGAAATACAATGTGGTTTTCTTATGATATTGTTCGAAACTCACAAATTATCCACACTACAGAGTTTCCCATTTGAATACATGACATTTAGTTAATAGTTTTCATTTATGTGTAACACTCTTAATTGACTAATATATTAAGATTTAGGGAAGGAGTAAAAAAGATTAGGCAAAGCGGGAGTTTCTAAGGGAGTAAAAACCCATTTAAAAAGGTTCGACGAGCTTTAGAAGGAATTCCAGAGGACTCTTTGCGAGAATTTAGAAATAAAATGGTTTAAATCGAGAAAGGCCTTCGAAATGAAACAACTTTGACTATCGATTTAATAAAAAACATTCACCAACTTACGAGTTGGCGAAACAAGAACTTCATGAATCATGTGAGAGTCGAAGCCCCAAAAAGGAAAATTAAGCATTTTTTCTTACAGCAGATCAAGCTAGTTTTCCTCGGAGATAGAAAATTCACTCGTCGATCAAATCAAGTCTCAACCCAAACCATAAGAATCAAATGGAACGTAACGTAGGCGGGTTGGAAAGAATATGTATTTTGAGGTGTATAAAAAGAGTAAATTAGAAGGGTCCACGTAGAAAGTAGAGAAGAAAGAGAGGTTAAGAGTAGCCAAAAGCAAAAGTAGAGTTGTGGATTTGGCGTAAGCCACGTAAAGAGAAGGGCCACAGCAATGGTGAGCCACAAACATATAATATTTTGAATCCAAATCCACAGAAATAACACAAAGACCAATACTATACCACTTCTTCATTTTGTATAAAAATGAGGCACACAACCCACCACCATGCACTACATTTATTGTCCCACATCGCCCATCTCCATTATCGGGCAAAGAATAATTGTAAATGCATGGTATGTTTAACAGTGTATTGATTTTGGAATTTAAGGTCAAAAAGTTTTTTTTTTTTTTTTTAAATGCATGCAACCAAATAAATTTGTTACTAAAATCTCCTTTAACAAAATATCAAATTTGTTTTAAAACACTATTTCAAAAAATGATTGTCCAAAAAGTGACTTTGAAATGATTGATACACTATTGTAGTTAAGCACTCGAAAGATCATGATGACCACTATAAGAATTAGTAATTCCTATGTGTTTTCTGTTACTAAATGTTGCAGGGTCAGACGGTTGTTCCGTGAAATTAGTCGAGATGGAAATAAGTTGACATGAACACACTCACATATATCAAAAGAAGAAAAAAAAATACTCGAAAGATGATTAACTAAGAAAAAGTACTTTAGACTAAAAGTATATACCAAATTCAGGAACGAATGACGAATTTGTAGGCTAAATAAATTCCCATTAGATACTAGCCAATGAAAACCTACAAAATTCATAAAGCATTTTTCCATGAAAATATTGATGGAAAAATCGATAAAATGTTGATGTTGATGGATATTTCTGTAAAAGTTAGAAATATAAAAAAATCATAAAAAGATTTAAATTAACAAATAAACATTTTCTTATTTCTAAAATAATTAATATTAATAATATGGATCTATAAGTGACATTTTGTTGATTTGTTTTCTTATTTTGTCGATTTTCACCATGATGAAAATGTCGATTCATTACTCATGTTGATGTCGATCCTATGAAAACATGGATATGTCGATGAAAATATCGATATATCGATATGTCGATGAATATTTAGAACTATATTGCCTTTTTAAGTCACCTCATATTTGGCTGAATTGTCGAGATGATAGGCAAATAAGGATGTCTAATTAAGTTGCTGAAATCATTGAACTGAAATTGTGTTCTCACACCTTCTCTACACGACAAAACATATGTGCTATTTAGGATTGATTCGATATGTATTTAAAAATAGTGATATTTGGCAAATTAAGTAAAAGGCCTATTTAGGGATGATTTTAGAAAAAAAAGATCTCATGATAATTGATTTCTGATTTTTATATAATTATTTTAATATTTGATTAATAATTTTTCAAGTGATTTTTATATAATTAAAAGTGATTTTGAATGGTTAATATTTTAAGTTTAAATAGAGAATTTGACATAAGTAGTTAGAGAGGAAAGTAAGATGACTAATATAGGAAAATACTTGCCTACTCGACAATGAGGAGAAATATTATCCTCCACATCAATAAATATATTTGGCTACTCATTATTATTTAAAAAAGTTTTTGTTTCTGCAATTCTCTTAGTTGTCAAACATTTAATGAAACAAAAAAAATCGTCCTCACCCTAAACCCTAAACCGATCGATCGACCTGATCGATTGGTTGACTAGAGAAAATGAAACAAAAAAATCATCAACTTCTAGACCAAGGTGATCAGTTTAAGCATGTAATCAACGTCAACGGACCGATGGACACCCCTAGTTGAAAATCATTTTAAAAATTTTAAAATATATTAAGATACTTTTAAAGGAATCACTTCATTAGTATTTTTTAGAAAAAAAAGAAGAAAACAGGCTAAAAAACACTAATCTCAAAGCTATCTTAGATATTCTACAAGTTTTATGATATCCAAATATATAAAGTTGAATAATTATCTTGTAAAATGAATCAAATGCTTGTATAAATTAATTTGAAGAGTAAAAAATAGTAAAAATATTATTAGGAAAACACAGATAAAATCTAGCTTCCAGAATTATTATCAAAAGAATAAAAGAAAGAAAAAAAGACTCAAATGGTCGGAAAAAGAATAACGGCATAAAGCAACCTGTGCTGTGAATAGGGTGGAGATTCCTTTCAATTACAACTTTATAAACTTTTTTTTTCCCAAAATAATATTCCCAAACAACACTACTATATTAAATTTCCATTGTTATGGAAATTTTGTATGTTCATCAGCTCTGACATTAACATCAAAATTGAATCGACATTTTCATTATATCATTAGAAAAACGAAAAAATATATTAAAAAATTATCAACAAAATATGATCATAAAATTAGTAATAAGATTATTTTAACTTATTCAAAAAGTGTTAAATTCTTATTTGTTAATTTAAATATTTTTTAAAAGATTAGAATTTTGAATTCCTTCACTCTCCTTGTTAAAATAAATAAAATACTCATTGATCAATTCAACCAAATATTCTTATCTATTTAGAGGTTAAAAGTTCAAATTTCTCTCATTCACCCGTTAAAATAAAAGTTGTCAGTTTGGCTTATAAACTTTTTTTTAAAAAAAAAAATCAATTATATCCTTCAACCTTCAACCTTCAACCTTGAATTTTGATTTTTTGTATTTTCTATCGTTTAACACAATTAATTAAACAATAACGTGACAGGCGTGGTAGATAAAATTGGTTGATTTAGCGCTGATAGAAATAAGTAAAGCGGGCCAAACAAAAACAGTGATCGCATGCATGTGAAATAATATATACCTTTTTTATGTAATACATTAAATCTTTTTACGGTCAAAGCGAGCAAAGATCAGCGGTAATTGACATATATTTCCAACTAAGAGGTTGATAATTGACATATAATCTCTTCAAAATATAACAATTTAAAATTAAAAGGTTAAAATACCATTTTGGTTACTTTGGCCTGTATATTTTTTAAATTTTATTTTGATTCCTTATATTTTCAAAATATTAGTTTTGATCTTTGTACTTTTAAATAGTGATCATTTTGGTTCTTATTTGAAAATTTTAAAATAAATTTTATGTATAATGATAACTCTTTAATATAACATTATGGTTACATTTCAATAAATATGTTGAGTATAATATCATGTTGAAATTAAGGTAGAAAAAATGATATTAAAAATAAAATTAAGGGACCAAAATCATCACTTTTTAAAAGTAGAGGATCAAAACAAACATTTCGAAAGTACAAGAATTAAAATGAACCAAAGCTCTTATAGAGACAAGAATGAACATTTTGAAAATAGATGGAACAAAATGAACCAAGCTCAAAGTATAGGGACCAAAATAGTATTTTAACCAAATTAAAAATATGACTAGAGACCTTTTAAAATGAAACGCTAATTAAATATATAATTAATTTGAGTTTACTTTACCTCGAAAAATATTTTGTTTTATGAAACATTTATGGTTTAAATATTTCTATAGAAGTAACAATTTAGTCTCTAAACTTTTATATATATATCAATTTAGTCCGTGTAGTGCTAGTTAAAATTCTCCTTGATAGAGTGAAGGTTCCTAAATATGTAAATTTGAAAGTTGTTCAATTAACAAAATTTATTTTTAAAGTACACATACTAAATTATTTCGCATCAAAACTTCAAGTTAGACTAAATTATTACGATGAATATCTATAAAGAATTGTGCTCTGTACGTCAAGTTTTGGTTAAGCAACAGTGACTTACAAGCAAAAGAGGTAGAATTTCCAAATTTGGATGACAAGAAAAAAGCTTTCCAAAATTTTGCCCTTAATTGGAGTTATAAAAGAAAATTGGAAAAGTAGGTGGTGGATGGAAGAAAAGGAGGAAGAAGAAGAAAGATGAAGACTGTATTTATCCACATCACACACACATGAAAATATAAATAAATAATTAAATAAAAAAAACCAAGATTTGGTTCAAATTTTGATAGCCCTTAATTCCCTTTTCCACTCCTTATGAATGGGAAATGAAAAACTTCTCCTCTCTCCAAAACCAAATTCCAGAATCAGAATTTGCCAAAGAAAAAGGAAATCATCACAATTCTTCACAACAACATGAAACGACGCCGCTCAGATGCGAATGGGACATCAATCTCGTCGCCGCCGTGTCTTCCTCCGCCATTGGCGCCGCCTCCGACACCCTCGGCGCCATCGAATTCGACCCCTCCGATTCCCTCCTCGCCACCGGCGGAATCGCCAGAAAGATCAGAGGTTACCGTCTTAATTCCCTCTTGCCGGAGGATCAAAACGGCGTCGCTCTATTGGACCACGGCAGCGCGTGCGAATTCTGTATCTGTACTCCGGCCAAGCTCAGTAGCCTCCGCTGGAAACCCGCCGCCCGGGTCTTGGGCTCCGGCGACTACGACGGCGTCGTCATGGAGTACGATCTCGACCGGAAGGTGCCGGTCTTCGAGCGGGACGAGCACGGCGGCCGGCGCGTCTGGAGCGTGGACTACTCGCCGGCGGATCCGGTGGTCGGCGCTTCCGGGTCGGACGACGGGACGGTGCAAATGTGGGACACGCGCTGCGACGGCGGGCACTGCGTGGCGGTGGTGCAGCCGAGCGTCGTTCGGAGTCCGGTCTGCTGCGTGGAGTTCAACCCCTTCGGCGGCGCGTTGATGGCCGTGGGCTGCGCCGACCGGAAGGCGTACGGGTACGACCGCCGGAAAATGACCGACCCGGTTCTGGTATTCGACGGGCACGCCAAAACCGTGACCTACGTTAAATTCCTCGACGGCCGGACGGTGGTGTCCGCCTCAACGGACGGCTGCCTGAAGCTGTGGAACACGGACGACACGGCGGCACGTGTGGTCCGCACGTACGAGGGGCACGTGAACAGCAGGAGCTTCGTGGGACTATCCGTTTGGAGAAGCGGGGGCCTAATCGGGTGCGGGTCGGAAAACGGGCGGGTGTTCGTGTACGACAAGAGGTGGGGGGACCCGATATGGGTCCAAGAGTTCAATCCGGTGGATCGGGTCGGGTTGGTGAGTAGCGTGTGCTGGAGGCAAGTGGGGGAAAACGAATGCACGCTGGTGGCTGGAGGATCGGATGGCGCTTTGCAAGTTTTTGTCGGACAGAGGAGAAAGCCGTTTTGCCAATAATTCCCAGATCTCGCATTTTAACCACACGATTTTACTTGCTAGCTTTAGCTAGGAGAGGACCGGTTACTGCTTTTCATTTTTATACTTGGATGACATTAATTTTTTTTTTTTTTTTTATGTACTAATAAACATATGTCACACTGAAAGAGTTGTTTTTCCCTTTTTATTTTTATTCCTAGTCGTCGGACTCACAAATTTTTTGTATTTATAATATTACAATTACTCTTTATTAGTTGAGTTATGCTTTGGTTGGTACACATCATTTTATTATAAAAGAGGTTTAACTTATACTTTATGTTATCGGATAAATTAAATGTGACATTCGTCCAAGCTCCAATCGAGCCACATGGATAGAGTCCAAAAAAAATGGACAAACCAGGTTAAGGTAGAGCACATCGGGCCCACCATCGGTTTGAGGGGCCGAGCGCACCTAGGCAACTCACACGATCGAGACAGTGAGCGAGCACATTACGTGCGATCATGACAACGCTCCAGAGGATCGCCTAAGAGGCCATTATCGCGCCCTTGTTTTTGCAATACATAAAGGGATGGAGAAATGTCGTTGGTCCCCCACGATCCCTAGCACGACATTCCGCCCTATGTGCTTGTCTCACCTTCCAAAACGTTCCCACCCTCGCATATATAAGGGGAAGAAACTCTAATCGAAGTAAGTCGAAATTTCCAATACGACACATTGTAAGAATTCGATACACACTCACTTGAAAGCTTTCAAGTGGACTCTCATCTCGAGATAACTGGTTCCTTACTCTACTTATCATCCCGTTTGCTCCCATTCTTGAGTTCTAACTAAAGCATCAGAGTGTATCTGACAAAACACCATATTAGTGCTAGATTTCTGTGGGCAGGTAATCTAGAGATAGGAGACGAAGACGTACGTGACACCTATGTGGCACTCACCCAAAAATCAAACATCACCACTTTATTTCGTGAACTTTCTTGTTTATTCTATTCAAATACCTGTATGTTTTTTAAAGGTTAAGGTGAAGAAACACAAAAATTCAACAAATGTAAAGATCATATACCCACTTTAAAAGTCTAAGCTCTTATACCATATAATGTGAACAATGTAGGTAAAATGGCTTGCGCAGTCATAGCTTTCATAATCTATGACCAAGAGGCAAAGGGCAACAAGTTACTTGCTCAAGATTTAAAACTTGAATAATATAATGTTTACAAGGATCGACGTGAAGAACGACTAAGACATTGAATTGCAAAACAAGTGTTCACTTAAAAGGTTAACATAAAGATTACCAGAGATAACTTAACTAAAATCTTCCCAAATCACTTTAATCGTCGAGGAATAATGAACCATCAATTGTTTCCAAAAATGTGAATATTATCTTCACGAGCGTTTTTCATCCACTTTCTGATCCTTACAGTACCTCACCCACTGATTTTCGAATTATATATATATCGTCCATTTTCAATTATTCTTCCCAATCCACTAGTTTTCAATTTTCCGTCGACGTCTGGCATTTCAAACACAAACACGATTACCTGATGTCGGAGTGAGCTTGGTGTGGAAGACCGTAACAAAGAAGCAAATACTCTAATACATACTTAAGTGAAGCGATATATAGGGTCTCAAACTGAGGTTTAGATTGCGTACCTAATGTCAGAGTGACACTACTAGCTAGCACCTTCCACCCACTGGGATTTTGACCGAGCTATTAGGTCACCTCTGGTGGAACTTCTTCGTATTTTCAGGATTTTAAGGAAAGATACTTTGCATACCGCTCTTTCTTAGCTCTCCATGTGGTAAGTCTATTTTACCCTCCAACACATTTCATGTCAACACAATTGAAGCTCCAATCATTAAACAACATCAACCATATCAATAACGTGTTGATGAGAGAGAGAGTGTTGACGTCAAACCAATTTGCTTTCGCAAACAACGGTCTAGCCGAGGCTTGATTTGAATGGTTGATTTTTTTTAGTTAAATTTTAACCACAGACTTTTTGATATACGCTCCATATGCTTTGTAATGTTAAATAATACAATTATCTATTTTTTAGTCGATATATGATGTTGTGAATGATCTGAAGTTACTGACATGAAGTATATTTTAGGTATATGCGACGTATACTTTGTAATGTTAAATAATAATACTTCAATGATATTATTATGAATTATATGTAAGTTCCTACTATGGTCATATTTTGGGTACACGAAGTTTCTTACTAATATATAATATATATTTTGAATACTTCATTTGTTTTCTAGCCAGATTACAGTGTGATGAATTATAATTTATTGATATGGGAGCATATTTTAGGCATATGTTGCATATATTTTTTAATATGTTAAATAATACTATTATGTGACAGCTTACAATATATGAAATATATTTTGGATATATGCTGAATATATCTTGTTTTAATATACTCCATATTATTATACTTGAGATATTGCTTCTGGCCAGAAAAACAAAAATTTCAACATAAATTACCGGAAAATAATGTAAAAAAATATAGTCGAAAACGCAAAATAAAGCCAAGAAATTTCTACCGAAGAATGATGTCCATGATAGTTGCTAGCAATGCAGGGAAAAAGATGATAAATAAATTCAGTAACGATTTTTGCCAGAAAACAAACAAACGATAATGATTTTTGCCAAAAAAATGTGTATAAAATATAGAATAAAGAAAAAAAAAAGAATGACGTTTGTTGAAAAAATAAATGGAAAGAAAATAAGTTAATAAAGAAATCCATGAAATTAATTGTCATTAATTAATAAGATTTGAAATTTAAAATATTAATCATTAATAAATATATTTGCGTTAATAAAAATTAAATTATTAAGAAAGTATAAATTAAAATCTCATAATGTGGTACGAAAATCATAAATGAAGTATTTTGATAACAAAAACTTTATTTAGAAATCTAAGAGTGTAAATAATCATAGAATCAGACATTCGTAAAATATTAAGTCTAAAATCTCATGGGCCTACTAACTTATTGGGCCACGTCTTATAGTCCATATGTTGACTTGGATCACTACTTCTCTCATAGCTTGTAGTTTTCTTGGCCTCGGAACAATGTAATTCGGATTTTGTTTAGTGAAAATCTGTTTACATTTTTTTTTGAGATTTTGTTTTTCAGATTCTATGATTCAAATAGTAAAAATTGTGACAAAAATCTAGAAAGAGAACAAGGAGATCTCTGAAAAGGGAAGACATGGAAGTAGAAGTTGAAATGTTGAAGAGGATTGATAGGGGTAAGAATTCCTAGAAGAGTCTCGAAGGTCATTTTGTCATCAGCGGAGAAGCATAGGATTCTACATCCATATCATAAGTGCAAAAATTATCTCCAAGGTCATTGAGAAATATCTTCTTATGTCGTTGTCGATTGATTAGTACTTTTTTTTTTTAACCAGGTGCCCTTAACTCCAAGTTTCTGTCCGACTGGTGTGCTTCCTGCCCGCGAGGAAAGAAAGAAGAGCAACAGGTTGAGTTCAGATTTTACTGTTTGCAATATGGGAGCGAATTACGCGTTTTCTTATGTTGAGAGCTTCTCATACTCTTATAGAAGCCCTATCCACTCCCCGCCCGGGAAGGTGAATTAAAGAAAGGTAGCTTGCTTTTTTCTTGGACTGATGGTAGCTACGGAGCTTGTAAAGGAGTTGTGAATACTGTTGTACGAACATCAGATGCTGGATATCTTACACGCAAACTTACAACATTTTTAATTTTTAAGGATTTTCATATTTTGAATTTGAAACTTTGAAATCCAGAATTACATTTAAAAAAAAAAACTTTGATATTTCATATTATAAATTCATTTCATTTTAATTAAACTTAAAAAATATAAAATATAAAACATTAAAAAATTATAAAATATTGTAGAGTAATAATGTTACAAAATTTGTAACATATACATTAATAAATAATAAATATTATTTTAGATGGAGCTAAATATTTAATTACTTTACAAATATATTATTAAAATTTTTTTACATTGAGACTCAATTTGAATCTACTATCAAATGCAACATTCAAAAATATTAAAAACATGGAATATAACCTTGTTTTTCATTAAATTCTTTATTTTCAGATCACCAAGATTCTTATTTTATGGTAAAAATTGACTCAACTGGTCCCATCCTACTTAAAAATTGATGTATTTCCTTGAATAAATCCATTATACTTTGAGGTTAATTGGAGCTAATTCACATTCATCAGAAAGTAAGAAATAAGACACCATCTAGACATTTACTTACCAGAAATCAAATGATAAGTCATTCGAACGAAATCAATCAAAAATGTAAATTTTATTTTTTGGCGTTGTGTACTAAAAATATTATTACTAAATTTTTCTAGAACTAGAATCGGAAGAATTAGATATATAACAATTATTAGAATAATATATAATTTTTAATTTCTAATTAATTATAAATACATTAATTTAGAAATATCCTAATATTATTTTTAATTAAAATACTAATTTATTTTAATTTACTTTGTTACTATTTTATTGATATTAAATATTTTTTATTATATCAATTTATTTAATAATAACAAACAAACAATTAATTAATTAAAATTACGTTAACTAAAAAATTTATATAAATTTTATTAGAACAAACATCGTTAATGTAAAATATCAATAAATTTTAATTTTATAATAATAATAACAAATTCTATTTTAAAATTTTTATTGATATTAATTAATAATAACAAAGTATAAGTAAACAATTGATAAATTAAATAGAAATTTATACAATTTTATAATAAAATCAAATCAACTCATTAAAGTTCGATAATTTTGTTTTACTAAAAGAAAAAGGATTAATAATAAAAATAAACAAAGAAAGAAAGAAAAATTATTAGTAGCAAAAATAAACAAAAGAAAGTTTAAAATAATAAAATAATATATTAAAAATTCATGATTTGATTTTTCTGTAAAGTAAATGAGGTTGAAGTGGTGGAACTGATATCTATTTAGCAATGGTCAGATTAACAAAAATGTTTGGAGCTAGATTTCGGTTGAGTACTCAAATAATGTTTTTTTTACTACAACACATGAGGGTGGGATTGAATTCACACTTTTTTTTGTTAGAGATATATGTTAATTATCGTAGAACTATATTCACTTCTGAACATATACTCAAATAATGTTATTTAATGTTGAAAGAAAAAAGAAATACTTTATTTTATTTTTCTCATAGCCTTTAAAAGGGAGATAATTTGATCAGCATCATCCATTTGTTTAATTGTCCTCGAGTCAAGCAATTTACATAATTTTTGGGCAAGTACACTGGAAAATAAATAAATAGAAAATTCAAAATTTTTTATAAGCATATATTATAGGGGAAGTGGCTCTATTACATAATTTTTATATTTTTAATTATATCAGCCAAAAATGATTCTAGAAAACTCTTATTGAAATAAACTTTATATTATTTTGAGGTTATTAATCTTAACAAATCATAATTCAAATGTATATTGGTTTTTCTTTAGATCCCTTTGTCAATATATATATTTTTGGATACAAATTTAGTTACAAAATTTAAATGGATGTGTTTAATTTATCATTTTAACTTATATAAAAAAAATTTCAATTATATAGTTCAACCTTGAAGTAATCTCTATTATTAATTAATACTATTAACAAATAATATATATATATATTTTTTTACTACAACAATATGTGAGGTGTGACGATTCAAACATTTTGTTAGTTAGGGATTGCTTTAACCAGTTCAACTATGCTTAAATTGACATTAATAAATACTTTATTGATAAGTTTATTTTACAAATATTAGCTAATTTGGCATAATAGCATTCAAATAAAAGTTTGTTACAAATATTTTCAAACCGACCCTAACGATTTCCTTCCAGATTAACAAATTTTCTATTCTCATTTGTTTCAATAAAAAGAAAAGTAAAATAAATAAAATATTTTGAAAGGCAATTATATTATAGAATTCTTGAACCAAATAATATTCCCCACCACTAATTTACATAAATTATGTAAATGGTGGTTCCATATTTAATTAGAAATAAGAGGTACAAGATATTTTTGTTAAACAAGTGTTAATTCATTATTTTAACTTGTATTTTTAATTTAGTATTCTTAAAATAATCAAGTATCAAGTCGTGACAGAATGGACTTTTTTTCCATGAGACTACAAAACAATGAAAATATTTAATAAAACAATAATATTCTTTAAATAATTTCAACACATCTGTGTATATGTATAAGACGAGAATGCATCAATACATCATCAATGATTCCATTGTACCCTTAAGAATATTTAAAGAATTTGGTAAAACAAATTCATCATATTTAAATCATATCCCCTCCCAAAATTTGGCACGTGTAATATAAAAATAGCCACCCTTACCTTTTAATTCACCGAATTTCAATAAATAAATAAATAAATTTACTCCCAAATTTAGCGGGTATAAGAAACTTAATTTTGTGCGAAGCTTATTTTCAATTGAAATTAGAAGAAAAGTTAAAAATTTCAACGTGGAAGTATAAAGTTCAATTTGATGAAATAATTAAATTGAAAGCTTGTACTAAAAAAAAGAAAGCTGACGTTGAAAATTGGTACACCTTGTGGATCAAGTTTAGGATAAAAATTATATAAAATTTTAAGCTTTTTCAACTTTTGTTATAATACTTTCATTTTAGTGTAAACATAAAAATCAATTTGGTTATCGTTGTTATTTTGTGTGGATTCGAATATAAGAGAATTAAGGCATGATTGAGTGGAACCACCGTAGAATAAACTTAAAAATTCATGAGCCAATTGGATTTAAGCAAATTTTTAGTACAACATATTAGGGAGGAGATGTGAACTTACAACCTCTTGGTTGGAGGTATATGCCAATTAAACAACAAATATCTGATTTTAATGGGTGGAAAATGTACCTCCGCTTTGACAACAAATATCTAATTTTAATGGGTGGAAAATGACTTTTTTCTAAAAGAAAATCTCGTAGATAAGAGAAAAATCTTTTTCATAATCTTCCATTGATGAAAAAAGAATCAAAATTTGGGAGTGAAATTATTTATTGAAAAATATATATAGGACATTTAGATAAGGTGGGAAAAAGTATTTAAAATAGACTATGGGACAATGATTGATGAAGAAATGAATCCTTTTTTTAACTTGTCAAAGTCATCGATTCCTTGATGAAAACAAAGCGCGTGTTCAATTGATGCCACCTACCCCATGGAATGGAACGCATTTCGTAATTAAATTAAGGTTTAATTTTATTCTTTCGTTTAAACCAATACTCAAATGTATGGAAATTTCCAGAAAAATTATGAAAATTATTTAAATGAGTAAATAAGACTTTTATAGCAGCTTATTATTAAATATAATTCATCACTTTTAACTATCAAATCTAAAAGTATAAATAATATATTTATGGGAATATTGACGTAAAAAAGATCATGAAAATTGATGAAACTTATTTCAATTATTTATAATTATTATTATATAAAAATAATTGAATAAGATATGAAATATATCAGGATGACACAATTATACCAAATTTAACCTATAAAATTTTACTGTGCAAATGTGGTGTATAGGAGAGGGTATTGAAAAATTGAGACCAAGGTGTGTGAAGAAAATTTAGACGAGAAAAATAATATAATGGATGTGAAGAAGTAAAAGAAGAATATTGAGAATTTGAGATTGAGTTGTGAACGTGAATAAGTGAAATTAGTATAAAAAATAATCTTTTATTTAAAATCTTTAAACTTTAGATTTTATCTCCATACATAATTTTTTCTACTTTTAACTTATTAAATAAGGTGGTTTTAGAAACTCAATATGCATTTATCCCGGATCATTCTATAGCGACAACATTATCATTATCCATAAATATTTTCATGCTTTTTAAAAATTTAAAGACAAGAAGAGAGTTGAAACTTAATATAACCAAAGCCTTTAATTCGGATGGAGTGAAGTTTTTTTACGCAAGTTATGTTTTAGCTCGACTTTGATGAGAATTGAGATCATATAAGACATTGATTTTAAAGAGATGTTTGGTCACATTCTTATTTTTTGTTCTAGCTTTTGAAAAAAATTGCGTTTCCATCGTTTGTGTTCCTTGAAAAACGTTGTGAAAATTGTATACAAATTTTGGAAATATTAGAAACTCATTTATTTTGCTTGATTCCCATTCTAAAAAACATAAATACTAATAAGATCATAAAAAAATAAATACAACATAATTATTTTGAATTTTTATTTTAGAAAATTATCTTTCATTATATTTAAAATTTAAAATATTTATTTTAGTAAACAATGTAATTTGTAAACCTTGGTATTTAGAAAGTAACTAGTTTTTAATATGGTTTCTAAATTAACCATTTACTTGATATAAAAAAAAAAAAACCATTTAGTTGGGGACCAATTTGGTTCTTTTAATTGTTTAGTAACCAGTAAGCCAATTGGGTGATAGAGATTGAAGTCAAACGGACAGGGACAACCAGTTTAATTATGTTTGTCGGCAAGCCAAACTCCTTAATAATTGGAATAAATTTGGACTAAATATATGTTTTAGTTCGAGAAAGTTTTGTTCTTTATAAAATATTTATTAATATTAGTGGACCTCACGTCATTTTTAATATGAAATACAGACATAGTAAATACTGAAACATTTTGTGGCATAACATTGTCAAATTGTCGAAATTAATTCTAAAACTTATTAAACACAGTTTAGGAATTTGTTAGAACTTTTTCAAAAGTATAAAGATCGTATAACTCAACTTACCAATTTAAAAATTTTTGTAATTAAAACGAATAAGTTTACCAACTCTTAAAATTTAGGAGTAAACTTATAATCGAACCCCAAAAATATTATCTTTTTAAGTTTTACATATTTTTACTATTAGGAAAGGCAAAATTCTCAAGAGTCAAGTGAATAGGCAGGGCACAATTGACTTTGGCACACGCATCCTGTACCGTACAATGCCATTTTTTTTATCTTCAGTTCTGTGAAATTTTGACTTTTTTTTTTTCGCAGTTGTGAAATTTTGACTTTGTTTGTTTATTTATTTATTTTATTTTCTTATAAAATAAATCTGAAATAAATTTTTTGATCAGTCGTCACCAAGTTTGTAAATTTGTAAATGAAAATGTCCACCTTAGAGCAAGGAACTTAGAAATTGCATAAATACATATCCAACAAACGGGACCCTTTTTCCTGTAGTTTTTTTTCTATTAATTGTAAAATAAAACTAATTATTTTAAAATTAAAATTTAAAATATTGTAGTTTTAATTCAGGAAAAAATTAGGTAATTTTACCTCTCGGTGATGGTGACAACATTGGCGAAACTTACACGAGTGAGATCGTGATATAAGAGCCACAATAAGTGGGTAATGATTGTTCACTCTTTTTTTTTTTTAAATACAACATATGGGTGGATCGAACTCAAATTGATTTGATTGGATAATCAAATTGATTCACTCCATATCTATTTGATAGATTTATTTTTAAAACCATTTTTAAAATTTATAAATTAAAGAGTAAAAATTGAGAAATAACATTTTATGCTATCAGATTTTAAATTTGAAATTTTAAATGTAGAATTACATTAAAAAAAAGTTAAAATTTAGATAAATATATTTTTATATTATATACTCATTTCATTTTTGTTAAAGATAATGTAAAACATAATACACTATAAATTATACAATAAGGTAAGATAATAATTATAAAAAATTTATAATATATATACTAATAAATTCATTAATAATATTTTAGATTGAAGTGAATATTTAGTTGGTAATTACTACTAGTTTATAAATATATTACTAAATACATCTTGAACAATTTTTACATATGCTACTAAATACTTGTTAGAAAATACTAAAAAAATGAAATATAACTCTATTTGGTTGAATCCCCTCATTTGATTTCTATATTTAGATCACAAACCATACAAACTCTAAATTTTCAGTGTTGTATCTAAAATATTTTTTTCAATTTTATGTCTAATAGGTGTTAAACTTTTCAGTTCTTGAAATAATTTTGATTTTATGTCTAATAGATCATTGACTTATGATCTATTAAAAAAATATTGACTTATTAGAAATTTTTTAAAATTTATGGATCTATTAGACACTAAATTGATATAAGGTCAGGATTTCGTAAAATTGAAAGTTTATAGACCTATTAGATGCTTTCAAATTTTAGGCCCTAAGTTAAGCTATTAGATACAATTTAAAATTTAGGATCTATTAAACACAACCCGAAAGAAATTACTTTTACGACTAAACTAAAAAATTTAATCTTTAAAGTCCTAATAAGATTTTATGGTTTTACCTCAGGAAATTTAATGAGTTATTGGATGAAGTTTATCTTTAAATTTAGATGATTATTTTTATGATAATTTTTCGAAACTTTTTTTTAAGAAAAGAAAAAAAAAATTATTTAATAATTACACTTATTAAAATAATGATTAATTTAACTATTTTTAATTTTAAATAGTACTATGGAAAAAAGTTTATTAGTAATGGGTCAACTCAAAATATTAATTTTTTAGACTTTTTAATTTACGATTAAAATTTGTTATATGCCTATTTGATAAAGGTTTTGTTTGTATTTTTCTATTTCTAAGAATCATGCCTGCATAGTGGCAATTTTCTATATTTTATAATATATTTTTAAAATGTTTTAAAATTGTAGACAAATTTTAAAAATTGAAAATTAAATGTTTTAAAAACTATTTTGTTAGTTTTCAATTTTGACAAAGACTTAAAATGCTTTAAATAGTCAAGAATTTTTAAAAGTTGTCAATAAACAAGATTTATTTTAAAAAAATAGAAAACTAAAAAAAAAATAAAAGATGCTGTAGATGAAATATAGTTAAGATAACTATTTATTACAATAATTTAACTGGTGTAAATTAACAATTAGGTTAAATTACAATTTTTATTTCTCGAACTTTTAGACTTCTGTCTAATAGGTGTTCGTATTTTAGAAACTATTTAATAGATCTCTAAACTTTCAAATTTTGTGTCTAATAGATCCCTAAATTTTAAAAAATATTTTAATAGGTAGTTGAACTTTTATTTTTGTATTTGATATAGGTCCTTGACTTATCTAAACTTTTTTAAAAAACTAAACCATTTATTAGACATCAAATTAAATTTTGTGTGTAATAAAACTGGTTGATTTTAGAAATTGTACAATAAGTTAAAGGATTATTAGACACAAAATTATTATAGTTCACCGGAGCTAAACTTGCATTACAATTATCAAATAAAATAAAATAATTGTTGTTATCAAAGTTACCAATTAATTTTACACGTTTCTCTAATTTCTTGTACTAATTTTTTCTATAAAAATACACAAATACTTTTTTAAAAAATAAAGCTTTTGGGAACGCCACTCAATAAATATCTACTTTCAGCGACCTAATATAACATTAATATGTGTCCATCTGACAATTTGAGCACAACTTAATATATAGTTTAAAATACCTATGTAATATATATATATATATATATACCTAATTTAGCAACTTAACAAATATATGTTTGATATCATATTACAATGTATGATCAGCTTCGCATTTGTGATGCTTATGACATAGGATTCAAAGAGATTACTTTTGGTGACATTTGGAAAATGTTGTGAGTAATAAAAAATTAGGGAATCTTTTATTTTCTTGAGAAAATGCGCCCCTAACATTTCAGGACATTTTTTGAAGTTGGTTGAATTCCAATTTTCGTTGCTTCATGCTTAAAAATGTTATAAATAATGAAAAATTGTAAAACCCTATTTTTTTTTCCGTCAAAATCGTGCTTCCAACGTTTTATGACGGTTAATATGCTTTTTTCCCACCAAAATCATACCTCCAACCTTTAATGACAATATTTGACTATCATGGAATCAAATTTTTTTTTTCAATTTTGTGATAGTTTTTGAACGTCATGAATTTATAAAAATTCGTAAAGATAATATTTTTTTTCCAGCAAAAGTCGCACTCGAAACAATTTATGATTTTTTTTACTATTTATAACAATCATTTAATCTCATATTTGGTGTAAATGATAGTATAAAAACTTAGTTATTTTAAAAATCAAGAGAAAAATGGAATAGATTAGAAAGTTATAAAATTTAAATAATTTTATAGTGAGGTAGAAAAGAAAACAAGTATTTTTCAATATAATGAAGTAAAAAAGAAAACAAGTATTTTTCAAAAATATTTTACTAGTACGAGTGAGAACACTCGTTCAATTGGAAAAATTGACAATTCATTTTTTTTTTTACATTTCTTTTTTTGAGTTGTCAAATAAGATGGGTCCTCACCCATGAAGATCCAAATATTTTCAAAATGAGTGGAGAAGTAGGAAAGGCATAGAAAATTGGAATCCTTCTTCACTTGATGAAGTTTTTTTTTGTTTATGATTTCAATAATTATTATTAAATGTAGAGTGCAAAATAAGGAGTGGACGGCTCAAAATTAATCATGGATTTACTTTGACATTTGGAAACCCTAAACCAAACCCAATGAAATTAAAATAATTTTCAAAACCCAATAATTCCTCCTTCCAAAACCCATTTTTATTTTATATTTTTCAATCCCTAATTATTGTAATAAATCCCCTCTCTTTTATTTAATCCCTGTTGTGTCCGATGTGAATTTTGACCAACAATTTGGAGGTTTAAATACTGAAAAGGCTGAAGCTGAAGCCTCATTTTTGTTGATTGTCCAACGTTAATAATTTTGTGAAAATTAACGTTAATGGGGTGTGAAACCGCGTCGCATAGAGGAAAGGTGAAGCACAGGAAGGGGCTATGGTCGCCTGAGGAAGACCAGAGGCTGAGAAACTACATCCTCAACCATGGCCATGGCTGCTGGAGCTCTCTTCCTCTCAAGGCTGGTCAGTTTTTTTTTTTTTTTTTTTTTTTTTCCTTTCATTTTTCGGTATTGACATTAAATTAGCATTTTTGTTTTTGGTATGGAATGAATGGCAGGATTGGAGAGAAATGGAAAGAGCTGTAGATTGAGGTGGATGAATTACTTGAGGCCTGGCCTTAAAAGAGGCACGTTTTCGCAGCAAGAGGAAGATACAGTTCTTGGCCTTCATCACATCCTTGGAAACAAGTAACCCAAATCCTCTCTCTCCCTCTCTACTTTCTCACACCTAACCTTTTTAATCATAATTTATGACAACTTTTCAATGCTAATTAACTAAAACCCAAATCAAATCATCATTGGTCGGAAGTTCAAATCTCTAATTCCAAATTGAAAGAAAAGAACTATGTCGGGGCTTAAGTTTGACATTTTATGTAATATATAGCTAGGTGACGTTAGTATAGGAGCGTGGAAATTTATGAATAATAACAGTTTAATACTATTTTGATCCCTGTATTACTTTTGATTTAGTTCATTTTGGTATTCGTACTCTTAAAACATCCGTTTGTCATCCATTTTAGTTCAATCATTTTTATTTTTATCTATTTTTTTATTATAATTTTAGCATGACATTACAATAATAGTTCACTCAATTTATTGAAATGTATCCATAAATTGATTGCTTTTTAATCTGTATTAAAGAATTTCATCCATTGTTTTGTAAATAGGAAAATACAATAACCAATCCAAAGCTACGAAAAGTTATATGGAGTGTCTATGCCTCCTCCTCTAATTGTTTATTTTTTTATTTTTTGATTTAGACTAATTAATTAAATTGGGATTTTGGATCAGGTGGTCTCAAATAGCACAGCATTTGCCGGGAAGAACCGACAACGAAGTAAAGAACTTGTGGCATTCCTACCTTAAAAAGAAACTCCAAAAACCAAAATCGCCTCAAAACAACCAAACAATTTCCACAGCTAATTCAGATTCCAATTCAGATCACTCCGTGGATTCCCCGAAATGCCCTCTGCCCAGGCTCTTCTTCGCCGAGTGGCTCGCCGCCGCCGATGCCGACATCGCCGCCGCCGGAACTGGGCTTTCTCAGAGGTTGGGATCGGACGGCGGCCAACCCACGGCGGTGATCGATTCTCAGGATCAGATTTCAACCAATGGGTTGCTGAATTATGCTTCTGCTGGGGATGATGTGTGTGTTCAACTTCTTCACTTTGGGAATATTTTATGTATATTTGAGGATCAATTCAAATATATATTTCCAGTAAATATTGATTTGTGATTTTTTCTTTTTTTTTTTTTGAAATTTGTTTGATAAACTCTCATCCCATCAACCTAATTAAACCGTATGAATTAGGTTGGACTTGGTTCAAATAAATTAAAATGGAAGAATTGAGTTGATTCATGGCTTTTGAACTTAGGCGTGGGTAAGTAAATTTTAATCTTAAATTTTTAATTTCATTTATTTTAGCCTAGAAATTCAAGTAGTGTTGCAATTTTTTATTTCCTGTATTAATTAAAAAGTTTAGTTTGGAAGATTTCTAACTAGTTATGGTGTCGATTGAGACTATTTTTCGTAACTATCGATTGTTCTAATTGTGTATTGAGTGCTTTTAATTAGTTGGATTTGGGTATTATATTCTAACTAGTTATGGTGTCGATTGAGACCTATTGTGTATTATTTTTTTTCAGGATTTTGAGTGTTTTGTGAGTTAGAATTTTGTATCATTTGTTTTTTTTTTTGAATACATGTTGGGGAGAGAATTTGAACTCACAACATTTTGGTTGGAGGTATATGTTAATTATGATTGAGCTATGCTCGCTTTAGCAATTTTGTATGATTTTTTTTTGATACAAGCAATTTTGTATGATTTGTTGATTGGTTCATGAATAAATTTTATATTCTATCTTGAGGAGGATGAATTGCTAACACTCGGGTTTAAATGGATGAAATTAAAGATTAAAGTACACCTAAGTTTTGGGGTATGAACTTCATGCAAATTAGTTTAAGCGGAAAGAAACCAACTTGAAATTATTATTAATTAAAAAAATAAGAAAAACTACAAAAACTATCCTTCAACTTATAGATAATATTACAATCATACTCTAAAACTTTAACTAATGATGGTCAAAGTGAGCATAGCTCAACAATAATTGACATATATTCAACATGTGCCACTTACTATTGAGTTATTTAAAAGCAGACAAATTAAACTTATTTATGGTGAATCAAACCTCAAGCAAGTTGATGGAGATAATCAACAAGAAACACTAAAAGCAAATTGAAGAGTGTACATGAGGCATTTTTAAGCTCAAATAGAAACGGAAGAATGAAAGGCAAAAAAAAGGCAGCAAATCCAGATTCCAAAGGTGGAAAAACATGCTCTAAGTATATGTTTTGGAGTGAATTTTGTTAACGACAACGGTATCCCTCGTACCCGAGTATCTCCATAATGATATAATATTGTTCGCTTTGGGTATAGCCTACGACTTTACTTTTAGTTTTACCTAGAAGGCCTCATATCAATGGAGATAATTGTTTTTTCTTATATACTATGGATCACTCATTTCCCTAACTGAAACTTGTTTGTACTCCTTACAAACCAACAAAATTCCTGTGAAAATATACCATTTAACAATTCAAATGGACTAAAAACTGAGTTAAATTCAAGATGGTACATATGACATGAATTATACGAGGGTTGCGATAGAAAAAGAACAACAGAAGAAAGAGATTTTGCTTCTCGGGTAGGTGTCTTTGAGCAATTTTTGGGAGCTGATGACTCGTGAAAATGGGCTCAAAATTAGACAAAACTGTAGATTTCATATATATAATGACGTATGAGAGAGGAAACAACAAAAATAACAACCAAAAGTGGCAGAAAAACACGAACCAAAAGAGGCAGTACCCACAAAAATTCAGAAAAACTGAGTGATTCGTGCTCTAGTAAGGTGAACTTGGACGATTTCCAGGAGCTGACAGCTTCCGAAAATAGGCTACAAATTGGACAAAAATGTAGATACTATAAGGGTAATGAAGTATGAGAGCGGAAACAATAAACAGAACCACGAAATAAGAGTGAAAACACGAGCAAAAAATGTGACAGCAACATCAATATCCCAAGAACAGGGGATTTTTAGTGCGAGTGGAGGTTTTCAAGGAATCATTTTGAGCTCAATACTGACCAAAATTGGAGTAAAACCAAAGCCAAATGAAAGATATATATATGTTTTTTACTGCCACAGAGCTTCTTAAGACATGTACTAGTGGACAGGGCTGCACAAGCGCTTGAGTTAGCAGGTACAGTCAACTCTGCAGTTACAGAAAACTTGGTTTGAATCAGTTGGAGTGAGCTTAGTTTAGAATGGAATCTTGGTTAGCCAGATGAATATGCAAGTTTAGACTCCCAAATTGATACCCAAAAGCTGCAATGAAGAATGGTTAAGGGACAAAGGAGCCAAAGTAGCAGAAGATTAATGTGCTATACATTTTGAGCAAGCTTTTTCCAGCAGCTGCTATGACGTTTATGGGGCCTCCATGGACGTGCAACCAAGCTTTTTTTCTTTTCCTCTTGTTCTTTTTCCTTTTAGCTTCAAATGGAGTACAATTTGAAGGTCTTTGAAGAAAGTTATGAGGGGTTAAATTAGGTTGACAGAAAAATGAAAAAACACAGCAGCAGTTTTCCTCAACCTTTGCATGAACAGGATTGAACCAAAAACGAATAAAAAGAATGTGAGCATCTAAGGGGTTCGTGTTGAAGAAGCACAAAAAATGAAGTAAAACAAGATATATACCTAACCTTATAGTCTAAGGCTATACCTATGAAAACCTTAATGAAATGGTTTCGAAATACTATACATTTTTCTATTTACTGCTTGACACATCAGTATTGTATTAAAAATAACGTGAGGTCCACGGGATGGTGACATTTTGTTTATGCGGAGAGGCTTGAGAATGGAGAATGCACCTGTCCCCAACCGGCCTAGTTGCTAACCCTATAGAGGGGTGAGGGGAGAAGGGTTTTCGTCTTTTTAATTTGATGTCATATTTTTTTCTTCCTACATCTACATTAAAAAAATATTAATAAAAATAGTCAAATCAATTACTACTACCATCCAAAAAGTGACTTGAATAATTTTTTAAATTTACTTTTCAAAACTTAAGGATCAAAAAGTGCAACTTTTTAGAATATCAAGAGACTTATTTTTCAAAATTCAAAGACTAAAAATATACAATTTTTTAGTACAACAATATGTATGAATGAAGATTCGAACCTAAGACTTTATGATTGAAAATATATGTATAGTTTAACTATATCTAGATTTGTGAAATTTTATTTATTTATTTAGTACATATTTTATTTATTTTAATTATGCTCAATTAATAAGATGAGAACCGAAGTTGAAAACTGTGTTCTAACTAAACTATCAACCTAAACCTAATTGATATTTATTTTCAATTAAAAAATTGTAAATTTGAATTCCTGATAAAAGAAAAAAAAAGCTAAGTTGTATAGTTGAGTTGTCACGTAGATAATGTCCAAAACTGTAAAATCTAATTTTCAGTCAAATCAGTCAGCTGAAGTTTGTCTCTTCCAATATTCTTATCTAGTTTTCTTGTTGACCTAAAAAATTATTTTGTTTCAAAGAAATTACAGACAGTTTAGATTAAAATTATTGACATAACTTTTAAAAGAGTGAGAAATATTCTAAAAATCATATTAATTAATTTTTTTTATAGCGTTTGACTAATTTGTCAAAAACGCTTTTAAAACTTCAAAAAAAAAAAAAAAATCTTTAGGCTATATTTAGAAAGGAAGCACTTTCTCTATGTCCAGAAGCATTTTGAAATAATTTTGAATATATGTATTTGTATATAGACTTGAACTTTAAGGATGTTTTTGAAAATAGATTACAAAGCAAAAGATTTTTCCTTTATTAAAAAAGCAAAATTTCAATAAAAGAAAGCAAAAACAACATTGTTGTCAAAAGAACATGAACAGAAAAGTAGAATTCACAAACATTTCACATCTGGTTCTGTTGCAATAATTAAATTATAATCACTATAACAATATTGATTTACATTCAAATTAATCTTCCTCCAAATATCATATTCACAACAAACACTTTAAACCTTCACTAAGCACACAAATAATTAAATCAACACAACCAACAGTTCCTTCCATCACACAGAAGAACACATGTAATAATTAATCAACACCCAAATGAGAGATGAACTGGTGAAGATTTTCACTTTCCGGTACAGTATGATCGGTGTCGGTCAAGACGACGTTCAGCTCTAGAAGCAGCCGAGAAGCTTCTTCGGGGCGGTACCGGTGGCACGGTACTTGGCAGCCGTCTCCTCCGCCTTGAGAAGATCTTCTCCGCGCTTGGCTTCGATTATTGCCCTCTTCTCCTCTGCTGTTTTGTGGAGCAGAGCAATTTTGTTCTTCATTTTCTCAATGTATTCAGCCTTCTTCTTCTCCAAACTTTCCTGCTCAAAAGTTTGTTTACTATCAAAACAAGAGCACTCCCAGACTACTAATCAGCCATATCTATAATTCTCTGCTTCCACCAAAATATCCCCATATTTCATGAAATATCGATTAACTTCTCCTTATTGATGTCAAAATCTTGAATATATAGAAATATTGACATATCTACAAAGATATAATTCTTGGGTCTAGGCCATCCGAGCATAGCTCAAGTGGATAAGCCATGTATTACAATCCTTAAGGTTGATGGTTCGATTTCTCCCCTCAATTACTAAATTCCTTGATCCAGATGCAACCAGAACAGTAAAAGTTATCAAGACGATAATAAAAATGGAATAAATAGTTCACTAAGCTTTATATCATAAGCGATGAGGAAAATCACGAGTTTATTTATAAGCATCTTTCATTCGAGCTAGTTTGAATGGAGCCCAAAGATAAATGCGTATCTGATTAAACTCAAAGTGGACAATATTAAAGTAATATGAAGATTTGATACCTCAATCTTCTTTAACTCAGCCTCAACAGATGCTTTCTTGCTATTCTCCCATGCCACAACAGAAGATAGCTTTTTGTGTGCTCTGCTCAAGGAGTTTCAGTTGCAAAACAAATTAACACATGCTCAAAAGTCACTTTTAACCTCTAAAACTAAATACTTTATGAAAAACTACATGAGATTTTTCTTTTTCTTTACAAATTTACAAGTGGGGTTGGGAAATTTTGAACTCTCAATGATGAGTAATTGAAATCAACTGAGTTCAACTATCACCAACCATCATCATACAGCTAGGATATTCTCATATTAGGTGTGGCAGTAGAATTTGTTCTTAGTTTTTATTCTTTGAAAAATTAATGCCCTAGTTTGAGAACACTATGTTTTCAAAATCTAAGCTAAATTTTAAGTATTAAAAAAAAAATTTCAACCGTCACAATTGCACTCTGATTAGGCTCGTAGAATAATTTTTTGAGGCACTTGCTTCCACCCACAAGCAAATAAGCAAACTCAAAATGAGACTGCCCATAGCACAATGAACTATATTGCAACCTTCCCACGTTTACGAAAAATGGTTTTAGAAAACGTAACTCAAAACGAGACAGCCAATAGCACAATGGACTATATCTTTACGAACATACGGTTTTAGAAAATATTTTGGAAAAAGTTGGAAAGTATTTTAGAAAGCATGTTGCAAGCTTTAAAGCAAAACGCAATATAAGATAAACATCAGCTTTATGGCATACAACAGAAGGAAAAAAAAAAGTTCTAAAAAACTATAATTTCTAAAATTACAAAATTAGAAATGAAATCCTTATCAATGGGGCTTAAATTTATTGCTGACAATTTCTTTGTTTTATTTTTTATTTTTTTAACTTTAAAACTACTTTTGAATCTTAACCAAACTTCAAACTTCAAACATATACATTTCAGAAGCTACTTTTAAAGTTTGAAGACTTCACAAACAAAGTATTTTTTCTTTATATATATTTGTTTTAAATGGGTAAGATTTGAACAAAATGTTTCGAAACAAAATATTTACAGTTTCAAAAGATAGAAACCAAAAAGAGTAGAAAAATGTCATTAAGGAAAAGAATGAAAATAGAATTTTAAAATGGTGTGAAATTTGAATAGAAGAAAAAGCCGAATAGAATCTTACTTGTTCTCAGCCTTTGACTTTTCACTTTCCTCCCAAGCCTTGATCAGTGACATCCTCTTCTCTGTCGCAACTTTTGCCAGCACAGTATCTGAACAAATCAAATTTTAAATTACTCACTCAAAATAAATTAGTTTTAAATCCTATTTTATTCATCTTCTTTCATAATTACTTATTTTCTATCTTGTAGATTCAGTTTACATGTTAAAACAATTATTAAATACTATTTTTGTTCTCCCTTTTACTATTCAAATATATTCATTTGAGTCACTTTCAAAACGTTCGATTTCATCTCTTCAAAATGAGATTAGTTTGTCCATGTACTTTTAAAATTGTCACCAGTTAAAGTAGAAAACATTGGAAATGAAACAAAACTACAAGAACATAGATGAGAAAAGTATTTAAACCTGCCTAAACTTTGCTAAATTGAATAAATAAAAGATATTCTTAAAAATAATTCTGACTAAAATAAAAACAATTTTGAATATGGATTAAAAAACAAAGCATAATTTGTGGGAACAGATACCATAAATAGTATGAATGGACCCAAAATGTTCATGGTATTCTATTTTAGCCTAAACATTTTCCATATTCGCTGATGATTTTTTTAGTGTCCCAATAAGATTTATATTACGTAGCACAGAAACAATTAAAATATATATTTAAAAAAAATTATATATCAAATTCGAGAAAAAAAAAAGAAAAGAAAAATAAAAATAAAAAGATAGGGTTATCGTTATGAAGACCTCTGTTTACAGAACCCTCGGCGCTTTTCGGCTCAGCTGCTTCTGGAACCTCTGCAGAAAATAAATAAATAATTAATTAATTAATTAATTAATTGAGCGGTGTTTGGGTGGTTGGAAATAGTTTGATTAATTTTCTTGGAGTTTTCTCGGGAACCAAACAGAAGACAGAAAAAGGCGAAATAAAAACAAAAAAGAAACCCCTTTCCCAAATTAAAATTTAATCGAAACCCAGAACAGAGATGGAGGCAGCCCCAAGATATTTTAATTGTTAACAATTAAGAGAGAGGGAAAAGGATTATTTACTTTCAACTAGGACGAGGGCTTTGGAGTCATCGGCCGGCTTGTCCTCAGCCGGTGGCGGCGGCGGAGGTGGTGGAATTACGGTTTTCTCCTCGGCGACGTCTTTGGGGACTTCTTCGGCCGGCGGCGGAGTGGATTCGGGGTTCTTGGATTCCTCTGCCATGGGTGTGAGCTCGAAAGTGGTGAAAATGGAATTTCCAAAATGGGAAGAGACAAGAGAGAGAGAGAGAGAGAGAGTTGTTAAATAATATAGTTGAAGAAAGTGTTGTGTTGTGTTGGAGGTTTGAAAACTGAGCTGGATGATGCCTACACATGACTTAATGTGAGTTGGCATTTTGTCCAACACTCCAAGGAGAAACTAAAAAAAAAAAAAGGAACTTAATTTTATTTTTTGGTTTAAATACTCGTTTTAATCCCTATATTTTTTTCTTCTTTTTTGGTTTCTAAACTTCCGGCACGTTTGGTTTCTATAATTTTAACTTTTATTAATCTCCTAGGAACATATGAACATAAGTGAATAGTAAGTGATATCTATTTCTTTTTTTTAGGTCGAAAGTTCAACCCTTCATATACCAAATGGTTGGAAGTTCGATCCCCATATCCTCAAATTATTGTACTGAAAAAAAAAATCTGTTCATCTTATTTTCAAATTTTTTTCAAGGGTGAGATACTGAAAATTCGATCTTTCAGATAATAATAGATATTTTATCTTATGATGTTTAGTTAACGATTTCCGGGCTTCTTAATTCCATATTATTATTTTCTAAATAGGTCAAACAATTAAGAGAAATTTTATTAAATAATTTTCTTTTTCTAGTACAACAAAGATAAAGTAGGAGGATTTGATCTTCCAATCTCAAATAGAAGAGTAGATATCATTTATCGTTGGAATATGATTCTCTTGACCATTAAATGACTTACATTTTTTTTAATCAAAGTTCTACTATTTATATCATACAAAAACTGTCAAAATTTTTCGATACCCCAATATAATATACTTTGTACTAAAAAAACTGTCCAAAATTAAATATAATATCTTTTGGTTTCCTTTTTGTTTTTGTAAAATATCTTTTTTTTTATTTTGTTTTTGGAGAATATCTATTATTTTTTATTGTCAGTAAGATACTGTATTTTTTTGGTCATATTTTTATTTAATCAATAAGCAATAAATTTATTTCTAAATATAAAGAACGGTAAATAAATATTATATTACTTTATCCATTCTAAATTTGGAGATTCTTTTCCCACTTTGTTATTGGTTATGAATGGATGGTATTGGTAAAACCAATAAGTAATAACGGCTCTACTTTCTTGAAGTTTTTATTATTGAAAATTAATGCTCGTTAAATGACACAATTCATTATATTGATACGCAAAGTAACTAATTAGGTCAGAAAATTTTCTAAAACAAAAAATGCAAACAATTAATAATAGATTTCAATTTTCCAAAATGGATTAAGGGTTATAAGCAAATTTTGTAATGGTTTTTATAAAATTTTCCTTCCTTTTTTTTTTCCTCCTCATTACTAATTTTTTAAAATCTCTTGACGTTCCCCAATTAATATTGAACTTTGTTTGAATTTTCTTTACAAATCCAATAAATCCATCGAGATCTTTCCAATCTTGCTCAAGACTAGCTCCCTATGGGCACTTATTTCATCAAACTCAAGAGGTTGCGGAATGAATTAGTTTACCATCGACCTTCCTGTTCTTGTGGCCTCTGCAATTGTGGTGAAATGAAAACTTTGATCCATCATTTTTAGATGGAATATGTTATGACTTTTCTTATAGGTTTAAATGAATTATTGGCTCAAATTCTCCTCGTGGAACCATAACCAAGCATTAATATCTATTAATAACCAATTCAACTTCATGTTTTCTGTTTATTTAAAAACGTTTTTTAAATCTAAGTAAATTTTTTTTAAAAAAAGTAGCTTTTAAAAATAGGTTTTTGTTTTTCAAAAATCTTTTTTTTTCTTCTAATGTTCAACTTCTTTTTTTCTTTGGCAGATTTCTCTATGACAAACTTCTTTCTCATTAAATAAACCCAATTTTCTTTTAATGGTTCAATCGTTAATGTCGTGGTTTGGTAAGCATGCAAATTAATATTAGGTCAAATGCCTCTCTATTCAACATGTTTGTTAGCTTGAAACTTTTGTTCTAGCTTAGACAAATTATAATGGTTCGTCTGAGACATCATGATACAAAATGTATTTCGATAAAGGTTGGCCCTAAAATTTAGAGTTACAGTCATTATTCGACACCAAACATCAACAAAAAATTAAAGTATACTAATTCGAGTATAGCTCCATGAATACGAGATTTGTTATCATATAAAAAAAAGTTGATGATTAAATTTATTTATCGCTACAATTGTGGAATTTAAGGGAAAAAATATATAAGACTATTATGAAATGGAGGTTAGATTTGGAGCTGCAGTTAATTTAGATAAGAGCTGGGAAAACATGTGAAAGTTGTCAGTTTTGTTTTTCTTTTGTTTTTTTTTTTATTTTTAACTAGATATCTTGTCAGTTGTCAGCCGAAGTCTTTAGCATAATTAATTAATTAATTTCTAATTTTGAAGGTAGAGCAATTTAAGACCACAACTTGATTGAGGATATATTATCTCCACAAATTACCCATCACACCAAGCAATAATAATCACATAATTGAATACCACCATTCTTGTCCATTCAATTTGACATTCCCATATTCAACCTACATATCTAAAGATTGAAGCTATGTTTTTTGATTCTGAACTTTCTGACCTGAAATTTTGTGTGATCCTTATATGTGGCTAATGAAACGTGGACGTCAAGTTTATATCAAACAACGTTTAGACAGAGGGCTAGGGCGCTATAAGAAAATTGTACGAGATGACCTAAATTTTTGTTCGCTTGTAAAATTTGTCTAGTTTTTCTTTTTAAAACTTGATTTTCTAATCTTTTACAGAGTCATCTACCTATCACGTTCCTTGCTCCTCATTCATTTCTTCCTATGAAATAACACATTTTGTTATTTCACCCACTAATTCAATACCTTCCACTCGGATCGTTTTTCTATCTTCATGGAAAAAAACCTATATTTTTTTAATTGGGCTTTCCTTCTTCCCTGCCAACGTACAAAAAATAAGCTGATCGATTGTGGAAATTCGTTTAATAGTTTCTTCCCACTCGACACGTAGAACACCCAAAAAATTTACATAGATAAAAATAAATTTGAAGACAAAATGATATAGAGAGAGGGTAGGAATGGTTGCGGTCGGTGTATGTTGTAGAAACTGCTTATCCCAAGTGTATGGATCATGTTTTAATAAAAGTGTGAAAGTCAATACCAATATCGTCCTCTGGATTGGGTTTCAAGTTCAGCTCAATTTTATTTAGAGAATAAAATCCGAATAAGAGATTATAGAATAAACAAATAAACATATACAATAATATAGAGAAAATAAATGGGAATAAAGATCCTAGAGAATTGATTTCACCTATTAAATCTATGAATCAATTAATTAATTACTCAAGGTTGAATTAACTATTAATTCCAAAGAATACTAACTCTCAAATCTCAACTACCTGTTCTTAGCGCAGACTAATTCTCTCTACTAATTAAGAAATCAATATCTCTGTATAGTTTAAATAACAAGTAAGAATTTTAATGAATAAGTCTTTTGACGGCCTCTAAAGAAAATATAAATTTCTCAATCTTAAAATTTTTTTAGTTATATATCTCAATTCTAACACTAAAACATCTCTCCCGAGCTCAAGATTTTAAATCTAAGATCATTCAAGTTTATCAGTAGATTAAAAGCTAACATAGAGAAGCATAAATAGAACACTCAAACTCATTCAATTAAGAGAATCAAGCAATGCCAAAGTGAACATGCAGTAATTGACATATATTTCCAACCAAGAGATTGTGAGTTTGATCCTCTCCATCCCCACATGTTGTAAAAAAAAAAATAAAATCAAGCAATCAATCCACAAAGTTCAACGACTACATCAATCCCTATAAGACAAAGAAACTAGCTATTCATATTCAAAGTAAAACAACAAAATCCCAAAGAAAGTTTCATAACAATACTATAAAAATCAAAGAAAATGAGAAAAGCAATGTTCTTGTGTAGATTGATTGTCCCGAGTCACTTTCCATGATTAATTCCGAGCCATGGAATACCTACTCTAAGATCCTTCATGGAGGTAGTTTTTATTTTTATATATCTTTTGAAACCCAAGTTCAATTATTTGAAAGAAAGAAAGGAAGGAAACGAAAGAGAGGAAAACAAATCGATTTTGAACCGACCCGACCCAACATAATTACCTCTACATGGGAAATATGGTGAGAGTTGAATTAGTCAAATTGTATTTAACTTATTCGGTAGGCTCATAATGTGATTATGTTTTAAATTAGTTTTGAAACTGGCTAATTCACATTAAAATAAACCTAATCAATATAAGGATTAAAATAAACCTAATCAATATAAGGATAGATTAAGAACTTAAAATGAGATTAGCCTAATTTGTCACACTATTTAAAATAGTGGGTGGGAGAAAGGATATATGTCACGACAGACATCCTAGGTTCTCCATCATCGATTCATAATTTATTTAGCAAAAAAAGGGAGTTTTTTTTTTTTTTTTTTTTATGGGAGTTGAGTAATTATTATTCTACCTTTTTCCCAAGCATGCTACAAATTTAAATCTCTCCTTTATGAAGTTGTATAATTAAGGAAACACAACTGTCTTGACAGACAACAAAACCCAAGTATTCGATGAGTGTTTCTCTGTCGTGTTCCGAGCCACTGCCTCTCTAATGTCCTTTTCCTACTTTTTTTGGGTTCAGTTTGGCATGTGAATGACAAATCTCTAACATCATCAAAATACAAAGGCTTTAGTATTAAATTTAAGGTTAAAAATAATATTTAGTCTTTTATACTCGCAATAAAACAACAATTTAGTTTTTGAATTTTCAAAAGTAACAATTTAATTTTGAACTTTTAAATTGGTGACAATTTAGTCTTTACCCTTAAACTTTTATTAAAATTTAATAAAAATTTGACGTGGATGTCAACTATGATTCACTTGTAAGGTCATCCGTGCAATTCAAGAAAACGAAGGTAAGAAAGAACTCCGACGGCTAGCTATGCCCATCTCTGCTCTTGCTGGGCCCGAACGCCAACGTAAAGTCTCGATCATCTAACAACTCTCGTCGATCTGACATGTCGTCCGTTCCACCACCACTATTGAAGCCATCCAACGCCGGGTCGGTAGCGCTCAGCCGCCAACCCCAAAATTAGGCTTGCGAGTAATACTACAGCCAAGAGAGAGCAGAAATAGAAGCTTCATTAATTTTACCCTTTTTTTTTTCTGTTATTGAGAATTTTTTTCCCTTCTTCCCTGAAATTGTGTAGTGGGGGCTTTAGTTTTAGAGGGGTGCGGAGGAAATGGGGGTGTGATTACAACATTATGAAAGAGGCAAAACGAATGGAGCAAAAAGTATAAGGCTTGTTGAGTACAAGTTCAATGGATAACGTTCTCGTTTATTATTTCTAGTTTTCAATTTTCTTGAGAAATATAATCTAAGTATTTTACAACTTTTCTTGTTTCTCATTTTTTTTAGAACATTCACAAAATTGTATATAAATTTTCGAAATAACCAAAACAAGTTTCTCCCTTCTTGTTTCCATTTCCAAATTTGTTCCACTATAAATAAAAAGATTGATCTATCATATTTGAATTCATGAATATTGAAGTTTAGCCTCATCATTAGGTCGAGTCGGGCTGACCCAGCCTAAAGAAGTAATGGTCTAAGCTTGGCCTAGGCCCAAACCCTACGGACCTCAAGTATTGTTTCGGCCGGGCTTGGGCCAGCCCAATCACTCAAACCTAGGCCATAACCCAATCTATGAGCCTAAGTTGATGAGCCAAAATTGGATCGGCTCTTTGGATCGGGCTTAGATCGGCCTGTATATTAATATAGTTTTTTTACTAAATTTTAAAATTTAAATAATTTCCAAAATAAGTTTTTTTTATTATAGAATATTTATTTTTATATAATTTTTGATACATTTTTTTGTTATTTTTTTAAACTTGAAACAGAAATAATTTGAGATGAACAGAGCTTAAATACAAGAAAAATTGAAAACAGAATTTGAGACTGAGAATTAGAAAGAAATTGAGATTGAGAATTAGGATTTGAGGTAAGAAAAAGGGGAGAAGGTTGATATTTATAAGAAAATTTTGTATTAAAAAATTTAAAAAATTACAACCTATTAGATATGTTTAAGATAATTTTAAATTATGAATTTTAAAATATCACGGAGTTGGAACCTTTCCAATCTTTTGTACACAACGATTTAAATAAGATATTGGGAAGCTGGAGGGTTTCTTTGTAAGATGTTTCAAAACAAAGATTTAAATTAGATATTGAGAAGCTAGAGTTTGTTGGTAACATGTTCCTATTTAATAGGGTGGAAAACAAGTTGTTGCATGTCAGCCTAGCCTACCATAGCTACGTGTTATTTATTTTTTATAATAAATAAATAATAAATAATAAATTAATATTATATAATATAAATATTAATAATATTGGATCAGATCTTTGGGTCGGCTCAATGGGTCGATCCAAATATGGCCCAAACGGGCTGGCCCATGAAAAACAAAGATCCATATTCAATCCAATTTATGGATGGGCTGGGTTGGGCGGGGCGGTCAAACATTGACCTTGGGCCGGACTTGGATCTCGAGCTTGGGCTGGGCTTGGGCCGGCCTTTGGGCTTTGAGCCCGAGGCTGAGTTGTAGTCATGCAATTCATTTTTCTTTATAAAAATGAAGAAACATGAATGTTACCAAACGAGTCTTAATATTCTCGTTTCTTGTTTCCGGTTTCTAATTTCTTAAAAAATCTAAGTATTTTATAACTAATTTTGTTTCTTGGTTCTCTCTTTATGAGGGCATTCTCACAATTGTATAGAAATTTTGGAAAAAAGACAAAACAAGTTTTTTTTTTTTTTTCATTTCCAATGTGTTCCAAAACATAGATGAAAAGATTGTTTATGGATATTGGAGTCATGCAATTCATAACCAAGAAACAGAAACAAGAAATAGAGGCGTCACAAAACGAATATATAGTAACTAGAAAATGACATTTTAAATTGGAAATTTGAAACCCAACCGAGAGTTGGTGTTAAAAGTTGTCATTTTGATGGATGAATTGAATTTGTACTTTTTCATAAGCTTGGGAGACTAAATGAAGGGAAGAGAGATAAATGAGTTTATTATGAAATGATCTGAAAAACAAATAGCGTACTCAATAATTGAATTTTGAGTGATGGAGCAGATGGTTCTAATGGTGGTGATGGAACAGACGACATGTTAGATCGACGGGAGTTGTTAGATGATATGGCGAGGTCCAGTCAGAGGACAGATGGGCATAGTAATCGTTGGTGGCAGTCTGACGAGGTTCTTTCTTCCCTTCTTCTTTTTGTATTTTTCTTCTTAAAATTGCATAGGTGGCCTTACAAGTATTTCACATCAAATATAATTTTATCACTAGAAACTAAATTGTTATTAATTTAAAAATAACCTAATATTGTGAATTAATGGGATATTATGTCACATCTTACGTACCAAATGAACGGGTGTCGGCAGGTTGGCATGCATCAACTCAAAGTCTCAAACCAAACCAATCCACACCTACTCCAAATTTGTCTCTTTATTTGGATGTGCTGACGTCATCTTCCAATGAACTCACTTGAAAATTACCCTCCAACTTAATTTTAACTCCATTACAAATATTCAACATATTATGACCATTGAATTTATCCATTATAATTCTCAAAACACTTATTTGATGAGGACAAAAAATATTAGTTTGAAAACAACTTTTTATTTATTTTAATCCATTCTTTTATTTTAATGCATCTAGTTCATAAATAATGTATTTTTGAGTGTTTTTTTAAACGGGCCATTAGAAATCCTTATACAACAAAAAAAAAAAAAAAAAGAGAAAGAAATGTCATTTTTAACCATAAACTTGTTAAGATTATCAATTTTAATAAACGGTTAATTTCATAAAGTTGTCATCTCAAATTTAATATTGTGCAAAGTTTGAATATTTTTTTAATTAGTAAGTTTTGGGAGCTTTTAACAATATTGTTATTGTTCAAATTAGTTGGTCAATTAGCAGAAATTAAACAGATAACAAAATTTACAATACTGATATAAGTTTAAGATTTAATTTGATGAAATCAAAAGTTTACCATGAAATTGAAAAAAAAAATCAAAAGTTTACAGGAATGGTATGATAATAATAAAAAAATCATTTAGAAAAGAATTCAATTGAAACTTTTTAAATAGGAAATAAATTGGAAAACACTAAAACATTATGGACTAAAAAATTAAAAAATATGTTCACTAAATAATTTCTCAAACTTAAGGGGAGATAAAAAAAGTCAACGCAGACATAGCTCAACTCGTAATTGATACCTACTCCTTTCTTTGAGGTCACAAGTTGAAACCAAAAATATATTTAGGATTCGTTAATATGTTTCCTCCAACCTCCTTCCTTTAATGTGTTTCCTAGGATTCATCCAAAGTAGGGAAAAAATATATTTAGTTTTAAACCAAAGCTGATAGACCAAAGGTAAGTCGGTTGGGCTTACGCGAGTTTTTTTTTTAAGTCTGTTTTGGCAAAAAATCGACCCCGAACGATAGATTATCATTCCTATTATATACAAAATTAAAAGTTAAATAGTATTTTATTAGACACCCTTTTAAAGTTCATGAATTAATTAAACAAAAAATATTGAAGTGACCTATTAAAGGTGTTTTTTGGGAGTCAAAATCACTTTCCTTTACCTTGATCATGTTTGTCAAATTAAAAAATTGATTTCATGAAACTTAAAATAACTTAAAAGTGATTTTTAAGATATCACTTTGAATGATAATTTTGAAAAATCACCTATTTTTAAATCTATTTTTTTTAAAATCAGTCATTTTACCATCACTTCAAAACACACTCTAAATCTTTTTTAAAATTCATGGATGCATTAAGACATAATTATGAAAGTTGAAAACCCAAAATTTGCAATTCAATTTTTTTTATAGAATATAATAATACAACTATGACTTATGAGTGTGAGATTAGGTTTTCGACTTATAAAGAAGGTTTTTTTTAGTATAACAACACGTTGGCGTGAGAATTCGAACCCACGACTTTGTAGTGGGAAATATACATACACCTTAATCAATTGAGTAATGTTCGAGATTAACTTATAAAAAAAAGCTATTGATGCTTTAAGTCCATTACAAATATTATAATTCTCAAAAACACTTATTTGAGGACTTAATCCATTCTTTTATTTTAATGCATCTAGTTCATTAATCATGTATTTGGTGAGTGTTTTTTTTTTTTTAAATGGGCCATTAGAAATCTTTGTAAAAAAAAAAAAAAGGGGGGAGTAAATGTCAATTTTAACCTAAACTTGTTAAGGTGTATCAATTTTAATAAACTTTTAATTTCATAAGATTGTCATCTCAAACTTAATATTGTGCCAAGCTTGATTTTCTTTCCATAATAAGTTTTGGGAGCTTTTAACAATATTTTTATCATTCAAATTAGTTGGTCAAATTAGCTGAAATTGTACAGAGAATAGAATTTACAATATTGATATAAGTTTAAGATTTAATTGGATGAAATTGAAAGTTTAGGTTGAAATTTAGCCTAATTATATTCATTCTCTAAATTTATGTCAACTCACTAAATATCATCAAAAAAATTTAATATTCACCTCACAGGAATGGTATAATAATAATTAAACAAATTCATTTAAAGAACTCAATTGAAACTTTTTAAACAGGAAATAAATCGGAAAACATTAAAACATTGTGGGTTAAAAAATATATTTACCCTACATAATTTCTCAAAGTCGAGAGAAGATTAAAAAAGTCAACATAAACATAATTACGCAAGTAAATTGACACCTACTCTTTCCTTTGAGATCGAAAATTCAATCTCCATACCTCGATATCTCCAATTTGTTGTACTAGAGATTAAGGCGTGTATTTCTTAAAAAAGAAAAAAAAATTGTATGTGTTCAAACTCCCACCATCTTCATTTGCATTCGTTTCTTCGTTCTGAATGTGTTTCCTAGGATTCGTCCAAAATGGGGAAAAATATATTTAGTTTTAAAACAAAGCCGATAGACCAAAGGGTCAGTCGGTTGGCTTTACGCGAGTTTAAAAAAAAAAACTTTGTTTTAGCAAAAAAACCGACCTTGACTGATTGATGATCACTCCTATCATACACAAAATTGAAAGTTAAATAATATTTTATTAGACACCTTTCTAAAGTTCATGAATTAATTAAACAAAAAATATTGAAGTTCAATTATAAGGACCTACTAAGGGTGTCTTTTTTGGGAGTGAGCCAAAATCATTTTTGCTTGACAAAATCACTGCCCTTTTCATTGATCATGTTTCTAATTAATTAAAAAGTGATTTTCTAGAAATTTAAAATCACTTTAAATTGATTTTTAAGGTATCACTCGAATGATAATTTTGGAAAATTAGTTATATTTTAATATTTTTTTTTCCAAAATCAGTCATTCTACCATCATTTCCAAACCTTAAATATTTTTTAAAATTCATGATTGCATTAGACATAATTATGAAAGTTGAAAAGAAAAATTTGTAATTCAACTTTTTTTATAATATAATAATACAATTATGACTTTTGACTTATAAGATTTTTTTAGTGTAACAACATGTTGGTGTAATAAAAAAAACATGTTGGCATCAGAATTCGAACCAACGACTTTGTGGTGGAGCATATACATACACCTTAACTAATTGAGTAATACTCAAGATTAACTTATAAAAAAAGTTATTGATGCTTGAACCATTGAATTAATTCAATCACGGATTGAACCACTTATAAAGGTTATTTTTATTTTCCAAAATATTCCTTTATTGTTTCCAAAATTCCTACCCAATTTTATAAAAACACCTGTTCAAGATAAGAAACGAGAACCATGGACCATTACTAAATGTTTATTATCTCTAAAAAAAAAAACTAGAAACAAAAAGATTGACAAAGCATGAAAAACGCTTGTAATTACAGTACTCCACGTAAGTTTCTGTCTCCTCACCATTACAATTTTCAAGTGTGAGAGTTAAAACTCTAAATGCAGAGAGCCCTTTTAATGTTATTAAAGACTTGGGAGTTTCATCATCAAAGACAAGAAAGATGTGGGCAACTGGCAAGCGTTATAGAGCTTCTAATGGTATATAAAACTCTAAACAATATTCACTTGAAAACAAGAAAATGCCATTTCAGAAAAGCATGGAAACTCTCAAGTGTTTAGCAATTTTGGGACTGGTTTTTGGCGTTCGCCGGTTGGTGCTGCGGGCAGCCCGGCGGAGAGGTTCCATTGAGTTCGTGGAAAGTTCACGTCCTCAATGACATGAGCAAAGAGTCATTCTTTCTTCACTGCAAGTCCAAAGACGACGATTTAGGCCAACGAATCCTGCCAGTGGGGCAACAATTTTCTTGGAATTTCAAGGAGAATTTGTGGCAAACCACACTCTATTGGTGCTATGTGCACAACAAGGCAAGCCATGCATCGTTCCAAGTGTTTTGGCCAGTTGGCTTGCATTTAGATGTTAAGTTAGGGACTGCATTTAGTCTGTTTGAGATGATGGAATTTACTTGAAGACCAACGCCCATAATATATATATATATGAGCGCTTGCATAATTGGAACCTGAGATGTGAATTATCAAATTTGGATTACATTTTCTATAGTTTGATGTAATTTCAAGAAATTAAATAAAGTCAAATGAATGTACTTTGTTACCTTTTAAGAATAACACAAATTCCAACTATGGCCGTTTATAGAAAAAAAAAATTACTTGCATAATTGAAAAACAGGATGTGAATCAAATTTGGATGGATCCCATTTTCTCTAAATCATTTTGATTTAGCTTGGTTCCTTTGGATCAAAGAGCGGCCTATAATAGTCATTTCCAATTGTTATAGACTTTAAAAATTAAAGATACGCCATAAATTTTATTAGTAAATTTTAGAAATAAATTGACAAATTTTTTTATATTTAAGATTCTTAATTCTATCTTATTAGGAAACTTATTGAGAAGCTGAAAACAGCAAAAATGTACCAAACATACCTTTTATTATATCTAATGATTTCGATGGTCAAATAATCTGTCAAAAAAAGTAGAGTCAATGTTCTACATTGATTTGTAACTCCAAAATGAAATATGTTCATTTCATAGATGTTGTACAATGTCTTTTACAGAAGAATAGGTACCCACTAAGGCAACAAAACCTCCCATCATCATAATCCCAACAATCATTAGTAACTCCCAACCAAACCTGCGAGCAGTTTGGTTAATTTTAAGGTAACACAAACATGGGATTAGGACTGAGGTGGTGACATTTAAGGATGCTCCTATAAATGCCATCACATATTCAGAAAATGGAATAGACATTGCCACAACAAGTGTGGTGATGAGAAGTAAAGTTCTTACAACAATGGTCTTCAAATAGGTGGTGGGCTGAGGAGATGCTTCTTCTATGGCATTGGCTATTGGGTTTATTATGGCTGCATATTTGGCCACAGGGTTGATGAGTGCAGTCAAAATTGCTATTTTTGTATTCACTTTATCAACAGGTAGGTTTAAGGTTATTTGCGACTCGATGTTTCTTCCAAACATTAAATAACCCAAAATCGCCATCGAACCATAACACATTGTGCTTGCCACAAAGCAAATAAATAGAACCTGTGTCCAAAATTATAATAAAACAAGTCTAATTAATTGTTTATCAAGACTGCACAATGTTAAGGTTCTCGTACTGAAAAAATCAAGAACTTAATCAAAAAAGTTTATAATATACTTGAGTTACTTCTCTCATAGTCATTTTGAGATGGAACTCCATGAATATTGATACTCAAGATATACTTACTAAGAGTATTGCAAACAACGACAATTATTTTCATCGGTACGAGGGAATCCAAAAGCAAAGTCAGGAGGGTTTCTGCTAAAAGTTAACAACATCGTACCATTATATAGATATACAGAGGTCCATTATTCTCAACCAGGGTTGAGTATAGAAAGTACACTCATTTTCAAATTCATATGCCAAGGTAAATTGCCACCCATTTAAATTAATTTTCCTTCATATGATTCTCTCAAAACATAAATAGATTATTTAAGTAAGTTCAACACAGTAATTGACATATATCTCCAATATTAAGAAGCTGTAAGTTCAATCTCTCACCCTCACATGTTGTACTAACGAAAAAAAAGTAACAACGAGTTATAGGAGTAGTTTAATTACCTTGGAAAATTGGGTTGGATCTCTCATGGAAGTGCGCAGCGTGGGAAAAACAGGATGTGCACAATAACAAAACGCAAACAAGCTAATAGTGGTGGGCAATCCATGGAGTTTGAGAAGAACATCCTCTCTTTGGCTGAACCCAACCCCATCAACTGCAGCAGCCCAAGCCACACACAAAACCAAAACAACAGAAGCCAAAACCCCACCAAAGGAAACATAAGCCAGCGACTCCAAATCCTTGAGCCATGTGGTGGGCAATATCAGCCCAGCAGTCACCATCATAAACAAATGATTCCCTTCAATTTTTACACCCCCAATTTGCAAACCATGCCTCCGGAAAAGCTTGTCTAGATTGTCCCCTTCAAGTATCAAGAATTAAACAGCCACCAAATAGAGTTCAACGTAAACAAAAATTGACACCACGGACCTTCCTTTTGTGCCAAATGCCAATGCCCCAATATCAGGGAACCTTCTCATGCATGGATTTGACTCCATACATCTTTCCAAAAGTAAACCGGTGTAAAAAAAAGTTGCTCCCACTCCCAACAGAATCATCAAACTCAGCCACCCTCCCTGTGAGAGGGCCAAGGATATTGATAACAGCCCCACGCCTAAAAAGACGGAAAAAAAATGGTTATGGAACGGGCCTTAAAAATATGAAATTGAGATCTCCATATCGATATTTGAATTGGAAAAAGGAACCTGAGAGGGCATTAATTCCGTTGATGCAAGTGTTAAAGAAGGTGGTGCCTTCAAGTTGGAGCGGTGTTTCTGAAACTGGGAGTAGGCTCTTTCGGATCTCCATATTGCTTTCTGTTGAATTTTTCTAAAAACTTGTTCATATAATTATACCAGCAAAAGTGAAACCCGGCGTTTATTTATTTAATTCTTTGTTTACTCGGGCTTAAAAAGAAATCCAGTAAAATCAGGATTAAATTTTAAAATCACCATTTTCTTTTTGTCCAAAAAAAAAACATTAATACTACAATTTTGTAATAATTAAGACAGGGATTAAAAAAAAGATAAATTAGTGATCTTAATTCAATAATTTATATGGAGATAAATCAAATAAATTATTAAAGTTTAAAATATAGTAAGTACTACGTGACTAGAAATACTAAAGAGTGTTGAATATATTAGTTCTATAATCAATTGAGCTAAGCTCAAATTAAAAAATTAAAAAAAATAATAAATACTTCAAAGAAAATAATAAAATGATAAATTATTAATATTAATTCATGAATTTATGAAAATAAATGTATGCAATAAATTATTGAAATCAAGAAACTGTGACGATTTGATTAATAACTTAATTATATGTACATCGAACAATATTTTGTCTTGTATTAGCAAGGATACATAAAATTATAGAATATTCCTGACTCTTTATTATGAATTTAGTAGAATGAAGAATAAACCACGGGGCAAGAACAATTGTAATCTTCATTAATTGATCAAGAGTACAGTAAACCCATTATATAGAAGGGCTGAAGAATACAACAAATTACTAACAGCTCAAGTACTGATTTTGCAACTAATAACAGAAAAATAAACTGATATAAACTGTAGTCAGTGTGCTATCTTAATATCCCCCTCAAGCCAATGTCAGTAGGAGCAAAAACATTGAGCTTGGACCTTAAAGCCAGAAAAGACTTCGCAGATAGTGGTTTTGTAAGGATGTCAGCCACTTGCTCATGTGCTGGAACATGATAGACACGGAGCTTCTTTTGCACTGCCAGATCTCTCACAAAATATATATCAAGTTCAACATGTTTAGTACGAGAATGTAATATTGGATTTGCACTTAGGTGAACAACACCTAGATTGTCACACCATAATATTGGAGGCGTGGACAGAGGAATAGCTAGCTCAGTAAGGAGGGATTTTAACCAAACAAGCTCCATAGCAGCATTAGCCAAACATCGAAACTCAACCTCTGTACTAGATCTGGAAATAATGTGTTGTTTCTTCGATCCCCACGAAACCAGATTACCACCAAAATATATGCAAAACCCGGAGGTAGATTTTCTGTCATCAGGATCGGAAGCCCAATCGGCATCAGCAAATCCATGAACACTGAGAGCTGCTGGTTTAGAAAGAAGTAAGCCATGATGGAGAGTGCCTTTAAGATATCTGAGTATACGTTTGGTGGCCTGCCAGTGAAGAAAGGTTGGAGCATGCATGAATTGGCAAATTTTGTTGACTGAATAAGCAATCTCGGGACGTGTAATTGTAGCATACTGTAGAGATCCAACAATGCTACGATATAGTGAAGGATCGTTGAATAATGCACTACCTCTAGCTGAGATAACAGAGCCACTCAACATTGGTGTGGATATAGCATTTGCCTCAAACATCTTAGCACGATGGAGCAAGTCAGTAAGGTATTTAGTTTGAGACAAAAACATACCACCATTGGGAGTGTAGGAAACTTCTATTCCCAAAAAATAATTGAGTACACCCAAGTCTTTTAGAGCAAAGGTTTGATGAAGGCAGTCTATAAGAGATTGAATCTCATAAGCGGAAGATCCAGTAACAATGATATCATCTATGTATGTAGTAGTAACCTTCATGAATAATGACGTGTCAGCTCGAGAATTAACAAAACCAGCTTTAACTAAGAAGTCTTTTAATCGGTCATACCACGCCCGAGGTGCCTGCTTGAGGCCATATAAGGCCTTTTTGAGCTTACATACCAATGGTGATAAGGAAGAAGAATTAGGAGCAGAGAAACCAGTAGGTTGTTCCATAAAAACTTCCTCAGTCAATAACCCATGAAGAAAAGCATTGTTTATGTCTAATTGTCGAATCACCCAATTCTTAGCAAGAGCTATAGTTAATAGTACTCGAATAGTGATAGGCTTGACTACGGGACTGAACGTCTCAGAGTAATCAAAATCTGCCACTTGATGAAAACCTTTTGCCACTAAACGAGCCTTGTATCGAGATATGGAACCATCTGAATTCCTTTTTATTTTGAAAACCCACTTGCATCATATGATCTTTTTATCTTTAGGAGCAGGAACCAAATCCCAAGTTTGGTTAGCTAAGAGAGCTGCATATTCAATATCCATAGCTTGCTTCCAATGAGCACATTTTAGAGCAGTTCTAACATTAGGTGGTTCAGCATCTAAAAATTCAGTTAAAAATGCTTTTGGCTTCCGAATGCCATTCTTGGCGCGGGTCACCATTGGATGAGTATTCAATATAGGACCTTGAGATAATGTAGGTAAGGAATCAGGAAGGGAAGAGCTAGGAACTGATATAATAGTATCAGGTTGATTAGATGGAATATTGATAGGTAAGGAAGACTGCAGTGGTGAGGGGTCAGATGGAAGAGTAGTGACATGTATTGAAGAATTGGAAGGTGATGGTTGGTGGATATTAGAATCAGGAGGAAATAGATTTGGTGAAGCAGATGGAATTGGAGCAGGAGAAATAAGAGACACAGGCGCAGAAGGTAATGAAACAGTGGGTAGAGAAGCAAGAGAATGAGTGGACAACAGAGAGTTTTCTGACGTAGACTTTGATTTATAAGGAAAAACTGTTTCATTGAAAATAACATGGCGAGAGATGAATAATCTACCATTGTTTGGAAGACATTTGTAGCCATGATGAATATTACTATAGCCCAAAAATAGACAGGGCGATGAACGAAATTGAAGTTTGTGATTATTAAAAGGTCGCAGAGACATCCAAACACTTTGAGAAATTTGTAGTTAGGTTTGGTATGGAACAAAGTTTCCATAGGACTTTTACCTTGATGGACTTGTGTTGGTAGTCTATTAATGAGATAGACAGACGTAGAGAAAGCATCATCCCAGAAAGATAAAGGTAAGGAAGCATGAGAAAGAAGAGTTAAACCCATCTCAACAATATGGCGATGTTTCCTTTCAACAATGCCATTTTGTTCAGATGTATGTGGACAAGTAATCCTATGAAGAATACCATGTTGTTTAAGGAAAGGAGTGAAGGAGCGAAATTCACCTCCCCAATCAGTTTGAAGCATTTTGATAGGATGATTAAGTAGTTTTTCTACTTGAGTTTTGAAAGTTATAAATGTTTGTAAAGCTTCGGACTTGGATTGAAGAAAATAGATCCAAGTATAACGTGAGTATGTGTCAACAAAGCTCATATAATATTTGACACCATTACGTGAAGATATATGAGAAGGGCCCCACAATCTGATTCAATAAGTTGTAACGGCGCAATATAAACAGAAGTGGAATGAGAAAATGGAAGTTTATGATTTTTACCAATTGCACAGGATTGACAGAATTCTGAAATTTTATTAGAAATGGAGATATTGCACTGTTTAAGCACTTGCTGAGTAATGGTAGGGGAGGGATGACCTAGGCGAGAGTGTCATAAGGTATCATTTACAATAGATGTATTACAAGATGACTTAGAAGAACAGCAGGTATCAGAAGAATAAGTAGCAGAGGAGGTAAGCAATGCAGTTGGAGAGGAATTGGAACTGGGATGTGCTTTCACCATGTCAAATTTGTAAAGACCTTTATGTAAATGACCTTGAAGAAGAATTGTCCCATTGGTTTGATCCTTCACAAAGCAAGTAAAGGGATGGAACTCAAAAAATACATGGTTATCTCTAGCAAATTGACTGACACTAAGCAAATTTTTTGTCATATGAGGAACATGTAAGAGATTATCAATCTTGAAAATAGGAGAATTAGGTAGATTAGGTACAGCAGTAGAGTTAGTAGGTGAAAGGAATGTGTTACCAGTGAGAAGAATGTCCAAACCTGTTCCATTCCCTACATGTATCTGGTTTCCACCTGAATACTCATGTCCAACTGTGAAATTTTCTGATGAATTTGTAATATGATTCGTGGAGCCCGAATCTGGATACCAGCAGCTGTCAACATTTGAATTTGGATTAACAACCATTGCTTGCATTTGTCCATTGTGAAACTGATTTTGCATATGAGTGGGACCATACGCTTGAAAATGCTGACCACTATTCTGCTGCTGTTGGGAATTACCATTTGACAATCCATTTCTCTGCTGTCCCTCAAACCGGAAGTAACATTTCATTGCAGTGTGGCCAAATTTGCCACAAATCTGGCACTGTACTCTATTATTATTATTCCATTGTCTGCCCCTATGGAAATTTCTATTCCCATTATTTCGGCTGCCCCTTTGGCTATTTTGGTTGTGATAATTCTTGATAGAATTATCAGTAGGTTTCTTCTCTGTATTATGAAACATAAGATTTGCTACAGGTTGTGTTCCATCAGAATTGATCACTGCATTTCTTTCTATTCTGTTCTCATGAGTTAGCAATAAGGCATATATTTCTTGAAGAGGTTTAGGTTTTGATTTTGCAGAAAGGATGTAAACTATATGTTCTTGCATTGATATAATACATCCAACAGCATTCAGGGCACTAACAAGATTCTTCATTTTAATCGTGTAATCTTTAATACTCATATTACCTTTCTTCAGGTTTTGTAGCTCTCCTTTCAATTGCATAATTTTGTCTGTATTAGCAGTGGAGTACAATCGTTCCAACGATCTCCAAATTTCTCTTGCTGTTGTGCACTCTATCATTTGCAACAAAAAGAAATCCAGTAAAATCAGGATTAAATTTTAAAATCACCATTTTCTTTTTGTCCAAAAAAAAACATTAATACTACAATTTTGTAATAATTAAGACAGGGATTAAAAAAAAGATAAATTAGTGATCTTAATTCAATAATTTATATGGAGATAAATCAAATAAATTATTAAAGTTTAAAATATAGTAAGTACTACATGACTAGAAATACTAAAGAGTGTTGAATATATTAGTTCTATAATCAATTGAGCTAAGCTCAAATTAAAAAATTAAAAAAAATAATAAATACTTCAAAGAAAATAATAAAATGATAAATTATTAATATTAATTCATGAATTTATGAAAATAAATGTATGCAATAAATTATTGAAATCAAGAAATTGTGACGATTTGATTAATAACTTAATTATATGTACATCGAACAATATTTTGTCTTGTATTAGCAAGGATACATAAAATTATAGAATATTCTTGACTCTTTATCGATGAGGACCAAATCTTGTCCCGCCATCATTAAATGTTTGATAACTCATTATTTTTTAGAAAAACTTTCTATTTTTGCATTTCTCACCTTTTAGTTGTCAAACATTTAATGGTGGCGAGGACAAAATTGGTTCTTGAAGAGACAAATATATTCAAAAGTTTGATTATACCAACCCTTTGATACTACAAATTGACAATGTACACATGTGGATATCCAAATGCAAAGTCTCTTTTCAAGCAATATGAAAAAACTCTACCTCTGCAATTTAACAATAAAATTTAAAAGAATATATATTGAAAAAGAAATTAAATAAAAGAAGACTGAACAAACCAAAAGTTAATAAAATTAAAATAAAAGACATAAATTATAAATTCCAATTAAATAATTTATTTAAATGAAGACAATAAATTATTGAAATAAACTTGTACAATAATTATCGCTATAATTTCATTGCCTTCCTTTTTGCAATAAAATATTGTTAATACTCAAAAGAATTTCTTTATGAATAATAAAGATATTAAAAATTAATTTATGTATGGAAAACTCTCACTCAAAATATAATAAGTAAAAGTTGGTTAAAAATGGGGTGGGATTCACCAATATAAAAAATAATTTATTAAAGATAAAATTATAACTGGTAATTCTATAATAGTTAAATTTTTTTACGACGTTTATTAGAAAGCTAAGAAGAGGTTGAAAATTGATTGGGGGGAGAGGTGGGATGAGTTAGAAAAAAGAGTGGATGGACAAAATCGATAATCAACACAAAGAAATTCTAACGTGAAGTAACTGTTTTCTATATTTGTAAAAAATAAAATTTGCTAACATATTTGAGAATACATTATTTAATTTTGCATAGTGTAATTTCTCCTTGTTATTTTAATATGAATTTACGAATTCTTTTTAAAACTATTTTGCAAGATGTTGTTTGATTGAGAACGTGATATACCCAACTCACGAATCTGTTATAAGAGTCTGTTTGAGAATGATTTTAAGAGGGATAATTGATTTCGTGAAGGTAAGTTTTATATATAGTTATTTTAACGTTTCGTTACATAAATTTTCAAGTTATTTTTATATAATTAAAAGTGGTTTCGAATGATTAATATTTGAAGTTTAAAGAGAAAATTTGACAAAAGTGATAGAGAAGAACAAAAATATTAGAGAGAGAAATTTTAGAGGGTGAGAGACAAAATTGTAAACATATAAAAATTACCTTAGAAAAGAAATGAAAATTAAAAATTTAGAGAGATATTATAGAGAAAGAAAAGTTAGAAATAATAAACAAAAGGTGAAGATAAATAAAGTTAGAGAGTTAAAAAAAAAATTTAAATGGAAAAGCTATAATTTCTCAAAGTTTAAGGTGAAGATGCGATGAAATAGAATAAAAAGTTGAAAGTTAAAATTATAACCACTTTATAAACTAATTTCCTTTTACTAAAAATTACTCCAGGATCCAGGTGATTGACCAGGAATCGGATCACTTCAAGGGATTTTGAATTTTTTTAAAATCAGTTGAGAATTATTGTCAAATATGTCATTTTAAAATGGGAGTGATTTTAATATTATTGAAAATATAGAGTTCAGTATGTTTTAACAAAAATTTAATTAAGCAGTGAGAAACTATAATTATTGAAACGGAAATTAAAATTGAAGCTTTAGATTTATATCTTGACAACTCCCTCGTGGTGAATTATTCTAGAACCATTTTCAAATACGCCCTGAGTCAAATAAAAAGTAGTAAAGAAAAAATCGGTTTTTCACTTTTGATGTATATTGCCAAAGAAAATAGCGTTACACAAATTTTTTGTGTAACTTTCACCCTACTTTTTACGTTGACAGAAGAAATTTATTGTGAGATTATAACTACATATTTTGTTAGATATGTTGGAGTTATCCGTGGGAGTAATAAATATAAGAGGTTTCTCATCTTTACCATATAAATACAACTCCCAACTAGCTAGCTTGACATTTACAATGAATTCTGTGTAGCTTTCTTCAATTTGGCAACAAAACTTGTAAAGAAATTTGTTCCAAAAATTGTAAGAAAATATGGCAAGAAGTCTCAAATATGGCATGACTCTACTTCTGGTTTCGACATTTATAATGGTTGAATCATGCTTTGCATCTCCACTCGAGCATTGGAGCGTGCAGGTATTTAACGACATGCAAAGTCATCAAACTCTATCTCTTCATTGTAAGTCGAAAGACGACGATTTGGGACAGCAAAATCTCCGGATCGGGGAGCAATTTTCATGGAGATTTAGAGTGAATTTGTGGCAGACCACATTGTATTGGTGCTACATGCACAACCAACATAGCCACGTTGCTCTAGAGGTATTTTGGCCAGAGTCGCACATGTTTCTTTCTCGTAGATGCAAGGACAATGGTTGCATTTGGTACGCTCGAGATGATGGAATTTATTTGAAAAATGTTCCTGAGAATAAGTTTGAGCTTCAAGCTAAGTGGCAGCCCGGCTTGTAGAAATTTGTTCTCAAGGGAAAATATTATTCATCTCCTTATATTTAAAAATAAATGGAAATTGAAAGTTGTTACTGATGTTGGTTGAAAAATTACTATTTTACTATTTAGAAAGCAAGACATACATAGATACATAAACATAATGTTTCAAATGTCTCTGTGTGAATTGAACAAAAAGCAGATATGAACACAGCCATGAACAGAATGAAAAATAATTTATTAACTTTTTTTTTCTTTGACAGAAAAGTTTTATTAACTTTTGAAACGTTAAATAACTGATAATAATAATGCATCGATTTTGGAAGATATTAGTGGAAATAAATAACAAGATTGAATTGAATTCATATGAACCTAGCAGCTTTAATTTTGTGAGTGAAATTAAATTAGAAGATAAAGAAGTTTTGAATAGGAAAAAGAAAAACTATATATATTTCTTGAGCAAATTTTGGTTTGTTTATAATCAATATTTTAATTTAGTTTTGAGAAAGGTTTTAATGGTTATTTAAGTTTAGGGTACGGTTTGTTTGTATAATCCTCGTGGATAATCCATCTGTAATAAATAATTTAAAAAGTAAGGATATACAAAAACATTTTTGGACACTTTCTTCTCCATTTCTTAATTTATTAATTTACCAATTATACTTTATTATAAATATTAAATTAATTATTAATTATCAATAATAAATAATAATAGTCAAAGCAAGAAGAATTCGACCTCCCACTCCTACAGGTTAGTAATCTATTTTTGGGAGGAAGTTACTGTTTTACGTGGATAAACACCCACCAAGTGGTTGTTGGAGAATAGGCCGCATGGCAATGACGTGCGGTCCACCTCAAGCCATTAAAAGGCCAAAAGGTTGGAGCCCCACCTGGGTCGATGAAAAAGTTAGAGCTCACCGTAGCCAAGGAGGTAGAGCTCAACTCAGACCATGTGAGGTGGAACATAACTCGGCCACAAGAGTATGGATACCTTGTCATTGTATCTTTTAATGTATGATAGGGGACATGAACCTAGGTATTGAAAGACCCGATGGCAAGATCGTCGAGTTTCTTATAAATAGTGGAACTCACGCTTCAATCAAGTATGCTAAATTACCATCGCTCAGCCTAACACTATCTCGGTCTAAATACTGATTTGAACATTAGAGTGTGTTTGTTTGACATAACACCCTACTTGTGTGTGTTTCCTTATGCAGGTAAACCACCTTGGCTAATACCATTATTTTGGATCTAACATCACATTACAACAAAATTGGCATTAGACATCATTTATATACGATGTTGGTTTAGCAACCGATATTACTTGAGTGTGAAAAATTAGAATGAAAGGGATCATAAAAATGATTTTCTTGGAGAAGTCGGGGTCAAAAATCCCAATTGATTATAAAATGAAGTCAGAAACCTCAATTTCTCTTTCAACTTTTGTTCATTTTAATTCTTATACAGTCGAAACTTCTGTTTAGTAAAATTACGATTAAACAATGAGATAAAATGAAAATAAATAGACAAAAATAATTATTTATTAAAAATACAATAACCAATATGCACATTTTCGAAGGTTGAAAGAATAAAATAGGCAGGACAATGACCCAAATAAATCATTTAAATCAAAGCAGAAAATTAAACCAATAAAATAAAATAGTATTTAAACCTAAATTTTAAATTAGTGAAAATTATTACAGAGAGAATCCCTATATTTTTTCAAAGGTAACAGAGAATCTCATCAGCTAATATTAAATTTATTTATACAACTACATTCATCAAACGTGAATTTCTCATGAACAAACAAACAGAGATGATTCAGTCTGATCTGGTAAGAAAAAAAAAAATTAATCCAAACTTAACAGAATCACGATGCACACAGGAGGCAAAGAAGAGAGGAACGAGGGAGAGCAGGTGATGAGATTCATCCATTCATATGGAAGAATAGTCGCCATGGCCATCTGCAGCAGCTTCATCGGACGGCTGAGAAGCAACTGATAAAAGCACCAACACTGCAAAAAGAATGGTGGTGATGGCCGTGAAGTTCACGAGGAACGCCTCGGCGCCGTACTTGTCTACGCCGCCGGAGCTCTCGAGAAACGTCAGTTTCTCCAGAAAGCCGAGCGCCGAGTTGCCGGCGGCCAATATGTACACAGTGATACCGAAGATCACGTGCCACGGAAGTGACGCCCTTCGAACATTTTCGGACCCTCCGGGATAGTAGAACGTCACCAGCCCGTACAGCCACTGCACATTCGACCCCATTGACATTGTTAATGATAATTTTTATTTGGTCTCTATAATATTACTCGATTTCAAGAATGAAGGGTTACTAAAGAGTTTTTACTCATCCTAAAAACACATCTATTTTCTCCTAAATTTAGGGTGTAAAACATATAAATAATTATGTATAAGCCTTTGGAGCGTCCATCAGTGTAGCTAAAATGACCTGACTAATCCTAATCGATCAAGTCGACGTTGGTCGGTCGGCCGTTGATTTTCTCAAAATGTCGGTCAGCAAAAAAAAACCATAATCGACCTTACATTTTTTATCTCTGATATTTGAAGTAGGTGTCTATGTGGACCTTAATGGTCTTTTGACCGTTAGTTGATTGTTTATGGTTCTCTCTCCCTCTCCCTCCTCTTTCTTTCCTATTTCTGGCCAAAACCGACACCGTCGCCGTTGCCGCACTTTCTTCGTCTATCATGCATTCCATGCCGTTAGCACCGGCGAGAGGAGGGAGGGGGAGAGGAAGACCTCCTCCTCTCGCCCCAACCCCACCCACTACCACTCCTCAGATTTGTCGGTTTGTTGAACACCGACCAACCATTTGGTCAATCGGTTTTAGATCAAATGCACAGATGGTTTTCATGATATATCGATCGATGTCGATTTTAGCGCAAAAACCGATCCAACCGACCGATGTTCATCCTCCTTCTTATTTTTAGGTAAATTGGGATTGGGAAATAATATGAAGAAAGAGTGGCAGTTATGTAAATACCTGAAGACCATAGAGGACAATAACGGCAATACCAATCCAAGAATGCAAGCTGTAAAGATTGGGGATCCCACTCTCATTATGGTTCTTGAACGCAGCGCTGATGCCCACAATACCCAGTACCAATGCTACGCCGTGTAGCACCAAATGGATCAATTTCTTCACTTCTTTCTTCAATGGCAGAGCTTTATAACTAATTATTGCTGCAATTTTTTTTAGCAACATTTAACTTTTAATCAAATAATTATCGCCATAATGCAAAATTAAAACTGAGTTTACTTTTTCAGTTTAATTACCTTCACCTCCTATGATGATCAATCCGAGCAGCATAAGAACAGGATGGATCTATTGACAATAAATAAATAAATTAGAAGTTCATTTAACTAAATAATAATAATTTTGAAACTTCATACTTTACACAATATTTTACGATTCTAACTAAGAGGATGATTTTGGACAAGTTTAGAAATTGGAAGGATGTGTCTGAAGTTTTCCTAAGTTGAATGCCAAGTTGAAGTTTTTTAACTAATTTAAGGACAAAGTTGTAATTTAACATAACTTAAATTAATACGATGGATAAGCGTAAAAGGAGAATCTTTATGATGGATGTGGACAAAATGGACTTTCATTTAAGTTTAATATTTTTTTTTCTTTGAGCTCAACGTGGAAATTTCAACATCCAGCATTTTGGTAGAAGCTATATGTTCATTATAATTTATAAATTAAAAGGTAAGGGTCTAAAATTATATATATATATATATATATTAACAACATTCCTATCTCTTTGTTCCATAAAACTAGAAAAATAAGGAGACAATTAATTGGGGTATTTCTTTTCATTTTTAAAAAAGAAAAAAAAACACTAAAATTTTAACCGTCAAAATTTTCTTTAAAAAAATATTCTCTTAACCCAACAAATAAATTTTTATTTTGCATATGTATCCCCCGAGCACATTTTTTTTCTTCCTCTTTTTAGGAATCAGAAGCACATGTTCATGTCATTGGATGCCTCCAAAATAGATAATATAATATTCATCACCTAAAAATTATATAATATATACATATTTATTTTATTTATTCTTGTGTGTGTATATATATATATATACTTTTTTTTCGTGAGTTCAACGAGTAGGTGTTAGAAAGGTAAGTAATGATTTGAAACCAATTCGAATATGACTCACCAGATAACATACATATTACGAGATGGTCCAATTCCTACCATACAACTATTGAACTAAAAAGAAACAATATTTTTACTACTTCAACTATGTTCATGTGTGCAGTAACTTTAAATTAAATAACAAATAATATTAGGAAAATATATCTATTTGTAGATTGAGTGAGTTCTGAAATGAGTTATTTATATGATAATGGATGGATCTTCTAATTTAAATCTGGTAGACTATGCTTCAAAAAAATTTGAAGTTATTGATATGGCCAGTGATTCAGCTACTTCAATTTTTCTTTAAAACAAAAAAGGACTAAATTACAAAGTCAAAGCATAATTTTTAAAAATTTGTTTTGTTTTTAAATTTAGTTAATATGCCAACGGTAAGAAACATGCTACAGAAATCACACAACGATGCAAACATAATTGGTTGAGAAAAAAAAAACTAAAAACAAAATGATTATCCATCTTATTAAATTCCTCTCCACACAGTGACATTTTCATCGACATTTTTCATGTCCATAAGTCGAGGTTAACATAAAATGTGACTAAATATTTTTATAAAATCACAAAAATATTGATAAAAGCATAAAATTATTAACAAAATATCTAATATAGTCATAATATTAATATTAATAATTTTAAATTTATTTGAGAAGAGTTAAATGTTTATTTGTTATATATTTTTTACTTTATCAAAATATATCCTTCAACATTTTTACAAAATTGATAATTTTATGGGAAAAAGAGAAAATAAGAGTAAAAAGGGGCGGCAGGTGGGAAATATAATAAAAAAAGAGGAATGGATATATAATTATATATATATCCCATTGCAGTTTTTTATTTAGACACAACAACCCAAGTCTCCACCACCAGCTATTTTTTTTATATATAAATAATTATTTTCATTATTTTTCCTCCATCTAAATTCAAAACGCCAAATATTCAAATACCTTCCACCCATTAAACATTTTGTTCCCCTCGAGTAAAAATAATATAAATTAACAATTTAGAATTTTTTTTTAATTTGATATCGATTATTAAAAAAATTCAATCTATTCTCTTACTTTTAACATGATCAATATTAAAATTGATTACTTATAAACTCCTAGAAAATAAATTAAAAAAATAGAGAAGAAAATTCAAAGTTCTCTCCTCCAAAATTCAGCCATCTCTATTTTTTCCTCTTTCTTTTTTTTGGTACTCATACGATTCGATTGGTATAACAAGATGTATATGAAGTAGAAAGCAGAAGTATTAAAATACATAAATAAATTTAAAAAATCAAAGTAAAAAACTAGAAAATGACTAAGACTAAAAAAAGAATAATGATGGGAAAAAGAAATTAGCATTGGTGAGATGGGATGGAAATTAGGGGAACAAAGAAAAGCCCTAGAAAAATTGGAAGGGGAGAGATTAAACATCGGACACAGGAGCTGCTGTAATTAGTCGATACTCCGTTTCTCGATGTCGGAACTTCAAACTCTTGTATCTCTAATTTGTTGTACTAAAAAATATACGTCGAACAAACAAATTGGTGTGTTTTGAGAAACCAAATTGGAAATCAAAGAACTAGAGAGAGAGAGAGAGAGAGAGAGGAGGGAGAGAGGCTTACGTTGAAGATGAGGTTCTTGTTGATGGCATCCCAGGCGAGGCCGCCTCTGAAATGGATGGCCCAGAAGAGGACCAGAATCAGCGCCACCGTGCCCACCACGTGAGCCGCCACAGTCAACGGAAACGCCTTCACCGCCAACGCCATCCTTCTCTCTCCCGCCCCCTCTCCGATCCCCCCTCTCTTTTAAACACCCTTTTCTAGATCGATGGATATAATTTCGCCACGTGCACCATTTTTATTCGCTGCCCTTATTAATTTTAAACATTGGGATTATGGGTGTCGTGTCGTTTTCCTCTCCGCTCCTCCCCTTCCATATTCTCTCATTATTTTAGATCAAATTTTATCATTATCGTTATTGAATATTTGATAATTAGATAAATTAAAAAAACAGATACTTATATTGAGAAAAATAATGAATTACCAATTTTTTAATAATCTTAAAAGTAAGATTTGATCCTCGTGATAGAGCAAATGGTTGAGGAACACAACAGACTGCAGTTGTTTCTCTCTCTTTTTTTTTTTGGAAAGAGGGAAACTTGTCAGTTTAGATAACTTGTTCACACTCGTGAATTCAAGATTCAACAAAATTAAAAATAATTTGTTCAATGACCTCACATGATCTACCATTTTGAAGTCAACTTAAGTTTGATCTTCAACACGATCGAAATCTAGCTTTCTAATTTTCTATTAATACATTGCCTTTGACGGAGAAAGAAGGTGTGATTTCTAGTACTATCGTAGAAATTTAATTTAATCCTTTCATCCACAATTTAATGCATTATTAAGTAATATATCATTGGATAAATTACATAAACTACATCTAAAGTATTATACTTGTTACAATTGTAATTCTAAACTTTTAATTATAGAAATTATACTCTTAAAACTTTTTCAACTGAAAAATATATATTGGATTCCTAAACATTCAAAGAGAAAAAATTAACCCTCAAACTTCCTATGAGTGAGAAAATTAAACTTCTAAATTTTATCATTATAAAAATAAAACCCCTAAACTAAAAAATAAAAAAAAATAGATCTATTTTATTTTATTTTATTTATATCATACATTTCTCCTTTCTCTACATTTTCTCTTCACTTCCTCCTCTTTCTATTGTGTCCTCTCCCTCCTTTCCTGGTTAAGCAACGGAAGATTTATAGGGCTGAAGGAAATTTTGTATATTAAAAGGGTAAATTGCAAAAACCACATCTAAAGTATTGTAGTTGTTACGATTTGTCACATGTGAAGATTAAGCTAAATCTCATTAAACTCATGAGAAGAAGGTTCATATAAGATCCACTAAGAATAGAAGAGGTCATTCCTCACATAGGACATTTAGAAAGGTTTAGATTCCATGCCACAAAACATTCACGATCATCTGCAAGCATTCGAGCCAAGTAGACCATCTAGAACCGATTAGAGTCTACCAAGACTTGATCATGAATTGAAGATTCAAAGACTACAAGATTTCAAAAAATTGAAAATCTTCTCTTTTTGAAACAACGAGCTAAAGAACTCTTCATAAGTTATGAGTCGAACAACTTCATCAAACTACATACTCGAAAAACTTCAACAAGCTGGAGAACTTCATTTAAAAGCTAAAGATCTTTAACAAACTCAAAGTTTAAGACTTAAAAAATTCTTCAACCAAACTATAAGTCTAAGGCGTCAACCTTATTGATTAAAAACAAATTCATTAGTCTTTCAATCAAAATTTACATTTTGAGAAAAGTATCAGAGAACCATACAAGAGATACATTAAATCCAAATATTATCACATGAAGCACCTCCACAATTAACTTAGGCAAAGAAAATAAATGGAAAACAGAGAGACTGAATAAGCTTAATTAATTAAAATTTTATTGATTATCAAATAAGCAATTAAAATAATTTAGTTGTGTTGTGTATAACTTGGACTCGTTATCAATATGATAGGGCCAATTGCATTTGAAAGTCAATTTGATATAGATGGGCCAAGTGATTGGAAAAAGGGACCATGAATTCTACATTTATTTTGTTGGATTGGCTAACTCAATGATTATTGATTCAAAATATTTTAATTCTTTAATTACGTGAATTTGTCTCACATTAGGAAATGTCATTTTTTTTCTTTTTTTTGGCAAAATTAGGAAAAGTCTCATTCCTAATTAAAAGGTTTAGGAAAGTACTATTTTTTAAAAGTCTAAGATTCTAAGATTTAGAAAAATCTTATACGTTAGGAGTGAGAGACTTATTCCTAAAAGATATAGGAAATAGGAAAGTCCCAAAACAAAAAATGCTTTATAATTTAAGTATAATCAACTCATTAAGGTATTAAAACCTCTGCTAAAGGATGGAGGTTAAAAAAAAAAAAAAAAAAAAGCTTTACCAATCTAAGTTCAATCAACTCATGAGATTATGATCCTTAGAGACGTTTGCATGATTTTGTGCAAGGATAAGCAGACTCGGTCAGACCCATTTGATGTATCTTGTTGTCAAAGTGACATTAAATCCAGGGTTACGTTTTAATGCCCCATGCTCAAGATTTGGATTAGAATTTAGAACTTATATTTGACACCTAATGCCCTAACATTTTCCTACATCGCCTACGAATTCTAGTGCCACCTACTTGAGTCTTTGACTCCGTGTCTTGTCTTCACTCACATGCTTCCTATAAAAATTGTTTAGAAAATCACCCAATATTTGATTGCTCCCTCTCAATCAAACATGGTGTCATTTCATTCATGTACTCCTCTACTCGAGCATCGTGTGTGCACCCACTAGCTTTTGCTGTGGTTCGTCCACAAACCACATCGTACTGGAAGATGTCCTACTCTAATACCATTTATGACGCCCCACGCTTAAGATGCGGTTAGGATTTGAAATATGAATTTGTCATGTAATGGCCTCGACATTCTCCTGCACTCTTTGTGTGGCTTGGACGTGCCACCTACTTGACTTGAGTAGCTTGCAAGAGTGAAGACTATCCCCATACGTGAGCCTTTAAACATGCTTTGCAGCTTATTCATGACATGCTCACTACAAAAAATTTCTAGGAGCGGGTCAACTAACATAAGACTTTTCTAAGTCAAACACGCTTAACTTTGTAGTTTCTATGAGTGAGCCAATGAAAGAAAGGTTATAATGCCTCAGCAGAAGATTCAGACCACGATTTAGAATCTTAGATTCGACATCTAGCGGCCACGACATTCGCCCTTTCATCATCTGCGACACCGAGACACGCCACATACATAACATGAGTTACTTGTAAGAGTGATGACATTATGACCAACATGGGTCGTCATTATGGAATGTGTTTTGTCCTTGCTCACATATTTCCTACAAAAATTTTCTAAGAGGTTACTGGATATGTATAGAAGTGGTCCAAGTCAAACACATTTAATTTTGAAGTTCTTATAAGATGTACTACCCTAAACTTGTACAGGAAAAAAATGATCAAAATATTTTATGATGAATTAAAATTGTGTTTTCATTAAATTAAACAAAATATTTTAAAAGTATTTATATTATTTATAATTAATCAATAATAAAAGATAAAATAAATAGAGAAGAGAGAAGAGAGAAGTAAAATGAAGAAGAGCGTGGTAAAAAAAAAAAAAACAAAATGACATCAGATTGTGCCACTTCATTCAACCACAAGAACAAACTTACAGGAAGAATAGTTATGCTTGAATGCCTCACTTGGGTTCTCTAATTTCCCATTTCTAAAGTCATTTCCTTTAAAGCATGACTTGAAGGTAGAAAAGTAAGGAAACGTTGAAGTCTTTGATTTGCTGGAAAAATTAAAGAATGGCCATCAAAAAATGAAACTCTAGTTTTACTGTATTTTGAAGAAGAAAGTAAAATGGAAATGCCTTAAATTCATGCTTAACCACGTAGGTTTGAGGTGGACATTGGGCAAGTAAATATCATGGTGGCAAAATAATATAGGAAATACCAAAATAGTTATTTTTCAAAAGTTCAGTCATGACCAAAATAAACATAGCTAAATTTTTTAAAAGTAGGATTAAAATAGAACAAATTTATGACGAGGGACCCAAATGTTAGCAAAAATGAATAAGAGAGTAAAAAAGAAACAACATAGGTAAATAAGGGCTCATTAAATAACCTTCCAAAGCTTATTTTTCGTTTCCAATTTTATTAAGAAACCTAAGCATTTGACCACTATTTATATTTCTTATTTTGATTCTTATTACTGGTTTGTTCCAAAACACATAAATAAAAATATTATTTATCATTATTTAGAGTCATACAAGAACATTACCAAATAGGCCCTAAAGTGTCTTCGAACCAAACCCCCACTCCCCGTAGTTCGTATAGAGCTCCTCTATCTTTTCTGCAAAGATTGAAGCAAATTTGTACAAAGCCAAACATCAATGGGTATCTTAGAGTATTAGAAAGGGAGAACATACATCAAGAATCGGACTGCATAGGCATAGCCTACCACTGGTCCACAGCTTGTTTCAATCTTTCGCTCAAGTCACGTGCCAATCTTTAAAGGTTCCACATTTCCTCCCCTATATATTAGGAAATGATTTGTGTGGAAAAAAATTGAAAAAAATTTAAATGCTACTTTTATCCCTCTATTTTTGCTTTGATCTTTATATTTTTCAAATGTTTATTTGATCCCTATACTTATTTTAGTTTTATTTACTTTCGAAATGTCAGTTTTATAGTTCTATGTACTTTCGAAATGTCAGTTTTGGTCACTGTATTTAAAAAGTGACCAATTTAATCTATATTTGTAAAATTTTAAACCAAATTTTATACACAATGAAAATCTTTTAATACAATTTATTGCTACATTTCAATAAATTTAGTGAGTGAAATATCGTATTAAAATTATGATGGAAAGAAATAGCATAAAAATGAGAATGTAAAGACCAAAGTTGAAGTCCATGGACGAAAATAAACGTTTATAAGTTATAGAGACTAAAATAAATGGATTTTAAACAAAGCACTTTGAGATTCTGTTCGTCTACCTACTTTACTTGGACTATATATTTTTTCTTTCAATTTTTAATAATATTTTTAGAATGAATTAGATAACGTGTTAAAGTTACATATTTCAGTGCACCTATGGATTCAACCAAAATAATTATAGAAGGAAAAAAATGTAGCTAAGTACTTTTAATAATAGTATGACTATAAGCTATTCTATATTATTAGAGGTAACAATTGAGTGAATTCCTGAACTTTTAAATTTTAATTTTGGTACCTCAAATTTTATAAAATTTCAGTTTTAATCCTTTTAACTTTTCAATTTTAATCCTCCAAATTTTATAAAACCACATTTAGTCTCTACATTAAAAATTAATGCAATCCAATTTGTATGTAACCCCCCTTCATTACCTAAATGTCATATAAAATAGCGAAATGGAAGAATTACAATTGAGATTTTAAATGTTAAAAAATTGAATTAGAAAGTGGGTAAAAATTGAAGGACGATAATCAAATTTCAAAATGTTCAAGAACTAAAATTGAAATAGATAAAAATAAAAAATAAAAAATTGAAATAGATAAAAATAAAAAATAAAAAAATGAAGTCGAACCACGTTTTAGCCCCAACTTTTTCTGATGGAATTTTCTATATGCATAAATTATATTTAAACATAAACCAATCATTGAAAAAAAAAATTGTACTAAAATAATAATAAAAAATCATCAAATTTTGAACCCCGAGTTATATAAATTGTAGAACTAATATCTCATCCTCAAAATTAAGTTAAAAAAAAAAATTGTCCTTCAACTAACCAATCATACAAAATTCACCAAACAAAACATTATAATCTCACCATATAAATACCGATACTCAGCCATAAAAATATACCCAACACCAGTTTCAAAATCATACCAGGAAAAACAAAACTCATACTCAGAAATAGGATGCCAAAATAAAAAAACAATAATAAATAAATAAATACGGTTCATCTACTATAATCATAGGATGCTCATCCCCTGATTAATAGGATAGTGACAAGAGCCTTGGGCACTGTAATATCACCTAAGCAAATAAACTTTAATTATAGGGATCTATAGCGAATGCCAAGCAGGATCAATCTCGGAAAATTAAGAAATAATAATGATGATGATAGGGATTCCTCAGAATTAGAATGGAAATACCAATCACTGTACCCTTTTCCATTTGCATTCAAAAGAGCAATTTCCCATTTCATCCCCACAGGAAAAAGGGAAAAAGAAACCTGAAAGTTTCCTTTCCGCTTAGGTGGGATGGTAGAAATGATACTAAAACGAAGGGTCTAAGTCAAGGATTTATATGAAAACAACCCTTGCGTATTAAAAGACAAATGAAAGCTTGAAACTATGGCATCATGATTTAGAAAACTAAACTTCAATCTATAGCCTTTTTATCTATTCCTGCCAACCTTAACAACATAATTGCCAATTTGAGTATAGCTTAATTGGTTAAGGTATGTATCTTAGAAAAAACCAAATGTTGAAATCTTCATTCCAAACAAAATTGAACGATCAAAGCACCACAAACTTCTCTTTAAATTTTGAAGTTCGAATATTTGTTTGAAACTAAATAAAATAAATAAATCTTCTTTGCCTAATTTAAAAAATTTTCAAGTACCATATGAAAAATTTTCATACCACCATTCAGTACTAATCAAATCAACACCATTTAAGAATGAAGTAGAACCTATAAAATAAAATAATATACTATTTAATAATGTGTCAAACTATAAATTTTGTACCATTAATTTAGCTCTCATCTCAAACATCTAGATTGACAGATTTCAAGACACACTTTTCGGCCACTAATAATGCATATTAGCTTTTGGGCATTCACTTTACAACCTACCAAATCCTGATTCCTGGGTACCTTTATTATCCTTTATCCCACAGGTCTGACGAAAGCAAAAATGAAGGAAAGAGAGATGGGATATAATGAAGAAAAAAATGCAAAAACTATCTAAAGTATATGAGACTGAGTTGTCCAGTTATAAATTGAACAATTACTCAAGATTATAAAATCATTGCAAGTAAACCTAACTATTAAAACTTCATTAACAGTAATTTGAAAAGTGAACACACCAAACTACAAGTAAAATTATAACAAGCTGTTAAACTTAATTATTGTAGTTATACCTTTAACTTAGGAAATCGTTTCAATTAAACCCAACTAGTAGTAGCGGATTTAATAACGATGATTTTGTAATTTTAGAGGATAATTCAAAAATTTCTTTTTAGTACAACGAGTAGAGAGGATTAAAATTCTTGATTTTTTAATCAGTGTCGAGCTAAATTCAGAAAATTAGCTGAGACAATTCAAAAATGTTTTTGCAACTGTATCAGTAATTTAAAGGTGATTCATTTTTTTTTTCAATAATTAATTTTAGAAAGGGATGGAAGATGGAAGCAGAAAGAAGGTGTGAGGACTTACGTTGGTGATTGCTTGGAGTGGGGTCTTTTATGGCAAAATGAAGAACGGAATTTCCACGAGAGAACCAGCTGGAATCTGTATTCAATGTCCAACAACATCCATTAATCAATATATTTGTAGTGGAGAGGGCACATGACCCCACGTGTTTCGTCTCATTTACAGATATAGTTTCCATAACAAACCAATAATTCGACCTCGTAATTAATGAGGTTCTCATACTGGTTTTCTTTGGTCTTGACAAATTTAAAATGCCAAAAAAATAAAATAAAATTTGTAATATTATCCGAAAAAGTGTCTCGATCCCATAAGAATGGATCTCTGATTGACTCGGATACTCAAAATTTTCTGAGAAGATTTTCTTTAACCTACCAAAATTTCACGTTCTTTTTGACTATTAAGCCAACCCCAACTTTATCTTCTCAATGTTCATATTGTCATCTCTATTTATGAATCATTAATTAACAATAAAAGTGATTATACCCTTTTTTTCAGTTCAATTCTAACGTAAATTTCAATGATGATGACAGACTTGGAAATCTATTACAATTTAGAAGAAATGAAATAGAACATGGTTAATTTTAGGAAGCAAATTATAAGATGGTAAACTTGAGGAACTAGATCTATATTTTAACTTTTCTAAAAACTAATATTAAAAACTACTATACATTATATTTATATCAAACTATCTACTAAAGAATTCAAAGAAATAGAAAAAATAAAAATATGATTAAACTGAAACTAATATAAACGTAGCTCAATGGATGAGCACTATTACTATCCAAAGATTGATCATTTGATTCCCACCCTACACTTATGGAACTACGAAAAAGTTTATGAAAATAACATGTACAAATAATTTTAGAATTAACGCTAAAAATCGTGGAGAATAGCATCAAATTACTTAAAGAAAAAGGGGACAACTACATTACGGACTCCAGATTAAAAGAAAAAAAAAAAAGGATGAATCTTAACCTAAAGAACCAAAAGGAAAAAGGAAAAGATACTTGTATCTCACACTGACTCCATCTAATTTAAAAGAAAAAAGACAGAAAGGTAATTAATTATTAGGACAAATTTGATTACCAAATATGGCTAATTAACCAAGGTTATTCAAAGCCAAAATTTTCAAAATAGATGAAACTAAGAATTCAAATTTGAAAATTTTATCAAAGACAACTCCACTCCTGAATTCTTATAAATGATAGGTTTGAATTCCATTCATTATTCGAAACAATAGAGAAGAGTCTGCAATCAATACTATTCAATTTGAAACCGTACCTTGGAATATGGTTATTATTACGCTTCAGCAATGGAGGACCACTGTGCCCTGGAAAAGCGAACTCTAAACCGCCATTGAAATTAAAAAAATTGATATGCGACAAGCTGAAGTCAACAAGGCACCAAAACTGCAACTTTATTAAGCAAAATGATGAAGAAATAAGTGTTAAGCTGCATATAAATCAATTCCTCAATGTGATAAAATAAAATTTACCAACCTTGCAATAACGTGGAAGACTAAAAGCTCATGACCCCTATCGTTCCCAACGTTTAAATAAAGTTTTCTTTTGGTTGATGGAGAGGTATCATTAAAGTAGAGGGTCACATTTGTCATTTTAAAAAGAAAGCACTGCAGCACAGCACCGATACCTTTTTTTCTTTTTTCTATTTTTCTTTGCATCCAAAAGTAAATCATAATGCAGCACTTCAGCGCTGTTCTTTCCAATACAGCACTGCTGCTTGTCTGATTGCCATGGGAGAGAAACTTCTGAGTTGTCCTTTGCCTTCCACATAGAGCATTTCCTTAACTTGTTTCGGCCCATCTTTTCGACCTCCATCAAAGCGGAATGTAACTTTGGCCACAAAATTTAATTTTTATAGGTGTACAGCTTTTATTGTTGCTTTCTGGATTTTCCTACATGGTGGCGACCAGGGAGGAGAGAATTAATTCCGGCTCAAACCAGAACAAGTCCTGAGAAGAACGACGTCAAGTTGTGAAAAAGCATTGTATGTTCGATAGCAGTCTGGTGGGTTTTTTGATCAAGACTAGAGGTTTTGTCTTTTTATTTTTTTGGAGATCTGAAACAGAACCGGAAGAATGTTCAAATCATGGAGCAAGAAGCAGAAGATCAAAGCTGTATTCAAATTACAGTTCCAAGCTACACAGGTATTTGAATTTGCAGACCTGAGTGACTAACTACATTTCTCTCTCCTTAACATGGAAATGACTTCTTCTGGAGGAAATTTTTACACAAAATTTTAAAATTTTCATGTTATTGGTTATCAATTTTTCAGTCGTTCTATAGAGAGATAATAAGCTGATGCAAGCGTATGCTTGAAGCTTGAACTTCTTTATGCAATGTGTACGAGTGTGGTTTACTCTATAATATTATGTGAAGGGACAAGATCTTACCCGGTATTATTGATCTTCATTCAGGTGCCAAAGATGAAGAAATCGGCTTTGATGATATCTTTGGTGCCAGATGATGTGGGAAAGCCAACAGTGAAGCTTGAGAAAGCCGCAATTCAAGAAGGAACTTGTATCTGGGAGAATCCTGTCTATGAAACAGTAAAGCTTGTTAGGGAGATAAAAACAGGAAAAATCAATGAGAAAATTTACCATTTTGTTGTTTCAACTGTAAGCCATAGCAACACAGTCTCTTCCAGATTTTCTGCACTTTGTAATTAGCCATCTGGTGAAGCAACTTGTAAAATTCTCAATGTGTGTGTATGCAGGGATCATCAAAATCTGGCTTTGTAGGTGAAGCTTCGATTGATTTTGCAGATTTCGAGGCAGAGACTGAGCCCATGACAGTTTCCCTTCCTCTTAAGTTTGCAAACTCCGGTGCCATATTACATGTTGGTCCTCTCTATTTCTCACCCATTTGAGCTCCACCTAGCAATTTGAAGTCTAATAAACCTGCAACGTCATTATTTACTAAATATGTGACTGTTCCTGATATACATGGATGTTGATGAAACAGGTGACTATTCACAAGATGGAGGGGGATAATGACCAAAGGTGATAACAAGAATTTGAGCTTCATTTTAATTTACAAAGTGACCTTTCCTTCTTTTCTTGTTCACCGTCTGCCTCACCTTATGAAGTCTTGGTTTCCAACTGACAGAGATTTTGAAGAGAATGGAGCTGGGATACTTCAACACGAGAAGAGCTTTAACAGCCAGCTTAGCTTTTCTAGTACAGAAGGAAGCCATTATCCCACAGAAGTAAGGTCTCATTCCAATTCTCCAGTTACTTTCAAATTTAGGAAAGGACCTGAGAAACAAATGTGAATGAAGAATAATTTCCTAATTCCTTGATACTAATTTTAATGATGAAAGATTTCCTTTTATTTATCAATGAACAACTTCGTGATTACTAAGGATAGTTTGACTCACTGGCTTGATCCAAATTATAGTGGAAATTGGTGCATTGCAGAATGGCAACCTAAATACATTACGTGAGGATGCAGAACAAAATGGCAATTCTAGAGTGTCCCATGACTCTAATTCTGCTAAATTTGCATCATACTGGGATGATAATAACTATGAAAAAAACACTCAACAGGAAGTCGGATCAATGAAGAATGCTATCCAAAGTCCTAACCTCTTGTCCCCTCCTCTTAGGCAGAATTCCATGCCTAAGAAGGCAGTGGTCGACACCAGTAGAGTGAAAAATCAAGCACATAGGCGATCAAATACAGAATGGTCACTGGGTTCAGTTTCAGATGGAAGTTTCGGAGACTCAGGAAATAGCCTCGAAGAAAATACTTCAAGAGAAAAGATGCACCAGGCCCCAAATAATTTGATTGAAAAAGTAAGAAATGAAAATGTTATGCTCATGAGAAAGCTAGAAGTAACAGACCTGGAGTTGCAGTCTCTTCGCAAACAGATCACAAAGGAGACTATACAAGGGCAGAATCTATCACGACAGATCATTTGCCTTACTGAGGAAAGAGATGCACTTAAAACAGAGTGCAAACAACTCAAGTTCTCGAAGAAATGTAATGATGAGGCAGATGACTCAAAGACATTGAAGTCTGAGATTAAGGAAGCAAGGGTTCAGTTGGCAGCAATAGGGGGGGAGCTTAAGCAGGAAACAGAACTACGAACCGATCTTCAGCTACAACTACAGAAAACACAAGAGTCCAACTCTGATTTAGTTCTTGCTGTGAGAGATCTTGAAGAAATGATTGAGCTAAAAAATAAGGTAATAGCTGATCTTTCAAGAAGCTTAGAATCCTGGGAGAGTGATCGAGAACAAAAAGATGTTTACGATTGTAAAGAGAATAATGGTGAGAACCGAAAACCCTCAAAAGAATTGATTCAAGAGTATGACGATATCAAGGAAGTAGACTCGTTGAAACAGGAGATCAAAGATTTGAATGGTGAAATAGAAATTCACATGAAGAACATAGAAGAGCTAGAGATTCATTTAGAAAAACTCATGCTGGACAACGAGATTCTAAAGCAAGAAAACAGAGACATCTCTGCAAAGTTACAGAAAAACAAGACAGAATATCTCATAAAACAGAAAGAATACTCGGATTCTCTGGTTGTTATAAAAGAGCTTGAATCGCAAATAGAAAGACTAGAAGAAAAACTCCAAATACAAACCCAGGAATTTTCAGAATCTTTGTTCTCGATCAATGAACTTGAAGGTCAGATCAAGCGCTTGGAGAGAGAATTGGAAAATCAGACACGTGAATACCATGATGAATTCAATGTCATCAAACATGCCAATGTTCAGTTGGAACAAATTGCTATAGAAGCAAAGGAAGTATTAAGTAAAACAAGGTGGAAAAGTGCTATAAAAACCGTCAGCCTTCAGGAGAGAAGTAAAAAGTTCTCAATGGAAATGGCTTCCAAGTTAGATGATAGTGAAAAGAGAACCATTAAAGCAGTCAAAGAAATCAATGAATTGCGTCTACAGAAGATAGTACTGAAAGAAATGCTCCAGAAATCTAATGAAGAGTCAAGGCGAATTAAAGAACAGAATGAAGAAAAACTGCATGACCTTTCCTTCCAACTAGACTTAAAAACAAAAGAGATGCATCATATGTCAATGGAGCTAGATAATAAGTCCACACAACTTGCAGATGCAAAAAGGTATGAAGACTATCAGCAGGAAGAAATCCAAATGCTGAAATCAAATATAGAAACACTTAATGCAGAAAACAAGATTGCAAAGAAGGCAGAGAGAGAACAACCTGAATTTTTTATTTCTGAAATGGAAGCATCGGAAGAAAGAAATAAAGAAACTAATCTTTTGGAAAAAGAGATGGCCTTTTCAAAGAGAGAAGCAGAAAAGGCACATGAAGAGCTTACTATGATGAAAGCTTCCAAAGATCAGCAAGATACATTAATTGCTAATCTGCTAGCAGAATTGGAAAACCTTAGAGGCCAGATTAATAAGGTAAAGAATGATTCCCACAGAGAAGATTCAGAGAAAGAAACCTTACGAAAACAGGTATTCCAATTAAAGAGTGAGCTACAGAATAAGGAAGAGAGAATTTCCAGCATGGCAAACATCAAGTTCAAAACTCAAGAAATTTCAGATTTGAATCTAAACTCAGCATCAATTCATAATGCATCTCAAACGCTTCCTCATACCAAACAGGAGCTAACAACTTCAGAAGAGGTAATAAAATTGCTTCAGTTAGTTTTTGACCCTTTAACTAAAGTTTCAGATAAGACACAATATTCTGAAGATTTGATGTTCTAGAAGTCCTTCCCATCATTAATATAGCTAGACTAGAGAATACCAAATTTTATGCTTTGATATATATTTGAAAATTGAAGAAGTAGAAAGGTAGAAAATATCATACTGTCATTGTACGAGATGGCAAGTAATGAAACTACAAGAAGCTGATTTCGTAGTAAATTCAAAGGTGCCATTAGAGAGAAGAATCTCAAAACTACAATATGAGAACAAGATCATGTTCAGAACTAGTCTAAATGGTAAAAGCTCTTCTGCAAGTATAAAACTACATCATTACCCTGGCAACCTAATGTAATATTTTCTTCTGGGAAGGAGTATCAGTAATTATAGACATTCACAAGACCTCATCAAGGTGACTCCAGATAGTTAAATTCCATATCTTCATGCATTAAATATTTGAAACTAATGTCAAGCACTCAGTCTGTATCTAGTTTTGTGGAAAATTAACCATATCAGTAATACAAGATGAACAGAATTTCCCTCTTAGTGCTAAATATTGATATACTTTGATAGGCTAACCAGTTAAGCTGAAACTGATTTATTCCTTGGAGTTGCACAAGACTTGTGCAGTTGTCCTTGTTAGACTCTGTTTCTTGTTTCCTTCATATCATTTCATCCATGTTCTAGACTGTACTAATACTGCATGTATCTTTGAAATATAGGACATCAACCATTCTGATATCACGACAACAAGTAGTAGAAAAGAATGGACTCTAACTGGAAATTCACTGCATTCCAAGATGAGCAATGAAGAAGAGATTGGAAAGCAGAATGATGTTCATGAATCTGCTTGTGAAAGGTATAAGCATTCAATCTATTAAACTTGAGCTATATCTTTCTTGTCGCAATAATAAACATCTCTATGCATTAAATGTTATCAAAGCCAAACAACCATGTATAATTGTGAATATACTGCCAGAAAAGTCAACATTCAGAACCATGTGCATTTCACTATTTACTTATAAACTTGGGTGTTATTTTTGCTCTTTACATATATATATTATGGTTAATTTTTATTTGCAGGAAAGTGGACTCGAACTCATCAAATAAGGAACTGAAACCGTCAACCTCTGGTAAAAGTAATGAGGACTGTTATATTGACCTCCTTACCGAAATGTCTTCACTAAAGGAGAGAAACAAGGCTATGGAGAGAGAGCTTAAAGAAATGGAAGAGAGATATTCAGAAATAAGTCTCAAATTTGCAGAGGTAGAAGGTGAGAGACAACAACTTGTAATGACCGTGCGGAACCTTAAAAATAGTAAAAGAAAATAGTATTTTATTGGGTTCACGACCTTCATGGCTCTATCAGGAAAATGTCGAATGCTTAACCAGAAAACTTGGTATAACCGATTCATTGAAAAGTATAGATATGTGCTGTCAAAAGATTATTTCCTCATTGTTTATTTCTCTTTCTATTAGGGGCATGAAAGGCTCATTTTTTTAACCTATCATACAGCACCCAAATTCACATCAGGGTACTTATATTCCTGATGGTTTTTCATAAAATTAGCAAGACAATTAGCTTGCAATTTGCAGGGTTCAGAAAATCACTGGTTATGGATAAGGCTTTTATTAAGATGTTAATCGAAATCATGACTCGGAGCTCTCTGAAGAGAAAAAAACTGTTATTTTAGAGTCATCCACTCATCTTGACACATGTAAAAGTTCAATGCAACAAATATTGATGCTGAGAAATTAGCTGGAATTTTGAATAAGGAGCTCCAACACTTGGAACACAACCTCTCTTTCACAGATAAATTATGTAAAATGGCTTTTGAGTTGGGAAATCAATCAAATTCCAAGCCAGTCAACGTAAGAATGTTTATACACGTCTGAGAAGGATCCCAGTGCTTCGATTCTCCGCCATGGTCGCGACATCACAGCTGCAGGGTGGCTCCTTGCAAGTTATAGATTTTGAAATAATAAAACATAAACCACAAAATCACCACATTCACAATAGTTGTATAAACACCTCCTAGAAATTAACATTGTGTGCTAGTTAAAAATTTATGGGTGAAAACATATGCAATCCAGTTGGGTGCAAATTTATTGGCCTTTGTCCGAATACATTGGCATCACTTGAAAAGGCTTCAAATGTAAAATTGCATATTCTGTAAGTGAAATAGACATAAAAAGTTCATTTTCAGGCTAGTATAAGTGTGCTACTAATCATGAGTAGTTGACTGAAAAACATCCATATGAGAATGACACACTTCTAATTTTCTACTAAAAGAAGATGTAGTTGTGGCTCCAATGGAACTTACCGGTGAGATATTAACGATATCATTTTTGTTAGTAAGTTACAGCATCAATCATTTCAACTGTTATCAGAATAGTCTGCTGTTCGAAATCTGCACAATAAGCAACATTGTTACTGGTATTTTATAACTTCAAAGATATGAAATTAAGGAAAAAAGGACTTCAAGAATGACCTGTTACTTTGCCAGCATATGCAGTGTTCCGTTGCATCATTTATTACCAAGTTTCTGTGAACTTTTTCTTAGACCATAATTGTCATTGCTCCAGACCAGCTTAGTTTGGCTCTCATTCCCATCAATTGCGAAAGATAAAGTCTAAAATTGATTTCAGTGAAAAATTGTACAAGAATGTAGAATATTTTCTAACATTTGATATCAGAAATGAGCACATACAAACCTGCCTCGATCTTTTATCAATAGGCGTCCATGAAGAAAGCTCACTAGTTGGAATGAGTTCATTCTTGGACGAGTTTGATGATTGTATTGATTGTTTCTGCCTCTTTTGTTCTGGTTTCTTCCATTCTGGTTTCTTCCTCAGAGCGCTGCCCCCTTGGTACTTAAAAAATTCAAGAATAGAGGGACTTCTTTTGATAGTTTTTTTCACATTACCCAAATGCTCAGGGAAAGGGGAAGATGAGCCACTTGGAACGGACTGCCGACGGTTTCTGCTTTTTTCCCTAATTCGGTTGAGAAATTCCATAGTCCAAGGTGAACTTTCTTGCAGATGTTTTGAACGGAGAGCAATGGACAGAGGGGTTGCATCAGAATGTGATATGGGGTTCTCTGAGTGTGAAAATAATACTTTTGAACCTCTTACAGAATTTTCTATTAAACCCTCATCTGGGTGACCATCCTTGTACCTGAGAGGCATAATATTGGTTTTGAAGCTAGGATCTGGAAAATGATTGTTCAATCCCTGTGAAACCTGTCTTTGCAAATTGATAGAACTCCAAATATCTGAACTTGAGTTGTTAGCAATATCAACTGAACAGAAAGGGTTGCCGCTTTGTTCATAAGACAATCTTCTTTGAATTTTAGACTTCCTTGATGAATCTTTTTCATTATCAAACATCAACGGCAAGAAATTCATAGGAGCCATAGTCGCAAAGTCGTCTTTTAATACAGGTTTATCAATCAGGTTGACTACTTCACCTATGAGCTCCTCGTGCTGATTCTCAGACTTATTCCCATTACGCGAGTTTTGTATTTTCCTTTTACTTGGGTCCAATCCCTGATTTCGAACATATGATGAACAACTCCTAATCTGATCTGATATTTCAGGAGCTGTGGATATCCAAGAATCTTGTGGCTTATAGACACTGATAGGATCCATCGGTGCAGTTGTGTCAAAAGACTCCAGATTATGGTTTTGATCAAAGAAATGGTTAACAGATGAAGATAACCCTTTGAAATCATAAAAGATTTCAGGATCTTCAAACATTTTAGAATCAAATGGCTTGGATGCAGCTAAAGGTTCCACCGTGACTACAGTGAATGGATTAAGTGGATCAGAATTCAAAAAGTCCATATTTTTATCAATGCATTGGGCACCACCAGTGAAGTTCCTTCTTTTATTTTTAGAATCAACATTAAAGTGACACTTCTCTGAATCAGGACCAGAAGATACCGAAGAGGAGCAGTCTGTCATTGCAGATTTTGAGTCCTCCCGCTCACCATATTTGCACAGAGCACTAAATAGCGAGACACTTTCATCAGGAATGCAATATTTTTTAATTGCACGGAGCCTGCATTCATGTGACCACTCTAGAAAGTCGGCAAGATTGCTTTCTGAAGAAAGTATCCCATGAGCTGTCAAAGGATTAACTGATGGGAATCTCGTAAGAAATGATTCTGCAAGAGTTTCTGATTCAGACATCTTGGGGTACAGACCCCTAGTCATCAACTTAGAAACATTCTCAATGCAGCCCAGTATTATCTCATCTGTCAACTCGGATGAGTAGGAGCAGAAAAGCTGAAAATCAATTTCTAAACTTGCTGCTGCAGCATAAAGTCCATCTGATGATTCCATTACGGTGGAAAGGGAACTGATTTCTCCCTCAAAGACCTGAAGAAGAGATCTACTATTTGTATCAAGAGAGAAGCTAAACTAATATATGAATTATCCACCCATTACTGGTCAGAATATACCAACAACAAGCAATAATCGAGTTTCAGTCTACTGGAGTCTTTTAGCCAATTAATTACTGCCACTATGATGAGAGAAATTCCATGTCCATGCTAGAAAATTCAGGAATTGTACTATAGCTAATAAGGATTTCCAGATTCTAGAGCCAATGGCAGAATCATGCATGCGTTGTGATCAATTAACAACATTTTTTTTTTTAATGCACAAATTTGTTCATCACTTTTCATAAAGAAAGTCTTTTGAAATATCAGAGATACGGAGCAATTCTTGAATGCTTAAAGAAAATGAAAAGCAGTATATAAGCCTGTTTGCAAACTCCAGGAAACTAAGGACTCCTATTTTCCGCTAACAACCAAGTATCAGGGGATGTGTTTTGGATTTGGGTAAGGGAAATGGGAGATAGTATCTTGATAGGTAATAAGAATAAACATACATAATCTTGGTAGGGTAGAAAAATTACCAGAACGCAACCACTGAAAGTAAAACTTACAGATGTCAAAACATCTGTTGCAATATTATCTATCCATAAGCACGAAGAAGCATCATTTGAAGTACTGGCTTTCCTATGAATGTTTGTGCAGTCATACCACATTAAGCAAACTGAAGAAGTAATTATTAAATCCACAGGCAAACTAAGATCTCGTTCCACAACCTGCACACCTTCTTTCTCCAATGCAAGAATTCTTTGATAGGAACTTCTTCTGGATACAATCATGTCCTTTTCAAATTTCTGAGTGTTTACAATAACAATTGCTTCAGGAAAGGACATTAGGTCAATATGCTGAGATTTATCTACAAGTGGTACTACTGGCACTCCCCGAGGCACTGCGCAATCTTCTGGTTCAATTGTTGCCTCTGGTGGTGCCAAGATATACATTTCCTCAAAAGGTAAAAAGTTCAACAATTTCTCCAACATCCCAGTCTTATTCTCCACCAAAGAGTTCTCGTCCTAAGAACAGATACAGCTAGCATTAACCAATGTGAATTTATGGATGGATAAGTTAACATAATTTTACCAACTTTATTAAAGCATGTAATTCCATAATGACCCTTGGCTTCATTTAATATCAATAGATAGTATTATCTGCAAATTTGCATGCAAAAAGGAACAAACTTACAATTGTCAGTTCATTAGGCATATCAACGCCTCCACAAAATGCTTTGCAATTGCCACAGTTATCCAGCTCCAACGTTACGAAGTGTGGATGAGGCATGTCAATTAATTTTGACAAATAAGTGGAGATCTGAGAAGAACCATTCGAACCTCCATATTCCAAGATAATGCTAAATTTGTTGAATGGAAAACTCCCAGAAATGTGCCTTCGGAAGTAGTTCAAATTTTAAAATTAGGAAATTTGAACTTATTCTGGTCTAAATGTTGCATGTGATGGATTACAGAGATGCAAATATATGATGTTCCAACATGAATATTCCCTAATTTTATCCGTAGGATAAACATTGAATAACCAATTAAATAGTATCTTGAGGAGAAAAAAAAAATCTTGCACGCTAAAAAAATTTTATATTGTAGAAAATAAAGTTAAAATCTCATGAAACTCAAAACATGGTGTTCATCTGTTGCTGCATCCTTATACCTGCATTAAAAGTCATCAACTGATTATGAATGAGTGAATTTTTAATTATCCATGCCAACCTCCCTCATTGTTCATTGCATGTTATGCTTTCCTGTTACACATAAAACATGTACCTACAACAAGAAGCTTGTAAAATTTTTACTTAGTACAACAGGAACTTACTCTTGGGATACCAATAAGCAATTGGAAACAAGATCATCCACCATAATGTCGGGGTTAGATACTCGCTGATCTGTAGGACTCTCATATTTTAGCTCTTCAAAAGATAATCCCATGGACCCAAACATTTTCTTCAATGACCACCAGAAAATTTGGTTTGCTACAACCAGAACTTTGAGAGTACTAGCAGCAGTCTTATGCTCATCTTTAGGTATAGATGAGCATAATATATCCTGGGTAGTAGTAAGTGCAGGATGTGATAGGGTTATTTCTCTGTCAACCATTCTACCTGCATCCTCAATCAAGGACAGCAAGAAACCCAACCTTGATTTCAGACACTCCAAGCTGTGACATAACTTCTTTAGATATAGATGAGCTGGGTGGATGCCATAGAAACATAAATACCAAGCTATCTGCTTAATGGCATATAACGTGGCTAGAGTCATTATTTTTTCTTCCCAGTAAGTACTGGCTCCTTGCAAATATATTTTCTTAATGCAGTCTATCAACTTCTGTTTTGGAAGGCTAAGCATTAAAAAATAATCTTCAGCTACACATGGAAGATATGTCTTTCTCAGTTCTGTCTCATTCTGCAAGATGGCTAGATAGGTTTTCTCACAGTTGTTGATGAGATGTAGAATATTATCAGACAGACAAACTTGATGTACTGCAACATTCCATTGCGTCAAACTTACATCATCAGTGGACGTAGAAGGCTGGTTGGTCAATTTTCCATCACATGAAGCCTTGGGGAGCATAGCATTGGCGTCAATTGCACTAAATACAGATTCACCCCTTCCCACACCAGCAGGTTTTTGAGGATTCAAGAAAAAGCTGAGATCATTGGACTCTGATATTGACTTCCACGATGACAAAGCTTTCTCAGTATTTCCAACAACAGCTGCAAGATCTTGCCTTCCTTTTTGTTGACATCTGTCATTCAATAATTTGCTCGAAGCAACTTCAATAGTTTGACTAGGAAACATTGAATCACCATAAAAAAAAGACTCCTTACATTCACCCTTCTCTTCTGTTCTTTCTCTGACTAAAGCATCATCTGAGAAAACATATCTATAAAATATATTATCATTTTCACAAGGTTCCTGATCGAACTCTATGGGTTTCAAATTAATTTCCTCCAACATGTTCTGATACGAAGAATAAATTCCGGAGCTGCAGCTATTTTCCTCCAACAGATGCCAATCCAAGTATATGCCATCAGATGCAGATAATGACTGTCCATTTAGATTACCTAATACATCCTCTATAAAGGCACACACGGATCTTTCAGATCCCTGGTTAGATAAAATAGGTACAGGTAGTGACTTGAATGTGTCATCTACCAGGGCAAGTTCATGACAAACAATCAATTCATTGAAACTCTTGAAATTTGCATCTTCAATGGACATACAGTCATGAACTTCTGAAACGGCTGATAATTCCAGATCAAAGAATACTTCAAAAGAATTATTTGAGTATATATCCAGCAGCTGGAATTCTTCAAAAATAGCTGGTCCTACAGTCAAATCGCCACTTGATTTTGTTTGAACTGCAGAGCTTGCTGGAATCTCCAAAGTTTCCATCAAGCTCATTAAGTCTGATCCTCCGGAAATGCCGGGAGATGCCAACTCAGAAGAAGCACATGGACTCAAAAAATTATCTGAAAGAAACTCTTCCACATCATACTTCATGGAGCACAAATATTCTTCATTATTGACAAGTAAATTACCATCTTGTATCCTGTGAGGTGATTCAGTATTTTCAAGAATAAAAAAAAGTTCATCCTGAAAAGTCAACACAACCAAAGTTTCAGGGACCATCTCGTCTACTTCTAAAAATGGAAAAGTCACTTGATGCAATAGCTTCTGGTCCTGAGCGAAACCGATTTCAAACAAGCAAGATTTTTGTTCCAAGAAATATTCTGAGTTAATTCCTTCAATATCATAAACTGATTCTTTGACCTCAAAAGGGTATTTAAGAAGCCCTTGATTAAGAGTTTCCTGCAAGAAATACCCAGATTATCACCAGTAACCGTTAAAATTTGGAGGAAAAAAAAATGGAAATAGAAATTAAGCATAAGAGCATATTATAAGAAAAGTATTTAGATCACTTAGACTTCACATCAAAAAAGTTTCCTCAACAAAAAGAAACGACATGCAGAAAATGAGAAAATTTGTCCATGTGAAAGAGGTAGCAAAAATCTTGAATATAAAGAGCCAATCAAAACCAACTGACAGTAAGGTTTACACTATCGTCACCAGGATTACAGTAAGCATACATAAACTTTGAAAGTAATTTTCATGATGATTAAAAAATGAGTGCAGGAAATAAAAAGTAAACTAAAGGTCATAATATATTATTCAAATTTTGAAAGGAAAAACTATAATTTTCATTATTCAGCTATAACATGTTATTACAGAATGTTGTAAACGTATATTGTCTCCATATTCCACAAATATTTTATCCATTATACAGATTGGGCAATAGCAAACTATAAATAGAGTGGCGGTAATTTTCAACGCGCCTCCAGTAATGCTAATAAGAAATAGCTAAAAGAATTAATCAATATTTCTAAGTCAAGACACTTTAAGTTGTCAATCCTCTACTGCCACAATGAGAATGGAGAATACTTATTATCTTCCACCAAGCAAAATCCTCACTTGAGACTTGAAGAAAATTTTGCGCCAGTGTCTAATTATAATAATGCTATCATCTTCCTTGTTCTAAAATAATGTCTTCCAAACAAAATTTCGTAAATGCCTGTTCCATTGTCAACCAGAATCCTAAAATATTCAAAAATGTTGAAAGTCTTAATATTGCTGTTGTGTTTAAGAATACTAAGAGGAAACTAAGTCTAGCTTATCAAGTCAATTAAGGCAACTATTTTCAAGAATGTTCCACTTACAAGATTAAATTCAACCTCCGGCAATACCGTGAGGATATGTACCTCCTCTTTTTCAGACAATAAGGCATTTTCCTGCAGATACAAGCAAAATATTGTATTCATCGTGACTACTAAATACAACATAACCAAAGATCAGCCAAGTATAATAAACCAGAACTGCATTAAAATCTTCACTTTCGACAGGAACAGTACCAAGAATGCATCAAGCTGAGGTGTTTCAAATTGGATCATACTGTATGTTAGGTTTCTAATCCTTATATCAGCCCCAATATCCATCTGTCATAACATATTATACACATTCAAATCCTCATTATAACATAGCAATGAAACAAAAGTAATTTAGCTCAAGAAAGCCAGAATTTCAATTTACAAATTCAGTCTCTGAAGTTTCAGATCCAAAATTCTTCCAGCCCCCCTCCACATTATCTTCGTAAGTAATCTTAGCTTCTTCCTGCAATCCATAAAAATGAACCAGATAAAGGAAAGAGGAGCCCTGACAAAGTGATAGAGGTATACATACCAGAATCCTTCGAAGAAAAATATCTAAACCCCTTGTAAAATCAAGCAACCACATATTTCAGCATGTGGTTGATCATCGTCTAAATAACTAAAATTTATGGAAGCTTCATATAAACAAGGCAATGTAAAAGTTCAAGAAGAAGAGTTAAAAAGCGTAATCATGCCTCTTTTATTCAAGCAAACATACAAATATAAACAGTTGCCCAAAAAGGTGAAGAAAGAAATGGAGTCAAAATTAATATGACAAGATTGATTTTAGTTAGTTCTCCTATGGCACGTTGCAAAAAGAATCATTGAGGTTATCTTTTAGTTAGGCTGTTCTGCGACATTACTCTATCTAGTCACATCTAATCTATACCTGACTATCAAATCGTTCACTGCATTTTCCTTCAATGGTGAAACGTTTATACATCCAAACAAAGCAGAAATCACAAGAAGCTCCAAACTACACCTATGAGGATCAGAAAACTACACAATAGAGTGTCCATAATCTGAGTAGCCAGTATTTGGTACATCAATATGAGAACCTCAAAATTAAATATCTCCAAACCAAACCCCAGACTAATTCTAAAGGTTATCTCGAGAAATTGTTAATTACTATCCCTAATCAATCTTAATTAGTAGTGTTTTCAGATGTAAGATGACGATCTTACCTGTTGTCCAAAGATGAGACACATACAAAAGTAAAACATTGCTAAAAAATTTATATAATAAGAAGAAAAGAAAATGTCATTTTAAGTATGATAAAAATTAATTCATTTTTATTATTATTTTTATTTTTGTTAAATAAAAAAAGAATTAAAATGTACTATTAAAAGTTAATCGTAAATTACTTGTCAGCATGCGTGCTGTTTTGCATTGAAAATGAAATCAAATTTTGAGAACTACAGGTGGAGGGCGTAAGTCATTCTCTTAGACACCAAGTTTTTTTTCTCTGCATAAGTGGTTGCGGTAGCCTAGCATGAGAAATCTTTCGTGGCAGTTTTTGGTATTTTATTGATTATATTTCACTTTTAAGATACATTTCTGTGAAAAGAAATTAGATTCAAAGACAGAAATATAAAATCACAAAAGTTCATCCAAAACAGCTCAAATTAGATTTACATGAAAAGCATATATAAAAGTCCCCATGGGAAAACATTTCATGTTTCTAACAATCTTTCAGATAACAATTTTTTGCCTCACAATGAGGTGACGCTTGAGTTCGATCACCGCTCCGGCCTCACATAAAAATTATCACGAAATCAAAGAAATAAAAAATGAGGATAACCTCGGAGGAATAATATCTTCGATATCTTTGAGAATCGTAAAATTCAACTGAAGAGCGCTCCTCGATTCAATCAAGCACGCTATGCTAATACACATAAACTTCGTAGAGTTTCTTACGGAGATGAATTTTACATCCGAACGCATAAAAAAACGATCCTAAATGAAATGCAAAATTTCATAGTTGGAGCAAAAAGTTCGATTACCTCCGGACAACGAGTTTCAACACTTCCTGAAGAGAAAATCCTGTCCCTGGAATCACGGAGCCTCGAAGAGCGACCACCGGCATCAAGATTTCCGTTATCATAGTCGATTCTCCGAGGAAGAACGTCGTCGAAGAACTTGGAGAGAGCAGAATCGATGGTTAAGCTATCGATTCCAAGAGAGATTTCAGGGACAGAATCGAACTGGAGGAGGTCGGCGACGGTGGAAAGTGGCTCCGAAGCGAGGTGAGGGAGAGGGAGGCGGAGGAAGGAGAAGTTTTCGGGGGCGAAGTAATCAATGTTGAGGAACCGAGTTCGCATTTTCAGCTTAGTGAAAGTGAGAGCAAGACGATGGAGAGGGAGACAACGGTCCCAGTGGAGGATGAACTGAATTTTGGCGCTTAAAATGGGGTCTATTATATATATACCTCCCATTTGGAGGTTTTTTTATTTCACCAAATGTCCTATTTGAAAATGAGTCCCCATGACCATTTCACTTCTTGTTTTTGCTTTCTATTTTCTATTTTTTGTTTTTAGGTTTCTATTTATAAAAAATAAAAACAATACATATTTGGTCATTATATTTTGTTTTCGTCTCTTGTAAGATAAAATCTGATAACTATTTTGAATTTCTATTTTCTTTTAAGTTATAAAGATAGAGATATGCCAAGGAGGAGAATATGGGGAGGCAAGAAAAGAAAATTTAATTCGATAAAGAGAATTTTTTTACAAAGAAAAGTTAGAGAGATAAATTTTAGAGAGAAGCATAGTAAAAAGAGGAGATAATTTAAGAATAAGAGATATGTTAGATAGATAATGTTAGTTAGAGAGAGAAAAAAATGTTAGGTGAAAAAATTAGAGAGAGAAATCAATTTTAGAGTGAGAAAATTAGAGGGATGGAGAGTATAGTTAGGGAGCAAAAGATAACGTAGAAAAAAAAAGAAAAATAAATTAGAAAGAGAGAAAGTAAATTTGTCGGGAGAGAAAAGTTAGAGATAAATATGTTTAAGAGAAAAATAAAAGTTATAAAGTGATAAAATTGGAAGAAATATTAAAATTTGAGAGAGAAATAACAGTAATAGATGGATGAAAATTCTAGAGAGAGAAATTTTTAGATGATAAGATTTTTTATTTCTATATTTTAAAAATTAGTTAGAGAGGTAGAGAAGTTTGATTGAGAAAAATATGCAGAGAAAAGGGCAAAAATATTTCATGAAGATAGAGAGAAATTCTCGAGAGATGGAAATAATATTTATACAGAGATATATTAGAGAAAAATATTAATTAAAAAAGGGAAAGAAAGTTATAGATTAAAAAATGTTAATTAGAGAAAAGATAGAAATAGAACTTTTAAATTGAAAAAAGTTAGAGAGAAAAAAAGAGAAAATTTAGATAAAAAATAAAGTTTTCTTTCTCCATAAAAAAGAGAAAATAAAGTTAGCAAAAAAGATAAGGAAATAAAGATAAACTAAGACAAAATATAGTGGGAGAAAATTCAAGAAGATAATTTATTTATTATTTTTTTTTTTTTGGAATCGCAAGAAGATAAAATTTATACATATGATAGAGAGAAATAAATTAGAGAACAATTATAGGAGGATAAATTTTAGGGAGAGGTAGTTAAAGAAAGAAAGATAAGGTAGAGAGATAAATTTTACCAGAAAATTATGAGGAAAATATTTAACTAAAATATTAATATTTCAAAAGAAAATTTTGATTCTTTTATGGTGTTTACTAAAATGTATAAATAAAATAAATTGGCGTGAATAACCACCTCAAACTTGACAATTTCATTCCTCTCCTAAAACTTCATGATCTTATTCTTATTTCAATTATAGACAATCTTAGTAAACCATATTATTAGGGTTTCTAATTTTGATTTAAAAAGTTTATAATAAATAACGTTGATGTTGATTTTTTAGTGAGGTCTACGTAGGTGATATGTACGTCTTCGTCTCTGTTAGTCTGCACACACAAGAAAATTGTACTGGTGTGGTGCTCTACCAAATACACTCTGATGCTGAGTTAGAAATCAAGTAAAGACAAATAAGTACGTAACAGAAGAATAAGAGAGTAAGAATCTCGAGTGTGAGAGTCTGTTTTAGAGTGTGTGATGAATCTTCACAGTTTGCCTTCGTTAGGGTTACCTCTTTCTTTATATGTGAGATAGAGAGGGTATGAGGGGAAGATCTCTATTCCCTTCGACGTTCATAGAACATCCTCTGTCTCCTGCTATCGCACTCCCCTGTCAGCTGGTTGTCCATAGTACGAATTCTTAGGAGTACTTGACCCTATTTCCAGTACGCTTGGATTCTTTCTAATGCAACTGTATCGAGTTGGTTTCCTGACCTAGTCTAGGTGACTTAGTTAGCCTTCTAATGTGTGACGTGTCGTTTTTACTTGATAACAAACAACATCAAAGAAATAACATTTAAATTTCAATTAATTTCATTCTAATTGATACTCGTTTCGATACCTTATCATTCCAATTAAGCAAATGGTCCAAATTAATTCCCAACTACTTTATGAGCTTTCTTTAAAAGTTATCATGTAAAAAATAAAGGATGCATTTCGTTGGTAATCTGAAAATAAAAATCTAAACAATAAGGGATTAAATAAAAAGTGAGTTATTTTCAATATTTTCAAACATGTATTTAGTAGCAAATTTAAAAATTGAATCTCAATATTATAAAATTATTCAAGGTAGGTAGTAGTATATATATTTGTAAATGAGAACTTATAGTTAAATCTAAAACAATATTAATGTATTTATTAACATATATATATATAATTAATTAATTTTGTAGAATTATTATTGGATAACATTATATTTTACATTTTATTAATTTAAAAAACACAGTACGAATTTATAAGATGACCGCATAATCAAAAAAATATTTTTTCGAAAGCAAATCGACGATTGAATCTATTTGATTAAACAGAATCGGCCGGATCGGACCTTAATTATTCCCGTGCTGAACTGCCACGTCCGTAGTAGCGATTATGATACGTGTCCTGCATGACTGAGAAGCATCGTCAACTCATTCGTGTCCTCTTCTCAAATGGCCACAACCATAAATATGCAAACCTGGTGAATAATCCCCTTCACCAATTTTTGTCTTCTAATATATATATATATATTATATTCCACGTACACGTCTGTTTCTATCTCATCAGGACTTACCGCCGTCGGCTTTTTAGGATTAATGCAGTCCCAACAAATTGCCCCTCATCACCACCCCCACGCCCACCAAGGTAAACCAACAGTACGTCTTTCTATTATTGGAATGTCAAAAAATTTTCTTTTTCTTTTTTTTAATTTTGTGCTGAGATTTTGGAAATGGGTTTGATTTTGAATGTAATTAGGTGTGGATCAAGGGGATAATGAAGAAGATCATGAGAAGAAATCTGTGTTGAAGAAAGTGAAGGCAAAGGCTAAGAAGATTAAGGACACCATCACTAAGCACGGCCATCATCCTCACCACTACGAGGATAATGAAGAAGACGACGATGAAGATGAAGATGAAGCAGTGGTGGAAGATCCTCAACTCCAGGGAGCACCATGTCTAATCTCTCTCTTTCTTTTTCTTTTTTCTTTTTTATTTTTTAATCAAACATTTAGAAAGTATATGATGATTAAATTGGTTATTTGGCCTTACCACGGAAGGATGTTTTTTGTTTTGTGGACGTGGCAGTGTATGAAGGTGCTGCAATGAGGAGTGGTGTGGCTCCAACTCCAACTCCAACTCCAGATGTTGGATTTGGCAGGTCGACAGTGATGCATCATTGGCCTCCTCCACCCCCAACAGAAACGACAAGTCGCTCTGCTGTCGACGCTGGTTTTGCAACCAAGGAAAAGGAAGTAGATCGTCTAGATAACTCCGCCGTCGCCCCCAACACGACCATGTCTCTGTCCCCTTTGAGCTTGGAGGAGGATCCTCACGCGCCGCCTAAACAGCCTCACGCGCCTCTACATTCTGAGGTCAAAGCTTCTGATCCCGCGGCGATTGGTAATTAACAAATTAGCCTCTTAACAACTCGGAACCCGTAAAAATCATTTTTGAATTTGATCTTATGAATTTGTTTTGGGACCGGACAGGGAGCCAAGAAGCCGGGTCTGGGTCTTCTGAGATTCTGGATTCATTTGCAAAGATGAAAGTCAATGACGAAAACAGAGCGAACCGGGCCGGAAACGAGGCAGGAGATCAGCAGAGCAGTTACGGGCAGAAGATCTCAGCCGTGGGTTCTGCGCTGGCCGGAACCGCCATCTCGGCGAAGGATTTTGTGGCGTCGAAGCTGGGCTACGGCGTAAGAACAGGGGAAGGGGAAGATAAAGGGGTGTCGGTGAAGGAGTATCTAGCGCAGAAGCTGGAGCCGGGGGAGGACGACAGGGCGTTGTTGGAGGCCATATCAGAGGCCTTCCAAAAGCGGAAGGAGGAGGTGCCACCGAAGGCGGAGGTGACGGAGTCGGAGGAGCTCACGCGGCGCCTCGGCAGAGAGGACAATCGAGAGACAGAGAGATCTTCCACCGCCGCTGCCACAGCCGCGGCGGCGAGGAGCGTGGTGGATACCGTGAAAGATACGGTCGGGTCGTGGATGGGGAAAGGTGGAGACTCCCCGCCGTCTCAGCAGCAGCAGGGGCCTGGTGGGACGGAGGCTGAAGTGAGGATACTGTAGGACTAATTTCAAATTTGGATGCACAGAGGGATTTCAATGTGTTCTGTTAAGTGAGGTTTCAGTGTAATGTTTTGTTTCTGTTTCATCTTTGGTGCACATAGTTTGAAGAAAGTGGGAGGGCGTATTTGTGTTTTGTATTGTGATAAGAAGATAAAACTTGTATTGGGGAAGGCTTTGTTTCAAGTTTCAACACTGCTACTTATGAAATGGTTGTGTCAAATTTGGTCTGTTCTCACTGCTGTTACCTCATGGTTTAGCTTATGCTCTTGCTTCCATTTGGTCTCTCGGACTCACTTTGTATTCTTATGATTAGGTAATTTTGGATTAAAATTATGTTTCACCACTTTGACTTAATATTTTGTTTCACCTGGACATTTGGTCTAATTTTGTAGTCTTAATTTGAAGTCTCATTTGGGAACTCATGGTCTTCCAAAGTGGAAGTTCAGTGGGGATCAGATCAAAATCTAGGTGAGATACATGTTAATTATCGGTGAGACTGAACCTCTATGGCAAATAAAAATCATACAAGATGGTGAGACTGAACCTCTATAGTAAATAAAAATCATATAGTTAGTTGGGACAAGATGGTGAGACTGAACCTCTCTGATAAATAAAAATCTGCAATCTCAAAAGTAAGTAAAAAAAAAAAGAAATGGAAACAAGAATAACATTTTAATAAAAATAGAAGTAGCAAAATATAGAAGTAGCATTGTCCCTACTTATGTTGCTAGCTTTCGTTCGAAGGTCAAACAACATTGATTTCTTTTGTTTTAATTTTCTGTCCTCTCGAAGGCCAAACAACATTTCATTCTTTTTTTTTTTTTAATTTTCACACATTTCATTCTTTTTTTTATTTTAATTTTCTGTCTCGTGAGGGAGGAAGGGTTTCGGGATACCTCAATTGAGGCCCGAAGTGCAGAACGTTTATATATTAAAAAATACAAAACAAAAAATATCTCTATCATTTAAACATAATTATGGATAAAAATGAAAACATTTTCAAAATATCTCTCAATCAATAGATCATTTAAACATAATGATGGATCAATTTTAGATTTAGATTTAGGTAAGAGAGCTCTAACACTTCTATTTACTTGTATTAGACTTTTGTTTCTAAAAATTGGATTTTAGGGTCACTAAATGTTGACCATCAAATTTTTTTTTTTGTCACACAGATTGAGACGTTTATTTTTGACTAAAATGGTTTAAATCTCTATCTCCACATGTGTTAGAATTAAAAAAAAGAATCCTATTTTTCCTTATTATCGACTTGAATGCATTAAACACACCATTTTTTTAAAAATTCAGATTAAATTATGTCATCTATGTAAAATTTTAAACTTGCAGCTCTATTTAAAAAATAGTAAAATCTGGTATACATTGTGTTTTCTTCTTTCTAAATTATTAATGAGTAAACAGAACATTGAAATGCCTTTTTAAAAGATAAAAAATTGAATCATCGAACAGTAAAAGTACATATGGTATAAGACGATTTTGTATATTGAAGTTGGAATAGGATTCGGTGTTTTCACGCCTTAGCTAGTGCCGATTTGTACTCTCTACGGACAGAAGAATTTTTGTTTTTTAATTTTAAAATTGAAGAACCGCGTAGATTAATTTTGAATCCTTCTGTAAGTTAATTGATATATTTCAATTTTGTGTCTTCTCGTTCATTCAAAAAGAAAAAAGAGGCAATGATTGATGAATTAGACAATTACGAAATATATTAGTTATTGAAATTAATTATCTTTAATCGTAAAAATTAAACCCTCAGATTTTCAATGAAAAAAACTAGACTTCTAAAACTTTCAACGATAAAGTTTAAACTCTTAAAACTTTAATGAGAAAATTGTACCCTCGGACTTTGTAAAAATTAAACCCTCCAAATAATCCAATTTCTGTAAAATATGAGAGAGAAATAAAGTAAAATAAATCCAATATTTTTAAGTTCGAGTGTTTAATTTTTACACTAGGGAGTATTAGAATGTAATTTTTTTTAAAAAAAAAAATTGCTGTGGAGTTTTGTTAAAAGTTTGGGGGTACAATTGTTACAACTATCATATACTCCCTTCACTCCTTCAGTGATTTGTGTAATTTATCCAATAAATCAACGGCTATATTTATTATTTAAATTTTTAAAAATTTGTGATCATTTTATTTTCGAGGTGGTGTCATTACTTTACACGTGTCCATTAAGGTAAGCCAAGATAGCCGAAAGGTGTCGTCCAGATATTACACTAAGAAATAACAACCATTTGCATGTGTCACAAGTGTTCTCCTCTGTTTTTTAATATCTTAAGTTTCTCCCATATTTATATTAAACATGCCAATGAGAAAAACTACGAAAATATGGTCCGAAAGAAGATGGTCTTTAGTTCGAGTCTTCCAGAGTTAGAGAGGTACCTTTTTTCTTTCTTTCTTTCTTTCTTTCTTTTTTTGGGTGTTGCGAACATAAATTCTTAATTACATTTTATTACGTAATTATCATTTAATGTCAAATTTATGGTGGTAAAGTAGTTATATTTTGTGACGTCTCGTCACTTTATTAGAAATTTTGAATTACAAAAAATAGTTCAAGTATGTGCATTTATTTGAAAGTTTATATTTTATTACTTAAATCGTTATCCGTTTGCTCTGTAGGGTCTCTAAGAGGTTTTTTGAAATTTTTATTTGGAATTGTTCTCGTGATATACAATTTTGATTGACTCCTAAATTAATTAGAACTTTGAATCAAAACTTTGTAAGTTAAATGATATTCTTTCTTACTAACAAGATTAACAACCTCCCATTTTCGTAGTTGTGTATTTTATTAGTAATTTTGATTTTATTAAATTCCTAAATGATTCATTAAGAGTTTCATTTGTTATATTATACCGTCTTTTTAAGTTTTTAGAGATATATATTTTTAATTTATGGATCATCAATTTCTTTAATAATATTAAAGAACCAATAATTGATCAGGATAATGGTTTTCTAGAGGAAGTTTCATTATAATTTCTTCTTGGAGATACTGGTTAATGACCAGTCGAAAAGCTATGCTAATTATCGGTTAGCTAGGCTTAGCAAGAAGTTTCATTATAATTTCTTGAGTTTCAAAATTTTGATCTCTGAGGAAGATTTGAATGGAGTTAATAAATTCATATTAATTTTAAATTCATTTTCAATGTCTCAAATACTGTTTCATTTGTAATGGGACAATTAGGAGCAATGTATTCCTACAATTTTTTTTTTCATTTATCAAAAAACCTCTTTTTTTTTTCTTTTAATGTTTAGAAGTTTTAAATTTTCTATAAGATGGGATATGTAGTTTTGTTGATTTTGATTGTACGGTTTTTACCATATTTTATACGGTCAATTGTAAATTTTGATCGGGCAAAATAACATGAACCTTCATATCCATTTTTTAAAACTTGTCTATTTTTTAAAAGTATCTTTTATTGTCATTGGAAATATGAAAATTGTAATGTTTCTTTATTGAACAAAATGATTATAGTAAAGAAAAAACTTTGGAATATAGAAGTTCAAGCTATTGTTTTTTTTTTTTTTTTCATTCGAAATATGAAAATTGTAACGTTTCTTTATTAAACAGAAAAACCTTGGAATATAGAAGTTCAAGCATAGATGCTAAAAACATAAAACAACATGAACTTTGGATAATCTCATAATATCCAAATCTCATAATAAAAGAAAAATATATCTACCCTTGTTCATATTGGAAGGTCAAATATATTACCATGTAAAATTTGTTTCCACATTCTCCCCTTTTCTGTGAGGAAAGTTTTATAGAGGTCAATTAAGTGCTTAGACGTACGACAGTACTTAGATGTATGATAGGTGCGAGAGTCGAATGACCATTATTGAAAATATTTTATGTTCAACAATTTTAGAACTTTTGGTGGAGTTTTTTTTCGATCATTTCGTGTGGTTTTATAGATATTTGAATGATTATGATGATATTATTTCTTATTCTATTGCGGTCACAACCTCGACCACGATGGTTAGAAATTACAATATTCATTTTGAGAAATTGTGTTGTTCCAGTTGGTTGAGATTCATGGTTTTTCATCGATAACTCATTATTTTCTTCCGCTATGAAGAGACATGATATAAATTTAAAATATATTTTTTTAAACAGTTCTCGTTGTTGCAAAAACATATTCGAGACATGAAAAGTAGAAAATGTATTCTCTAACATATTTCCATCAATAACTTTTTTTTCTGTATAACCACAATTTTGAATTTATTTTGAATAATGTGAAGAATTATTTTAAATAATGTGAAGTTATAATTACTTAATGATTTAAAATCTTACAATCTTAAAATCCAATAATCACTTACTGTTTTTTTTTAAACGGTTTTCTTGATATTGTTGTTGCTGCAAAATCTAAGTTGGTAAGACTAATCAGTTGCTTTACATTATCTAAAATTAATTAAAAATTTGTAATTATTATGCAAAAGAAAAAAGAAAAATTACTTATGGGGATATGTTAGAGAAGATATTTTCTACTTTTCATCTCTCGAATATGCTTTTGCAACAATAATATCGGGAGAACTGTTTAAAAAAGTACTGTGAATTTATATCATGTCTTCTCGTGGTTGAACAAAATAATGAGCTATTGATGAAAAATCATGAATCTTGACCCGTTGGAGCAATACCATTCTCTAAAACGAATCCTATAATTTCTAACGATCATGGTCGAGATCGTGACCATGGTAGAGGAAGAAATAATTATTCATTTCGTGGTGGTCATCATAATCATTCAAATTTCAAGAAAACCGCATGAAATGATGATCACAAACGAAAAGCTCCACAAGATAAGAGTTCTAAAAGTGTTGAACATATATAACCATATGGACATTCGGCTCTCGCACATGTCGTACGTCTAAGCACTTAGTTGACCTCTATCAAGCTTTCCTGAAGGAAAAAAATGGGGAAAATTATGTGGAAGCAAACTTTACATACCAAGATGATGATATATTTGAGACCCTTCCAATATGACACATTTGGATCGGTGACAAACTTCTTTGAATGTCTTGAAGAGAAAGTCGACACAATTGAAGAAGTAGCAAGTATTTTTTTTTAATTATTATCACAATATACAAAGTTGATGCTGTTTTATGTTTTAGCCTCTATCTTTCATGTTTTTAAGGAGTTTGAACTTTTATATTCCAAGTTTTTTTTCTTTATAGTAATCATTTTGTTTAATTAAGAAATATGTACCGTTTTCATATTTTGGATGACAAAAAATGAGTAATGAAGATCTATATCTGGCGATAGTGCAAATACGCACACAATCCTTAAAAGTAAATACAATATCAAGTTTTGTAAACTCAATTGAAGATTTTTTAAAAGCAAATGTTATTTTGCTTTGAGGAATAAAATTTACAATTGGTAGTGCATTTTTCTTTAGTCAATCAAAGAGAAATCTACTGAGTTATAAAGATATAAGATATACGTTGTGAAATAAAGAAAAAAAAGAGAGAGATATACATTGTAATGGTCATCATATGGAGACTAATAATAAGATGAAAGACTAATAATAAGAATAATATCGAGTATCTTTATATTATATCTATTGTCTCACATGGAAAATGTAGACTAGAAATGTCGTTTGTTTTATCGTCTAGATTATATTATACTTATACTAGTAATTGAAACATATGCAACAATAAACCTGAAGTTCGTGAATCCAGATTTATTTTCTATTTGATATATGATCGATTGGGTCATCCTAAATCTTTAATGATGAGAATAATTATTAAGAATTCACATGAACATCCATGAAAGAACTTGAAGATTCTTTAATCTAATGAATGTGTTGCTTGCTCTCAAGGTAAATTAACTATTAGACCATCACTAGTCACTAGCTAAAGTGGGGATTGAATCGCTTGCATTTACATGTATTAGGTCAGCAACCTATCATAAGTATTCTCATTACAATACCATTAGTTTATAACCAAGAGCTAAATATTTATCATCTACGAAATTTTTTTTTGATGTGCAGTATATGTTTCAATTGCTTCACTACAACGTACTAAATAGGCCCTCAAAAGAAGTTAAAGGAAAAAAATATTAATTTTTAAATATTAAGAAAAATATATGTTCCTCGAAATAATATTAATTGAGTATTAAAGCTTATATTAGGAATAAATGCTCTAATATTATGAATATTTAATATTACACAATAAAAGATGACTCTAACATAGTTCAACGGGTTAAGGTACATATCTGACCAAAATTGAATCATTATTCCACATATTATATTAAAATAAAAAATAATAAAAAAAAGAAAGAAAAACATAAAGGTTTATCAAACTCAATTTTTCCAATAATCAAATCTAAGTCTTCGAAGGAGTTTTTCTTTTCTTTTGGGGGTACGAATTTGAATTCACGACTTTATAGTTGGATACAGGTACCTTAACGTGCTGAGTAGTGCTGCAGTGGACTATTATTCAAATATTTCAATTTGATTAAATGATCCAAAATTTTCTTTAATGCTTGAAATTAAGATTCAAAATGTTAATTTAAAGTTTAACTATTCTTATAAATTATTAGAAGGAGCTTGTCAAGAATTTAGCTTGGATTAATTTAAAAAGAATAATATTTATTTGTATTTGATAAATATATATCTTCCGCTATAGCTCAGGTAATTGACATATACCTCTGTGTTGAGACTGAGAGGAGGGAAAGTAAGAATTTTGAACAACCAAAATCTACTTTATATTTATTATATATATATTTTTTATTATAATAATTATTTTTTTATCAAAGGGAAAATCTTTATGTTGGGTGTTCTTCTGTCGTGCGACCTGGTGGTTTATGTGCGATCTGTGGCCCATATATATATATATATATATATATAAAGTAACGTGTGAAAGAGATGGAGGAGAAGGCGTCAGCAACAACCACCAGTGTACCATAAATGGGTTGAAAGGGTTGCGTATGAAACATTACAAATCACAAATCATTGGCGATAGAGAATATAAAATAAGGAAATAAAATAGTTAAATTTCAATTTGGTCTAATTTTAAAAATTAAAGATTCAAAATTATTGAATTTGTTAATATCATATAGTCATGGTTAAATTTCAAGAGATATGTATATAGAGAGAATACAATTTCAAGGAGTATAGAGTGTAGCGTCTGATGAAATTGTTATAGGAAAAATGAGACTAAAAATAAAATAGAAAATACTTAGTTACCGATCAAATCTTGTCTTAACCACCATTAAAAACTTAACAACTTATTAATTTAAAAAAAAAATCTCTGCTTTCGCATTTCTCTATCGTAATTGTCAAATATTTTAATGATAGTGAGTGGTCCTCATCGATAAAAAGTCGAATATTTTTTAAATAAATAAAATTATGGTCATTTTTTAACCGTACAGAGATTAAAATGAACATTTTGAAAGACCAATATATTAAAATAAATCAATTGAAAGTACAAGTTTATTGGGAAGAGAACCAAAGTTGAAAATATAAAAATAAAAATAGTATTTCAAGTTAAAAAATATAAGAAAATAGATGGTAAACTAAAAAATATAAGACAATAGAAGATTTTTGGGTAGGAAAAGTCGAAAAGGTATAATATATGGATGACTTATCAGGTCTAATCATGAAGATAAAAAAAAAAAAAAAAACTCCATCCAAATTTGAAGGACTAAATTTTAAAATTAACTGATAAAAATATGATTACTTTATATATATATATATATGAAAATCAACGAAGATAACTCGATCTGTCGTGAATTCGAATTTCCATAGCGTAATACATGTATAATATGCAGCCAATGTTGGCCACATTGCCGTCGCTATCTGCATTGCTTTCCAGTTTCCACCAATTCTCATTCAGCTCTTTGCGTCGACAACGTGCACGTCCCACCACCAAAATTACATCCCATCTCGATAATAAACCAAAACCACTCACTTTTTTTCTTTCTTGTAAATGCATATTATTTATTAAGAAACAAAAACTCTTTAGTTTTTTTTTTTTAAGAGAGGAAAAAATAACCAATTCATTATATAAAAATGCTTTAAGATTTGTATAATTTAATTCTCACCCCCACCTCTTTATTTGAATTGCAATGCTCTAAAAACTTTCATTAGAGAAAGTATTGATATAATCAAAAATAAAATTCTTATCTAAATTTCTCCAAATTTGCCTTTTGAGACTACATATTTAATTCACAATCTTCTAATGCAAATCATGGTTAATACAATATTGTTATGACCAACCTAAGCCTAGCTCGATAAATTAAGGTATATATTCCCAATCAAAATATCACCCACCTTCACATGTTGTTGTGTTAAAAAAATGTACTAAGCTCAGTTAAGGCACATTTACTCCTCTTGAGGTTGAAGGTTCAAATTTCCACCTCATACATTTTTTATTATAATTTGTTAATAAACTAATTGTACAAGAAAGATTTTAAATATATATATATATACACTTTGAAGATTTGTGAGGGCTATTTTCAACATATTTTCCATATCTACCCTATGAAAAGTCCATGAGATAATTTGCCTTACAAGTTACAAAAAGAGACCTAAAAAAGTTGAAATTCATCCCAAATCTAACAAGGTAGATTGATTTTTTTTTCTTTTTGTAACATTATATTGCAAATAAGAAGTGATTTCGAATCTCCCACGATGTCTTAATCAATAATTCATACCCAGCATAATTCAAAAAATGCCCACAAAGTCCTTGGTCCCCTATAGATATATGGAAAAGGAGGTACATTGATGAATCATGACAAGTTCCCTCGCAATTTCTAGATTCCAATCTCCTTCAATAGCATTCTAAATAAAATGTAATTCTCTCCCAAACAAATTAGAAATATTCTTGATCTAATTAATAATTTCTTAACAGATTGACATGGAAATAAAGGTAAAAAGAGAAAAATAAAATTAGCAAAGAATAATGTAAATAATGGATATCTCTACAATGCAATTGAGAAATTAGAAAATAGAAAGGTTTTACTTTTTGCCATTATATTTTCATAAGAATTCTTAGATATTCGTAAAAAAAGAAAGAAAGAAGTTATTTAAATATATGAAATCAAAATTGAAAGAAGGGTAAAGGAATTGTACTTTTTTTACTTCCACTTTACTTTTACTTTTACTCTTTTTTTTTTTTTTTTACTTTTTCTCCTCTTTTTTATCCTCTTTCTTTTCCTCCTTCTTCTCCTCCTTCTTCTCTTCCTTCTTCTCTTCCTTCTTCTCCTCTTTCTTCTCCTCCTTTGCAGGTCCAACTGATATTATATCCACTTTACCTACTTTCTTCAGTTTCTTCACAATCGCCACCGCGTCCATCGATCCTATCACCGTCAGTTTCTGATCCTTCAGATCGGCGGCGATCGAATCAACGCCTATTGATCCAATCCAATCCAACCATCAGAAAATCAACAAAATAATTTCTAAGCATTTTTCCTCGATTCGAAACGCAATCAATTTCCTAATTCTTTCACTTCGATTCTTCTCCGAAAACAAACAGCAATTACAGATCCGAAATGTTGAAGAAATTTACGAAAGAAAACAGAGAATCGGTGAATCGGAATACGAACCGTAGATGTCGGCAGCGGCTTCGATTGCTTTCTGCTTCGTCTTGTCGTCAGTCATCGTCATCACCTTCAGCACCACTTTCTGCAACAAATCTCAACAGCAACAGGAAAATCCGATAGAGAGAGAGAGAGAGAGAGAGAGAGAGAGAGAGAGAGAATGAAATCTGATTAGAAAGTAAAGAAAATTAAAAGATGAACAAAACGAAGAGAAGTCGAAGAGAGAAGAAAAACCTGAGCCATTTTGGTGATGAGGAGAAACTGAGGGAAGAAACAGAGAAGCGTGAAAGAGAATGAAGTGGGAAAAAGGTTTTATAAAAAGGGTGAGGCGAAAGTCGCTGTCCAAAGCAGCGATTTCAATGGGTAAACGTAAAATACAAAAAAAAAAAGAACACAGAGAATTATTTATTTTTCTTTTTGAACAATGACCGCATTCGCATGTCATTGGTTTTTACAAGGCACGCACAACCAAAATATTTAAAACAAAATTCCGATTCCAAAACTTAAAAGAAAGTCAAATTTAATTTAGTCCAAATTCAACCCATTTATTATGATTTTGACAAGTTAGACTAAACTTTGCGTTGGAGAAATTTAAATAATGGTGGAGGTGGCAGCAAATTTATACTATATTTAGGAGTATTTATGACATAATATAATTGCTTTTATCGTCTCATCAAAACTATATAAAAAGTAATTTTAGAATAATACATTTTATGATGAAATACTTTTTTGAGTGTTCTTGACTAAGGTGTTTGACTAAAGTACTTTTATAGTAGTTTTTTCTTCACCATCTTTTACCAAAATGTTCGTGATCGAAATAAATTTTGCAAATAAATCATTAGCATAATCATATAAAATATTATGTACCGACTAAAAATTATTCATAATCAATTGATTATGGCATTGCTGAAGGGGACATCGCGTTCATCCTCTACATGTCAAGTTTGACTTTGTTGCCTCCAGACATTCACTCATTTAAACGTCACAACTCACAAAACATAGCAGGATGGTTTGATATCTTAGTTCTTGAAGTTTGATATTAACGCGTCTATCTGAACTTTGAAATTTGAATTAAGTTATCAAATCAACCCTAACAAAACTGTCTTACACTAAAACATTATATAGATCATGTTTATGCAAAGGGTTGCACAATGATGCTTACAAACCAAGCTAGAACCCGATCCCTGACTCAACCTGAACACAAGAGTGGACCTGCACAAGAGGGTAAACACTCCGACGCTCAAGTCAGTATATGTCGGGCTCAGTATTTAGTTCGAGGTGAGATTCGATACCTGAGCGTGAAATGAGGCCCTCTATTTATAGGTGGTGGATCCGACAGAGCTCACGACCGGCGGTTACATGTTTTTTCTCATGTCAGACCTGTCGGGTTCCGAGCAGATCGAACCCGAGTCAGGTCGAACTTTGGCATGCGTACTTAGCCTTTTTCCAATGGGTGATCCCGACCTCTTCGGCAGGTTCGAGGTGGATATGGAATTTTTTAATTCTTGGACACCTGTAAGCGTCCTCCACGTGTCCAAAGTTTTTTTACCCCCAAACAGATCAGATCGATGATGATTCATGAAGGTCATAAAATGGGATCGGAGTAGAATCAAGCAAGATAACAAGGCATAATAATTGCGGGCAATTTTGGGAGAGAGTTTGTGAATTTTAAATTCTTTTTTTAGTAAACTAATTGATGAATAACTTTAACTCAAAATTCAATCCCAACTTTCAATCTCTCATCATTGAACTTACCTGAGATTTGAACCAATCGGAAAACTGTATCTGTGTTCTCTTTATAAGTCGATATAAGTCAAGTGAACTTTCTGCTTGAGACTGAAGTAGTCTTAAGTGGTCTCTATTTTTGAGGGAGAAAAGATATTAATTGAATACATTACGGATTGGTAGAATATTATTTAAGACAGACATAACGTATCTGCTATAGGACTCTATCTCAATGCAATTGTTCAATTCGTTCTCAGCACCTGATAATGTTCTTAATGTTGATCCCTTAATAGTCGTGCGCTCTGTTTAAAAATATCAAATTCTCCATAAATCTCATTCCCAAGCATTGTATCATAGCTACGTTCATCCCTTTTAAATCTTATTTCAATTCCCATTAGATACATTGAGCATAAAGTCATCGCTTCAATATTCATTATGAATGTTTTTGCTATGGAACACTTTGGATGAGCTTTATTTCAAACGTAGTTTTCAAATCCCACCAACTTTGCTCAATAAGATACATCCAATTGTAACTAATGAGACCCACAACTTCTGCTTCGTAATTCGAGGGAATGGCAAGATGTACTATTACATCAAAAAATATTGGTCGAAATATTTTCTCCAACTTACAAAATAGGACTATAATATCCGCTTACAAATTAAACGATCTAAATCACTAATGCACATACATGTACTCGCAACTTTTCCATAAGTATGCTTGAGTACCAGTGAGAAGAATTTGGTGGAGTAAAATATGAGAATTGTGGGTTTTCAACCTCCCGTATTTTCGAAAAAAGGGAAAATTTTTAAAGAAAAATCATAAAAGATGTATACAATCACAAAATAATAAATACATGAACAAATGTGTAATATACACAAAGGAATGCTCCTTTCTCTACCATCCAAGGGATAAATGTCCCTAAATTGTCCTCAATTTTCTTTCTTTATCCAAAAAAAAAAAAAATAATGGAGGCACCGTTAGTAGCATCCATATTGAGGTCGACCTGAGTGAGAGGTTTTATGTACCTATGTGAGAGTTCAATATTCCACAAAGGTCACCACTACTCATCCTTGATCCTAAACCTAATAGTAAAGTCCGGGTATGAGACTTGTATGCATATGTCAAAATAAAATAAGGTCACATATAGAAAATAACACAAAAGATAGGAGTTGTCAAACTATCATTAAGGGTTTATGACGTAGAGTAGCCAACTTTTTCATGGACGACGAGACGTTCGACGAATTTTATTGAAAGATTCGAAAGAAAAAGTGAGAGAAAAAATAAACCGGGAAAAGGTTGTTATCTAAGAAATCAGAAAAAGAAAGAGAATGTGAAGTATTTCGTAATCAACCCTTCGTTAAAAGTAAAAGTGTCAGAAAAATTATAAACTTGAAAAGAGGCTAAAATTCCAATCTTAAAAATTTTGGGGTCAAAGACGCCAATTGCCCAAATAAAAGGTTATCAACCACTCGTTAATGGTTTGAATGGGTAAAACTTTTCAAGTGTAGAAGTAAAAAAAAAAAAAAACACACATGGTCAAAAGAAATTAACTACCCACTCAAAACCTCGCTGTACAGCTTTAGAAAAAATAAGAGCCTAATCTAGGATAATTCTTTCTTTCCTATGATTTCTATAGGGTTTGAAATTAAATTAGAGGTCGGTCACTTTTTGTCACATAAATTTTAGTAAATGCCATAATGAAATATTTTATCCTTACCAGTGGCGGCAATACTTACTAGATTTTTCGGCATTAAATATACTCTTCTTTTTTTTTATAGTCCAAAATGGATGTCGTGTGGCTTCGCTAGTTTTGATCCCTATAATCGGGGGTGTCGATGTTGCGGAACTCGTCTCTGAATAGAGGGGGTTGGGAAACGTCCCGACTACGCGCCCTACAGGGCCCGAACCAGGGTGGGGTATCCCTATTCAATCACAAACCCACTACGCCACCACGTGGTAACATTATTAAATCTACTTTTCATTATCACTATATTGTTTTCAGAAAAAAAAAATATCACATTATATTTTGTAATTATGTACCATCAAAGATTTAGATGTTGAGATCTCAATTTTATGAAAATATCGATATAATAAAATCTAAAGTTGAGAGATATTATTGAAAAAACAAATTAGAAAAACAAAAAATTCATATAAATTATTTAAATCAATAATAAATATTTTATCTTTTTAAATAAATATAATTTTTTTTTGTTATTAATCTTATGAGTATATTAATGATATTTTGTTGATATTTTCAAATATTTGTCGATTTTTTAAATCCATAAATATATGAAAGTGTCGATAAAAATTTAATAACCTGATACGACTCGTCATTTGTTATTTTCGATGCTAATGACAAATATAACACTGTTGGAAAAAAAAAAAGGTAAAAAGGTAAATATAACTTTAAAACGTAATATAATAATACATATGACAAAAAAGTATTAGAAACTTAATTTAAAATAGTATTTACCATTACATTTTTGTTCGTTAAAATATTATATGGGTCAAACGGATCCGCTGCCGATCTAGGGTAGTAATAGATGTCTTGTTGAACGTGGAATTGATTTGTTATTTTTTATTCACGGTGGATTTGAGAAATTTTATTATATGATTGATTTTTCAAAAATATTTTTTATATTATTAAATATGCTGACTTGGCATCAAAATAAGAATAAAATAACTTTATTCCTTTATTCTCTCTTTCCCCTCCTTTCATCTCTTGGTTCTCTCCTACAAGTTTCTCTCTCCCTCTGTTAGTCTATTCCTCCCCTGTTAAACAAAAGTAAATCTAGAGATTAAAGTTGTAATTTATTTTTCAACTCAAGTCTAACTTTCAATTAAAAGTTTGTGGGTTCGAACTCTCACCCCACATATTATTACACTAAAAAAACTTGTAATTTAAACCATTTTAAAAAAAGCAAACTCCACCTCAAAGCATTAAATTTCTATCGACATTTTCATTTATCTATAGGTTTGATATCAGCATGAGAGGTAAATCAACATTTTCATAGTATTACAAAAATCGATAAAATATTAAAATTATCAACAAAATATCATTAATATAGACATAATATTAATATTAATTATTTTAAACATATTTGGAAATGGTAAAAAATTTATTTGTTAATTTAAATATCTTTTACAAATTTTTTTTATACTCAATTTAGAAATATCCATCGACTGACAAATTTATTAATATTTTCATATACATTTGATTGAAATTTAAACTTCTATATTTCCATTAACGTCAACGGTTAAAAGGAACTACCTATCAAAATTTTCCTTTTAAAACGTTTTTCTTTTGAAAATCCGACTTCTGCTCTGTTGGCAATGGGGCCATTTCCGAACGCAATGGTGGATGGGTCAAAGGAGTGGCGCGGAAGGATAACTTTTTGTCTCTTGGCGACTTCCTTCAAAAAGTTAGTGGACACACTTTATCTACTCGCATATTCACAAAATATATAAAATATAATTAATATTACAAACAATAACTTTTGCCAATTTATGCAAAAAAAAAAAAAAAAACAACCTTTTTGCCAATAAGTTCAAATTTTTACTAACAATTAAATTTTATGAGTAGAAGTTCAAATTAAAAAAAAATGTAATTTATGCATCTCATATCATAAATAATTATAAAATGTGGAGCTGCTTGTAACTTGGTGCAAAATAGATCACAAGCACAACTTTAATTAGACCAATTATGTCAAAAATTATTCAATTAGTGGACAGGGAGTGGACGGTAACAATCCAACACACCTACAGAGAAGCAAACTCCTGTGCAGATTGGTTGACGAAGCACGCTTGCATTCATCCTATAGGCTTACATGTGTGTGACGAACCTCCTAGAGGTCTTCTGCATGTACTGATGGCAGATAGTGTAGGGGTCTCCATGGCCCGCCTTATTTCTTTTTAGTTTTTGTTTTTGGGCTTTTTGCCCCTTTGTGTAATAAGAATTTGATTTGTAAGTTCATATTTTAAAGTTATTTGAAAATTATTATGGCCCATTTGTATTGGGATTAGGGTGGGGTTCATGGTTTGATTTGTGTTAAATAATATTTTGCCAATTGCTTAGAACTTATGAAATACTTTGTCCTAATTGTAGCATAGCCACTAAATGATACACTTTGTCCTAATTGTAGCATAGCCACTAAATGATACACTTTGTCCAAGGTTAAGATGTGATATATTTTTTACCGGCGAAATTTACTTGATGGGCAAATATGTTTGAACTATAAATAAGTGAGGTACACCTATGATTGACTGCCAAAAATCTTGAACTTCAAGTGAGTGAGTTAAAGTGACCAAAACGAGCATAGTTCAACGGTAATTGGCATATACCTACAACTAAGAGGTTGTGAGTTCGATTCCCCACCTCTACTCGGTCACAGTTCCTCTTCATCAATTTGGTTTGGTTTTGGCTAATATACCAACGACAAAATCGATTACAACTCTTTTGGCCTAATGTTCAAACCATTCATTCATCATCGTAAAACCCAACTAATTATGTGTTACAAGGTGCTTCCATCGACTTAGGCCAAGGAGTGGCAACTCTAAAGCTAATCAAAATTAAATCTAAAGCTAAGTAATACTCACAAGTAAAAGGAGTTAACTAAAATGGGGCTAAAGTTAGACGTTGCGCTTCTGTTCTTACAAGACCAAAGAAGCCCAAAAACAAAGTCCAAAGTCCAAAATAATTAATTACAAGATAGAGCTCAAAGAGAGATTATTGGAAAATGTTATGTATATATATATTTTGAATAAAATACTAAAATATCCCACATATAATCGATCTAATGGTAGTAATGTAAGATTGTTTAACGTAACGTTCCTATTTCTTATTTACGTTTCTTCATTTTTAATAAATAAAAAATGACTCCAACATCCATGAATTCAACTATAATCCAACAATCTTTTTTTTTTATTTAAGCTTTGGAACAAATGAGAAGTGGAAACAAAAAATAAGAAACTTGGTAGGATTGTTTTCAAAATTTCTATACAATTTTGATAATGTTCCAAAAAAATGAAAAACAAAACACATAGTTAATTGCAAAATGTTTAGATTTTTAAAAAAAATTAAAAAAAAAAACAAAAACGTTACCAAACAAGCTCATAGTTGCTGCTCTATATTATTAAGTTTGATGCCTAGTTGGTCTTAAAAATAAGTGGTTATCGTGAGTCATATTATATACTTTTTTGGCGTTGAAGAATGTCGGTCTTAAAAATAAGTGATTGCGGTAGGTCATATTATATACTTTTTTAAAAAATTGAAAGCTGTACGACAAAATTCTAAAAGCTTAGGATAAAATTTTGAATTTTGAGAAAAAGAATTACATGATCTAAAAACAAATGATCAAACGGACAATATGAGATGGACGTTGCTCAGTGGTGGCGCCACCAGAAAATAGCTTTTAAAATAATGGATCATGGTGATGGTGGCATCACAATCATCGGTTCAGCCAACTTAAGCTTCATATCATCAAGATTCCTTCCCCTCATTACTTATTGTTTTCACTTTTGCACTCAAAACCTGGATTCATGCTTTCAACTTTAAACAATTTAGAAAAGCATGAGTTATAGACAATATCATATACGTGAGAGCAAAAGTTAGTGTTGAAAATGTAAACAAGGTCCTATATTAGGGTCGATATATTGGTATTAATTTAATTTTTGATATAAAACCAAAAGTAAAATCATAGCTTTACTATTTTTAATTAACAGTGTTACAGCTCAAGCATAACTCAATTGATTAGACACTTATTTTTTATCAAAAAGTCGTGAGTTCGAATATATATATATTTTTTATTACCCAGAAGTCAGTGACCTTTGGTTTTTTTACCTTATATTCTACACAAGAGGTTATTGAATATAGCCACCCAAGCTATCTTTTGAGGACAAAGATGATAATAATATTAAAATTAATTTAATAATTAATTCATAGGTGGGTGAGAAAAACTAAGTATCGCAACTTATTGCAAATAATAATCAATTTCTAATAATTTTGAATTCTGCGGCTTTTTATTATAGAATAATCATAATTAAGATTTATTTTAAGTTTTCCTATATTCACACTTTTTTCATATAAGACTTTTTTTTTACTTCTTTAATAAAGAACATAGTCTTCAGCTCCTCACAAATAGTTACAATAACTCACTAAATTTCATTAACAATTTTCGGGAATAATTTTTCATTTTCAACGAAAATCACAACTCGATTAATATTCTTTATCATATACGCTCCCAGATTCAATCGTTGGCACTTGATAGAAAACTTTCACCCATCTTTCTATATGTTTGTCGATTCAACATCGACATAAGGACGCATACACATTTTTATCCTAATAGAAACCTCGAGGAAATTAAAAAAAAAAAACACAGTAAGGTGGACCAAATTAATATTATAACAATAATTTTAAACTTATTTACAAAAGATGTTGGAAATTTAAAGGGAAAAAAAAATCCATTGACACAAAAATTCACATAAATCTGTGACTTAATCCAAAACCTTGAGCAAGAAAAGAAGTAATTAAGTAGAAGCGAGGAAGACGAAGAATGTGTAATAAAATTGGAAGAAATTAAAAAGTTAATTACATGATGGAGCAAGCATGGGGATTGTCGTCACTGAAGAGGGAAGCAATGGCGTGGTCGGACGACACAGCGACTGAGTAAAGAGAAGGAGTGTGGAAGAAAGTGAGAAGGCCGCCATTGTCGTTATTGCCACTACTGTAATTGTCGTAATAGTGGTTGACGACATAAGTTGGATACTTGTAAAATGACATGTAGTGATTGGAGTGTCCTGGAAATGGCCATGCCTCTGCTGCTTTCCCAGCTCTCTTTATTGCCTTCACCACTTTCTTCTCCTCCAATCCGTACCCTCTCACTGTTATTTTCTGCATCTCTATTTCCACTTCCACTTCATCCACTCCTGTCGTCGTGCAAATTTTTAATATACTTCTAACTTCCTCTATGCTATAGCAATTAAATTTATACAACGAAGTGTGTCACTAGCTATGAAAAGTTTAAGCATAGTTCGACTAATTAAAACACATGACTAGAAGATGAAAGGTCAGAATCTCCGCTCCAAATTTTGTACTAAAAAAAGTCACTTTTAATTTCACCATAAACAGAAATATCCTATTTTATTGAAGAAAACAGCCATATAGTGGTTGAAACAAAGAGTATATTTGACATTTGTAAGTTTTTGTTGTGAGATAATTTAGATATATTTATTTTGTACCTTTGAGCTTGAGAAGGGCCTTTTTCAACTTTGAAGCGCATCCCTCACAGTCAAGATTTGGAACTCTCACCTCCACCATCTATACAATGAGAGAGAGAGAAGAAGAAAATAAACAATAATAGAGAGTTGCAGAAACAGAAAGCATGGTCATTTCTTGTTCCACAGTGAGAGAGAGAACTTACAGACATTGTGGATGCCTTCTTCTTCTACCCTTAATGAACAAAATAGAGAGAGAGAAACAGAGTGTGGGAGAAAGGGGGAGGCAAGTCTAGTGTTTATAGCTAGAGTGTGTTAGGCCGATGTCTGCGTGGACAAGTATTTGAAAATATTTGTAGTAGATTAAAGAAAATATTCCGACAATTTTGTCATCACCATCCCTATTAAATGTTTGAGAGAGGAAAAAAAAAAAGTAAAAAGGAGACTTTTATAAAAATTAATAAATTATCAATTTTTTTAATGCGATCGATTTCGTTCTAACCTTTGTCAGAGTTTTTTTTTTCACAAAGGGATTTAGGAGCTAAATTGAATAGGGGATGTGGGACAAATGGACAGCAAGCAGGACTATACCCACCTTTTAAGAAATTTATTGAGAATAGAATTGCAAAGAAAATGATATAAAAAATGAAATTGTCATATTTTAAAAGAATAGAAATTAAAAGACGGCATTTCAAAATTACAAACACTAAAATGAATTAATATTAAGCTTGAATATTCCTTTGATCCTCGTACTCTCCGTTATGATTAATTTTGGTTTTTTGTACTTTCAAAACATCTATTTTAATCCATACTTTCAACTTTTATTGATTTTAACTTTTGTACTTCTTAAACGTTCGTTTACATTCCTATTTTTTTAAAAGTGACTATTTTTGTCTCTTGATTTTCGTTTTTATCTCATTTATTTTTATCCAAAATTTAACATGTCATTTCACACACTAAATTTATTTAAAAATAATCATTTTTTATGTATAGGAACAAAAATAAAAATTATAAAAAAAGTAATAGACATGAAAATAGATATTTTAAAAATACAACATGATGAATAGTATTTAGATGATTAAATATGCAGGAGCGTTGAGAAGTTAAATATACAAATATTATGAAAATTGAATTGAAAAGTTGGGAGATTTTCAAAATAAAAAGGGAGATGACAAGGGAGGAGCGTTGGGTTTCGAAAATAGAAGGCAGCCAAATCTCACGCGTGGACGGGCAGTGGGCAAATGGGCGGTGCGGTGGGAACATACGCCACGCTCTTCCTGGAAATCAGAAATCATTAACCACACACACAAAAAAAAAAAAAAAAAAAAACCCAACACATTAAAGACACAAATGATGACCAATTTAAAATATATTTGCTTTTTTTTTAAGCAAATTTAAAATATATTTGTCGAAGCATGCCCCATTTGCTTCCAAGTTTTATGCTATCCTATAGCTGCACACTGCACACTGATTTTATTTTTAAATCCCTCCATCCTCATTTTAATCATACAAACCTAATCCCACCAATTATGGATGGGAGTGGAGTGGAGGGGTTTAATTTAGGAGATCATGTCTTTTATTTTTTATATTTTCTTCAAAAGTGAGTCAGGAATCATTACTCTTATGGATGGACAAGACGGAGTCGATGAAGACTAGACAGAGTTTACCCTTAGTGATATAGTCGAAATAGTTCTAGACGCATAGATGTTACCAATATAGAATTTGTTGAGGACCTTTCAATCACTCAATCCAAAAGTTCAAGTTCATGGGTTAGGGAATGAAACAACCATACAAGAATTCGAACACATAACCTTTCAACTCTATGCAATCTTACTAAATTCGACTCAACATCATCTAAAACTAGTCTACTAATTTAAAACTTTAGAATGTGTATGATCGAAGTGTTAATAACAAGGGTATCCCAAGTATCACAATAGTATGATGTTGTTCGCTTTTGGCATATCCTTCACAGCTTTGTATTTTATTCCATCCAAAATGGTACATACTAATGTAGATAATTATCTTCTCTTATATATACTATGGATCACTTTCTTCCTAATTAATGTGAGACTTTATTTGTAAAATTTGAATATAACGATAAGAAATTTAAAAAAGTTACATCATCATCCCAGTCGAATGGTGGGTCTGCGGGAATCAAAATGATTATGTTATTAGCCTTCGTTTTTGTTTTTTTTTTTCTAATTTTGATTATTGATTTTTTAAAAAATTTAATAAAAACATGTAATAAATATAATAAATAGAAATTCACTCGTGAGTATCATTTGAAAACCTTTCTACGCTTCTTATTTTTTGTTTTCTTTTTTTTTTCAAACAACAAAAACCAGTAATTTTTTTTTCTAGTCCTCTATAATTTTAGATTAAAAAGTAAATTTTAAATTAAATATTCAATTTTGATGTTATACTTTTTATATATTTATATTTATTATGCATTTTAAAATAAAAATTATAATATAATATTTTTATCTCTGTTTTGAAAATAAATTATAAATAGAAAAAAAAATTTGATTTGATTGTTTCTAAATAGTTTTAAAAACATCTTTTAGAAATGAGAAAGGAACCATGAAAAAATTAAAGTTTTGAAATTTGAAATTAAAAAATAAAAATAAAATTTAATCAAACTTCAAAGATGAAAAATAGAATTTATTAGCAAAAGAAAAGGTACAATTACTCTTTATTATATTTTGTGCGTAAGATGAAATGAATTGTTCCCCTCGTGGGGGACACAACATCCATAATAATGACTTACTATGGTGGGAATTAATTATTACTCCATTTTCGAAATTGTACGGTCAATTTGAAAATTAATATTCAACATTTATGTTTTCAGAAAAGATAATTTGGAAAATTTTGTACTACTCAATAAGTGCAAGATTTTGTATATCTATGGTGTGTATAAAAAAAGGTACCATAGTTTCTCATTTTACCCATTAATTTTAAACAATCTTTTAATTTTAAACATTTTCTTTATTATTTTGGTGACAAATATTTTGTCATTTACACCCACTCGAAATCTCCTCAAATTCCAACAACTGTTGTCCGTTATTAATTCTCTCCCTTTCACTTTCTCAAAAAAAAATTGAGGGATTTCTTTTCCTAATATTACTAGTTTTAGAAAATATTTTCAAAAGAATAAAAGTATAGTTTTCAAAAAGAAAAATAATAATAAAATTATCAACTTATTTAAAAAGTAATGCTAAAAGAATAACCTTCGACGCTAGGTCGTCTCTCCAAGAAATGACTTACAACACATGGGCTTACGTAACAAGGGACCAGGTCCCTCTGAAATTTGAGTAGTAGACGGTGATCATTGATCGATCAGAGTCGATTTTTTGCCACAACCAACGTCGAACCGACCACATCGATTTTCAGAAAATGAAAACCAACTACTTTTATTTCCTTTGGCCGATTGATTTTTCAGTTTATTTATTTATTAATTATAGAAGTAGAACGATTAAAGAAAATAAATAAGAAGAACAGAAAAAGGTTAAGATATGTGAATAAATCTTAACTAGAAGAACAAATAAATGAATCGAAAAGGAGAAAAATCTTACATGATATCTAGCGTGAGTGGCAACAAGTCGAAAAATATGAGAGAAAAGTAGAATAGCAAGAATGAGAAGAGCAAAGAAGAAATAGAAAGGATTAAGAAAATGGAAGAAAGAAGAAAGCAGGATAGTAGAAAAAGAGAAGATTGAGAAAGAGGGGGAAAACTACTAGAAAGATAAAATAAAAAGACTATTAAAAACCAACCGATGACGGCTAATTTCAAGGTTGCAGTAATATACTGTGCAGACTGTCTGCACAGTATTTATATATATTTTTATTGAAATATTGAATCGTTCTTTTTTATTAATGAATCTTGGAAGACTGAAATTTTTATTAAACTAACCGATTAACATCAATTCAGTCGATTTTAGACAATCAAATTGATTTTTTTTTGAAGTGGTTTCCTCACTCCTAGTTACTATTAAAGAGCCAAGTATGTTCTTTGTTAAATGAGGTTTGACTCTACTCGTCCCGATACTAACTATCATTACTTGAAGTTTGGGTCTCGTATGAAACTTGCCAAGTACTTCAACGGAGTTTGGAAACTAACTTTTAGGATGAGTTAATTGTCTAGGTTAAAAGAAGTTTTTACATGTATTATGAATTATTCTCTGCATGTGTATCTCCAATTACCTCACTAATTGAATATCTTTAATATTCACTTATTCCCTATATTTTCTAAGAAAAAGAGGAAAGATATAAAAGGTAGGTGACGAGGGTATGTGTACATCGTAACATGGATTTTCACTCCATCATTAGTTTTCTTAATTCAATTGTTTATCTAAAGTTATTTATTTGATTATTGTGATTGATTTAAGTAAATTTTGTGTTATATCCATAGTTCTAGATATCCATGTCTCCATGGATTCGACATCGACAATCGACATTTTCATTAGAGTACAAAAAAGTCGACAAAATATAAAAAATTTCAACAAATGTCACTAAATATATACATAATATTAATATTAATTATTTTTAACAAATTTATAAATAGGAAAATGTTTATTTATTGATTTAAATATTTTCTACGATTTTTTAATTTTTCTAACTTTTACAGAAATATCCATCGACATCTACATTTTATCGATATTTCCATGAAATTGAGACCTTGACGTATTCATCAACTTCGACATTTAAAACCTTGGTTGTATCCCAAATAAAACTTGTTAATTATTTTAGGAAGGCAAATGACACAAATCACTATTCTAGTTGTTGTTACAATTGTACCCTTAAATTTTTTAAGATAAAACTTAAATAAAACCTCCCACTTTCATGAATAACAAAATTAGACCCCTCAACTTTTTCAATAGTAAAAATGAAATCCTTCAACTTTTATAAATGATAAAATTATACCCTTTAAATTTCTAATGACGATATTAAATCCTGAATTTTTTAGGATAAAAATCAAAGCTTCCAATCTTCCTAATAAATAAAAATTAGACCCCTAAATTTTTTCAATAGTAAAAATTAAACCTTTAACAAATTTCAATTTGTCTTTAGGAATTTGGTATCTAAAAGTCTGTCTGATGCTTAAATTTCTGCTCCAATTAATAAAATTCACCTCCTATTGTGTAGTTGAACCTTATTGAAATATTACTAACTATTTCAAGCAAGATGACGTTAAATAATAATCGTGCTAATTGGGATACAACTTAAAAACTTCTATTTTATTTTATTTTGTTTTGTTCTTGTTTGTAGGTGTCATTTTTAATGAATAAATGTGGAGATTAAAGCATAATCACATTTATAGCTACTTTTACCGATACTATAAACTATCCAATCCAAGTAGCTTGAGAATTAGAGAATTTTCTTTTACCATTCGCTTCTTTTGTGAGCATTTCATTTAGATATACGTTGAAGATAACATATGATTTCATTTAGATATACGTCGAGGACCACATATGATTTAGGAGTGGGGAAAAATTTTGTCAAACAACATCTTCGCATAAGATTATATCCGTCATTTCACACTTTAGATTCAATATGTCTGATTACCTTTTGAACACTTTAATATTTCATAAATATCTTTGAATGCTTTGTGAAATCTTGATGCATTTGAGTTTTAATACAAGAGGGATGAGCATGATTAATGTTTTTCTTTAAAAAATAATTATACGATGGTATCTCATTTGATTTGTTGACAATATATTAACTAAAATTGTGATGTCTTTTAACGGTACGTTGGAAGTGGAACTCTTTGATGTATGAGATATTGACTTCATGAGCCCTTTCCTCCATCATTTGGTAACTGCTATATACTTCTTATAGTTAAGTGTGTTTCGAAATAGATAAGAAATTGTAGCATCTCCTACAAATGACTCTAAGGTGGTAACAAAATTATGTACGTCTGTGTGAATATGAACAGAAAAGACTCATTCAGCGCTTAGAACTAATTCAATTCACCATTGAGAATGTCACCATATCAAATAGTATTTGAAAAAACTTGTGATTTACCTCTTGAGTTATAATATATAAAGCACAATGGACCTTGAAGAGGCTAAAATTCAATCTTACTGACCCAGAGATTCAAAATATAACCAAAAGAAGGTTTGAACTTGTATCAAGTGTGTCAATACACAAAGCTTTTGCCGCTATGTCATACCCTAATATATGTATTTAAACTTCTTTTTAAACCATAAAAGTTTATACATAAAGTTTGTTTAAAAAAAAAAGGTAAACGGGATCCTTTATAGGGAAAAAAAAATTAAACCTTTAATTTATTTTGAGTTTAAAATTCATTTTAAATTTTTTATTTAAAAAAAAATCTTATCTCTATAACCAAACTTATTTAAAAAATATTGCTCATTTTTTTTTAAAAACTGATTTGACAAATCTTTTATTTATTTTTTTCAAAGAAACTTATTTAAAAACAAACAAATGCTTTTATTTTAAAATTAAACTTTTTTTATTTACTTAAAAAAAAAATTGCAGTACTTTATTTGAAACACATTTTATTGTAAAAAAAAAGAAATTCTAAAACTTATTTAAAAAACTTAATTTAAAAGACTTATTTTCTTTTTAAAACTTTAATTGGTAATAAAAAACAACCTTTTATTTTGATTACCAAATTTGAAAACCAAAAAGTAAACAACACATTTTTAATTAAAAAGAATAACTAATTTTCAATAAAAAAACTCAAAATCTACTGCAATTTTTCAAAAGTAAAAGGTTATGAACTCTTCACAGATCTACTAAATTCCAAAAGAAAATCGTCCGTAAATCAACTTCAAAATCTTTAATATTTAACAAAATGAGATGAACTGGAGAAACGAAGAAAAAAAAAACTCTGCTTTCACACATTTTCTCCCTCTGCTATCTGTGCTTTTCTAATATATCCCCTTTAAATACACAATGCTCCAACGGTAACAATTAGATGGTTAGAGAAAAGAGGGGAAGGAAATGAATGAGAAGATGCCACGTGGCTTTAATGAGTAAAACCATTTGTTAAACTAAAATCTTTATTTAATTAAAACAAAATCTTTTTAAAATAAAATTATTTACTTAAAAACAAATCATTTTTATTTATCTATTTTTTAATTTTAATAGGAAAACAAAATCTAAAGAAAACCATTTTTTATTTTCTTATTAATAAAATTAAACATTTAAAAAAATCTAACCTTTTTAATTTAAGTTAATTTAAACTTTATATTAAAACTAATAATAAAATAAACTTATGTTATTTTTTAATTAAAATAAAATTTAATAAAGTAAAATACAATAATATAAATTAAAATTAAAAATAAGCCAACTAATAATAAAATAAACTTATGTTATTTTTTAGTTAAAATAAAATTTAATAAAGTAAAATACAATAATATAAATTAAAATTAAAAATAAGCCAACTAATAATAAAATAAACTTATGTTATTTTTTAGTTAAAATAAAATTTAATAAAATAAAATACAATAATATAAATTAAAATTAAAAATAAGCCAGACCAAATACGATGTGCAATGATCATGATTCTTTCTAATTTACCTTCTTTTGCATCGTACAATAATAGCCATTCCTAGTGGTTCTATCACTATAGTAGGAAATTGGCATTAGTTTAAAGGTGATCACCTTACAATTTGGTAAGTGTTATGATGTCTCATCTTTTTCCTAAACACACACACCATATAGATTAGTATTAATCCATTGATTCCTTGTTTCAATAGATTGAATTTGTTGGATATGCTCTTATTATAAAGCTTATGGCTGTAAGATTTTGGTTTTTGGCAAAACTTTTACATTCCATAGCACCTCCCTAAGACTTCTAAATTTAGTGACAAGGTTATCAATGATTTCTCGTATTTCACATACAACCTATATGTACTTTGATGTTGAAGATTCCCTTATTGTTGGGGTTCCATATTATTTCGTCATCCATTATTTGTCTACATAGAGGAATATGAAGTATAATGTCAACATGTTCCTTGGTGAGGCCTTGCACCATCACGCATAAGTAAGCTACACTATTTCCTTTAGTAGTTTCTCAAATAGTGATTGACCTTTGAGTTTTTTTGCTGGGTGACCAATAGTGGGTGAGCAAAAAACTAAGAAAAACTGACCTGATCGACCAAAATTGACTGTACCAATGTTGGTCGGCGTCGATTTTAAAATTCAAAATCAATTTTTAGGTTAGTCGGTTTGATCAAAAAAGTAGTTTATGATAAAATTAACTACGCTTTAATTAGGTTATTTAAGAAAATACATAACGTAGTGTTGCACTAAATGCAGTCTGCAAAGTGTGGAGGACAGTTGCAGAACTGCAATGAGATAACCATCTTTTCGTCTGATTCTTCCTTTTTGTTTAATGTTAATCCATTTATAGAGGAAGAAAATGTTTCATAATGTTAATCCCTTTAGGAGAAGAAGAAAGTGTTTAATGAAGCTTCACTTTCCTTTTGGTCTCACGAAGTTTTTAGCTTTTTTTTAAAAAAATATTTTTCTCTATTTTTACATATAAGGATGGTTGTTTCTTTCAGTCTAGTGTAAGACTTGATCTTGCATCAGTTTTAGCCAAAATCGATCAACTGGTTGTATAGGTTAGTCGATGTTGTAGAGAGCCTTACAAAGCTACAAAACTCTGATTGACAAATACCAATATGTTAATTACCGTTATCGATTTGAGCTCACGATAAACACTTGCAGCCAAGAGTGACTACAATTTGTCACAATAAGCCTCGTGTTTATCCTTCGTAGTAAGATTTATGTTCTATTTGTAAATTGACACTTGAAATATATTTTTTCGTTTTCTTACCATTTTTTTTTGTTAGGAATCAGATAATGGACCTAACAAAGGTTTATGATATATCTGAGATATTCTTCAATATTTTTTTTTTGAGGATGAACCCATGAACATTGATATGGTATCCAGGTCAACAAATTCAAATAATTATCTAATCCAAAAATTTACCAAATTGCCAATTAGTCTTGAGTTAGAATCTATAAATATTGATACTTCTATTTTATTTTTTATAAATAAATAATCATAAGGTGCAGATGATTGAACAATTAGATTTCTTTCTCATTCATTAGTTTGGATTAACAATTTGTGACGGCTTGATGGTCAAAGCCCTCCGTTGGTAAATGCGACTCGAATCGGTCCGAAAGGTTCAGATAAACCGGGTTCAACAAGGTAAAGAGCAGCGAGAACCGAATCAAATCAGATACTAGCATCTGAATGACAAACCCAGCGTCATCCCGTTCCCCTCTGCAGATTTCATGTAGGAGTGTTCAGCTCACGCGCGCCCTCCTTTCACCTTTTTTAGGGTTTTTGTTTCCATTTCGTCTCTCAGCGCAGCCGCTCATCCCTTTCAAACCCTCAATCTCCACTCTCCCCCGCAGTGTTTTTGTTCCATTCGTCTTCTAGATCTGTCTCATCGCTGCCGCTTCCGCTTCCGCTTTCCAGCGGCTTTCCTTCTAGATCGGTCCACAACAGGCGTGCCACGACTGAAGAAAAATTCAAAATCCGAAGCCATTATTGACGAACGAAGCTCTTCTACACCATGTCGATTCCGGGGTCCTCAGGTGATTAATCTACTTGCCGGCTATCAGGAAGATAAATCAATCTGCAAACAGAAATGGGAGCATTTTTACCTTTTTCGATTTTCTTCTTTCAAAATGTGTTCTGAATCTTCGTTTCTCTCCTAAATCTTTTCTGCTGTTGAATTTTAGAATATCGTTTCTCTCCATTGTTGTGCTTCTCTTCTTTCTTGATGCTACCAATCACTCTCGTCAACTAGCAATCTTTTGGAACTTTAGCAACCCGATAGAGGTTGGTTAGTTTGGCCTAGGTGTTGCATTCAGTTCTTCATTCTTCAATATCGTTGATTTCTTTTCCCGCTCTATTAACTTACCGTGGAATTTGTAGAGTTTATTAATTTATGTTATGGTTATCATTACTCAAGATTTTGCTCCTTATTTGTGCGGGGAGTACACTGCTCTCTTTTGTTCAAGGGTGAAGCACTTAAAATTCGATATAACTATTGAATAGAAATAACCGGAATCTCGGTTTATCACAATTCTTTTACCTGGTCTCGGTTGAGTCCTGACATACCAATCATGATATAACTTAAGTTTTGTATTGACGGGAGTTTCCAAAAGTTGCGCTGCCTTTTCCTCCTCTTCTTCCTACTCCAAATAGTATCTTACAATTAATGTATATGGTTTATGAGATTTGTTGGTGTTATAACTTTGCATTTCTGAAATTGATAGATATCGAGGAGGACATTCGTGCATTAGAACTTGATCCACCGGGTACAGTAAATTTTATAGATTATTATTGTTGATAATTTTTGAACTATTGCCATATATGACCCTACGTGGTTTTCTCTTTGCTTAACAATGTATTTTCTTTTTGGCTGTGCCTTTGTTATCAATTTTACAGAAGATAGTAATGGAGTTCCTAATTCAGATGTAAAGATGGAAGAAATTGTGAAGTCGGACAACATGGAAGAAGGTTGGTCAATTTAATAAAGCTATTGTAATGATATACGAGGTGTTGTTGCCAATATTGAATCTAAAACTTTCAAATGGAAGGTTCATTTTTAAGTATTATTTAATTGTGTTATGTTTATTTTGTTTTCAATGAAATCTTACTGTATCAGATACCAAAGTGTTTCCTAGATTATGTAAGGATTTTATTATAATTTAAAAAAAAAAATTTCTGAAGTTGATTTATTTTGGCTAAGGATTTTTAAAGGACTTATTGATTTATTTTGGCTCGTTCAATGTCTGAAGTTGTGGATTATTTCATATGCATTTAGGTTATTATCGTGAGAATTGCTGCACTTGTGTTGTTTCAAATATATATGAATATATAATTCAAAATTTTGACCTCATAAATCTTGTAGGGGCAGGTTTGAATTTCTAGAATCTTGTTTTTATGATTGATAGACTGTTTGCTGATATGTGTAAATATGCTGCTTTAAATTATATCGATATTTCTGATAAGATAACACAGCCACAAATAACATCTTACGAGGACTTTGATGTGGATAATTTTAGATTTGAGGACAGAGGACCATCCCCAACCAACCCAAGCTATCCAGGTTGAAGAACAAGGTAATGATGAATGATCTTTCTGTTTTATTTTCAGCGGTGAGTTGCATGCTCTATTAATTGCCTGGCGAGATACATTCATTCGTTTAAGCTGTTCAATTTATTTTTCCCATACAGTGTGACTGAACCATTGGGTTCCTTTTACAGTGAGGGAGAACATACCTGCTAAGGAGAAGGAAATTTCTTTGCCTGAAAATGAAGACGAAGAGGATTTGGAGTTGGATCGCAAAAGACACTTGAATGTTGTGTTCATTGGTCATGTTGGTTAGTAAACTATTTTGCAGGCTTGCATGTATCAGCCTTTGTTCCATTGTGAATGTATAGAAAATTGGGTTTATTCATTTGGTCACTCGTCAGAGTTTAGCACAATGAGGCCCATTTACTTTAGAAGTTCTTGGTAATTAGGATGCTTATATAATTTAGTTTGCTTATCACTTTGTTTGCATACTGTTTATATTTAAAAGATCTCCTTTCAATACTTTGTCTTGTAATTATTTTATATGGTTATTTTTTCTCCATTTCATGTAAAATAACTTTTGTCTTGTAGTTATACTTTGTCTTGCATGTATCAGCCTTTGTTCCATTGTGAATGTATAGAAAATTGGGTTTATTCATTTGGTCACTCGTCAGAGTTTAGCACAATGAGGCCCATTTACTTTAGAAGTTCTTGGTAATTAGGATGCTTATAGAATTTAGTTTGCTTATCACTTTGTTTGCATACTGTTTATATTTAAAAGATCTCCTTTCAATACTTTGTCTTGTAATTATTTTATATGGTTATTTTTTCTCCATTTCATGTAAAATATTTATTTTAATTAAAATTGATAGATGCTGGTAAGTCTACAATTGGAGGTCAGATACTTTTCCTTAGCAATCAGGTTGATGAGCGTACAATACAGAAGTACGAAAAAGAAGCAAAGGATAAAAGCAGAGAAAGCTGGTAAGATTTGCATTCTGATTTTAACTGTGAATATTTTGATGCGAACTCAAATCTATTTTCATATTAATACTTCAATTCTTCAATTTAACTTTAGTTGGCTGGTCACTGAATCATGCATGTTCAGGCTTCGTTGTTTCTATATTTTTTTGTGGAAAAAATTTCATTAGTGTAATGAAATTTGCAAAAGGCTAACGGCGGTTAAAAAAATCCCTTCCAATTAACATGAATATCATGGAGAGTAGTTAAAAATGATCTATCTAGTTAAAAAAGAATAGCATCTACAGTTTGTCTCCTTTCAATCTTTTGGTTTGGGATGTTATACCCTTTTGTACATTTTTACCATTTCATTACATTAATGAAATCTTTTCTCATTCTAAAAAAAAATTTGTCTCCTTTCAGTAAAGGCCATTTGAGACTTGTCTATGATGGTGAGGGGAGGACTTTACGAAGTCTTTCTACCAAAACCTTTCCAATAACCTTGTATAGACAAGTCACTAGGCTAATGGCCTAAAATCTCCCACTTGCAAGCATTTGTCTGCGTATTCAGAATTCCTTTCTCAAAAAACTTATGGAACACTCACTTGGTGTAAACTTCTCCTATTTTCCACCACTATAGCTATTCTTCCCTCTTGACAAATTGGAAGTGTCTTATGTAATCCTTCTTGAGCTTTTGTAATTTCACACATCAATAAAATTGTTTCTTTCACAAAAAAAAAAAAAAAATTATGGAACACCTTAAACAAATCGGGTTCAATGATGTTCCAACTTCTTCAATAATTTTGCACTGAAACCATCAGGGATTTGGGAGTCTCTAAATTGTAAGTACACCTTTGATTTCCTCTTCATCAGAAGTTATTTCTAACCATGAACTCCAACCAGAATCCAAGTTCTGCCATTCAACTCCATTAATTAGATCAACCTTTGTTTATCATTTGCTGTGTATAGGATCCTCTCTCCCCTATCTCCTTTTGTTTTTAAAGGAGCAACCCATTTATTTATGTCACAAGTGCTGTTTAGGTGTTTTTTCCGCTTTTGTAAGATGCTTAGAGTGGGAAGAAATTTGAATTCAAGTCTCCTTTCAGGCAAGTTAGTTTACTTTTCAGCCAAGTTGGGGGAGGGTAAGGATTTTTAGGTTTGGTCGCCTGGCCCTTCCTGGGAATTTCTTGTAGCCCTTTTCTCCATAGGTTGAGTTCTCCTTTGGGGGGGGGGGGATTTGGGTCTGGTCCCCTAGCTCTTCCAGGGGTCTTCTTGTAGCTCATTTTTACATTTGTTGAGTTCCCTTTCTAGCCCCCCTCTGGCCTCATTGTTTTCTTCTATTTGAAAGGTCAAAATTCTAAGAAACATTAAACAGGTTTTACAGGGAAAAGTCAATACCTTGGATCATATTCATTTTTCCTTCTTTTTGGGATCGCAGTGTTGTGTGCTTTCCGGAGCTGTCTCGATTGATCCTAACCAAGTTATATGGTCCTGTCAATTTGCGTGGGATCCCATGGGATATTTGGGATCGTTTTTTTTTAAGTTTGTTGGGGTGTCTTCACCTCATAATAGGGATTGTCGGACGGTGGTGGAAGGATGTATTATTGTCCCTCTTTTGGGAAGGGGAAGATTTTTTTGGTAAGCTTGTTTCTTTGCTATTTTGTGGGGCATTTGGCTTGTGAGAAATATTTTTTAGGCACGGAGAGATCGAGCAAGTATGTTTGGGAGCTTATTAGATTTAATACTTCGTGGGGGTCAAGTTCTAAGTTTTTTTTATAATTATCAGTTAGGCATTATTCTTAAGATTGGAGCCCCTCGTCGTTGTCCCTCTTTTGGGAAGGGGAAGACTTTTTTGGTAAGCTTATTTCTTTGCTATTTTGTGGGACATTTGGCTTGTGAGAAATATTTTTTAGGGATGGAGAGATCGAGTGAGTATGTTTGGGAGCTTATTAGATTTAATACTTCTTTGTGGGGGTCGGGTTCTAAGTTTTTTAATAATTATCAGTTAGACATTATTCTTAAGATTGGAGCCCCTTGTCGTGGTGTTTTTTTTTGCCCCCATATATTTTTTCATTCTTTCAAGCTTGGTTTCTTATATAAAAAAAATTCTGGAACCATAATCTTTGTTCTTTAATGACTAGGTCTAAAACTCTCTATTTTATTCATCAGTGTGGAACTAGGAAAACTTTTTCATACTTTTACTAAGAAAACCACCTAAAGTTCTTTCACTAGACAAGCCATAACTACATTGAAATCCTTCTGAACAATCTAGCAATCTGAACACAACCCATAAATATCTTGCAGCTCTTATTATTGCCATTTTCATGCTATTATTATTCCCTTATTTATAAGGGAAATTTAGTTCAAATTCCTTTATTTAGATATATATTCATGGTTCTAGGTGAACTTTATTTCTTGTGGTGTCTATTCAGACAGTTATTTCTATTTAAATTGTTATAGTTCCAATTTGCAATATGAAACACTACATTATTTCTTCTATTCTTATTTCTTAGTTGATCTAAAATATATCTACGCCAGGTACATGGCATATATCATGGACACAAATGAAGAAGAGAGAGTCAAGGTATGATTTGTGATCATCTCATTGAATGTTTTTTTTCGTTGAGTCATAATGATGAAGTAATGTGTGACAATTGAAATCTTAAATATGTAATCTATTCCATACATTCTTGTCCTTAATATATCTCTCATGGCTGAATGCCACTATTTTATTTTCTTTACAAGTTTTTAGATGAATACTTATGGCTGGAAATTATCATGTTATTACATCATTAGTTAATTTTGTACCCCTGATTGTAGGGGAAAACTGTTGAAGTGGGAAGAGCACATTTTGAAACTGAGACCACAAGGTTTACAATTTTGGATGCTCCGGTATGTTGATGTTTGGTATAGTTCCATAATGCTAGTAAATGTCATTAGAAACATATTTTGTTCATAGAATGCTTAATGTGTTGATCAGGTACAGTTATAAAGTGAATGCTGAATGGATGATTTTGTATATTTCTTTATTCATCTGTCGGTACTATCTTCATTTTTATGTGTCAGTTTGATGCAAGGGATTAGCCTCATGGTTTTATAGTTTAGTTGAACAATGCTTTTACAACTTTAAGAAATCGTTAAATTAGCTTTCCCATCATGTTCAAATTTTGATTAATGTTTGGATTGGGTGTGAGCAACTCAATGGATTTTGTTTTCCCATATGATTAATGTTCCTTTTCTGACTGATTAAAAGACCAATGCCGTCCAGGATGCAGTTTTTGTTGCTACAGAGGATATAGGATGTAAAAGATTTCATAATTTTGCTGCATTGTTCTCTAGATTCATTGTTTTCATGACCGACCGTAGGAGGAATTAGTCTTGAATCTTTTTTAGTTTTCACCAACTGCAGGCAGGTGGCTGTTCTTTGAATTGCATTGATTTCCAAGCATTTTTGAGAGGAATGGAAAATAGTAATTACTGTTCAACGACAGCACATATGCTTTCTTTCCTGTCCTATCATCTCTTTGCATTTGATGTTCCTTTGTATGCTTAATTATGTATAATCTGTGATTTATGGTGGGGGATTTTTCAGTTTTTAATTTTCCTGTCCTGATTCAGGGTCACAAAAGTTATGTGCCAAATATGATCAGTGGGGCATCTCAAGCTGATATAGGGGTGCTGGTGAGTTATCTTCTCCCCTGGCCTGCAAGTTTTCTGCACCATGGTATTTTGTCACTTTGCTTTCACTGTGTTTTTATCTCTCTGCTTGTCTCATTTGCTTTGAATTTCTATGTTCGAAGGTAATTTCTGCTAGGAAAGGAGAATTTGAAACTGGATATGAGAGAGGTGGACAGACTCGTGAGCATGTTTTGCTGGCAAAAACATTAGGTGTTGCTAAGCTACTTGTTGTAGTGAATAAAATGGATGAACCCACAGTTAAATGGTCTAAAGAAAGGTATTTTTAATCTCCCTTCCCTTTCCCCCTTATTTTATCGTCTGGTTTGGTCACTAATTATGGTGAGAGTTGTCTACAGGTATGATGAGATTGAGTCTAAGATGGCACCCTTTTTGAAGGCATCTGGTTACAATGTAAAGAAAGGTACCGTAAGGTTATCCCATTTACAGAAATGTTGTCTGTGATTCAGTCTATCGGTTTTTCTTTTTGCTTCTCTTTGCAGCTTTCTTTTTCTTGCAATGGTTTTTGAGGTCATGATTCTTTATAAGATGTATTTATGATTTGTTTTGGTATTTTCTTATTTTTATTTTTAAAAGTAAAATTTCATTAATTTTTGAGTAATTGATTGAGTTAGATGGAAGGTGTTTAACTTGATTTTACAAATCAATGTTTCTGTGGTTATTAAAATCGGAAGCCTGTATTTTGTCTCCACGTGTTCCTTTGCTGCATTCATGATTGTTGTGACCGAAATAGAGTAACTTTTACTGGACGCCAAAGTCACATGCATAGCTCATTTATGGTATGTTTTCAATTTGTGGCGTGATTGAACTTGTTGACATAACAGGGACTCTTTGTTACTTTTCTTACATGTCAATATTGAATTTTGAGATAGGACATGTATATTAATTATCTGTTCCCATAATTGTTTCAATCTGCAGATGTCCAATTTCTACCAATATCTGGTCTTCATGGTATTAATATGAAAACAAGAGTGGATAAGAAAGTATGTCCATGGTGGAATGGTCCATGCTTGTTTGAAATCCTTGATACGGTTGAAGGTCCTCCAAGAAATCCAAAAGATCCATTTAGGTATGGACATCCACCTTTATCTATAACTCTTGCTGCATATTTGTGACATCCTGTTATTTAAGTTTCCTATTTTTGACTTGATACAGTTCCTGTGCTCTGTTTCACCTTGCTTGTCCTGTAAATGAAAGAATCAATTAGTTAAAGTTTTTTTTTGTTCTGTCGAGATTTCTTGCAATCGTGTAATTTGGAGTGCCTTAAAACTTCCAAATTAAAATATGATGCTTATATTAAAATATCACTATATATTTGATTTCTCCTCCAAATATTATTTTGGGAAATTTAATGTCCTTTTATACCCAACTCATTTTTTCATTAAGTCAATTTAACTTTTAAATTCATGGATTGAAGTTTTGAACCTTTAATTTGATTATGTGGTGAAATTAATACTTGTTCAAAACTAAATGAGATAATTTTTCGCTAACCAACCAATAAATTGCATTAAAATCAACCAAAAAAAATCCAAATTTTACCTAGACCAGAACACGAAATCAAGCTTGTAAAAAAGTATGCACCTGAACTCACCTCAATTAAATGTTTTTTTTGGCGCATTTGTAAATGTCTTACTACCTTCTATAGGTGTTGTCCTGATACGTTAATGCAAATAATTGATATCCAACTTGTAGGATGCCTATCATTGACAAATTCAAGGACATGGGAACAACTGTTATGGGTAAAGTTGAATCTGGCTCTGTGCGTGAGGGTGATTCCTTATGGGTAATGCCAAATAAGGTAATTATTGCAGAGCTTATATGTATGCATTTCACTCTTTGTGCACTGTTTCTTCAATTTGCTGCTTTTTGTCTTACAATGGTAACTGAGATTTTAATGTATGTCCAGACTCAGGTGAAAGTTACAACTGTTATGTGTGATGAAAATAAAGTTAAGCGTGCTGGACCGGGTGAAAATCTCCGTGTTAGAATATCTGGAATTGAGGAAGAAGACATAATGTCTGGGTTTGTATTGTCAAGCATTGGTATGGTTCTGTCTTTTCTAGGTGTTTCTTCGTCGTTTTGAGTAACATGGTTGAGGTATATAATGATTGATCCTTTCTGCTTCATCAAATCAAGATTTATGATGATCAATCATGATAAAGTAATTGTTATCTGTATGCAAATTAATTATCCCATTTTTATGAATCTAGAGCTTAACAACTTAAACATCCTATAATGGGAAGATATTCTTGGACATATTTGACAGTGAATTACATTCCATCGTGTTACATCGTAAAGGAGTTTTGGGACTATTATAACACTTAGAGGAATTTGCTATTCTTGAGAAGCTCAGTTTAATGGTTAAGCTTAACACCCATTTATAAAGCTGTTTCAATTCTAAACTGATGCTCGACATTGGCCCAGGACATATTCTAAGAAACCATACGTTGTTTCAGTAGATGAGAAAGGAAGCGCCACTTTAAAATATATATATATTTTTTTGATAAAAAACCAAACTTTTCATTGAGAATAATGAAAACAAAACGGCATACAAAAACAAAGCCCCAAAGAGGGAAACCAAACTAAAGAAAGGGCCTCCAATCCAAAAGAATAGGACCTAACTGATAGTTACAAAACAAATTCGGAACAGACCCCAATAAAGAAACATTAAACCTTATGAGTACCCAAACAGACTCCCACTCTCTTTCCACCCCCCTAAAAATTCTATTGTTTCTCTCCAACCAAATCCCCTACATGATCCCAAAGAAATCCGCCTGCCAAAGGAAACTCCCGTTCTCACGGAAAGGAGAGGACATAAGCAATTCCTCCACCATCGAACCCCACTCTCTGTGACAAGCCCAAGAAATACCAACCAACTCAAAGAACCGACCCCAAATTCTCTGGGAATATTGGCACTGCCATAAGATATGATCAAGATCCTCGGAATCCTGCTTACAATGAACACACCAATGCGGCCCCAAGCAAGCGGCCGAGCTCTTTTGAATACAATCCATGGTGTTTACTTTCTCAAGTAAGACCTGCCACACGAAAATTTTTATCTTCTTTGGGATCCTCACTTTCCACAACGTGGTAAACGCTGGGGACGTCGAGGGAAGAGAAGGGGAACATAAAAGGTTGAAGAAGGAACTGGACGAGAAGCCCCTAGAAGGGTTAGGGGACGAAACACGACAATCCCTTCTATCACAAAAGATGGAACAATCGGAGAGCAAAAGGATCAACTCTGACACTTCCCGTGCTTCCCGCGCCACTTAAAATATTAAAATGATATTGAAGAATCCCAAAATGGGTGAAGCCGACAGGTTATGATTAGACATCTCAATTGCCACCTTGAGAAGGCAACTGTTGGGGATCTTCAACTGGGGCTGCAACATTACTTGTCTTGCTGCCTCCAATATACCCACCTTTTTAACCAACAGTCAGTTTTGACCACGAGCACTAGAAACATGTCTTGTAATTGATGTCTCCAATTATCTTTTCCTTCTAGTTTCTTGTCTTTAATGAAATTCCTGTCTTAATATCAAAAGTTGCATGCTTTGGTATCCATTAGGAGCTCTTTATTCATTAACAATTAGTAATATTTCAAAAGCGGTCATTCGACTCATTTGTAGATCTCATGCGTATTGCGTTTGATTCTGGGGATAGACATGCAAATCCTAAAACCCTAGTTCCCACTCTTTACGAATATCCTACTATATTACTGTTTGATCCTCCTACCTTGTTGTCGATTACTATGTTACTGTCTTTTTCTTTGTAATTCCTTTGTTATGAACTATACAATCTTCTATAATATTTTGTTGCATGTTTCTTCCACTAAATGCACCCTCATTCCCCAAAAAATTTGCAGCAAATCCAATACCTGCTGTTTCTGAGTTTATTGCACAGTTGCAGATTCTTGAGCTGCTGGATAATGTGAGTGAAGAATTTGAACTTGTTATTCACCTTCTTTCTCTTCCTGGAGCTTATGATTCAAATTTCTTAGTTATGTTTTTTCCCCTTTAGTGATGCAAAATTGTAAACTAAGTCATACTACTGCTTTTAGGCAATATTTACAGCTGGATATAAGGCCGTACTTCACATTCATGCTGTTGTCGAAGAATGTGAGATCATAGAGCTGCTACATCAGATTGATCCAAAGACTAGGAAACCTATGAAAAAGAAAGTTCTCTTTGTGAAGAATGGTGCAGTTATTTTGTGTCGCGTCCAGGTTTGATTTCTTAGCGAGCATTTAATATATTTCAAGATAAGGCTTGAAACGTCTTACCCTACCCTGACTGAACTTTTTTGAATGTCCACATATTTTTGAGAAAACTTTTCCTCGATAAAGTTATTCTGGAATTTTGAAGATGTTCTCATAAAAGAGCACCTGAGATATTTTAAATAGAAATGATGATTTTTTTTTAATAGATAATGTAAGCCAAATGGTATGGTTGGACTATTTTTCATCTTTGGAATTTGTTAGGAATACTATTAGGATACATATGAGAAATATTTTTAGGATAGTAGAGATATTCTAGTCACTAGCAAAAGGGTTTGTTAGTGAAGTGGTATGTGAACAGGTTGAGAGAGAACATATTTTGAGTACTAATTTTTTAGAATTGGAGCCACTAGAGTGCTTGTGACCTTTTGATTTTCCTTTCTGATATCTCAATCAGAAGTTCACATTTTGTATTGGTTATGGTTTCTCCTCCACTTTCTGGTTGCTATCAGAATGTCGGTAAGAATCTTTTGAGCACTGGACATGGCATAATCCTATATTGATTGGCTAGTGTGGAACTAGTTATACAAGTCCTGTGGATAATGATTAGCATTAGAATATTTACATTGCAGGTCAATAACTTGATCTGCATTGAGAAGTTTTCTGATGTTCCTCAGCTTGGAAGATTTACACTTCGTACTGAAGGTGATAAATACAAGTTTTACCTATTTTAATTAAAGCATCGAGGCTAATCTTATATTATTACAATCTGGTAGCTATATCTGCTTTATTTTTGTTTGTAGGGAAGACAGTTGCTGTAGGAAAGGTCACTGACATTCCATCTGCAAGCAATTAAACAATTTTGATCTGTGAGGTTGGTCGAGTATTGTCGGTTCATGAAATTCATTTCTTCCTATATTCTTTCTTTGTAATTCTATCTGAATTTAATTAGTCCATTAAATTTCATTTCTTCTTATATTCTTTATTTGTAAATCTATCTGAACTTAGTCCAGAGTTAGTTTCTGGCGTCCCATTTGTTTTTAGGAAAAAAAAAGGCTAAACTAAATCGATGAACTCCCTCCTTTAGGATGAGAATCAAGAATAATATCATTGAGGTGAGAACATGTGCTATAGGTACCTTCCCTACACTGAAAAGTTCAAGAAAAAACCTCGAATGGACAACCATTATAAGTTAACCTAGTAGTCAAATGTACTAAGATGCCTTTGAATCCAATCCACCTTTGAGTTTGCGGGCTCAAACCATGAAAGCTAGCTGACCATCTAGAATATTAAGTATCCTTTGAGTTTCTTGATGCAAAAGGTTGTAGGATTTGGTGGTTAGCTTGTGGGATTATATGAATAATGAATAATGACAAGCAATAACCAAAATAATTTTACCATAAAAGTATGAATAAGTTGTAGTCATTAATAAAATTAGAATTAAAATTTCACCATTGAACTTATTATTACATCAAAAGCAGTATGATTGAACTTTTAGACCATTTAAATCACCTAAAAAATGGGTTCAAACTATGGTGGCCACTTATGATTAAATATTTTACGATTTTTCTCACAAGTCAAACTTGGTAAGATCAAGTAGTTTTGTCATAAGATTAGTGGGTGTGTACCAGTTAATTTGGACACTCATTAATATGAAAAAAGAAAAAAGTATAGATAAATTCAATTAATTTATTGTAATTATTGAAATGTTGAGCAGGGAAATTTATGAACTTGATAGGAGCTGCAGCGTGAAGGCCCTGCATTCTCGACCTAATCAAACTTTAGGTTATGCTGCTTCTAGAAGCTGGTTTTTCACAGAGTCGATGCCGGCCGCGTTATTGGCTATGAAAAAAGAAACTAAAAATATGGATGGGTTACATCTGTTTGGGTACCAGTTTTATACACAATGTTTTTCATATATGGTTGTAAAGTTTGATTTTCTTTTATTATCGTTGAATATAGTTGCCATTTTGTTAGTCAATCCAATCCATATGTTCAACTATCATCCGTTCCTTTTTCCTGAAACTGAATGTTTGGTATCCATGGTTCCTAATATTTTGGTCTGTACTAGCTTCACGGTATTAATAAACATTAAGATGAGGCTTGTGTTTGTTAACTTAGCATTTTCTGATTGGAAAATCTAGGAGAACTATACAACAGTTGTTTATTTATTATTTAATTTTTTGAGGAAAAGAAGTATATAGTTGGAGTCACAGTTACCAACAACTACACTTGATTTTCCTTTAGTAGATTTCATATGATGTTTTTTTTAACCATAGAACTTGGATTTTATGTTCCAGGGATGGAGAAGGTTTTTTCTTAGAATAATTATTAAAAAGACAAATTAATGTAGTTTGCGTGCGTGTAGACTGGGGGGAGGTTGGTGGATTATCAGATCAAAATCAACAAAATTGGTGAAAAAGACAAAAAACCATATTATTAGGTGGATAATAGTTCCTCTTATAACAGAAACATAGTCAAATTACAAATTTGTTCTTGGGCTAGAAACATAATATTTGCATAAAAGGAAACCACATCACTCATCATCTCCACCAATTCCTGTCAAAAGTTTCTTCAGCCTTGCAATATTCACTAACATCTTCACGTAGATATGATCTTTGAGATCTTCTGCAAATTGGAAGTAGGCATATCTCCATCTCCTCTTGAAGATTAGAACTCCAATGACTCCCCAAAATCCACACGCAAATCCCGACATTATGATAGTGTAAAGCCACATCTTCTCCAAGTCATCTTCATCCTCATCCCTGAAGTACTCACCACTCCCAATTGAAGGCTGAACCAATTTGTGTCCGTCGTCACAGCTATTTGGAAGAGGATCGCCACACAAATAAGGATTTCCAATGTACGAAAATGGATCATTGAGAGTGGAGAATTGATTCCCTTCGAGTATACGGCCGGAGAAATTGTTGTAAGACAAATTCAGTACCTCCAACGACGTTAAATTCAACATGCCATTAGGAAGAGGCCCGAAGAGATTATTGCAAGATAGATCAAGCGATTCCAACTCCTTCATTCTCCCAATTTCTGAAGGAATCATGCCTGAAAAATTGTTATGTGATGAGTTCAACCCAATTAGCCCAGTAAGCTGCGTCAACTCAACGGGGATAAATCCAACCATCTTATTATCCGATGGATCCATATTTACAAACAACTTTAAAACTGTCTTCGAGTAGTTGAATTCCCTTCCCTTCATAACCTGCACCACAATTTCCTTATCAATGTCAATGGGTATTTCAATATTACCGTCAGGTGACTCGAGAATTTCCCAGTCTATAAGTTGACCCATCATTCCTGGAAGGTAGCCACGACATGGAGGAATTGTCCCCGTAATGTTGTTATTAGCAACATCCAATATGCGTAGCTTTCCAAGTCCACAGAGTTTGGAGGGAATGTTGCCATTCAGTTGATTTTGTCGCAGACTCAGAACAATTAGATTTCGGAGATTCAAACCATCTCCCACCCATTTGGTTATGTTTCCTGATAACTGGTTTCCTCCAAGATCCAAAATCATCAAGTAGCTACAATTTTCCAAGGATGGAATTTGTCCATGGAAGTTATTATCTCTTAGTTGTAAATCTTGAAGTTGATGCAAATTGTTGAGCGAAGCTGGAATGACCCCTGAGAGTTGGTTGGATGATAGCCTCATGATAATAAAATCATACGACGACCAACAATCAGGAATGGCTCCCCATAGTCTATTCTGAGAGATATCAAGAACAACCAAATATGTCATCTTGCAGAAAGAAGTTGATAATGAGCCATTAATTTGATTACGTGCAAGATACAATTCAAACACATCAGGGCTAATTTGGGGAATACTTCCTTTGAGTTGATTGTTGGAAAGATCTAAATACGTGAGATGAGTTAATTCCCCAAGCCAAGTGGGTACAGTTCCTGTGATGTCACCGTAAGACAAATCAAGAAACCATAGTTTGGTCTGTGTTCGAATCCATTGTGGAATCTCGGAGCCATTAGTGTTGAGATTCTGCAGAGAAAGGAAATAAAGGTTGAATGGAGGAACCCAATCAGATGTTATCTTCCAGCTGATCGAGCCACCTCGATTCCCAATCATTAGCTGACTTAGTTTTGAGAGATTGGCGAAGTGAACTTCTGAGACAACGCCTTCAAAATAGTTATCTTCTATTCTTAACTCCTCCAGGCTTCGTAGTTGGCTAGCATCCTCAGGCATTGGGCCGGAAAATGAATTGTTTGAAAGATGAAGAAGTTTCATGTTCTTTAACTTTCCTAACCAATCATTACTCTGCAAACTTCCGTTTAGTTTGTTTGATCTTAAGTCTAAATGTTCCATATCATATTTGCTGCAACGCCCAGAAAAATTTCCTAGATTTCCATGCAGATTATTATTGGACAAATCCAACACTCTTAGGCGACACGTGTTTCCAATGATTGACAGCAGTCCACCTTCAACGCCGTGGAATTGGTTATCGGCAAGATCCATTTGGGTAAGACTTGTAATATTACCAATCCATGATGGCACCCAACAAACCAAACTATTATCTGAGAGATCAAGGGTTTCTAAGGAAGCTGGATTGTTAATTTGCGAGGAATTTGAAGGAGCATACAAAAATTGGGCATCATGGATTTCACATCTAACTAAATCTAAAGACTTTAGAATAGGAAGAGAGTTGAGTAGGTTCATCAAATTTAAAGCCTTTGCAGCTTTAAGATTCACATAACTCATGCCCAAAGTTGTCAAAGATGATAGATTATAAATCCACTCCATATGATCATCAACAACACGAAGGCCATCATTGAAACCCATATCGAGAAAACGTAAGTTAGTGAGGTTTCCAAGCTCTGGTGGAACCCTCCCACTAAACGATGAACGTGAAAGATCAAGATGTTGGAGTTGTTTCATTTCACCAATAAAAGTGGGAATTGAAGCATTTTGAAAATCGATGAAACTGAGGTCCAAGTAATAAAGATGTTTCAACTCCAACAAACTTGGATCAATTCCACTGCTACTCCAATACATAGACTGGAAATCAAGCTTGATAACATGTCCACTAGTTTCGTGGCAAACCACTCCCGGTCATAAGCAACAATTGCCTTTTGTCGTCATATTTTGTTTTGATAGATCTGAAACATAGTCCACAAAGTGACTTACAAATTTAAGTAGAGCTTCTTCTTCCTCCTCCTTTACGCATTTGGGAACGCCAGATCTGTTACACACTGAAACATGAACATGAACAAGTAAGAAGAAGAATATTAAAGCAAACTTGAAATTTGAAAAACTAGCCATTCAACAAAGCAAACAAAACTTGAATGCAGTGTAGTAAGCTTTCGAGGCCATTTTTGTGTGTGTATATATAGTTGAGTGGTACGTTATTAAATCATTGCGGGGTTATTTTCCTAATGATTATTGGACTACTAGGTGTGTATAAAAAGTTGTGGAATTAATCCCCACCGTGCATGTTGTTGCACTAAAAGATATTAATATTAAGACTATTGTTGTCATTTTGAAGGTTGATGAAGTCTTCCTATTTTCTTTTAGGGAAAAAAGTCAACAGTGCTAATGGTGGATAATCGAACCATTAATATTTAAAATTTTAATAAGTATCATATCTGCTGATTGGGCATAAGATTTCAACCTTGAGTTTTTAGTCATTACACTTGATCAAAGCTCAGACTCTTTGTGAATTAGATGATTTTCAAATTACTGTAGAGTAACATTAATTAAAAAAATCTGTTTTATTTTTATTTTTATTTTTTTATGTGTTACCAAATATTATATGTTTTTTTTTTGTTTTCCAAAAGCACTTTTGGTTTTTTTAAATTACTCCGGGAGACTATAGTAATTAAACACACTCTAAATCAATGTTTTTTTTTTCCACAAGTATATGTAAAAATTGTATTTTTATTAATAAAGTACATTTAGAATGAGTTCAAACTATGGTAGGCACTTCCAATTTAATATCTTTTGAATTTCCCCAACAGAGTCAAGTAGTTTTACATTGAGATTAGTCGAGATATGTACAAGTTGACATTCAACTTTTATTTATGGTAATTTTTGAAACGTTGAGTTGCAACATGAAGGCCTTGTACTATGACCTAATCAAGCTTTAGGTTACATTATGCTGTTTCTAAGAAGTTGCTTTTCCATGGGTCGACACTGGCCAAGTTATTGGCTATGGAAAAAGAAACTAAAAATATATGGATGAGTTCAATCTGTTTGGTGTTAAATAATATTTCTCAAGTATGTTCAAGAAGTCTCTAGAAGCTACTAGGTTAAGTAGTTTGTCAAGGCTTGCTCAAGAAGCCTCCTTAGAGATAGAAATCTCTAGAAGCCATTAAGATAAGCGGCTTGTCAACATTATGAGCATCACAAAAACTAAGTTTTCTAGTAGTTAAGAAGTTTTTCCTTGGAGAGTTAAAGTAACTAGAAGCTATTAGAGTGAATATGTGGCGAATCTATGGCCACTAGATCATCACCTATCCAAGGTTAGTATGTGACATAATTATAACTATAAAAATTTGCGTGATGAACAAGTATGGTTGGGCTATAAATAGGTGAGCACCATATACTTGGCAATCTATCCAAAAAATCTCCAATTCCAAGTGAGCTAAAGTGTGAGTGTGAGGTTTGATGAGATAAAGATAGAGAGAGTCTCTTCTTACCTACTTTATTGAGTGAAATTTTTCTTCATTGTCTAGGTTTTTATCCTTAAACGCGTAAAATCACTGTGTCATTTTCTTCTAATTTCTCTATACTTTTTCTCAAATCCATCTTAGCTATGATCCTACTCTATCCAGTTCCAATCATTTTTACAACATTTGGGTACCAGTTTTAATGTATGTTTGTAAAGTTTGATTTGCTCTTATATTATGGTTGAATATAGTTGCCATTTTCTTAGTTAGTCCAATCCATATGTTCAACTATTATTTCTCTCCCTTTTTCCTGAAATTGAATGTTCTCTTGGTATCCATGGTAATATTTGAAGTGGGCGTGGTTTTATATTAATTTTTTTTTTTTGTTCAAACATGTCAATCAATTTATCCAAAGTTCTGGCTGTTTTTTCTTCCTTTTTACCAATACTACTACTGTTTTACATATGATTTTTGTTGTTGATCTTAATTTGAATGCTTTGCCAGTAAATTTCCATAGGTAAAGAGGTTATCCATTTTACGAGGGCAGAGTAATAAAAAAAAAAAAAATTTCTTCCTTTTCTTTCTGAGTGTGTTTTGTAACAAAGTTTTAATAATTCATTAAATTTGAAATGTTAATTAATTTTATCAAAGTACAGGGGAGATTCTTTCTTGGAACATATTGAAGGGAGAATTACAAATATGGCAGAATTTTTTTTTAGTAAAATTAACAAAATATATCACTTTTTAAATTAAAAAATGGAGATCCGATTTGAATTATGTGATGTGATATGCTGGATATAAAGGTGAACTTTATATATTTGAACTATATAAAATATTTTTGATGCGAACCCCAAATTCGCTCCAGGGGATTGGTGGATTATCAAATAAAAACATTGAGAAAAAGAAATTTAAAAAATGTAATCAAACCTAGAAAAAGAAAAAATTGGATTTAGATTTAAAAAATGACCTTCAAAATAGGGATCAGATCGGAAGGAATGAGAGTGCCCAATTGTCGTAACCAGGCGTTGGGGCGGACACCCAACTCACAATCTATTGCGAGAGCCAACCACTCATCACATCCCATTAACTGCCTGAAGGATCATGGATTTGCCACTGCCCCCTCCCCCCTTCTTATACTGTTCTCTCACGCGCCCAAGGAATGGCTCTTTCCGATGTGGGAGAACTTTTTTCATACTCTCCAACACTGCATCAGCATGCCCCATGCGTTTCTGGCCCATTATTATCCCACAAATTTGTATCTTTTGTGTTCATTTTGAGGTAGTTTCACTAATAATGTAACTTTAAAAATGAATTACATAAATAGAATAGATTAGAAAGTTTTTTTTTTAAATGTAAATAAAATAAAGAAATACAAAAATGGAGTAGTTTCAAAAACGTCAAGACGTTAATTAGATCTACAACATTGGACCCATTTCATTTCAGATTTGAAACAAGTCGTTCAAGATCTGGAATGAAATGGTCCATATCTGAAACATAAAATGGGCGTGCGCTCGACAAATCCGACCCATTCTTTTAAGGAAGAAATTTTTCTCTAGAAAGGAAGAAGAAAGAACAGGCGATGGAGGGAATGGACGCTGAAGACCATGGAGGAATAGAGGAAAAAAAGAAAGAAAAACACTTAAAACGTGAAAATCGCTTCGGCATGCCAAACACGTGGCTCCAGCAAGCCATTTGACATTAAAATCGGGTTCGCTGGACGCGAGTTTCTGAATAAATCATGTCCATTGTCTGCGATTTCCCTTATCGTACACAATTTAGCTACCCTAGTTTTGAAATTATTTCAAACCTACCTTAATTTTGTATATATATATATTTTTTAAGTTACATTATTTGAAAAAAAACATGGTCCATTCTTTTCAAGTGTTCATTCACACATTTGATGAATGCAAGTATGCAATATGCAATATACTACTTTTTTAATTAAAAATAGTTACTCTAAAAGTATTATCAAACACATCTATGGAGGCGTGTTAAGGATCGCACGTTGAAAATATATGAGACATAGCAAGAGTTATAGACATTGACTACTCATCTTATTGCTAATTGGTTTTGAGATGAAATCCCAATGAATATTAATATGGTATTAGAGCTCAAAACCTCAAACGAAAATTCCTTTAATTTACGCATTTTTTTAGTAATCATCTGATCTCAAGTGCTCAAATTACAAGAGTGTCAATTACTTTACGATCAATTTTTTGATTATCATTGTTTAATCTAAAAATTGACCAACTATGCGAAGATGTAACATTGGAGGCTAACAAATGCACAAAACCAAACCAACACATAAAGAGAAAAAGGCTTCGATGCTCAAGTCAGTCCAAATTTGATCTATACTAGCCCAGAGAGAGAATAGTTTCATGTACCTGGAGAATGAACTGAGTCTCTTTATTTATAGGCTCAAGGTTCTCAACATCACCTACCAAGCTGAGTCACTTCCTAATTGGTTTCGGCTGCACGTCTAATCGTAGTACCTTATTGTTGAAAAGGTTAAGGGCAGTGAGATGTGGTGCATCGAGCATTGGCTCATCCCTTATGAGGGCGAACTATATATATTAATATTTGATCAGTTTGGCCTTGAAGTGACAGCAGTAGTTTATTCTTTCTTTGAAGGTTTGATATTTAGATGTCATCATCATGATGACAAAGCATTGTTCGATGTCCTATGATCTATTAACACACGTCGATAAATCACCTCTGATAATCATCTCAAGCATATTTCTTCAAAAAAAGGTTCTTAAAAGAACTCGATTTTTAAAAAGTATATATAAAATTGTTTTTTCATTTATTACCAAATACCCTAGGTTTTTATCAAAAGCACTCATTTTTTAAATCCTCAAACAAGTATATTAAAAAATGTGTATGTAAAATATATTTTTATTTGGATTGTGCTTTTAGGATACTATAGGTTTTTATCAAAAGCACTCACTTTAAAAAATGTGTATGTAAAAATATATTTTCATAGGTTTTTCTTACCAAATACCATAGGTTTTTATAAAAGCACTCACTTTTCTTGACGTTTTTAGAAAAAAGTGGGGAAAAGTCTCAATGGGTCTTTTTTTCTTTTTGTTTTTCTTTTAAGTTTCATTCGTTGGTCTCTTTTCCCCTCTCTTTCTCTCTTATTTCCCCGCTCTTGTTCCCCTCTCTTTCCTTTTCATTCCTCTCGTCATGTAAAATATAGTCTTCCGGACGTTTGTTAAACGTCATGAAAAATGATTTCGTGACGTTTGAAGAATGTCACGATTAAGACATTTTGTGACGTTTAAAAAATGTCACCGTAAATGAGTAACCGTGACGACATCTGATTTCGTGACGGTATACAACGTCACGGAAAGACCTTGACCTTGAGTAGCGAGGAAATGTCACGTGACATCCTTGGAATGGTTTGAGTAATATGTCAAAATAATTTCAAAATTTGGAAAATTTTCAACGGCCTTTCCCTTATAATATTTTCTCAAAAAAAAGGCTAAACTCTCACATGAAACTCAACATAAGGAGTGTGTGTGTATGGAACTAACCCTTAGAAAATTCTATCTTTTTTTCCAAAGAAAATAAAAGGACCAAAGTTAAAGAAAATGGACATAGGATCCTTTTTGAAGAAAAAATTGATACTCTGTTTTGGACTTCCCTCTTGATCATGAGATAATTATGGTCAGCTAGCATAATTGATATTTAGTGAAAATTTTCTTAATTCACTTGTCCATAAACTCTAATTTTTATTTTTAATGATGGAAAGAGAGACACAAGATGCGTTGGGTCTATATATCAATTATAGCTTTGATTGATCTTATTTATGGAGAAAAAGTTCATGAGCTATATGAGAGCTCTTCTTCTCTTTAACACAAAAGGAAAACAAAGCCCTTGCACACAAAAGAGCTTTAGTCTAAGGGAAAAGAAATCCCAAAAAGGGCAAATGGAAATTTAAAAAAATATTTCATTGGTTCGTGCCAGTGGCATCCTTGACAGCATCAAGGGCTCCTTGTGCCTTAGCCTTCATCTGTTGTCCTGCCTCTTGTACTGATTCCTTAGTTGATTGAGCTGCATCACTTGCCTTATCCATCATATTAGATGCCTTCTCCTACAAACCAGTATGCTATGATCATTTCATCACTTTATCCTCAATATATAAAACAAATATGGGATATATTTTTTAATTAAACTACCATTTATATTAAGCCATATATCACTAACTAATTAGGAACATCACTGAGGTGGTACGGCTTATATCATCGACTAAAATTAATGCAAGAGATATATAATAAAATAATGACGCAAGAGATATATAATAAAAGAATGACGTAACTAACAACATATATAAATAGTGACGATGAAGAGAACCTGAGCTTGACCCTTGGCTTCTCCAGCATGGTAGCTCATCTTTCGAGAGTTGTCAGCCATGTTTTTTTATTTAGTTGAGAAATTGATACACACAAAGCGCTAAGAAATTCAAAACAATTTGGGGAATACAATTATGAAATTTGTTGATTTAGGAATCATGCTCGTTGTGATTTATATAGTAGCTTTGATCAAATCATTGTTTGACACGTGTAATGCCAAAAGTAGGTTGCACGCCCTGAATGGTTCTGTGGTCTGAGAGGAGTGACACGTGTCATCCTGTTCTTGGAGTTGTTCTACATTGGGGCCAGCTGACTAGGTTTTAACACTCGAGAAATTTCAGGTCCTTTTTTGTTATAATATATTTGTACGTGAAAACTTGAGAAAATTGACCAAGTTTATACACACACATATATAAATATCTCTACGGCAATATAAACAACTCATCCTCCCATGTGATCGTTTTTGTAAAATATAGTAAAAATAGCTTTAATAACCCACCCATATTAATAAAAGAATCAATCCATCCCACATTGTCAAGAGTTAAGAAAATGAAGATGCATCATTAATTTCTTTAACAAGATCTAGTTGAGATTAATTAACTAATCAACTAACATTTATGATCAACATCTCAAAATTTACTTAGATAATGTAAGATTCCTAGACCAATCAAGATAATAGTCAAGTACGGTAAATATATGGGCAAAGGTAAAGTTAAAGATGTTCATGTTTAAATCGGCTTTTACTCAAATAAAATAAGGGATACCATGGTGAGATTGAGTTGTGATATTTGCAAACGAAACTAAACTAGGTTTTATATGTGCACAAAATCATAGTTTCTTATTTAAATAAGCTATTCGTAAAGTTATAAAATTTGTATAAGTTACCGTGACATTTAAGAAGTATATATGAACTTTAGAATCTTTCAAAGGCTAAATTATACCATTCCTATTTTAAAAGTTTCAATTTTACTCCAACCTCTTAATTTTGCAAATAAATAAAACAAAATGCTTTGAACATATAAAAGGTTCAATTTTACCAAATTTTTTATTGGTTGATATTTTCAATTAAAATCACGAATATACGATTTCTTATTTTTAAAACAGATTATGTGATTCGAAGATATAATTGAAACATTTAAAAAATTAGGAACAAAATTGAAACCAATTACCAAAGGTGATCATTATTTTTGGCTAAATAGAATATGGAACTAATGATTTGAATTTTGAAGAAATTAGGAAGCGTACCAATCAATTTCCAATACAAAAGAAAATCGGTTTTTAAACAAAACGATAGGGAGGGGCGAATGGTGGCACTCTTTTCCCATTTTAAGTTCTACTTCCTAATAATATCTGATTTTCAAAAGTTTTAAATTCTAATGTTATTTAATTTATTCAATTATATTATTTTGCTTTGAAAAAAATCTTAGTTGATGAAGATTTAACACGACGGAGGGAGCAAAGAGAGCAAGAAGCAAAAGAGAAAAGAAAAAGGAAGAGGCTAGAAACAGAAAAAATAAAAAGTGATACATTACGGCCAATCATAAATTGTCATGTTATTAATTTCCATTAATGATTGATGAAATTATATATTATTAAATTTGGGACCAATTAGGAATTGATATGTATCCCCAAATTAAACTAAAGAATTATGGCGCGTGATGATTGAGTTACCCGAAGTCCAAAATTCATTAAAGACTACAAATACTTATCATGACTACATCAACTAGATGGACCCAAAATACCGAGGTTAACCAAGCCTAAAGCTTGAGATAGCGCAAGGTTCAAATAAACTCAAGTTAGCAAGTTTAGCGCTTGAGCCCATAGTCAACCTAGCTCAAGTCCACACACACAGCTCATAGAAGACTCTATAAATAAAGAAAGTCACCATTCGTTTGTGAGAACAATAATATTTTAAAAAAATTCAGAAATAAGGAGAATTCTAAAGATTTAAGCAGCAACTTTTCGAAGAAAGTTTAATAAGAGAAATTTGTGTGAAAAATACTTCATTTGTTATTATTTAACAAGCTAATTTCGATTCAATAAGATAGAGTCTGCCAACAATCTTAGTTTAGAAGTTCCAATTAAAATTGTAGCAAGAGTTAAAGGATGATATCGGTAAAGTTGTGCTCTAGAGTTCAATTTTTTTTTGAGTTTACTTTTGTTTTTGTTTCTAGATAGTTGTGTCCATTTCTTTTATTGAATTAGTCATAGAATTACTTCTTTACTTACCCTTCCATTAAAATTTCGACGTCCAAATAAAATCAAAGTATAAAGTTGGTAATGAGTATAACTTGTCATTTCCTGTGAAGACGATAATCTGCTATTATATTACTTGTGACGATTCATATAATTGCAAATTCGAAGAAAGGTATCCAACCTAAATAAAAAGTCCATACTCTATAAAAATTCATAGGTCCATTAAATTATAGATAACTTTAGTTGACTCTTACATGTAAAAGCTCTAATCTAAGCAAAAAGATCCCTTACACATAAGAGCTTTCACCCGATCAAAAACAAAAATGAAGAAAGTCATTGGAAAAAAAAACAAAAAATGGGCAAATTAGAAATGAGAAAAACTTCATTTGTTCATGCCAGTGGCATCCTTCACAGCATCCGCTGCTCCCTGTGCCTTGGCTTTCACCTGTTGTCCGGCTTCTTGCACTGATTCCTTAGCTGATTGAGCTGCATCACTTGCCTTATCCATCATATTACTCGCCTTTTCCTATAAACCACACAAACCAACAAGCTATGACTAATCAAAGTTTAATCCCCAAACTATTAAACAAATGTGGAATATTTTTCGATTAGGGTACCAACTTATATTCAACCATGTCACTAGTCTATTAGAAATAGTGTTAGGGCAGTAGTTGTAATAAAATTAATGCAAGAAAACCTGAGCTTGGCCCTTAGCTTCTCCAGCATGGTAGCTCATCTTCTGAGAGTTATCTGCCATTTTCTTTTGTAGTAGTTCAAAAACACAGACAATTAATAACTTCAAAGCAATTTGATGAATATACTTAAAGTTTGTTGATTTAGGAATCATCCTTCTTGTGGCTTATATAGTAGTTTTCGATCGAATCAATTCTTGACATGTGTAATGCCCAAAAGTAGCTAGGTTGCATGCCATGTGGAATTTTGTGGTTTGAGTGGTGACATGTGTCATGATATTTTTGGATTTGTTCTAGGTTAACACGCAGCTGACTAGTTTTAACAGTTGAGAAATGTTCAAATTTCACCACAATTTTAGTTCTTTTTCTATATATGTGTGTTTTTTAATTTCTTTTTAATATTTTATTAATATCTCTATGTCATTATAAAAAATAATCTTCCAAGGTGAGTTTTTTTGTAAAATATAGTTAAAAAGATATAAAAAGAGAAGAGTGTTGACCTACCTATGTTAATAAGAATACCAATTTTGTTGATGACTTTACTCGTTTCACCACTTTGTTGATGACTATACTCGTTTAACTTAAGTATACTTGTTTAAAAGTAGGGGGAGACTTTCTCTTGTTTTTAAAATTTTAAATCCATAGTTGGCAACTTAGTTGGACAAGCAAATTAAAAGTGTTGGGTGATAAATTTCAACGTGTTCTCATGTACCTATATCCCAACAAAATTGGAGAGTAGAGTGCAAAAATCTTTCATTACTTGCTCATTCTCATTTACCTTTCTATTTTTGGAACTTAGACTACCTACCCCTTCAAAAGTTATATAGTTTCTTTCCAGATAATCATATACTGCAAAGTTATCAAAAGAATGTATGTTTATCGGCTATAACTCGAATAATAAGGGTCATTTTTGCATTGATCTTTTATTGGGTAAAAGTTTGACCCATTGATAGATATTGGTGACTAGCAATAACTTTCATTTTATTTAACACTTGATATCTTCTTTAAATTCCCATTTCCGTTGAAGGATTTTGGTGAATTATCCTATCTTCTATCGCATGCAAATCAGTAGAAGTGATAATTCCTTACCTATGTAAATACTTTATTAATCTACTACAGCGGGCTGAAAATGGTTAATTGTAAATTGTAAACCTATTGACACTCCAATGGTGATTGGTATAAAGTTTTGTCTCTTGCTGATGATGATTTATTTCAGGAAGCATATTTTTGTTGGCGCTCTTTCTCTACGCTCCATAACTATTGTGCACTGGCTTCCCGTCAAAAAAATCTAGCATTATATTAAATATAAAAGCAAGGGCTTTAACTTGATATTTTGGTCTTCTTGTATCTAAAGCTACTTTATCTGTGAACAAGTGCTTCGCAAATAGCTATTGGTTCGATTTGTACTATCAGACGACCAACTTGTAGATATTATGACAAAACCACTTTCATTGTACAGATCTAGAAGTTTATCGGTGTTTAGCCAAACTTGGCTACAAATGCCATTTATCCTTATATTTTCTATATTTTTCTCTATAATGACTTATTACACTCTTGCTAATCTCTTTGACCCACATGTACTAGCTCCTCTCTTTATATTTTGAGAGTCTTGTACTTTTCCTAATTCAGCTGAAAATATTCTTCTATAATGTACAAACTTTTGTCTTCATAATCCTTTATATATATTGGAAGAGGTCGTGGCATCTACTCAAGCTATAGAGTTCATGTTGGATTGCTAACAAAATAAATTACTCAAGGATCATCCATATAAGTTCTTAAAATTTATATATATATATATATGAGGAGCGAACAAACCTAGACCCGAATGCGTTATACTACAAATGCATTCGACAATACCTCACCTATCTAAAATTAGGAGGTCGTGAGTTCGAATATTCTCCCACTCATTTGTTAGTACTAAAAAAAACTAAACACTACTCCTAACTCAACATTCTCTTTTTCAGATGGGAAATAGAAGAAATAAAATGTGTTTAGCACATTGGAGACCATGAAGCTTGTATATATGTATTATATGTATAAACTCTAGAGTTTAGTAAGAATTACTTTAGGTGGCCCCAATGTAGACAATTACTCTAGAGTTTAGAAAGATCTTTCTTAGACCCGCATTAAGTCTGGTAAGAATTACTTTAGGCATCCATCTAAATAAATTAAAGTTCATACTTTATAAGAGTCCATAGATAAATTAAATTATAGATCACTTTAGCCGGCCCTTATATGTAAGAGCTTTAATCTAAGCAAAAAAAGATCTCTTACACATAAGAGCTTTATCTTAAGAGCAAAAAAAAAAAAAAAAAAAAAAGAAGAAAACCATTGAAAAAAACCCTAAAAATGGGCAAATGTGAAATGAGGGAGGCTTCATTTGTTCATGCCAGTGGCATCTTTGACAGCATCAGCGACTCCTTGTGCCTTGGCCTTCACTTGTTGTCCTGCCTCTTGCATCGATTCTTTTGCTGATTGAGCTGCATCACTTGCTTTATCCATCATGTTGCTTGCCTTCTCCTGTGAATAACACAAACCAACATGTTGATCAGGCATCCCTTTATCCCATGAATAAACAAACATGGAATATTTTTCAATTAGACTACCACTTATATTCAAGTGTATCACAACCTGTTAGAAATGTTGTTAAGGCAATATGATATATATTATCGACTAATAATTAAAATTAATGCATGCTATATTTAATAGAAAATGATGTGGCTGAATATAAATATCGATGGTGGAGAGAACCTGAGCTTGGCCTTTGGCTTCTCCCGCGTGGTAGCTCATCTTTTGAGAGTTATCTGCCATTTTGTTTTGGAGAGAAATTTGAAAATACACAGTCTTAATAACTTCAAAACGATTCGATGAAGGTAACTATGAAAGTTGTTGATTTAGGAATGATGTTTGTTGTGGTTTATAAAGTAGTTTTGATCAAATCATTGCTTGACATGTGTAAGGCCGAAAGTAGGTTGCATGCCATGCCATGACTTTTTTGGAGTTTTTCTACATTGGGGCCAGCTGACTAGGTTTAAACAGTTGAGAAATCTTCAAAATTCACCACAAATTTAGTCTTATATATATACTAAATATATTTCTTTTCATATTTTATTAACGTCTCAGAAAAAAATGTGATTATAAAAAGTTGTCCTCCCATGTGAATTTTTGTAAAATATAATAAAAACGTTATACAAAAAAAGAGTTTTAACACATCAATATTAATAAAGTACCAATTAAGCCCTTATTTTTAAGACTTGGAGGAAAACTAAGATGCACCATTACTTTCATTAACAATATTAGTCAGGTCGACAGTAATTAATTAAGATCGACCAACAAGATTTGAAATTATGAACATCTCTCGAAATTTAACCATAAAGTTAACCAAAACTAATTAAGATGATGCCAAAGCGAACCTAGATTAATGGTAATTGACATATATCTCCAACTAAGAGGGTGTGAATTACGATCTTCAACCCTACATATTGTACTACAAAAAGCAAATCAAGATGATGATCAAGAAACCATAAATATACAGGCAAAGGCAAAATTATTGGAGTAGTGTTCATGGTTAAATTAGATCAAACAAAATGAGATACATGATGGTTGGTTTACTATATTTGTAAAACTACACTAAACTAATTTATAATATAGGTGCATAAAAGGATAATACTTGACTTCTTATGGGTGAGGACTTAAGGATCCTTGAAAATTGACAACTCATTCTATTAAAAAAAATATTTGTTTTTGCATTTCTCTCAGAAGTTTTTATTTTATTTTATTTATTTTATATTTCTCTCTAATTTGTCAAACATTTAATGATAATGAGGATAAAATTTCTTCGAAATAAGCTATTCATAAAGTTTATTTAGAAACTAAAAATTTCTATAAAAGAAAGTGTATGAAAGTATAGAATTTTTCAAAGGCTAAGTTAAACCACCTCTATTATTTATGTGGCTAATTTCAAATGTTCTATTGATGTGCTAAAGTTTCAATTTTTCCATCAACCTCTTTAATTCCAAATAAGTTATAAAAAATACTAACATATATAGTTGGTTTGATTTTTTCTCTTGACATTTGAAAAGTTTCAATTTTACCCCAATCTTTGTGTGTGTTTTTTGTCTTTTTTGTTTTGGTATTTTCAATGAAAATCATTAACAGAGTTTTTAAAAACAAATTAAAAGATTGGGGTTAGAGTCGAAACATTTTTAAAATTTGGGGCAAAATTAAATCAAATCCTCACACTACAACAAAAAAAGAGAGATACGATAGCTCACTGAGCTATAATAAATGAAGAAATTATTGCATAGTTATATTACTATAAAAACATGTTAATATCGATAAGACTCGCTCACATTCCAAGTCTAAATTACATAAATGTACCATGTCCCGTGAATGACAATGGTTGAGAAAAGATAAGATTACTTTCGATTATGCTTCATGCTTTTCAGCGTGGCTTAGATATAGAGCTTGTCAGGAAGTTGCTGTATTTCTCCATGAAAATATAAGAATTACACAACAACGTGTGGATGTAAATAGACAAGCCACTGCAAAATATTGGGTCAAAAAGAGCATGTTTTACTATCATAACCTTGTCAATTCCATATTTCCATTGTAATACATAAGATTCTTAATGTTAGGTTACATTTATGAAGAGAAAAGTTGTATATGTGCCTTCCTATTTATTGTTAATTTCACGGTTCATTCTTTGATTTAGAATAGTTATGAGATGATTCGAGTTACTAGTGCTAGTTATAAAGACTACTAAATAATGCCTTTGAAGACCACAAGCATAAAGTAACATATTCAAACTAACAACCACATATTTGCTCACTGTAATCACGTGTCACGAAGAATTAGGTCGTAATAGAGGTGAATTTGTCAGTTCAGTTTTCTCAATTTTTGCCTAAATCGGAAATTAACTAATGATTTCAATGGAACTCTACCAATGTCCAATAGAGAAGAATATCGAATTTAAACCAAACCGATGTGAAGGACAACGGTATTCTAAGTATCTCTACAATATATAGTATGATATTGTCCATTTTAGATATAGGCATACAGCTTTGGTTTATTGGTTTCACCCAAAATTCCTCATACCAATGGAGATAATTGTTCTCATATATATACCGTGAATCATGCTCTTCCCTAACCAATATAGGACTTTATTTGCATTTCGATTCGGTAGAGAGAGAGAAAGTGGAAGGCGGGAAGGATGGAAGGATAAGGGAGAGAAAGATACTACTTTTGGGGTGTTTAGGGCACCAGTTGAGTTAGTGTAGGGATGCATGGGATTGAAAAGCCTGTTTTTAGAGGGTAGGAATTTATAGTTTAAGATTGGATAGCTTGTGTTTGGGGCTATAGACTATTAAATAATTCTTTTTTTATTATTTTTTATTTCTTGGAATCCATGTCATTTGCCTTATAATAGTGGATAATCTCTATAGTTATTAAATTGTATTCCTTTTTAAAATCAAGCGAGATGAAACTCTTCAACTGCATATTGCATAGCAGTGTATAAACTCCCGATCCTATTCTCAAATTTAATAAACAAGTGAATTTGCCATTCTAGTTAAATAGAATACTTTGAATGAAGTATTTCATAAGACTAAAAAAGTACATATGATCATGATATAAAATACTTTCCCAATACATGAAATAATGTGAAAGGCTACACATACAAATTTGAGTTAAAAGTAAAAGTATATAAAAGTAAATTAGATATAAGAAATTACAAATTAGCTCCAAGAACATGTGTAGTAGTTTGTTGATGGAGCAAAACAAAGAGGGATAGATCGATAATTTGTGGCATCTAAAATGCACGTGCCTTGACAATGTCAAAACTCATCTCGCTCGGATCTGTTGCTTGCAACTCAAATTGAATGCCATCCAATTCTCTTTTGAATCTATCCTTGGAGCTCGCATACACCATTTTACTTCTCACCTTAGATATGTCTGGTGACCTAATAAACATAAAAAAAAACAATATTTGAAAATATAGCAAATATTACAGCACACGTATATCCGACAATATGTGTGTCGTTGACTTATCAAGTTATCTATTGAACCACGAAAAAGGTTCGAGACATAAACATATCAACTCCAATATTACAATGACATCATGATCTTTCTAAGAGAAGTTATTATCAGAAGTTATTATCATAACGAAGAATCTCAAAGAGATGCAAGAGAAAATGTGCTCTATTATATTGATTCAAACATTGTACCTGCATAATACAGATAGAGAGGAAAAAACGAAGTATAATCTACCGGTAGGATAATTAGTAATTATATAGTTAACTAATATTGAGGTTAATTAGTGATTACTATCATTATTATAGTTAATCAAGTTGATGTTAACTATTGATTATCAGAAATTTCTCTGTTTTCTTTTCTTTCTTTCTTTCTTCTTTTTTTTTTTTTGTTTGTCATTTTTCATTTGAGACCGGGTAATTATTAAAGAGAACATTGGAGGGAAGACGTAAAATGAAAATGATGAAATTTCCTAATAAATTTACCTACGTACTTACCATGCAATGAAGAAAATCTTGCTCTTCTGAACATTCTCATCAGTAATAAAATCAAAATCAAAAACAGCATAGCGACACTCATCTGATGGAAGAGATCCGGTAAAATCTTCATACGTTTCTTCTGGTTTTCCCAATTTATCTACCACCACTTCCTGTTGGTCGATCTTGAAAATGATGAATCTGTAATTTCTCTTTGCTTTTAGCTCCAAAAACTTCAATTTACATTCATCTCTAACGGCCATTCCAGATGCTGCGTTCGCCTACCCTCAACATTAAACAACAAATAAGACCAAGTCTTCCTCATACTCCATTATCTACTTTTAAAACATACTAACAACGATAAAACAAACAAAATAAAATCAATCCAATCGCGAAGAAACAAGCCTATTTTGAAAATAAAAAACTAAAAACGAAATCATCATCATCGATTCTATTCTTCTTCTAAATCATGGATCAAATTGTAAGGTGAGAGACAGCATAATACCATGTTGTCTTGAGTAGGAAGGAGAGAAACAAAAGGTGAAGTATGGGAAAGAGAGAAGAAAGAGAGAAATAGAAGATAAAAGGAATGGGAGAATTGAGATCCTTATTTTTTGGGGAGGAAATGAGAGGTGAGAAGAAAGAGAAGTTTAAGGAAGGAAACAAAGGTTGAGAATTATTGTCTAAAATGGCTCATTCAATCACTTCCACAACTCTCACTAATAATACACATTTTCCACATTAAGCTTTTATCTTTGCATAATCAATTTCAATCTTTCCTATTTTCAGTTATCACTCCCTTCATTTTTATCCAGAAAAAAAGAAGACTCCATTTAGAAAAAGTGAAAACACAAAAAAGAAATTGCAAAAAAAATGGCAATTAATAGTTAATTGCTTATTTGGTTACAACATGTTGAGGTGTGAATTTGAACTATCAACCTCATGCTCGGAAATAGGTGCATATAAAAGATATTATATAATAACAATGGTGATCCAAAAACTTATGTCAGGGGCACAAACAAATATTATAAATATAAATATAATATGATTGGTGCGAAATTGATAGGACTAAAAAAACCACAACATTATGGTTTAAAAAAAAAATTTACTAAGTTTTGGGAGAGTTATTCGTACAAAATCTAATTCGTGCAAAACTTGATTTGCGTCAAATTTGTGAGTTTTAGAACTTTTTTACATTAATTTTTGTTTTAACTTAATGGGTGATTTAATAAATGGATATTAATTTGTTTAGTACCAATGGTAAAACTTCTTGTAAAATAAATAAAAAAAATTACGACCTTAAAACATAATTGAATTATCAATATAAAATATAGAAAAAGATAATGTGTGCTTAAAAAAAAAAAGAAGAAAGACATTAAAACTTGAAATATTTAGTAAAGTGTTTTTTTTAATAAAATTTAATTTTTGTGACATAAATAGTTTAAAGAAGAGATAGAAATAAAAATTATATTACTATATATGTATATCTATATATATTTTTTATTTTTATGATGAATTTAAATTTATTGGAGGGGAATATGCACAAGAAATAAATTTATATTATTTAGGTCAATCAATATCCCGTTGTGGAACTTCCAAAATTTAGTAGACTCTTCGAAATCCATTGGGCAAGGATTATCCCAAATTGGCCCAATTGTACAATACATCGATAGAAATCACCATTTGTGGGTCAAATTACGCAATATGTCATACACATCTTACTATCTTAAATGTCTATAAATCTAGATTTCCATATTTCAATTACAATTTTTATCTTCAAATTGCACTCAATTAATATCAACTTTTACATTTAACTCGAATTGATTTACATTTTATGCTATATTTTGCATTGATTACTCTTATACACTGTAGATAAAAGTTATGTCTATATGACTATAAATATAAAAGCCTAATTTGATTGTTCACGAAACAATTCGTGATTCTACCTCGCTCGATTACTTTAATCTCATGACTCTACTAAGATTAAAGTAGGTCATTAATATACTCATTTTATATCATCGATCGACTTAATATGGAGTACATCAATATACACGTTCTTACTATTTGTGCCATTTTTTAAAAATATTTTTTGTACGATAAATTTGTAATTATTTAGGTTACAACTTGGACTACAACATAAAATAACCCTCCATTTGTTTATGCTATATTATTTTAAATTGGAAAAATATAATTCAAAACATTTTAAATGTAAACGATTTTTTTAAATTAACTAACTTTTCTTAATGATGCGGAGATTTTAAAACATAAATAGTAACTCATAATATTTTTTTAATAAAAATTAATTACTAAAAAGAAAACTAAAACCAATGTTTTAAATGTCATGTTGTTGTCGATGGAAATGTCGATGTCTCAATTTCATGGAAATATCGATACAAATATCGATAAAATGTCTATGTCGATGGATATTTCTATAAAAGTTAGATAAATTAAAAAATCGTAAAAAAATATTTAAATTAACAAATTAACATTTTTCTAATTCTGAATACGTTTAAAAAATTAATACTAATATTATGTATATATTAGTGACATTTTGTTGATATTTTTTTTTATATATTTGTGGATTTTTTTGTAATACGATGGAAATATCAATGTCGAACACACGAATACATGAAAATATCTACTTGTCGACAAAATATTTAATACCATGCCTAAAACAAATTAGAAATCTCTTTTGAAAAGATGATTTTTGTGCTCACCAAATCTTGGTCCGCATTCCATTTTTTAACCAAATGCTCATTTGAGTTTTTTGAGCTCTGACACCATATTAATATTAATGAGATTCCATCTCAAAACCAATTAGCTATGGGAGTAGTAATTTATGTATTTTACAAACATTTGTCAGGTCTCCTATCTTTTCAACGTGGGATCCTTAACATGTGTTGCATCTTGGCCAAATATTAGAAAGGTAAATTGTTTTCCCACGTCGAAAGAAAGGGGTGTGCTCCAAATGCTATAAAAGGGGTTCATGCCTTTAGGTTTTATTCATCCAAATTGAAACATTTTAAGTTTGGTATACTAGCTTTAGCTAATTGAGTGATATTTGTTTTGAGAGAGAGTGTTTTGTGTAATTGGAGTCAAGAAAGAAATTTGTGTAATTGTAATAATTCTTGATATAGTGAATTTTTCTTTCGTGGACTATCGTTTTTCTCCAGCTTGGAGTGTTTTCCATGTAAGCACACCTGACGAAGGGTGCTGATAGAAAGGGACCAACTACTTAATTGGGGCATGTCGAACCAATGAGGAGGAGCCAGTGCAGAGAGTTCGATGCCTTAGCACCTAGCCTGTCAACCCAACCAACCAAATCACTACTCACACCACCGTAGCCACACAATGGATCACTCAGGCGACACCCGACTATTTGCACCCCTACGCCAAGCAAGCTAGCCAACACAAAGTGAGGGTTTGAAATCGTCGTGCAAAGCCAAGCCCGCAACGTCATGCGCAGTCTCTCTCTCTGTTAGCCTTTCCATCGAATGAGGGAGTGAACGCAAGCAATCTTGTCGCACTAAAAGCAAACAAAACTACGACTATGTAAGCTAGGTCGTAAATTCTTGTATTTTCATCATTCTTGTCTTTATTTCAATTTCCCAATTATTTTATTCTTATTAGGGATTTTTTTTTTCCATCCTCTCATAATTAGGCGGTTTTTTAAGAAATGAAAGATGATTATACATAGCATTACTATGCAAAATTGTGTCCCTCCCTTTGAATAGTTTCCAGCTCCACCCTTGCATATATAATTTATTTTTACAAAATAATTTCAAAAAGTATACTTTTTACAAATAATAATAACATCCTACACTATTAATCTCTCACAACACCCATTCAAAGGCGATTTGAATTGCAGCACAGTTCAAAAAGAACACCAACAATTAAAACAGCTTATTCTGAATCAAGTAGCTAAAAGTTATGGTGCTGTTTTTAAATAATTACTTTGAGAATTCAATGCAAATAGTCGCGGTGAAGATAATGGGTGGTCAGGATTTCTGTTCAAGGAAATGGGCGGCTACGATTCGGCGTTGTATTTTGCCAGAAGCAGTCTTGGGCACAGAATCTGTGAGGAACACCTTCTTTGGAACTTTGAAGGCCGCCAGATTGGTTCTGCAGAACCTCAGCACTTCTTCCTCTCCAATATCTGATCCCTCCCTTGGGATTATCGCACAATTTATCTGACACATAACCGTCAAACCACATCAACATAAGAGATGAATCGATATTTTTATTGTATGATAAAAAAATCGACAAAAAATTTTAAAATGTCAACAAAATATTACTAATATACACAGGCTACTAATAACAAGATATTTAAACTTATTCAAAAAAGAGTGGGGGCGCTTATTTGAATTATTTATTTTTATAATTTTTTTTAAAATTGTTTATCAACGTAGACATTTTATCAGCTTTTTATAAAGTTGAAGCCTCGACATGACATTCAAAATCTTGTTTGTACCACTTAATTTTTCAATTTGGTAACTTCTTACTAAATTTGATTCTAAATATTAGGATATATGGAAACCATTTTACCTTTAGTTTTTTATTTAAAAAAATTAGACTATGTTTTTGTCCATGATATTTGAATTTTGTTTTTCAAATTTAGTCCCTACATTAATATTTTTCAGTTATAATATTAAAATTGACTGGTTAGTTATCTAAACTTATGTCAATTCACTGAGTATTAGAACTCTTCTAGCATGCTCTGTTTTTTTTTTTCAAATTTTATTAAAAAAAGGGGTCATCGATCACGAAGAAGAACAAAAAAAAATTAATTAATTATTTAACTAAGGAAAATGAATAAAAATAAAAAATAATAATAATTTACCTCCTCCCCATACTTGTCGTCTGGAACCCCAAAAGCGACAGCCTGAGCAACGTCCGGATGCGCCAACAGCACTGCGTCCACTTCAATCGGCGATATCTTTTCCCCTGCCATTTTTTTGTCACCCATCCTTCCATTATTACCCATTTCCAATTCCAGTACCAAAATATTTTCTTCATTCAAATTATTAATTTACCCTCTAAATCAACGTCCTATAACCTTTTTCTTAAAAAAACAACCATTTTAATCCCTTCAACTTTATAAATTTCAATTTTAAGCTTCCAATTTTAGAAAGAAGAAAAAAATAAGTTCCTTATTATTATTCTGACACGCCACGTCAACATGTTGATAAACATACTTATTTGTAAAAAAAAACAATTAAAAATTGTCAAATCTATTTTCTTTTTTTAACACAAGCACCTAATAGACCTTTGAAAAAGCTGAAAATCAAAATGGAATAAAATAAAATTAATTAAAAAAAAAATTGAAATATTTAAATGAGATTTAAATTGATTAAATAAATATAGCTATCAATATTAAGCTAGTAAAGAATTGTAATTTTAACGACCACGTGTATACCTCCTCGATTGATGAGCTCCTTGATCCGGCCGACGAGATTCAAATAACCATCGGAATCGAAGAACCCGATATCTCCGGTGTGAAACCATCCGAACCGGAACGCTTCTTCGTTCGCTCCCGGGTTGCTTTTGTACCCCTTCGTCACGTTCGGACCCTTAATACACACCTCCCCTTTCACATTCGCCTCCTGCACGACGCCGTTTTCGTCCAATATCACCATCTCCTGCCCCACCGGTTTTCCCACCGACCCGGCCTTGTGCGGACCGTTCCCCGGCAGCGGGTTCGACGACATCAGGTGGCTCGCCTCCGTCATCGCGTATGCCTCCAGAACCGGAGCCCCGAACGCCTCCTCCAGCCGCCCCAGTATGGCCGGAGCCAGCGACGCGCTGCAGCTCCGGATGAACCGGAGCTTCGGGTAAACCGCCTCCGGGTTGCTTGAGTGCCGGTCCAATATGATCTGATGGATCGTGGGGACAGCGGTGTACCACGTGGCGTCGTACTGACGCATGTCCGCCCAGAACGTCGACGCCGAGAATTTCCCCGCCGCCGGGAGAGCTACGGCTGCTCCGGCAGCGAGTGAACTGAGCAACCCGGCCATCAAACCGTGGACGTGGAATAGAGGGAGTACGATCACGGTCGAGTCGGACCGGGTGAGTTTGTAAACCGATTTAATATTCTCGACCGAGGAGGCAAGATTGTACTGAGTCAAAGGCACGCCTTTGGGGCGGCTCGTGGTGCCCGACGTGTGGAGGAATAACGACACGTCGGATTCCTCGTTGACGATGTCGCCGACTGAGTCGGAGGCGTTGGAGTGCGACTGAGTCAAGGAGAGAACTAACTCGTCACGTGCGCCGGGCAGTGCTGCGGTGGCGTGTTGAATTTTGAGCTTCGACGCCGCCGTTTGGGCTGGGCCGTTGCCTTCTGTTGAGGTTACCAAAAGCTTCGATTCCGAGTCCGACATGTAGAACTCGAACTCCTCCGATGTGTAGGCCGCGTTTAGCGGTGCCGCCGTCGCTCGAGCTCGGATCACACCCAAAAACATTATCACAAACTGCAAAATCCAATAACAAAATTTTAAAAAATATGATTTTTTTAGTGTTAAAAAAAAAGAAATCAATTGTTAAATAACCACTGCCCCAACCCCAAAAACTAATAAGTAATCAATTCTTTTTTTTAATCAATATTTTAAGATTCCTTTCAACTTTCACTGGTTGGCTTAAAATTTTGCACAAATTCTAATAAGGAGTTACATATTAATTAGAAAGAAAATGAGTTTAAACCCATAATCTTCAATTTTTATACCATGTGGAATAAATTATCATTTAATTTAAAAATTATTTGCCATAGTAATGTTTTTAGATTTTAATCAATGAAATATCAAGCATGTTAATTAAAGATTAATACTAAGATTCATCACCACCTATTTCTTAATTTTTTTCATTTCTCTCCTAGTCAGGGTAAAATAGATAAAGTAATCACTTGTTAGTACTTAAAAGTATTTTTCTTGATTAAAAAACATTATAAATCATTATTGAACTCAGCAGGAAAATATAAATTTAACCTTTTATTAATATTTTAATAGAAATGAATACCTCAACGGTGTTTGGAAAGACAAGTGCTACGACGTCGCCGGGTTTGACGCCGCCGGCAACGAGTTTGGAAGCGGCGGAATCTACTAGTTCTTGAAGGCGGAAATGTGAGAGATCGAACTTTCCACATACGGATAAGGCTCTCCGGTCTGGAAACTCCCCGGCGACCAGTTTCAGCAATCCGGTAAGAGTCGGAATCCCCATTTTTCTTGAAGAGTTAACAAAATTAGAAGAGGGCGAAAAGAATGAAGCGACGATTGAGGAAGAAGGGAGTTTTGGGGGTTATATAGAAAGGGGTGACAGAGGAGAAATATGGGCAGCTCAAAGTCTGTCCACGTGGCGAGATTGGGTTGGGTGGGGGTGCGCGTGACGGTGCCTTGGCCGTTGTTTGAGCAATGAGTTATCAATGGACGGTTTTGCCCATAGAACCCTAAGGCCTGTCGTAATATTTTAAAATTGAATTTAAAGCAATAAATTAAATAATTTTATTTTATATGCTGATGGAAGACGACGACGTATGGCTTGATTTCGGAAAGTGCAGATTAGAACATGACTCTGATCTGTACCATCGTCGTTTTGTTCCATTTTGATTGCGACCAAAAAAAAATAAAATAAATAATAATAAAATAGAAAAGACGGCATCTTAATTTGCTATGCTTTATCCACGAATTATTTATTATTATATTTTTATAGAGATGGAAATTTTCTATAAGGCCCGTTTACTTCAATATAATAAAAGATGAATTTCATTCCTTTAATTTTAGTTAGGACCTTCTCAAATTTGATAATCACTTTCTCATTTCATTATTGCGCTGCAGTTTTATCAAATCTCATTCTCTTAGAAAAATTCAAGTCGTACAAAAGTATCATACTCTCTTTATTTTTACCCTAATTATATTTTTATAAATAATTTTTTAATTTAAGTGAATCCTACATCATATTTAATAAGATGCTAAAGCGAATGAAATACTATAATTTTTTTCCTCAAACGGGCCTGTCGTAATATTTTAAAATTGAATTTTAAGAAATAAATTTAACAATTTTATATGCCGATGGCAGACGACTGACCTATGGCTTAATATCAAAAATTGCGAATTAGAAGATGACTCTGATCTGTACCATTGTCTCGTTTTGTTTCATTTTGAATGCGACCAAAAAAAACTAATTAATAAAATAGAAAAGTTAGTTTTGACGGCATCTTAATTTGGCTTTCATCGATGAATTTATTGTTATTATTATTATTTATTATTTTTTTAAATTTTTGTAGGGGTTAAAGTTTTTTTTTTGTAATACAACGTGAAGAATCGAATTCATAACCTCTCACTTCAGTTTACTTCAATACAGTAAGAGATGAGAATGAAAACTTTCGTTCATTCAATGATATTTATTAAAATTTAAGAAAGAAATGAGTTGGTAGGACTTTCTCAAACTTGAGAATCATTTCCTCGTTACATTATTCTACTAGAGTCTCATACATAATTTTTAATGTTAGTGAACTCCATATAATTTTTAATATGACGCTGATGTGTTAAACAATGAATAAAAAAAGTATTCAAACTATATTTTTTTTTTCATTCCTTGTTACCATCAGTCCAACACATTTTCAATAATTATTTTACAATTTTTATCATTATACACTTAACTTTTAATTAATTGTTTCACTAGTTTTTCATTTCTTATTTATACTATTAATAGTTTTGTTTTTAATGAAAAATATACAACTTTTATTAATTAGTGGATGCCATATTATTATAAAATATTATATTTTAGTTTTATTTAGTTATTAATTATTAATTAATATTAAATAAATTATTTAAAAAAACACTACCATCAGTAAAATAGTCATTAAATAAATTAAAATTGATTATTTGGCTAATTACAAATAATATTAATACACTATTTAATTAATATATTTATAATTAGCAAAAAAAATTAAAAAAAAATATTCTAATAATTGTTATAGGTTAATTTTAGTAAACAACATTAATAGACTTTTGAATCCGATTCCAAAATTTTTTTAATAAACAATGTGAAAGAAATATCATTCTTATTCTGTTTGATTTCGACTCTAATGATTAGAAATTTATTCATTTTTCTTTGACATTGTTTGACAAAAAAGTGGAGTTGTCTTTTGATTTTAAGTAGGCTATATTCTTAATTGGGAATCTCTTGCTAAAATTGATTTCAATTTAGTTACATTACCTCCAACTTTTCCTTTTCCATTTTCTTCATTTATTTCATAAATTGGTAAGTTTCAATGGATTCGATCTTTTGTGGTTTTGTCTTGTTACCATTTTTAAATTTTTTAAATTTATATCATTCCTTTTATACCATTTCTTAATTTAGTGGTTTGGTGATTTCCTAACCAAAAAGTTATTTCATCCTTTTCTTTGTAAAAGCAGTTGGGCAAAAGGGTAGCGTAGAGAGCGCAAATAAGACATCATTAGGTAGAGAGAATTTTTTTAGTAGGGTAGAAAGAAATTATTTATCCTCTAACTTTCTAACTTTCACCATCCCTCATTGAAAAGAGAGAAGACCTAACAATGGTTTATAATAGACATTGACTACTCCTCTCATTATCAATTAGTTTTGAGATGGAATCCATGGATATTAAAATAAAACCAATAAAAATAAAAAGTAACAAAATATCAAAATTATAATTATAATTTTTAATTTCAAAATTAAAGATGACTTTTTATTTCAATTTAAAAAGTTAATAAATTTATTTTGGACCATTGAAGGTACAAAAATGCAAACATATTAAAATTTTTCATTGTTTTACCTTATCATCAAATAAAGATTTTTAAAAGAAATCTATATGTATATCAAAATTTGACTGAATTACATGAAATGATAGTTTTTGAAGTTTTTTTTTTTTTTTTCCTTTAAGAATAGAAGATGTCAAAGTCTAAACATACATATAAGAATCACTATTTAAAGCCAGCGTACATTTCAAGACATTATTTTATATTGTGTTGGTAATTTGTATTATAAATTATAATTATTATAATAATAACATTGAAGTAGTTTCTCTTTTGACGTAATTTTTAATGTATAACGAATTTTATAACATTTAAAAAACACATTACTTTTATTTAATTTTATTTTATCTTTTAGTTTTGCCTTTGACTGGACTTTTTATTATTTTTTATTTTCGTAAGTCCCTTGGCTGGAGTTGCATCAGCCAAAACTGAGCGGCAGCTTGAGTGTTTAAACATTTCAACCCCGTGAGTTTCCCGGTGCACTTTGTTATACATACAATAAATTAATAATTATATCTTCCTTTTCCTTTTCTGATTAAATTATTATTTTCTTGAAAAAGTTAAATTATTAATTTTTTTTAAAAGGAAAGTTAAATATTTAATTTTCTTTTTCGAGTTTAACAAATACGAGATGGAGATACCCTTGAATTTCGAGATGGTATTAAGGTGTAATATCCACTCGAGCTATTATCGAATTTACAAATTTTTTTTCTGAGTTAAGAAATAAAACAAAAAGCAAAATTAAAATGTCTCTTAAGGTGGAGCATGAGTGGGGATGTTAGGATTTACCCAACTTGGATTTTTTTGTCTAACCACACTTCATTGAGTTGATTTCTTTTGGCATGTATTGCCAAAGAGTTTGTTTTGTTGCTGTGTAGTGTTAAAAAAGGATGACACCCTCACATTTTCTCTTTGATTTCTTCTATCATCACTTGAGTTCATTTTTATAGGTTATATTTTATTCAATTAATTTCAAACGACTTTTTAATCGAACTCTATCAAAATTGGTCTAATCCTTATTTCAATTGTCAAAGTCTATTTTCTCCTTTACAATTATCTTCTTTGCAAGCTCCACCATATTTGTGAGTTTCGTGAATCCTCTCACTATAGTCATTACTGCTCCTTTACAACCACAAATTAGTGCCTCAAATCCAACATTTTCATTGAGGATTGTTGCATCAGTGTTGAGCTTTTTAGGTTGGTGGTTTTTGAGGAATCCAAGTCTCGTCTTTGTTAGTTTCCTATTTGCTCTGCAAAACAAAGTACAAATGTTTAAAGATTTTAATCTTGATGAATAATATCAAATATTCTAACACATTCATGGTATGCTGTATTTTTTATTATTTTAATTTATATCATAATGTAACTTTTAAACATTTGACTATTATTATTTTAATCTCCCTTCCGACATTCACAAAAATCGACTGGCTGAATTGATGGACAATTGATCAGTCGATACAAAACTAAAAGTATTTTTAATTTTTGACTGATCAAAATTGAATGGCATGAAATTGACAGGCTATCTAGTCTTGCTAACCTATTGATATTGTTTAGATTCTCATAAATCACAAGATTATGGAGTAATGATGACGACAAGCTCGCAAATTTTTGCATTCCTTTTCAACTCCCTACTACGATACGTTTTCTTTTATGCTTAATTCTCTTTTTCTTTGTTTAATATATATGGTATGTATTAATAGTTTATGTCAGAATCCATATTAATGAATTAAATTTACCAAATCCATTAGTTTAAACTTTTGGGTTGAGTGGTGGTTTGTTCATTCTTAAGATGGTATCAGAGCGGGAGGTCCTATATTCGAACTCCTGCATTCCAACTAATCGTTGGGCAAATAAGTTATAATTGCATTTTTTTGTTCCTTCTCGTGCTAACGTGTGAAGCTAATCTTCATCAGCTTGTTTAATAAATCAATTGAGTATTTTTTTTTTTATTCCAACATGATCTACAAATTTTAAACTAAAGCAAGAAGATGCCATTCCATCAAAGCAATTTATACATTATGAAATAGTTTTCCAACTTTAAACTTTTCCATAGGATATTGTTTGTTTTGGGCCTAGTATCCACGACTTTGTTTTTGGTTTCACTTAGAAGACCTCATACCAAAGGATATATAGATAAACTCTTTCTTAGTTAATGTAAGACTTTGATTGTATTCTCTTTACAAATTTAACACATATTTTGTTTTAAAAATTAGTTTCAGCTCTAATAGTTTAGTTAGGATCTATCACGAGATGCTCACCATCCTTTTAGTACACAACCTCGAGATGCCATCAAATAATCATCTCGTTTAGCTAAAAATTAATTCAAAGATCCAATGCTCCATGACTTGAACTGATTTTGGTTTCTAAAGTAGGCAATCTTCTTTATTTTTTTATTATTATCCAAGAGTCGACGGCCCTTTGGTCCTATACCTGGGAGTATGCACATTATCCCATACCCGTACATAGGCAAGGGGTCATTGTTTGGTAGAGTTGCATTCCATGTGACTTGAACCCAAGACCTTAAGGATATTCCTTAAAGTCCCAAGCCACCCAAACTATCCTTAGGACTAAAGTAGGCAAACTTCTTACTCTTGGTCTCCTATTCTTGGAAAGTTTATTGCAGTTAGATAGCATACTTTTAATTCGATTGCTAGAGCTCCTTAGGTTGTCACTCACGCGAATGTTTCTTGTTCCATCCACGTGCGTTCTTTCCTTCCTTTCCTTCCTTTTGCATTCAACGATTAGGGTTGATAGTTGACTTAAGATTGGTATTCTTTGTAGACACGACGACACACGAATTTCTTAAAATGTAGGACATAGACACGTTAACTGTTTTAGATAATATATGTGTATTTATTGACGTATAGTAATATATTTTTAGATTTAGAAAAAAAAATTCAAACCTAGTTAGTTGTGGCGACATAGTTGGTTAGAGGCCAACGATAGCAAAGTTGATCGGAGGTAGATGAGTCGAGGCAAAGGTAGGGAGAGAGGCAGCTAGAGAGCAATTGAGCAAGGAAAAAACTTGACTTCTTAAAGGAACTTCACCTTAACACCATTAAATATTTTACGACTTATTATTTTTTTAAAAAAAGCAAATATTTAATCATGCCCTCCTTGATTTTAAGAAGTTTTTCCATTGACCAAACAAAGAAGAAACTACTCTTCTTTGCTGTTTGCGTTTTTTTTAATGAGTTATAACTTTTTATTTAGAGATTAGTACATTGATAGGCTATTTAGAGACTATAATTACATTAAATGATTGAATTGTATAAAATTTACACTTTTGTCATGAAACAACCTCAATGGTACCCATCATCCAATTTACTAATATATCATTTTGTATCTCATATCAATATTAATTAATTTTTAAAATCTAAAATTGGATACTTGGAGGTTACATTTTAAATCACTTCAATTTTGCCTAATGAAAAAATTCGAAAACCTCCTTCCTCCGACTTTTCTTCTTCCTCTATCGTTCTATTTCCGTCCATTCCTTCGTCTCTGACCGTCGTTTGCGTTCCTTCATCTCCAACTGCTGTCTCCGTTCTTCTTCGTCATCAGAACAGTACGCTAGTTTCTCCTTCGTCTCCGGTTGCCCGTCCATTGTTTCTATCCGTTTATTCAAAGGTTTCTTTTCAGTCTTCGGCCACCCATCGACAATTCAAGCCCTCCATTGATCCCGACCATTGTCTAGTCGCCCACCGGAAGGTTTGTAGATTATTTGCTTTATTTGTTAATTGTAGAGCGATATAACCGTATATACTTTATAGGCAGATATAGGTTATGTCTCTATATAATTGTATGTTATAATGACTATAGTTTATATCATCATTGTTAAGTGTATGTTGCTTAAGTTTATAGCCAGATATAGTTTATATTTCCATCTAAATGAAAAGATATCCAAATATAGTTTATATCTCCATATAAATAAATAAATATAAATATAAATATATATATATATATATGTGATTGTTTAGTAGAATATATTAAGGAGTAAATTTGTTCGTTTCGTGCGGGATCGATGGTGTCCGGGTGATAGGATTTCAAGTTGCTCACATGAATCACCGGGTGGATTTTCCTCCATGAGGGTAATTGGACCTTGTATGACGTCTTCCCGACCTTCTGAATGATGTTGACTGACCCTTCATATTTCCGCACAAGGCGTTGATCTTTGTTACCCCGAAATCGAAGTTGTTCTGGGTGTAGTTTATGAGCACTTGATCTCCTGCTTGAAATTTCAATGGTCTGCGCTTCTATGAGAATGATTCATTATAAAATCAAATTTGGAATATTAATTTTTTGGATTTAAATAAAAGACTAATTATAATAAATATAAATACAATAAATAATGGTAAAATCGGAATTAAAATAAAATCCTAAAATTAGAAAATTTTACATATTTGTATAAATAAGTTTCTAAAACAGCCCTCCGAAGACATTATCTCTTTTATTTATTTCGTATCGTTGGTGGGTCGTTAATAAATGCTTAATGGGCTGGACTTTTATTTCTCATTTGATTTTAGGTTTCTTTTCATTTTTTTTTTAAATTCTTTTAAGTAGCGTGTCGTATCCCCACGTGTCTATCATGTGTCGCCATGTGTTCACTGCTTGTCTGAGAAGAAGAAGAAAGAAAGAAAGGAAAAAAAAAAAAAACGCGACACGTTATTTTGCGTGTCCAAACGTGTGTTTCAAATATGTCCATGTCGGACATATGGATACTTTGTCAAAAATAAAGTGTCAATACTTCTTAACAAATGCAAGCTAATAATATTAAAGATATTTGGAAAAATGCTACGGTGTAAAATAAACTTTGATAATATAATTTATACAAATATCAAAACAAACCTATATTTTGGAATTCGAGTAAGAAGAACCCTAAGTCTTTAATTATTATAAAGTACAGCGTTGGGGAATACACTTTGAATAATTTTACACCAACTCTTTTATGGATAATTTCAATAATACCACTGATATATATTTTATTTTTACCCTATAAAAGGTGAGATAATTTAAAACTATTTTGGTATGTTTATCTTTATATGCTTTAAAATTTCAAACTTATCCCTAATAAGGATTCTTTATGATTTATGTATTCCATTAATTTTATTAGAATTAAAAATAATATTTATGTTCTAGAACTAAAATGAATTAAATTTTAAGAAGGAAAATAATAGTTTTAAAAAACGTAGGTTTTTTTTAAATGACTCAAATTTTAAAAATAATTTTTAAAACAAAATTAAATATTGATTTTTTAGGTGAAATAAATATTGTTATTAAACGAAGCCTTAGAATTTATAAAAACAAAAAATAAAAATAAAAACGGTTAAAATATATCAAAAGCATCCTCCTCAGTGGTACTTTCTCCAATATCTCATTTTCTGACTGATAGGTAGGTTCATTTTAAGGTTCTTTATTCCTCTTGTTATAAAGTAGAAAAAGTCATTCTCCTTGTTCCTGATCTTAAAAAACGATATTAAAAAAATGTAATTTTAGATGACAAAAAGTTTGTTTTAAAAGAAATATCTATATGTTTGATAATAAAGAAAAAAGAATTTAAAAAAAAAATCAAATTACTCTATTCTTTTGGAAGAAACATATTTGAGATATGAATATTAAGATATAAAATCCTTCCTAAAAAAGGAAATTAGTATAATCATTTTTTAATGCAGTGCCTAGAAAAAAATATGTTATTAAAAGCACTTAAAAAAAGTTGTAATCAAATGAATAATTAAAAGGTATCTTAAAAAGAAATGAATAACCTAAAAGGTATGCATTCGTTACCAAGTTATTATAATAAATGAATTATATATATTTTTTATAGTGTACCTAATTCATGAGACATGTGGGGTGAGGAATCGAACTAACAATCTCGTGGTCAGAGATATATGCTAATTATGGTTGAGCTAGTTTGCCAAACAGTTGAGTTTTAATTTCTTTTTAACTATTTTTTTACTTTAGAAAAAATTTGATTTTTTTTTCTTTCAAAAAAAGAGAAAAAAAAAAGAATAACTATTGTTCAAGAAAACAAATTTTATTTAAGGACAAATACTGCAATGATATATTTTAAATCTTTCTAGTTTCTTTTTTTTTTCTAATTTGACATTTTTCAATAAACTATTTTGAAAATAATTGATTGCATAAAAATTATATAATAATAAAATGAAAAAAAGACTGATTTATTAATTCAAATTTCAATTCTCTTTCTTCTATTATTCACATAGAAATATTGTTTTATATCCTACCAAACCAATTTAATTGTATAAATTATAAGTTTGATTAATAAATATTGAGAGTGCGAGCTCTCGAACTTTAAAAAAATTATTCAATAGGTCTCTAAACTTTCAATTTTACATCTAATAGATTTTCTAATTTTCAATGTTTTGTTTAATAAATCCTTAACCTATTAAACCTGACACGACCCGTCCCAAAACACCTATTAGTCCTGGAACGAGTTGCGCCGACCACAGACCCCGACTAACTACGAAGTCAATGGTCAACTTCTTCTTATCTTTGACCTGAACTTTGACTAGCAAACTCTGAATGGATGCACAATAAAAACAATAATCCCAAAAGAACGACCATTCTTATATTCATTCTATACATTCTGTTTTATCAAAAGGAGAATAACAGCTTACAACAACTACATGTACATACAAAGTGATATGCAAATCCTCAACTACTCTGGGTGGCAGAAGCTGAAATAAATTCTTCTTGAAACTTAGAAACTCAGATACTCAGGGACTCAGGTACAACATGGGGGGAAAAACAAAACATAAACAGTGAGCAAGCTCAGTGAGTGGTAGGTTAATAAGAAAATATTTTTGCAAAACTTCTTTCATAAACAATTGAAATTCAGTTCTCAAAGCAAACTTCATAAAACTGAAGTACAAACATTCTCATTTAAATTCCATAAAACTGGAGCAATAATATACATTTCATAAAACTCAGTAAACTTCTCAAAATCAAACTTGTAACAACATATACTTTCTAAAAACATTTTCTACCTATCAAATATCTTCTTTCAAATCTAAAATAGGTTCAGAAAACTCAGCACCATAAATGTATCTACATTTTATTCTGGTATACTAGCGTAGAGTAATCTCAATACACACAGCAGAATAATTCTGGTCTACTAGCATAGAGTAATCTCAATACGCATAGCAGAATAATTATCTTAACACGTGGAGTCAAATGGTCTCAAAGACCTTCTATTTCTAGGTATATTATAGAAACACATTCACATAGCATACGGATAATCACCTGGAGACTAGATACAATAACATGGTGGTTTGAAAACTATTCTCATAAACTTCTCAATCTCATAAACTATTCTAAAATTCTTCTTTTCTTCTTTCTAAGAACTTTTCTTTCTTTCTCAAATCATTTCTAAAATCTTTCTTTCTAAGAACATTTGATGAAATTCTAATATCATTTTTTGAAATCTCTTTCTAAATACCTTTCATAGGCTTTAAACACTTCTTTAAACTCATAAAGCATTTCTCATTAAATATTTCTAAAATAATTCTTTCTAACACATTTTCTTTCATTTTCAACAGAAATGCTAAAACATACATAATATATACTTTCTTGAAATTCTATCATAATATATTTCTAAAAACATTTCTAGAATAAACCACTCACAAATTCTAATAATAATATCCAAAACATTTAGTAATTAAAGTAACTACTCACAAGATAAATAATAATATCCAAAAACGTTTAATAAAATAACCACTCACAAATCCTTTAAACTCGGTCGTTCTTTGCTCCAATTTCTGCCCGACCTGAACTATCAATTTAATACCAAATTATTTCACTTAATTCCAACATAAAATAATTCCCAACTTTAATCACAATAACTTCAAAATAAATCCAATTATCCAAATTCCCCCATTCTCTCTCATCATTAAAAACCCACTACTTATCTTTCTTACAACCTTACAAGTGAGACCCACATCCCACAATCAATTCTCTTTCTACACCGCCTTCTCACTTGAATAGCCCAATTTTTCCATTATTTTTTTTTAATTTAAAACCACTCTCTCTCTCCTCTACTATTGATCATCTTCTTCCTTAACCCCAAACAACCATGCAAACTATACCAATCCAGATCTGTGACCAAAACGTATAAATTGAAGCTAACTCATCAATACGCATATTCACATAGACCAGAAATCCAAGTTCAACACCTATTTCAAGAGATTTCTTAGGCAAAGCAACAAACCCATAGACTATTTCTCTTCAACCTCTATTTCTTCCCAAACCTTCAAATGAAAACAACTTTAATTACTACTTCTAAGGTTGGTTCTTCAATCCGGCTCACAATCACCATCAATTTCTTCCTCTTTCTTCTGTTTCGGTTGAAATCGCCAAGATCCCCTTTTCTTCCTCCTTTTTCCTTTTCGTTCCCTTTCTTTTCCTTTCTTTTCCTTTCCTCTTTTTTTTTCCTTACCACCACGTGTCCTATAGCTAATAGGTGCTTGGGGCGGGTCGTGTCAAAACCCTTATTTAAGTTTAATAATTTATGAATTCAAACGACCCCTTTACTTTTTTTGAGAAGATGTTCTAACGACCTTACTTGAATAAGATCAATTATAGGTTGCACTATACTTTGTTTATGAGTTCAACAGTTTATCGATAAATATTTTTTTTTTTAAGTTCAAGGACCTATTAGTTAAACACAATATTGAAATTCGAAGGAAAAAAACTTGTAACTTAACCAATATAATATAAAAATATATAAACTAAATACATATCAATGCATTCAAATTATTTTTATATAATCCCCCAACATAAAATTTTGGATGCTAACAATTTATAATTGTAATATTCGACACCACATTCATAGAGCATATTTACTAAATCTTATATAAAGTCACTATTGGTCAGGTGCAATATGTTAGATATCCAATATATGAATTAAATTTACCTAACCCATCAGCTTAAACTTTTGGGTTGAGTGGTGATTTATTATCCTTAGCATATTGTTAAAGCGAGAGATCCTATATTTAAACCCCTACATTATTGTTTCTTCCACATTTTTAATGATTCCCATTTGCTGAGTCTTGTACAATTATCCAAACCCACAAGTGAATGGAGTGTTAGATATCCAATATATGAATTAAATTTACCCAACTCATCAGGCTTAAGCTACTTGGCGGTGACCTTTCAACCTTGGTTACACCGTACCCCTCTTCTTCCCTAGACCTCTTATGTAATTGGTTCATAGATAGGAACTCATTTTACCCCTAGCAATAAACGGTGGAGGAATATCAACGTGGAAATCAAAAGCTGAGTGTAACATATAATTATGTTGAGAACCCACTCCACTTGGGACAATGTCCTAAAATTTGGGCTTTGGAATTCGTCAAAGATCTCATTTTTCACATTAAAATGATGATGAAAAGTTGCATATGTGATGAAAACACCAACATATAACTTTAAAAATACACAAAAAGACACCTTTTAAATTTGATGGACTCAGTGTTTTAAGTTTTATGTTATATATATATAGAGGTGTGTTCATGCCTTTTCAATAATTACTTTACAATTTTTATCATTACTATCTCAATTAATAAAATTCATAACTTTTAAAGTAATTGTTTTACAATTTTACTTTTTCTTCTAATAAAAATGTATACAACTTTATTTAGTTGATAATACTAATACGATTTTATTATAAACTATTAAAATTTTCTATTTAATTTATCAAATATCTAGTTTTACTTTGTTATTATTTATTAGTAGCAATAAAATTGTTAAAATAGGAACTCATTATTATTACGTATTAGAACGATAAAGTTTAATAAATATTTTAGATTGACGATGGTTCCTATAACCAAAATTATATTAATTTTTTAGTTGATATAATTTTATTTTTTAATAACTAATTATTTGTTAATATTAAATAAATTGTTATCGTTAAAAATATTTAATATCCATAAAATAGTAATAAAATAAAGTAAAATTTATTATTGTTTTAATAAAAAATAATATTATCACCCTTTTTAGCTAATGTATTTGTAATTAGTTAGGAATAATAAATTGTATTCTAATAATTGTTATATATCCGATTCCTACTCCGATTTCAAACAGTTTTAGTGAACAACATCAATGAATTTTTTTATTACAATCCTAAAAAATTTCTAACAAATAACATCAAATAAATAGCATTCTCATTCAAATTAATTTCATTCATATTTGTGGAAAAAATGTCTGTCAAGGTCGACCTGGTGGGTAAACTGGCCGAGCGAGCTTGATGAGCCAGAATGAGCGGGAAAATCCTTTTGGCAAGGGAGGATCTGTAGAAGGAAACAAACACTCAGACGCTCAAAGTCAATTTAGAGTTCGACGTTAATATCGAGGCGAGCTAGAATGTGATACTTGACTGCAGAGTGTGGCCCCTTATTTAATTATAGTGTAAGGTGTTTGATAGGGGATCTCGATTGGTAGCTAGGCATGTCAGATTGAACGTCTGCCTGTCGACCACTACATAAGTAGAGTTTTAGTATATCCCTCTCCAATAATTGAGCTAAGTGTTTTAGGTTGTTCCCTGGGTGAGAACGAGCATTTGGGACCGACCTGGTTGTTTATCCACTATTTGTCCTCCACATAACAGTTTCATTTGATGCCTCCAATATTGGCCCCCTCTTTAGCAGGTCGAGCCTCCAACCTAGTAGAGAAGTCTTTCGTGTCATGCGAAGCCCGTCCATATGGTGACTTATCGAATCTCGATAGATTGCTAAGATATAGCTGTTGGGAAGACAAAGGGTTGGTCTGACAGTTGTTTTCGCACTTAAGTACTTCCAACTTCTAATCTGCCGCTAGATCTTGACCACTAACTTCCTTACATGTGTACAGTCGAGATTCATTTTAGTCGAGTATATATACACCCCGAATGTTTCACTCCACTTTTCACGCTATCTTAATCTTTAAGTTTGACCTGATAGCTGCTAGCTTGGAGCCTTCCTAAGCTAGTCCTTGCTTTCCTTCGCTTTTCTCTGATTATGTCTAGTACTTGCAATAGGACTTATACCGCTGCCAGCTCGGTCGAGAATGAATCGTCCTATAGCTTCGTAAACAGTAAGTTTGTTAGTAGTTTTAACGAGAAGTCTTCTAGCAAGTCGGGCTATAGTAGAGGTAGTAGCTTTTCTGGGGGATAGTCTGGCAGAGCGTCTTGATAAGGAGTTACAAGTGGCCTCCCCTTTCGATAATGCCCGATCGGTTAAGGTGGGCTCGGCTAGGTCAGACGATAGTGTAGCCACTTCTTTTGGCCGAGAGGCTGTGTGCATCTCCAAGATGCTTGAGGCCTACATAGAATCCCTTAGGAGTAGGTATAATATTCTCAAGACCATTGGTCTCCATCTGCCTGTAGAAGGAGAGACAGATTATGATCCGCCTGAGGGATGAATCATCCTCTATATGAAAATGTTTGAGTTCGGCTCTAATCTAGCCCCTTCATATGTTGCCTCTAATGGGTGGGGATCACATTCGGCCTTGGAGTGATATGGTGGCTAGAGTTCCAAGGGGGGGGGGGGACTTCATACTATTGAACGCGGATCAACTGTTTGCCTGCTTCGAGTTGAAGAAGGCACTAAGGACGGGAGATCGTTACTACCTCTGTACTAGGAAGATTGTGACACAATTGTTGAAGATCTTTCCTTCATCAAGATGTGGAAGGAGGAGTGGTTCTATGTCTTTGGAGATTGGCTCACTGTAGGGGCAAAAATGTTTAAATTTGGTACATGTCGTTTTTTGAACAGAAGACATGCTGTGATTTAAAAATTGAAAAAAAAAATGACGCAAGCAAAGTGCCACACAAGTTGGAAACAACGACCAACAATTTTCCAAACATTATTCTTGGAATAAATTTTGGTAGAGTAGTATTTTGCAAATAAGTTTCTAATTTAGCATTATTTAAAAAAAAATTCAAACCCTAATTTTCTAAAACTAAGATTATTCTTCGACATCTTAAATAATTCAGCCACCACTCTAGTATTTTGAATCTAAAATAAAGTATTTTCAATTTATAAATAAATAAGTATATGTGTGTATATATATTTTATAGTTTTTTATATGATTTTGTTGCCTGATAATTTCAAAGTTTATTTTTCTTTTCAATTTGTATGTTTATTACGTATAGGTAATATGTTTTCTACAAATGATCGTACCAATATCCTTTTTGTTTCTTCTCTATAAATCATCAAATTTTTTAGATCTGATTTTTTTTATATAATTTTAAATTTTAATTTTTTATAGTCTAAATAAGTCAACATATTTTAGATCCGATTTTTTTATATAATTTTAAATTTTAATTTTATATAGTCTAAATAAGTCAACATAGTGAAGATTTATGGTCTAAGTTATATTCTTTTATAATTTAAGCCTGTCGAACAAAAATTCTGAATCCGCCACTTTCACTTTCTTACTTTAATCAACCTTAGGGTTAGAAGGAAGATTTTATACTAAAAATTAGTATCAAAACCAAGGTTATAATAATTGTTCAAAAATAAAAAGATCATGAATTCATGAAATAGTATATCGAGGACAACATCTTTATTCTATAAAGCCATTTTGGGGAGAGTTTAAAAATAGATTAACACAAAATTTTTATTCTCAAACTAGAGAATATATGATCTATAAAATATGAAGTTTAAAAAAAAGAAAAATAAGGTCTGCAACAGTTAATTTCTTTCTAACAATAAAATTCATAACAACTTTGATTGATGATATGACGTATCACACATGAATCAATTATTCACCAACTTTGATTGATGATATACGACTTATCACACATGAATCAATTATTCACCTACCTATTGATAGGTATAGCTTTTATAATAATAGTTAAGACTTGTTTGGTATCCGACCCTTCCCGTACTCTAAAGGAAAAAAAAATGTAAAAAGAAGACTAACACAAGGAAGAAAATTAAAGGAAAAAAAAGTTACTTTTTATATAGTACTTATAACAATGGAAAAATGTAAAGTATTGACCAAAAAGATAATCTATGACTTCACCATGGACACTTTGTCATCGAGAAAATAGAGTCAATTGTCCGTTACTTGAAGTATTTAATAAGAAAAGTTGACATTGGACCTCAAATTCTCATTTCTCTCAAGTTTTTCGTACGCTACAAAACGTGAAATCCACCAACAAAATAATAACAATAACAAATAACGTTATTAAGGGTAAATTTTCTACGCCAAAACGAATCTAACTCAACAGTAATTAGCATATATCTTCAACCAAGAGATTGTGAGTTCGATCCTCCATCCACGTATTGTACTCAAAAAAGGAAAAAAATGACAAATTTTCTATACTTGATTTGATTGAAATACTATTCAAAGTGAAGAGTTATGATGGACGTTCATGTAGGGAGAGAGAGGAGAAAGAGAGTAAGAGAGATTTTCATTTGAAAGATAAAATTGCCACGAAAATAATAGTAAAAAAATATTATAATGAATGGGTAAAATTGGTATAAAAATGTATATATATTATTTCTTCCGTATATAGTATAGATCATATGTCTAAGATGTTAGGATTTTGGAATAGAAGATACTTTCCGTACTTCCTAAGGTTGGACACTTTGACCTTTTTTATTTAGTTTTAGGAAATTTTGTAGGTCCCACTCGCATGTGCATAATTTTAATTTTCGAAAATAAGTATGACAAAACTTTAATTGAATTGTTTTCTACTCCTACTCAATTATTATTTAGGCTTATTTAAGAAAATTGGAATGGAACGAGAATTTTGATTATATGTATGTTAATATTCATATTAGATATATCAAATATATCGCTAGTATATCAGCACTCATAATTTAATAGTATATTAATGTTATTGGTTTCTTTTAGTAATAGAACAAATCAGATATATAAATAATATATTAGCATTCATATTAGTTATAAAAAACACAGACATTTAGGTTAAAAAAGGATAAAAATTTCATCTAAAATCTATAAATAGCATAATACAATTTAATATATCAAGCATATTATTGGTACATCAGTTTTCATCTAAAGCATATTGTTAATATATATAATTAAATATATCAAATCATGTACATCAATCATATCGTACATCAAATCATATATATATATATCAAGTATATCGTTGGTACATGAGATATATTATCGTTTTTTCGGACTCAGAGTTTATTAAAGACATAAATTTTTTGCTATTTTTACAAATATCCTATTACAGTTGTTCTAGTAGTTGAATATGGTTGTTCTAGAAGTTGAATATTCGCCCTTCAAAGGCAGCACTATTTATTTTTACGACTATATTATTACTTCATACTAGTTTTTTTTTTTTAATTTATTTTCCTAGGTAGAAAATGAAGAAGGCATCACCAAAGATGTACAGGTGAAAATGATTCCACATTGTTGGCCGGTTGATTTTCGTAGAAATAGGCCTACACGTGTTTCCGGCCAGAAAGCAAAGTTGACCCAATCCATATTCTCCATTCCCGTGTCCGCGGACAAGGACACTTGTCACACTCCTATTGGTCGACTTCCATCTGAATTCTTTGGTGGCTTCCGCGCCAGATTTAGCCCTCGTTCGCCTTTTTGTTGGTGGCAAAACACGCAAACAATTCTTTTACAAATTATATTCTAATCATTTTAATTATTATTATTAATAAAACATTTCTATACAATTTATACGTTTCAATTTCCTTCACGAGCCATAAACATAATTCAGCGGTAAATCACATCTACTCCTCCATTAAATTCTCATACCCTATTGGACTATTTTGACCATTGTAATATCGGCTAATTCATTTAATCTAAGTCAATTTTTATAGCTCTAATATTGATAACACAAATTCAAAGTCAAAAAAATTTACTACTTCCACACCCCCTACCGTCACACATAAACGAATAATAAAATGTTATTGACGATGTTTTTATCTCGAGCAAATTAGTTATCCATTAAACTTCTTTGGACTCACATCCAATAAATTGTCTCACTTTGGAGACTAAAATAAAATTTAAACCTAATTTACTAGAGGCATAATTTGCAACTAAACATATAATACAATGATGAATACATAAAAAGTAAAGGTTGGAATTAGGCATGAACGAAAAGTTGTACGACTAAAGCTTTCACATTTTTTTAGATAATTAATATTTTACCAAATGCGAGTAGGAACCACCATTCCCCAAAAAGTTTCAAAGCGTAGGACTTGAAAAAATGTACGAAAACCTGTGTTCAGATATTGAAACCGTCTTCAATTATTCCAAGTCAAAACTCCCATCACCATTCATATTTTTAATCTCCAAATTATGCTGATCTATAAATACCCACAAGAATTCCATTGTTGAAATGCCAACAAACAGTTAGAGATCTCAAATTCATTTGTCTTCAATAAAGATAGAAAAGAAGTTTTATTTATTGGGATTAGAGAGAAAAAGAGAGAAGAGAGATGTTGTTTGAAGCTATCAACTTAGCAATAATGAGTTTACTTATTTTGTTGGTGTTGTGGGTATTGTTTTGCTGTTGGATTTCGCCCTTTTTGGCGTACAATAAACTGAAGAGAAATGGGTTTGGAGGTCCAACGCCAAGTTTTCCTCTTGGAAATATTAGTGAGATGAAAAAGAAGAACAAAAATTGTTCTGTATTAGAATCTTCTCAAGTAACCCACAACATACATTCCACTGTGTTTCCTTATTTTTCTCGCTGGCAAGCTTCCCATGGTAAGCCTTAATAAACAAAACAGAAAAAAACCTTTTTTTTTCTTGTCTTTTGGCTTCGATACCAAAAACTTTGTTTAATTTGGTGTGTGTTTTGTTTAATGTTGTCACTCAGGGAAAATATTTATATATTGGTTGGGGACAGAGCCGTTCTTGTACATTGCAGAGCCAGAATTTTTGAAGACATTGTCGACAGAAGTGAAGGCCAAGTTTTGGGGAAAGCCTTCTGTGTTCAAAGATGATAGGAAATCAATGTTTGGAAATGGTTTGGTGATGGCTGAAGGTGATCAGTGGGTTCGCCAAAGGCATGTTATTACTCCTGCATTCAATCCATCCAACTTGAAGGTAATTAATTAATTTGTAATCTAAAAATTAATTAAATTAATTTGTTCAAACACAACCCTTTTTCTTTCTTTCTAATTTTCTAGTTGTTTCGAATTAGCTCTCAACCAACTCTCAAGTTTGTGTTTATGTTTTAAAAAAGTCTAAAATAGTTATTTTAACTTTCAATTTTGTATTTAATAAGTTGTTCTATGTCAATTTCTATCACTATGCTATTAATACATTATTTGACTATTAGATTTTGGGTAGATTCAATCATTTGATTATATATAAATAAATTTAAACACTTCCACTCACTTAAAAGTTAATAGATTTTATTAGAAACTTTTTAAAATAAAAAATTGGAATGTTAGGACCAAATTTGTAATAATAAAGTTTCTCATATAATATTAAAAAATATTATGCGATCGAAAGTTTGATAAATGGGAATATATATTATATGTATAGGCGATGGGAAGCTTAATGGTGGAGTCGACCACCGAAATGCTGGAGAGGTGGGCCCGCATGATAAACTCCGGCGACCGGGAAATCGAAGTGGAGCGAGAGATCACGGCGACGGCCGGCGAGATCATCGCGAAAACCAGCTTCGGAATCGACCACCGGAGCGGAAGGCAAGTGTTCGAGAAACTGAGGGCTCTTCAGATGACACTCTTCAAAACGAACCGCCTCGTCGGCGTTCCGTTCGGCCGTCTACTTAACGCCGGCAAGGCGAGGGAGGCGGAGCGGCTCGGGGAGGAAATAGACGGCCTTTTCGAGTCCGTGATAACGGCGAGAAGGGAGGGGAATAATAATCAGGTGCAGCAGGATCTACTGAGCTTGCTTTTGAGAGACGACGGCGGGAGGAGATTGAGTACGACGGAGCTGGTTGACGAGTGCAAGACGTTCTTCTTCGGAGGGCATGAAACGACGGCGTTGGCTGTGACGTGGACTCTGCTGCTTTTGGGTATCCATACAGAGTGGCAAACGCAGCTGAGAGAAGAGGTTAAGGAAGTTCTTGGAAATAAAGAGAGTGAATTTGATTTCTCCAACCTTGCCGGACTCAAGAAGGTAAAATCACTTCAAATTCACCTTTTTTTGGGGTGAAGTATTTTCTACTTTTTCACTCTTCCTTTTTTATTCTTTTTTCTTTATTAATGCACAACAAATAATTGATTTAAATATAGGCATTACATAGGGTAATAATTGATTTAAAAGTATGATATGACAAGATGAGAGTGTTACACAATAATACACCAAAGTTTCCTAGAAATCTTTCACGGTAATTAATTGTGAAACATTAATAAATCCAAAAGCTGACAATACATTGGAAAAAAAATGCAGATGGGATGGGTGATGAGGGAGGTCCTCCGTCTGTACCCATCAGCACCAAACGTCCAAAGGCAAGCCAGAAAAGACATCACCATAAACGGCCTCACCATCCCCGACGGCACCAACATGTGGATCGATGTCGTGGCGATGCACCATGACGAGGCCCTTTGGGGTGACAAAGTCAACGAATTTCATCCCGAAAGGTTCGAAAACGATGCTGTTGCTGGTGGCTGCACCCACAAGATGGGGTACCTACCCTTCGGGTTCGGAGGGAGAATGTGCGTCGGAAGGCATTTGACGTTTATGGAGTATAAGATTATGGTGGCACTGATTTTGTGTAGGTTTTCCTTCTCTCTTTCTCCTGCTTATCGCCACTCGCCTTCGATTATGCTATCGCTCCGACCTGCTCACGGGTTGCCCCTCATATTCCAACTGTTGGAAACTTAGAGTTAGAGAAATTATTAGAAGAGACCACCCTAATCTGATCGGTAGTTTCATATTGCTAGAGAATTACAAAAATGTTTTGAATTGACATCTCAATTCAATAATTATTAGGGAAAGTGTCATAGTTTTTTTTTTTTCCTGGTAGGGGGAGAGAAAATTTTTTCCTTCTAAGTTATAAGAAAAAACTTAGATTAATCCTTTGTTATTTTTGTGCGCCAAATATGCCGCATGTATCGTTGTTTGTCATACGGAAAGGAAATAAATATAAATTATCAGAAATTGGTTAAAAATAAAATTTAGGTATTGTGAAATTTCAAGTGAATATATATATATATATATATATATAATTGTAGTAATATTAAACGATGCTAAAATGTTTTATTATAAATGTGGATGACTTTTCTATTGTAGATAGCAAATGAAAAGCGGATAACTTAGAGTTGGAAGTGAAAAAGATCAAAAAAATATTTTTAATGTGGTTTGATTTTTCGACCGATGCTATTAGATCATGTTCAAATAATAAAATTAAATAATCAAAAGCGATACAATTATCATAAATACCATAAATATTGATTTATCTAAGGCATGAGGTGAGTAATGTTTTTTTTAGTACATGTGGGAGTAAGGATTCAAACCCACGGTCTTTTAAAAGGATATAAATGTCTTAACCAATTCAACTGTTAATGTTCATTTCAGTTGACTATATAAATGGAGAAATTGAAGAAAAATTAATTAAAATAATGGAATGTGAAAAATAAAAATCTAATGGTAAATTTTTGTCCTTTCTACCGACTAGCTTAGCAACAGAACCACCATTTTTGGGATCAGTGCAGTCCGAAAGACAAAGTCTATGGCCAGAACTCAAAAGGCGGTGGAAGATTGTTCCAAAGCGAATAGCTAAGACCTCGATTCGAATTTGAATCGAAAAGATTACCTCATTTAATTAATTTTGTCAAAATAAATGTTGACCCATTAATTTAACAAGTCTAATTTCAAATTTAAAGTAAATAATTAATTTAAAACCAATTTACGAATAAATATTGATGAAGTTGAGTCTACACTCTTTTTATTAAATATTTTTACTTATATTATAAAATATGTAAAACGAAATTTTTTATATATAAATATATAATTTATTTTAGTACATAAATATGTACATTTTTAAAAAAGTTGTCCATTTTTTAAGAAAGGAAAATTGTAAGACATCTTTAGTAAGACACTTTTAAATGGTGCAGTTACTATTTTAAAAAATATGTATTTTTTTTAAATATATATATTGGTGGGATATTCAAACTCTAATTTGAAGTGTAGCAACGGCTGTTTTTAACTTGAAGAGTTCTGTTTAATTAATAAGTATACATTTGAGTAGTCTCATTGGTCTAATAGTTGGTGGCTAATTCAAAGATTGTTTTTCTTTTTTATTTATACGTTCATTATATATAGATAATTTTTTTTCTTAAATTATTGTATCAATATCTTTTTTTTAAATCCTTGTATATATATATATATATATCTCTCTCTCTTTTTTTAAATCATCAAAATTTTTAGATTAGACTGTTTTTCTTAATATAATTTTCAATTTGAATTTTATAAAATCCAAAGAAGTCGACAATGTGAATGTTAATGGTGTAAGTTACATTTTTTTGAACTTTACATCATACATACTTTGAGGTTATTTGAATATAATTGTTAGTAAAAAGAAAAAAAAGGCCCCTCGAACAAAAATTATGGATCTGCTATTTTTTTAATACAATATGTGGGGGTGAGAAATCGAACTCACAACCTCTTGGTTAGAGATATATGTCAATTATTGCTGACTTATGCTCGCTTTAGCAAAATTATGGATCCGCTATTCGTTGAGCATTTTAGGTCCCTAACAAAAGTTCTTGATCCACCACTCCATCTCGAGTCAAATTGCCTCCCCCCCAAGACACATTCGTAATTTTGAAGCTCGATTGATCATCAAAATTATGGAGAGTTTCAACGTCGAATAAAAAACGAATTTCTTACCCATGAATCTTTGATCAAATTAGAGTTTGATTGTTACACGATTAATTTCACTTGAATAAAATTGAAAACAAATTTAAAAGATATTTCGAACATGGTCAAACAAGGTTATCCATTAACCTATATTGATATACCATTGATTTATCTAAAAATCAACCAAGAAAAAAAAAAAGCTTTGATTTTTAATAGAACGCCCAACAAAATATATGCAATTCTCCACTTTGAAGTTTCAAATTCAAAATCTAAAAATGCCATTTTCAGAATTTTTACTATTTGAATCACAAAATCCAAAAACAGCTTTCAAAAACAAATCTTCAAACACATATTCACTCCATCAATTTGTTTTGAATACGAAAGCAGAAACTTCATATTCTGGATTGCAAACCAAACACAAACAGAACCCTTAGCTACCCACTACAAATCTCTTATTTTTAATACGATACTGCTATGGCAGGTAGAAAATGGAAAAAATATCTATACTCCCGCAAGAAATTTTTCATGGCATCTTTAAATTAACTTGAGGGGAGTGATGGTTTTATGTTACATAAATATTTATTGTGAATATTTATTATTTATTTTTTTCTTTTATATATTTGTTATTATTAGAATATTGGGATACTTTCCTTCTTTTGAAATGAGTCTCTTATATATTAAGAAATTACATCATTCAAACCTCAAAATCGTTCCAATTTATTTTGAAACAATTTTATTTTGGAATGAGGTAATCAATGTTTGAAGTTGTTTATCAATTTTATTCCATTTCCCATTTTCGATAAATAATTAGCATGAAAACAAGCATCAATTTAATTAATAAATATATATACATGAGTAATTTACAATTTATCAAAAACAACAATTCGTACATGCATATTTGCCATCAAAATTCTAATAGCCTTTGCCTCAGATTCGTAGATTTTTGAAAAAATATATATTTAATAAATTAAAAATCTATTAAACACTTGAAAATTTTAGACTTAGTCGTAGCAATGATAAATTAACAAGGAGGTTCACATCCCATATACATTTGGACCAAAATTTTTAATGTGGATAATAAGATAAAAATATTAAGGTCTCATTCATTTCATATAAAAATAAAAATATTATTTAAATTAATAAATAAACATTTCAAATAAGTTAAAAATAATTAATAATTAATATTAATATTACATTTTTTGATATTTTTCATATCGTCGAACTCAAGAACACAAAAATGACGATAGAGATGTTGACATATCCATGGATATTTAATACCCTAATTTGAACTAAAATAAAATATTATTTTTATATTAGAAAATTAAAAAATCCCTCTCTAAATAAGCCTTTTGATTAAATGTTCCCCTAACAAAGTTTCACAAGAAATAATTCTAACCGTAAATTACCACGAGAAAAATCTCCACCTTGATCCCACGAAAAATTTTACAGGCCCATCCCCATCCTGTTAACACTCTAGTTTAAAAAAAATTCAGAGTTGTTTACGAAGTAATACTATAGAAATATAGTCTAATATTGATTTACTTTTCGTACTAATTTACAAACTTATAGACACATGAAAATAGAAATGTTGACATCCACAAATATTTAATACCTAGTTTAGGATAAAATAAATTATTATTTTTCTATTAGAAAATTTAAGAATTTCTCTTTAGATAAAGCCTTTTGAATAAAGGTTCCCTCCTAACACAATTTAACAGAATAGTTCTAACCTGTCGATTACCGCGAGAAAAATCTCCACCCTAATCCCACGAAAAATTTTACTGGACCGTCCCCATCTGTTAACACTCGAGTTTAAAAAAAAAAATTCAGAGTTGTTTACGAAGTAAAATTTATTTGTGAAGACAAGAAATCGCTCAAGTTCCACTATGATATTTGATATCTATTCCTACCCAATGTTTCCACCTTGATTACTGGTGCAAGAACTTTTTTCAACCTTTTCAATCTTAGCTTCAGCAACTTGAACCAACCCAAAATAAATAAACCAAAATCCAGTTCCAGTTCAAGAATATTCAAAAATCAATTTCTAAGCAATTGATTTCACATCATAAGTTGAAATGACCCAATTCCACTAGTTTGAAACATAAACCAAGACCCTGATGGAATCAGTTTTTTTTTTCCTCCCTTTTCAATGTGTACAACATGTTCCATATTCTTGAGAAAGCCTACTCTTATGGCCAGAAGTCCCTCAAAAAAAAAAAAAAAAAAAAAGAGAGAGAGATGAAGAATCCAATTATTTATTTGAGTGGTCTAACTTAAAATTGGATTCATTAAAGCTATACGAAAACCTTAAAATAGAGAAGGGATTGTGGGAAAGCGTACATGAATCCATTGCTTCTCATATGATACCAAATGAGACCAACCAATCTCCTCAAGCAAACACAGTTTCAGTTCATAGAGCTTCTTCTTGGGAGGCTCTCCATCATTTTCAATCGCATCATTAAGTACCTGTTGGTGTCGAGATACATTTTAGCATCAGTAGAAATTCACACATTAATAGCCTATAATTCCAAGCGATTTTAGGTTCCTAATCGCGGGCAAAGGTAAATGTAGTTATTCCAGATTTACAATAAAGTTATCATTGGTTCATCTGCGGAGAGAATAATAATCACATAAAGTACCGCCTTGACGGTAGAAAAATTTAGTTGAAACCTAATGTAATACGACAAACCAGTTCTAGGCGAACAAAGTCCGAGGGAGGACAAGGGAGAGTCAAGCCATCTTAATTGAACCCTACGTTATTCATGAAAAAATGAACAAGACAAAGACATTGTCGAAAGAAATTTGCCTAAAAATCAAAGACGACGTCTGTAAAAAGGTGAAAGAATTGAAACAATTAATGGGAAGGCCAGGAGTTCAGATGTACTTTGGCCGCAATAATCTTGGAGTTAGTGATATGGCAAATCCATAGGATCAAGAGACAAGATACATACAAAAATTTTCAAAACTTGGTTGAAGAGAAATTATAAGATTCTCAAAACTACAGCCCAGAGAAAATTTAGTTAATTATTTTAAGTATCTAAACATAAATTATTGGTGGTCGTAAAACGATGCTGTTACAGGAGTAAAAGTCCAGCAAGATCAAAGGCCAAATAAGAGATAATTTAGTCCTTATTTACGCAGATATTAAGGAGAAACTAGAATAAAATAAACGTATACTAACCAAAAAAAAAGATGAGCAAGAGAAAGTACCTTCAGAGCTGTACCTAGCCTCCCACAGCGTTTTTCACGCAACACTGTGAGAGTTACAAACTTAGAGGACTTGACATCTACCCATTTCTTCAGTTCCTTGAAATTCTCTTCAAAAGGATCCTCGGTCTTCCCAACATCTTTTCCATCTCCCGGGACAAGTGTCCAAGCTTTCTCAACCTCGGTCTGTCGCATATAAAGTAGGTTATGCATTGATGATATTTTCATAGCTAACCAACCACATGTTTTGGGATGAAGATTAAAATTATTGGGGTTATGATAGAGGAAGTGTTTTTATACAACCCACACACACCCCCCGGATAGGGATTGTTTTTTGTGGCAAGCTTGCTTTCTAGCCATTTTATGGGGTATTTGGCTGGAAAGGAATCATAGATTGTTTAGGGGGGTGGAAAAGTGTGTGGACTTCGTTTAGGATATCATTAGATTTAATACTTCGTTATGGGGCTCGGTTTCTAAGCCTTTTGTAATTATTCGCTAGGCCTTGTTCTTTTGGATTGGAGTCATTTTCTTTAGGGGCTCAAATTTTTTTGTTTGCCCTTCTTAAGGCTTTTTTGTAGCCCTTGTATCCTTTTTCATTATCCCAATGAAAGTTTTGTTTATTATCAAAAAAAAAAAAAGGTAAATGGGGAGCCACCAATGTTAGGCCGTGTTTGGGGATGGTAGAATGAGTGATTTAGAAAGAAGAGATTTAAGTATAATTAATTTTTCAAACTATCCAATTGTCATCTAAAGTGATTTTAAACTTTCCTAAAATCAATTTTTTAATTTGTCTAACATGACCAATGGAGGTGGAAGTGATTTTGACAATGGAAAAAGGTCAAAATCACTCTCAAAATTTGTATAATCTGTATAATGCTTAAAACTTTAAAAGGCCATCAAATATACCATAAGACATGAATAGAAAGACAGAAAGCAATACACACAAATTGAAATACATTGCATCTTAATTACATGCCTAGAGATGGCATATTGTGAGAAGATGGCATTCCGTCCATAAATTATTTAAACCCAGCTGAGATTTATACAAATATAAGAGGTCATTTTATCACTCTAAAAGCAGAAAATGTGGAAGGATTATATTTTCAAAACAAAAAAATACCGTGAAAAAAGTCGTGTTACTGGTTATGTCTTATGAGAAAGTAGAAGTTACAATTTCAAACCTTTAAAGACTCCATTTCTGCCAAGGCAAGTCCTTTTTGGTATAAAGCCTCTGCCAACTGATCACGTGTAGCCTCCATCTTCTTCTTGATTTTCTGTAATTAAGGAGAAGATAGTAGGTGATTAATTTAAGAAGTTTAACTTAAGACCTAAATACTAAAACTTTCGACTCAAAAACTTTTCAATGTAAATTAAATTTATAGTAATCAAATTTTGAGAAGCGAAAAATCATTGCCAGTAGATGTGCATACCTCCACGTCTTCATCTTCTGGATCATTTTTCAGTGCAAAATACTTGGCTAACTCATCTCTGCCTATGCTATCAACTACCTCGTTTGCAGCATTAATAACCTACAAAAACAATTCATGAGTGTTAGATTATATGCTTTTTTAATATTAAATTATGTTATTTGAACTAAGTTGATTTTGTATTCGACTTCGAATTCTCTTGTAATAGTAGATATTTATTCTTCCATTCTTTACCTCTATTTTCTTAGTATAAATAGGTCATTAGAAACCCAATCTGATTTCTTGTTTCTCTCAATTCCCCTTCCCCTAAATTCGTATGGTAGCAGACTAGCAGAGCCTCATGGGATTGGTTTGAAGACTTAACAAGATGGTAAAGTTAATGATAGACAGTTGGGAAGAGTTTTGCCGATATTTACATAGGTGGCAAATATAATTACATTAGTTACAGATTAGAAGTATGCTCCCCCCAAAATAAAAAGATGACGACACCCAGCCTTTTATACACTTATTATCCCACAAGGCCATAACTATACTATACATTGTACCAATTCCCTTCTAACTACTTTGCAGCTTACATAGTTACGTATGCCATTTCCTTTGATAAGTAAAACATATCCGAGGGGTAATTTGTCTATCAGGTTATGAATTTTAAGCAAGAGTTTTTGCATCTGGAAGGAGATAAAAGTCTTTGGATCTCACCAAAAAATCTTCCGAAAGAGGATGTGATTGCAATCATGAAAGGAGATCCAGTCGCACTTCTGTTTAGTGTCCTTACATGATGGTATAACAAAGAAAGAGATTGATGCGACAAACCACAAACACTGGAGGAGGGAAATAATGGGGATTGATCTCTCAAGTAATTAGTGATGATATGTTTGGGCTTCCTTTGACCAACACTGTCTTGTGCTCCATTTTTTTGTAACTAGAATTTCTATTTGGTTATAGTTGTTACCTATCCACCTCCAAAGGGCAGCCTAGTTGGCAAGGGCTCGAAGCCAATTAGTCATACTCGCTTCTCAAGTTCAAACCTTTTGGTGAACTTAATACCAAAAATCTTTGATGTCTCCCAAGTCCGACTCCCAATTATTAAAAAAAAATGTGTTACTTATCCAAAAAAATATGTGGATTGGCACAATAATAGAGTATCAAAGTTAAGGTATTCTTGAAAATAGCCTTTTAGGAAAATTAGATTTATATACATTTAACAATATACATACAAAACAATTAGCCCAACAAAAAGAAGTGGAACCTGCAAAAAGAGCTCTAATCCACAAGAATAACACCTAATTGATAATTATAAAACTCTTTTGTAACCGAGGCCCAATAAGCTCCCAGACAACCTCCCCAACTTCCTACCACTATAAAAACTTTATTGTTTCTCTCCATCCAAATACACCCCAAGAGGGCAAAAAAGCACGCCTGCACTAGAATTTTGCCCTTATTCGAAAAGGGGATACATAAAAATCTTTTCCATCATCGCCCTACAATATCTATTTCTCGCCCCAGAAACTACAAAAGCTTTCAAAAACAATGGAGAAAGCTGGCACCTCCGAAGAGTATGGCCAAGGTCCTCATATGCATGTTTGGGAATGATACACCACAGCGACCAAGAAAGAGAGAAGAGTGTCTCTTAATGCAGTTTAAAGTATTAACATCCCCATGTAAAACTTGCAAGGCAAAGAACTTGATCTTCTTTGAAATTTTCAATTTCGAGAGTGAAGCAAAAACAAGGACGTCTGGATGGTAAAAAGATTTACTAGAAGAACCCTCTGACAGACTAGGAGACCAAACTCAAGAATCCTTCCTCCCTGATAAAGACGAACGTCCAAAAGCAACGTGATCATCGGAGCCTCCAAAGCTTCTCTATCCATCATAGAGACCCAAAGAAATAGAATGGGAGCACCCCAAGGATGATAAAATGAAGACCACCAAATGATGTATAGTACTCGCTAGATGATACAAACAAGGAAATAAGACACAGAGAGGTTTATCACCCATCCTACGATCCTCCCAAAGACTATAAACGACTGAATTTTTTAATTACATTCTTTAAATCTAACCTTAGGGGTTGATTGATTATTTTCCATTTTTAGCCTTTTCTTTGGTATTTAACATGTAAACTTTAGTTGTAGATATGACTAATGCACAAAAAATTACAAAAGTATGAAATTCTCTTTATTTCTCACATCTCAAAACAATATTACAACCCTTATTCAAAATAGGATATTGGACGAGAAAAAAATTAAGAGGCGACACTATAAGAATCATCTTGTCTCTTGCAACCTTGCAACCAATCTTTACTAAGGTCTTCAACAGTTGGACATTAGAAATGCCTTCCTAAATGGCAACTTGAAAGAAGAGGTATACACAGATATTCCTCCGACATGTAAAAAGAACTTTGATACGAAGGGGCGCAAGTTTTTTTTTTTTTTTAAAAAAGAAACAATACTATCATTGAGAATAATGAAAAAAGATACAAGAGCTAAAAAAAAAAAAAAGCCTACAAAAGGGCATCCAAAAAACAGCCCTGAAAGAGGAGGTACCCTACAAAAAAGGACTCCAATCTAAAAGAATAAGGTCTAGCGAATAATTACAAAAGGCCTTAGAAATCGAGCCCCATAAAGAAGTGTTAAATCTAACGATATCCCAAACATAATCGACAGATTTCTCCACCCCTTAAACAATCTATGATTCCTCTCCAACCAAATACTCTATAACATAGCTAGAAAGCCAGCCTGCCATACAAAGCAACCCCTGTCACGAGCAATCTTAATTTGGTAGAGTTTTGCATATTCTTAGTGCTCTGTCTTTGTTTGCTAAAAGGAGAACAAAGAGTCAAATTACCTTCTTTATAGTACACGTATATGACATTTTTCTATCTGGGAATAGAATTAGAATTGCATATGCTAAAGAATCACCTGGCTTGGGAATTTGGACAAGGAGGGAATGTTAGATATTTCTTACGTAAGGAGGTTGCTCGGTCTCAAGAAGGTATCGTTACATCATAAAAAAATATATGTTCTAAATTTTCTCAAAGAAACTTGAATGCTTAGGTGCAAACTAACAAATTCTCCAATGGACTCATATCAGAAACTTGGAATCAATCATGAAAGCATGCCAGTTGACGGGGGCAAATAGTAATGCCTGGTATGGCCTCTCATCCAGATATTAGATATTAGGTTTATTGTCTGGTTAGTCAATTTATGCATAGTCCTAATGAAGAGGAAATGGAATTCCTGAAGATGACTCTTTGGAAGGGAATAATTTTAGAAAAATCATGCAGACTGGGCAGGTGACATCACAGATTGAAGATCTGTCTTAGGTTACTACTTTTATGTATGGGGTAAACTTGTAACATAGAGAAGTAAAAAGCAGTCTATATTTGCAAGTAGTGCCAAGGAAAAATTCAGAGCTCTTGCTCATGGCATGTGTGGAGGCATATGGATCAAGAGAGTCCCAAGTTTATTAGGAAAGGGAGAAGTAAAAAGCAGTCTATATTTGCAAGTAGTGCCAAGGAAAAATTCAGAGCTCTTGCTCATGGCATGTGTGGAGGCATATGGATCAAGAGAGTCCCAAGTTTATTAGGAAAGGGTTGTTCATCACCAATACAGATAGCGTGTGACGATCAAGCTACAATAACCAATAAGCATTGTAATTTGATAGGTAGGACAAAACATGTTGAAGTTGATCAACACTTTAAAAAGTCAATAATGAAGTGGTTCAACTCAACCATGTACCTACCCAGCAACAGATAGTGGATATTCTCACAAAGTCATTTACCAAGATCGAACTTTGAAGATTTGAACAACAAGTTGGGTTTATATGACATATACCTCATAAATAGATTTTTAGGAAAGTTAGATTTAATATATATTTTGAATCACATCCTTCAAACCCCAAAGTTTTGGGGTTGATTAGATTAATTAAACCTTTTTAGCCTTTCCTTTTTTTGTTTAACATGTAATCTTTAGTTGTAAATATAATGAAGAAATATCAGACATCTTCGATACATGCATATATATCACTACTCAAATATAGAAGATGCATATACTAATTGCTCTATTAGTTGATCTCAATAGGTATGGATGACAATGAGTTCAGTGGAATTTCCTCGCATTTTCATCCACTGACCTCTTTATTATGGTAGGTTTTGTCCTCAACATTTCTCTGAGAAATCAAACCTTCCAATATTTTTGCAAGCAATGGAGTGTATTTTGGATATTCACCCTATCAGAAAAAAGAAGCCAAAGATGTTAGTAACAGATATGTAGTAAGCCAACCTTATTTATCAATCGAAATGAATGTTTTAAATAAAGATCCTTGATAACATGTCCTGTAAAATAAATCCAAGAAATACCACTGCAAGAGATGCTTCACAATGGCTAAGATAAACAAAATTAAACTGATAATATAGACAGAAATAAACTAACTCGAAAATTGAATCAAGTTGCTCCAGTTAATTATTGTAAGAGTTCATAGCAAAATTTCTTAACATATAAACCGATTCAGTCAAGATGCAAGAAATAGGAACACTGGTCCGGGTAAAATTTCAATTTTAACAATATTCAATTACTTGAACTAAAGATAGACCCCATCTGAAAACATTTTAATTTTAATTTTAAGTTTTTCAGAACTTGTTTCCTAGTAATATTTCTACTTTCTTTTTATTATTTTTTAAAACTACTTCTAAAATCTTAATCAAACTTGGAAAAAAGAAACTAGAAGCTACTACTTAAATCTTTTCGTTTTTAAAATTTGTCAACAAAATCTATATTTATAATTTATAAATAAGTGGCTTTAATAAGTTTCTTAAAAGGGACGATTTTTTTTTTATTTCTTCTCTTGCATTTGGAAACTTATATTCTAGTTTAGTTATCAATAGTTAATTTAAAATTATAATTAAATTTCATTCAAATTATCGACCTATATTAATTATAAATCTTGGAAATTTGCTTCAAAATAAAAATTACAATTAATGAATTACGATTGAAAAAATGCAGTAGTTTTTTTTTTTTTTAGTACAAAAGGTGCAATAGTTATAAATATTTGAAAAGAAAAAAATTATAGATCTTGATAGTTAATTTAAAATTATAATTAAATTTTATATAAATTATGAACCTATATTAATTATAAAATTTGAAAATTGCTTAAAAATAAAAATTACTATAAATGGATTCCAATTCCAGTTCTATAAACAATTTTAGAAAGTATAATAGTTCCCTAAATATTTAACCAAAAAAAAAAGAAAAAGACAGAAATGTTGTTGCAATGTATAAAGTCCAAGAGTTAAACAATGCAAAGCAATATTCATTAGGATGTAATGCACCAAACTAATTTTAATTGAAAATTTTAAACATATTATTTGACATATATTACTTAAATTTTATATTTAATTTTTATTCGAAATATTAAAATCTATATTCGTATAGGAAAAAAAATTCATGTATTATATTTTATTTCGAAAAATAATTATTAGAACAATTTAGAAATCATCTTTAAAATAACTTTCAAACTTCCTCACCAACTATTAATTTAATTTCGAAGAAGACTCCTGCAAACTTCAATCATATTTTTTTTGTACTAAAAAAAAACTTCAAAGAACACTTGCGAGAACTGGTACTTAAAAAAGTAGGTTAATAGACAAAATTATCAATAGATGCCTCAACTGGTTAAGGCATTATAACCTCTGAGAGGATTTTGAATCTCCACCCATACCCTTTGTTTGAACTAAAAAGATGTCAATAGACGTGTATAATTTTGGCAAAAGAAAACAAAAGAACTCCATTCTGAAAATCTCTTTAATAACACTGAAAAACATGCTTGAACCTTAAGGGATGAGCACAAGTTCTTCCAATCTGAAAATTCTTCATCGCTTTCTGGTTTTAGGCTTGAAAGAAATTTCATCTTTGCATCACGAACCTGGACAAAGATAAGAAAAAGATAAAATGCACCAAGTACTTGAGGAAGTTGGTTGAAGTTATCATCAAATCAAACTCAAAACATCAAATAGAAAAGGATGAGAGGCTAAAGAAAATGGTCACAAAGAAATTAAGAAATGTCTAATTGAAATAAACGAGCCATGTATTATTTTTTCACATTACAATAAAAAAGGGAGTTTCCTATTTCTAAAAATAAGAGAAAATATAATATAGAAAACTGCTAACACGAAGCAAGGAAGCAGACCAAAGCAACAACAAAGAGAAAAAATAATGGTGAAGCTAGTAAGAAAAATACTTCTGTATTTATTGTTAAACAAATTTTTACTAAATGGATACCCAGCCTTTAGGATTAATTAATTGGAAAGGAAATGCCATTACAGCGATTTAGACTCAGGAGCTCCTACTATGATACCATGATAAATCACCAACAAACACAAAAACTTAAACTCGAACTGATGATTCACAATAAATTAAATCTTTTATCAGTAATAACGATTAAACCAACCTAAGGTAACTAAACTAATAAATCGTATTAATGAACCTTTCAAATTAAATAAAACTAAGACAAATAATTACAATGAATCCTACATCAAACTGAGTACATATTAAATATGGGGTGAAACAGTAATCCAGTAATCCTCCGCTGTTTTCCTTTCTTCTCCCAATTCCTGAATTGATGTTGTTGGGAACAGTCATGATACCTACTGACCTACTTCTGGGAGGACCATTGGGTGGATGATAAACTTCTTTATTCTTGTCTTTATCACTTATCTGACAGAAGGTTGCATTTGGTGGCCTCAGTGTTGGAGTTAAGGGAGTTAAGGATTGTCTATTTCCATAAGCCTTCGTCAGTCTTTGAGAGACTGAAACTTTTGCATTGCTCTTATTGCTCAGGGATGTTCCTTTTACTTGAGAAAGGAAAGGATTCTTAAGTTTCGTCCCCTAGTCCGTCTAATGGGTTCTCTTGCAGTACTTTCACCTATTATGTTCCCCCTTTGCTCTCCCCTTTGCCCTGTTGTTTGCCTCGCTTTGGAAATGAGAATTCCAAACACAACAAAAATTTTCATGTGGCAGGTCTTACTTTAAAAAGTCAACACCTTCAATCGTAGTCAAAGGTGCTCTTCTTTCTATTTAGGACCATAGTGGTGTGTGCTTTGCAAGAATGTTTCGGAAGATCTCAATCACATTTTGTGGCATTGTTAGTTCACCCAAGATATCTGAGAGCGTTTCTTTGATATTTTTTGACCTGTTCGTAATAGGGATTGTGGTGCTATGTTGGAGGAAGTACTTTTGTTCCCTCGTTTCCGTGAAAAGGGAAGGTTCTTGTAGTAGGATTGTTTCTTTGCTATTTTGTAGGGAATTTGGGTCGAGAAAAACAATATAATCTTTAGAGAGGTGGAAAGAGATAGGGAGTCTGTTTGGGAGTTCATTACTCTTTATGGGGTCGCTTTCAAAGTTGTTTTGTAATTATCAGTTAGGTGTTACCCTTTTGGATTGGAGACCCTTGGGTCTCCAGTTATTGGACTGGTAGGGTCTCCAATTATTAGACTGGTTTTTTGTATGCCCTTGTATGTGTTTTCTGTTTTCATTGGTCTCAATGAAAAGTTAGGTTTCTTACTTTAAAAAAAATGTATGATCATTCTCAGCTTCGTAACAATAGGATGGAACTAACATCTGGTAATCCCCCATTAATTACTACTTGTGTTTACCATTTACTGTTGGTTATTTACTTATTGGAGCTAGTGTAGAACCAGTGCCTACTTAAAAGGCTTCCAATTGTGATATTCGTTTCCTTTTTAGAAAAGAGAAACTTTACTTAAAAGAGAAAAACCCAAAGGAGCAACGACCAAAGGGAATGGATTAACTAACCCCCAAGAGGAATGCAACGGAGCATAAAAGAAAACAAGAGGACCGCCAAGTGGCCAAAGAAAAAAACAAAATTAGATGAAAAAGAAAAAGCATTCTCCTTTCTAATTATCATATATAGACTGTAGTTACAAATTTTTACACTATTATACCTACTGATCACTATTCTTTAAAATTTTTACACTCCCAAAAACACATTAGTAGGATGCATGCTAACATTGCCAAGTGGATAACTTTATTCAAATTTTTTATTTTATGATCAGACATAAATCTGGTTCTTTAAACAAGGTAGCTGATGCGTGGAAAAATCTCACTTGCTATTAGTGGCACAATCACGCAATTTAACCACATCCCTACTACTTATGAAAATGATTGGGATTTCCACACCATTCGGCACAATTGCATTAATAATATGAATAACAGGGACTTCATTTAATTGATAATTTTTAATAAAAATTCCTCAACTTCGAAAGATGCCGACAACTGAACTATGCCAAACAGTGTTACGTATGTCAGACCTCCAAAAGTCATTCAAAAATATAGGCTTATGTATTCATTATCCATTCCCATGTCTATATGGGAAAACTTGTCAAAGACTCAAGGAGTTCTCGACTCCATATTTGTCATTGTGGATTGTTTTAGTAAAATGGCACATTTTTTTTTATAAGAAACTTAATATATAGAAAAAAGCATAGACAAAATACAGCCTAAGGGCAGGGGGAAGAGGGCTCCCCTCCCAGAAAACTAATGAAGTAAAGCACTTCAATCTTGCATAATCGACGAGAGGCTGTAATTACAAAAGAATTTTCTATGCCTAGAACACCACCAAGAAGTGTGTAACTGTACTGTATTACAAAAAATTTCTAACGTAGAGGACTTATCTTCAAAAATTATATTGTTTCTTTCCATCCAGAGGTTCCAAATAAGGGCTCTAGCAGCACAATTCCATATAATTTTTGCTTTCCCTTTAAAATGCCACCCCCGAAGAGCTTCATTCAACCACCTATCAATATTCTGAGGCAAGCAAGTGGAATACCTAAAGATTTGCAGCAGAAAGAACCACCCACGTAGGGCAAAAGTACTGTGAAGGAAAATATGGTCCATGGTTTCCTCATTCTGATTGCAAAGAACACAAACGGAAGGAGAAAGAGCCCAATTTGGGCATCTTCGCTGGAGTCTATCTACTGTGTTTACAGCACGGTTGGCTAAGGTCCAAAGGAGAACTTTCACCTTCTTCGGAACAGAGAATTTCCAAAGAAGAGAAGTTAAAGGGGAGTTCATCATTGGGGAGTCTTCACACAAAATTTTTAACCCCGATTTAACCGTGTAAACACCAGGAGACCAAACCACTTTGTCAACTCCTCCAATTCGAATGGTGTCCAACCTGCTCATAATATCAATCCAGCCCCTAACTTCGCTATCAAGCAGACCCCTTCTTATGCCTAGGTCCCAAGCTGGTTGTTCTTCTTTCCAAAATCAGCAATCGTGGCCTCCTTTCTCAAAGATAAAGCGAAAATTTCAGGAAAGTCATGGGCAAGAGTAGTGTTCCCCATCCATCTGTCTAACCAAAAACAGATTCTGTCGCCATGTTTAGCTTTGAAAGATAGAAATTTAAGGAAAAGGATGCTATTCTTTGCTATTTCAAACCAAGGCTTACCAGCCGCTTTCCCCTTGGGCTTTTTAGCCATCCACCCGAGAGGTTCCAACCCATAAATACTTTCAATTACTCTTCTCCAGAGGGCATTTCCCTCTTGGGTAAACCTCCACAACCATTTCAAGAGAAGTGCATTATTTCGGAGATGGAAGGCCCCTATACCGAGACCTCCTTTAGTCAAGGGTAACGACGTAGTATCCCATTTAACCAGATTTCTGTGGGGGTGAGATTTGTCTGACTTCCAGAAAAAGTCTCTCACAAGCTTGTCTATCTGTTTAGCAATACCAATAGGAGCTTTCAAAAGCGAAAGGTAATAAGTGGGCATACTATTCAACACTGCTTGGGCTAGCGTCAACCTTCCTCCTTTTGAGAGGACTAGCTTCTGCCATTTATCAAGTTTTTGCTTCAATTTTTCCAACAGAGGCTGCCACAGACCTATGGCTTTGAAATTTCCCCCAAGAGGGAGGCCCAGATAAGAGAAAGGAAAGTCTTCCACTCTACAGCCCAAGCTTAGGGCTTTTTGATTCAGCCTATCATCACTGATGTTTAAGCCAATCAGGGAGGTCTTATTTAGGTTTAAAGAGAGACCTGAAGCCCTAAGGAACCAATTAACTACAATCCACCATTTGAACAAAAGACCTTTCTCATCAGGACAAAACAAAAGTGTATCATCAGCATATTGCAAGTGTGATATCATCACCTTTTTTCCTCCCACCTCAAAGCCTTTAATCATTCTCTTCTCACAACAAAAGTGCACAAGCCGACTGAAAGAGTCTCCCACGAGAGTAAAATGGCACATTAATTTGCTGGTAAGAAAACTTAAGATGCTATAATATCGGTAATCCTTTTTTCAAAGAAATTGTTAGGTTACATAGTGTTCCAAAGTCTATAGTGTCCGATCGAGACGTGAAACTTATGAGCTTCTTTTGGAAGAGCCAACAGAAAAGATTTATTTGGAACAAACTTGAAGTTTAGCATAAGAAGTCGCTCTCAAACGGATGGCCAAATGAAAGTAACCAAGTATCTTCTTCGTTGCCTCAGTAGCAACAAACCGAAGCAACGGGATACCTCTTTAGATCAAGCTGAATTTGCATACAACCATATGCAAAATAGATCACTGGACAAGTCCCCATTTGATATTGTTTACACTAAACTCCAAGACTTACTTTTTTGACATTACTAACTTGCCTTCTAATTTTGATCTTAGTGTTGAAGGAACACATGACTGAAATGACTAAAAAATGGCACGAAAAAGTCAATAACCACTTGGTAAAGGCAAACGCTTCTTACAAGACTCAGGTTACAGTTCATCACCGCCAAAAATCCTTTGAAGTTGGTGACCTTGTCATGATTTTTCTATGGAAATCTAGACTTCATGCTGGCTCCCACAACAAACTAACAAAAAAAACTTGGCCCATTCAAGACTTTGGAAAAGATTGGAGAAAATGCCAAGCATATTGATCTACCAGCTACACTAACACCTTCAACGTAGGTAAGACGACGAGTTATTGCTTTTCAGTGGGGAAAAATTGATGTAAAGGTATTTTAGTCTAGGTAAGTGCTCATTTCTTACTAAAAGTTGTTACACTTCTAAGTCTAGCCTGGTTTCCCTTATGGAGAAATTGAATTCTTTTCAGACAAAATTCTAAGGAATCTCAAAAGTAGGAAGACGTTCTCAACTAAGTCTCTCATCCTCAAATAAGCTCCCCAAAGATCAAGGCTCCCCTTATTAATCTTATTTGGAAGTTCAATTATCCAAAGAAATTTAGAACTTTTTTTGGAGCTCAACGTAGAGAAGCCCAAACACCCATGAGATCCTACAAAAAAGATTAAAAAAAGGTTTCAACACCCATGAGATCCTACAAAAAAGATTAAAAAAAGGTTTCAAGCTGGAGTTTGTCACCTTCGCCCTTCCATGTGCTGTTTTTGTTACAAAAACTCAGAAAATCTGGACCATCTTTCCCTTCATTGCCCCCACTGCTTCTGGTTTCGGTCCCTTCTGTTTAGAGAAGTTGGTTTTGCTGGCTGTTTGCATATAAATGTGGAAGAGTGGCTTCTAGAGGTGCTTCAGGGGTGGCATTTCAAAGGAAAAAATAAAATTTCATTGGGGTTGTGCGGTAAGGACTTTTTGGTGGTGTCTATGAAAGAGAGAGACAATTGGGTTTTCAGAAACAAGATACATTCTCCTAATTCTTTTCTAAATATTGTACAAACTACTGCTGCTACTTCGTGTCTAAACTACAAGAATTTTTTTTGTACTTACAGTCTCTTGATGCTTTTTCGAGATTGAAAAATGTTCCACATTAGTTTTTTGTAAGGTCGGGGCTTTCTCATCCCTGGGCCTGTTCTTTCGGTTCTTTCTTTTTAATGACAAGTTTCTGTTTCTTAGAAAAAAAATTGCTTTTCTAATGATATATCATGTAATAATAGAGAACAAAAGTCATACCAAAAAATTTTAGGGCAAGAACCACGGGAAATGGTGCTTTGGGAACACCACCATCCATGAAGAGCAATTCTTAGTGCATTTATTGTGAAATTTAAAAGAACAAATAAATGGTTAAAGTATTGATAAAATATGAAATTTATTGTAATCCATCAACTGGCTCCATGGTGGTTTTAACAATGGTATCAGGTCATATGATAACCCCTTGTTGATCCTTATGCAAATTTTCAAGCCCACAAGTGAGGGAGAAAGTTAAAGTATTTGATAAAAGAATAAATTGGGCGTAAGGGTGATCTAACCTAAATAAATAATAAAATTCAAAAAAATATTTTTAAAAAGAAATCTGCTTTCGTCCCTTAAGTAGTGCAATTAAAATTATTGGTTCTAATGAGATGAAGTAAAATGTTATACAGATAACCTCTAACGCCACCCCAAAAAAGGAGAGAGAATTCATCTGAAAACTACTTGCAGAAGAGTTATGACAAACTTGCACCATATAATCCTTCACATACCTCTTCCATTAGTCGCTCAGAAACTGTCTTCGTCGAGGCTGGAGAAGAACCTTTACCCTTGTCTTCATCAGGCTGTCAAAAAAACCATAACCCAGTGAAAACTGACTGCACCAGTAAATCACATGGTTCTAGGAAGTAGGGTTCTAGAAACGACCTACTGTAGGCAAATTCATGGAGGGTTATCATTAAATTAGTTTTCAAAATAGTATTTTGAAAAAAAAAAACTAATAAAATTTTTAAGGCTTACATCTGACCATTTGATTGAAGGGGAAAATATGCTAGCTAAAGCAAACAACCTTAGTTGGTGGCATTATGAAGGAGATTTGATAATTCACAGGCATCTTCCGTGGACTTTCCTTATGCTTTGCATATGAGATTGCTCCCAACAGAACTGATCCTTGCGGAGAATTCTGAAACAATATAAGGCCAACGGATATTTTTCAAATTCAAAAGGGGTTACTGGAACTAGAAGGAAAAATATCAAATAAGCCATTAGTTGTCTTCTAGTTTGAACTTTCCTCCTGTATGTAATTTCACTCTAAGAAATCTTTCATACAAAGTACTCCAGCATATTCAGGGATTAATACTCCATTTATTTAGTGCTTTCAAGAGTATAACATGAACCATTTTTTAACAAGAACGAGACTATAATACCTTTGGAAGCTTATCTTTTAATGGTGGACCCAAGTAGAATGCTTCTTTTTTCCTACCAAAGAAAACGTATCAACTTGAGACTTGAACTAAACCATAGAACAAAGCGACAACTTTCTCTACGGCATACCCAGGAATTAAAACTGAGGATTTGTAAGCACCATTCCCAATGATAGGACCATCAGGTTGAGAGAAACAGCTCAATTTAATGAAATCCTATATCAGATAAAATATGCATACAATTTAGCATGAAAGTAAAATTCCATTGATGTCAAATTAAAACAAGAAGATTGAACAAAAGACCAATATATTAATTATTCCAGACAACAGTTCAAAGTGAGATAAATTCAGAGTACTTCAAAAAGCGAAGATTATTAGATATATAAACAAATTTAACAATTTTGAAAAAAATGGGGGAAAGATATTAGAAGACACAAGTAAATAATAAATGCAATTGTACTCATATTGAGCATTTCTGATGAAATTTCTCAGCTTCCAATAGAGAGAAAAAACCGTGTCCATACTTGAGAATGAGACAATCACAGTAGATAATTGAACTATCGAAGCCAACAATAAGGCAACTTGTGGCATCCAAACACACAAGCATGAAAAAATCTCTAAAAGAATGTAACAGGCTACCTTCTCTTCCAAATTTCTTTCGATGAACAACACCAACTGCTTCATTTTTTCCAAATATTTCACCTCCTCGTGCCTGGAAATCAAGAGAGATTCTAGAGATTGAGAACACAGCAGATTCTAAGTGGTGAAGATCAAGGACATACTTGAAGACATGCAAAAACATCTCAACAAACAAAACTAACTATATAAAAAAGGATCCAATCTAAAGATGATAAGACCTAAAGAGTAATTACAAAAATACTTTTTTTTTAACAAACAATTACAAAAATACTTAAAAAAACAATGCCAAAGAGATGCATGAAACCAGCAAGAAACGAACTCCTCCCTAGATCTCTCAATTCCTATAAAAATCATATTATTCCTCACCATCCAAAGACCCCATAAAACAACAAAGAAGCCTGCACACCACAAGAACCGACCTTTCGTCTATGCAGAAAATATCCTCCACCATAACTCAACACTCTTTGTTTCAATCTAGACAACCACCAAAAACCTCAAACAAAAAATCTCACACCAAACAAGCAAATTGAAAAATTCATGAAAGGTGATCAGTGTCCAATGCTACACTGCAGCCCTCCTTTTCTGGGAGGATGCATAATTCTCCTTATTCTTTTACATTATTCAATAGTTATAGCTAGTCCCATTTCCCTGCAACTGTAGAAACTCCTTTAAATTATAGGGCTCTAAAAACTCTGAAAACGTGAAAAGTACAGAAGCTGATACTGTTCAGAAGATCATCAAAAAGAATATTTACAGGGCCAAAAAAGTGGCATGATATCTGCAGTACTTCAGGAGCAAAGAGTTGAGCGCAAAGCTTGGAGGTAGAATACAATAATGAAATGAAAAGAGACTCATACCTTATATGTAGCCGTAAATTGTATTCTCCCTTGGGAAGTTTTGTGACGTCTGGGTATGCATCACCCATTGCATGAATACGCTACGAATGAAATAACTTATAATGATATTATAATGATATAAAACAGGAATTGAGATGACAAAAATAAAAGAGAAAGTACTGCGCAATCCAATTCTGAGATCTATGCTTGTGACTCTTCTCCACCCCCCCCCCCCCCCCCAAGAGTATTTATACTGGATCTTATTCATTTTGGTTCCTAACCTACCATTAGTTGAAATTTGGTCATTATATCAAAATTTTATCATTCACCAATCTCAAGCCACCACATGTTGTAAAAACCTTCCAACACCAAATTGAAATATAGTCTATATGGTCGACCTGAACTCAGTGAAACATGTTAATGTAGTCGGGAAGTTATTACCATCAATTCTGGAGTAAATCAAATTTTCTCGAGCATGACCTTTTTTTCAGTTTGAGTTACACAATTTCACATGTAAAATTTTATATTTCAAGTAAAAAGAAAGACGATGTCAAAATACCTTATTCGCATCAGAGACCATATAAAATTGAGACTCGAATTTGTTGTCATATATGCGGTCATTAAACAATGGAATAACAGGTTTCACTTCAGCAACTTCTTCTAATTTGAACTTGTAGCTACAGGATCAAAAAAAGCGTGTAAATTTTGTTTGACACCAAAAGTTTCCTTAATAAAGAAGAAAACAACAAAACACCATAGTGTTAACTCACGTGAGTGTCAGCGCTAAAATCTGTTTTCCACTAGGCAATCTGTCACGATCTGTAGAAAGTGTGCAAAGTTTCGCCTCACATGGCCGATATGGAACTCTTATCTGCAAATCAGAATGAAGAGGCAGATGATATCCCGTATAGAGTAATGTACTTAAAGCAACAATTAACACACCTAACCTAATCACTTTGTTCCCTCACCTTGTTCAGGAAGGCAGCAGGAGTAAGTTTCTCTGATGCCAATAAAGCTTCAGCATCAATCCTAACAGGCGCTTCACTTCCATCGAGCACTATTTCTTCTTTATTGGTACTAATCCCATGAAAAGTGACCTAAGAATTACAGCGATTCATTGTTAATTAATGGGTATTTATTGGTACAATTTCTTGTTTTGGGTGTGGGGACGGGTAGTTGAAGAAGTCGTCAACTTCTAAAATTCCACTTTCAGCTCTAGGATCCTATTAAATGGCAACAAATCTGTGAAACTGATTCAGCATACTCATTTACAAATCTCACAAAGTTTACACTAGTTTACAACTTTACATTGAGAAAATACAATCACTTTTTCTTGTAAGAAACATCTTCCACTCCATTGGTACAAAAATTCACATTGCTATATATATATATTAATCGGAAAACCTCGCTTACATTGGGAAAATATGAAAGAAAACAATGGCATACAAAAATACAGCCCAACAATTTTATTGTTCCTCGAAATCCTAGAACAAGAACTAGCCAGCCACAGGAAAGGGCGAATTTATATTTCCTCCCTTCAAATTGTTATTTTTAATTGGCAGAATGAAAAAAAATTAACTTGAACACGTAAATAAATGTTTACAAGTAGACCAAAATATGGAATTACATAATGAAAGAAATTTTGAAGATTTTATTCCCCTTAGTAGTGAAGGTAGATATTTCTATCTCAGTTTTACCTTTTTCTTCAACAACGGTGAAATACAGAATTGGCAATACTAAAAATCAACACGATAGCATGACTGGTTAATTAAACGCATACAAACTCAGACGTACTTTTTTTGTATTTTATCATTAGAAAAAATGCAAAAGATTGTTCAACTAGAAAATTCAAAGAAAAATTTGAGGTTAAATACTAATCAAAACTCACTACCTCAAAATCTACAAGTGACGTTTCCCTACTTCCAATGCCACTTGACCAGAATTGAGCAATTGCTAATTCCATTGTCTGGCCACCAACAACAGGAAAGCAAAAACTTTTGGAAGCAGGAGACGAGAATGTTACCACGCTCTCCCACTTCAAAGGCCTCCTCATCGGCAAAATCTGGATAATAAAGATGTTCTCATACATTTTGAATATATAGACAACCTCGATACTATGTAAAACTGCTCCCCATACCTGGACAGTGTCAATATAAAACTTCCTCGTTGTGTCAAATCCTGTTGTTTGTATGGTTGCTTCAACCCAGCTAGCACCACGTGGTACCTCTATAAACCTCCGCTCTATGTAGCCTAAGGTAGCACATTGAAGAAAAGACAGGCAGATTTCCTCTATAACAATTTTCTTACACGGAGTGTCTACTATTCAATATGAACAATTACTACACAAAATAACTAAATAAGACTATAAAAATATATGTTGTAGGCAAAATTAACCTGGTAGAAACGACATTCTCGGGAAAGACAGTAATGGGGGACGATTCACCACAACTACTGGCTTTGTTATAGTTACTGGGATTCTGAAAAGAGGGCCTCGCCATGGAGCCTTGCAATCAACTCCGTAGAATTCATAATAGTGTAGACCTTCACTAAGATTGGAAGGATCAACCACTACACTGAAAGGAAGAAGTAAGACTTTAAGTGCGTTATGAACATATCACCATCACCATCAAGTGGCAAAAAATAGACTTACTCTGTCCTAGGATCGTTTAAAGTCATGGAAATTCCTAACCCACTATGGGCACAGCCAGTTATTCAAGAAAGATCCAAAAACATCTTAATTGAGTTAAGAATAAAAATATTTTAACATATTTTGGATTAGAAACAAACATTTTGGTTAAATTGTAAGTTTAGTCCCCAAAACATAGGTAGATCAAGGATCTTTCAAATTTGTGTTTGATAAGTCCATGAATTTTTAAAATACATAATAGATCAGGGACTCATTAGACAGAAAATTGGAAGTTCATGAATTTATTAGATCATTTTTAAAGTTTTAAGGACTTTTCTGAACATGTAAGTCAAGCAAACATTTTTTATTAACACAGCCAACATGAGCAAGAGCATAGCAACTTATGCTTATGCTTATCTGGTTAAGGCATATATTAAAAAATGTATGCTTATCTGGTTAAAGCATATATTAGACCATTTTTAAAGTTCAAGGGCTTGACTAAACTTGTAAGTTAAGCAAACACTTTTTATTAACACTGCCAACATGAGTATAGCTCAACTTCTACTTATCTGTCAAGGCATACATCCTCAACCACAAGGTTGGAGGTTCAAAAACCCATTCCATGTTAGTGAACTCAAAAAAAAGAAAGAAAAGAAAAGCACAAATAGGTTGCCGTAATACATTTACATCACAGAAAATTGTACCAGCAAGAAGTAGTTGTAAAAGGAGAAAGAAGATGTTCAACCCAAATGAAGAGAGCAGCCTATTAATACAGGTGGCAGCCAACCAGCCAAGTATAATAGATCATATAAACATGAAGTTCCCAATACATAAAATCACAAGATCTAGTTTTATTTGGGGGTTGGGGGGCCAAATCGCGGTGTATTATAAAGGTATGGAATGTTTTTCAAATATTGAATAAGATTTCACACAATCTAGTTTTGTTCAAGTTATCGATTCTGACCAATTGAAATAATCTTCTGGGCCAACTTAGCTATGTTTCAACTAAACCTACAAAACAGCCATTAGACCAACATTTGGTATTGACAAACTTGTAAGATATTGAAAATTCGAGGTAAGGAGCAACCATGGCTGAACCTACAATATTGCAGTATAAACCAACTAAATGAAGATTAAAAAAGAAAAAGAAGAAACAAAGCAACACAAATAAAGAAGATACAGGTTGCAGCAGACATTTAGAGAGACACATGCAAAGGAAAGGCATAAAAATTGCTCACTCACTTGAAACTGCGTCCGTTATGTGTGAGAAGCAAATAATCAGGAACAGTGACAACTGTTTTTTCACTGGAATGCAACTCAATACACTCCTCAAAAGGGACCAACTCTTCTAAATTATCCGCATCTTCGTGAAATTGGGTTTCAATTTGCACTGTCCACTGATAAAAGATTACACATCTTTATTAACAAGAGGTGATAAATTTTAAAGTTGGAAGCAAAAAGTAGCAGTCGAAGTATTATTCCATGCAGCATCGTTAAAATATAATGTCAAAGAATATATTCTTGTTTTAAAAAAATGACAGTAACAGTCAGGTACATACTGCTGCATTATAATATGTACTTCTAGAAAGAAACTAGAGTCCTAGACCATCTTAAATATTTGCACCAATTAGAAACAGGTTAAAAGAAAAGGCTGGCTGCTACTAACAGACCACCACTTAGGCCACTGGTCCAAAACAGAAAAGAACTAAGCAATAGGTAAAATGACCCAATAGAAAGTCAAAAGTAAATCATATGGGAACTAAGGAAAACTCGGAGGGTCATGGGTCCTCGTTTTGAGGTGTTGTTTCTCTCTCTTGCACTCTCCATGCTCTCTATCATAGAGAACATCCAAACTGCATTAACTTATAAATCAAATATATTAGTTAAATAATAAAATTATGTTTTAATGGTAATTTTAACAATAAACAAGTAAATAAATTTAGTTAGAATTGCAAACAATAAATGTTTAAATATCGTGTTAAAAATGACTGTAAATTCTATTTTAATCTTTCATTGTTTGGAAAGAAATTATTATAGAACAATTATAGTCAGATAAATTTGTGCAAAAGAAATTCTATACACTTAATTACACTTTAATGAATATTTGAAAAGCACTTGCAGAAATAATTAAATTTTCATTTCATAAAACAAATATTAAGAAAAAAACTCAAAAACGGGACTAAAAATAATTTTAACATTCTTAAATATTACTTACTAATTTTACTTTAGTGAATATTTGAAAAGCACTTGCGGAAATAATTAAATTTTCATAAAATAAAATAAATATTAAGGAAAAAAAACTAAAAAACAGGAATAAAAATAATTTTAACGTTCTTAAATATTACTTACTGATTTTTAAGTAAAGTATCGTGATAATCTCAATCGAATCTAATTTATAATTTTATTTTTATTTATTAATTAGTTAAGTTACAAATTATGTAATCTTTTAATATAAATTTAAAACCCACTAAATGAACACTAAGTTAGAAAAACTCATTCCTTAATCCCTTCAATGAGATGAAATATACAAAAGCACGACTCCAAGCAACTGGTGGCTACAAAAAGGCCAAAAGGTCGTTTAAACTATAATCGGCAGAAGGGAGAAGTACAATTTACACCCAAGAGGCTTAACAAAAATAATATCCATATATCCATAGAAAGAGAGACTAGTTCCTATTGTTTCTTGGCAACTGCAACCAGGAAAGCTCTAATGATTTGGACAAAAGGAATTCCTTTTCTCCTTCTTAAATGGATGACCAACCAAGGTGTGGAGCAGTATGTTTGCGTTGGCATGAATTGGTGTCTGCAAGCCAAAGGAGGCTATAATCATGCCCCAAAATCTGCTTGCAAGCTCACAGAAGATGGAAAGATGCCCCTCCAGTTCGAGGGTTTTCAAGCACATAACACAACGTTGGGGAGAGGCTGGAGTTGGGTAATCTTTTCTGCATAATTTCTTGTATGTTGATTGAGGAATGGCTGAGTTTCCAGCCAAAAAACTTGATTTTTTAGGATATTTGTCCCTCAAAATTATGTCAGATAGGGGAAGACATCGATCATCATGCTCGCAACCCAAAGTTTTTACCAAAGACTTTACAGAGAAGTTCCCAGATGGATCATCAAACCACATCCATTTGTCTTCACTGGAGGAAAGGGGAATCTTTGAGAGAATTTGATGGACAGTCCAATCGTTGAATTCATCTTCATTGAAGGGTCTTCGGAAATTGTAATCCTATGAGCTTGTAGATGAAGACTGTAACCCACCCAAAAAAGTCTGGGAAAATGCTGACAATGACGCTCAATTGCCCAATTTTCATGCCAGAAACTAGTATCATTGCCTCTCCCCATTTTGCAAAAGGACCTGTCAGTGATGAACTCTGCTTGTTTTAGGATGGCTATCCAAAGGCGATTGTAACAATGGGACTTATTAACCGGCCAGTTTTCATATTTGCTACTCCCTTCTGCAAATCCATGTCGTTAATGTAACTCCAAATCCATTTGGAGAGAAGAGCCTTGTTTCTGTCTTAGGTTGCCAATGTTGAGGCTCCATTGAGTATAGGAAGCTGTACTTTTAACAATTTACTAGATGAATTTTTCCATCCCCTTTGATCCTTCCCAAGGAAAGTTTCTGAATGACTTCTCTAACTACTTTGCGGCCGAGATTAACAAACTTAAACAAATAAATCCAGACTTAAACTTAACAAACCTAGACTACATAAATCCAGAAAAAAAAAATAAAAAATTAAAATTAAAATAGCAATAAAATTGCGATCAAAATATGCCCTAGAAGACTTAACTTGGAACTTGAAGGTTCCAAACTTCACTTTCACAATGTAAGGTACATCTATCTCTACGTTTAGTCTTCCATCCAAGGTTTTCTTTTGTTTCAGGGCTCCAATCCAAGATCATAAAACCTATCGATAAAACCTAACAGAAAATTAGAAAACTCGAGACCAACAACTAAAAAGAAACAGACCAAACTTCTCCCAAAGACCTCTTCAAGTGCGCCCATATTACTTGTTACATCACTCAACCACTTTGTTTTCAATCAAGGAATATAGAAGATTTCTGTCCCAAGATACATCCAAATATCCATTCAGTCCATTTATCTTCGAACCCTTTTCTTCTCAAATTTGTTTACTGGAAAGCCCAAACCTACTAAATCATTGGCCTTCCCCAAGCCGATCTCGAATAACTACCCTCTCTCTTTTGCCCTTTCCAGTTATCCACTACGTCGTTTAGCAAAGGAAGGGAGTCGATTATCTATATTCTAGACACAAAAACTGAATGATTGCAACAAATTATGCTAGGCAAAACCCTTAGCCTCTCTGCCAACACTTCAGATAAAATCTTTTGAAACCCGTGATAGCATGAGAAAGATCAAGACAAAATAAACAAAAGGCCTGAAAGGCACGTCACAAACTTTCCCCCCTTAGCGGCTAGCATGGAGTAGCATACTGAATATATCCAAGAAAAAAGAGATTAATAAAAACAGAAAACAAAAAAAAACTTAGTTTACTAAGCCATCTCATTCCAAAAATGACTCTTTACACTTTTTTGACTGCAAACAAAAAAACGAGAAAAGAAATCCTCCGGGAAAAAAAAAAAAGAAAAGAAAAGTAATGCCCTGGTCCGAACATTTGATCATAAATAAGACAGCATAAAATACCTTCAGTTAGCAATTAGAGGAACTCTCTGCTCACATAGTAGACATGGCAACAGACTAGAAAAATGAGGAGAAAAACCAACCCAGTAGATTCTTCAGATCCTTGAAAGGCAGGAATTGAGTTCTCAATCAAAACCATGGTGAGAGCACCACTTGTGGGAGAAAAGAATAAATAAAGAGAATATGGGAGAGAGTAATGAGAAACAACCACAAAGACAACAAAATCCACAGCACACATGATGGAAAAATCCAAGAGTCACTTCTAGGTAGCTATGTCCTGAAAATAACGAATGTTCACTCTTCAATATTATTAAAACACAAAGCAAAATAGGTAGTTATGTCCTGAAAATATTTAATGTTCACTCTTCAATATGATTAACACACGAAGCAAAAAGAAAAATGGGTATGATTCTACGTAAAAGCACTACAAAAATAAATAAATAAATAAATAATCTATGACAACTGACATCACCTCAGAAAGTTGACGGCAGGCACTAGCCTCTCTCAAGTAAATTCCCCGAGTTGTGGGAGCTAAAATTAAAACATACAAACTGTCAACATAAAAGATCATATACCATTGCCAATATGAAGGAACATGATCTTCAAGAGGATCAGACATCCTCACAGCGAAATAATGTATGAAATAAATATACACGAAAATAGAACCCTTAATCCTTGAAAAGAGAAATATACAAGAAAATGTTATGCGAAATGACATAAACAAATCGAAGGCACATTAAAAATAAAAATAAAAATAAAAAAGTTAGAGTTAGAAGCTATACAAATGGCTGAAAGTTGTTCCTTCTCGTCTTTGGTTAAAAGTTAAAATCATTTCTCAACTACAACTGAAAATGTTATTCCATTCTTTGTATCAGACCTGACTCCTAAGATTTTTATAAGAGATGATATATTTAACCAAAACAGTAAAACAAGAATCAAGATGGAATACAACCTAGAGGCTAGAGGAAGAGGAAACCCCTGCAAAATCCTCTGCAGAAAACACCCCCAATTGAGTTTAATCAAGAATAGGCTGTATTTACAAGAACTCTTGTGAAGGTCACTCCAACAAGAGGCAGTAAACTATCCATGTGTGTGTTCCTGTTGATTCTTCATCCTTTAAACATAAACAGCAACCTCGGGGAAAGATGGCACAATGAAATTCTGTTTTTGTAATATTTCCCGAGTATCTAAGCCTTAGATGGGCAGAAGACGGCACCTGATATGCTAAGGACCAAATGGTCCTTGTTAGAACCAAGTATATAAACATCGACATTTTCTCGAAGGCAGGTCCAGCTATCAATTTCTGTGAAACAAATTCCCCCTAAGCCCCAAGCCCCAATTAACATCCACCAACAAACACCATTCAAGGGAACTAACATATATGCATAGATTATTCTAAAATAAATGGAGTATAAACTAAATACTCATTTATCCCATCAGTAATTGGAAATATTGAATACTAACATATATGCATAGATTATTCTAAAATAAATGGAGTATAAACTAAATACTCATTTATCCCATCAGTAATTGGAAATATTGAATACTCATGATTCATCGCGAAGGCCTTTTTTTCTATTTTTTCATCGTTTTGCAATCTATGTTGTTGCATTAGGCAATTTACTATCTTCTCCTTTTTATTTTCTTTTTTTAGATAAGAAACATTTTATAGACAGAAGACACGCACCCCCAAAAAAAACAGCCTAAGGGCAGGGGAAGAGGGCTCCCCCTCCCACGAACTAATTAAGAAAAGCTCTCCAATCTTGCAAAATCGACGAGAGGCTGTAATTACAAAAGAGTTTTCTATGCCTATAATATAACACCACCAAGAAGTGTGTAACTGAACTGTATTACAAAAGTTTTCAAAAGAAGAAGACTTGTCCTCAAAAATTCTATTGTTTCTTTCCATCAAAGATTCCAAAAGAGGGCTCTAACGGCACAATTCCACAAAATTTTAGCTTTTCCTTTGAACTGTCAACCCCGCAGAGCTTCATTCATCCACCCTTCAACATTCTGAGGCATGCAACTGGAGTATCCAAAGATTTGAAGAAGAAAAGACCACCCTCGGAGAGCAAACTGACAGTGAAGGAATGTGTGATCTATGGATTCCTCGTTCTGTTTGCAAAGAACACAAACAGAAGGGAAAATAGCCCAATTTGGACATCTTCTCTGGAGTCTGTCTGCTGTGTTAACCCCCCTGTTTGCTAGAGTCCAAAGGAGGACTTTTACTTTCTTAGGGACAGAGTATTTCCAAATAAGAGAGGTAACAGGCGGACTCAAATGTGGAGTGTCTTCAAACAGAATTTTTAAGCCTGATTTCACCGTGTAAGCACCAGAGGGGTCTAGAAACCAACCCACTTTATCAGCACCTTCTCCTATCCGAGTAGTATCTAATCTACTCATAATATCTGCCCATCCTCCTACCTCTCTGTCAAAAAGACCCCTCCTTAGGCCAAGATCCCAGGCGAGTTGCTCATCATTCCAACAATCTACAACTGTGGCCTCTTTCTTCAAAGATAAGGCAAAAATTTCTGGAAAGTCATGAGCAAGGGTGGAATTTCCATTCCATCTATCCAACCAAAAGCGAACTCTATCACCATGCTTAACTTTGAAGGACAAGAATTTGAGGAAGAGGATGTTGTTCTTCGCTATTTCAAACCAAGGTTTACCAGCTGCTTTTCCTTTAGGCTTTTTTGTCATCCACCCATGAGGCTCGATCCCATAAATATTTTCTATAACTCTTCTCCAAAGAGCATCTTCCTCTTGAGTGAATCTCCATAACCACTTCAACAAGAGCGCATTATTTCGGAGGTGAAAAGCCCCTATGCCAAGGCCTCCCTCTTCAAGGTCAGAGAAGTCGTTTCCCAATTTACCAAATTTCTGTGTGGGTGTAATCTGTCTGATTTCCAAAAAAAATCTCTCACAAGCTTATCAAGACTTTTTGCAATTCTCATAGGAGCTTTTAGAAGAGACAAATAATAAATGGGCATACTGTTCAGGACCGATCGAGCTAGGGTCAGTCTACCTCCTTTTGAGAGGACTAGGTTTTGCCATTTGTTAAGCTTTTGCTTCATTTTCTCTACCAAAGGTTGCCAAAGGGCAGCAGCTTTGTAGTTTCCCCCTAAAGGAAGCCCAAGATAGGATAAAGGAAAAGATTCCACTCTGCAGCCCAATCTTAAAGCTTTATCCTCCAATCTTTCTTCACTTATATTTAAACCCACAAGGGAAGTCTTGTCTAGATTTAAGGAGAGCCCTGAAGACCTTAAGAACCAATTTACCACAATCCACCATTTAAACAGAAAGTCATTCTCATCAGGACAAAATAGAATAGTGTCATCAGCATATTGCAAATGGGAAATCATCACCTTTTTAGACCCCACCTCAAAGCCCTTGATCATTCTTTTTTCACAACAAAAATGGATAAGTCTACTGAAAGAATCCCCTACAAGAGTGAAAAGGAAAGGAGAAAGAGGGTCACCTTATCCCAAACCTCTAGTCGCCTTAATTTTTCCCCTTGGTTTGCCGTTTACAATAATGGAGAAGTTTGAAGAGGACAGACAGCCCCTTATCCACATTCTCCATCGTTGACCGAACCCCTCTAAATAGTCCTAGTCCACCTTATCATATGCTTTTTCGTAGTCTAGCTTGAGCAGAAAACCTGGTTTTTTAGTGGACTGCCATTCTCCAACGGTCTCTGCAGCCACTAAAATAGCATCCAAAATCTGCCTTCCTTCCACAAAGGCTGCTTGGGCATCCACAATGAAAGAAGGAAGAACTTTTTTTAATCTGTCAGCCAGCACCTTGGCAATAATCTTATAGAGGGAAGAGACTAGACTGATGGGCCGAAAGTCACTAACTCTATTTGCTTCCACTTTCTTCGGGATAAGGCACACATAAGTTTCGTTCGTGCGCGAATTTATGATGTCGTTCTTAAAAAACTCTTGGAACACTCTAAGGAGATCGACCTTCAAAATGTTCCAAGCTTTTTTATAGAACTCTGCAGTCATACCATCAGGACCCGGAGACTTTAAGTTTCCTAAACTCTTCACTGCCCTATACACTTCTTCTTCCGTGAACGGGGACTCAATCCACTCTTGCCAATGCAGATTTAGAGGGGACCACTCTAGATCTTCGAAAATAAACCATGTCCCATTTGCTCTAGTATACAAATTAGTGAAGAAGGATAAGATTTCCTTTTCAATTTCATTATCTGAGGAAAGGATCGTCCCATTGCCATCAATCAAAGAACGAATGACTTGCTTTGTTCCTCCTAGCCGAGATCCATTTATGGAAAAAATGGGAGTTCTCATCCCCTTCTTTCAACCATTGAAGCTTGCATTTTTGAGCCCACATTTGCTGCTCCTTCAGCGTTATTTCTAACAATTCAGATTTAAGAGAAATTCGGAAGGAGGATCGTTCAATAAAAAGATGCCCCCTTTCTTCTTCCTTGTCTATCTCATCAATCTTATCTAGAATACTTCTCTTCGAATTAACCACATTCCCAAACTCTTCTTTGTTCCACTGAATTAGGTAATTCTTCAGACCTTTCAATCTTTCCATGAAAGCATAACCCGGCCACCCAATTGAAGGCAAAGAACTCCACCAACTCTCAACTTTTTCAAGAAAGTTAGGGTGTTCCAACCACATATTTTCGAAACGAAGGGAGGTCCCTATTTCTGTGAACCCAAATTAAGTTGAAGCAGGAAGTGGTCCGAGGTTGTTCTTGTTTGTCTATACAAGGTAACCTCTTTAAAGTGCTGGACCCAATACTGCGACAGAAAAAACCTGTCAATTCTGGTAGCAATCGGATTACTTCTGAATCTGACCAAGTGAAAGTGTCATTCTTCATAGGAACTTCTTCCAAGTTGCTTTCTTCAATAAACTGATTAAAATCTCTCATGCTTCTAGTTACCCTTCCCCCTCTAGATTTTTCCAAAGGGCTTCTAACCACGTTAAAATCCCCTCCTATGCACCAATCGGCATCGCATAAACCAGCTAAATCTCTAAGTTCTTGCCAAAACAAATCTCTGCCCGTGGTTGACGAAGGACCATAAACTCCTGAAATCCAACCCTGAAAACCATCAGCACATCTGATCAGCACTGAAACAGAGAAGCTGCCCAAAACAGAATCTACTATAGAAATACTATCTTCGTTCCACATAATTAAGATACTACCAGAAGAACCCACCGCATCTAAAGAAATCCAACCGATATGCCTAGAACTCCAAGTGGACTTAATGATCTTTCTATCTACTGAATCTAATTTAGTTTCCTGCAGCAAAACAACATCAGGATATGCCTTGCAAAGGAAGTCCTTTATCAGCACTCTCTTCGAGGGGGCGCCTATCCCTCTTACATTCCACGATATTATCTTCATGAGGTAACCTTCTGGCCCTCAATTAAACTACTGTTTTCCAGCTCTGCTTTTTTCTCCCACGATCTAAGAAGACTACAGAGTTCTCTAGACTCTTTTTTCTTAGCTGCACTACCCGCTTTAGAAGGAATAGCTCTGATGCACAGATTATGTTTCTGAAGGTAAAGAACCATTTTTCTAGTGAAAGGGAAATTATTGTCATCCTCTTCGTCTTCCTCTGAAACTTGCTCCACCCACTGAATTTGATCCTCCTGGTGTTCCTGTCCCACCTCTATCATTATTCCGTTATCTATGGAAATTTGGCCATTCTCTCTTTCTTGGAAAATATTATAGTATTCTGAAGGTGGGTCCACCTCTTCAGTCATTGTCCCCGACTTTCTTTGCATTGCCCCCAAGTCAAAGTTCTGAGTTTCACTGTCAAAACTGGAAAGGGAAAAGTCAGACATCACCTCAAATTCTTTTTCTTTACCATTCCTGATTTTGTTCAAACGGATGGCTTCTGTGGGAACTTCATTTGTTGTGGAGCACACCTTTCCTTTTTTCTGAAAGAGCCTCATCTGATTTTTTTTGGAGAAAGAAACTGACTTTCCTTTCCTATCTTGACCCTTGATGTTGCCACAAATTTGCAACTGATGTGACCTACCCTTTTCTGTTTCTTCCCTCAAATCAGTAGCTCGGGCAGTCAACTTGAGAGTGGGGTCCACCTGGGTAGTACTTTTTCCACCAATGCAAGAAAGGATTGGAAAATTAGCTTCCCCTGAAAAGTCACATCCTGCAGACACAACGTCAGAAGCATGGGGAAGAGGAGGAGGGTAGAGAATTTTAACCGTTGGATAATAGAGGCCATCTTGCATCCTCCAATTGTCCGCTGGATTTTGGGTTACACCTTCCTGTCCTTTGTAGAAAAGTTCTGCTGCTTCCGGCGAGAAGCTGTCGTGAATTGACGCTTGCTTTCCGATGAGCAACGAGCTGTCCTGAAAAGTACTAACATGGGCGACAAACGTATGATCCATGTCGATGATCTTTACTTCCGCTGGGATGAAACCACAATAATTCCCCTTCACTTTGATGGCGACTTCTGTGCATTCAATAAGGGAGGAGTTTGAATCCGCATAGTCCAAGAAGCCTCCAAAAACATTTCCGATGGCTTGGAAAGTAGTCAGACTCCATAAATGAAGGGGGATGTTCCTGAATTTTATCCATCCTCCATAGGAAGGAACAACAGTGAATCTTCCATGAATAAAAGGGTTCCATTGTTCAATTTTTAAGGTCATAGGGCCGAAAGTAACCCAACCTTTATTACTAACAAGTAACCTCTATTACTAACAAGTAACCTCGCTGTTTCTTCAGAAGAACACTTAAGCAAAGCTTTATCTGGTTGGAAAGCATTGATGATGAAAGACTCTTCGGTCTGTCTTTTAATGACCTCAAGTATTCTGCCCCAATCATCGTGAAAATCCCTTCGTGTCACTACCACCGTTCTCTTCCAATCTAGCGCTCTTACTTCTTTTGGCTCCAGTGGAACATGCTCTCTGGAAACCCCGTTCTGCTTTGGGGAGCCTTTCACAACTTCTAGAAAAGAACGCTCTCCTTTTGTTGCCGGAGTAACAGAGTTCTTCTGAAATTTTCCATTCATAAAGTCCAAAAGCAGTGTTTTGAAATCCTCCCATCCCTTTGACCTTTCCCCTGAGGGAATGACTAAGTTTCTTTTGTTACCTCCCCTCTGAACTTTGGTTATCTCCAAAAAGCTTCCCCGTTTGTTCGTTGTTTTCTGCATCCAAATAAAACCATCTTTGCAGTCTGTCTTCTTGAAAAACTTTTGGGTGTTGGGCGCCAGAAGCAGTTCTTCAATGCCATCGATTAGCCACATTGCTAAAACCTCTTCTACAGAGATAACAAAAGTCCTTTTCAGATGTGATTCTAAGATTCTCAGAAAACACCCTTTCTTATCAGGATCAAAGGTACAGGTGAAGACTTTGTTCTCTATCTTTACAGAAGTCTTCGAAGCCATCTTGTAAGTTGAATAGCGTTTGTTTTCAGGTTGGCAGTGGTGGCTATGGCTCCCTCCTTTTTATTTTCTTATAAGTCCATGTGTAAGCTTTGGTTAAGTTTGAATACAATTTGAGCTAACTTTCCCAAAAGATGTGTATTCTTTATTTTTGGGACATATTTGGGGCAAGACTAATAAGTAGGTACTACGGGACTCGACACATTCAGCCTTATATATGACCATTTTATTGGGAAGAAAAAGAGATTTTTATAAGTCAAATTCCAGAAGTTATGATGTTAGAAGAGCACACTAGAAGAAGGTTGGAAATACAAACTGATCAGGATAGAGAAAAAGTTGAAATTCGAGCCAAAATTTCCCAAGAACTCAAAGTCCTCTTTCCAGAGGATAAAGATGGAGCTGATGGAGTGCCCAAAGTTAAAAACTCTTAAAGTCATCCTTTTTATGTCCTCGCATCTTGGTGGATCATTTTGATAGGATGATCTTATTTGTCGGCTTTCATTGTTCTTATATTGATTGTTGAGCCTCTTTTCTGTTTTTTTTTTTTCCTTTCCCTCCCTCCTTCAGATGTTTGTATCTTTGAACGCATGTATCAATGAAAAGTTGTTTCTTGTTCCAAAAAAGTCAAATGCCAGAATACTGAAGATTCTGGGGTAAAATTCTGAAGATTCTTGGGTAGAAGTTACATTTTGTACTTGTCGTCTAGAAATGTCTGAGTATAAAAAATTATCCCCATTAGTGCAATATCTGCAAGGCAAATGCAGAATTGCAACCGCATCTTTTTATCACTTGTGTCTTTGCAAGCAGATTTTTGGAGTCGTATCCTCTCATTATTTGGGTGGACACTGCCCTTCCAGCTGACCCCCCTCTATTTTTGGAAACCACCCTTGTTGGACACCCCTTCAAACGAGAAAAGCAACTTCTCTGGAAGCCTTTTATTGGGGCATTTCTTTGGCAATTATGGGGGAAAGGAATCAGCGCATCTTCAATGAAAAGGAACAATCTTTCGAACGATTTCTTAAAGTTATTGTCTTTTTTGTTATATCTTGGTGTAAATGTTCCCTTCTTTCACAGCTTTTCAACTCTATTATGCAGCTAAAAGCTTCCTGTAATCCCTCTTTTCGGCCACTTTTGTAATCTCTCTCACAACTATAGCTTTTCAACTCTATTATACAGCTAGAAAAGCTTTCTGTAATCCCTCTTTTCGGCCACTTCTGTAATCCCTCTTATGGGCCACTCATGTCATTTCATAAATCAATGAAATTGTATCTTTCACCAAAGAAAAAAAAAAAGATTTTTTATTTGCCTCACTGTGTTCTAGATGGGAAATTTTTATTGTAATTTGTTACTTCTAATATAATTTCTCATCCTCTTGTCTTTGTATTTATTCTTAGAATTTCACTATATGTCAAATAGTTATTGGAAACGCTATAAATATTTTATAAATATTTGAAGTTATAAATAATTATATGTGGTATGTTAGATATTTAGCTCATTATATCTTTTTCAATTTTATAATTTTATATTTAAAATCTTAACACTAAATTTTAAGACATGACGAGAACAATATTTTTATATTTTAAATTTTTTTTACAATTTATTATATGTGTGTGTGTGTGTGTTTATTTATTTATTAAAACTAATATGTAATATTCAGTATTGATATTAATGTATTCACATATTAATGTTAGTTTAAGGTTTAGATATTTAATAAAAGAAGAGGGTATTATTGTCAAAAACAGTTCTCCCTATCCACACTTTTACATTTAGACTTAGAGTATAGTATAGATTTATTAAATAATACGAATGAACACATTACCAGTTCATGTCACAAAAACATGAGAAATGACAGCTGAGCAACATAAACTTACAGGATTTTCCAGATTGATTAATCTTCACTTTATACCAAACATATGGAACATTCTGGGACTTCCTTATATATTCATATGCCCTGAATGATCATCAATAATATTTCAAATATAAGTAGTTATATTTACTTCTAGCTATTAGAAGAACAAGCTAGAGCACAAGACCTAACTTGTCAACTTGCATGAGCCCCTGTCCAGTGGATAATTTATCTTCTGGTAAGCAACCCACTGGAATGGCTGTATTCTCAAGAGCCTTCCTCACAAGATATGGGCTCACAGTAATGTTCTCGGCCTGCATGGACAACATTGCATAGTAACCAAAGACCAGAAAACGTTCTGCTCATCATAACAAGCAAGTTAGCTCAATTATAAATCAAAAGAAAAGACCTTCATTGCACTAATGAGTAATGCAATGCCCCCACAAGCAGATGGAGATGCCATAGAGGTTCCATTCATGAGCATTCGTCTTTGGAGGGTCCACGTAGGAACAGGAGCGACAGCAGCACCCGGAGCACTTATACAAACACCGAGATCTCCATCTGCTGTTGGTCCCCGACTTGACCTACATCCCACATTAATCAAGTTATGACTTATTTGAATTCTGCTGAAGAAAATAAAGTCTCCATAGGAAAGCAGAGACGTTATTTTGAGCTAATTAGACATGGGGTATCCAGCAGTGATACTTGGAGTGTCTGATTTTTCTATTATTTATTTAGCTTTTATAGCTCTTTAATTAAGCCAAGGACTATTTAGAACAAGAACTAAGAAATAACAAATGAAAACTTAAAATATAGTAGTATCCTTTGATGAAATAATATAAGCGTTTTCGAGAAGCACCCGCGCGAGAGGCGGGCACTCGCCTTGGTGCACCTATCGCCTGATGCAAGGCGATCGCCTCGTTGAAGCAAGGCGATCGGCCTTATTTTCATTTTTTTTAAATACGTTTAAAAACTAAAAAAATGTCCTTTAACCCTAATCCAAAATCTCACTGTCTCTCGAGACTTTCACCCTCACTCACCCACCTCTCGCGGCCACTATCTCCGACCATTGCCATTGTCGCATCCTCCTCCTTCATCTGTCACTACTACCATCGCCACCGCTGCTACTACGCTGCCGCCATCGCTAGATCTAGAAGGTTTCTTTTTGGTTTTTTTTTTGTTTTTTTATTTTTTTATTCTTCTATCTTATTTATTTCTTTTCATCTTTTTCATTCCACACCAGATCTTCACCCTAGCTCTTCTTCACTGAAGCTCTTTCCTTCATATTTCTTTAATTTATTTTTTTTGTCTTCTAAATTTCAATTATAATAGGATGGCAGAAGGTGAAAACAAACATGGTTGGTATTGATTTTTTAAACTATATTTGCTATATAAATTTATGCACTATATATATAATTTTTACTTATTTATTAAGGTGCGCCTCGCTTCACTCGGGCGTCGCCTTTTTATCGCCTCTCGCCTCAAGACGATCAAAGGGCTTGTCGCCTTGAAGTGCGTCTTACGCCTCAAAAACACTAGTTCCATTCGATTTGCATTCCATTTGCGCTTCAGGAACGGCCTGATGACTCAGATGCATACATCACTGCACTTCCCCTGTGTTTTCTTGTAGTTCATTCTTTAAGCTCTTGTGTTCCCCTTCCCGACTTAGCCAACGAGAGGAGGGAAGCAACTCAACCAAGATGCGCCATGCTTCAGTTGACTATTCTGCTTTCTCTTCCCGCGCGAGAGGGATCCAAAATCTGAGGAAGCGACTGGAAGGGAAGCATGCCTTGCTTTGGAAAGTGAAAATTCCAAAGATTAAGTTATTCGTGTGGTAGGGTTTACTTGGAAAAGTTAGCATCCTGGATCGTATTCAAAGGACCTCTTCGTTCTGTTTGGGGCCGCAATGGTGTGTTCTTTGCAGGAATGCTTCGGAGGACATGGACCATCTTTTGTGACATTGTTCTTTCTCCCAAGGTATTTGGGGGCGATTTTTTTAATATTTGAGGTGGCTTGGGTTCGTAAGAAGGATTGTGGGGCTATGTTGGGGGAAGTGCTTTTGCCTCCTCCTTTTCGTGAAAAAATGAGTTTTTTGTGGCAAGCTCGTTTCTTTGCTATTTTGTGGGGATTTGGATGGAGAGAAATAATAGAATCTTTAGGGGAGTGAAAAGAGAGGGGAGTCTGTGAGAGATCACATCAGATTTAATGTCTCTTTATTTAATGTTACAGGGTGCCCATTTCATATGTTTTTGTTTTCATTTGTCTCACTAAAAAGTTTGGTTTCTCATTAAAAAAATATAATAATAATCACTGCACTTCCACTTAACACCTATCATGATGATAACCGATTCATTTGCTTTTTACTTATATGTTTTTTCACATATGCTCTCGTGGAATCTTCTAAAAATATCGGTTCGGTTTGCTCCCAAAATCTAACCAAAATGAATCATGAACGCCTCTATCTTTGATGTTTTACGATGTCAACACCGAAGTAATTGTCTAACTGGCTACCGTGGGCTGAATTTAGCTATAATACAATCTAACATACGTCGACCACACTAACACCTTTCGAGGTCATTTATGGTCCCCCCTCCCCCAACAATTTTATATACTGTGGATTCATCGACTGTGAATGAAGTCGATTGCCAATTGTGTGATCGTGATACTATGTTGGTTACTTTGAAGGATTATTTGCATCGGGCACAATAGAAAATGTCTAAGGCAGCCAATGCGAAGCAGCATGATGTCAACTTTGAGGCGCTGGATTGGGTTTATCGATAATCGTCTCTATTTGACCATGACCATCCTAAGTTGGCACCCTGTTTCATCAGACCATTCCAGTTATTGGCACAAGTTGGGAAAGTCGCTTATCAACTTTTTTTACACGAAACCACGCTTTCATGAGAAAAATTAAAAGAACACGGGCATACAAAAAGTAGCCCTACAAGAGGACACCCACTAAAGAAAAGGACTCCAATCCAAAAGAATAACACGTAACTAAGAATTACAAAAGACCTTAGAGACCAAACTCCACAACCAAATAAGATCCCAAACAAACTCCACGGATCTCTCCACTCCCTAAAAATTCTATTGTTTCTCTTTGGCCAAATTCCCACAATGTAGCAAAAAAGCAAGTCTGGCACAAAAATGACCCCTATCACGAAACGGAGGGGACAACAACACCTCCTCCAATATCGCCCTACAATCCTTACTGCGGGTTGAAGACACCCAAAATAAAGAACCGAAGTCATAAATTCTGCACAAACTAACAAGACCACAACAAGTGATCAAGGTCCTCCGAGGCTCCTCTATGGAGCACACACCAATGCAAGCTCAGACATAAAGAATATTGCCTCTAAATATATTCCAAGGTATTAAATTACCCAAGTAAAACCTACCACCAAAAGAACTTAATCTTCTTTGGAATTTTGGCCGACGGAAGAGTAGATGGGGAGCTCAAAATATGGAAATAGAAACTGCTGGAAAAACTCCTAAAAGGGGTGGGACCACACCAGCACATCCATCCCCAGAAAGGAACAACACCACACCTCAGACAGCAATAGCTAACTGCTTCTGCCATGTCCGGGAGGGAATCAACAGTAGTCATATCATTGAGAAAGAGATGTGGGGGAGGCAACCGTATCAACAACATAAGTTGAGCCATCTTTCAACTTTTTTTAATTAAATAAAAATCTGCACATTGGCTAGAAGGACAGTCATCCTAAACTTCAGAATCATCTTGAAGCAAGGAAAACTTTATAGACTTGTGGGTAAAATTTTTAATTAAATAAAAATCTGCACATTGGCTAGAAGGACAGTCGTCCAAGGTTTGAAGAAACTTCCGAATCATCTAGAAGCAAGGAAAACTTTATAGACTTGTGAGTACGAATTTGGTTCGAGATTTGAATAAAATCCTGAAGGTGAGGGTGTTTCTAAAGAAAATCGTTGTTTTAAGTTTTTTTAAGATCAATTTGCTGGGTTGGTTTGCGCTTGTCTTTGGACTTGGGAAGAGCGAGTGTGTAAGGAATTGGCGGTAAAGATCATGTCAGAGGGTTTTTAAGATTTTCTGGCTGCAACAGAATGGGTTGAAGTGAAGTTCGGGAGGTATTACAGTCTGGAGGCCGAGGAATGGGCTGAGGTAGAAAGACCAGCCTACAAATTTTTGGGCAAGGAAAAAGCAGAGGGCCAATTCCAAAAGGAAATTTCCTTCCATAGTATTTCAAATATACATTTTAATTAATTTGCCTGTTTTAGCTCTCATGTCCTCATATTTTAGAAAATGGTGGCATCATGTCTGTATTCCATGTCCATATCCATGCTTGATAAAGAGTCACTAAGCAAGATGTTAAGAATCAGTGTGAGAGATACCAAGTATATTCAAGCCCTTCACTTGGAGCTTCAACCACACAATGAGCACCAGCAGCCATCGATGGGGAGACATATGCACCGACTCCTATAATGCTTGAACTTGTTCCACCAGGAGCACCAACGGTATTCAAAGCTGGCCCACTATTACCAGCACTGCTCACGAATATTAACCGGTACTTGTTTACTGCCTACCATTAGGGATTTAAAATATCCACACTGATTAAAATAGAATAAAATTGAGAGGGAGGACCAAAAGTTGTGATTATATAAGAAATCCAGGTGAAATCAAAATCGTGTCAGCTTCAATCATCATGTTCAGAATTGGTACCTCATTAACAAGGTCGATAAAGCGACCATAGTCTGGAAGTAATGTCGGCTCACCATAACTCATATTTATGAGGTCACATTTATGCTGAAAAATATGAATAATGGCCAGAATAAAAAGAACAACCACATATATTAAGGAATACACTATGACGTTATCTTAAAAGAACGACAATCAAAAGGGTACTGTGAGCTACCTCCACAGCTGCTATCAGGGCTCGAGTCAGCCCAGTTCCAGTCTCCATTGATCCTAAACGTGTATCTCCAATTTTACAAGATATTAGTTGTGCCCCAGGAGCAACTCCATTCAACAAGGGTTCCTAGCAATAATCAGAATATTTAAAGAAAAATCACCATGTATGTCTTCTTCAAAAAAATTTCTTTTTCAAAAGATAAAGGGAAATACTATTCTATTGCACCTTTGGGTGGAAAGCAGCAGTAATACCAGCAACGTGAGTTCCATGAGGGGAGCAATCCGTAACAATACTTAATATATTTCCCTCATCATACACATTAACAACAAATGTACAAGCATCCAACTTGCTAAACACGCCAAACTTTCTTTCAATCCTGTCACCATCAATTTAACAATAAGATACTCCAATTGTATGGTTTTCCAAAAACTGTATCCTCACACAAAATAACCTACAATGATAAAGGAAAATAGATGTATCTTCTTCAACAAATGAATTGACTAGAACCTTTAGTAACTTAAGTTAACTGATTTTAGAAAAATGCCTATAACCCAAATTTATGATATTCAGAGATTGTTTTCACTTGAACATAACCTTACTTATAATTTGTTAGTGATACAAAGTTGGCAAGTTTTCCAGAGTCTGGCTCGTCCTCGAGGCTTTGTGTGTCAAGAGCTACCCTCCATACTTCTCCATCATGCCAAACAACAGCATCAATGACTGGCCCCTTGTCATCATAGCACTAATGCATAACAAAACATGTCTAAAAAAAATGAGAAAAAATTTTGGGTACATTACACACAACGGAAACCGATATACACTGAACTTTCACTTCATGTACAACTTTAAATGTTACATTAATAAAAGACTTCATCGACCACCTACTTCCATAAACAAACTAGAAAAACACTCTACAGAAACTTCATAATAGGCCCTATGCATCAGACCAGCATACACATAGCTAAAGGTTCATTTATGATACCCCAGGAAAAAGTGACCCCAAATAAAATGGTGAGATATCACAAATATGTGTATACATGTGAGGTTCTACTCTCCAGGGTGAAGTCTGAAGAACCTGAATCACTCTCAAAACTCTCAAAAACCCAAAAACAAAAATGAGGATTGGAAGGTTCTTATCGGTTTGTTGTTTTTATCGTGTTTCTGAGAGGGCAAAATTCAATGGTAAATAACAAGTCCTGGTAACATGGATAGATTTCCCAGTAATCAGCCATTTGCTAGATTGGTGGAAGGTCGATCCTAGGATCAACATATATGCCTCATAGTCATACGTATCCCAGATAATATGATGCCATGAGTACATTAACTCCTGGGATATTTAGTACTTCTGAGCAACCATTAAATGCAAAAAGGGTGACATGGAAGCACCAGAGTTAAAACTTTAAGCAAAGAGGTTAAGAAGGTTCTCATAAACTTATAATTTGTTTTCTTTGCCCCTAGCCCAATTTCAGATTTCTCCATACATCATCTCCAACTAATTTGGGAGTCGACTCCATTTTTATTATGGAATTAAAGAGTTTACCTATCGACCATTTTCATAGTCGAAGTTTTATAACACACTGAAACACTAACACAACTTACATCAGCCTGTTTTTTAAGAATATCAACTCGGTTTTGGAGGTCCTCGCGAACCCTTTTCAAATTTGGGTCCTCCACCTTGGTGTGTTTCTGAAACAAGGATGTCATAAAAGCTATTATCAAGGTTAAATAAATAATTAGCATGCAGTGTAAATGTGCAATTGTGCTAACATCCTTTGAAAACCTTTGACTAGGAAATATTTCAACCAGTTATGCTCTTTTTTTTTTTTAACAAAAAACCGACTTTTCATCGAAAAAATGAAAAGGAACAATAATTGTTCAAGGATACAAACTCTAGTGAAAAAGAAACATAAAAACAAAATATAGAATCTAAATAACAGAATTACAAGGCCAAATAAAAACATCCAGTTATGCATTTAAATTACTTCAACATTAAAACTACTAAATTAGTAAGCCAACTCTCCCGAAATATTTTGGCGAACCTGCAAGCAGTGACGTGACATGAAAAAATTGGAACATTACATTAAAAGTTTAAAAAAGAAAACAAATAAAAACAACACAAGTAAAAATAAAGTAATGAATTGACTAAATATACTTATAAAAATAAGTATTAAATAGCTAATAATTTCTTCAACTGATTGAATAATGGCTATAAATATAGAAATTTAATTACTGTTCGGGGAAAAAAATAAGAGGGGAAAAACTTTACTAGCACTACTAATGCTAGTATAAGCACTTCAATCAGTTATCCTTCAAGACCTGCTACAGATATTCAATGGAAGTTAACATGAAAAGGTGAAAGTTAGCAGGCTGTATAGTCAAAAAACCTGATCAAAATCATCAAGAATCTTCACAGCCTTCGCAATCTCCTCCTGGTTCTTTTCATCCCAAACCTTCTTTCTCTCTCTCTGTGCAGTCAAGTGTAAAAAGATGAAGGAAACTCCAAGATTAAGTTTTCCTCCTACAAAATAATTAAGTCCTGTACGTGTCTCAAAAACAGGCAAAACTAAATTCTCACCTTCAAACGAGAAGTCAATGTGTCCGTAAATAACTCATAGACCAGTTTATAGCCCACATGCCACTCGCCAGAAGGGTTGTTCCACGAAGAATTGACAACCAAAGAAGCCCCTAATCAGAGTGATTAGTATGATGAGAACATTGTGAGGCTGAAGTAAAAACACTGCCCAACAAGTAAGAGCATAGAAAACATGGAGAATAAGAAAGAAAGAGAGAAAGAAATATGCTCCAGCCTCCAGCTACATACTGTTTAATAGTTGGGCAACGCAGTGAGGGTTGGACACTTGGGACAAGAAAGAACAAGTATAATAAAATTCTTAAAACAATTTAGATGTAGTTTGAAGCAAGAACATCAAATTCAAGATCTTGACGCAAGATCCTCTTACAAATAATCCAAGGCTATATCATTATCCTTGGAACCTTCTCTCTTAGCCGTAGGGCTAGGCAACTAACTCTAAGAAGCCTTATATTAGGAAATAAAATATTTTATGGTATAAAATCCACGTTGTCTACAAGCAACCATTATCAAACATCTATTCCACAGATTTATTAATGGTAGCTGAGCAAATCAGCAAAAGGTGGTCTAGAAAATATAAGTGTTCAAATTTCAATTTGTAAAAATCCATTGGCTGTTTAACAAAATTATTAGCATGAACCTGAAGCTCCAATAATGCAACCATCTGCCTCTGCCTTCACCACCTTCGAGATATCAACATCGCCACTCCCCGTACTGACATAAAAAAATATATATTATGAATGTTATATTAGAATCGATGCAACCGCGATAATAATAAGAAGAAGAAGAATATGCATCCCTTCATACCAATCAAGAATATCCAATATCTTTGGCTTTCCATCCGACGTCACTTGTAATCCCGCAGCAGCAGGGTCAACACCACTATCTGAGAAGAAACACCAGGATATAGTAAAACATAACCACTTCCAATAATCAATCTAACGATCTTTAAGCTCCAGTAGTGAAGAAAAAGAACAAGAATATAACAGCGAGCACTACAACATTTCTCAAATCCAACACAGAATAACGACAAGAAAAAAACAGATCAAGCCGAGTAAGCCTGTTATTAATCATCATATGAGAGTGCAAAAAGGTGAATACAGTACCAAAGATCGCAATCAGGGCGCCACGGCCATCGAACTCCGGATTGGCCTCGATGAAGCGGTCAGCAGCGGTTTCCTTCTTAGGCATTAAGGAGGCCAAGAACGAAGACTCGGTGAGGTTGAAGGCACGGAAATCACCACCGTCAACGTCGCCGTCGGCACCGCCAGCAGAAGGCATTGCCTTGGTTCCTCTTCCACTGAAGCTCCGCTTCGTACTTCTTGCTCGGCTTCCGATTCTGGAGCTGATATAAAGACGAGTAGAAGGAGAAGGAAGTGAGAGGGAGGAGCAGAAGGAGAATGGGGAAGGGGAGGGCAGAATGGGGAAGTGGAGTAGAATGGGTGTGTTTTGCATGGGCTTGGGAAGGGTGTTTCGGTAATTTGGGCGTTGAAGTGGTGGCCGTGGCTGCGGTGGTGCTGCCGCAGCGGAGGTGGAGATGCTGAGCGGGGGACAGGTGGTGGAGGCCGACAGTGGAATTGTAGATTAGGGGGGCTAGGATCTCACGTGCTGCCAAATTATGTAATTATTTCCCTATTTTCTATGATTATAAATATCTACTTTTATCTCCTTTTTGATAAAATATCTCTTTCTTGTTATCAAAATATATATATATCTTTTCTTTTTTGGAATAATATTTCTTTTTCTTTAAACTGTTGTGTTGTATTGGAAATGTTTAAATTAAACATGTTTCGCATCGAAGTCATCATGGTACTTTCTTTCGAATTAGACTGCTGTTTATTAGAATATGAATCTTTGCATTTATTCTCAATGATACTTTTAAAAATCTTATTCTTTCTCACCCACCCATTGAATACCACGTAAATAAAATTATTTTATCATTAGAAATTAAACAAATAATTACAAATTTATTTAGAAAAAGATATTTAATTAAGAAATGATTTTAAAACTTATACTGAAAAAAAAAAATAGGAGGAAAATCTGATCCCTTGATTTCCAGTGGAAAATCCCCACTTCTCTTCAAAATTTTGTGGAGAATTTTGCAGAATTTTGGAGTTAAATGGAACTCATCCCCCACCTCGTCCGGTGAACATTCCCTAGGTCAATACACTTATCTATTATAATTTGATGGCGAGATAATTTCATCTTAGAAAGAGAAGGAGCCTAGTCACAAAGTTCTCGAAGCTGAAGATCCCTCGATTCAAACTCTAGTGGTATAAATTTTTTTTAGTTGTTCTTGCATTACTTATGATTGTAAGTTTGTTAGCACGTAGTGTCAATAGTCTCATTTTTTGTCCCACCGAATAAAGATTGAATCATCTGTGCGACAGATTTACCCGAGGAAGCGGTCAAAATTCTGAACAGTGGTACCATAGTGATGAACTTGAGCTTTTATTTTATTGGTTCAATTTCTTAAAAAAAAAAGAGTTACTTGCTCCTTTAGAGTCATATATAAATGTTTCATTTTATTTATATATTTAAAAAAAATATGTTAGTATATATTTTTTTAGTACAACATGTCAAGAGAATTCAAACTCGCAACCTCTTAATATGTCAATTACTGCTAAGTTGTGCTTGTTTTGACAAAAATCAAAAAAATATAAACACAAAAAATGCGAGTAAACACGACTTTCCTACCCATGTATTTTTTAGTTTAGTTCTTTTTCTAGTCTTGCGAACTTTTAAAATATTTTCATAATATAAGTCAAGATTCAAAGATTAAAAATTAAAATAAAATAAAAACCAAAGATTGGCAAATAACATCACAAAGTGTGAGAATGCCAGAAAATTTTCTAAAAACTAAAACTAAAATTAAAATGTATCTAACAAACACTAGAGGTTGCATTATTTTTCTTCCCATCAGCATATCATTACATAATCAAATGAACTTCCAGCACATCTAAGTTAAATAAAAAAGAAAGATAGAAAAAGAAAAAAAGCTAAAGTACCGTGCTCCCTGTACTTTTATTATATATTTTTTTTTCCTGTTCATATTCGTCCTCTTACGTTTAAAAGGTTTATTTTAGTGTGGTTCAACTTTAGTTCATCTTAATCTATGTATTTTTTTTATAATACAAAGTTATAGCTACACTTCAAAAAAATATATTGAATGTAGTGTTGTGTTGAAATTGTATAATTGAAAACATAAGATAAAATTATAATTAAGAGACTAAAACGATCACTTTTTAGAACTGCAGTAACAAAAATGAAATTTTCGAAAATACAATCATCAAAATGAATATTTTAAAAGTACAAATGCTAAAATGAATAAAAAAATAGTATTTTAACGCAGAGAAAAAAGGGCAAATTTTTTTGAAAAAAAAAATTAAATAAATAAAGTAATTCAGATTGATAAAAAGATATAAATTAATCAATCATCTTGGCATGGAGTGGGGCAGGAGATGATGTTGCACGTTCAGTGGAAATATCTTAACAGTACAAACAAAAACTCAAAACCATCACTGCGGCTATTAATTCAGCAAACTATAATGCATCATTGAAACAAATGGGAGCATAACAAAATTGAGTTTTGGTAAAAAAGACAAAAACATCCTGGGTTCAAATCCTCGCACCTAAAAAAAGAAAAATTAAAAGACCACCAAGAATTTTGTGGGTTTTAGACATGAGCATTTTTTATGTCCAAAACCCTGACTCCTGTAATATTCTATTCAGAAAAAAGACACAAGTTAGCATCAATATATTAATGAATTTGAATCATCAATATCAACATCAATCTATTATTTTTCTATAACACAATCTTTTATACACATACACTGCTAATTCAACGAGAAATAAACATAGGCAACATACACAACCATCACGTTCCCCTAGGTTTCACATTCCTTTTTCGTATGCCTACTTCTAGACTTGTTTGAGCCACTGAGATTTTATGCGAATCTCATATCAAAGTAAAAAGTACTCATGGGTTTGGGATGAACTTTGAGAAGGCAAAAAGTATTTTTAGTCAATTAAAAGTACTTTTAAAACATTTCATAGTGTTTCGGTTTAATCATAAAAAAGATTTTTCAAGATTCTAAAAACACTCGAACCAAGATGAGAAACACCTGAGTAATGCTTCTTTTAAAAAGTGCTCGGAGAAGAAGTGTTTTTACTTAAAAAGTAATATTTTCAAAAGTTATCCCAAACACACCGTACCCTTACTTTGTGATCAACAATATCACGAACCATTAGAGACAATTTCCTGCTTACGAGATGGAGAGGCAAGACCTGCAAACCAAGCAACCCTCATGAGTTGAACACCAAGTATCAGCACCCACCAGGAAACCAATCCTCTAATTGTGTGCATCATCCAGGCCGGTGCACTGAGCTCAGCCCCGAGTTTCAACCCTCTCATGAGCTGCAAAATCCGATAACCCTCATATACGATCGGAGTAACCAGCCAAACGGGCGATCGCCAGCGCCATGTCAGCATTTCGGTCAAAACCTGTACTGAAAGGAGCAGAATATAGGGACCCAATAGAACTGCCAAGGAGATGAAAGGCAGCTGGGGTTGAATCAACCCACTTTCAGATCCATAAAGCATCACTAAAGGGATCACATATCCAAACACATTTGCAACCATGTTCCAGAACTGGTAACTGAAAGGAGCCTCGCTGTTCATGGCTTTTATTGGTTGTTTAGGCCGGGCACAAGCATCAGCCATGAGAAGAAAAAGCGTAGCGCCAAGGTTATAGAGGCAGTCGAGTCCAATCAAAGAGAGGAGGCTGGCTACATTGGGACCGAGAAATACAGATGACATGGGAAGCCACAATGTCGGGGCCATGCCTGTTGTCAGGAGAAGAGAAGGCCCCAAAAGCCACATTGGCCATTTGAAGAACTGCAAATGCACCTCTGGTTGATTACTTACCCCCGTAACCTCTTTAATCTCTACTTCTGGAACTTCAGTTGTGCTATCAGCATTAAGGCTTTCAAAAATATTATCGGTTCTTTTCAAGAAGCTGTCATCCGCTTCATTGTTGGAAGCATACGTGATTGGTGCAGGTTCCCAAGGATTACTTTGTGTGCAGCAAATTGGAGGATGTCTTGTATGAATAAAGCGGTGGCGGAGAGCGAATGCATTGAGCACCTTTGGGAACTTGAATGTCTTGAAGTTTCTTTGGTGGTACCAGGGTATGGTAATAGATAGAGGACGTGATACTGATACCACTCCTTGATTCATAGTTAGTCCAACAAACTGGTGAATGAACTATGCTTTCATTATCTGAAAGATCCAAATAAAAAGAAAGAGAGAAAGAAATGGCTATTAGAGAAACGGCGTTGACTTAACGCTAGTTTTTACTCAAGCGTTATGATGTATGGAAGCTCAAAACAGAAATAAATATCAAGGCTTGAACTATCAATCAATAGAAAGGTAGCACACTGGCCATGACATCTCCCTCCAAATCTAGCATATTTTCAATCAGGAGTTATGTCAAATCAAACGGTTAGTAGAAAAGGCTTTCTTAAATATATATGAGAGAGAGAGAGAGAAGCCGAACTTTCATAGGAAGAAATGAAAAAATATACATGCGTGAGTAAGATAAAGTCTATTAACAAAGGAGCCTAAAAACGATATAAAAGAGCCCCAATTTTCTAGAATAAAAGAGAAAGGATAATTACAAAACTTACAGATCACACACACCACACCAACAGAAAGCCATGGAACCTAGTTACAGACCACACCTCCCTAATAACTCTCAACTCTCTAAACATTCTACTATTTCGCTATTAAATACTCTAAAAGATAGGAGAAAAAAAGTTACACTCTAAAGGGCCTTATTGTCCCGAAACAAAAGGTGGAACAACACCATACCATTGACCAATACACACAGTTTGTTATCAGAAATCCCAAAAACAAATATGATCTAAATTCTCATAAGCACATTTACATGAGACCAATGTTTGTATCTTTGAACATTTTATGTTCCTTTTCATTTATCAATGAAAAGTTTCTTCAAATAAAAATCTAAGTCAAAATTTGAAAACTAAAAACAGTAGTTTTCAAAAACTTTATTTTGTTTTTGAAAATTGGCTAAGAATTTTAACTTGTTTTAAAGAAAGGTGACCAAAGGAATTAGTAGGTACAAGCATAATTTTTAGAAAGAGAAAACATAAAGGAATTGGCCGGCCTTAATTAGTTGAGTTTAATTCATAACAAAGATAATTAGAAAACACACCTCGCAGGTTTTTTTTTTTTTTTGAAACAACCTCGCAGGTTAAACACCAATATGAGGCTACTGATACTAAGAGACACTAAAACATCATACGAGAATAAGATATAAAAAAGAAAGCAGATGAAATAATCGTGACAAGAACAGAAAAAAATAAAATAAAATGAGAAGAAGCAGGAGAAGAATAATATACTAGTGGCAATCAGTCAGCGGAGCAGAGTCGGTTTTCTGATTATGTGATTATAAGCATAATCAAAGGAGAGTAATTATATCAGTACGAATAACATGTTTGTGATCAATACGCGAGGTCATAATAAACAACTCTGATTCTTAATGTACCAGAATATACTGAAATTCAAGCATATTTAATCACATGTTACAATTACAACTAAAATGGTTGAACACTCACCTTGCCTTAACAGAGAACTCAGCTCAGAAACGGAATAAGAATTGTTAGAATCAGCTGCTTTGAACGAGCGGTAGCTGTTAGGGCAACGCTAACCGACCGATTGCCTCAAAATCTCAACCAAAGCAAGTTGAGAATCAAAAGTGTGAAAGAGAATCAAGAGATTGCACCTCCGAAATTGTGAGAGAGATAGAGATTGGTAGAAATTGTGATGAATCGAAATCGAAGACCGTGAGGCTTTTTTTTTCTCTTCTTTTTCGAGAGGACTAGAAATCACCAATTGTAAATTTATTTTGGACAAAATTACCCTTCCTACACTAAATGTTATTTTTTAGATTTTTATTTTAGCAAATACAAGAAAATCCTCGGAGATTAAGATTACAAATTCAAAATCAAACAAATTAACTTAAAATTACGATATAATTGTTTCAAAACAAACCAAAAACACTAAATTACTATTTTTCATCTACAACTCCTGAAGAGATTGGAAGTTTTTGGAAGTTTTTCAAAACTTTTAAAAATCAAATTAAACAACTTAGTATACTAGAAAAGATGAAATAAAATAAAAACATAATAATAAATTTAACCTTATTAGAGATGAATTTACTATTCTATATTCGATTGAAAGAAGACTTGAATGGAACGATTATGGCTAAAGGAATCAAGCTAGTTACTGCTAGAACAACAAAACCTTAGAACTAAGAAGAAGAAAATAAAAACAGGGCAAAAAAGTTCAAATGGTGAGAGATTAGGGAGTAAATAAAATTTTAGAATATATATATATATATATGTAATGAAAAGTGGTTCCGTTTTACCGAACCAAATTGAATATTTGAGATATGTGGTTCCATCACAAATGCAAATTGCAAGGGTACATTCCTGAAATTCTTCTCCTCTTTACTATTTTGTAGTATCAAATTTGATTGTGTGCTCTCTATCAAGCGCATGAAATCATTAAAATAATAGGAATAATTGACTAACAAATTGAGTTTTCTTTAATCTCAATCTTGTTCCTTCTTATTCTTTTTTTTTTATTGGCATGTGTAACACTAGCAACACTGAAATCTATGTCAACATAAACATAACTCAACTGACACATGTTCCTTTGCATGAGGTCAGAAGTTCAAACTCTTATACCTCGAATCTGTTATATGCATTCACAACCAAACTCGAACTCTGAGACCTCCGCTTTGGTTTCACTTACACATGTTAATAAGAATGTCATTAGATTCTTTCCATAGAATAAAGTGTAGCAACTACAAAGTACAAACTTCTAATAGTCTCGCAGTGTATACTGAAGGAAAGGTGCACCATCAATTATGATGCAATTCCAAACAAGCTTTCAAACTAACTGACATTAGCCACCCCGAGCCTCGCGTCTTGTGGCATCATGCAAGAGCTCGATATCAACACCATCTGGCGGAAGTTGAACATATCTCACCACCGACCCCCTGATAAAACAGTTTCTCACTGAAAGCTGAAATGAGAGAAATTTTGCACGATTAGTTCAAGACAACAACAAAATTACAGGCAGCAGATTACAGAATGGATTGGGGGCTCAGTAAATTTAAGACCACAGAGCAGAACAAAATGAAAAAATGGATTTTCAGATGTTCATTTTTCTTTCTTCTTTCTTATATATATTAGAAATTTGCAGATGTCCTTGGTCACGTAAAAACAGAGAGTATTCACCAACCATAAAAGAATCGGCAACCAACAGGCAACAACAGTAAGCCTTCCTACCCCCTACAGTTCAGACTTTTTGTTATGTGACCGAAGTGTAATTTCAGATTGGCTTGTATCAAGAAAGGAGAATAAAAACAAAATTCATTCCACAATGAACAAGAACTAGATGCTGGGAAAAAAGGCAAAGTTCCCGTTCCTACACTGCAAACTCATTCTTATATATCCAATGCCCATCATATGGTATCTTTTAAACCAAAGTTTACACACCATGGCCATTATTGGTTTCAAAATTTTACTCTTTCTTCAAAACCGTGGCCTTACAGGAAGCCACAGGAGAATTTAAATTCTATCAGAAAACAGATATTGAACAGACAGGCTAAAGAAAGAAGATGGTACCTTTGTAATAAGTAGTATTAAACTAAGTTTTGGTTCAAAAAACAAAAAACCACCACAGCACTTAGGCTATACATTTAGTTACACAATCTATAAAACTACATTCTTGATACAAAACGAGTGTTTTTGGTCTGATTTGTCTGAAGATGGTCCATTTCTGTAACCACTATTTATTGGCCTCTTCTGTATCTTGTTCAAAAAAAATTTTCTCGGCCTCTTCATGTATCTGCATGAGTATTAAATGAGTGTTCTTCCCCACTCGTTAGTAACGCAACTGGCATTTAGGCTCCGGAACAAAAAACTCTACCCGATTCAAAAAGTTTTGAAGATGATCATCCTTTATTTATAGAGGACAAGAGGTAGCTTAGCTAACTAACAAATAGAAAAACTAACTAACTAACTAAAAGCAATTAATCCACAAAACTACTTGGCAAACATATCAATCTCCAACTAAAAATAATTAATAAATTGTAGCTAAAAAACAACAATTAATACCAAACAAATTCTACTAATCTCCTACATCAGAAGTTGAGTAGTTGGGGAAAAAATCATGAACTAGAGACCACATGCACCTGATAGTCCATAAGAACTAGTCTTTTAGATTCCTAGTGGGATTAGAAAATCAAATTAAGCTCAACCAGGAAACCCTCTACTTTCACAAATGCTTCCCACTTCTCTCTTAAACAATTCACATTGATTGATTCCAAAAAAATATAATAGATTCATAGTCAATCCGAGCATAGCTCTATAGATAAGCCACCTACTACCTTCCCTTCCATAATGCTGAATTATTTTATCTCCCATCTCCACATTTATGTACTATATAAATATATATAACAGATTCAGAGAACCTAAGTGCTACGTTGACCTTTACCATCGTCAAAGTTATCACACTGATAATTTTTTACTTGTATCGAAAATTTAGATTAGGAGTGAAATGTCCTCGTTATCCACAAAGAAAAACATAAACAAGACTCGCACTAAATATAATCCAAAACCTTGTTACCCTTCCCCTTCAAAATCAGCAAGAAAGAAACAAATGGTCCCTGATAGGATTTCTAGCCAAGTGACATTAGAGAACTCCACCGAAATTGGGAACCACCCACAAAGTTACTACTAGAAATCTTCCCCTAAAGAAAATTCAAGAAAGGGAAATGGATGAAAAGACAATCAATGTTCTCAATTTAGACAGTACATAATTTAAATGTTAAGGTGACGATATCAAACGGTGCTACAAATAATCTGTGAACTGTAACCATATATCATACATCTCGCCACAGAATAATATGTCAATTAATAGAATGAAACGAGCATAAAGAGGTAAGGGGAATAAAAATTAAGCAGAAATGAAGAGAATGAAGGTGCCAATCATAAATTTTAAACCTAAACAAATAAAAACAAATCCGTCAAAAACGCAGGTCTCATCACAATGCGTGAGCGCAAAAAATAATCAATCAATTATATCGCTTAAATATAATACAAGTAAAGAAGTTAGATACCATATGAGGGTATTTGTCTTGATCAACAACCCTCGTGTTTTCAAGTTTGATGTTGAGATATTGATCGACAGAGTGCAAAGTTCCTCTAATCGCTAGGTCGTTCTTCAACTCGACCGTCACCTCTCTGCCCACCAAATCCTTGAAGTACGAGAAAAACAACTGACGAGCAAAACCCAACCCAAATTTCAATATAAACCAAAGATTTTAGAAATCGTAAAGGATCTGAGATACGAGGGAACAGAAAAAGAAAAACACAAAACAAAACAAAAAAACAAACAAACAAACAAGAAAGAACCAACGGCTTGAGCACTGAAGTGCGATGAACAATGGCGACACCGTTGGGCGAGGGAGAAATTACCATTTTCGCTATAGGTTTGAGGTGCTGGCCTTCAGTTAATTCGCGACGATCAACGACTGGTGAAGGTTCAAATGCCGCCCGAACTACTAATAAGAGGAGGGAAAATGAAATTATTAGGGATCATCAAACCAACACGAGGGTTTTTTTTTTTTTTTTTTTTCCCTCTTCTTTTTAGTAAATCAACCATGGGTATTGGGTAGGTATGGTTTTAACCCCTAAGTCGGCAGTTTATTACTGTTGTCATGTTTACGCGTGATTTTAGCTGGTTAGATTTACTTTCACCAATAACTTACTGTCATTTTAAAAATGATGTTTTGTAATAATTCTCAAGTACGAGTAGGAATAATCAAAGATAAAGAATATATCAAGTAATTTATCGGAGATACCATAGATGCAAAATCTAAAAAGATAATCTAAATAGAACCACAGTCGTTCTTATGTGGCTCAAAAATTGAAATTATATTATTAAACTAATGTGGTATAATTTACAAATTAAAGTTTTTTTTTTCAATACAGTAAATTAAGAGTATAAGAGTTTAAACATCCAACCTCAAATAAAATACTAGATGTCAATTATCATTGCATTACGTTCATATTGACTTTTAAAAACTTAACTAAAGTTTGTTATATAGTCTAAGAACTCAAATATCTTTTTTTTTTAATAATGGTAATATTTAAATTTATTTTTAAAATAATATTAGTTTGAAAATTATTAAAAATATATATTACTTAAAAAATAGTTCCGTCACTAGGTTGTTTCTTCGAGATACAACTAAGTCCATTTCAACTCCTCTTCAAAGTACTTATATACAAAATAATTTTATTTAAAAGTACTATTTTCAAGATTATCCGAAAGGCACTCTAATATTCATCGCAACATCATATTTGAAAATTCATAAATGATAAATTTGAATATTATTTATCAAGGTTTAATTATTTTGTTGGGATGTGTGTAAAATCATCCATTTTAGGCCAATTATACCTCGCGTCATTATTTTAAACCGATGATCAAATTATATATTATTAAATCTAGGGTCAATTACAAATTTAAATGTGTCCCTATATTAAAATTAATAACAAAAAGTGAGAAATCACAAATAATGTCACACGACCTCTAGATTAGATTTAATGGGTTGAATTGTGTCATACAAAATTTATAAATTTATCGGATTACAATTTGGCCTAAAGCACAAATTACTCTTGGCTAAAAAAAATAAAATTACTATAAAACTATTGTTGTTGATTGATAACAGACTTGACCAAATTTGAATGAGTATGAATCAACCTGAAGGGTTGGTCGGGGTCTAAAGTCACTCAAGCTCGGATTTCGGGGTTGAGTCTAAAATCGCTCAATATCACACCTACTTAAATTAGATTGGATGAAATGACCTAAACATAGTCCAGACCTAAAGAAATACTTTGAATCAAACTAGAGAATTGAAACTTCCCAACGAATAAATGCCACTATTTTTCTAAGTTATTTCAATTTATTTGCGATTTCGTTCCACGAAGAAAAAAGGGGATAGTCATTGTAGAATGAGAACGACCTACAACACCATAAATCTCTTTCTCGTAGCCTATTATTATGTCTGAAACCATATAAATTTACCACCTAATTCGGAGTTAATGTCACACCATAAATTAACGGTAGATTAACCATAATGATCAAAATAAATCATAAATCATTTTACAAAATACATCACTAAAATGGACAAAATATGAAAATATGAAAATAACCAAAAGAGTAGTATCCAAAGTAAATATCTATTAAGAAGTACGAAAAAAATGTAATGGTTGGAGCTAGGAAGCCCATAGGTTCCAAATCCCTCCGTCGGCTGCTCAACGGAGCCCTGTTCAATCGCGCGGTTCGTAGTCCTCCACCGCGCTCAACGCCGCTTCTCTCTTTCGCCCCCATTTTCTCTCGCCCTCCGTGGACGCACGGAGCTCAATTCACTCTTTCTTATCAGGTACTCTCTCAATCTCTATTTAGATCTTTGGTTTTGAACTTATTAATTTTGAGGTTTAATGCTTATGTATATGACAAACTTTGTGATGGTCTGCAACTAAAATGAACTCTAGATTTGAAATTTGTCAAATTTGTGACCTTGATGATAATGGGTTCTCGAAAAAACGACATTTCCCTTCATTGTCAGTCTGAATGTGCTCTGTTCTTGATTTTGATTTCCAGTTGAACTTGTAAATGGTGCTTATCGTATTCTGTTAAAAATGTTTCCGTGTTGAATTTGGGTGATGATTCGCAACTTTCGGTTCAGTTTGTGGCTTGTAGTTCTTGTTCTTCCTTTTTTATTTCTCCTTTTGTTTCTTTATCTGTGCACAGTTTTTGCTGGGTATGGTGCTAGTCTTATTATCACATTGTTCTCTAATTAATTAGTTCAAATAGCCATTTTATTAGTTATTATCAAACGGGACTTATCTTTTTATGTTTTAATTGACTATCAATATTTCTTCTTTTATGTCTTCATCTTGAAAATGCATATGCACTACTTAAAAAAAAGGTTTAGCATTAAAATCAGCATAGCAGCAGAAATTGAACAAAGCAAAGAAAATTGATTCAAAGGAGAATACTACAATCGTTTTTTTCTTTACTTCCTTTAAAAAAAAAAAATATGCTAGATGTTTTGGTAATCTCTCTTGAACTTTGTGTTGTGAGGATGTCTTCAGTTCTTGTATAAGTTTCTCTTGAGTGAAATGCTTTATATATCGTAGGAAAGAAAAGGATAGATGGATAAAATTATGTGTATCAATTGTGAAAAATTGAAAACATTTATTTCTGAGTGGGTACTTACTATTTCGTTCAGTAGGTCCTTAATTGGAGGTAAACGCCCAAAACATCTTAGGACTGAATTGCGTCAAAGTCATTGCATCTGAAATCATTCTCGATCTCCGGGCCATGCTTGAGTGCACTTCTGAGTTCCAGAAAGAGGCGCTACGAAACTTAGATGCTGGGCATTTCATATGGAGAACTCTTCCTCCTTCTTGGAGCTACTGCTGCCTTCATTGGTAATTACTGCACCACCTTTTCTCATTTGTTAAGTGATCTAAGAGATTTAATCCGTGAATAGAGTTATGACTCCCAGATTCTTATGAAAAGGGCCAAAGGATCTCCCAGTGATAGCAAGAATGGCAGGGAGGATGGCTGGAAGAGCAATTGGATATGTTCAGTTAGCTCGAGGTCAGTTTGACTCTGTCATGCAACAAACTCAAGCTCGCCAGGTGTGCTCTTATTTAGTTTAACCAACTATTAGTAAATTATTTGGTGATGTTTATGAAGGCTTCAGCAGTGTTTCTTTTGACTTCTCCTATGCGTAGGTAGTAGTCTTACTCGCCAATTTGTAGTTAATATATTTTCAAGGAAAAAGTTATCATGATTCCCATATGAAAATAAAAAAGTAGCATTGTATCTGGAAACAATCGTAAAAAGTAGCATTGTATCTGGAACCATATGCAATCGTAATTGGACAATCATTAAAGAGATGAACGCCCTTTAACATGATTCCCTGTTTGCAGGTTCACAAGGAATTGCAAGACACTATGGCTCAGCTTGATGCTATTCGTCATGAAATCCGAAGCATATCGATTCTGAATCCTGGGCCATTGACTCGGAGGCTTGTGGATGATCCCGAGCTCAGAACAGCTGATAGTGGCGTAACTAGTACGTGATAATGTATCATTACAGTTAAATTTTCGCAAGGGTTTCTAATTATTATAATGTTTTTTTCTTGTGTTTGGAATGCAGGTGATTTAGCAAAAGAAAAACATACTGTGGAGATCACACCAGCAGCTAGCAGTCTGAAGGTTCTTATTAATTTCTGAATATCATGATGGATCTCTTTTGCCACTGTAAATTTAAGCTACTTCAATGGGTCTGCACATTTCTTCAGGTAGCACCTTCACAAATATCAAATGAGCACAGCCGAGCAACTACATTCGCCAGATTGGCTGAATCACCAACCATAAAGAATGGTTCCACTGGCTCATTTCCAATTGCTACAGACGGAGATAAGCTTTATGATGAGTTAGGACTTCCTACAGTTTTACCCATATCCGCGGAAAATAGTGGGCTGTTACCTAAACGCCCGGGTAAGTTATCTAATTACAATAAAAGATAGTATAATAATTACCTTATTTTACAAATATATTCATTTCTGGTGTTAAAATCCTGACTTGAGAGTTTAGTGTACTTGGAAGTAACATCAATTGATGTGATATTAGATGAGCTATATAGAAGGGTGGGGCACCTACCTGATAACTGCAGTTGCAACTATTTTGGAGATTTGCTCTCATTTTCATTCAATTATTAATATTATACTAAACAGAATTGATGTCCGTTAGTCATGGGGAAACTTTTGTTTTGAAGACTTTGCAAATAGAGATGTATTCTGTCTATTGAAGATATTTACCAGTACTTTCAATGTTTTTCCCAGATGAGTTAAAAGGATCTGACATAATGTTAGAAGCAGTACTGGAAGCAGAAGTGGCTCACAATGCAAAAGAATTTTTTTCTCAAATCACCAAAGCCAAATGAAACAAGAACAAGGATAACAATCTCATCGGCATTTTGGTGCGACGCATTGCTTGAACTTGTATTTATGAATGGAACAGAGTTTGATATTCAGGGTGACCTATAAATAAAGTTCAGACGGATCAAAAATGGTACCCCAGGTATTCCCTCTTGACTTCATATGTGACATTTATGCAAGGGAATGAATGACATAGAAAATTACACTTGGAAATTTTATTTACTTTTGCCTGTCAGGAAGAAATAGGGGAAAGAAACACGAATGCATTCTTTCTACTGGTTTTTATCAGTTATGTACAGAAGCGTGTGCTCGATTACTGATTCTCAATGCTGCTTCTAACTTGGGCTTATTTTGTTAACGACGAATCTTGTTATACCTTGGAAGAACGAAAATCCTCTCCGTGATGGGTCTTTTTTTTGGCAAAGAGATGCACATTAATGTTACTTCAAAGTTCAAACTAAAGTATAGTTACCAAAAAGTAATTTTTAATTTTTTTTAGGGTGTGTTTGAGAATGATACTATAATGAGTGATTTTAGAAAATGAGATTTATTTCCAATTGATTTTGAAAAAATGATTTAAAAATACAATTTATTTTGTTTTTGTTTTGAAGTGATTTTCATATGATTAAAAGTAATTTTGAATTTTTAATATTTGGTTTCAAACTTGATTTAATAAATGCCAACTTCTTAAAAGGACATTAAACTATAAATTATTAATTTAAACAATTATTTAACTATCAACAATTATGATTAAAAAATTGTAGATATTTTCATTACAATTTATTTATTTATTATTATTATTATTTAACAATAAAACAACTGTTTTAGAATTAGATAACAATTGTTTGAATTAGATGATGAAACTAAGATGTGTCTGGGAGTTGTTATTGCCAAAATCACTTCTATTCATTATGTTTGATAAATTAAAAATTTTATTTTAAAAAAGTTTAAAATATTTTAAAGTGACTTTGCTGTTTCAAAAAAATAATAATAATAATTTAAGTGACTTTGAAAAATGAACTAAAGATATATTTTTTCAAAATTACTCATTCCAACGTCACTTCATGTAAAGAGAGATTAATTCCATTTTTTTAAAATACAAATTGGAGTATCCCATCATTTGTACAATACTACAATTAGATCTCAAGTAGCTTCTTCTTTTTTCTTTTTTTATTTTCTTTTGCTGAGTAGCTTTACAAAGAATCATACAAAAACACAACATCTGTAGATAATTGAGAATGATAAGATTGAATTTGAGACAAAAACCTCCTTTTTAATTACTATTATTATTTTTCTATAAACAACTTAATCCTCTGGCATCTGCTCCTTTCAGCCTCTTGGAACAAGAGATAAACATACTGTATCCACAGAAAAAGAGAGGGAAAAAAAAAGATTAAACCGTTAATAAATGATTAAATTTGCCGTGATTCATCATTTGCTTAGACTTTTGAGTTCTTGAAAAAAAAAATAGAGAAAAAATGATGAGATGTGGAGAGACTCGCTCCCATGAAACATCTCCGACCAGCATCCAATCACCATCTTTATCTTCATAAGTTAGAACACAATCACACCCACTGTATCCTTCTCTCTCTGAAGATCTCCCTACAAAATACCATCAGATTAATATGTTACAATTTAGTAACAGAGAAACTAAAATAATTTTAAATAATGTTTGAATTAATTGTAATCATCCTCTGATCCTATTTTAACATAAATTATCACATCTTGGTCAACATTATAATATAAAGATTGCAATTGATAATAGAAACTTACCATGTTTGAAGTTGAACATGTTTTCCAAGGTATCCAAAAGCTGTTGATAGCTGTGGTAAAGCTTTGAGATCAATCTTCCTCAGGTATGGAGCTCCATCCATGCTCACTTTCACATAAATTCCACTCCCTGATTCCTTATTCATCTCCTTCTTCTTCCCTGCTTCAATTATCGCATTTTTCCTGTAAGATCTCACTGGTGGTCACCCTACCACTTGCGCCCTGCAATTTTTTCGCCACAATTTTCAGCTCAAACCCTAATTTCCTAAAACAGAGCCACATTCGTCCTATCCGTAGATTGAGAGGCTTTAACTTAATTCATTGAATTAATCGTTCATCGAATCGATTTGATCGACTTACTTTGCTGGTGGATGACTCCGTAGCTCGCTCCAGCATCGGAGAGAGTGGAGTCGCTTCCGGATCTGGATTCGTCAGCCGCAGGCGGCGAGGCTGGCCTCTTACTCTGTTTCTCCGATTGTTGTTGTTGCCGTTGTTGTTCTCTCCGCGGCAATCCTAATCGCAGCGCCGTTGCCTCGAAATTGAGATCGTTTCCGAAACTCGCTCGGCGTTTCATACCTATTGAGATTCAGTTGCTGCTGCTGCAATGGATGAAGAATGGAATCTGATCTCTGAGAACTCCACTGAAAGATTCCGGCGAAGAGGAAGCGAATTGGAAAACGAGGGAGAAGGAGGAGGTGGTTATTTGTTAGAGTGCGTGTGTGCATGAAGCTGATTTCCGCTCATCACCATTGACAAGGATTTCGCGACGCCTGTAGAATGTAGTGTACTCCACCCCACGCGCACCGTTCTCTGAATCTAAGACTCAAGAGTATGTTATGTTTGTAAACAATTTTCTAATTTTAAAAATGCAATATTTATTTTTTTGTTTAAATACTCGTTCTTATACTTAAAAAAAAAACATTTCGTTCTATGTATTTTCAATTTTTATTAGTTTTAGTATGGCATTTCAAATATAGCCATAAATTGTATTAAAATGTTTCCAATATATAATTTTGCAAAATAAAGATTAGGAGTGGTCACTTTTTTTTAGTATAAGAATCAAAATGGACTTTTTACAAATATATGAATTAAAATAAACAAAAGTTAAAATTATAGAGACAAAAAGCTTTGAAAGGACAAAATGAAAACATAGTAAAACAACCAAAATAGTATTTAAATCTATATTTTTTTAATAAAAAATCTTATTGGATAGAAAGTATGTTGTTTTTTTTTATTGTCAATTGAGAAAGATAAGACATTTATGATCCTATCAAATGTCAATTGTTTCATTCGTGGCCTATCTCTACATTTGTTGAACTAAGAAAAAGTTAAATTGCAAATTTGATCTATAAACTTTAATAGTCGTGTCTAATAAGTACATTTTGTGTCAAGTACTAAAATTTAAAATATATCAATCATCTATCAGACATAATATAAAAAATCTAGAGAGTTATTAGACATTATTCACACGATATTTCTAAATAAATTATAATTTGTCGAATAAATATATTTTATATTGATATTTGAATTTATATAATCTCTAATATTTATCTTCTTAGTATTTCTATTGAATTCTTGAATGGATGCCTTAGTTTGTTGACCTTGATTGACTTCTTAGCTTGATGTTAATGTTGATCGGCTTTCTGAACTTCTTAATCTTGATCGGCCTTTAGCTTGCGAAGGATCTTAATCGACCTCATTTGGCTTGATGTTGATCTTGATCACCTATGGCTTGTTGATCTTAATTGGTCTCTAACTTGTTGGCTTGACGATAATTTTGATCTTCAGAGAGTTGAAAGATTTTGATCCTATGCGTGGATAGAGAGGATTATGATTCCATGGAGGATATTGATCCTGCCAAGGAGAATGACCCATATATTTATAGTTTTTCATGGACCTCATATGAGCTTGGATTTCGTTGTCTTTTTTAATTAATTTAAAGTTACTTGTCAAAATTTAATTGGTCTTAAATTTAATGACATATAATTTTATTTTTAAATTGTGATTGGTCAAAATTTATCAGGGACTTCGAGAATAGAAAGTGGACAATGAAAACTTTTAATCATTCTTTGCGTAAACTTTTCCCAATGCAATAAAATGAAACTGAAAATTTTGAAGTAAAAAATGGGAAATTTCCCCAATATATAAAAACTTAATGGTTTCTAGTTGAGATTCAGATACGCGCTGGAGGTTGCGCGTGGAGTGGAAGGAATGAGATAAGGTCGGGACAATTCCAGTTAGGGGTGAGCATTGGTCGGTCGGGATCGATTTTTGTCCAGTTTCAATACTAATCGATCTTGTCAGTTTCAATTGGTCGAAAATATTTTTACGTCTTTGTACAAATCGACCGTTTGATTGATTGTTCGATCGATCGATTTGATCGGTTTTCAATAGATACTAACCTTGAAAAGGAAAACGAGTGTTGCTACATCCGAAACGTAGAGATTTGAAGAGGGAAAAATGAGAAAAAAAGGAAGAAAGAGAATAAACGTGGAGAGGGAAAACGAAAATGAGAAATGGAAAATAGAAGATAGAAGAGAATGGGAGGAAGAAAAGAAAGAGAGATTGAAAAATGGGATAAGAACAAATGGCTAAGGTGGGGAGGGAAAATGTATGAAAAAAATAATAATAAATAAAAGGAATTCACGTGAATCATGTTGAAATGTCACAGAAACCGGTGTGACCGACAGTATAAAAATAGCACACAAAAAAACATGGATTTATTATTTTTTTATATATAGAGTATCAGGTTTAAAATTTTACAAAACCCTAATTTATACAAGTGAGACCAACATAAATGTGACGTTAAAAAAACAAAAAGTAATGATATTTTTATAAATATATATTTATTTTATGTCTTTTAGTATACTTTTAAATCACAATTGCTAATATAAGCTTAGCTTGGTCAAGACATATTGCTCATCTTAACTCTATAGAAATTGACATATGTTTATGATCAAAAGATCATGAATTCGAATCCTCCGCCTCACTTATTGTACTAAAAGAAACACCTTGATCAATAGTAAGAAGAGTCGTGTTTAATAATTATAGGACGAGCGATTGTATTATCAACATTTAGGATAGTTATATGTAAGGTGTATGAACCATGATTGTTAGTCTCATAGTTTCGACTAAAAATTTTCTTGTTATATGAGATATAATTCTTACCCTTATAGTTCGGATTTGGATCCATAGGTTAACGTGTCCATTATTTTAGTGAAAAGTAATCAAACCATATGTTAAATCAATTTGAGCACAGTACAAACCACATTCTTACCTTTATAGACTGAAATAATATCTTTGGACACTCATGGGTACTTTGGGTACCATTGTGCTTAACAAATGGTATCAGAACCATGGATTAAACTTAGATGTGTTGGTGAAATCCTCGGGTGCCAAACAAAGAAATGATGAATCTTAAAAGATGTAGTTATGCGTGATTCATGATTGTGCTCTATCCGAGTGTACTTAGAGCTTTGGATAAGAGCAAACTCTCGTTGTTGTCTAATAGTGGACGAATATTTGACTACTTAAGAGGAGACTCTAAAAAAGGACAATTATCTTTATTAGTATTTTGGGTTAAACAAAAACAAAGCAACAAAAAAGTATAAGGACTAAAACAAATCTTTTGAAGGTGCATGCACTAAAATAAACAAAAATAGAGAATAAGATGAATTAGAGTAAAAAATATCATCATGGAAATAGTATTTAAAACCAATTTTTAAAAGAATTTAAAGACTAAAATATAACTTTTAAAGAATTAATAGAGAAAAATAAAAAAATCATATTAAAATGAGATTTGAACCTTCTAAGGGGAGAAAAAAAGAAGAAGCAAAGTTGGGATGGAAGGGAACATAAAAAGGATTAACGGTCATAAACGATTTAGACAAGTTGTGGTCTGAGGATCGGTCACGCGGAAATGTCAGAATGGGAAAATTCACTCTTGAAGTTCACATTCACATATCCAGTAACCAATTATTGAAAAATTTTCTCGGGAAAATTCACTCTTGAAGGTCACATTCAAGTAACCAATTATTGAAATTTTTTTTTGGGAAAATTCTCTCTATCCCAATAATCCACATCATGTTCTTCTCCAGATCCAATTTTGCCCTAAAAAACACACACAATCTTCCAAGTTCGTAAACCCAAATGCAGGCGTTGACTTCCAGGTACAGTCCATTATTTTCTATCTTTAGATTTATATGCATTTCGGTTTTGGGTTTCTCCGAATTGCTCTCGATCGAGCTTACAGCTGAGTTCTGAGGCATTGACTCAGTTTCTCCGTTTCAATTAATTAATATTTAGAAATCCAGCGATTGAAAGCTCCTTTTCAATCACTAAAACCCTGTTATCAGTTTAGGAATATTCTTGTATAATTCTGATTCTCAAGTTCTGACCGGAAGTGAGAATTTGTGTGTGCATATTATTTTCACTTCCCTTGCTTCTGTTCTCTGCTCTTGAAGGTAGAAATTTGAAACCCAGATCTTCCATGGTCTTCAGTAGTTGGAAGTAACTGGGAGGTTGATGAGATTTGCCTTGGCTATTAAGCTTCAAATTTTTGATGGTCTTGATCGTTGAATTAATTCCCCCATTCAAGTTGTTGTGTTTTCCTCTTATTATTTGATCCTTTGGAGAGATGTTTAAGAGTTTTCATCATTATTGAGATTTGTTCTCTTGTGAAGTATGCTTTCTAGTTCATCCATCATTCTTAAGTGAAATTATCTAAAGTAAAAATGAATCGTCAAAATCTTTTGTCATTCTTCTGATCCTTCCCTGTATCATCATCTACTGCATATTATCAAATCCAAGTCTTGCATCAATAGAACTCGTAGTTTCGGATCATCAAATTGATTATTTTCTGATAATGTCTTTTCATAACTCTTATGTTTACTAGGAAAATCTGTATGATTTACTGTTCCTTTGAGCTTAGACCGTAGGCATCAATGTCTATCATATGTGGCATTCCTATTCTTGAGTGTGTATGCTGTCTGGGATGTGCTCGTTGGGCCTGTAAACGCTGTTTTCACTCAGCCGTTCATGACAGTGAAACTTGGGGCTTTGCCACCGCTGATGAGTTCGGGCCTATTCCCCGAATTTGTCGATATATCCTAGCTGTGTATGAAGATGATATTCAACAACCCCTTTGGGAACCGGCTGGTGGTTATGGAATCAATCCAGATTGGTTGCTCATTAAAAAATCATATAAGGATACTCGAGGACGTGCGCCTCCGTATATTTTATACCTTGATCACAATCATGGGGACATTGTTCTTGCCATCAGGGGACTTAATATGGCAAAGGAGAGTGATTATGCAGTTTTATTGGACAACAAGCTGGGGAAGAAGAAATTTGATGGTGGATATGTTCACAATGGGCTTCTGAAGGCAGCTGGGTGGGTTTTGGACACTGAGAACGAAATTTTAAAGGATTTGGTGAGCAAATATCCGGATTATACATTGACGTTTGCAGGGCATTCCCTTGGCTCTGGAGTAGCAGCCATGTTAACTCTGGTAGTAGTTCAGAATCGCGATAAATTGGAAAATATTGATCGGAAGAGGATAAGGTGCTATGCGATTGCTCCTGCCAGGTGCATGTCCCTAAATTTGGCTGTTAGATATGCAGATGTGATCAACTCTGTTGTTCTTCAGGTAAATTGTTTATTTTTTCCATGGTTTTTTCATAAACTAATCAGTAACCATTGTGAAAGTTATTGAAATAATGTGGATCTATGCCTTCTGAGGCCTTGATAACTCCCTAGGATTTGTTTTTGCATATCTTATATAACAATTCCTCAATCTTTACACCAACATTCTAGTGATCCTAAAGTTTTTTTTAGCAATGTTATTCATGATTAATTTATTTTATGTACTCAGTAAAAGAAAAAGAACTTTCTTTTTTTGTTGTATTTGAACACAGCCTTGATTGTTTAAAGTGTGCTAGGAGAATTTATATTTGCACTTCAAAATGTAACGGTGATTATTATACTGAACCAGGATGACTTTTTACCCAGGACAGCCACACCCTTGGAAGACATTTTTAAATCACTTTTCTGGTATGGTTCAGGACAAATTACTTTATGGTGTTGAATCTTTTTACGTTGTTTGTTTTCCGTTTCTGTTGCTTAGTCCTGACACCATTTGCAAAGTAGATATTGCTGCAAATATGGAAACTAGAGCTCTATTCTTGCATAAAAGTAATAATAGAAAATTTGCGTCTGTTAGAAAAGAATGAAATGGTAGCTTGGATTTATTTAGTGTTAATTTAAGTTTCTCAATAATCATATGAAATTCTTCTTTCCAAACCATGAATATTAAACTGGTTTTTATTTCCTTGTAGTTTGCCATGCCTTCTATGCATGAGGTGCCTACGGGATACATGTGTATCAGAGGAGAAGATGATTAAAGATCCGAGGAGACTTTATGCACCGGGACGACTTTATCACATCATCGAGCGAAAGCCCTGCAGGTAAAAGACCTGCATTTTCCATATTAAGTGAGTTAAATGTGGTGAATTATCGAGCATCGGTTTTAAAAGTTGAGAGAATTCATGAATTTATGGCTTTCTTGTACTTGTTTTGTGGGAAATATCTCTCAATCTTATCAGTTATTGAAATGTTCTGGCTTTCTAGACCGTTGGAACGTGCCCTTCTCTAACAATTGAATGGATTAACCTGTTCTTGTTCAAAGGTGCGGAAGGCTTCCGCCAGTTGTGAAGACGGCTGTTCCGGTGGATGGGCGGTTCGAACATATTGTTCTTTCTTGTAATGCAACTTCTGACCATGCAATCATTTGGATAGAGAAAGAAGCCAAAATGGCCCTGGAAGTAAGTTTCATTCTACCTGGCCTTTTATGCTGACTGTTTGAATTTTAGTGAAATTTTGGAACACAAGCATTCTTTTGCATTTCTTCACCTTACATTTATCATTTTGGTGCATTTTTTCCTCTCTATAATTGCCCGTAAATTTGGAGTTGCCATTGGTGGATCAGTTTCTTAGGGGTGTTCACGGGGGGTCTGTCCCCATCCCCGCTCCCCATTTGATTCCCTATTCTCGTGAAATTTTTCACGAAATTTTGTGGGAAATTTTTCTCTGTTAATTTTTTTAATTGTTTAAAATTATTTCTCAATTAAATAAATTTTTAAAGAAGTTGTAATTAATTACTTAATTTTAAGGATAAACCCCATCTGCGTGTTTAATCCTCCTCTCTCTATATATATTGGGTGGATAAAGAGGAATCAAAGTTTTTCAAGTATATGTATGTATGTTGAATATATATATGGGGGGGGCGTAGAAAAAACTTCTCCCATCACCGCCCCGCTTAGGGCAGGCAGGGCCTTGCAGGGAAAACGGACACACACACACGAGAACTACTAAAAGCATTTGAAATTGTGTTGCTAATCGGGACATTTCTTTCGAAAATTTCAATGGACTCTATTTATCCTGATCTCGGACTACATTTGAACGTTGATATAGAGCCAATTCTATATCAGGTTCATTGATTGGGGCTTTACCTGAATTCTTCTAGAAACATCAAGCCAATTATTAAAATCATGTTCTTCCTTCAGTTCGGAAAAATTGATGACAAACTATCTGCTATCTGATCCATAATATTTGTTTTGGATGTAGAGTACAAATATCAATGGTTTCTTTCAGCACTTGGCAAGATGCATTACCTATTCAAAACAAGGACTTAGCAGCATCTTATGATTACATGAACAATGTCATCATTCTTCCAATATAAAATGTCAAATTTTAGTTTCTTTGTCCTGTTCGTTGCATGTATGTGAATACGAGGCATTCATGTTGTTGTCGCTATCTGCATATGAGTACGATGAAGTCATTGCTGATAAACGAAAATGGCATCGATCCGTTTCTGTTAACTTCAGTTAATGCATGAGGATGATAAGGTCATGGAGATGCCACCCCAACAAAAAATGGAGAGGCAAAACACTATAGCCAGGGAGCACAGTGAAGAGTACAAGGCTGCATTGCAGCGGGCTGTGACGTTAGCTGTGCCACACGCATACGTACTTTCCCCGTACGGGACCTTCAGCCAGACAGATGAAGGGGAAGAAGAGTCACCAGGCTCAAGTGGAAGGTTGTCTTCAGGTTCGTCGAGGAGGAAGAAAGAAACTTGGGATGAACTGATCGAGCGCCTCTACGACAAGGATGATTCGAGACACGCAGCATTGAAGAAATCACACAGTAGTATTTGACATTGCACTAGATTCATTCATGTTGACATTCATTACTTAATTGAGTTTGGTCGGATGAATCTACTGTATGATGTCGGATTATCCTTGCCCGGGTGTCGATTTTCTTGGATTCACCTGTTCAGAGATGATTGAAAATATGCAGTATTCATCCAAATTTTTAGGAGTCTGATCAGGAAGTGGATATTGGTAGTATGGAGAGGTAGATTTTTTTTTTTGAATTAATTTTTTTTAGGGATATCACATTCTGTACAATTGTTTACAAGTCGACTATATATTTATATTATATGTCAATACTTCTATATAATAGTGTGTGATATAGCTTGATATTCTTATCTGGTAATTAAGGACGAATGCTTCCCATTTGTTTTGTTTTGTTCTCATTTTGAGAAAATAAGTGTATTTATTAACTTCCTCTATTTCCTTTTTCTTATATTTTGCTAACATTGTTTAAGATCTGTATGCAGTAAACAAAAATGAGTTATTTAGGTCCGTGGATAACTATTTTATTTTTAAAAATTAAGTTTAGAACCACTACTTCCACACGTGTTTCTTCTTAAAAACAGTTTTAAAATCCAAGTCAAATATTGAAAACTAAAAAAAAAGTTTTCAAAACTTAGTTTTTTAAAATTTGGAATTAAAATGTTGGTAAGAAATATGAAAAACATATAAAAAAATCATGAGAAATCAAGCATACTCATTAATTCATATAAAAGTATGGTTAAATTTGTTTTAAAATGAATTGATGAATTTGGTTGTATTATCTCAATTTTGTTTTAAATTTCATGGATAATGTTGGAAATTAACCATCGAGTATAATTTCTCCTTCCACATAAAATATCTACGTCCAGTCTTCCAAGATGTGGGTATTTCTCAAATTTTGGCTTAGAAAAACTCTAAACCCGAAAACACGAATATATAGGCATCGACACAGCGCCATGGCAATCGTCCGCACGTGCACAACAGTGCTGCGGTGCTGCCCCTTAGCGCCATGGCGCTGCACTTTCAACCCCCTTGGTTTGCAGCGTCCGCTTCCCCTGTTTTCCATCCCCGCTTCGATCCCGACTTGATCCAGATTCATCCCTAGCTCGTTCCGACGTCGTTTTGACTCCATCAATCCCAACAAACATATTAGAATACATATTTGTTATAAATGTAATATTGAACTTATAGTATGTATGTATCCATATATATAATATGATAGTTTTAAGAGGGTGGATCTCACCTTATTAAAATTTATAATTCTTGGATATCACTAAATTATTTATCATAGATTATTATTGAGGATGAAATTTATTTGAATGTCATGAATCTTAAGAATGGAATATAATGTCTAATCAAGAAAGTTAGGAATGATTTTTCTTTGTCATCCATAAGTATGGTAAAAGAATATTGTATGTCCTAGAAAATATTTGTATAATGTAAGGATGGTTTTGAGAGTATTTGCGAAAATATTTTAATTGTTTTTTTATTACTTTTTCTACAATTTTCATTATATTCTCACATCTCATTTCTATCACGTTTAACACAAAGTCTGGTTTAGTTTAGGTATATAATATATTTGATTAGTATCGTGTTGGTACACATTATTTTTTGTTTAGCAGATTTCGTTGAAGATATTCAATTGAAAATGGTGTGAATTCAATCATTCTATTAGGTCAATTCACGCATCTACACATATCAATATATAACAAAGAAAAAATACTGAGATATTAATTATTGGTAGAAATCAAAGTTGTTATTGATTGGCAGATAAATACAAAACTCTAGTGGCCATTATCAACCATGGGGTGGTGGCGCAGTTGGCTAGTGCGTAGGTCTCATAGCTATTTGAGTTATCCTGAGTTCGAGCTTCTCTCACCCCATAATTTTTTATCACGAGCACATCGATCATTGATCAATCTATAGATCTTAATATATAAGAAATATTATTAAATATTGACAAAAGACTTTATAATAAATACTAAATCCTCACAATCTTTAAACCAGAGGAACTAAATTTTTTAGTTATATACTAAAGTTTAGGTATGCGCCCTCGATAAGTTGCTTAGGTTGGCCAAGTGTATTTCTCATAGTATAAGAAACAAACAGTAGAGTAATATGTTCAATGGTGTAATTTCAGTCCTTGTTAGTTCGAATATCTAATCGAGAGAGTGCAAAATGCAAATGGGATCCAGATTCATGGAACTACCGAAGAAATCATGAATTTCTACAGCAGCACTCATGTTTCAAAGACAATTTCTAATACATTTTTCTCAACTTCCCATTTCTCTAATTCGGATCTTCGTCTTCGTCGCCGTCTCACCCATCCATGGATTCTCGTCTTCCCGTCTTACTTCTTTTAGCGACTGCAATTTCGTTCTTAAGCTGCCTTGCACAAAGGTGATAACCGAACGCCATTTTACATCTCAGCTGTGTCTTTTTCATTTCGAAGTCGTGGGTTCTGTAGATCCGCAATTGGAATTGTATTCGTAAAACTGATTTTCGTTTCACTTCCTAATACTGAAATTGTTGAATGATTTGTCGATGCATGATTGAGTTTGATATCGTGGTTTTTTTCCCTCCTTTCTGCCAGCAATTTGATTAGTGGGCGCAAGGGTTTAAGGGACCAATTGATCGAAAGTGTACCTTTGAGCTACTCTAATCATTCTGGAAGAATCGACCCATCAAGAGTTGTCCAAGTCTCTTGGCGACCAAGGTCAGGTACTTGCAGAATCTCTCATACGATACTGTTGACGTGAAACTGTGAAATCATTTAGAATTACTCCTAGGTTGTGGCTTATGAATTAGTTCTCTTTTCTCCTCTTTTTGTGACAGAATGAACTTCAAAACATTTTGAAGTTCTTTTATACTGTACATATTTGTTGATTAATTTAATAGGAAGTCTGATTTAACTTTTTTTGCTATAGGGTTTTCTTGTATAAAGGATTTCTCTCAGATGAGGAGTGTGATCACCTTATTTCTTTGGTATGTTTCTGCCATGTTCTTCATAGTATCTTGAACATGGCTTCAGCTGTTTCTGACGTGTATATAACTTTTGGGCGTAGGCTACAAGTTCAGAAGATAAACCTTCTGGGAACAGTACTGACTCTGGGAACACTGTCCCAACCAAAATTCTAAAGAGTTCAGGAGCCATTTTAAACACAACAGTACGTTCCTGTGCTTTTCGAAGTTTATGGGTTGGTTTGATACCACACCTAGTGGTTCATGGTGGAGTTCTAACCATAGAAAATTCTTTTGTAATACCTTTTGATGCTATTCTTTTAATGGTTATTGACAATTGAAAGGTATTTTTTTTGTAGTTCCCCCTAGGCTGTTCTTTTCTCCCCTTTTAAATATAGTTCTCACTTCTCTGTTTCTTAAAAAAAAAAAGTGATGCTGCAGAATCTGTCACATCGAGATTTTCTTATCATGTTTTCTTAAAATTGACAGAAGCAGCATACTATTAATCTTATATCGCTTCGCATTAGTTTCTACATGCTAGTAATTATGCAATCCATTAGTTTAGACCTTTTTCTGACATTGTTGTTTTATTTATTTCTTGTGGTTTTGGTCAGTATTCAACTAATACATGGATGAACAGTTTGAGTTTATCTCATTGTTCAATGTATTTTCTATTGGACTATGTTTGTTTAAAAGCATTCTGTTATTAGTTTTTATGGTGGTAGTGGTACTACCAAAGTATCAAATATCTGTGTTGTGTATATTAGGATTTGGACTTGGTTACACCTACTATTGTTGATCTTAATCTATTACCATTGATGTGGGGTTTTGTTTTCAAAGATTCCATCTCTCATTCCCTAAATCCTTGATGGGTCACTTTTAGCATTGATGATAGACGATATGCTCTCAAATTGCTCTCATTTTTTTTTATTTTCAAACATATAAAACATTCTTTGTTGCTGAGTTTTCTGGGGAACCTGCAGTCGCTTGAAGGGAATCTCAAAAAATTCGGGCTCTAAATGTCTTGTGAAGAGTGAAGTCAGAAATTTCTCTCTCTGGTTTTATAGATATAAAGCACTAAAAAGTGTGGGGGATGGTGGTAAAACCTAAGATAATATATACTAGGATCTCATAATTGTTACTGAAATTCTTTGTTCTTGGTGACTCCACTATGACTTGTCAGTCAGCATCAATTGTCTCCCAAAATTTGTAACAAGCCTGACTTAAGGGAGTATTTGTTGGGATCATAGAACTTATAATTGTGCTTTTTTTTGTGGTACCAACTATTCCTGTTGGTGAAGCTGCTACTGTTAGTCTATTTCTAGGTTCTATGAGATTTACGATTCGTTTATTTTGTTGGGGCTTGTGTCTTAGGATGATATCATTGCAAGGATCGAGAATCGAATTGCTGTGTGGACTTTTCTTCCAAAAGGTATTTTCCACCAGTACTGTGTACTGCTTTTCCTTCCACATTTTCTGGATAATGCCCCTTGTATTTAATCTTCTTCTAAACTTCTCAGTTCTATTGTCTTCAGATTATAGCATGCCTTTGCAGATTTTGCAATATGGGGGTGAAGAAGCAGAGCATAAGTACGTTTTTGGTAACAGATCTGCAATGTTGTCCAGTGAGCCTTTGATGGCCACAGTAGTTCTGTATCTCTCAGATTCTGCTAGCGGTGGCGAGATGCGCTTTCCTGAATCAAAGGTGAGAGAAAATACTCAAACATCCGTGGCCAACTGGCCATAACACCGTACTAATGACTGCCATTTAAATGCCTCAGGTAAAGAGCAGATTTTGGTCAGACCGGAGAAAGAAAAACAACATTCTGAGACCAGTGAAAGGCAATGCAGTTCTTATTTTCTCTGTGCATCTTAATGCTTCTCCAGACAAGAGTAGCTCCCATACCCGATCTCCGATACTCGATGGGGAATTGTGGATTGCAACAAAATTCTTCTACTTAAGACCAATCACTGGGAATAAACACACAGACGAACCTGATGGAGACTGTAATGATGAAGATAAAAGCTGCCCCCAATGGGCTGCCATTGGCGAATGCGAACGAAACGCTGTTTTCATGATTGGTTCTCCAGATTACTATGGAACATGTAGAAAAAGCTGCAACGCATGTTGATGAATAACCAACCAACCGTTCAAGTAAAAATTCCTCTCTTCCTAATTTGAGCAAGTATTTGTTAATTTTTTCTGTTGTCACACAAAATTAGAGTTAAATGAGTAATTTGATTTGTGATCGGCCTATTTTAGAATCTTGGTAACTTTTGGAGGATTTTGGTTCTTTGAAAATCCAAATTTAGAGCTCAAATACTTCTCCATATGAGTCTATTATTTGTTTAGATATGGGATTGTATTAATATATCTCTTCTGCAACTGTAAGGTTCAGATATGATATTGTAGCATGCTTTTCTTAATTGTTTACATATATTAAGAATTTATCTATTGCCAACGTGGGTTCAGATACTTTAAAAAAAGGAAAGAAAAAATGGAATTTCATTCTCACAAGAACAATATGCCAATCTGGCAAACACCAGGTTAAAGTTTAGATTTTTATTAATTATACTTGATTATCTTTTTTAATTAAGATAATTGTAAAATTTATCGGGCAAAAAGAAATCTATGGTCGTATTATACCCTTTTGAGTTTTTTTTCTTTAAATTATTTTATTAATTTATTATTTTTATAGTTTAACGGTAAAGGACTTGGATCCTTATTCTCTAGAGGGGTAAGTAATGTGTGGATTGGTTGAGTTGTTTATGTAGACTCCCAAATTTTAAGTTAATTTTAATAAAGATAATAGCTTTAAATTGGAAATTTGGAATCTAGTATCTATAAATATATAAATAGATTATGGGACAAATGGGAAGAAATTTGACTCAAATGAAATGCCTAAGTAATTGATTTTTTTAGAAGTGAAATATTGTCTTTTGATTTGAATGTTTTGAGAATTGGAGAACACCGTATTATCCATCATATGCTTAAGATTCTTCTTGGAGTTTATTTGATGTGATTCTAACTTATGAGGGGTTGAGTAAAGAGGTAAAAAAAAAAAAAAGGAAAAAAAAAATCTTATTATATTTCAGTTCATTTTTAATGATTTTTTATTATCATTTTTAACCCTCAAATCAATGCATGTACAAAGACACATTGACATTGCCCATTGTGTTTTTTCAATAAATTATTTAACAAAGATCTTGGCACATGTTATATTCATCACTTAAATTAATATTCAATAAAAATATCTATTTTTTTTTAGTATAACAGGTTGGGAAAAGGATCTGAATTCACAACCTATTGATTGGATGTATATGTCAATTATCACCGAGCTAAACAAGTGTACATTCAACGAATAAAACAAAAAATGTTTGAGAGTTGGAGGAATAGGTATAAAAAGAGACCAAAATCCTTGTCATTTATTTGGACTAATTTAACAAAAATTTCAATGGGTTCCAAAATTTAACACATCTACATCGGCGGATTCTATATATATAATTTTCTTTTAGTAAATAAAAAAGATATGTATAAGCAGAATTACTACTTAATAATTAACTAAAATAAAAATATTAAATTTTATATATTCTACCAAATTAGCAAAATACACTCGTCCCAAATCCAAAAATGTATTCTGCCAAACAAAAATGAGTAGCAATGACAAAAAATAATTAAAGATGGAATATTTAAAAGTTACCAGACGAAAATAAGATTTAAACTATTTTTTAATGTCAATTACTTTTCTACAAATCTCCGTTGACATCAATATTTTCTTCACAAATTTGACAGCATCAAACATTTCCCATCAATTAACATTAAAATCTTTGGTTATAAATATAAATTTGGAGAGATGATGTACATGCTATGGAAAAAAGATGAAGGAAAAAGAGTTCTGTATAGAAGAATCTTTATATACACACCCCAGATTATACATTCACCAACAGCAGGCACCTGTTTCACTGTTTCAGAGAATTTGAAAGGCAACTAAATTTTATGTATAGTTCCATTTCACCTAGTTGAATAATCGAGCGCCCATTTCTTTTTTTATCAATCCCTTTATCTGTATACACCAAAAAATAACCACTGTTACAGCTCTGTAAAACTACATTTTTTTTCTCATGAGCAATTGAAGAAAGAGGAGAGAAGAAAAGGAGAGAGTACCTGCTTTGCTGATAATCCTATCTCCGTTAGATCATCAAGCTGTTCAAGTGAGGTACAGAAGGAAATCTAGGTGAGTTTGTGAATCATCAGCATTGGAATCATGGATGAAACATCATGGAGTTTGATAATAATTTTGTTATGAATAATTAGAATTTATAATATATGCGCTCAGGGTTCCTAAGTGGTAGTCCAATTGGCAAGGATTTGGGGTCTTTTGGTCTGACGTCTTAGATTCGAACATTTTGGTAAGTTTGATGTTTCACGGTTTCCTTTGTTTAGTTTTTTCACTTTCTAAAAATACTTTCTTGAGACAAACTTCAAAAGAAAAAGATATATATATATATATATATATATTTCGAAGGCTGCGCTTTTAGGGAAGAACAGACAACCAAAAACAAAATCGATATCGTGTCCCTAAGATAAATTCGAAGAGCCTTCATGAGATTTCAAATACAGTAGGGGGACTCACACTCTTGAATGGCTCGGGAGACTCTTCACGTAGTTCAATAATTGAAGTAGCTCTCTTCTCTCCAATTCCCTGGAGAGTAAAAAATTTTCATTAAATCATTTGTAAGAGCAACAAACATTAGAAGTTAAAAAGAACATAATAAATGCTACTCACTTTCAATCTTTTCAGTTCTTCCCTGTGAAGAGCAAGAAGTAGAACAAGGAAAAGAAACTTGTCAAACAAGAATAGAACAAACAGCCAATGGATACAGTATTCCTAATATTGAAAATTTAAGCAAAGACATGTATAATATAGATGCCTTATCCTAAAGTCAATTAAAATTTCACAGTACAGTAGAACAAAAAACATCAACTTACTTGCTAGCTGTGTTCAGAAACCTTAGATAGTCATCCACAAGTGAATTCTGAAAAACAGAAAAAAGAAGAGTCAACTATATTTAAATGGCCAAGGGATCAAATTTAGATATAACATTGACAAATCTAACCTTCACACCCGTACTGCGCTTGCTGAGCGTTTCCCAAGGAGTAGTTGGATCAGCAACATCGTGTTCATCATAATCTCTACTCCATTCTATGGTTGGAGTCTGTGCTTCCATAACATCAGTAGAGACTAAGCTACGGGGAGCAGCATCACTGTCAGGGATCTTTAAGCACATAGGTGCGGAAGAACTAATCAATCTCAAAGTGTTGGATAATTCTCGTAATCGTGCACTTATTGGAGGAGATTTATCTTCATTGATCATATAGCTATTGTTTTCCTTATCCAAATCTGAGCCTGTAACATGCCAAAAGAAAAGAGAAATTAAACAAGGATTTCATGTAAAACATCATTAAAGCATTTTTATATACAAAACTAGCAAAACTGCCGATTATATTGCTACCTACTTTTAACAACAGACACGCTCGTGTTATTTGTCACCCCAGGTGTGCTTTCCACTGGAAGGTCATAAATGTTTGGACCTATAAAAAGTTATAATATATATAATTTATCTATATACATCAAATGGACGCCCAAAGCCTAACATACACTTCACCACAAAATTATCATACCATCTCCTGCGGCGGATAATGCTTTCATATTGTCATCGATTCTTTTAGAATCCTGATTGCCATTAAAAACATCCAAGACAAACAAAAAATAGATGTGTAAGACTTGTATCCAGTTTCGTATAGTTTAATTATGCAGCCTAGAAAAACTAAAGATGATTACCTCTGGCACTGTGGTAGTTTCTAATGCATTGGAAATTTCTACAGCTAACAATTCCTGAGATATACAAAATGCCTTAAATTGAGAAACAATAAGGTATATGTTCTTCGCATTACAAAAGTTGCAAACATGTTACTTGCCTTTTCTAATGCAGAAGTAGATTCTTCAGGCTTTAGAGGAGAACATGGTAAAGAATTTTCCTAACAGAGTGATAGAGATCACAAATTCAATTCTTCATTTGGGGGGGGGGGGGGGGTGGTTGGTGATCATCTGTGTTGTACATTAACAAAAAATCCGGTTTAACACATAACTTAGTCAGTTAACTACCTGGCCCACAGCAGAAGAAGATTCTCCATGCTTCAGAGGTACACGTCTATGAGATGCACTTGACAATTGAATTTCCTAGAAGCAGTTAAGAGTCAGATACAAATGATCTACAAATCTAAATCGTTCGGTTGGGTGCGCAGAAGAAATGTCAGAAAAGACATTTATCAATTTGAGTATGTCCATCAAAATGTCGCCTCTTCCTGCATTTATGTTTTTCCTGTTGACATGACATGACTCCTAACATTTTATCTCACAAATCAATTCCCTTGTGTGTTTTCGCACAAAACTCAAAAGAAAAGCCACACCCAGCCTTTGCAAAGAATTAAAAACCAAACCAAAACCACTTCTTTCTGGATGCAAGTTTGTTAGAGGAATTTAAATAACTTGAAGAAGAATAGAAAAAACAGAAACCACATTTGTTCCTACATGTAGGTTCAAATTACGAACCTGGAGATCTTGAGGTGGGCGAATAAACAACTTTGTAATCTTGAGAGTATGTAAATAAACCAGAGATTTCCAACTGCCTTATTTTATAATGATTCTGCCTCCTAAAGTTATTTTAGTGTACCATTTCTTTTTTAATTCAGTCACATGGATTCAGACAGTGACTAAAACACCAGTTCAAGGGTTGTACTTGCCATTAACTTCTTCATCAGTTTAAACGTCGTAAAGTGGAGTCTTTATGTCTAGTGAGTGAAAACTTGTGGTTCTCCTATAGTTAAGCAAACCCAACTGGAACAGTTTTAGGTATGCTCGACCAGACTGAAGTGGTTCTTACAGTTAAGAACTAAAGTGGTTTGGTTCCTGCAGTTAAGCATACCGTACTGAAATAGTTTTAGATTTAAAATGTGAGGGAAAGCTGTATTGCTCAATGTAGTAAGTTGTTTTAGAGATAGTTTGATTCATGACCACCATTAATTGAGGTTTCAAAATTTCCTCTATGGAACCTAGTTCCTCCAACTTTTCTCCATTTTCATATCATATTCCATAACAGAATATCAAGTGTATGACAAATCTTCAAAAGAAATGATAAGCTACAATATGATTATTGATCGTACCTTGTCTAGTTTTCCCAAATGACTTGTATCATCGTCAAACAACTTCCTTCAAAAGGGAGTAAAAAGAAGATATAAGGGCAATTAGTAAGCATCCAGATATATGCATAAACAGAAATATAAATTAAAATGAAAACTTACGATTCAACTTTTTTTTTTTTGGAAGTGAAAAGGAAAAATGTTCAGTTTTAATTTGTACAGAATATTGGTTTTTATTTCATACCTTCCTTTCATTGCAGATGAGGCTGTACTACTTGCCTTCTTTTCAGAAAAGGAGAACCGGGAGACAGGCTGCTTCTTTATAGTTGCAATAAGAGTCCTTGGGATCTGGTTTCTAAGCGATGATGAACGAATCACAGTATTTGCCAAACTTCTATTTTTTCTATTGGCATCTGGAGCAACCCGCTTGGTTACTTGACAAGACCTAGCCGCCAAATTAGCCATGTAGATGGAGTCTTGGCAAAATGTTGCATTCTGTAATGTAAAAAAGATTTGTGAAAACAAGGATGATCATGAACAACTTTCGGAAACAAGGAAGTTATGGAGAATTAAAAAACCCCATTAAAGCCCCATACCAAGCAAGTAATCATCAAAATTCGACTTCGTGCTCCTCCCAAGGAGTCTTGCAGAATGCGTGTAAGCTTACTTTCTCGATATGGCACATGGCTATCATTAGCATTCAAAGCAGAAGCAACATTCAGTAAGGCATATATAGACTTGTTGATTTTACTATTTTCGACGAGGCTGGTGCCATCACAACTTTTCCTTCTTGTATCTTCGTAACCTGATATAGGAGCAAAAAGAACAGGAATTAAATGTAATTGAAGTACTTTTTCCTATAATTCTTTAACTGTCTCATAAATTTAACTACCAGCCATGTCAACAAAATTCATCTTGGCAGCAAAACGAGAATCCGTAGTAGTCTCATCTGGAGATGATATATGCACTATCAAGCCCCTGTGGCTTCTGTGGGGGGGTTCATTTGCAATTTTTTGCGCTTGTTTACGCGAACTAGAACCAACGAAATATAGTCCATAGAAGTCTGACAGAGATTTCACTGGAATCTGAACAACAATTAAAACAAAGTGCCTTAAAGAATGTAAATGAACAGAAAGAAAGATTAGAAAATTTCAACAATCAAGGCAAAGAATATTGATGGCCAAATTAATAAGCTTCAAAATTTTGGACATAAAGGCAAAAGCAGGGTATAACTTGCCTGCGAAAGTCCCTTAAGTTGTATTTTGCCTTGACCATCATCCAATACTAAAACTGTTGGTCGTTTTGGATCCAGTAAATCACACACATGATCCACATAAACTTCATAGTACGATATGGAAATTGATTTCCCTTTTTCTAAGGCCATCAAAAGAAACTCATTTATGGATAATGATGCTAGACCTGGTTTCTCTATAGTGCCCTGCAAAATAGATGGTCTAATTAGTACAGCAAGTAACTTGCAAAAGGAAAGGAATAAAAAAATAAACGAGGTTAGAGATAATCTTAGAACAGAAAATCAAGAAACAATGATCAAAGGTGCACCTGAATCATTGAAGTTTTTGCACTGCCTCTTGCACCATATGCAATAACTGTAGCATTATGGCCATCGAAGACTCCAGGAATCAGAGATTTTACTTCTCTTGCAAATATTTTTTCAGTGTCTTCATTTTGCTCATAGCAATAATCTAATTCGTAAGACTCCTTACGACTGCAAGATAAAAGAATCATCTTTATCTACCAAGAAACTTGCTTTTGGTACAACAAAAGTATATCAGGAATAATTATTTCTCAGAAACGTAATAGTGAATAATGATTCCTAATTGCTTTCCCCTTGACCCACTTAAATAATTCGATAGTAAAAAAAAAAAAAAAGTAGTTAACCATAATACCATAATTTGATTAAATTTCCAACTGAATTAGTTTCTTCTTCTTCCCAATACTTCCTTGATCAATTTTGCAGACTAGTGTCTACCACGCATGACAGAATCCGCGCACAAAATTAATCGATAACTCACAAACAGCAAAGTGGAGACAAAACATACTAGGTCTTGACACCGTACGTGAAAACAAAAAGAAGAAGTTACCTCCCTGTCCCTGGTTGATCTCCAAATGAGATGGTTACAGACTGGGAAGCATCTCCATCAGGCTTGTTCACAGAGATCCACGACGTGGTAGTTCCTCCATCTGAGCTTCTGATCTTTGCGACCACCCGCACCTTCCGTCCCTCGTTGAAACCCTTGGCAGCTCTTCTGAGCTCCAAATTGTCCTTGGTACACGAAGCCATGTAAATTAGGGTTCTGGAAGCTTGAAATTTTTCGGAAGAAAGTGAAATCCAGATGAAAATTGAAGGGAGAAACGATTAATTTTGTCGTGGTTTGCCGTTTGTTTATTCTGTGAAACTATAATTGAGGGAGAAAGAAAGTACCCGTTGGGCGTTTCAAATTTTTGATTTCTTGCCGCTGGTCCTAACGCTCCCTTGAAAGAGATAGCCGAATCGGGTCGGGTCGTGGATAGGGCTTGGTCGGGCCAATGAAGTGTTATTGCAAAGGTGAATCAATTACTTAAAAGGGGAAAAAAAATTCTCAATAGACATTATAGAACCGTTGAAATATATATATATATATATATGGACTATAATAAAATATTTCAAGCATGAAATAAAATTTTCATCCACGTATTAACATTTTTATATGTCCGTAGGTGAAAAGTTGATTTACATTTTTATATTATCTAAAAAAAGATAGACAACATATAAAAAATATCAACAAAATATCACTAACATTTATATAATACTAATATTAATAATCTATAATTTATTTAACTTATTTAAAAAGGACGAAAGGACTATAGAAAGAATATTTATTTATTAATTTAAATAGTTGTTATAGATTCTTTTATTTTTATAATTTTTCAAAAAGTCTATCAATATAGACATTTTATGATATTTCCATAGATATCTTCATAAAATTGAAGTCTTAACATTTTCGTCCATTTTGATTTTTGAAATCTTGCTTGGAAGGGAAAAATGACATTATAATTTTTTGTTCAAATTTGTGAGTCTTAATAGTATACTTTGTTATTAATTGATTCGTCCACATTAATTTTTTCAGTATGGTCTTTGTTAAAATGAATGAATTTAAATAATTTTGATTTTTAATTTTCAAAATTAATGGGTAAATATGATGGGTGGCTGAAAACAATTATATGGGTGAATATAATGAACTTTCTTGTTATTGTTTTTTTTTTCCTTTCAAAAACATGTTTTTTATATTGAAACTTTTAGAGAAGATTTATTTATTTTTTCTGAAAGGAAAAAGAATTTATAAAAAAGATTTCAAAAAGTCAAAGAAGAATAATGAAATTGACAGCGCGACCATCCTCCTGTTTAACCGAATCCAAACTGTCATTTTTTTAAATATTACTAAAACTACACAAATTTATAAATATTAATTAATGACTTTTCTGTACTAAAATAAATAAATAATAACTTTTTAAAAAATATATTAAATAGAAATTATTTTTTATTCATTTAAATATATAAAAGGAAAATTTACCAATTTTAAAAAAGAAAAAAAAATATATATATAGATACACATACATACATATACATACATATACATATATTATTATTTATTTAAAAAATATATAAAATGATCTCTATATACCTTTTTTTTTTAATTCTTCTTCAAACACTTTTAAATGCGGCAACTACTCTACTATTTTAAGTATATGGTTTTCAATGTATTTGGTCTAATTATTGTCAGGAATTTCAAATTTTATTTTTTAATTTATATGTTGTCGTATAAGTAATATTTTTTTATAAATTATTGTACCGATATCTTTTATTTATTAGATATAAAACATCAAACTTTCGAGATTTGATTATTCTTTTATATATAATTTTCTATTTGAATTTTGTAGAGTCTAAAAAAGTCAACAAAAATTTTGGAGATGGATGGTCTGTGTTACATTTTTTTTTTTTACTTTACTTTCTATGTACTATGAATTCCAAGTTATTTTAAATATAATAGTGTACTAAATAAATACATATATATATAAATGTTAGTAAAAAACTCAAATAAAAATTCTAGATCGAACATATTTACTAACAAAAATTATAACTACACTACTGGCCTGAAGATCAACCCAAAGGAAATCAATAAACAGTTTGGCCAATGATGTATATAGGACGAATCCACAACATAGATCTCAACAGCCAATCGTCGTAAGGGATGAGTCGATGATCATAGCATAGTAGTGTATGTTGTTGCCTTTTAACCGTTTCTCAAACAACACGTTGGGATTTTCAGGACGACGGTCGTAACCGCTCTCCAAGGGACGTTGGATACCCAAAATCTATAAATAGAGAGTTCCACCTCACTTCTCTAATAGACGAGACTATTCTCTTTCTGAATAATAGATCAAACTTAGACTAACTTAACTATTAGAGCTGTTTCTCTTCCTATGTAGGTTCTGAGTATTCATCGAGCTATTTCATCCGAACTTTGCGGAGTTGATATTTCTATGATGAAACAGAGGAGATATATAGTTGAAACTCATACGCCACACCCATTTATATGATGAGATTATTCTTTCCAAGTATCCAAACAAAAGTCTTCGCTTACACCACAAGCTCCATATTTTCCTGCCCATCCATTGTTTCTTTCCTTCCAAGAAAACACTACCCAGAAAATCCAAATCCTTCCATTCCTCTCTCTTATAAAATTACACTTTCCCTTTCTTTCTCTCTCCTATTTTCTTCAACTTTTCCGCACAGCTCTCTCTCACATGATGAACATTTTGTGAATTGAATTATTTGATTTTGGTGGGTGTTTTTATCGGATTTTGATATTTCCCGACCAGATGAGGAAATTCAAGATTGTTTCACGATTGATAAAATTTCTTTCGTGCTCTGGTGAGTAAATTCAAACCAATACCTAACTAGTTAAGATAGGTTCAGGTTGACGTTTATATATGTAGGTAGTTGATTTTAACTTTGTTGTTTTTCTTAGTATAATATTTAGAGTGGGTGATCGAACTTACAACCTTTTAATTTTCAGTTATCATTCAATCCTGTGTTATGGACAAAATTTAAAGTGAATAGAATACATTAGAGGAGAATTTTGTATAATTTTTTCTTGTCTCAATTTGTCTTAACACAACCACCCTGGAAATTCAAGACCAATTTTATTGCTAATATTTTAAAATTTTTAATTATACTGAAAATTTTACAAATTAAAAAGTTGGAGCTAAAATTTCAAATAAACTCTGTTTTGTTCGGTAGTTTAGGATGATTTCATAAAATTTCATGAATTACTTATTTAATTTTGTCATATTTTAATATTTAATTAATAAGTTACGACGGAAATCCTGTATCATTAGTGGTAAACCCTCTATTTCTTTTTTTTTTTCCAACCAACAACTCCAAAAAGAAAAAGAAATATAGATCATATCAAATTATTCTCATTTCAAACTTACTTGGTAAAACAAAATTAAAATCATTTCTTGAACTTTTTGATTGTCAAATGGAGGTAAGGAAAATACTGAATACCAACTAGGCATTTGCATGAGTTAACATATTAATAAACACTTTTGATTAGTTGAAATTATTTTCTAGCTTAACTTTACAAGTTTGGTCCTAATTTTTAAAATTGTGTTCAGTAGGTTTTTAAATTTTAAACATATATAATATTTCTTTTTCATTTTCAATTTTGTGTCTAATCAGTATCTCTAAATTTTAAACTGTTTAATAAGTTGGGACATATTTAGACACATGATCGAGCTCTTAAACACTTTTTAAAATTTAAAAACCTATTAGATACACAATTTGTATCGTGAAGTTTAGAGATCTAATTGTGGAAGTTTTGAGATATATTAAAAAAAAGTTGGGATTTTTTTTGAAAAGTTTAGTACTAAATGTGTAATTTAATTTTTACCATGTTATAGAAGTATGTCATATTCAATCTAGGTAAGTTTTCATAGTTATTTTTGTGGGTATTAGTTCTGTTTGCTAGGTTGGATCGGATGTTTGCTTGGACTAGATTTGAAGTTCTCAATGTTGATTTATAAGATGATTTTTTTTCTTTTTCTTATGGCTCATTATGGGTTTAAACTACTTATATCTCAAGACAAATATTTTTTTTAACTCACAACATTATTATTTTGTTATTTATTAAGTCCTTTAAAAAAATTACAAAAGATCAATAATCAACTTTATAAACTAAAAACAAATATTTACAACATGTTTGGGAAAAAAGGGGGTAAAATGCAAATAATTCCCCCAAATAGTTTAATGTGTTTGCAATGGCACCCCTCTATAGTTCTAAAAAACCATAATTTGCCCACATAACATAGTTTCCAACTTATGAAAATGTACCTTTTTATTTTTTTTTACTTAGTGAACGAAATTAATAATAATTATAAATGCCCACTATCAATAGTGAATCAGAAATGATCATTGGAGCCTGGGTATCCACAAATTAAAGGTATATTTGCTTTCTAAAAAAAAGTATATTTGTTAAAATTATTATTACTATTATTAATTTCTCAATGAAGAGAATAAAATCGATGAAACATATTATAACTTTGGTCATTAGAGTTTAAAGTAATTAATAAGTTATTAAATTTGAAATTTTACATCTGATGCGCTCTTCAACTTAAAAAATTGTCTAAGAAGTCTTTTAAACTTTTAATATATATCTAATTGGCTTGAACTTTGAATTTTATATATAATACATCATTAACCTCCCCTTCCCCTTTTTAGAGTTGAAATTTATTAGATGCAAAATTTAGTTCATGAATTATTAGATAATTTTTAATGTTTAGAGATTAGATACAACTTTTAAAAATGGAAGGATCTAGATACTTTAAATTTAAGACACTTCTGAATTTAAGGACCAAATTCGTAATTTAAACATTTGTATATATATTTGTAATTTAAGGACCAACTTTTAAACATATATATGTATTTGTTTGTGTTGAATAGATGGTGAGCCACATATCACGAGCTATCCAATAGGTGTAGACGTGCGGGAGGAGTATGCTAATGCTTTCCGCACTGAATCCTACATCGACTTTTGGACACGTGTCCTTACCTTAAATGATGGAGATCTCACAACCCAACTTCCAGTGGAGTCCACAACTGCAACCCGACTCTCATCTTATAGGTTATTTGCCGAACATCTATTGGACCCAACCCAACCCACAGTTAAAAGGCTCTTGGCTTCGACCTATCTTAGGCCTAATTCTTACTCACTTCTCACTGATTATTTCTCTCACACAGCCAATGCTTCTCTCTTATGTGGGCGCTTACTTAAAGATATCCATAATTTACGTCTCAAGCTTCGTCCCCTTAAAATTACCCTCCACTCCATTGAAAATACAAGATTTTACCATAATTATAATTTCGAACCAATCTTGACCTGTTTGGTTGAATTTTCCAACGCCCACAACCCATTTGTGTCGTCCGCCCCATCTACTCGACGAATTCGAATAATCCAAAGTGGGTGCTCCAATTTGCTAAAGCAACTCGAGTTCAACCGCGACAAGGCACGGGCCAAGCTCAGGAGAGTTAGGTACTTCCAACACGGCTCGGCTGGTTTCTTGGTGGCTTTAACGACATCGCTTACAGTAATAGTCATGACTCATGGAATTGCATTGTTTGTTGCTGCGCCGGGCCTCCTTGTGGCTTCGATAGAGTTGGCTAAGTCAAGGAAGCTAGCCAAACAAGTGGCTCAACTCAATGTGGCCGCAAAAGGAACTTACACTTTGAATAGGGATTTCGACACAGTTGGTCGACTCGTGGCTCGGCTGAGTCATGAGCTGGAACACATGAGGGTAATGACGAGGTTTTGGCTTGAGAGAAGAGAGGATAGACGTCAAGCCATTAGTGAAGTGGCTCGTCAGTTGAAGCAAAACCATGCAAGCTTTAGCCAACAACTAGATGAACTTGAGGAACATTTGTATTTGTGTTTTATGACCATAAATCGGGCCAGAAATCTTGTCGTAAAAGAGATTCTGGATCCGGGTCAACCCGCTAAGGCTCCACATGTATGATCATAATTCAATTCATATATTATCAAGAAGAAATCTCACCTCATAAGAAATTTTTAATTATTTTTCTTCAAAATGCCATATTAATTTACAATTTTGTTTCACCTATTTATTGAGAAATGCTATTTATTCTCACAGTTATTTGAATTCATTCTTATGCTAAAATAGTTTCCTCACAATTTTAAGTACTGTGATATCCATTCCATTCCGAAAATTTTATTTAAAAAAGATCAATTTTAACCTTGAATTTGGCCATGTATATATATTAATTTTGACTTTCTAATTATCAAATTATATCTTAAACTGTTGTAATTTCCTTTAAAATTTTAAAAAGTATTTCCAATTTTTATCCGTTAATAGATTTTCGTTTGAAGAATGATTGAAAAAAGTATTCTAATGTGTGTCTAATGAATTATAAAACATAACGTTTAGTATTAAATTTATAGGATTTAAACAAATGCTACAACAAAACATGCTTTTTAATAATATTTTTCGTGATATCATATATTTAGTATTAAATTTATAGGATTTAAAGTACAAAAACTACAACGGAGAATGTTTTTTTTCTGTAGTATTTTTCGTGAATTATCCTATCCTTTTTGTACAGTGAAAACTGCGTTGTTGTAGTAATGTATGATAACTACTAAGTTGACTCATCTATCAACAGTATAGATAGAAAAATGACTTTGTATCATAGTACGTTTGATTCATTATGCTCTTTTAGAAAACACCTTAAGTAGTACTAAATTTAAGCGTTAGAACTTACTTTTCTTATTTTGTAACTCATATACTCGCCTTCGAAGGCTATCGGTATGCTTCTTTCGACATTCAATTTCTACACTAAAACAATTTCCTTTAAAGTATTTTCACTTTCTATCATTGCATGAATTCAAACAGACGTTTTCCAACTCTAAATGGAGCAGTATCACACTAGAACCTTAACTCTAGAGAAAGTTGAGTGAGGAATAATAGAGGGACAACTCTTGGAGGAATGAGAAAAATGAGAGGTGTCGTCTTAAAAAGGTTTGAAGACAACCCTTTATATACTCGAGTAATTGTGGCTTCAAAATTACACAACTTAATATCACAATTAAATTTCATTCTTAAATTTTGGTGGCTCAACAATAATATATTAATTTCTAAAATTATTATGGCCCTTGCAACATTGCAAGGAAAGGAAGGAAGACTTTATAAAAGTGGCTTTTGACATTCTCAATCATAAGCTCAAACGCTGATCAAGTCTGTTGGTTCTTTCTATTCCGTAGCGATTGTCAACAAAAAGACTTCTGTCTAAACTTATGTTCGAGTTTCTAGGTGGATCACAGAGAAGGAAGATGGATTTCGATTTTATATATTATTTTGAGCAAGTGATAGTTCAACAAAATTGAAACTCCACGTTCAAATAATATAAAGTAGACCTTACTTATTTTGAATCTCGACCAAAATTTTTTAATTTTCAAACAAAATAAAACTAATATATTATCTCAAAAAGATGATAATAAGTAACTGATATGAATCAATAAAAATTTTCAATCTCGTTAAATTTCATCTAAATCAGTAGAATAAAAATGGAGGGAACTATTTCAATTTCAACGAAGTGGAAGAATAAAATAGTTTTATTTATCTTACATAATTATGCATATGCCTTTTGTTGGATGAAAAATAAAAAGGAATATTGAAAATTCAAATCTAAATTTTCTTTGAAGCCCAATCTGGACCAAATTTGCAAACACATTATATGGCCAATATTTTTGCTTTAATCTATCTCTATATTAATCAAGAACATTTTTTTTTTAATTCAACGAAATGTTAAAGGGTGGATTTCAAAATTCTGACCAATTGATGGTATGATATATACATTAGAGTTACGTACACATTAGCTTCTACTAGTTGTAAAATTTAAACCCACAAATTTACATTATTGGAAAAATTGAACCTTATTATAAAAGATTTCATCCTTCGGACAAATTTTCATAAATATATATCGCTAAAAAAAGAATTAATAAATATATTAAATAAACAAAACTCATTTATCTTATTTATTAATTGGACAATATAGATGCATATATACCACTTCATACATTTCATTTTATACTCATCTTTATAAATATATTCAAAAAATTATATCTTTAGAGACGCAGGAAAAACGTTGCTATTAGTGAAAATAACATTGGCTAAAAAACTAAGCGTATAAACAATTATAAGACAATAAATAATCCAAAATTGTTACTTAACTTTTTAACTACCTCAAAAATAAGATCTAATTTATAGAGTTGTGTAAATTTGAGGATGAAATCATAACAATTATTATAACAATTTACAAAAACTTTGTAATTGGGAGAGTGAAATAAAAAGAAAAATACTGAAGTGTTCATCCATCAACATACATATTTTACTAAAAAAATATGCTAAACAAATTTTGAGGAAAAAAGTATGAACTATTTTCCATGTTTTATTCATAACATAGACAGAAGAAATAGTTCTGCTTAATTTTTAAAAACAAAATAATTATTAAATAGAGCCTAAGTAGGGTTGAAATAAGAATACCACTTACGAAAATTAATTTAAGAGAATCGAGAGCGAGTGGACGTTGCAACTAATGTACACTTGGCAACGCATGATTGGATGAAAGGGAACCAATGAAAAGTAGGGAATAAGCGTGAGAAATATTGGAAGGTGGGGCCGGCGCACGTGCAAAGGTTCGGGTAGCGTTTGGGAGTTATTTAAAATGACCCCACAAGTTTTTTTTTTTTCTTTCTTTGAGTTGACCCCAAACAGGCCTTAAGGTCCTCACCTTAAGCATATAATAGAAATTCTTGTACCCTAATTTTAATCATATTATATTTTTCTTCTACTCCACTCTATCACATCAAATGGCCACTTTCATGTCACACCTAAGTCAATTATACATTTAAAAAATAAAATTAAAAATGTTCTCTATAGCTCCTTTTTTATTAAGTTTATGTACGTTTTAAAAAAAATCAATTTCACTTTCAAATTTGACTTGTACTGGGAATTGTATATCGCAACGTGCAACATCATTGGTATATTGCAACGTGAGAATCATACATTGTACTTTTTTTAATTAATTAATTGTACGAGGTTTTTTTCGAAGAACTATATATTTCAACATATAACATCATACGATAAAATGAAGACAAAATTCAAGGTTGTGATTTTCTATTAAATTTGAGGGTACTTGAAAAAAAAAATATTTGAAAAAAATATTTAAGCCAAAATTTTAAATTAGAATTTAAAGGAATTTTAATTTTACCTTAATTTTTCTTAATTTTCTTAATTTTTAAATTAAATTTTCATTAACCTTAAAAATCACACACAGTGTATTTAGTATTCTTTGAAATGTTTACCTACTGGTTCAAGAACATTAAGATGCTTATTATAAAAAATATAATTCTTTAGTTTAAATCTGAAGCTGTACAATATGTATTTTGTAAAATTTAAGATTAAAAAAGAATACATAGACTCATTTGATAATGTTCTCGTTTCATGTTTCTCATTTTTAATAAAGAAAAAAATAATTACATTACTCCAAACATCCATAAATTTAAGAATGACAAAAAAATGTTTTTATTTTTTCTAGTTTGGAACAAGTTACAAGCCATTTTATATTAGAAATGACTTTATTCTAGTCATTCATGTAGTGACACAAATGGAAGTATCAAACACAAAAATATAGTATAAACTCCGCCCAGTTATATTTAATTTGTTCTTTCTTTTTAAATCTATTAAGGAAAAACAATACATCATAGGATGATTTAGTTTAAGTCTTAAGTGAATTATAAACTTTTCTTTTCCTTTTATAAGGTTGTATCGGTTGATTACCATTTTGAGAATATGACTATATAAAGAAGTTGAGAACATAAAATTTATTTCTCTTATTTTTTTTTTCAATCATATTTATAAACCACTTATTTTGACTATTATTTAGGACTTGATCCATAGGTTTCTCTCTTTTAGTTTGAGAAAAACTTAATTTATGGGCGATGAAGGCCCTAAAATCCTCTCTTGATTGATCACCTAGGCTTAGAGGAAGGGAGAAGTTCTTTGAGTTTTAACTTGTAGGTCAACTAAGTAAAGATAAAAGAAGCTTTATCTAAAGAGCATATTTAGTCCAAGAATTTCTAGAAGCTTACCAATAAGATTCTTTAGAGAGTTCATTTAGAAGGATTTCGAGTATTGGAATATAATAACTAAAATTCTCCTTCTATTATTCTCACTTTTCAACAACAAACAATTTGAGAAAGATGTCCACACGCCTAATATTAATGGAAAGATTCATAACAAAGAATGTCTTTCAGGAACTTTTTTCTGTCGTATTAGAAAAGTCTCCCTAATTCAAAACTATCTTACTTTCTTGTTGAATAAATAGTTTTATTCCTAATTAAGGTTGTTAAACGATTGAATTTCAAAAACTGCCAACTTGTTCAAGTTGGTATTTAGAGAAATGAGATCTCTCGACTCGACCCTCACCCATTCTCACCTTCATTAAGCTACTTTCTTTTAAAGTAAGTTTTTGGATAGTTCTAGATGTCTTTGCAAAAAGTTTTGAAGACAAGAATTTATACAGTTTTGTCGATAAAAAGAGGAAAAAAACCTCGAAGTAAGGGTTTGAACAAGCGGTTTGGGCTCCTACAAGGAAAACACACAAAGTGTAAAAATGACACTAAAAGAATGTCTCAAACAATTATGTCAAGCCACACCTAGTGAAAAGAAAGACATTTTTTTTTTCACTCGAAGGAAGCCAAGTGAAAAGGAAGATGATAGAAGAAAAAACTTAGTTGCCATGTGAAATCAATAACTCAAATTGACCTTCTAGTTTCGTTCTAACAAAAGAGTGAAAGCAAATTATAGGAATACACTTATGAGGATGAACTTGTCTTGGTCGTATAAACCTATTCCATCATAGTCATCGATACGTGGATCACAACTTTATTAAGATGGAGTGAAATTAGCTCTGTTATGATGATTTGAGTCAAACGTTTACTACTCGAATGATAATATATTTTAAAGACACAGCCTATGTAGGTACACATGACTCGAAATCGAGCCCCTTTGAAAATTTGATTGACTTTGCAACTCGAATCAATTTACCCTGCTTTAATTTTAAAATTTGAGCCAGTGTCAATCATTTTAAAAAATATATATATTTGAAAGTATGTTTTTTTTATAAAGTAATTATAAATACAACATCACGTTAAAAGTCCATTTATTATATTATTTTAACTACAAAAATTTTATCACCAATTTTGAGCGTAATTTAACATATAAGATACTTAATATTCTTTCTAATTTCTAATTGTTGAGGTTTAATTTCTCATTCTAATTTTGTCTTAAATTTTTAGGTCTCTCTATTACTCATCTGATATTTGACTTTTGTTTTGATGTATATGCACTACTCTTTTAATCATCTAAAACCAAATATAGATCGAACTTGAGCAATTAAATTCTATATCACGATCTCCATTTGATAACAAGTGTCATATGTTAATACATTTATAGGCAATGGTTCTTCAAATAAACCTTTCACACACTATTCATGATTCTTTCCAAGGTCTTCGCCTTACTCAATCCTTAAATTGCAACAATCTTCTTGTTGAATCTGATTACCTCATTGCAATCCAGCTTCGTTGAGGCAATATTTCAACCCTTGGAGATGAATTGGAGCAAATATCCCTAAATTTTTGTACCTCCTCTTTCTATCATCTCCCTCGAGCCTCTTGGTGTTTTGGCCAAGCATAGACTCCATCGAGCAGCCACCTCTTTTTTACTTTCAATGAAATTCTGTAAAAGGTGATACCCTTCAATCGATAGCCCATTCAATCCATTAAAAAATAGACCTTTTACACACAAAGTTTGACATTTTTTAGAACCTACTCTCTCAAATTTATTCCTTTTTGAGTCAAAATTACAGTTACACATGCATGAGATAGTTTAGGAATTAAAATAAACATTTTGAAAATTTTGTGACTAAAATATTTTTTAAAAAAAGTTTAGGAATTAAAATAAATATTTTGATAGTTTAGAATTTGAATGAAATATTCTAAAAGGATCTATGTGACTCGTGTTTATATCAATAGGTTAATATTCTTATTTAAATCAACATCTGTCAACTAAATCGTTAAAATTCAATAGAGACCAGAGTCGAAATTATTGTTATAATTATTATTTATTTATTTATTAGGTTCCAGGACTAGAATAGATATTTAAAAACTCTATGGACCCAAAATGTAAAAAAACTTAGAAGTTGCAAAACTAAATTTAAAAATTTAAAAATTTAGAGATAGAAAATTCATGAACCACCAAAATAAGATATAAACTAAAATTTTATACCATATGAGAAAATTTCATTAAATATTTGAAATGCAAAATAAGAAATGAGAAATTTGTTAGAAAGATGGGGTTGGAGCTTACGGTCGATCTGCTAAAAAATCTATTGATTTAGGTAAATATGAGTCCATTAATCAACTAATTAAAGTATATATCATCGATCATTGGTTGGAGGTTCGAATATCCATATTAATGTTGAAGTCAAAGTTTTAAATGTTACTGTTAATGAAAGTATCGATGTCTCAATTTTATGAAATATTGATAAAAATATCGATATCGATGATTATTTCTAAAAGTTATAAAAAAATAAAAAGATTTCGCCATACTATAAATATATTGATTCACCTATACTAATATCGAATCTATGAACATATGAAAATAACGACATGTTAATAGAAATTTAAGATGCTTTGTGATTGAAAACAAGATATTAAAATAAAAGCCCTTTTTCGAAAAAAAAATTCAAATAAGAATAGAGGGGTAATATATTTACTTCAACCTAAATATTGTTAATTAATTTTTACAAAAATATAATGAGTTTATAATATGAATAATATATTTATTAAGATATTTACTTTTTTTAACATGATTTTCTTTTATATTTGATTGTGTAGGCCATGATTTGAATTCATTTTCTATAAACCTTTGTTATTTACAATGACTCTTGACCACTAAATCATCTCATGATTATAAATTCAAAATCGAAAAATACTGCAAACCTTTAAAAATGTTTGCATAATCTCTCTCATTTCTACCATAGAATTACTCACTGAATTTATTTCATCAAGTTAGTCTAAACAATGAGTAATTTTTTATTCATACCAAAACAAACTTTGATTGGATGAACTAAAAATAAAGAAAGAAGAAAAAAAAAGACAATGCTTTGAAAATGTGTTGTCATCCTTTTCAAATAGTAATCATTTTATTAAATAGATTAAAAAAAATCAACTTTCAGACATTTTCATGTCTCTTTGCTTAGACATACTCTCTGTCTGTCCCCTCTTCTCTCTCTAACCTGTCTTCTCTCTCGCTCTCTCTACCGATCTCTGCCAATCTCAGAATTCAAAAAAAAAAAAATATATATATATATATTGTAGAAGTTCATGCTAGTCCCTTTTTTCTTCTTTGATTTTTTGGGCTACAATTTCGAGGGTTTTCATTCTGCATATTCAATCTTCAATTTGATTGATTCCGTCTGATTTGGGAGAAATTGTGAACTGCCTTCACCCGGGGATCTATAGCTCTCAACTTCTTTTCGTTTCAGTAAGTCTTGTATGAGATTCTCTCTCGCTCCTTCACTCGTACACATCTGAATAAGTTAATTACTCAGTTTACTTGAGCTGAGTTAGTGATTTCAACTATTTCGAGTTCAGTTTTTTTCTCCCTCGAAAATTTAGTAGATCTGCATTCTGAACTATTTTTTGTGCATTTTGAGGTCGTAACTTGGCGATTGGTTCCGAGAATATTGGACAGCGGAACGGAGAAATGGATAACAGTGTGCTTGGTTCTTGATTCTGCAACTGTTAGAAGCTGGCTGAATGCCTGCGGTTAGTTTCAATGTAATGGGAGTGATGAACCGAATTATCAAAATTGGGTTGCACTTAATGGGATTCCTTTATTGAAATCTATCTGGATTTCAAGTGGGTACAGTGCAATTTTTTGGAAGTGGATATGGTAATTAATTAGGGATTTGGATAGATGAACCTTTGAAGTTACAAATTATAGAACAACAATGATGATCCTGTAATAGTTTGTATATAAAATAGAAAGAAAGATGGCAGTTAAATGATTTGGGGCTTTGAAAGGTCAGCTGAGAGTTTAAAATCTTAGTTATATGAGTGACCTGCTCATCCACTGACTTGAAGTGTCTGTGTTGAGCCATACTCCACCAAGCCCTAATAGAACTGATTCTTTAAAGAGTTTACTATGGCTGTACATTGAGACTTTAAACAAATGCTGCCACAGCCACCCGATAGAGATTTTTTTGCTTTTTTTTTGCCTCCCATCGTGCTTTGGTTTTTGGTTATATGATTTTTCTGCAATTGTATAATAGGCATGAATCTGATTTGTCTGTATGTGCAAATTGTGTACGGTTAAGGATGATTAGAGTGTTATTCAATGAATTTATAAAAATAATATTTGAAATATTTTGATGGCAATCTATTGATTAATTTAAAGTCATTCATTCTCCTGCAAGTTTGTCTTTGTTAGCATGCGACTTAAGGTTTCTGTGTAATGTGGTAGTTAGAACTTATCTCTTACCTTTGTTGTTACTCCTATATGATAAGATCATATTATGGTTTTAAAATTGCGGTGTAGAAATTAGTTACCAAGTCATATTCTGGTCTTAATATTGTAGAGATGGATTTCCTCTAGGAAATCTTGTGTGCTGATTGCATATTCTTTAAAGTAAAAGAAATATGCCTCCATGGTGGGGGAAGTCGGCGTCAAAAGAAGTAAAGAAGAGCAAGGAAAGTTTTATCGACACATTGCAGCGGAAACTTAGAACTTCTGATGGTAAAACAAACAGCAAATCAGGAGGGTCTCCAAGAAATTGCAACGACGCAGTTTCTGAGCAGGGATCTCGATCTCCTATCCTTTCAAGATCAGTTTCACCTTCCAAACAAGTTTCAAGATGTCAAAGCTTTTCTGAAAGGCCACAAGCACAACCTCTTCCACTTCCCGGTGTGCAGCTGCCAATTGTAGGTCGGACAGACTCTGGGATTAGTATTTCACCTAAACCAAGATCAGAAAGGGGCTCCAAGCCATCATCATTTCTACCACTCCCGAGGCCAGCATGCATTGGTAGGAGACCGAACCATGCAGATTTAGATGCAGATCTTGGTAATGGTTCAGTGTCCAGTGAGAGCTCTATTGATAGTACCGATCTATCCGATTCACGCCATCGTAGTCCACAGGCAACTGACTATGATCTTGGGACTAAAACTGCTGCAGGCAGTCCTTCCAGGTGAGCTGCATATGACATATACCTTGACAAACCTTTAGCATTAATGGGTTATTTATAATGACTTACAAAAGCTCTCTGAATTTAAATTGCTCGTACCTGATCTGTTTGCTTCAATTATTTTTCTGTTGTAGTGTCATTGCTAAGGATCAGTCTTCTACCGTCACCCAACCAAGTTCACGAGAGGCCGGAAAACCAGCAAATATCTCATTAAGCAACCACATTTTCTCCACATCACCCAAGCGGAGGCCTTTAAGCAGTCATGTTCCAAACTTGCAAGTTCCATATCATGGGAATTTATGCATCCCTCCAGACAGTTCCATGTCAAGTCCTTCTAGAAGTCCCATAAGGGCCTTTAGCGCAGAGCAAGTTATTAATAATGCTGCCAGTGCTGGAAAGCTCTATATGGATGTCACTTTTCCTGGATCAGGCCATTGCTCTAGTCCTGGTTCTGGTTACAATTCTGGGCATAATTCTATGGGTGGTGATTTGTCAGGGCAGTTATTTTTGCAACAAAGCCGGGGTAGTCCTGAATATTCTCCAGCACCTAGTCCCAGAATGACCAGCCCTGGCCCCAGCTCCAGAGTCCATAGTGGTGCAGTGACCCCAATTCATCCGAGGGCAGGAGGGATACCAACCGAGTCGCAAACAAGCTGGCCCGATGAGAAACAAACTCACCGCTTGCCTCTGCCTCCCGTTGCAATTTCCAATACTCCTTTTTCTCATTCCAATTCAGCTGCAACATCTCCTTCTGTTCCAAGAAGTCCTGGAAGGGCAGATAATCCAGCAAGTCCAGGCTCCCGTTGGAAAAAGGGGAAGCTTTTGGGTAGGGGTACTTTTGGGCATGTCTATGTTGGTTTTAACAGGTACATAGACCTTTGAGCTATTTCTACCTTTTGTTGTTTGAAAGCATCACATATTGCATCATTTCGTTATTCATAAAGTAAAATTTGTTTGTTGCTCAGAAAGTTACTCGTCGTGCCATAATTTTTCTAGTAAACTTTACTTCTTCCTTTACGAGCACTGTTAATTTAGCTATTGCAGTGTAGAAGTTATTACTTAAACTTTCACGTGAATTTTAACTTATGCCTCTGTTCATATTCTCCTGAGTTTCGTTTATTTATTTATACTCTGATTGGTTTAGTGAAAGTGGTGAAATGTGTGCGATGAAGGAGGTTACGTTATTTTCAGATGATGCAAAGTCGAAGGAGAGTGCCAAGCAATTAATGCAGGTACGTTCCTGATTGATGGGAATTAATCCTTATGGTTTTGGTGCTTTGCTCCCTTTCTTTTCCTCCTCAAATAACTACTTGGAATTAAAATGATTCAGTATTGTTTCAGGAAATTACCTTGTTGAGTCGTTTACGGCATCCAAATATTGTCCAGTATTATGGATCTGAAACGGTTAGTATTATGAATTTTTTTTTTCTCCTTTCTTGCATGCAACCGTTGAAATATATATCAAATTTTGTGATTAATTTTTGCATACTGATATATTGCTCATCATCCAAACAACATGGAGCTAATATTAATTTTAGAATATATTCTACAAATACAGAAATTTTCTTGAATCTATATGTGCTGTTATTTTTCTGAATGATAGAAAATTATACTGAATTTCCACTGGTATAATCTCGTGCTTCCTACTTAAGCTTAAAAATATTCTGTACAGGTCGGTGACAGGCTATACATATACCTTGAATACGTGTCTGGTGGCTCCATTTATAAACTTCTTCAGGAATATGGACAGCTTGGAGAATCAGCACTTCGTAGTTATACTCAGCAAATACTTTCCGGGCTTGCATATTTACATGCTAAAAGTACTGTTCACAGGTGAATTGAATCATCCAAGCATACTCTGGTAGTTTTAAGTATAAACCTGTATTTCGGAGTTCGTTTTCTTGCTTAACTTTAATTTTCCTTTAAAGGGATATCAAAGGAGCAAATATACTTGTTGATCCCACTGGACGTGTTAAGTTGGCAGACTTTGGGATGGCAAAGCATGTAAGCTTTATGATTAGTCTATTTCATGCTTCTGTTCAAAACACATTTTTGCAGATCTTATTTATTTAGGAATAGTACTTTATGTTTCTCTTTTTTTCTCCTTTCTAGTTTCTTAAGGCTTTAGTTTTGTTGTTTTGTTATACATCACGCGTATATTCACTCGTATTCTTATCCTGAATTGCCTTTCAGATCACTGGGCAGTCTTGTCCTTTGTCTTTTAAAGGCAGCCCTTACTGGATGGCACCTGAGGTCAGACCATCTTTCTTTTAACTAAAGCAAATTATTGTTATGACTTTCATTGCTGAAAATTCAACTTGATGGTTCTTTTCAATCTCCAACTGCATTGCTTTCACAGGTTATAAAAAACTCGAATGGTTGTAACCTCGCGGTGGATATTTGGAGTCTTGGATGCACGGTTTTGGAGATGGCAACGACAAAACCGCCTTGGAGTCAATATGAGGGGGTGAGTGGTTTAAACCGAAGTTCTAGTCTTCTCGGTCTTTAATTTTTACTTCTAATTGTTTTTCGCTCCCAGTTGGATTCAGGTTAAACTCATATTTTCTATTTTTTGCTTATGACTTGTGTTTGTATGCTGAGGTCTACAGGTTGCTGCGATGTTTAAGATTGGCAACAGCAAGGAACTTCCTGAAATCCCAGATCACCTTCCACATGATGGAAAAGACTTTGTCAGACAATGTCTGCAACGGAATCCAGCTCATCGTCCTACAGCTGCTCAGCTTTTGGAGCACCCTTTTGTCAAACATGCTGCACCTCTTGAAAGACCGATTTTGGGTTCTGAACATTCGGATCCAACTCCAGGAATCACAAATGGAGTAAGAAATCTGGTACGAGCCCATTCAACCATCTTTCAGTTAGTATCACCACTTTTTTTTTAACAAATGCTAGCTCACATGGTTCTGGATGCTTTATATGCTTGTGAAATTGGTCTATTTGTGCAGCTAACTGGTATGAACTCGAGATGTTTTGATTTTATCTCACCCGAAATTTAAAATGACTTAATGTTAGATGGAATTTGTTAGTTTGCGTTCCTTTTAGTTGAAATTCTTCACTCCATAGACAGATTTGACTTCACCCTTCTGTTGCATTGCATTGAATCTATCTCTTTGTGTGCATGAAATTATCAATATTTACACGCTGATCCTTCGTATAAAATCAAGAGCTCGGACTATGGATTTCTTCCTTTTCTATCTAAAGATCTTTTGGCCAACAACTCTGATTTACTGATAAATGTTAGGGTATTGAGCAAGGAAGGAATCTCAGCTTCTTGGATTCTGACAGATCTGCAGCTCATTCATCTAGACTCTCAACAGCTGCTTTTCATTCCAGGTTCATTTCTTTAATGGTGTGTGTGTGTTGTGTTGTGTATGGGCAAGTTTTCATGATTTTTTTCGTTGTGCCAGTGAAATTCATATACCGAGGAACTTATCATGCCCCGTTTCACCCATTGGAAGCCCTCTGGTGCACTCTCGGTCACCACAACATCCCAGTGGAAGAATGTCACCGTCGCCCATCTCCAGCCCTCGGAACATGTCGGGCTCATCCACTCCTCTCACTGGAGGAAGCGGTGCCATTCCACACCAGCACCTCAAACAATCTCTATATTTACAGGAGGGTTTTGGGAGCTTGCCAAAGCCTTCGATAGGTCCCTATAGTAACGGTCCTTCCTATCACGATACGAACCTCGACATATTTCAGGGGATTCAGCCTGGCTCTCACATCTTCTCTGAGCTGGTGCACCATGAAACTGATTTTCTAGGAAAGCAGTTTGGAAAGCCTGCCTGGGAATTGTACGATGGGCAGGCAGTCTTAGCTGATCGCGTGTCGAGACAGCTGCTGAGTGATCATGTAACAACTCCGTCCCTGGATTTAAGTCCGAGCTCTCTATTGACCAACCGAAAATAGTTGGATATAAGCAACTGCTGGAATTTCATGGACCCATCTAACAGAGGAAGCTCACCAGAGGCTCTCTCTGCTTTGACATACAGAAACAGAAACTGAAACTGAAACATATTGTTTAACTATGAAGAAATTAAGCAGTGTCGTATCGTAGAGACCCAAAACAGACGGATCTGTGCATAAGGTCTGATATCTCAAAAGGAAGAGCTGCAGGAAGTCGATTTCAGTGTCGAGTGGTGTATAAGTTTACTGACAACAATTAACAGATAAAGAAAGGCGAACTTCTTGATGGAAGTAATTAGTGTACGGCCGCAGAAGCTGGCGTTCGGGTAAGAAGAAACGTTATTTTTTGTTGGTAGCTTATGATACAGTGGCATCAAATTGTACAAAATTTAGTACAATTTCGCCTTAGGATTGAACCTGAAGAGATCTATATTATGGCAATGCTCCCAAGCCAAACAATCATTCACGACGATGAAAGCTACACTTTAACATCGTCGAATAAGATGTAAGAAAGATTGAGATGGTAAAATCTCTGCCCTTCTGACCCCCTTATGTCTGAAGCTAATGTACAGGAACTGAAACAACACTGAACTTGGGTTCTAAATTTGTTAATGACATCACCCGATACCGCCAAGTGTGTGCATTTCAGACCCTTGATGCTTCATCTATGCTCGTCGAGAGCATTACTGTATACTGTTTGATCATATTAACTGTATGTATCCACTCAGTAAATCAGGAAAAAAAGGAAAAAGAAAAAGTCGAGTTAATCTTAATATAGTTATCATCTGTTCTCAGAGGAAATGTGTTCCACAGGTTGTTATCCAGCTTGGATACTTCTAAGTTGATTCTCTCAAATTACATCTTCTTCGGGCCTTTTGTAACATTTTTCTCGTCTATTCTTTTTTTAGTAAGAAAAATAGAATTGCATTTGTTAATTGTTTTGTAATCTTTCTTGTCTTGCACTTTAAAATTTTAAATAATAAAAAAAAAGAAGTAAAAGTTTTATATAAAAATTAAAATTTCAAATTAAAGATTAAAAAATGTTATATATTTATTCTTTTTTTGTATTTATTATGCATTTTATAGATTACGTTATGGAAAATTTAAAAATAAGGATAAAGAAAACAAGAATTTTGACTTTGATTGTGTTGTTTTCAAAATTCAATTCGCAAACGTTTCTAAAAAATGAGAAAGAAATAATGAGAAAGAAATAAGAACAGTTATCTAATGCTTATGTTTCTAAAAAATTGAAAACAAAAACGTTATCAAACAAGCTTTGAGACCTATCATCAAAATCACAAGGTGTTTCACATTAAGAAAATTTACACTTCTAACTTACAATTAATAAGATGAAAATCTTGATTCAGATTCACAGATGAAGAAGCAGTGGGAATGATATAAGCTCTTGAGAAATTTATGAAGCAGTGGATATCAACTTTTGGGTGAAGTTCCACAATTTTGTTGCCATTTCACTGTCATTGGCTTGTGAGCTTGCTTTGGCTATGTTACTATCTGCAAAATACTGCCCACTCGTCCCTTCAATTTGTGGATGCAATGCAACATAGCATGTCGTCGCTGCTCCCTGAAAACGGGACGATAACAGTAGAACATGTCGGTGACTTTTTCTACTATCTGATTCAAAATGACCATTACTCTTTAATCGTCTAATTTGAAAGTTCAAAACTTTTAAACATTCTAATTTAGTCTGATTTTCACTAAAAATGAATTATTTTAGTTCTTATGGTTATGGCTAATTGTTTAATAAAATGTTTAACAAAAACTTGATACATATATTTTTTCCATATATTTATCCATAGAGATATTTTTTTTTTTAGTACGGGGTGGGAATTCGAACTCATGATCTTTTGATCGGAGATATGTGCCTTAACCACTTGAGTTATACTCGGTTTGGCTATCCATAGAAATCTTTAAGGATGCTTGTTTGAAGTCACGTGTAGTAAGTTAAGTGTTGAACTTTAATTACTTGTTAAATAATTAATAAAATTTAATGATAAAAAAATAATATTTTTATATAAAATTATGAGCTAAAACATAACATTTGAAAGTTGAGATTCGGAGTAACCAAAATAAAATAAGTAAAAAAAAAAATCAAATATCAAAATAGGATTTGTTTTGGTCTACATAGTGATATATGGTGCCGTAATAGGAGGTCTAGAGAACAAATCTTTGCAACACAACGCCGTTTTTCTGCATTATTCTAAAAGCTGAGCCTCCTAAATTAAAAAGAAAAATACCTAGATGCTAACTAGCAAACACTCTGTCGATCAAAATAACAATTTGACAGCTCTTTAAATTTTCTAAAAATAGAAAAAAATATCTCCTTTACTACATTTCTCTCTATTACTTGACATCAAATTTAATGGTGGTCATTACCTAAATTTCATCCTTGAATAAATTATCTTTGAGGTTACCCTACGAGGAAACATGAATTTAAAACAGCAGAAGCTTAAACTTTGGAATCTAGTTGACTTAATAAACATGTAGAAAGAACAATCAAAAGAGAGGAGATTTAGACCATTACCTGCTGTACATTCTTCATGACATGTTTACCCAGAAGGCCAAGGAAACCTGCATCAAATTCAAGCAGACATTTAAAATGTCAAGTGTTTAGGAAAAACATATGTGATAACGGAGCAGCAACACAACATCGAAATAGTCAATAAAATACGGTAATACTGCAACAAACCACATCGGGAACTTGGCGACAATCATGTCATTTGGAGCACAGTTTGTAAGACAAAGGTACTATAGAAGCTGAATATGCTCTAAAATGAATTGAAGTGAAAGGCAGAGCTTTGAGCAATCGATCAGATGACGAAACTCGATACGGCAAGATGAAAAAGATTTAATACCGTTGACAAGGCTGTGATAACGAAACAGGTTAGTAGGAATGGCTCCAGGATGAAGTGAATTAGCAGTTATCTTCACCCCTTCTTCCTGTATTAAGAAGTAAATGATTGCTTAGTAATAAAGTGTCTATTCCCCTATACCTTCTCTGAGAGTTTATCAATTCAGAGAAGCAGAAAATGGGATAAACAACACCAAATTCCTTAACATAAAAGCTCAAGTGGAATGGTTGAGGAATATTGATCTTACTTTTAATATATTCTTAACAGTTCTTGAGACTCATCTAATTGGAGAGCTTTTTTGTAGTCCTCTTATGGGTCTCTCCCCCTTTTTGTTCTCATATTTCATATTATCAATGAAATAGTTTCTTTAAAAAAAAAAAACGGTTCTTGAGACTCCCCTTATTTCACAAGCAAGTAAGAGTCCGTTTGGTAACGTTTTTGTTTCCCTATTTCTTGTTTCTCATTTTTTGAGAAATATAAGTATTTGATAACTTTTGTTTCTCGTTTCTCATTTTTTAGAAACATTTTCAAAATTGTGTAGAAATTTTAGAAATAACAAAATCAAGTTTTTTGTTTGTTGTTCCCATTTCCAATTTTTTCCAAAAACTAAAATTGAAGTATTATTTTATCATTTTAATTATAAAATGCATAATAAATATTAAAATAATAATAACATAAAAATTTGGAATATTAATTTAAATTTTTAAATTTTTTTTTTTTTTTTTTTTTTAATAAAAAAAGAAAGAACAAGAAACAATAAATAGTTACCAAAGACAGTTTTGTTTTCATTCATGAAAAAAAAAAACAAGGAATAGAAACATTACCAAACGACCCGTGAGTTCCCAATAATAGTTCAGAAAAAAATGTGCAACAAGAATTTAAACACGAGGCATCCTTCTCACCTCAAAATCTTCAAGTGATTGGTGAAAGAACATTAAATCTTTTAATATATTCTTAATGGTTCTCAAGACTGTGTACTAAAAAAAAAAAAGAAAAAAAATCATAAGACTCCCCTTATTTTATGGGCTCGAAAATTAGCACAAGATCCAATAAGTGAGTTGTAAATAATACTTTGCAATAAGAATTTAAACACAACACATCCTTCTCACCTCAAAATCTTACTGACCTTTTAATATATATTTAACAAGATGCAGACTATTCCATCTCTGAATAATGATAGTGCAAAATGTTACACACCATTTTTGGGTGCCTAATGCTATAAAAATGATATTGAAGAGAGATATTTCAACAAACATGTCACAAACCTTCAACTGCCTCGCAAGTTCGAAAGCGTGCAAAACATTAGCAAGCTTCGATTGACCATATGCAGAAAGACTGTTATATCTGTACAGAATAAATATCGGTAATCCTGTTAAATGAAAATGGAAGTAGATTATATGATTCAAGTTTGTAACGATTTTCACCATAATCATAGCATAGCAAACTTGCTCTATATTATATGAGGAGTTTGATTCAACTTTCATCATATTTGAGGTAGTAAGCCAAGGAGTAACAAGGAACTAAACTTCATAGTTAATGCTGTTGATTGATGTCCCTCTGACTCCTCACAATCCTCAAATGAGAACAAACTAATATGTCGCGAAGAAACCGTGCATCAACTTATGCCAGCAGAAAAGGAATTATAGTCAAGATTGATATAGAAAAAGTTACCCTGATCGGTCGTTTATTTTGTCAAATCGGATGCCTTCATGATATGAGAATTGGTGTCGTCGTGACGAAACATTGACAATCCTTCCTTCTCTGTTGCTTTCTGCTGCTGACTTTTTCAAGGTCTCCATCAATAGATTTGTCAAAAGGAAATGTCCTGCAAAAAGAACAAACAAGAAATATAGCACCATAGGTCAACAATGGATGAGACCGTTGATCTCCGTTCATTAATTACAAAAGAGGGAGCAACATTCAGTCATATTCTATTGATGATGTACTTACCCACATGGTTTACAGCAAACTGCAATTCTATGTTGTCCTTTGAGAGTAAGAATGGTGTCGCCATGATTCCTGCATTATTACTGCAGGAAGAAAATAATGTTGCTGTTTAGAAATTAGATCACTGCAAACGGTGCAAATGTTCAGTTTTCCCCACTTTTTGCCTACATTAAATGTATTTTTCAAAATTTTCATGGTGTTTGGTTAGATCGTTAAAAGTGATCTCGAAAATTCTAGAAATGCTAAAAATCAATTTAAACGCTTTTAGAAAAATCAATTACCTTGTGGTTCTTTTAAAAAAATTGCTTATAGAACAGTTGTTTCACTTAAAAGCACTGCTCCATAAAGTTATCAGAGACTCACTACCATACAAGTATGCGACATACACATGAAAGAGATGATTATTGCTTCGTGGACTGAGTCAAAGGACAACTTAAAATTACAGAGAGAAACAAAGAGAAGGTTCTTGGAGTTAGGAAACAGCACAACATAGCTTCAGATTGAAAATGTACTATAGAATCCATATTAGGTCATAAGTTCGCTATCTTACATAAGAATGTTCAGTGGAAGACCTGAAGACTTGAAATTTGATGCAAATTTCCTAACAGATGCCACTGAGCTCAGGTCCAACTCCATGGTATCAACTTTGGCACTTGGGTTTTCTTTGAATATGGCTTCTTGGACATCCCTACCAGTGGCCACATTCCTAACTGCCATTACTACATGTACTCCGCGCAGCGCAAGAACACGAGCAGTTTCGGCGCCAATGCCACTTGATGCACCTGTGTTGATGCACACCATATGACGAGAAAAAGGAACCGCTCAATATGTTCATTCATTCAAGCTCCTTAAAAGTTAAACTTAATTTTCATCATACACTGAAGGCAACTCCAAAAGAGAGGACTAACACACTCATTGCCACCCCACTAACAAGAAACAAGATGAGTCCTAAGATTTCAACAAAACGAAACAAGACATTGAAGAGTACGTAGCAGAAAAAAGATCTGGCCCATTTGTCATATTATTTTATTCAATCAGTGAAACATCCGAACAGAGCATCTCCCAGTAAAAAAAATTATAAAAAACCCAGTAACCCATAAGCAAGCTCTAAGCTAAACAATGGCATTTTTGTCTGAAATCTGCAGGAAAAATCAATCAGAGAACCATAAAATAGAGAGCAAGAGCCCCATCTTATGCCATATTTCTTTTTCTCGAAATCTGATGAGCAGCTGGAATAAGTAACACAAACAAAATTCATAAGAACAAGGGGCATTTTGTTCAATCCAGTTCGAAAATAGAGAAACGAAGAGATTCCTTGATAAACCCAATTCAAGTAATTGTGGAGATTGGAAAATGACCTGTAACAACGGCAGTGAAACCTGCCCCATCGATTCCTTGTGTAACTTCTTCGGCTGTGGAAGAAGCTGAGAACCCAGATGGGCCTTTCCTGCTAAGAACCCACATTCCTCACGCTTCTGGTTTTGGTGGGATTTGTGAAAATTTTAATTGAAAGGAAATTCTAAAACTTCAATTGCTTTGCATGATCACCCAGAATTTCTTTTTACCAAAGGGAGGTTGAGAAAATTTCCCGAGTACGGATATTGTCAACCAAAGTCAGCATCATCTCGACGTGGGCATTGAATAATTGTTCATAAACAAAAAAGGTTAACGGTGAATGAAACCAAAAACAATAATTGTTACAGCTAGCCGCTCAAATAATTGACATATATCTCTATCGAGAGTCCTGAGTTTAAATTCTCTACTCTCCGCTTTTTATTGTACCCAAATAAATAAATATATGTGTGTGTAATATTAATAAAATTGAAAATTTTGAAAAAATCAACATTAGAATTATAAAACAATCATACAAACTTTTCATCAATCACCCCTAGACTTACAAAATGTGTTGTAATTAAATTCTTAAATATTACGAAATGCACATATTTCTCAAATTATAATTTTTTCTACATCCAACCCTCTAGACCTACAAAATGTGTTGTACTTAAATTCTTAAATATTACGAAATGAACAGATTTCTCAAATTATAATTTTTTCTACCATCCAACCCTCGAAGCATAGGATTGCTACAATTAAATCCGAACTTTTTTTTTTGTTTTCTTAAACCGAGATGTTGACTCAACATTAATATGAAACCAAAAATTTTAATGTTTTAGTTTTCAAATTTTATAAGGTTAAAAAATTTGGGTTAAATTATAAAGATCATATAGTTAAGATTTGACTGTACCAATTCTTATAATTAATGGGTGTGGTTGATGCATTTTGTAATATTCAAGGGTTTAAATGTAACAATTTGTACGTGATCGATCAAATTGAAAATTTTGGAGTGTGATTGTAATAACCCCTATGTAATTTAGGAGTGATTTTTATAATTTCCTCGATAAAATATTGATTAAATTACAATTTTAATTCATAAACTTTCAAATTTTTATTTAATAGATAGTTTTTTTTTTGGGGAGGTCTGATAGGTTTTTATTTAACAGAACCCCCTTTTTGTCTTTTTAATAGACCCCTTTTTTTTCCACCATAACATCTTAATATTACCCCATGGTCACAAGAAATCGAAGAACTACTTTTCGATTTTTTAAATAATTTTAATAAAAGAACGAATTTTGAAGTATTGTCAAACAATTTTGAAAGAATCGTACAACTTTCCATCTGAACATATCTCAACTAGTTAAGACATATATCCTCCACCAATAGATTAGAAGTTCAAATCCCCGTCTCAGAGGTTATTCAACTAAACAAAAACAGAAACTTGCAAAACTATCTGTAATTAGTAATCTAAGCTCAAGGATACCGAAAGAAAAACAAAATGATCTCAGAAAAGAAAAAAAGAACCAACTTAAATATCATTTCTCTTTGGCAAACCAGAGGATTATCATAAACTTTATTGCAACTCCACACAAGATACAGACACAACGATGGACCCGAGCATAACTTAAATGGTCAGATATTAATGCAGCTTCCTAAAAACATAGATAGAAATATTACAACAAAATGTACGGAGAAAAAAAGAGTTGGATTACTTGATTAAGTTAGTGGTAAAATCCCAAAGTTTATTAGCCAAGTCAACATCCTGGCCATGTGGACTGGCCTTGTGTAGGTTGCTATTTAGAAAATATTCACCGCTCACCCCCTTCACTTGTGGATGCAATGCCACATAACATGTTGTTGCTGCACCCTGCAAACACAACCATGTCGATAAACAAGAAACCCGAAAATGCATCGCTGGAGAAATATAGGACAAATTATGCTTTTGGTCCCTGAGATTTCGACTGAGTTTCCAATGAAATATTATTTCCAATCAAGGAAAAAAATGTGAAGACATTCTAAGCTGCAATTTTTTTTTTTTTTTGGTTCTAATGATAATATCTCAGCGTTTGTCTCAATAAAGTAGACTCCATAGCATTATGCTCACCTGTTCGACGCTTTTAAATACGAGTTTGCCAACAGTGTTTACTATACCTGCAAGAAACCAAAACTATTTTTAGCGTTAAATCCTCGTGAGTAAGAAGCGTATTTGTTAACATAGAAGCTATGAATTAGAAAAATTCTTCAAAGTTGTCATACAAAATGTGGGATAAAAGATGGTAAATTGAAGGAAGAAAATCATAAGAACATATAGATTTTACGTGAAAAAACCTAATCGAGAAAAACATCTGAACAGAGAAAATTTCAGCACAATTTCATCAATGTAGTAGTAAAAGAATCTGGCATCCATCCATGTGATCCAAGAAATAGAGTTCAGTTCCCTTGCAGTAAACATTTCAAAATGTATAAGCAAATACATTAGCGAAAACATTTGGATTCTTAGCCGAAATTTCAAAAACGAAAACAAGTTATTAAAAACTACTTTTTGATAACAAGACAGGAAACACATGGGTGGAAATAGATCTTAAAAAAGCAGAAAACTAAAAACGTAATGGTTATCAAATGATCTATGTGATTACCATTGCCATAACTGAAGTGGCGGAAAAGATTGGTACGAATTATTCCGGGGTGAAGTGAATTTGCAGTTATGTTTACTCCTTCTTCCTGTAGAAGAACAGAACAATCAATTTAAATGGTTTTCCATAACCATCCTTAGTGAACAAAAACGGAAAGATGAACGAAAATCTTCAAAGAACATTAACGGAAATAAACTCCTGATCTTAGGCCATTCATTGTTTCTTCTTTCTCATTTTTTATTTCTGACTTTCACCATCAACCAAAGAATTTCCCATACCTTGAAACGTCTCGCAAGTTCATTCGCATGCAGAACATTAGATAGCTTTGACTGGCCATAAGCCTGCATTTTATTGTACCTACAACGGAATAATTTGAACTATCAAACAGTTTGTTTTGAAAGGCTTAAGGCGGCCTCGAAGAAAAAGACCATTAAACATCAAACAATTCCAAAAAGAGAGTTCAAGGAATACACTGCCGCTCCTTGAGAGGCACTAGCAAAATATTCTTGTTAATAGCCGATTTGACCCTTCGCCATCTATAGCTATAAACCGAAGCAAGATCTTTTCTAATGCTTTTCTTTCGAGTAAAAATGTCTGACTCTTCCTTCCCTTCCAATGAACTAGGAGAGATCGAATAAACACCTAAGTTTCTGTCAATAATCAGATCAGAAGCTTCCAGAGTTGCAAAAGAGGAAACCCCATTGGATTCCTTATCAGAAGTCGGAAGAGAAGATTAAAATACTTCGTCCTCAAAATCAGAAATTAAATTTCTCTCCTTGATAACCTCAAAAACTAGAATTATTGAATTTCGAAATGCCTCGTTAAAGGCATTCATGAAACTTCAGCCGATTTCTCCAGGCCAGCAAACAACGCAACAAATTTTTTTTTTTTTAATTTCTAAACATTCCTCAGTAATGAAGAATTAATCCAATTTTGCTGGATTCTTCATGCAAGGGGAGACTAAAAGATTTTCATTAGCTTCTACTTTCAAATACTAAGCGAGCAGACCCACCCCATTGAATTCTACTTCAAAAAACTCAACATTAAAATGAAAGACCTTTTTGGCACCTCAAAATTGACTCCATTACACCCATCGATCTCCTTATGACAACTTTGAACCAATCGCCAACGGCAAGCCAACAATTCCTTCATCCCCATACTACTTTTCTCCGGAACTAACCATAAAAGGAGGATCAACCTCCAAAAGAGACCTTTCATTCTCCTTTAGTTCCATAGCTCGCAAACAGTTGAAGGGATTATTAAACCAATCTGATTCCATTATATTCAAAATTTCAGCTCAAAATGAAGAGTTACCAACAATCAAGAAAAGAAATTGAACAGCCACATCCCCAAGAAAAAAATTGAACAGCCACATCGCCGAGAAAAAAAAAATAGTGAACAACCACCAAAGCAGGAATGAATCCACATTGATTCCTCTTAACCTCGATTAGTTCTTCAATTCAAAAAAAATCAACAGATTAATGGTTTCCAACAAAATGCCAGTGAATCCTCCACATTTCTCACCAACGGCTACAGAATTTTCCTTATTCCATAAAACGAGGTAAATTCTTAATTTTAGTCCAGCCATCATCGCACTCAAACCACTCCATCCTTCCATGTTTTTCCGCATTCCATTTTTCAATCTTGACATGCATCCTTCCCAAATTACGCCAATACCCAAGAAAACCTCCGACTACAGAAGCAATGCTATCATCAAAAGAGTGAAGCCTTGAGACTGCAATGATCGTCTGAAAATCCATAGCCACCACATTGTTATCCTTTTTAATCTAAACTTCATTCGAGAAGTGCCATCTTCTTTCATTGAAAAACCCATCCTACAATCTGAAAGTTGGGATCTTGCTAGGCTTCAAATATATATATATATATTAGTAGAATATGTGGGGTGGGGATTTGAACTCAAAACATTTTTGTTGGAGATAGATGTCTTTAACCAATTGCACTACACTCGGTTTGGCCCTGGGCTTCAAATATTAATTAACAAAACCCAACACATAAAATGGCTAGGCCGCCTCTTCTAATACTATGTTAATCTATTCTACTACTAAATCCAAAAATTTAAACTAATAGGTTAGATTATATTTAAGCTTTTATATATATTCTTAAACCATATTTATTCAGGGTAGATTTGGAGATGTCAAATTGAGAATAACAATAACCTAACAAAACTTTAGTGCACACAGAAAAGATGGCAGCAAGCAACAACACCCAAACTGAGTTACTATTCGTTAGTTTCTAGTCTTTAGATAATGCAATGAGTTGAAAGTCAGCTTCCTGTAGGGAGGAGGAAAACAAAGCCCTGCCAAGCACTTAATTCCCAATTCTCAAAGAATGCTTCCTATATCATAAAAACCGATTCCATTCTGATTTCTTATGCTTAAGAAAAATTACCTTGATTCATCGTTAATTTCATCAAACCGGATGCCTTCAGGATACGTGTAACGGTGAGCTTCCGAGGAGACATTTACAATTCTTCCTTCTTTCTCACTTTTAATGGCAGTTTTCTTCATATTTTCCAATAGTAGATCTGTCAAAATAAAATGGCCTGCATGGACTCAGAGTATAAAATCGGGTTAGAGTTAATGGTTGGCCATACATAACAAATTAAGTTCTAGCTAAGGAACTATCCATCAATTCTATTTTTCAAAAATGATTTTGTTTGAATGGAGGAGATCTTGGTTGCTACGAAAATGCGAGATAAAGACAGGGCAAGACAATAACAAGACAGATTTCACATGGAAAACCACGCAAGAAAAAGCTACAGGCAGAGAAGAAGAAACAAATCCACTGTAATGACAGTGGGTACAAGAGTTCCCATGTGGTAGCCACCAATATATCAATAAATCGAAAAACCTATCAAGTTCGGCTTTAACAAATTTGGGTCACCCATATTTAACAATAGTTAATGTCCCGTACATAAACAAAAGTCTTGATGTGCCAATAGTTTCAAGTGTATCTTATAAATATTCTTGCAAGTTCACATGGATTAAAAAATAAAAACTCTCATTATACAAGAAATAATCTATCATATAAGCTACGCACCTAAGTGGTTCGTCGCAAATTGCAGTTCTATGTTATCTTTTGAAAGTCCAAAAGGGACAGCCATTATTCCTGCATTATTACTTCCAACAAAGAAAAGAAAAGAGATGGAAAAAAATTACTAACTTGCATTACATCTTCAAAAGACAGAGAAACAAGTGAACAAAAGAAAAAGGGCTTCATGTTGCTGTAATGCTTATCATTTCTTACATGAGGATGTTAAGTGGAAACTGAGATGACTGGTAATCCGAGGCAAATTTTCTTACAGACACCATTGAGCTGAGATCCAACTCCATGGCATCAATTTTTGCAGAGGGATTCTCCTTGACAATGGCTTCTCTGACATTTCTACCAGCTTCTAAATTCCTAACTCCCATAATGACATGGACTCCACGTAATGCAAGAACACGTGCAGTTTCAAAGCCGATACCGCTCGATGCTCCTATAATATGTGAGCATAAGCAAGAATAAAACACTAATAGTTGCAACTAGCAATGCTTGTTTCAAATAAGTCACGAGCAAAAAATGAAGAAAAAAATACAGCAAACTGCAGAAATGCGTTTCAGCATTCATGTGTTTAGTAATGAAGAGCAAGCCAAGAGAATGGCTATTCAAATGTTAAACTAAACTAATCATTCTTTAGAAAAACACATAGGAAATGAGAAAAAGAAAAAGAAGATCAAGTCAGCAACCTTCACTTCTCTGAGAAAGGAAGTAGGAACCTGAAAACTATGCCTCATATTACTTGGCATTAGTTCGTCTATTTATTTTATCCATCTTTAGGAAATCTGAAGTCAAAAGCCAAACCACCCTGTTTTTTCGTTAAAATCTCCAAAGTTTGCCTTTTGTAATGATTAGGTCTACATATTTTCTTTTGATTTAGCTTTTTTTGTAGTTTAAAAAATGTAATGATTGTCTTTACCGTTAAAATCTCATTATAAATCTAGTCAAGAAACTGGTGGTAAAACAGGCAGAACTACAGTCCAAACTCAAAATTCAAATGAGTTCTAATTACAGTACAGGACACAAATCATTACAAAAAGATATAGAAGTACCAAAAATGTTTCCCGGAGTTGAAGTAGAGAGACTAAAAAAATTTCAAACAATGTTCCAAAAAACTAATACGGATTAATGGTCAGCAAACAGGTTCAAATTCAAAGATTAATGGTCAGCAAAAAGGTTCAAATTCAAACTAATTGATAAAATTAGTTAAACTACAAATTTGGTCCCGAACTTTTAGAGTATTTAGTCTCTGTACTTCAAAAAAATTCCAATGGATACCTGAGTTATGTCTATTTAGTCCCCTATACTTTGAAAAGATTCTAATACATCCTTAACGATCTAATAAGTTATTGTTAGTTTTCTTCAGTTTAACACTTACGCCATCCAAATTAACTACCAAATAATCCTTAAATAATATAGTCATAAACGTTAAACTTAATGAGTTAGACACAAAACTAAAAAGTTCAAGAAATTATATGATTTTTTTTTCTAAAGCACCGACCTGATATACACAACTTCAAAAATCCAAAAACCCATTAGAAATTTGTTAACATTGAGGGACTAAACTTATAATTTATCCAATAAATTTTTCTCTCGGTAACAGGGCAATCGGATTTCCAATAAAAAGTAGTGTCCTCAATCAGTTAGAATCAGCAACATGAAAAAATTCGCAACACAAAACCAGGAAGAAACCGCCGAAATTCGAGACCCAGATCAAATCCAGAGAAAAAAAGAAGAAGAAGAAAGGTTCTGGGCAAATTAAGACCTGTGACAATGGCGGTGAGAGCAGAGCCATCGATTCCTTCAGTAACTTCTTCGGCGGTGGAAGAGGATGAAAATCCAGAGGGCCCTTTTCTTCTGAACAGCCACATTTTGTTGAGATAAAACAAGAGAGGGAGTTTGGAAAGAGAATAATGGAAATCTGCAAAATACAAATCATTTGGGTTGATTGATTCAATATGAACCATGCATTCTGCCACCTCTCTCCTCTCGCCCCCCTTCACTCGTTTGCAAAATTTTCACGTTGCATTACGCAATCACTCATAAATTGAAACAAACTGCTTATGCCATGTTTTGATTGTTGATCCATTTTTCACTTTGAAAAATGAAAACAATGAATATAGAGGAAACAAGGGAAAATGGAGATGGGTTCGGTTCGATGCACTTTAGCTCACTCTCGAAGACGATAAGCTGACATGTTTTTTTTTTTTTTTAATATATAACAAAGATAGGACGTTTTAGTTTGAGATAGATGCTTTAAACTATTAAGTAAAGTTTTTAATTGGAGATAGGTGCTTTAAGCTATTAAGTTAAGTTCAAGTTGGTAGGTGACGTATATTCAAAATTATTTTTAAAAATTTAGGTATTATCAGTCGGTAGGTATTATATTCTTTTAATACATAAATTGAATTGTATGACCTGAACACTCATAGATTCTATCAATATTTTTATTTATGTTTTGAAACGAATTGGAATAGGAAATAAATAACAAAAAACATGTTTACGTTGTTTCCAAAATTTATATAAAGAATGAAAAATAAAAAATATAAATAGTTGTTAAATACTTAGATTTTTTAATAAAACTAAAAACAACAAATGAGAATGTTCTCAAATAATTATTTACTATTATTAAAAAAAATTAACCATCACTGCTGAAATGTCTGCAATAATTGACATATACTTGTTTTCTTGAGACGGGAGGTTTAACCTTCATACTATCGACTTGTTGACTTGTTGTAATCACCTAAGTTTTATCTTTTTTGAAACAAGGACTTTGGAAAAAAAAATTTACTCAGATTTCTCTCACACCCAATTTTTAAAAAAATATTAATATATTAAAAAATTTACTAAATTATTTATAAGAATCAATATATTATTTAAATTAATTATTCAAAATTGTAAATAATATAAATACTATTTTTAAAATATATTTTAATTATCTTTCAAAAATAATTTTAAATAAATATAGAACAAAAAATTTTTTGGTAGAAAAATTAGAATCTTCACTCCAAAAGAGTACCTGTTATTTTATTAAGTTAAGTTTAGTTTAATTGGTTAAGATGTGTATCTCCAACCAAAAAGTTCGTAGGTTCGAATCTCACTCTCTGTTCTCCAACGTTCTTTGTATTAAAAAAAATAAAAATAAATGAATGGTTGGTTGCAAACTATAGTCTATCTTCTAAAAAGTGCAAAAGGACACCAAATATTCCTGCATTATTATTAAATACTTCCAAAAACAACGGTAAAGAAATGAGGAAAAAAAGTTTGCTAACTTGTCTCACATCTCCAATTATATAGCTATATACCTCATGTAAATGAAGAAGAAGCAAGAATAATAGTGAAGTCTTACTTAAAAATATATATATATATATATATAGTGCAGTTCTTCCTTTAAAATCTATGAAATTTTTCAAAAGTAATCTTTCAGAGTTAAAAAGAAATTTTGAATATTATTTGTGTACTGGAAATTTTAGTATACTTATTTCTTATTTATAACTAATTAAATATATTTTAGTACATATGTGAGTTCCACAACCTCGAACTAGACAACTAATTACAAATATATTATTGTACTAATCTTTTTTAATTAAAATACTAAATATTTTTTTATTATAACACTGAGTTTAATATTAACAAATAATAAAAAATTAAAATAAAAATACATTAACACAATAATTTTTTTATTAGAACAACCATCATTTAATATAAAATATTATACCAGTCAAGGAATATTTAGCCCTGCCCGATTTTAGTGACAATGTCTTTGTCAGGGAAATGTTCCGATCAATGCGCCACCTCCCCGGATCAGGACTCGGCCGGCGTCACCAAGGAATCGTGGAGCCAATTCATGTCCAGGCAATTGAGCCACCTTTTGGGTTGGGGTATATACCTACGGAAGAAGATCTCCAAAAATTGTAATTTTATTCTTCTAATATTTAATAATATTCCATTCTATTTCAAAAACATTTATTGATATTTAATAACAAAGTAAAATTAAAATATTGAGTAGAAAATTGAAATGTTTTATAATAAAAAAAAATTAATAAAACTTGTTCGAGACAAGAGATCTTGGAGCACTAGTTACCATATAGTCTTTTGTTCCAGCTTGCAAGGCAAATTCTCCCGGATATCATTCTTTTTCCTAGTAAAACTGTTACCTTTCTTTTTACATTGTTAATTTTGGCCACATAAAGTTTCCCCAAAAATATACAAAATACCATGGGATTAACCCATACCATAAGCGAATTTAATTGAACAATCTTGTCCTTACCACCATTAAATATTTGACAACTAAAAGAAAAATAATTAACAAACGAAGCCAAGTTTTATCCTAAACATAATTCGTGATGACATTTCTAACAAACGAAGCATAAACTTCCTGACACAATTCGTTTCCAAAAATAAAAAACTTACCACACAAGATCTCAAAAGTATTATAAGCATGAACTAACTTGAAGGGGTGAATTCCCTTATTTACCCCTCCTAACATAAGTATTTACTATTGGGGTCTTCCACGTACAAAAATTTGAACACAACTAAGAATTTTATGTTGTTTACAACGTGATTAGCTAACAACTTAACATATACAAAGAAAGAGATTTGATCATTTTATTAAGTTAGTGGTAAAATCCCAGAGTTTGTTAGCCAACTCAACATCTTGACCTCGTACGCTTGCCTTGTTTAGGTTACTATTTACAAAATATTCACCGCTCACTCCCTCCACTTGCGGATGCAATGCCACATAGCATGTTGTTGCTGCACCCTGCAAAATCACTCATCTCAAAATGTCGCTCTAAAATTGTCAACTAGTTAAGATATATCATCGATATCTAAATCCTCACTTGAATTAAATTTTACTTTACGGTTAAGAGTGCATATGCTTCCTAACTTCTCACTGTATATGAAAATTACCGGTTCGTGTTCTCTTCACCGTAATGTATATATGCAAATTGGAATACTAGGCCACGTAATATCGTTTTTAGTTTCTACTTTTTAAAAATGTTTATAGATTTGATTTAGACTATGATGTGTCTCAATATTTGTAAATTTGTGTTAATTTATGACTCTACAGAGAACTCACCTGTTGAAGATTTTTAAATGCGAGTCTGCCGATGGTGTTTGCTATAACTGCAAGAAAATCAAAGACGTTGGATTAGAAATATTATAATTGGAAGATAGCAACAGTAGTATGTATTGCCAGATTATTTTTTTAGAAAGTTCTTATTTGAATTATATTTTATTAGTGTAAATAAGTTATTAGATTGTATCTAAATTGAATTTAATGAAATCTTATTCTCATTTTTCTCTCCTCCTCTCACATTCATAGTTCTTGCCTGCCTTCTTTCCAGAAAGAAGAGGAGAAAATATTGAGGCACATAACTTCTTTTGTTTTGTTTTTTTCTTATTAGTTTAACAAATAAATGGTGAGATTAGAAGCCTCCCGCCTTTAGAGAAATAAACATCGTATAGTTGAGATACATCAAATGTCTTTAAAGGCAGGATTGAATAAAATCACAAAATCTTTATAAATTTTTGTGAAAATTTTGCTCGGGCGAAAAGACCACGAAACAGATGAGTTTTAAGAACAATACATGTAGTGAAAGAATGGTAGAAATACAAACTAGTCCTCGACCTTTTAGATAATTCTCAATTTGGTTCTTAAAGCTTTTAAAATTTTTAAATTTATCCCTAATGTACCAAAAATTTATGTTAGTTAAAATTCGTTAATAAAAAGATGATAGATTATTAAACTATCGTTTTATTAAGTGGAAATGCCACTTAGACACATAAAGTCCAACTTGCAAAAAGTCCATCAACGAAATTTGTCCTTTGATGTCTAAGTGGTCATTTAATGATACATATATTTTTTGTCAACAAATTTTAACATATCTTTTTTTAAGAAGAAATTAATTAAGAAATTTCAATTTACTAAGGTAAAATTAAGATTTTTAAAAGATATTTAATCAAATTGGTAATTACGTAAAAGATTAGTGAAGTTTGATATACCTAGCCTATAACAGATCTACTTCCACATTTGTGAAATAGAGAATTTAGTTTAATCCCAATTATATTTTAAATGTATAAGCAAATACTTTAGCCAATTTATAACCATTTTTGTTCTTTATTTTTTATTTTTTATTAAAATAACTATCGAGTTTCTATTTTTAGCTTATTAAAAAGGCTTTCTAGATTGTAAGTTCAAAAACAAAAAAGAACTAGTTTTTAGAAACAGATTTATGTTTTTCAAAATTTCACTTTTTCTTTTTAATTTTTTTTATTTTCTCTTGGATGTATCTCTGACCTATCTTTTTTATTTTCTCTTTGATATATCTCTCTAACCTTAGGTCATGTCTTCAAAGGGATGGGAATGGAGGATTCCCTCTGATGGTGTTTACCAAATTGAGAATAAAAAGTGTGACCCACCTCAAATTTGGCAATCTCATTCCCTCAAAAAGGGCAATCTCATTCCTTTAAAAAATGTATTCAATCTCATTCTCATTCCTTATTCGATGGTTGCCTTTTTCTCTCCCTTTTTTATTTCCATTCAAATTCCTATTAGTAGGTAAACAGGGCTTAAATTCTTCTCGAATTTTTAATTTTTCTCACGAACTTTTTGCTCTAAAAATCTTAGCTTAAATTTCTTACTAAAAAATTTCTACCTCTATAACTTATTTTCGTTTCTCTAATTTATCTTCTCTCCCTAATATATATTTCACCAACACTTTTTACAAGAAAATTTCTCTATAACTTTTATTGTTTTTGTAATTTATTTTTCTCTTAGCTTTCCTCTCTAAAATCTTCTCTTTCCCTCTCAGAAATTTATCTATTTTTTTCTCAAACTTTTCTCACCTTAATCTTCTCAAGGCTTCTCTCTTTTTCTAACTATTTCTCGCTCTATAAACTCTCTCTAAGTTTTTTTTCTCTATCTCCATATTTACTTTCTCTAAAGTTTCTTCTCATTCTGTAAACATATATTCCTCGAACTAAAAATTACTCCCTATCACTTTTCTTTCCTCTAGATATGTTTTTCTCTAACATATTTGTCACCTTAGCTAACTTTTCTAATTTTTCTCCTACTCTCTCAAAAAAACGACGTTGAAACATATTTAATTTTCTATGTTTCTAAAAAAAACAAAAAATAAGAAAATAGAAAACAAAAAACAAAAAATAGAAAACAGAAAAATCAGAACCAACTAAAAATTAAAATAATTATCAAGCAAGTCATACAAAACTACCTTTGCCAAAAGGGAAGTTGTGCATAATCTTCGTAGGGATCGCTCCAGGGTGAAGTGAATTTGCAGTTATGCTTATCTGTTCTTCCTGTGCAAGAACAAAATCATTAGTTTTGAATGGCTTCCTCCATAACCATCCCTATTGAAAAGTGAAAAAAAAAAAACAAAAACAAAAAAGGAATGACAAATGTAAAAAATTATTTTCAAGAATTTTTTTTTTTAGTTCTGCAGCTGGGAACTCAAACCTTTCCATTATTCAATTGACTTAACGAATATTATCTCCTATTGCGATGATGGGTAGAATTGCCTCCTTATATGAAGATATATATCCCTATCCGATTCTACGAGTTACCTTGGCAACCAAATATAGTAGGATCAAACAATTGTCCCGTGAGATTAGTCAAAATGTGCGCAAGGGACACACACGGATATATATATAAAAAAAAATCCTATCCGATTCTGATGCAGTATGGTGTAATCATAGAATTGACAGAATATTAAGACAATCTACAATATAATTGTGCATTCCTAAAACAATGTTGGAACTCAGTTTATGAGATTAATAAAAAACAAGTTCAATTATAAGTTTAGTTCCCAAAGTTTGGTTAAGATTACTTTTAGTGACGTGATTAATGTAATTCTTCAGTTGACGTCTTCACTTGAAAGTTGAGAAAAGACGAAGACAATTATGTCTATTTTGTTAGGAAATAAAAGTTTGAAAATTTTAGAGATATTTGTGTTGGGGAAATTCACTGGAAGAAAAATGGAAAAGAACCTACATAAAGCTCAGCTCTTACTATTCAAGTAAAAAAAGAATATATATATATATATATGTATGTATATATATATATATGTGTATGTATATATATATATATGTGTATGTATATATATATATATATGTGTATGTATGTATATATATATGTGTATGTATGTGTAGATATATGTGTATGTATGTGTAGATATATGTGTATGTATGTGTAGATATATGTGTATGTATGTGTAGATATATGTGTATGTATGTGTATATATATATATATGTATGTATGTATATATATATGTATGTATATATATATATATGTATGTATATATATATATATGTATGTATATATATATATATATGTATGTAGATGATGAATTTGATGGTTAATAGCAAAGAAATAGCAAGAGGAATGGAAATAAAGAGATCGAACGTTATTAATGTAATAAGAAAAGTCATTGCAAGAGACAAAGTAGAAAGTTAAGGGAGAATGTAAAGAGGCTTGAGGCCAATTACTGTCCTAAGAAAAGTCATTTCAAGAGACAATGTAGAAAGTTAAGGAAGAACGTAAAGAGGCCTGAGGCCAATATAGTTGAACATAATGCCCAAGGATAACACAAGAGCATAAGACCACTCATTAAAATGGGTAATTGACAATGCAACTTCTGTACACGTATTTTTGGATAGAAGGTTGTTCACATCGACCAAGTGATAAGGGGAAATAGAAGAGCTTCCAAGACGAAAGGTACATGAAATGTTTGTTTAAAGATTGTGTTGGGTTTGTAAGGTGATTGCAAACAAAGTCCCACATTGACTAGGGAAGGGAATAATCATAGGTATATAAAAGAGGACAATTATCTCCATTGGTATGAGGCCTTTTGGGTAAAACCAAAAGCAAAGCCGTGAGAGCTATGTCCAAAGCGGACAATATCAACTTGAATGCAATGGTCAACCCAATAGCAAGAACTTCCTTATTGATATTATTTTTAATTGGTTCTTCACTTTCACTATTATGGACCAAGATTATTGATTGATTTTATGGACCAAAATTATTGATTGATTTACTTAGCCTACACCTATATTCTAACTCCCCGTTAGACCACATCGAATTTAACCATCTTTTTTCCATATAGCTTTCTTGCACCTATTTACATGAAAATACAATAGTCATTCGATAAAAAAAATCAAAGGAATCCTTGAATGTCATCACTTAGTTTGAATGAGAGTACATAGACATGTCGGGAGACAAGTCCATATAGGTAACCCAACCTCGAGGCAAATACAAATGGAAACAATTGATTACTGATATTTTGTTTTTTTTTTTTCAAGTTGGCTAAATTTGCAAAAGAAACTTTGGAGTTTCATCAGATAATGTTGCAAGAAGAAACGTGGAGCTCACCAAGAAATAAGATGTTGTAGTCGGAGTAAGTCGTCGGAGTAAAAGATTAGACTTACGAGCTTACCAAGAAGATCAAAGATGGTTGTGGCAATAGAAGGTGAGATCCATATTTTGTCTCAAAGTGGGAGATTATAAGAATTGTAGAGCCAAACCAATATTGCAAAGCCAACATATTCGAGAGGACAACATCAAGATGCTAATCAAAGCATCACGACACTGGCACAAAGCAAAGAAAAATCATGTTACATTTCTGTAACAATGAGACAAGACATTGAAGCCAACATATTCGAGAGGACAACATCAAGATGCTAATCAAAGCATCACGACACTGGCACAAAGCAAAGAAAAATCATGTTACATTTCTGTAACAATGAGACAAGACATTGAGGGTAGCGTCTCAGTGCTACCACAAGACCCTAAGAAGAAAAGGAAGAGTCGAGCACACGACGCTGAGACGTTGCAACAATTTTATATAAAATTCGTAGCTTTTTTATGGGTTTTTTTTACCGAAGTGAAAAGAGTGGCATGCAATAGCAAGTGATTGACGACCGTAAGACTTTAGTGAATTCAGCCCATTCTTATTGATTTAGCAAGGATATTTAGTATAGAAGTCTAAATATCATTGTTGTGGTACCTTGAGAGTTTTGTAAAACACGTGAGAGAGGTCCATTGTAATCTTCATATCATTATAGAATCTACAGTTGCAGAAGACTGGATGTAGTCCCATACATGAAGTGCTTTTTCATCCCTTTCTTGTATTTCTTCTTTTATTATTACTAAAATAAAGGATTAAATTTACCATAACCCATCACCTTTTAAGTTTTTGGATTTAGTGATAATTTAACCTTATTGGATTTAGTGATAATTTAACCTTATGATTTGTAAATCCAACAAATCCAACGGTGTAAAAGTAAAATTATCCGCCACATTGTGGCTACCTCCTCCAATAATTTTCCCTTCCTCTCCCTTCCTCTCCCTTGCCCTCAAGATCACCCCTCTCAATCTCCCATTTCTCGATCTCTCCCCTCACTCTCGATTACCTACCACCACCAATCAGGGAAATATGGTGGAGACTGATCTCATCGTCCCACCCTCCTCATTACCTCCCCAGTCCTAATTACTAAAGTTGTGCGGACATTGCACTCTCTTTCCCTGCAAAATTGTGTCGCTCTCATCTCTCAGCCCCTCACAACCCTTGCCATCAGTGTTGCCAAGTAATAAAACTCAAAAGATCGATTAAAAGTCGAACCGAACCATCTGGACCCAAAACCGACCAGATCGATTTTTAACCTAATTGAGGAAAATTTTCTTCTTCTCAGTTTAAAACATTTCAGAATCGAATGATTCAGCATCAATTTTTTACTAAATCGAACCAAACCGAACTAATTCGTATACACCCCTACAGAATATTTTTAAAAACAAATTTAATATCTAAAGTGAAACATTAAAAGGAAACATATAACTCATAACTCAGCAGTTAAGGTGTTTTGCACATTCTCTAGAGATCGGAAATTCAACCTCCCGTCTTCCCCGTTTATTGTACTAAAAAAGACAACACAATTCATTGTGAGTTAAATTTCCGTCGACATTTCCAACATTCCCTTTGACATTTTCATATGTGAGGGAGAAAATCAACATGCCATAAGTGATCTTTTCTATTTTCAAAAAAATTTGTCCTAAACATCAAACATTTCCCTCACCACACCATGTCCATTATTAACAATACTTAGCTACTTACCAATCAAGACTCATCCTCATGCTAACCACCAAATAAGTTTGACAATTTTTTTTTATTTTTGGAGAAACAATAAAAATATCCTCGCGCTAACCACCTAATAAGTTTGACAATTTTTTTTATTTTTGGAGAAACAATAAAAATATCTATTTTTCTAGATTGCTCTCTGATACTTGTAAAAAATTGAATGTTAACCTAAGTATTTTTCATTTTTTATTACCTTCATTTTCTGGTGTGAAGTGAGCTTTTTAATCTAGAGAATGGTCTAGTTATTTCAACCTTTTTTAGAAGCGTGTCTATAACATGTCATAAGTTTGTCCCTCCAATTCCATTAATTTTGGATTTTTATATGTCGTTGAATTTTCAATTTTTAGACACTATTTAAAGTTAAAACGCATATTAGATACAAAATTAAATATTTAAGATCTACAACTTGTTAGACAGACCTGTTAGGACAGACATTAGAGAATGCAAGTCCTCGTACCTTGAAACGTCTTGCAAGCTCATTGGCATGTAAAATATTTGCAAGCTTTGATTGGCCATAAGCACGAAATTTACTGTACCTACCATGAGTAAATTTGAACTATCAAACTTTTACATGAGTAAGTGTTAGTAAGGCTATGTCTAGGAGTGCTGATGGTAAAAGCACTCTTTCGATGTTAAAAATATTTTTTTCCTTAAAATTGTTAGTTTATGAGTAAGAGCATGAAAGCACTTTTGTGAGAAAGTATTTGTAAAACAATTTTTACATAAGTGCATGAACAGAAAATACTTCGAACCCAATTTTAAAATTGTAGAACCACCTTTTACGCCTTATAATTTGAAGTATTTTTACCAAAAGCAAAGAGCTAAAAGTCAGGAAACTCAGGATCTACAAGGTAATTTCTATAAGCTTCCTATATCATAAAAGTAGGTGCGTTCCATCTTAGTTTCTATAAGCTTAAAAATAATTACCTTGACTGATCATTAATCCCGTCAAATAGAATGCCTTCAGGATATGTGGCACGGTGAGCTTCTGAAGAGACATTTACGATTCGTACTTTTTTATTATCAATGGCAGTTCTCTTCATATTTTCCAACAACAAATTTGTCAAGAGAAAATGACCTGGAAAGACTCGAAAGGGTAAAATCATGTTAGAGTTGGTAATTCTATTTTAATAAACGGTTTTGTTTGAATTGGGGAGATCTTAGTTATGAAAAAGGCAAAATAAAGGAAGAGAACCACCACTAAACAAAATTTACATGAAAATTCATACAACGAAAAAACATAGGAAAAGAAGAAGAAAGAAATCTATTGTAATGAAAATCGCAGCTGCCAATATATCCCTACACTATCAAAAAATCCTAACCTCCTAAAATTTAGGAAAAGACCTAACTTGCAATCTTAGTATAGTTCAACTAATTAAGTGGACACCTTAGTTTGAGTAAGGTGATCGTATTAGACACGTGCCAGATACTCCAACATTTATTGGAGATGTATCGATATTTTAGCTCAATAAATGTGTATCAAAACAATAATTGTACATAATGAATATTGATCCAACACTTGTTAGGCATAAGATCCAAGAATGCGAAGATAAGGGTACAATTTAAGGGAGGGCAGATAACCACTTTTTAAGCATAAGAAATAGACATAAATAGTAATATGAAACAGACTAATAAATTTTAAGAGCAAAATACATCCTACTCCGTGTTTTTAAGTCTAAAAATGCATAAATTTATTGACTTTCAATTTTCTAATATAAAAAGTATATATACTTAAAAAAAATTGCATATTTTTGTGTCCTAGATTTTTAGAAAATGACGTGTCACCGTGTCCGTGTTGTATCATATCCACGTCTCGTGTATCCCAACTTCTCAGCGTCGGAGATTCAAATCCTCACCCTACATTTTGTTGTACTTAAAAAAGCCCTAGCTTCATTGCCTAGCTTGATCCCTCAATTGTCACAACACCTCAATTCTTTTGGCCTTTTAAAGTTGGGCCATAAAATATTTGAGTCACCCACATCTAACATCAGGAAAGATATGTAGTTATAATCCCCGTTTATAGATGAAAGTCTTCAAGAATCCATTGTTTCATGTGTATCCTAAATCTTCTTGCAAGTTCACATAAATTAAAAGCTTTCACAAGTTCACATAAATTAAAAGCTTTCATTATGCAAGAAATAATCTAGTATGTAAGCTACATACCTAAGTGATTCGTTGCAAACTGCAGTTCTATGTTCTCTTTCGAAAGTCCAAAAGGGGTACCAAATATTCCTGCATTATTACTTCCAACGATACAGTAAAGGAATTAGAAAAGTATTGCTAAATTGCCTCACATCTTCAACTAAATAGCTAATACCAGGACATGAAAATGAGGAACTAGCAAGAATAAAGAGTGGGTTTGGAATGAGTTTTGGAATGAGTGAGACACTCACTCTAAAACCCTAAGAAACACTATAATTCACTCCTATGGGACATTTGTTAACTCAATAAATATGTGTCACACACTGTAAATATAGATCCGACACTTGTTAGACACTTATAATATAGATCCGACACTTGTTAGACACTTATAAAATATTCGTTAAGCATAAAAAATAGACAAAAATAGTAATATTGGACAAAAATAGATTTTGAGAGCAAAATACATCAGACTCGTTTTTTAACATAAAAATGCATATAGTGACTTTAAATTTTCCTTCTGATATAAAAATGATACTTAAAAAAATAATGTATATTTTAATAAACGTGTCATTTTTGTGTCCGTTCACTAGATTTTTAAGAAATGACGTATCACCGTATCTTTGTCGTGTCAAATCCGTATTGGGTGTCTATATCCGTGCTTCTTAGTCTAAAATCTATGACTTAGTCTAAAATCTATGAAAATTTTGAGACATATTAACAGGTTAAAAAGCACTTGTCACCAAAAGTCATACATACCACAGTCACCTTCATAAGCAACACGTCTATGAAAGACGGAGAGAATCTAGTGAGCTAAAAACAAAGTCCATTTCTTACATGAGGATGTTAAGTGGAAACCCAGACGACCGATAATCTGAGGCAAATTTTCTTATAGACACCATCGAGCTAAGATCCAACTCCATGACATCAACCTTTGCAGAGGGATTCTCCTTGACAATGGCTTCTCTAACACCTCTACCAGCATCTAAGTTCCTAACAGCCATAATGACATGGACTCCGCGTAATGCAAGAACGCGCGCAGTTTCAGAGCCGATACCGTTCGATGCTCCTGTAAGAATATAGAAGCATAAGCAAGAACAAAAAACTAGTAACTGCAACTAAACAATGCTTGGTTACAATAAGTCATGAGCAAAAAGAAGAGATACAGCAAACTGCAGATATGTGGTTTCAGCACTATTGTGTTTAGTAATGAAGATCAAGCCAAGAGAATGGTTAATCAAATGGTGAACTAAAACCTGTTATTTTAAAATTACATAAAAAATCAAAGAAAAAGCATACTTTTCAATAACTAATTACACATTATGATTTAGAAACACATTCAAAAACAAACAATAAGAGCGAGTTGGAAACCTGTTATGCATTTCTCATTTAATAACTTTTCCTTTTTGGTTTCCTATTTTTAAAAGATTAAAATACTATTTTCTAATGTCAGTATTAGTTCATTTTAAGACTGTATTTAAAAATGTTCATTTTGATCCGGTTTTAAAACAAAATTTTTAAAATTTTATAGTATAAAGTAACGTTTATATTTTAAAAAATATATTAATTACAAGATAAAAAAATTATATTAAAAATAAAATTAATGAACCAAAATATTGCCAATTAATGTTGATCGAGAAACTGAGAGTAAAACAGGCAGAACTACTACAGTCCAAGCTCAAGATCCCAATGTTTTCTATTCTAATCATATATCCGTCCACAGTCATGGCGAGAACAGGAAATAAATGAATACAGAAACAAAAAGATATAGAAGTACCAAAACTAAATTCTAAAACCATTTCCGATGGTTCAAATTCAGAGGAACAGATAAAATTTCATGTTTCAGCAAATACAGAACTAAAAACGAAGTAAAAGAGAAGAAGAAGAAAGTGTTTTAGGTAAATGAAGACCTGTGACAATGGCGGTGAGAGCGGAGCCATCGATTCCGTCAGTAACTTCCTCGGCTGTGGAAGAGTATGAAAATCCAGAGGGCCCTTTGCTTCTCAAAAACCACATTTCGACGGAATTTTAAAACCCGCTCCGTATTCTGCAATTTCTTATGCTTTTAATTTCGGTTTAATTTTCTTTTATTATTTTTTTCTTTTCCTAGCAACCATGCATTCTGCCACCTCCTCCGTCGCCTCCTTGACTCGTGTTACACGTGTGCAATCACCTGCCACGCCTTTGCTGACTATTGTTTGAATTTGTAAGTATACAAATGATGTCTCCACAAGAAAGGATAGATTACTTAATACCAAATTTTCTACTTCAACTCCATATCAATATGGAAAGTTTAATAGACTGTAGGTAAAGAAATCATTTAAATTAATTTAAGAAACAACGCAACTATTCACGCGATAATCTTTCTTAAGCAATAACAACTTCATCGATGTTACTCATAAAATTTTAATCGAAATTTTTCTAAATCAAGATGGTCGGTGGATTCTACTTTATTGACTCGATATTTTTTTAAGTAATGACGACATTTTTTTCGAAAAGTAGGGTATCTATGTCTCTACAACGGCTTCCACAATTCAAATAATTATAATTAAGCACGTAGAATCCAAAAATATCATAAAATTTATAAGAATGTGTCTGGTTAATAATTTTGTTTCTCAACCTTGATTTACGACAAAGAATTAATGTAAAGATTGGTCAAATTCAAAGAGTGCATTTAGAGTAGAAAAATTCTCACAACCAACAGAAATTTATGAGAGAAATCGACTAAAAATAGAAGAGTAAAGTTAGATAAATGGCTACATCATCAATGCTTTATAAAATAAACTATTTAACTAATACTTGAATCCAGAAAGAATTGGAAGGAGGTAGAGTAAGAAAAGAGAATGAAGAAGGGAGAAAACAAATCCGACGATCTCTTGAATCTTCGTTCTTCGAGCTCCTTCCATTTCTCTCAAAATCTTCAACTTTGTCTATCTTTTGATTCCAAAATCCCTCTTTTTTCCTCTATCCTGCGACTAGGGCTAAAATAAGAAAACTAAAATCCGTCACGCAAGTACTTAGACATTGTGATGATCAGCGCTTCGCGTCGTAGTACTTAGGTGTTAGGTCTTTTTTCCTTACTGTTGTTGCTCTGAGAGAATCTTCAAAATAAACTTTAAAAACCAATCTTCCGTTATCTACAAAATAAATAAAAAAAGAATGAATTAACATCACTGAAGTTAAAAGAAAACTAATTGAAATTAGACATAAGAGTAAGCATAAAATACATTCATCATTGACCCTTTCCCTCCTCCCAAACTTGAAAGATTCGTTCCATATCAAATCAACAACCTCGTTCATTCTTAGAACGAACGAATTGTTCATTTCAAATATGGAACAATTCCAAATCAAGCGAACACATTCATTCCAAATGTGGAAGGAGAGTCAGCATGGGGTGGTGATGGGAAGCAACGCAACAGCAAGGTCTACCATAGAAGAAAAGAGAAGAGACAAGAAGGAGATGATAATGTCATTAGTCTAATCAGCAAAAATAATAATAATAATTGCATATTTTTTGTTGGAAAAACCTTCTGATATGAAATCTTAGCGAATTGAAATTAGAAATCGTTTGGGTATGTGAACCCCTAACATTCCCATGAAAAGAATGAGATAGAAGGATTAGATTGCTTATGGAAGACTAATGAAACATAACTTCAAGGAGAACCTAGATTAAGAATTTCAAAACGATGAACTCTTAGTCATCATACTAAACATAGCCAAAATTTATTCTGTAACTAATCCGTCAAACAATAAAATGATAAGGCTAACATATTTGTGGTATTGAACAAGTGATCCAACTCCTCTAAACTCGAAAAAGCAAGGATTAAGTTCTATTAAGTTTTCAATTGTTCCTTGTTGTTTTCAATTTCCTGTTTAATTCTCTAGATGGTTAAAAATGGACTTGAATTCAGTTTTCATCGTATTACATTCTTTTCAACCTGAGCTAAATTCCTTAAATCTAGCCTTTCTATACTTAGTTTTATTTTTACACAATTTCAAGGGTGAACGGTATATTTTTTATTTGATTGCTCAATTGGATTCACAAAATTAATTGATGCTTAATTTGGCCGATTAAGAGAAATGGACTAATCTTGACTTGATTCTACAAAGGTTAGATTAGATAACTTAAAAATTCAGTTGAATAACTCATTGAAAAGGTTACTTCAGAGATAGAGAACCTAATTAATAAGCCTAAACATAGAATCTAATCATTGATTATGAAAGCTTAGTGTTCAGATTATTAATATACATGTTGATACCACTACAAGGAAAATGAGCTTCAGCGACGAAAACTCATTTCGTCGCATTTTTAAGCGACGATTTCTGTTTTCATTACTGCGTATGCAACGAAAGATGTTATGTCGCCCTTAATGCGACGAAAAATGTTTCGTCGCCGAAGCACATTTTTCTTGTAGTGTACGTACCTAACCTTAATCCTTTAGATCACTTAGACATAAGTTGATTTAGAAGTAAAATTAGTGCAAAATTTACCAATGTGTCCAGTGCACCTTGTGATCTATTAAACTTACTAAGTTGAAGTAGGGAGACTTATTTATCTTGAAGTAAAAATCATTTCAAACTCAATATTATTATTTATTTCCACAACACCGATTGCTCATTCAAGCATTTCACTATTATTTTCAAATAAAAAGTTCAAGTCCCTGTGGAAATGATCTCATAATATTGTTATCAAATTATTATTTGTGATAGTGTGCACTTGCACTCGAGCTTTTCTTATTAAACAGATAGGCAACATCTTTGCTGTTTCAAATGTGGTAGTACTTGTTCCTCACAAATTTTCTCCTTTCGAGTAGACTCTACTGATTTTTGGATAATAAATTTAGGTGCATCAAGTAATATATGTCATGTTAAGGATATGTTTCGTAACTTCCATCGAGTATAGAATACATCCATTATTCTACCTATGCTTTCTCGTGTTCTTGTTGAGTTTGCTGTGATGTTATTTTCTTGCTTCGGAATGTCTTAATCGTGCCTCAATTTACTTACAATTTTGTTCTTATATGTTAGCTCTCTACTTTTGATGATTACTTTGTTGATTTCTTTAGTGATTTTTACCTTATCCAAGATAAGTCACAATTGAGAACGATCGGTAAGGCCAATTGTTTGAATGATCTGTATTTACTCTCTATGACATTTGTTACTTTTACTAATATTACTGCTGTTATTAGTAAGGCCTCAACCACTATTTTGGCATCCTGTTTTATTTAATGGGTCTCTAAACCTTTAAAATTTATATTTAAATAAATCTTTAAAATTTAATATGTGTTTAGACATACTCTTAAACTTTCACTTTTTGCATATCCTAAATCTTTAAATTGTCAAATTTATATCTAAAAATTAATCTAATCAACATGCTTTAATACTTTTAGTAGACTTTTTAGTTACAAAATTGAGTACAAACAGAGATTGGTTAGACAATTTTTAAAGATTTTGGATTAAACTTTTGAAAATTTGAGAAATTAAATTTGTAATTCCAAAATGATGCCACGTCCCCTAGTTTTGGTCTGCCCAGAAAAAAGGATCTCATCTCATTTTTCTCCTGACCAACGACAGTACCCATTCTCACAAATCTCAACCACGTGTTCGTTTCCACCAACCTGACGCCGCCACGTCCCCACCGTCACCCTCGATCCCTCACAGCCGGCCACTTGGCTATTTCCCCCACCACACTCTCTTTAAACTCCCCTCCTTCAACCTCCTCCTTCTGAACCCCTCTCTCTCTCTGACTCTGTAATTTCTCTCTCTCTAGAAAATAAAAATGTCCGGCGGGGTGGGCCCTACCTGCAGCGACATCAGCCTCCCGAGCGAACAGGAGACCCTCCACAAGGAGATCTGCGACCGAAAGTCCGGCGCCGTCGTCCATGGCGGCGCGCGGAGGAAGCCGGCGGCGGCGTTCCTGTCTTTCCGGCAGCTGAACGCGCTGGCGGTGGTGGTGATATTCTCGGCGAGCGGGATGGTGTGCGCGGAAGACTTGGCCTTCGTCCTCTTCTCCGTTGCTTACATGTACTTCATCTCGAGAGTGGCGTTCCCGGCGAGTGGCGGAGGGGAGGACGGAGGCGTGTTCAGCCCCGGCCAGAGCAAGGTGCTCCGGCTGTACGTGATGCTGGCGGCGGCGATCGGGCTGTTCCTTCCGATCGGGTACATTCTAGAAGGATTCTTCGAGGACGATAAAGAAGGGATTAAAGCCGCTTCTCCCCATGTTTTTCTTCTCGCCAGCCAGGTTTCTCATAAAACCAACATTTCATATTTTTAAACTATAAATAAAATCAAATTAAACCGTTTATTTCAGTAATATTTCATCCACTCGAAATTGGAACGAAAATAAGTCGGAATGAAAATGTTATTTATTACTTTTATTTTAATAATCTATTCAATATAATGCCAAATCGATAATTTGCATATATAATTAGTTTTATAAAGTATTATTACTATTCTTAATTACAATGAATCCTATTTTAACAAATTTATAGTAAAATTAAACAAGTGATAATCATTGGTTTGTGGAATTATTAGTTTTTGGTTATTTAATTTTATTAGTCGATTTTAGAATTAATCAATTGTTTTTATTGCAAGACAGAAAACAATAACTGCCTTAAAATTGTGATGTATGATGGGTTGGGACCAAGCTAAATATGATTTAGAGAGTAGGGTTCAGATTTCATGGCTAGCTATCTATCTATCTTGTAATTAATTTCTTACGTTATTCTTTAGCAATTAATTAGTCCCAATTATGAAAACATAAATTTTAATTTCTCTCTCGTATATTCAATGGTGTACAACAATTGGTATTAGTCCCATTGTTTCAATATATTTGATGTGCCATGGTATCCAAATCTATCTGCTGTGCATCAGCTAATTAATCTTTTATGGTTATTCTCACCAAGGTTTTCATGGAAGGCGTGGCAAACAACGACAGATTCTCGACGCCGATCCGCGTGTTCGTACCGGTGTTCTACAACTCGAGGAGGATCTTCACCATAGCGGAGTGGCTGCGGGACGAGTTCGCGAAGGAAGACAAAGAGTTCAGCGGGTCTGTGCGGCGGCTGCTGGTCGGAAGAGCGCTCGCGGTGGCGAACATGGCGCTTTGGAGCTTCAATCTCTTCGGGTTCTTGTTGCCTGTGTATCTCCCAAGAGCTCTCAACAGGTACTATAATTCTCTGCACAAGTCCAAAGATCATTGAGGGATCAGGACAAGAAGACCATGTTTGGTTCTTATTCACAAAATACTTATTAACCCATAGCAATATGTTTGAATAGTTTGGAGTAATTTTATTTGTAATGGGAGTTTTACTTGCAAGTTTCTAGCTTTACTGCTTAGTTAATTAGATCATGTGTCCATGTAATATGGATAATTATCGATGGAAAAGAAAAGTTCCTCGTTCAAATGTAGGGTTTTAATTTCCAACCTCTATGAAAGAGTAAATATGTCATTTATATATCACTAAGCTATTTTCATATTTCGTCTCAGTTCTTTAATAAGTTCTTTAATAAATTTTAATACTGTATCTGCTTTTTAATAAGTTTTGATATTGTGTAGGCCGTTATTAGAATGTCTATACTAATAGGAGCATATCATCGATGTTTGAAATTTCCTTTATTTTTTCCAAGAGAGGTTTATTAATTTAATTCCAAGGGCTATATGGATACTTTGATTGTAATATGATCGGGTGATTGAGTTACTTAACAGTTTTTAAACTTCTTAGTTGGATGTTCTATATATTGAATACAAAATTGGTTTCTTGTATTAGGACAATTTTGAAATTACATTAAAAGCTCTTGGAGAAAAGAGAATTTTCTACTTTCTTGTTTTGGTATAAGTTAGTTTTACTAGAATTATTGAAGTTAAAATTGGAAAGTTATGGCTAAAAAAAATGTGAAAGACAAATTTCATACGTGGTAAACAATGAGAGTATACATGGATCAACGAACAAATTTTAGAGTACCATGTGGTATATGATGAGGTGGATGACTCGATATCTTAACAATCAATACTTTATGATTATGACGTGATATATATTTGAATCATAAAATTGTGTTTACATAGAAGTTGGTAGAAGTTGACGTGTTTGAGGATGTGTTTGGGAGTAATTTTGAGGACAAAAATTATTTTTGTCATGTCAAAATCACCATTGATCATATTTGGTAAATTAAAAAATTGATATTAAAAAAAAGCTTAAAATCACTTTAAATTAAATTTTAAGGTATCATTTGGATGGTGGTTTTGAAAAAAACAATTATACTTAAATCTTTTTTTTAAATCACTACTAATTATACTGTCACTTCCAAACACACAATTGATGTGGCGAATAGACAAATCATAATATGACATATTTTAGATTCATTTAATGAACTTGTCAAGACACACAAAGTAATGGACGTTAGATTAAATGAATAAAAGGGGGAAAACAATTTTGACAATGTTGGAAAGCATCCCTTAACGTCCATGCACTTGTGTTCAGAATTTTTTTTTCTAAGTACATGAGGGGACGAAGATTTGAACTCTTGAAAAGAAAACTAGTAGTAAGGCCAATACCCAATTAATTAAGTTCTTAGTCAAAATGTATTTTGGGGTGTGTTTGGGAATGCTTTTACAAAAATCACTTTTGATCACTGTAAAAAACACTCCGATTTGTATTTATCATGTTGGAAAAAAAAATGATTTTAGGGAAGTTTAAAATTACGTTAAATTGATTTTTAAGGTATCACTTAGCATGATTTCGAAAAAACAATTATTCTTAAAAAAAAATTCAAAATTATTAATTCTACCACCACTCTCAAGATACCATGAAAATCTCTATTGTTACACCCTATGAACATCCCTATTATTACATGATGTCATCTGGAACCCAATAAAGCATGGAGTCAATGATCTCTAAATTATCAATCATTCACGATTCATTTTTCCTTCATCAACATCTCATTCCTTCTTCACTTCGATCCATAGAACACGATTTTGGTGAAAATTCATTTTCACTTATGATTTCTAGACTTAAATTCTAAACTTCTAGAGAACCATTCTCCATCATCATCGTGGTTTTCTGCTTTTTCTATTAATATTTATGAATGCTTTTTCCTTTTTCTATTAATATTTATGGAAAGGTACCATCTGATTAAATTTTCTTAACAATATATTTAATTTAAAATTTTAATGCTAAATTAGTTAAATTGATTTTTTTAAGATTTTGTTTTTAAATATGTTGTTAATTTTTTTTTTAATACTGAGGAACGTGGGACATAGAAGATTTTTTGAAAAAAGGATTTATAATATGTGGCACAAACGCAGATACCAAGTGGATTTTTAAAGAGACCACATGATCCCATTTGACCTGGTCCTGATAATTTTTAAGCATTATTTATAGAACAAGTCGAGTAAAAATAATATTTTAAAAATAAGTTAAAAAATCATTAACGGACCTATCGATTTATGAAAAATAAAATATTAATGTTCAAAATGATTTTTTTGAAAATTTAATCAACGACCCTACCGAAAATAGATGGTTGGTTTGGTGGCCGATTTGGTTGATTTAGTTAATGATCAATTATATTTTGATTCTCTTCAATTAATACATTTATCAACATCAAAATTACATATGTGCTTGGGGTTATATTCTAATAAGTAATTTAGTTTCAATTTAAAATAATATTTTTAAAGTTAATATTATTACTATCAGGTAAAAACCAAAAGTAAGTGTTGTTAGCTTGGTTGAGTCGCGAGGACTGGTCTAGAAACCAACTCAACATAGTCGCACGAATTGAGATACCATGGTCGAGCACTCCTTAAGAATATTATATGATGGACAACAGGTGTCGATACCCAATGCCGAAACCTTTTGCGTGCTTCTAAAGACCACACAGGAGTTGTCGAGCCACCTACCTATGATGCAGTAGGAGACAAATGATGTTGGTGGCCCCCACAAATTCCTGGACATACCTCTCCCCCTGCAGATGCCCAAGAGAGTGGAGACATCCCTCTCAAACCGTCTTCATTTCATATATAAAGAAATAGGCTACCCAAGCAAAGGTAAACCGTATTTCCCCAGAGGATTCAAACACCTATCCTATGACAAACTCTTACCCTCAAGATTCTTGTGTGTTCAGTTACTATAGATGAAGCGCATATATGGCACTTGAACGAGACCTACGTGGACTTGACCTAGAAATCAGCATCGACAATTATAGTTTTCAATTTTTATGTAATAAAATTTGTTTGGTTAAATTAGAGTAATTTTACCCTTCGATCCTTATGCTTTAAGAGTAGTTTGTACCATACTATGTTATAATGGTTGATTTTAATTGCAACAATTTTATAAGTTTAGAAGAGTGATTAATTAAATTGAAAATAGATCCAGAAGAGTGATGAATCAAATTGAAAATTCATAGATCTATGGTAACAATCCCTAACTACGTGGTGGTTTATGCAATTTCCTTAAATTTTCATATACATTGTTTGAATTTTACTTTCAATATTGATAATTTATGAATATACTATATGGTGTATATGGTGATAATTAAAATGAAAAGTATTGAAAACAAAAATAAAAATAGAAATCCAACTTGAGAATAGAACTCATTAAGACATCTATATCTAACTGAAAGTGGGTGAGTTTTAATCTCCACAGTTTTGTACTAAATAATAGTTTTTTTACCTAAATAGAAAAAGAAAAAAAAAACAGAGAAAGGTAATTAAAAACAGATTTTGTTTTTCTCGAAAACAAAAACTCAAGAGGTATTTATAGTGTGAAAAAAAAACTAGAAAATTATTTTTAAAACACAGAAAAAAAGTTTTTTAAAACGGAAAAAGCAGAAACTTAAAAAAAAGAAAAGAAAAACAGAAAAACAACATAAGAGAAAAACAGAAAAAAAAATTTGCATAAGAACTCAAAGGACATAATATAAAAACAAATCTTAAAAAAACAATAAAAAAAGCATAGAATTTTTTTTTTGAAATAAAAAAAACATAGAAATAAAACATATAGAGAAAACAGAAAAAAAAAATACACACACGACATAAAAAAACATGTAACTAAACAGGCAGTTTATTTTTCTAAAAAGCATTAAAAGTTTAATACATACATATATATAGCATACAAAAGGTTTAGACTAATAAACGAACGAACGAAGAAAAAAACTGATAAGGGAAAAGATATCATAAAGTACGATAATTAAATAATATAAGAACATATATCGTAGGAATATTTTTACATGTATAGGCAACCTTAGCTAAAGGGTTAAAACATCTTACTCTTTCTTTGAAAGTTAGACATTCAATTTGTGGATTGTACGTCTTCTCTCGAAGTTGAAGGTTCAAATCTTCACCACATATTTATTGTACTAAAAATAGTATATGAACCTATGAAAATGTTTGTAAACTTTTAAAATCATAAAATTGCTAAGGGTTGAAATCGATGTTTTAAATATGGATGCCGATAAAATATATAAGTTTCAATTTTTTGAAAATATTGATGAAAATATTGACATTGATAAATATTTATAAACAAATTATTAAAATAAAAAATTAATAACAAATATTTAAATTAACACATAAATATTCCACAAATTCTAAATAAGTTAAAAATTATTATTACAGTTCATATTAATGATATTTTGTTGACATCGTTTATATCTTGTTGATTATTTTGTGGTATTATAGAGATGCGATTCATCCCACGAGTCAATATTGAACTCGCGAATATTAGGAAATTTTGATATGTCTGCAAAAATTGCAAAAATTTAATATCATGAAACAAATCAAAATATAACTCAATATATAAAATAGCTATTTCTATTTGAAAGTCAATGATTTGCTTGCCAAGACATAGTTAATTCGTTAGGACCTCTAACCAAAAGTTGTTGATCTGAATCCCGACCTACTAAAAAAAAGTTGATGATTCCATCTCGAGCTAAAAAAAAGAAAAAAAAGAAAAAGAGAAATTGGTGAGTGTTGAAGGCCCACGAAGCAAGCAGCCCATAAGAACATTCCGGCGAGGACAAGTCTGATGGGGCTGCTTCGTCTTCCACCCGAAACCCTAACTACCATCACGTGCGGCGGCCAGCTTCTTTGATAGAGGTCACGTGCGGAACACGAACCGCACACAAATTGTTAAGCGTAAAAGAAAAAAAAAAAAAATCTGGAAATGCAGAATATCAACAGAGGCTTGTCTGAAACCCTAGCTCTACTCCTCTTCTTCCTCCAATCTTTCATTTGCTGAGCAACATTTCCATTTCCAAGGTACCAATTTATGTTTTTTCTGTTCTAAATTTGGTTTCCCCATGTTTGCAGCTCCATCTTGTTTTATCCTGTTTTAATTCTGTCTTTTTAGTTCCTATTGGTTGGAATTCTGATTCATTTGATTAGCGCCAATAGGGGGTTATTCAACATGAGCTTGATTTTTGGGTACCAGTTACACTTGGTTGTTCTTTTCTTCCTGGAAATGGCCTCGGTTAAGGTTTTAATCTGTTGTGATTGGGTACGATTTGTGATTATAATTAATTATATTTGTTGGGTTTTTTTTTGACAAAAGAATGGGGAAATGGATTCTAAATTTTCGGTTTTGGGTGCTTTGAGTTTGGTCTTTTGTTGGCACGTGGTTGCAATGAGCGCATTTTACCATTTTCTCTTAATTGAAATCCAGGCAACGGAAAATTTGAGATTCCCTAGTCTCTGGTTATATGTAGTATGCTTGGAGTTTCAGGAACGTCTCCCTGTGTTGTAACTGAAGTGTCGTTAGAAATGGAATTTCACTTGCTACAGTGAAGTTCATTCAAATATCTATGCAGGCTTCCCTGCTGCTTATCTAGCAAGTGCACGAAAAATTGTAATTGAACATGTATTTTGTTTATTACCTTTGATGCTCGATTTTGAGAGTGAAGGTTTTTTGTTGCTTTTGAAAGTAGCCTCTTGGTGGCTGGAATTTTGGATCTTAGATGGAATATTAGATACAATTGTTGAACAATGCAATTGAAGGGGTAAAGATCGAAGGATGAAGTTGACCTTGCATTTTGTAGTCGACCATACTGACTGAGTCCTTCTTTCCTTGTATTTAGTAATTACAACCTAGTGAATTAACTTTGTCTTTTATTCCCAAAGAAAAAGAAATCCTCAAATAACCGTATTTGGTGTATTTCTTTTAGGTAGAAGTTTTGTTCACTTGTAGTACCTTGAGTTTTAAGCAGTATAAAGTATCAAATCAATACTTATAAGATTGTCCGAAGGAGAAATCCAAATATTTTCCCATTCCCAAATTGGACTTTTTCTGCAAGACGCAAACTGAAAACAGGAACATCTTGCTGTCTGTTATCCATGGATTTTTTTTTCCATCTTTAATAGTTCTTATATCCTCACCTGCCGGCTGCCAGCAGGTAACACCTCTGGACAAAAAAGACTTTCAGGTCCAGTTTACAGCTTATTTTCAGATAGTTTTTGTAGGTCAGTCGGGGTTAGCATCAACATTGCTGCTTCTTGGTTCCTTTGGCTGGATAGAAATGGTAAGATTTTTGAAGGAAATGTTAGGAATATTTTTTTAGGGTAGTTTAGGAATATTGTTGAGGGAAGACCGGAAGAGGAACTTGCACTTTCTAGATGACCAATAGGATTTTTTTTTTGGCTTTTGAAAGGGCCAAATGTGTTATCATTCTTCACTCGTATTTGTTTTTCCTATTTCTTATATAGGAAAAGGAAAACAGAGCAAGAGAACAGAGAGATAATGGGTTCATCTTTCTAATGGTATATAGAGAGTGGCCGGTGGCTAGCAGAAATTGACTTTAGAGTTATGATTTACAACTGGAGTATCTTTTTGGAATTTTATTTTCCTACTCTACCAATATTCAGAGAAAAGTTATTAGTTAAACTAGAGTGTATTACTCATATCTATTTTTATTATTCTCAATGTAGTTTCTTATCAAAAAAAAAAAAAACTAGTGTATTACTCCTATCTTCTAGAACATGATGCTCCGTTCCTCCCAAGTCTAGGCAATGAATTTTGGTTAATCCACATCATTTTATTACCTGTTTGTAAGGTATGATATGCCTTTTATGTTGACATGTTACAACTTACAAGTACATAGCTAGTATGTGTATGCAATGTTGCAAGTGTGTGGTTGATATGAAGTTCTCGCATATCTTTTCAATAATGCTCGCTTTCATTTCTTTTGATCTCAGGTGTTTTGTTATTTGCCAGTCCTCTAGATTGTGAGTCCCTTCTGTATAGTGCAGCTAGCTCCTTAAAGTTCTATTATCAATAACAGATATGTTTGTCTGGGATCTCCTTTTTATCAACTTTGGTGGCATTGATAAAGAGCTGAGAATCTTAACAAATTTAAGACCTTGAAGAAGGCAAACTTTTATTTCTGTATGACTCCCTAATTTCTGTGAGGAGGTTCAAAGTGCTCATATATTTATTTTCCTTGAACGAGTGTGTGATAAGTACTGCAGTGTTACATCAGATGACTGAAAGTGCTATGGCGGTAGTCAAACCTGAGGTATGCTACATTATGAATTTAGGCTAGGTTCAAGGAAATTGTCTTTGTTTGATAACAAGGCACGGAATTTTCCATGCTGTTTTTTCCGTCTCAAAGTTGTATGCTTCAATTAAGATGACAGTAACTTAAAAAATTTTATTTTGACAAACTTGATGAGAAAAATCACTTTTATCTAAGTTGCTTCAACAGCCACTTCATCGTCCGCTGCTTAGTTTTTCTTGTGTAATGTGTATTTATTCCAGATGAAGTCTTACATTTGGCTTCAAACTGCCGATGGCTCAATACAACAAGTTGAAGAAGAGGTTGCTATGTTTTGCCCTATGATTTGTCGGGAAATACTCCAAACAGGGATGGGATCCTCCAAAAATTATGCTATATCTCTTCCACAGCGAGTGAATCCTGCCATATTAGGCTTAATACTTGACTATTGCAGGTTCCATCAAGTACCGGGTCGCTCTAATAAGGTCAGTATATCTCTGAACCTGTTCTGACCTCTAACCACTGCCATCAGTTATGGAGCTGTGGAGATTGAATGGATGCTGTTACTTATGGACAACTCAGTAGTCATATTACAAATGAAACATGGGTTATTCTTTGCCATAGGAGCGTAAAACATTTGATGAGAAATTCATTCGCATGGATACAAAAAAGCTATGTGAATTGACGTCTGCTGCGGATAGCCTCCAATTAAAACCTTTGGTTGATCTAACTAGCCGGGCACTTGCTAGAATTATTGAAGGAAAGACTCCAGAGGAGATAAGGGAGACATTTCACCTACCTGATGATCTCACAGAGGTGTGTCCTTCACACATGCACAAACACACACACACACACATGCATGTTCAGTTTAAGTGTCTCACTCAGATTTAACTCTGCAGGAGGAAAAGTTGGAGCCCCTGCGAAACATAACAGATGATCCACGCATTCGGCTCTTAAATCGATTATATGCACGAAAGAGGAAAGAATTAAGAGAAAGAGAGAAATTGAAGGTGCATTACCCTCTTTTTGATGGAAAAGCATAATTTATATCAATTAAGGATATATTACAGGAGACAGGGGATGAGATATCCTGTAATAAGGAATATGAAAATTACAAGAACAAAAGAGGCAAAAATAATCCCAAACTCTATATATTGTAGATATTTTTCATATACACGTCTGAAGCCCTTGCCAAGGCTCGAATACTATACTTAATCTGATTGAGTCGTGTTGTACAATTTTAATTCTCATTAGCATGTCCATTTTCCACAATTTCAGAATGTTGAGATCGAGGAGCGGGTGGATGATAGATCAGTGGATGACTTATTGTCATTTATAAATGGAGGAGATGGAGGTACTTGAGAATTGTTCACTCGTTGTTGCCTTTTCTTTTCATTTCATGGTTTTAACTTTTAAGTGAGTCGTTTTCTTCTTTTGATGTTTTGGATTTTGTATTGCACACCTAGCATTCTACTGTCCTTCTCCAGTGGTTTTGCAATTTATAAGAATTTGCAACAATTTACTTGTAAACATGAGGAGAAAAGATGCTACTTGTCCACATTCTTTTGAGATTTTCAAAATGTCTCTTATTTATTTATGTTCTTTGTAATTCAACTATTATTATTCCACATGCAGATTCAAAGGCAGTTAAAACAAACAAAAACAAAAAGAAAAATCGGAGGAGAAAAGATCAACAGAAGGATTCTTCTTCAACCAATGAAAATGGGAACCATGATAAAATAGGGGTTTGCATCTGTTCATGGCTTTGTATTTTTTGCTTGTCTAAATATGTGGCCTTTGGTCTAATATAAGTTATTTTTTCACATCAGAAGTAGCTCTGATCATTAAATTCTGCTTTCTTGTTTTAGGAGTTGGATGCTCTTCCTTCTTGTCGCCAGAATGAGTGTAACAAGATTTTGGGGGCATCTCCGAGTAGAACTGTGAAATCACAGGATTCGGCAGCTGCTATTTATTCACCTAAGATCGAGTTTGATGATGGTGATATTTATGATGATCTAGATCCAGCAATGAAAGAGGAACTTGACAGGTTAGATATGTCAAATCAAGGTTGCAGCATACCTTTCTTTTTATATACTTCATTCAAGTTTTGGGCGGGTGTTGAATGTCAGTTGACAACACGGACCCTTTTTCTCACTTTTTATTGCTCGTTTTCTTCTGCATGCTCATATGTATACGGTTTTCCCTATTTCTGAGCACCCGCATTTTATGATTGCTTAATTATATATTTTGCACTGCTGTCTGCTGCAACCTCAACTCTTTTACATGCACGGCATATAATATATATAGATTATATTTGTTTTTAATTTCTAATTTGTGAAAGCTATTTCCTGGCTTTGTGTGATACAAGCGGGATGGTAATTAGATTATTTGTTCATTTTTTCTTAGAGTTCTTTATACTGAGCTCAATTTTAGTTAGTGTTGAATAATTGTAGTTATCTACCACATTTTCTTCTGAAAAAATTGTTCCAAGAGGGACAGAAAAGTGGGATGGAGGCACTACCTCCAAAACTAGCCAAATGAGCTGAAAAAGTTCTCCTTGAATGTCAAAAGTATAATTACAAACAACTCTCAGAACCATAAGCTTTCTAGTCTAGAGACATGAATATCATTCTCCCAAATTTCATGGGGAGGGGAAAATACCTTATTTGATTCATTGGAGCCGATTATCCCAAATTATAATACAATTACCCAGGATTTCTTTTCTTTTTTTATCTCGAGGCCACTTCCAAGAATATTTTGAATCGGTAAAATCCTTCATCAATGCCCAATGGGACATGCACTATACTTTGTGAAAAGACTGTTTACATGAGACTTGAGAGTTGGGTACCTTTTGTATAAACCATACGGTTTCACCTTTTGTGGACATGGGTTGGAATGAAGTGCTAAACTATAATGGTGGGGTTTATGGGCAGAAAGAAATTATAGGATTTTTGAGAGTAAACATCTAAGTTGTGAGGAAAGAACGGAGACCATCAATTGTTTTGTAGCCTTTTGGTCTACTCACGCAGGAGGGTTTAGGTTGTATTCAATTAATGATAACATGATGCACTTATTCTAGAGTGGGGTACCAATAACCAAGGGAGCATTTGATTAGATAGTGTTGGACGTCCCTGCCTACTCAACGTGAGAAGGGGTTGGTTTGCAAAGGAATAAAGCCATCCTTTTAAAATGGCCGTGGAGGAGAGTGATTGTGACTATTTATGAAGTGGAGACCCACAATTGGTTCAATAAATTGGCTGACAACTAGAGGCTGACCAGGCTAGTTTTTTGAGTTTTGTGAAGTTCAAAGTGGTAAATGGGAGGGCAGCATATTCTTTTCTGAGAAGATGCCTGGACAGGGCAGACCCCAATCCCATTATTCTTATTCCCTGAATATTAAGCATTATCGTCTAAAAGGCGCACTCATAGTTGATTTTGAGCATCGCACTTGGGATCTGGGGAGTTAGAAGGAGATTGTTTGTCTTTGTCATAGAGGAGGTAGGCTGAATTTACGGAAAACTGGATGCGGTTCAAATTGGAAACAACCAAGACAGTATCTTGTGGAAGCTAGAGCCAAACAGCTTGTTCTCAGCAAAATGTACCTTCATCCACCTCACAAAACCAACCGCCAAGTTGGAAACCCCTTGGTGGACTACATTTGGGAATTAAATATTCCAAAGAAAGTGGTGTTCTTAATTTGGTCTCGTATGTATAGAAGCCTAAACACAGCTGATAAACTCCAAAGGAAGTTTCCCTTTAGGCTTTAGCCTCTTCAGTCTGCTGCATGTGCTGTAAGGATATCAAGACTCTTGACCATATTTTCCTCCACTGTGCGTTTATAAAGAAGCCTGGTGCTTTATTTTAAATGAATTTGGAATGTTGCGATTGCATGGATTTTTTACTCTTCTAAAGTCTAGCAGTAAAGTAGTTTAATGGCAAGGCTATAATTTTGTGGAATTATGTGATGCGTGTATGGGTGACTTATTGGTCCAAAGAGGCTAGGGTAAATTGAGAGGGAATGAGGTGAAACTCTATGTCCCATGATGAGCAACTACCTTAGAAATTAATTTCTGTGTTTCCAAGCACCAAATATTGTAGGGTCAAGCGGCTGTCCCATGATATTAGTCGAGGTGTGTGCAAGCTGACTCAGACACTCAAAAAGTGATGCGCATCTTATTGCTTATTTGGAAAGGGAGAAATCAAAGATTTTTGTAAGACAAGAAGACTCTAATGGAATCTTTTTGTACAACCATTGTTGTCTCAATATATTGATTGTTTTTATATTAAAAAAAGGTAGGCTCACAAGGACATCTCAACTAAATGGAATAACCTTAACACCACCACCGTCATCATCTAGCTTCTCTCAATATATTATTGAAAAAAAATTTCTTTGTGAAAGCTTGGTTTCTTGATCCCAAAAAATGTATTATTAGAAAAAGTTTACAATATACCTCGGATAAAACAACATAACTTAAAAGGTTAATTGCTAGGAAGCACTGATATGCTAAAAATGGCTAAGTTTGGTGTCCGACACGCTAATTAGAGTGTCCTAATTTGTTTTTTCTTTATTATCTTCTTTGTTTCTTTCGTCTCCTAGCCATTTTCTTCTCTGGTTTCTCTCCCGAATTTTTTTCTTTGCAATTTCTTCTCTTTCTCCTTCTCGTAAGTTTCTCCTTCGGTTCTTCCCCTCCTTAGTTTCTTCTCCCATATATATTTTTTTCATTTTCAATTTCTTTTTTTTGATAATAAACAAAGAACTTTCATTAATAAAAAGAGAGGAGCCCAAAAAATACAGGAAAAACAAGCTAGAGGTAGAGGGTCGAGAGGACCCTCTCCAAAGAGACTAAGCAATCAAGAAATTCCGGCTCTGAAGAGTCAAAAGAAAACCATAGTTACAAAAAACCTTCTTGTGGATCGAGGCCCACCAAGAAGCAGTATGCTTTATATTCACACAAAAAGAGTCAAGTGAAGCTTCTTTCTCTTCAAAAAGTCTGTGGTTCCATTCCTTCCAAAGCAACCATAGAAGGGCTCTAGCACCACAATTCCAGAGAATAAAAGATTTTCCTCTTAGCAGAGAACCACCAAAACCTTCAGCAATAAAATCATCTATTTTCTTCGGGAGACCGAGAGCCAAATCTATTTTCTTCGGGAGACAGAGAGCCAAATCAAGGTGGGAAGCCAAATAGTTCCAAGCTGTATTTGCAAAGATACAATGAAGGAAGAGATGATCCACCATTTCAGCACTCCTAATGCACGTATCACAAACGGAAGGTGAGAGAGTCCACTGAGGTAATTTCCTTTGGACTTTTTCAGCTGTATTGTGCCCTTATAAAAGAGAGTCCAAAGGAACACCTTAACCTTCTTTGGAACCTTGAAGTTCCAGATGAGAGAAGCGGTGGCTGCATTTAATATGGGAGAGGGGGAGGTAATTGCCATGAAGGCCGATTTCACTGAAAAAACACCCTTCCTGTCTGTAGTCCAGCATAAGGAGTCATTGTCCTAGCCAATAACCATTCCTTCAAGTTTACCAGTAAACAACGCCCACCTTTCAGCTCTCTATCAAAAAGGTTCCTTCTCATGCCAATGTCCCATGTCATAGCCTCTGCATTTTCAATTTCTTCACTTGCTCCTCTTTGGAGGTTGTTTAGTTTCTTCTCCATTTGCGTTTTTCTCATTCTCCTTCATTTGTTCTCCTTCATAGCAGTATTAAATACGGATAATATTTCAAATATGTACACACATATATTTAAATGAAAAATATTATTGTGTCCCCAACGTGCTGTATTCTACTTTTTTGAAAATTGAGTCTTGCCATATCCGTGTCGTGTGACCGTGTTTGGAAATATATTTGAGTATTATACATTCATTACTAGTTTCTCATTGCCAATTATTGATACGTTGCTTGTTCTTGTCCAAGAAAAGATTGCGTTGCTTGTCGATTACTAATATATTGCTTGCCTCTATTGATATGATATAGATAAATTCTTTTCAGGGTCTTGTTAACGGGGTAAGCTATTGTATTTCTCTTAAAGGAGGATGTAAATTTAATTCATTTATCATTGAAAAGGAAATTGAAGTCTCAATCATATTTTCCAGGAGTTTATAGTAACTGATAGCAATCATCTTCGAAATGCACTTTCTGTCACCATTTGAGTTAATCAATTTCTTGGATGCAGGGAAGTAGAGGATTTTGCAAGAAGATTGAATTCAGATTGGCCAGAAAGAGTGCAAGAAATTTTATCGCTAGGCCAAGAAAGAAAACTCGTGACAGTATTAAATGGCAATGGTTCATCACCGAGATTCACAAGTAAGTTTTGCGCTAATTCTTTCCTATCCTTAGAATGAACTGTTGTAATATAACATTTTAAGTACAAGGGCTGAGTTGCTGATTGATTCAATTCAACCAACTGATCATTAGTTGAGAATTAATATCACATGTTTCCAATTTGAGGGGTGGAGCATTTTGGTTTTAGAAAATTACAAAACTATAACACAATCGATGTTTTTGGTGTGGAGCTACTGGAGTGATTGGTGTATTGATTTGATATGTCTAGAACAGGTGCTGATAGGAGGTAGTAGTCTTCCTATTGGAGTTCGAAGGTAGTAACCATCTAGAGGCAATCTGCTTTCTGGTACTTGAACACAGTAGCTCGGTTGATTCGAAGCGGTCAGATTCTGGGAGGAGCTGCTGCTGTAAGGAAGAGCAAGAGTTTGCAAGATTTCAGTGTAAATGGTTTTGATGGGAAGATTTATAGGGGCATTATTTCATGAGGAAGATGCAAATTTTTGTTTTGTGGGATTTTGTATGGCAGAGAAATGAAAGAGAGTCATAAGAGGAAAAGGGGGGAGGGAGGGGAACAAAAACTGGCGCTGTATCGCTGAGAGAGAGCACAATTGGCTCATCCCTTTTTTTTGAGCCTTTTCATTTTGTTTTTTCTTTTGTTTGTTTGTAACTTGAGCCAGCATTATTTTGGCTTATATGTATTGTTGTTGAAATTAATGTCCACTGCATAAAAATGGTATCTTAATTCTTTCCATTTGTTTGTAACCCAATTTTGGCATTCAATAGTAAAGCAGTTTTGGTGATAATGGAAGGTAACTGTCATATGATTCTTTAGTCAACTTGGAGTAGTATTTATATATGTTGGCTATGTTTACTTCACTCAGACATTTGACATTAAAAAATTGAGAAGATATACAGGATCCATCGAAACTAAGATCGTGAGTTTAAATCTCTATCTCATGAACTAAAATCAATAACTAATGGTGGAAGAACAACAATTTTTTTTGGAGTTAATCAACCATTGTAGGGGTGGAGATGGAACCATTAACTTTTAGGACTACACTAGATATCTAATCTAATTTTTTTTTTAATACAATATGTTAGGGAGTAGATTCGAATACACAATCTCTTACCGTTAGGTAGTATGTTTATTTCATCAAATTAAAATATAGAATACTTTTCACTAAAGTGTGTTTTTATATCACAACATTGTTAATTAATTTTTAATAGCCACATTTTTACGATTAGTCCATTTATAACGTCAAACCATCCCATTTCATCTCCTACCCGAACACCCCTGAAATCTCATGGGAAGAATGATTATGAACTTTTTTTTTTTTGGGTTTGAATCTCTGCCATTAAAAGGAATATATATATATATGAAAAAGTAGTAAAATTTGAAATTTAATTGGTAAAAGGTGAAAATTTCTATTACAATCTACAAACCATTGACCCAAAATAATTGGGTAATTTTTGTCTCCTCCTTGGGTAAAATTCCTGCTTCTCGCAAAAACCCTTCTAAACTCTCCTCTCTAATCATCAACGTTCATGCTTCCTCTTCACAGTTGCAGACCCACCTCTCTCGCCTCGCCGTCGCCGCTCGCCGCCGTTGATCGCCGCCGTCACTCGTCGTTTCTCTCTCGTTCGCAGTCACTTAGATTTGCTCCTTCTTGCCAGTAGTCTCTCCTATCTCACGAAAGCCTTCTTCTCCCTCTCTGTTAAAATACCCAGCGGCGGCTCTCTCCTCTCGCAGCCATCTTTCTTCCACCATGCTTTCTCGTCTACTTCCTAAACCCTCCCATTTCAAATTACTCGCCTTGATTTCCACTAAACCCCCACCTCAGAGTCCTAGTTTTCGCCTTCTTCCCCGATTCTTCTCCACCAATGACAATGGAAGTAATAACAATAAGAGCAGTGGAAGCAGGGACCAACCGACGAGCAATGTGTGGAAGCTTTCCCAGGAGAATGATGGAAATTTCGACCAATTATTCACTCAGGACGTTGAAAACCTTGATGGCATTGCGGAGGATGATTCTGCTGCAGTCGACGACGATTCGTGGGTGAGATCGAAGGACGGGGATCGGGGCGCCGAAGGGGACGTTTTTGCGAGCATGGAGAAGGAAATTCAAGGAAATAAAGATGGCGCTGGTGATAACGAATGGGTTACGGCGAAAAAATACGAGCCGTGGAGCTTGGTGGAGGAAGAGAAGAGTGATGTCTTTAACATCGAGGAGTATACAGTTGAAATTGGTGAATCTAGAGATGAGAGTAGAGAAGTGGATGGTGGGAGCAGTGAGGACGCTAAGAAGCTCGAAAAGGAGGAGCAGGAACTCACTGCCGTCCTTAAAGGCAAGTTTTTCTCCCCCTAGATTGGGAAGAGTGTATTTCAAGTTCAACGACTAGTGCATTTAAATGGGTTTCTATATTCTAGCTGCGTAGGTATTATTTTATGGTTCAGTTGGGTAAAATATTGGTGTCTTCCTGATCATTGGTTCTGTGATGGTTACTCATGGATGATAATTGATAAGAATGTTCTTTCTCGTAGCTTCTGTGTTTATCTTGAGAACAACAGAACTCGGGGGTTGAGACCATTGGACCTTTATTTTTTTCCCTCTGTTTAGAGATTTAAATGACGTCTTCTTCTGGTTAGTCGAATAACTTGAATTTTATTGGTTCTTGTCATTTCACCCTTCTGTAGTTTATTTTAGCTGATATGTGTTGTTCAAATCCCTCCCTTTTTTTTTCCGTGTGTGCGCAATCATTTAAGATTTATTTCTTAGTAGATTAGAAAACAGGAGTCTAGTAATAGGCTTGCTTTGACATTTCTAATGTCTGAACTTAGGAAAAGCATCAACTACTTTCTTTGTGGTTAATGGTATCAAGAGTGAGGAAGTTTAAGTGATCGATACTTTTCTAGGAATGGATGCCATCATAATTAGCACATGAAAAGCAGGAGATGTTGGAGTTAGGTTTGTATGTTACGATTGAATTTCAATTTATGCTTTCTGGATCGAAACCTCCTGAGGTGAGGGTAGCTTTTAGTTGATTATCAGTTGTCAGTAGCTTGAATTTCGATTATTATGGAGTTCATGCAGGCTTCATCTGAAGGATAGCATGCCTGGTGGATCTGGCTCATTACTCGTGAGTCATGCCTAAAGAAAAATCTAATCTTAAGCGGCATTAGGCTATGATATTAAAGCATTATCATCAGGCAATATGACATTCATTAAATTAATAGATTGGGAAAGTAACGGGTTTGCAAGTTGTAAAATGTCGTGTATTGTGAAGGTTCATATTAAATGTCTCTTAATAGACATTTGATAGGCTTAATAGACCGCCAATGCAGATTATGTATGCAAGGAGAAAGGCACAAGGAAAAATGCATGAGAATTTCAAGGGTATAGTTAGATATGTGTCATGAGTATGTAAGTGAGGGCTGTGGGATAAGTTCAATTAGGGATGTCAGCAGGGGAAGGGTAGGCTCAATGTACTGTTTGTGGAGAGTTCCAGACCTCCTGAGTGTCTGAGGGAGTCAATATCCTTTTTAAATCTCACTTATTCAGCATATTGTAATAGAACTATATCAATTGTCTGAAAAAATCTCAGCTAAGCCAGAAATGGTTGGTTAGCATGTTACTGATCAGTTAACTCCATAGGTTCATATGGTAGTTGGTGAACCCTTGGATTTACCCAAATCGTATTGGCCATGGGGTTCGAATCTTTCTGACCCTTCTGCTTGGTACATCAAATATCTCATTGTTTATTGGCTGGCAGGTATTTTAGAGTTTGGCACTTGACCTCAAGCTTCGATCTAGTGAACATAAATTTTTTTCAGATCTGTACTGGATGGGTATTGGAAATTTGAAGAAGAAGAATAAACCATGTTTAAAAGGGTTAGGGCTAGCAAGTATGCACAGGAAAGAAGATTCTGAATAGTGTATACATCAAAAGAAATTTGGGATTTGTAGAAGTCCACCACATTTTGAAGTTAAAAGATACTTTTGTTTACTTCCATCAAATAGGTACTGGTGTGTCTTGGAGAGGAAAGGCCAAAGTGAAGTGGGTTAAAGAGGGTGACCATAGTACCTCTTTCTTTCATAAAATTGTGAGCTCGTGGAGGAATAAGAATGACATGTCTCCCTTGAAGATGAGAATAGTGAACTGATGGTGGGGATAAGGCAAAGTGATCCCTTATTTTCTTTCCTCTTTTTTGTGGTGGTTGATGTCTTTAGTAAGTTGGCCATTGGGATGGATAAGATTAAGGGTCTAATTGAGGGCTTTCATATGGGTAAGGAACAAGCCTGTTTCTCTCATCTTTAGTTTGCTCTGTTAACACGGTTTTCTTCTGTTCTAGGTGGAAGGTTTCGTTTATTAAGCTAAACTATATTTTGGCAGTATTTGAACTCATTCCAGGATGTAAGGTTACCAAGGACTAAAGTTAAATAGTAGAATTAATTGCAATTCAACTAAGGTGGTTAGACGGGCGTCTGTTGTGGGTTGTGAGGTTTCCAAGCTGCTTACTTCCTCTTGAACTTCCTCTTGGATATAACACATATTGTTTGTCGTTTATGAACTTGGTAGTTGGAAAGGTCCAAAAGCATCATCCCCCATGGAAAAAAGGCGTTCTTCTCTAAGGGTGACAAGTTGACTCTTATTAGTTCATATTGAGTGTGATTCATATATAATTTCCGTCTCTATTTAAGATTCCTTCTACCATTGTAGGTTGGAGAAGATCAAGAGAAACTTTCTCTAGGAGGGATTTGAGTAGGGCACAAGCTCTCACTCGGTTAGATAGGAGGTTGTTTCAAATGGATTAAGTCAAGCAATATGTTAGGCCTCCTATCGTAAACACCTACAGCAGGAGGGGTAGAAATGAGAATTGAGTAGCATTAATGGCCCCGGGAGAGAAAAAGGTAGTGTAGGGGGAGAATCACACAGGGGGCAAGTTAGTTAGAAGGATTATGCTTTTTGTATTCAGTGCCTAGGTGAAGTCTATGAAAGTTTCCCCGCCCTCACGAATTGGTGGGTTGAGTGTGTATCGCCTATGAGCTTGTATTCTTTGTTTTGGAATAGTAAAACAGTAAGGAGATACCTTACACAGTTTTGGTATAGGCAATTTGGGAGCTCACAGTGAGGCTCTTCTAGTTAAGTGGTTATGACATTTTCTTTTGGAGAGCCTAACACTTTATGGCATAAGGATCATTGTGAGTTAGACATATCACAAACACGTCGATATGTCCCGGAAAAAAAGATAATGAGAAGTTAAAAAAAAAAAACTTATTTTGGCTATCCATTGACAAGTAAGAAAAAAATCCATTTTGGTTATCCCTTGTTTCAGCCTTATGAAAGGTGAATCATCGTGAGTTGGCCTAACGATCAATAAGAGCCAATGTAAGTAGTAAATAGCTTAGAGGAGATGAGTTCAAACTAACCTGAGTTTTCTTGGCAATTAAATGTAGTAGGGTTAGGTAGTTATCTCGTAAGATTAGTTGAGCTTGCACAAGTTGGTCAGGACACTCACGGATATAAAAAAAAAAAAGAGAAGTAAAATAGCCCAAAAGGGTGAATCTTATATCTTGGTTGGTTTTTCTTGAAAGTTTGAATTCGTTTGCAAAATTCAAAGAAAATGCCCAGATTTACCCTTAAATCCTAGTTGCTGTCCACATTGTTCTTAGGCTGGAGCCTGGAGAAGATCTTCATCATATATTCTTCATTGTTATTATAGCTGGCAATTTTGAGAGGCTTCCTTTCATATTTTTGGTTGTTCTTGGGTCAGCAATTTCAGGACTTGTTTTAGTTTGCGGCCATGGTATTGAAGGAAAAACTTTAGTATTACGAGTCATTATTGTCAAGTTTTTGATTGTAGGAATATGGCTTGAAAGAAATAAGCAAGTTTTCGAAAACAAAAGTACCACTTTGGAGAAGAGCTTTGATATAAAGTGTATGTGGCTTCTCGGAGTGAGACTGATCTATCCAACTCTTAGTTGCTATTCATTTTATTAGATTAATTGTTATTGGAGTACTTTCCAAAGCTCTTTAGCTATGCATTTTATTAGATTAATTGTTATTGGAGTACTTTCTTGTAAGTTTTCAGTATATAGTCTGCTTAGTTTTGGTTTTGGAGGTCTTGTTGATATGTTTCTTTACTAGTTTCTGGTTAGTAACTTTGCAAATATCAAAGGAAAGTGTCCAGGGTTGAGCCCTAGGATTTGATGGCGGATTTAAAATGTTTCCTATCCCTGAATTTTTTTTTTTTAGAAAAGGAGATGATTAAAGTATATTGGCAGGTCAACACCATCAATTGTATGGATGAATTTTCTCTCTGCTTCCATATTTTAATAAATTATTATTTACCTTTATATGCTAAGTATGATTATTTTTAATATGGATGAAATTAGCTTGGAATTCGATCCATTTTCCTTTTTGTGTACTCACATAGGTTAATTTGTTGATCATTGGAATTTGAATAATGGTTGATTTCTATATTAGTTTCACATATTTGTTTCAGTTATCTTATTTATTATGTCAAACTTTAGGTCCTAATTGCACATTTGGAGACCTCATAGCTGCATCAGGAATCACGGATGACATGTTAGATAGTTTGATTGCTTTGAAAGATTTGGAAGGAGTTGAGGGGTTGCCCCCTCTAACTGAAATAGAGGATATGCGTTATGAGAAAAATACAAGAAAATCCTCAAGAGCTGAAATTGAGCGCCAGAAACAAGAAGAGGTTGCAAAAGCAAGAGTGAGACAGGTAGATGACAAAGGAAGAGCATATGGCACGGGAAGAAGGAAATGCAGCATTGCCCGTGTATGGATTCAGCCAGGAGATGGCAAGTTCATAGTGAATGATAAAGAATTTGATGTCTATTTTCCAATGCTTGATAGTCGGGCTGCTCTTCTTCGACCTTTCTCCGAGACCAAAACTTTAGGCCTTTGGGATGTGACATGTACTGTAAAAGGAGGTGGTACATCAGGTAAGCTAAGTTAATATTGAAACACATTTAGCATCACTTTTCTTAATATCTCATCTTTTACGTAGAGTTATGTTTGTGATTAAATTTATGTTTTGCGATTAAGTTTATGATGCCAGCTAGCTTCTAAACCAGAATAAATCCAAATTTCACTCCTTCATAGTTTTTCCTCTGAAAACTTATGCATGCATATTTTTAATGTTTCCTTCATCTTCTGCCGAAACTTGGATCATGATCATCTGCTTACTCTTCATTTTGTCTGATTTAGGTGGATAGTGAATTTCTCCTTGGAGAACATTATCCAAATAAGTTAAGAGAATGTTTAAAGCTAAAAGGCACCAACTGTCCCTTTTATTTCTGAAAGAGCACAATGAAAAGTCATCCAGATTTTCCATTAAAAGAAGCCATTCCTCCAACCATTCATCCTTGAGATTTTTAGCAATAACCATCTGTGGTGAGAGAGAGGAGACACCGGCAATGACTAATGGGGAAATAAAGATTTTCAACACTATCATTAGTCTCTTTCATTTTATTCTATCAGTAACTCTTCATCATTTTAAATCGCTCATTAGTCTCATTTATTTTCAACAACTATTTTCTAAAAATGGAATAAAGATTTTCTCTGGTCCTGGAGTTTTAGATCCTAGGTTGCATCACCTATCATTTAACACTTCCCGAACTAATAGTTTTGATTCTAATGTACATCTTCCCGTACTAATAGTTTTGATTCTAATGTAAATCTTGCTTTATGCAGTAACAGTATCTACTCAACATGTGCATTTCACATGCACCAAAAAAAAAAAAAGAAATCTGATTCTCTTTATTGAAAACTCAAGGTGAACAAATACATTACACGAAAGCCCTTAAGTAGGCTTGAAAAAAAATCTGTACAGCCGGTAAATAACCTATAGGGCTAGCAATCCATTCACCCTATTTAACTGGCTAAACCAGTAACAAATATTTGTTACTAATAAATATATCCAGTAACAAATATCAAGTTCTCCAATAGACTACTTATGACAAAAGAATGAAAATACATGAACTGTAAGTAAATAGCTTGAGTAATCTAAAAAGTTTAGGGGAAGACTTGAGCAAGAGGAAAGTAACAATCTGTAGACTAACCAGCCAAGGACTGTAGGAGAGAGACTTCAATCAACTAATCCTTGAAAGACTTCAGGCCTGTCAGCTTAGTGAATATCTTCTATGAAATCAACTCCAGAGTGTTTGTGAGAGACTTAAAAGCATACTAGTTGGTTACTTGGTTCGGTTCAAAGTTACATTAGTAGTACTGCAGATGTAGTTCAAAATATATGTCCCTTTTTGGTATTTCTTCTAGTTGTGCATTTGGTAACGATGGGATGGGGAAACTTTTTCCTTCCTTGTCCATTCACCTTTGGATGCTGAGGTATGCTTTTTCAGGAAGTTGTGGGTCACATGGAGCTTGCCTAAGAGTACTCTGGGTTTTGTGGGAGTAACTTCTTTGTGCCCATCATTTTAAATATAAAGCTAAAACGATTTTGATTTCTACAGCTAAGGTTGTCGTTCTGCTCTTTTGGGAGACATAGTTGGTAATAAATCATTAGAATCATAAAGAATAGAGCTAGAGAGTTGGATGAGCTTTAAGAGTCTATATGGTTTTTGTGCTCGCTCTTGGTGTACTCTCGATATATATTTTTTTATTATTATCATTATTGTTATTATTAGGGTAAAATTACTTTTTTGGTCTCTCACGGTTGGGCAACAATTCTGTTTTGTCTCTAAGTTTCAAAATCTTACGATTAAATCCCAAGGTCAAGAAAATACTCCATTTTAGTTTTTTTTTTTACTATAATGAGGTAGTCTTTTTGATTAAAAAAGTGCTGATGTAGCCGTTTATTATTTTTTATTTTTTTGGTAGGAAACAAAAAGATAGTGTTAGGAAGACATAAAAAAAACAGGCTAGGGCCGGGAACGAGAAAGCCCCCTCCCCACAAAGAAGTAATGAAGTACAACTTTCCAATCACAGTTGAACATTTCTAAACTGTAATTATAAAAGAATTTCCTGTGGTTTAGCACCAAGAAGTAGTAATTTGTACACAATTACAAAAAAAATCATAAGAACGATGATTGTTATTGAAGAAACTTAATCTCATCTTCTTTTGGAATGACACTGAATTGCTCCATAGATGCAAGATTAGAAGGCCATCGAAGATTTATCCTCTTTTTTTTTCCCTGGAGGTTAATGTCTGGAATCATGTCTTCTGGCATGGCTATGTTGTGGGTTTTTCAGATTGCAGATTTGAGAGAGGTAATGGGGAAGGAGATGAGACAGGCAACAGGGGTGGGGTATAGCGGGGTAGGGTGGTGCTAGATCTGAGGGAAGGGAAAGGGGTTGGGGGTACCCAAGTTGGGGATGGGGATGGTGGAGGGCAGAGAGAGTTTTAGGTATTTTATTTATTTATTATTATTATTTTTTAATTTTAATTTTTAACTGCCACACCCTCACTTTTATTATATTTTTTGAACAAGAAACGAACTTTTCATTGATTAATGAAAAGGAACATGAAATTGTTCAAAGATACAAACCCCCGAATGAGTGAAAACAAAGTCAACAAAATAAAATGTTACAACAAAACGTAATGGGGAGTTATAAAAGCCTCCCACTAAACTAGAAGAAAAATTAGCAAACAAATTAGAAAGAACACACCATTGAGAGGCCTTAAACTTAGCTAATTTGAAAACCTCAACCGGATCTTTACTTTTTCCTTCAAAAATCCTTTGGTTGCTCTTGAACCGAAAGTTAAACAGCACAGCTTTAACTTCGTTCCGCCATAGAAGACATGCTTTGGGTGCTAAAATCTGTCCATTCAACAAGGAGATGACGTTCTTTGAGGAATCAAACTCGAAAACCCAAGAAGCATCAAAGAGCTCGAAGAAAAAACTCCAGCAAATCATAGCAAAGGAACAATGGAAGAAAATATGCTGATTCGCCAAATTACAAACAGAAGGATGAAGTGCCATTGAAGGAATCTTTTTTTGCAGTACATCTGTTGTATTAACCTTTCCATGAAGGAGAATCCAAGCAAAAACATTAACTTCCTTTGGGCTTTCTGTTTTCCATAGAGCATCAAAAAGTTCCTTGGGCATAGAAGAAGAATTCTGAATGAGGCAACCAAAAATACCCCTGAAGGATCCAAAGACCAGCATCTTTTATCAACCTCATTAGTGACTGAAACTGAACTGAGCAAGGACAGTAAGGCTGAAAACTCCTCAACTTCATCATCTTTTAAAGCTCTTCTTGTCAACACTTGCCAAGCGCAAGATCCTTGGTCCCAAAAATCTGCAACAGAAGCACTAGGGGAAGGAGAAAGCTAATGGTTAAAAGACAACCTCATAAGAAAGACCACCTTTACTTTTATTATAAAAAGGACCACCTCATTTTTCTTTACATTGACTAATGGTTAAAAGACTAAAATAGTGTATTTCCTAAACCTTGGGATTCAATGGTACGATTTTGAAACCTAGGACAAAACGGAATTGATATCCAAGCCTTATGGACCAAAAAAGTAATTTAACCTTATTATTATCTGTATTTGGAGTTTTGAGATTACCAAGTCTAGTCTTATTATTTGTATTTGTGTTTCTTTTTTGATTAATGCCTTTCTCCATAATTCTCCTTTACCGTTGAGCGAGTTGAATCTCTTATCGCCTCGTCTGTGCTTATTTCTCTCTACTGAAAAACTGTCTTAAAAGAAAAGTTTTTCTGCCAATACTTTTCAACTTAGCTGGACGCATGTATCTTCATATGACGGGTTATTGGTTGGTGCTCGTGAATTTTTTTAACCTTGCTGTACAAAAATGGATATGCATTTGAAACGGGTGCCGGAGTTAATATATATCACAAGCGATATGAAAATTTATGTTTATTGAACTTCATCGGATGCTTATTAATATAAAAGAAAAAATATTGTGGTGCTACGAATTACGGAAGCACATACAATGCAATGCATAAGCTTGTATGGTTTACATTTTTGCATTTATTTGCCTTGCATACAGAAATGCATCTTGTTTTCTGTCTTATTTTATCTCTTCCATCTCCGTATATGATCTCGAGTGAGCGAAAAGTTCTGAACTGTCTGAGTTACAGGCCAAGTTGGAGCTGTTCAGTTGGGGATCAGCAGAGCCTTGCAGAATTGGGAACCCGATCTCCGTCCTCCATTGCGAGCTTGTAAGATAAACTGACCACACTTTTTCCATGTTAAGCTGTGATGAGAATGTTTGATATATATATGTATCAAGAGCAAGAGCATTGTTTTTTCTGATCTATTTTGGTGTTTTTTTGTTTGCTCGGTAGCTGGTTTCTTGACGCGAGATGCACGTGTCGTGGAACGGAAGAAGCCGGGAAAAGCGAAGGCAAGAAAGAGCTTCCAATGGGTCAAGCGTTAGGGGGCAGGCAATTCAGCATCTACTTGTATGGAACCTTCAACTTTCTTTCGTCTACAATAATTTGTCAAAATTTTCAAATAGGTTGGTTCCTGCATCGTTTTTGTAACGTAGAACAACACAATTTGTTTATTCCAAATACCTTGTTTGCTTTAGCTATTGAATTTACCATTAAGCTATGGATTCTCTCTCAGACATTAAAGCCCCTATAAATTTTTTTTAAAGGACTGAAAATTGTTACTAATTTGAAAGTGTAATAATTATACACTAAATTGTTACTTCAATGAAATTATAGGTATCAAAGTATTTTTTTATTTTTTAATCATTATTCTATTGTTGATTGCTTATCCTATGGTTATTTCTTCTATTTTCTCACTCAAATGGAATGCAAGGGAACTTTTATTTATTATATCTTTTAATCCCTTGGGTTTTTTCCCCTTTATTTTTTTAACATGCAATTTTGATCTATAAATTGGAGGCTTTTGGATTAACTGTATCATTTAAAATATAGGTTTCTTTCATAATTAATTATTTTAAATTTTTATAATCTGAACATTAATCAACGGATACTTATGTCTGAAGGTCGTGAGTTAAAATTCTCATCCTATATATTGTACCAGAAAGAAAATTTTAGTTTAAATTCTCGTGAACAAAATAGATGTTTGGGAAGTGATGAATTGTGATATATATATTATTTATTTAGCAAAAGAATAGAAAAAGGATTCAAAGTAAAAATTTTAGTTAAACTTATTAAATATCATATCATATAAATTCATTATAATTTTAATGCTTTTAGACGTGAAGATTATAATTGAAAAATGTTAAAATATGAGGGATTAAATTGATTTTTTTTAAATAATAAGGATTAAATCGAAAAATACTTCAATATAATAGACTAAAATATATATCTAGCTTATATAAATTGATATCAAGTTAATAATTTTAATTTAATGTTTGAAAATTAAATATATGCATATATTTTCGTTATTTTTTCAAATAAATATTTGAACAAATGGTTTAAATTACCTAACTCAATTCAACTTAAATAATTCATAGTTTGGTTGATTCAATTGAATTTAAAAGTATCTTAAATATCAATACTTTTCCTTTTAAAAAAATTAAAAGGTACTAAAAATCACATTTGTCAGAAGTGGGATTTGAACCCGCCCTCTCTCGAAGACCAAAACTTCAGTCTTGGCGCCTTAGACCACTCGGCCATCCTGACAAATTATCCAAATTAATATACTAATAATATATATAAAATATTAATAAGTTTCTAATATTTGGATTTTTTTTCTATTTATTTTTTCTTTAAAAATTTACAAATTTAGTCTCTTGTATCTTTTAACATTACGTAAATAAACTATAGAGATTAAATTATTACGTAATAAATTTTATGGATTAAGTTGTTACCGGTCAGAAAGTTCAAAGAACTAATTCGTTATTTCTATTAGGAGTGAGCATCGATCAGTCGGGAAATTTTTTTTTACCTTTATGTACAAATCGACGTTTAATCAACAGTTCGGTTGGTCGGTTTGATCAATTTTTAACCAATATTAAACTCAAGAAAGAAGCAGATCTAGATAAGTGTTAGAAGGCAAGAAAGAGAAGAAATGGGAGAGGGGAAGACGATTGAGGAAGGAGGAGAAGAAATGGAAGAGGAGAAGAGAAAACGATGAAGTAAGAAAAGAAAGAAATATGGAGAGAGAAACGGAAAAGGAAAATAAAATAGCTGGGGAAGGAGATCGGATAGAAAGGAAAGTAATAATAACAAATAAATAAAAGGAAAATAAATAAAAATAAATAAAAAAGAAAATAGTAATAATAAATTATTATTATTATTATTAATAAAAACAATTCACTTAAATCACGTGAAACCGTGGCAACTTATTACCTATTTTTTTTCTGCTTACTTGTATGAAATTTTAAATTTTTTTTTTATTTATAAGTTGGTCGGTCAGTTTCTTTGATATCAGAAGAGCCAACAGGCCAACTAGTCGATTTTTCACGATGGAAAACCAACACCAACCGACCGACGTATTTTTTATCGGTTGGATCAGTTTTTTGAACTCATTTGATCATCCCTAATTTCTATCAACATACCTAGACCAAAAGTATTTTTTAACCAATAGAATATTATTTTGACAAAGTTGAATGAGTTGTGAAATTGGTACCTCTTCAAACCTAAATAATTAATAATCACTCAAAATTGGTGCCAACACGAGTATAACTAAACGATAATTGGTACCTACTCCTTCCTCTTAGGTCTGAGGTTCACACCCCGATACCAATTTAGGCCTTTTTTTTTTCTTAGAACAACAAATTGGGATAGAATGCCAATTATTTATCAACCGAATCACTAATTCCAATAGTTAACAAAAGGGCAATAGAGTCTACAAAAGGGTTGGAAGGAGGAAAGAACGTGATTGATCCCTAATCACTAGTTAATGATAAAGTGTGCTTATAGATAATATAATAGTAGTTGATCTCATATATGATCAAAATTGGGTTAGAATTTGATCTCATTTTCATTCTTTTTCTTTTTGCTTATTTTTCCCCCTCTACTCTTTCCAATGAGTAAGCATGCTAGTGACTTGCATCACCTCTTCTAACCAAAACTAACCAGTTGCCTTGCAAATCCAAGAAATAAGGGATTAGAAATATAGTTTTCGAACCAAAATATGCTTCCATCCTGAGCTAGAGGGATCTGGGTAGACCTACTCTTTTGACAATCTACTTCACGTGTAATCAGCGGTGTTGTTGATTTCGACCTTTTGTCCTCCCCACCTTTTCATACGTTCTACCGATTGATTCACCTGCACGTGTGATTTGGTAGATTAAATACGGGCGCTTCGAATGAGTTTTCAATATTCCACGACACACTAATAATAAGTTTGGTAGAACTTGAAAATAAGCGTGTGATAATTCTTCTGTAAACACTTTTGGAAGGAACACTAGTTATAAACTTTAAAGTTACTTTAAACAACTTTTGCTTAGGCAATCAAATACTTCAGAAGTCGAGAGGTAAATCATGTTTAGTACTTTTAAGTAAAAAATATTTTAAATTATTTTTGAATACGTAACCAAATATCATGAAAATTTTTGAAAATGATTTAATTGGCGAAGGGAGAGACTAGAGAGACTAGGGATTAGACTTACCTCATGGGTCCAGTTCGTTTTATAGAGTATGATCAGAAGCAGAACGGTTTGAAGGAACAGTCCACATATCATGCCTCCCCACAGTCCCTATGATTATGAAGAACATAACTTATATTCCATACGGCAAAAGGGAAAATGGTTCAATGTTTATGCACGATATATAAGACAAAATATGATAAAATAAAGGTTTAAATACTATGTTAGTTCTATATTTTCCACTTTAGTTTTTTTTTTTGTTATTTTTTTCTGTTTTTTTTTTTTTATAAGAAACATATAGAATGTACTTTTAAAACGTTTTTAGTTTATTTAAGTCCTTGTACTTTTAAAATGTCTATTTTGATCTTTATACTTCCAACATTTTTTCATTGTAGTCCCTATACTTTTGAAACGTTTGTTTTAATCTCTGTACTTTTAAAAACTTACCATTTTTGTCCCTTTGTTTTCATTTTTATTTCATTCATTTCAACCACAATTTTAGTCTAACACTTAAGTAAGTAAATTTTTTTGAAATGTAACCATAAATTTGTATTAAAGAATTTTCATTGTATATAAAATTTGTATTAAAATTTTGTAGGTGGACCATAATGAACAAAAGTTGATAGTATACGAACCAAAATGGACATTTTGAAAGTACATAAACTAAAAAGAATCAAAGCCGAAAGTAAATGTACCAAAATAGTATTTAAACCTAAAATAAAATCTCACATGTGAGTTATATTTCATATGCTAGAGCAGTTTTACTGACCTGAACTCCCAAATGTTTTGTATAACCAAGAAGATAACCAAGGGGAAGACCAAAAGCATAATACGAGCCAAGATTGATATATGCTACCAATGTTTGCCAACCAGCTCCAATAGCGACACCTGAAAAAAATCAGGAAAAGTAAACAAAGAAAGGGAGAATGAGAATCTTGTTAACTTAGTAGACTTGTAAAGCATGGTAGATGTGGTACCTGAAATTACTGGCTGAACACTGTTCAGAACCATGGTGATTCCAAGAAGGTATGCTAGTTTAGAGACAGCAGCTTGCATTTCTTTGCTGTTGGTGTAAATGATAGCAAAATGGTCCTTAGCTATTAAGATAATCACCATGGCGAGTAATCCGAGAAGAAGAGACTGAAATACTGTAACATATACAGAATATTTGGCTGCCATAGGACGTCCTTGTCCAAGCTCATTGGAAACCCGCACGCTGAGAAAGCAAAACTAATGCAATTTAGCACACTTATAATAAGTATTATATGTAGACATCAAGTAAAGAATATAGACAGATTTAAGATTAATTTCCACAATAAGCCGTAGCTGCCTTTAACTATCATATCTTCAGCTCTAGATCATATAAACAAGAATTAGATGATGGTTGAAGCAACAGGAGACTATTGGCCTGGAGCACCACCATTGGTAGTCTAAAATTATCCTCCAAAATCTTCAGTTTTTGTTCTGTTTTGACACTATAGTTTATGTGGAATATGAGATGAGATCATATTTCAAGTAAACTATTTGAACTTCACAATTTTAGATTCATGATTTGACCACCCAGTATTAGAATTGTAAGTAGCAGTAACAACCCTTCAGAGAGAGAAGAAATATAATGCCTTGATCTGATCACATACCTAATGGCAGCATTTATACCTATGAATACCATTGCTTCCAACCCGTTGACATTCATGCTGCAAAAGTAAAAGTAAAATGGATTACTGATAACTACAAATTCTGCTTAAAATGTACATGCTCGAAAATTGAAGTTCCTCTAACAAAGCTATGCATTAGTTTTTCATGCTTCTCAATTCTCAAGGTTTCTATTTCCCAGCCGTATCACCCAATAATCCCATTATTGTGCCATGAACTTGCTAGGGATTCTCAATCAATTTCTATCCAGAAAAAAATTTATATTTTGATGTAGAAACAGCAGAAGGGTACAGTATTATTATCATGGTTACAATATTAGTAAAAGATAAGGCCATAGATAAGCCACGAGAAAAAGAAGAATTGGAAAAAGTCGAGTTCTGTTCTTACCAAATTGAAAGGGAACCAACAGCATATACCGCATTATCCAGATGGCCAGTAAGAATAATTATACTCATCATATACCAGAGTTCTAGACAAAGCATTACGGCAGATGAAAAGGAGAGCCCAACAAAAGCCCAAATATCATTGAAAGCCGACCACGACAAACCAGTCCATCCATCTTTACACCAACCAACAACGTAGATAACTTGTGCTATAGAAGTAACCCAACTAGAGATGTTACTTGCGATGGCTGCACCAGTTAAGTTCCAGTTGAATACGAAAATGAAGAGCCAGAGCATCCCGGCATGTAATAACAAGGCCAGAAACCCAATATAGGCAAGGACATTGACCTTGCTCTGGGCTTGAAGGAACTTTTGGGTGGGAAAAACAATCGCAAGTGAGAAGATTTCGGGGATTAGTAACCTTGTGAACCATCCTGCAAGGTCAGCTATTTCATCTGCTTGTCCTAGAAACTTTAGGATTGGCGCAGCATACCAGTAAATGGGCAGAACAAAGAAGCCGGAGACTGTAAGGATAATCCATGAACGTTGCATATAAACACCAAGCAAGTAAACTTGTCCAGCGCCATAAGCTTGACCACACAGCGTCTCCAGCGCACTTCCCATACCAAGCTACATTTTGTAGAAAATAAAGTTTAATAATAGTTGAGAATATAAAAAGCTGAAGAAGATGAAGACAACAAATGAAAGCAATTTTCAGGGCAGAGGTAGAAAGTATTCCTAAGGAGGAGCAAAATCTTCCAACGTATAATCTTTCGATTCTCAAAATTTTAAGGAGACTTTAAAATCATTTTCTATATAACTTTCTAATCTAAGACGACACCCTTGTCAATTTAGATCCTACACTAATACAGAATCAGACCAGGAATCTGAGGACGAGTTCTTGTCTGAAATAAACTGATCGACTTTTGACTCAGGGTTTTACATTTTTCACCATGCTTTCTAGCATCGCAAAAAATGGCACAGAAACGAAAACTTCTTACAAAATAGGCAGAAAAGTAGACGCAAGCGCACATCTACAAACACGAAATTATTACAATCAGCAGAAAGTTCTTTCAGATCTAGAAAACGGAGAACCATTTTTTTGTTTTTTTTTTAACTTTTGTTTGTCTAAAATTTAAATCTCCGGCTAGTTTCAGCAGGTAAATCAATTGAAGAAGAAACAAAAGGGAAAAAAATAACACTCATCCAGTCATCCTACATCAATATTTAGACGTTTTGTAGAGTAATTTAAGAGAGAATCCTTTTCTGCTCGGTCTAATTTCGTTAAAAGAAAACGAGATAGAAATGTGATAGTTAACATATTCTCCTGCACTGCAGTCCATAAACACTGAGATACGTATACATCCCAATCAAACCCATCCGCATTACAGATTTACATGCAGGAACCTAAAGAAAACCGATGATAACGAGAAGAGAAGGAAGCGCACCATGAAGCCGAAGATGAAGGTTCCGATGACGGAAACAGAGATAGAAACGGCGGAAAGCTCGACGTCACCGATATGGCCGACGAACATGCTAGTGAGAGAGTTGATTCCGAAATTGCAAATGATAGTGAAGACAATCGGCGCCGCTAACTTCCAGAGCTTAATCGTCTCTGTAAAGAACAAATGCTTCACCTCACCGAGACTCTTGACCGGCTCGTAGTCTGCCTCGGCGATGGCGACGGCGACGCCATTCAGCAAAGGCGCTTCCATTCTTCTTCTTCTTCTTCTTCTTCTGGTTGCTGCTGCTGCGCTTGCAGACTCTTTTGGACGTAGCTACCGCAGAGTATAGAGAATCTCAAGGTCGTCAAACATGGCGCCTCCCTCCGAATACACCTCGCTGCTACTTATGGGCCGTTGGGATCATTCACCTTTCGTTTCTCTCTCCCTTGATAACGTTGATGTCTATGGATATTTACGTAAAAATTAGAAAAATAAAAAATAAAAAAACCGTAAAAAATATTTAAACTAATAAATAAATATTTTTTCTTTTTAAATTAGTTAAAAAATAAATAATACTAATATTATATATATTAAGGACATTTTGTTGATATTTTTCACATTTTATCGATTTTTTTTATTAAGACAGAAATGTCGATTTGTGTCGATGTTAGAACCATGATTATAACAACATTAATTATAAAATAATCTAAAAAGTCAAATGGGAGGGATTACACCTATGTTTTGGACCATTTTCTTCAAGCACATATCAATTTGATTGGTGTTCATGATCATGCCACATCTCCAATTACGAATTAGGTTAAAATGCATACAAACTTTTATATCTATCATTGTACTACCTATTGCGCAACACTACAAATCTAGCAAAGAAATTGACCAAACATATGAAAGCAACATTTTTAACTAGAAAAAAATCGTCAAAGTGAGTATAGCTGACGGTTATTGACATATATAAAGGTTAATGAAGTTGTGAGTACGATTCCATGCCTCCACATGTTGTACTAAAAAAAAGTCATTGATTATGCATCCTGAAAAAAGAAAAATAATAAAGTCATTGATTATGTCAATAAAATATCGATGTTGATGGACATTTTTACGCTTATAGTGAAAGCTTGAGCAGTATGAAGTTCGAGAAGTAAGAGTACGATCTTAGATCTTAAGTTGAGCTTAGATTACGTACGTGATGTCAAAATGATGTCTTTCTAGCTCTCCACTGACACGTCGTATTTTATCCGCCAACAATGGAGATATGAATATGTTACCAGAAATTTAATACTTTGGGTACTTTGAGAAATTATTGGGAGAGGTTAAACCAATGTAACTACAAATTGTGTAGTTTTGATGTGTGAAAGATAATGGTTATAGAAAAATGTATTTTATGTAATGGTATTAAATAGTGATTATTGAATACATATACAAAATGAAAATCTTTAATATAAAATTATTACAAATTTTTAAAAAATTTATTAAATGTAGTGTTTGGGTTGAAATTGTGATAGAAAAAAATGAAATTAAAAATTGATAAAAAATTAAAATGGATAAAAGTTAAAAATTTATGGAGTAAAATGATATTTCGAAAGTTTGATGATAAAAATGTAAAAAGAAAAAAAAGAAAAAAAATCTAGCACAAAAATAGCATTCCATTTATTATTTTCAACTATACTTTTGAATAATGTTTTTTAAATGCCAAGTTAACTTTTCCGTCATTTCGTTTCAATAATTTTTTTCGTTTTAGAATAACAATTCTATGTTCGAATAATTGTTTAGTCAAGACATTTATTTAATTTTATTTTTAATTTATTTTGATGAATACCTTAAAGTTTCTTTTAGTTTTATCTAAAAGATTATGTATTATAAATTATAATTTCAAAGCATACGATAACATATACATTAATAATTATTCGATCATAATTTGTTAAAAATTAAGAGTAATTCAAATAAATTACTATAAATTTTCTCCAAAAGAAAAGGAAAAAATCCTTATTAATGTTTTTTTCTTTTTTCTTTTTTTAACCTTTTCCTCAGGAGTTAGGTAGGCATAGGCGTGAAAATCGTTTTCCAATTTAAGTTGGTGAAATAAGCGGCGGACAAGGAGCCACGTCATTAAAAAAAACACGTTCGATTGTTATATTTTTATGTTTTAGTCCCTCAATTTTAATATATTTTCGTCTCGATCTATGTATTATATATTCTATAATCAATAATATATTAAAAAGTTAAAATTTGAAAGATATTTTGAGAGTATTATGTTTCTCTTTATTTATTTCCAAATTTATTAAGTACATATTTTTTAATTTTTAATCACTTTAATTACATATAATATGAAAAGCTAGAGATAGGACTAGCTTATATAACGAAAAATCTTCCTTTTTTATATCAATAATTTAATTCTAAAAGTTTATGGTCCTATATTTACTTAGAATTAATAATGAAATTTAAAAGTTGCGATTCCTACGTATATCATCAACTCAGGACTTCTTGATTGAAGATATATTTCAATAACCACTATGCTTATTTTGATGAATCTTTTCTACAACAACTTGATTTTTTTCTTCTTTAAGAAAGTTGTTTTCATATCTTTGGTCTGTTTCTGTGCCATGCGCAGTAGGTAGTACAATGGTAAATATAAACATTTATAGGCACTTTGATCTAATTCATAGCTGAAGATATGGCATGATCTTGAACACCAATCAAATTGATATATGCTTTAAAAAAATGGTCCAAAACATAGGTGTAATCCCTCCCATTTGACTTTTTAAATTATTTTATATTTAATGTTGTTATAATTTGTGTTTTTATAATTTTAGTTGATTTATGTTTATTTATTATATATTGTTTGTGTTCGTTTTTTTTTCTTTTTTTAATTTTTGATGTTTATTTTTATCTATTTGAAGTTATTCAATTAGAGTCAGGGAAAAATGATCCACCATCTTTCCCACTTTTAATGAGTGTTTCGGATGATTTTATAATATCTTGAGCTCATACTTAATTATATATATGAATTAGAAAACACGTAGATCAAACCCTCCCTTTCCAATAAGAATTAAAGTTTTATTTTCTCGGCCTTTCTTATTAACTGAACTAAGTTCTTGTTTTCTGCGGCTATGTTTGGATTGTTTTAAAAAAGAAAAAAAATTCATGTTAGACAACTTCCTATGCCGAGAAATTTTATATTAATTAAACTACATTGCAATTAAAAACTATAAATAGTAGAGTACTTATATCACACGCGTTAGTTTACTAGTATTTCGCTAATTAAGGCTAGATAGGTTTTTTTTACTTTTCAGTTTTTATTTTTTAAAAGACAAGTTTCTTTATGAGCAATTTATTTGTTTTATAATTTATATTTAACAAATTTTCAGAAAAATAATAAGTAAAAATTGCAAAAAATAAAATAAAAATTATTTGATTAATCACTCCCCAAATTTACCAAATTATTGCACTTAAATTTCATGTGTGTGGCAAATATGAACTAGCCAATGAGATTGTGAGTTCGAATTCCCTATTTCACTTGTACTAAGAAAGAAAAAAAATCATGCGCTGTTATATATGACTGTTAATGACATGTTGCAAAATGGTTTCATTAAAAAAAAAGACGTCAAGTTATTAAATAATCCATTGTTGAATTATTAGGACTGTTACAATTAAGCCAAGTTATAAGACAGTTATAATTTAAATCATAATTTTTTAATGCTATTGTGTTCTTACCGAAAATTTTCGGTAATCACAATGAGGTCTTCAAGAACACTCCACGACGGGTTCGTTCGGAGATTTTATCAGTAGAGGATTTTAGGAAGACTTATGCTTGTAAAGTCAGATTCCTACCACCTTTGCTTACGAGTATTTATAGTACCCCTTGATTACCGTTGGTGTTAGTGGGCTTGAAGCCAAGCCCACGACTATTTTCGAATTTACGGGCGACCGATGCGCTCGGGGGGGGAGAGCGTGTCCATTCGCGGTTGAGAGTTCGAACATGGAGGGACGAGTTCTGCCTGTTGGTAGAGTTCGTAATCTCTCGAACTCGTACCTACCGACACAGTCGGTGCACGTGCGAGCCTGTTAAGTGGATTAGGATGACGTCAGCTTAGTCGAACTTCCGATTTGATCAATAGCCCCCAACTTTGGAAATATTCAAGGGGTCTTTATTTGATTTTTCCGAAGTTGTTTATGAGACGAATTCGGACACTTGACCTACATCATCAGGGATTTCCTCCCTTTCTGAACTCGGGCTACTAGTCGTTAGGTATTTAAACCCGATTTGTATATATTCGAATTCATTTCCATCACCTCCTTCCGTTCGTTCTTCAAAATTAGTCGTTTTAGGGCAGGATTCCTCCTTCTCAGCCATTCGCCTTGAGCATTACATCAGATACTTCTTCGATTTCTCCTACCCCTTCATCTCCTAGGTAACCTCCTATTTCCTAACCCTAACTGAGTCAGAATTTCTTTGAGCTTTTTATACCTTTAATCGATTGATGGCTAGGACGAAAACCTTAATAATCTTATAAGCTTATAGTTTTGTAAATTTGTTGGGGGTGATGGATAAATTAAAAATTTATGGGTGTGATTGTAATTAAAAATCCCATAGGGACAGTTTTTGCAATTCTTAGAAAAAAAAACTATTTATTATTTGTAACTAACCTTTATTAGTTTTATGCTCTCTCTCCTCGAGCTGACAATTTCAAATAACAAAATTTAATTAGTTTAAGCTTAAACATACTAAATGGTCTATATAAACTTTTATGATTTTTGTTTTTTTTTAATTGAGTCATTTTAACCTTTAAAATTTCTCAATTATATTCTCGATATAAAAATCTGTTAACAAAAAATAATGTTTCATATTAAATTATTGTTTTATAAAAATAGTTGGAGATGTGGTTATGACTGATGAGCCACTTGGTCGGATACCATTGGACACAAAATTCAATTTGTCAATAAAAAAAAGGAAACCACAAACCATTATTAAATTGTTGAAACATGAGAGAGATAAATATAATAATAGAAAAATTCAAAAGAAAAAAACATTTCACTAGTTGTAAGCACATTTAAATATTATTTAAGAAAAAGTCTAACTTATCCCTCAATAAAATTCATTTCTACCAAAGTGATATGTCAAAAGTGGCAAACTTTCCCACGTGTGGCCAAGAAATTGTTAACAAAAAGTTATGTATGATTAAATTCTACTCTTATTAATATATTTGGACACGTCCTTTTATTTATATATATATATATATATATATATATATATATATATATATATATATGTGCCACTATTACGTGACACATAAAATTTAACATGTCCATCAAAATAAAATTCAACATGCCCATCAAAAAAATTTATTCTACCAAAGTGGCGAGTCCAACGTGTCATATCCAATGTATCTAAATATGTTAACAAAATAATAATCAATCACACATCGTATTTTTATTAACAAATTTTTGTAACATATCTTCTTGCGGACAGACTTGATTGAAAATTTATTATAGAAAATTTATTATAGTAAAATTGAGAATTAAAAAAAATGTAAAATTGAGAACTTTGAAAAGATTAAAGTAACAAAATTGAGAAAGTTCAGACCAAACCGAACATAGGTCAAGTGGTTAAGACACCTATTTCTAATCGAGTTCATGAGTTCGAACCCCACGTCCATATATTGTATAAAAAAATTGATTTTGTTAGAGTAATTTCTATATAATTAAAGAGAGTATAAACAAAAATAAAGATAAATAAAGTTGAGAGTCACAAAAATTTTGGAAAGGGAAAAAAATTTCTCAAAATTTAAGGTGAAAATAAGATGAATAGAGAGACCATTTTGAAAATTAAAACAATTACTATTTTTTATTAATTTTTTGTTAAAAAAAATTACTTGGAGAATTGACCTAAATTCTCCAAATGATTGATAGGAAATCCTTGCCAAATATTCTATTATAAAATGAAAGTGATATTGACACGAGTAAAAGTGATTCCGATGTTAAAATCACTCTCAAACATGTCAAATTTTAGAGGCAAATTAAACTCTATGCAAACATGTATAGATCAGCAGTAAATGACACTCTCCATCCCTCAAAATAGAATAAGTGATTTTAACAAAAGAGATTTAGGGTGTGTTTGAGAATAACAGTAGAATTAGCGATTTAAAAAAAAAATTTGAACCCACACCCTCTTTCAAAGACCAAAACTTGAGTCTAACGCCTTAGACCAATTCGCCATCAGATAATTTACAAAGTAAATTAAAAGAGTTATATTCTATTTTTTTTATTTGCCATTTTTAATCAAGTTTTTGTCTATAGTGATTAGTCAGTCAAATTATATTACATATTTCATAAAGGGCTATAACGTTAAATATTTAGACATCTAGATTTTCGAATTTAAATTATAATGTTTTGCTTTCAAATTACCCTTAATTAATACAAATTAGTTTAGTGTGATTTATTTTGTATTTGAATTATTATATTTAATGTGTTTCAAATTCTATCATATTTGGTGGACACCTATTTTAAATATTGAGATACTTTCAAACTTTTCCAAAATAACTTTCCATCAATAATAACCTCTAAATCCTTTCATTTATAATAAAAATTTTCCCATTCTATAACTTTCTCCCGGTCAGAAACCGTCATTACATTTTAATTTTTCTGACAACTTTTTTTTCAGCGTCTTTTTTTCAATAGTACGATAAACCTATACTACTCCAGAATACTCTTTTCATATTTTAATTATATCCTTCCCCTATTATTTTTCCTTGCATCTTTTTATTTTTCTGACAGCGTATTTTTTTTCCCTTTCGTATCCTCCAAAAGTTGTTGAAACTATGAACATATAGAAATGTCTATGAAAGTTGTTGAAACTATGAACATATAGAAATGTCTATGAAAATGTCGATATTGATTGAAATTTAAAGTCCTACTTATCATTTGTACCCAAGAAAATATGTTTTATGTTTTTTTTCCTTTAATATTTCAAAAGGTATCAATCCAATCTCTATTGATTTGTACCGAAAAAAAAAAAAGCCGCTGAGTTATGTTTATGTTGACAAACATTTATCGCTTAATAACTAAGGTTATTCAATAACAGTAAGGAGGATTTTAATTCGGGTAGTTGTAATTTAGTCAAAAATGAAATATAGCATCCGAAATAAATCCATTTATATAAAATAACATTTTTTTAAATACCAAGTTCATCAATTTAGTGATCACAACCCAAACGTAATTAACGATTTATGTATATTGTTAAATTAAATAGAAGAAATGGAAAAAAGAGATACTTTTGTTCTAAGACAATGAGAAGTGCCATTCTCAAAAGTGGGACTTTTTTTTTTTGAGTACATTCAAAAGTGGGACATTTGGAACCTCTACTCCTTTGTTCAACTATATATACCAAATGGTTCTTGATTATTTTTCAGTTTTGTCTGATTAAATAATATTGATAACCAAATTATAACAAACCGTTATGTTTTTACTCTTTAGTACAATAAATAGGAGTGTGTGGAATTTGACATTCCAATCTCAAAAGAATAGACATCTTTATTATTAAGCTATATTCATATTGTTGCAGTAAAAGAAAACAAAAAGCGTAAAGTGAGCATAGGTCAACGGTAATTGGCATATACTTCGAGCCAAGAGTTTGTGAGTTCAAATCTCTTCCTCAACATGTTATACTAAAAAAAAAAGAAAAAAAAAAGCTATATTCATCTTGAAAGTTTGATATTAGTTTATTCAATAGAAATTAGTAGGCTAAATTATCCCTCCAGATATACAAGAAAGGTTTGGAGTGAAATTTGAAGTATTTAGTATAGTGTTAGTTTCTTTATTAAAATTATGTTTTATGCAATTAATTTTTAAAAAGAATAATTTACAGAAACTTTGAAATGTTTTTATTTATTTCTATATGTATTTACCTACAAAAAATTAGAGAAGATATTAAAATAAGACTATAATACTATACCAACATAAAGATTGAATTAATTAAAAAAATATTTTATTATTAAATTTACCATTGATAAAAAAATTATACGATTTCCTTTAGAAGAAAAAAAAAACGTGATTAAAAATGTAAAACCAATTATGTCCAGATGGTTTAAAAAGTTTCATTTCTACTGTCGGTCTTTAAAATTGATTCAAATATGCTTTTTTAGTTTATTCACCATTAAAACAAGTGAAAGAAATTGATATGGTTATTGAGTTGTGTATGAAGTAGCGGTAGACGTAACTTTTAGTAATTGTCTAGTAGTTATTGTCAACTTCCACATTTGTGGTTTATTTTCTAAAATCAACCAACTGTGAGTCGTGAGTTTTGGATGCTAAACACAAATTTACGGTAAATCAAACAACTAAGTAATAATTATTGATTAACAATTTTTCCATTATAACAAAAGGAAAATAAAAAAGAATAAGTGGAGAAGGGTCATGTGTCGAGGTCCCTGGAGAAATTGTGACAATCACTATAACAATTCAACCGTAGTTCGTATAATTTAACAAATTTATTTGCAAAAGTTTTATCAAAAGAATAAATTTTAAACAATCAAATATTAGGAATATAGTCGATTTGAGAATAACTAACTGATTTAGATATATATATATTTTCGACTAAAAAAGTTGAAACTTCAATTCTAGGAGAAAATATATATTATGCACATATGTGAACAAAATGAACCCATGAGATTGGCATAATGGGTTCAAGAAGTAGCTCACTGGAATGACCCAAAGCCCAAGAAATAGGCCCAAAGCTCAATTTATCCCAAAACAAATTATAAAAGATATCCTATAAGATGAGAAAATTCCACAGTATGATCTTTTTTTCTATTGAATTATACTATTTCAGAAATATTAATGAGCCTGTTAATTTTTTAGTTTTACTTATAAACTTAATTCTAGTTCAAGATTCTTCTTATTAACAAGAATATAATCAAGTAGTTTACCATATAAATTAAATTTAGCTTAACTGATTAAGGGTATCTATTACCAAAACGATTGTAAATTTGAATTTTCACTCCACTTGTTGTTGTATTAAAAAAAAAAAAAAGTATAGAATCAAAGAATTTGTGGATCTATACCCCTGGAATAAGAATGACCTAAGATTATGAACTTATAATCATGAAATTGAGTGACCAAATATTACCCTAACTTAAAACAGGTTTAAGGTTAAATCACGAATTTGATCATTATGGTTTGACTTTTGGATCCCTATAATTTTAAAAGTTTCAATTATTTATGCCTATTTATTTTTATTTCTATTATCTGAAAAGGAAAATTAATATTTTTAATATTTCTAATTAATTTCATTAAAACCAAAAAAAAAACGTTTTCATTTTCTCTTCTTCAAAAACAAATCCATATCTGTTTTACACAACACATAATTCATTTCTTCTCCTCTTTATTTTCTTCTAAGCTTCAATCCTATCTTATGAGTGTATACGATTTACTATCAAAAGTCCTTTCCACGTAGTAGTTCTTCCACGGGTTTAGTCAGTATGTATATGATTTAATATTGAGGTTGTGCCAAAATTGTTACATTAATATCACTCATTAGTAACAAGGAATAATATTATAGTAAATAAATTTAAGTGACACAAATAAAACTATAGAAAAAAATTGTCAACATGGAGGTTACTTTTAATATATAAACATATCCTCAGGGCAAGATATTTTTGGCTCCATTTTTTTTATAAGCCCATACCTAATATCATTTTACTTTACACCTAATTTAAAATACATAAAGTTAAGTATTCATTTCACATGCATATTAAAAAAAACTCAATAATGGAAATTGGTCAAGATAATAAACAAAATGAAATTAATGAAAAGAAGATTTCACTGGATCAGATATATTTGAAAGAATCTATTTTGATCTGATATTTTGTTTAGTTCAACTTTGTATTAAATTTAATTTTACTCTTTAATTTCATTTTTTCGTATTTTATTTAACAAAAATATGAGGTAAACTAGTTTTCTAATTCAACAGTCACGTATTTTTTTTCAAAAGAATAAAACATTATTATATTTGATGCACATAGTTTGAAAAAAATCATATAATAATTAATACCTATGTGTTAAATGAAAAGCACAAATTCAACAATAAAGAGCAAATGTTATGTTTTACAACATTGAAAAAAAAAATCTTTTTGATTTTGGGGACGAGAATGAAAAATTCATTTTCCTATCATAGATCAATCTAGGTTCAATAACCCTCATTCTTCAATCCTAGAGGGAAAAGTTTGAACTGTTGGACCACTATTGTTCGGACATGTGGATTATTCGAGTATAAATTGAAATCTCTGAAATGAGAAAGGGACGAACACAGAAGAATGTTGAACACTTAGTCGAGGCTACCTCGAGTACGATAGTCGTCAGTGCGTTACAGCTAACGTTCCATGAGGGAGGTGCTAAGTGTCAAGGGATCGTCCTTTTTCCCGTGGTGCTGCACTTGCAAGAACAAGTACGACGTACGGATGGTTAGGATTTGCTCTCCCCATCTTCACCGATTCCCTCCGCATATATAATTTGTGTTAAAATTTTATAAATAGAGACCAAAATCAAATTTCAAACTATAAATAATCATCCTCTCATTCCCTCTCTTATATTTATATAGTAAATCCCCACTTTTGGATATGGGTCTAAGCATATAAAATTTGGATTTTTTTTTCTTTTTTTTTTCCTTTGAGGAAATTCCCTATTGGTGGTCAAGATGCTTGAATGTTGAACACCCATTTTAAAAATAAATAATTAAAGGAGATAGAGAATCTACTTCTTTCCCTTTGTGACTGCGAGTGATCCATCAAAGCACACCATGGTGCTGAATTTGAGCCAATATTAACACCAAGAAAAAGAATACAAATGCATGCATGTGATGTGTTTGATAAAATGTCTGTGAGAGCGATTGCGTTATTTTCTTGCCTCTGAAAGTGGGCTTCCCTTTGAAACACCTTTGCCCATGGAAACAAACTCATAATAGGAACTCACTAAAGCCAAATGTTTGAGATACAGAGCAAAACAACAACCGACATGTTTCTTCTCCCCACCAAATTCAACTAAAATTTATCTAATGGACATTACGAGCTCAATATTTCATGAATGATGTTAATAGCAAAGGACTGATCATGAATTAAAAACATAATCGAAAGTTCAATCATGTAATTAATTGACTTTATTTGAGATCAAAATGAAAAAAAAAAAAAAACTGACATGCCTATTAGTAATATCTCTCTACTTAGGTATAGGTTTAATTAGTTTGGATAAAATTAATGTTTTGTTTCAGAAAACAAAAGGTTGATGCTAGATTATTAGAATAAAAGTCATTTACAAACAAAATAAAAACAAAACTAAGAGTGGAAGAGGGGAAATGAACAGGCATGTACATGCATCTTCAATCACACATCAAGCGGCCACCGAAAAGCATTAAAAAGAAAAGATAGCTGTTTTTTTGTGTGGCGTATTTGACCCAAATAATTAAAGTTTAGATTGAGTTTCGTTTGATAATGTTCTAATTTTTTTTTTTTTTTGCTCTTTTTCAATTGAATAACATAATTATGTTTCGTAATTGTTTTATTGCTTATTATTTTTTTTAATTTACAAAGGAAATTGAAATAGGTATGGTAACCACAATAAACAATTATCAAACTGTTCATAATATCTCATCAATTTTGTTTGAGCTATGCTCACTTTAGCTTTTTTCCTTTTCTTTTTTTTTTTAAAAGAAGTATCTCATCGATTCTTAGATATAAATTTAATAATCACCTTTTTTTAGCACAACTAATTGTGAGTATAGAATTTGAATACGGAAGAAATAGATGTCCAACTACTGCTAATCATTTAATAATAATTTATTTAAACATTCATGTTTGTAAGGTTAAAATATTCATTTATGTTTCGATGTTAATTTGAAAAAAAAAAGTCTGGCAAATTAAAAATTAGTTTTAAAAAAACATAAAATCACTTTAAATCAGATGATACTAAGAATCATATGAGTTTTTTTTAGTACAACATGTGAGGGTGGGGGATCAAACTCACAATCTCATAGTTGCAGGTACATGTCAATTACCATTGAGTTATACTCGTTTTTGACACTAAAAATTATATGATTGATATATATGATTGTATATATTATATATATATTGAAGCACCCATCATTTGATCTTCAAATGAATTTTGAAGTATTTTAATTTTTTTTCTTAAAATAAACCTAAACATTTCTGTTTTTTAACCACTTTAAAATACTTTTGTCATAATTAGAAGCACTACCAAATATGAGATAAATGTAAAATTTAACGGAAATGGAAACCAATTTATAATTTAAAAGAAAAAAAATTCGAAGTCTACTGTCTAAAATTAACGTTTCAAAAACGTACTGATGAAAAAAAGAGTAAATTTAAAGCCAAAGTTATATTGAACATATAGAAATATAATACTCAAACTAAATATAGATTAGCTAATTAAAACATGTCAATCTAAGCATTATTCAATTGATTGAGATATTTTATAACTATTTACCTCTTCATTGTTGAAATTCTTTTTTTTTTTAAAATAACAACAGAGAACAAACAAACTAAGGAATGCAACAAAGACGATCAGAAGCAAAAACTCGGATGATGGCGGAGGGAACATCGTCAAGCCACACCTTATTAACACGTTGAACCAAAGTAGCTCTAGCTAATTGGTACACAACACCATTACCCTCCTGAAAAGTAAAGCAAAAATTAATAGAACCTAACAAATTGCAGCGACATTGAATATCAGAAAGAAGCATCTCCACCTCCGATATATCCTCAATATCATCTTCCAAAAGTCGAAAGTAGCGCAACAAATCAATCTCGACGTAGAGCGTATGAAACCTCAAATTAAAGATCACGAATCTATTTTTATAAGTTAGTTGTTCGAATTCTCATGTGTATATAAGCGTGTGTCAATATATAAATAAAGATAGAAGAAGACTTAGGACCACAGATTGACTTAAAATGATACCTACCCTAAGCCAACCTACAATCAATAATTATTTATTTATTTATTATTATTTTGTCTAGAAGTGAAGTTTAATCATATAAGATTGTATGTCAACTTTAGGACCACATGAAAACAGATCTTATTCTCTTCAATATTTCGAGAAATAAAGATATAATTTCTCTCTTTCTATATTATTATTATTATTTCAATTATTATCGAATCCGTAAATTCTCTTCACTACAAAGATAACAAAATAATATCTAAATGTTAGTGTAAAATTATGATAATATGTTTATGGCATGTAAACTTGAGTACAAGTCCATTGATTGAAGTAATATCTTCGAACAAAAGATCCATTATGTTGTTGAACTTAAATTTAAAAAGAAAAAAAAATGAAAAAGTAAAATTTAACAATAATATATCTCTACCCTGTAGCAAGGAATCACAGATTATGTTTATAAAATTATTAAAGTAATGAGCACGTAGTATTTTAAATTTTATTATTTTATCGTGTCATTTAATAAAAATTTTATTTTAAATATGACATGACTTTTGTAATTTTATAAAAATAGTGTATTGGGTAGTTTTATAAACAGAGAATTTATAGATAGTTTAATTGTTTGCATTTGGTTGTTTTATAAATTAAAAATGTATATTTAAAGAAATTGATATTGGTTAAAAGATTAAAAAATTAATTGGGAGGTCTTAAATGTGATAATCCTCAAATACTAATTATACAAATCACAAAAGATTCCACCGAAGCAGTTGAATTGGTTAAGACATTTACTTGGTATTAAAAAAAAAACTAATTATCCTAATAATTACCAATATCAAAATCCAAGATTTTTAAAACAAATTTTTATATGAAAATCTAGATTAAAGCAAATCTTTATCAAATCGTGTTTTCTCGTGGTTGCGATTAATTCTCTCCAACCAAACACAACACTCACATCAAGACCTTTTTTAAATTAAAGAAAATGAAAGTAATGTTTAATATAATTAATGAATTGTTTTTAATATTTGAGATATTTACTTTTGAAAAGAAAATAATAGCAATGATTTCTTTTTAATATTTGAGATATTTTAAATAGAATAAAGATGGATTCGATAAAAAAAAAATATTAAAAATTAATTTATGAACTTTAAATAGTTTCAAAGTACAAATTATATTCTTTAGCTGTGAATTATCTTTTTGCTTAGTTTTTGTTATTAACACATCATGTGTAATACTGTGAAAATAAATATTAAATAGGGAGTAAATGATAATATAGGAGTTCACGCTATCTCAAATATGATTATTACCAGTGAACCAAAAAATTAAACGGATAGATTAAGATAAATTTAATCATTATGATATCTAACATAAAAGTTGAAAAAGAATGATCAGTATATACAATTATTGTGATTTGGGACGAGTAGTTGTTGGTCTATGACATCAAAATCTATAATTCATCCAATTAATTGTTAGATCACTGTCTCCTCATCCAAATTTGTTGTAATGAAGTACTGAGTCAACATATTCGTCATTTGAGTATTGATAATATATGTTAAAGATAAGCATATAACTAAAGTCTAAAGATGTAATTGGAATTTTTTAAAGTTTTGAAACTAAACTGACATGTTTACATGAGCATAACTCAATTGGTTAAGACATTATTTATCTTCTCAACTTCTCAACAGTGTATAACTCAATTGGTTAAGATATTATTTATCTTCTCAACTTCTCAACAGTGGTAAGTTTGAATCTTCATTTTCTAGTTCACCTAAAAAATAAATAAATAGATTGAGATAATATTCAAAATACATGAACATGCATGTTTTTTTTAACCATAATTTATTAATCTCAATGATCTAGGTCATTAATAGATATTAAAAAATTGTTGAATACAATTTTTTTTTTTCTAGTTTCTCAAAAGTAGAACGTTGTAAATCATTTTCTACAGTTAATATTTCTGCTGCATATATAAAATTTTAAATAGGTTAAATTAGACATTTCGTACTCTGGTTTGTTTCAAGTCCTTTTAAAAAATAGAATATTAGATATTAACTTTTTATGAATAATATTTTTTACTTTAAATATAAACATATAGCTTTTTTCTTTTTATTTTCTTTTTCTTTCTTTCTTTCAGAAAAATATAAATATGTATTTTGTATTTTCATATTTGTTTCAAGAGTCTCTTATTTTTTTTCAAAATGTCCATTTTTATCACAAGACTTTTAACTCTGTTTTATTTTGTTTCTTAAATTTTTTTCAAAAAATTATTTTAGTGAGACGACATTTTACAATAGAATAAACTTAAATAGTTATATTTAAAAGCTTAGACCAAATAACCTAAGAAATGAGAAAATGAGAAAATTTACAAATTAACCTAAGAAAATGTTAAACAAAATTAGTTTGAAGAAACCAGACTTTTTGTTGGCAATGTATTATTTTTTAGGTTAAATTATACAAAAGATGATTTGAGCTTTAGGTAGGTTTAAATAATACTCCTACACATTTTAATTTTAAAAATAATAATAATAAATAAATAAATAATACTCCTACATTTTTAAATTTTATATTTATTTCAAAATTACCCTTCCGCTAATTTTTTCGTTAGAATGAAGATGAAAAAGTGATATGATTGTGACTTGTGAAATATTGGTACACGTGGAATAGGACATGTTTTAATTATGCCCCTGAATTTTAAATAGGTTTCAATTATACCCTTATGGTTTCAAAAGTTTCATTTTAACCTTTAACTTGTGAAATTATTTTAAAACAACCTTATTAGCTTTCTCGTCAAAATGAAGATAAAAATATAATGTGCGATTAGTTGAAAAATAAAGATTATACGTGGGCGTATTTTGGCAGTAAGTTATAAAAGAGTTGAAGGATTTTAATCCCACACAAAATTGTCTAGATTAGATTAAGGGAAAACATATTTAAGACATAAAGTTTTGCTTGAAATAATGAGAGGAGCAATATTGTGAAAAAAGTCATCCATGTGTAAAAATCAAACCCTCCCTAACTCAAACATTGTAAAAGTCAACAGAGAAAATGAGTAAGGGAGAAAGCTTCACTTCTTACGAGAGGAATATGTTTATTGAGAGAAAATTTGTGGAAGACTAGAGTCGATTGAAAACGTGGGTCTACAGAAGTTAGAAGAACAACAAAGAAAAAGACTGACTAATGAAGGAAGACAATTTTCATCCTCAAATGTTAAGAAATCTATCAAGAAACAACAATCTCTAGGTTCAGTTGTCTTGAATTTCTTTGTTTGTCTCTTCCTCTCCTCCATTCATGCACTAACATTAATTTTCATAAATTAATCATGACATAGAAGCTCCAAAAAAATTTTCTCCCTCCATCTTTTAATCGTAAGAAGATTAAACAATATTTTACCCTAATCTCCAAATTTGTTTTATTGCCCTCAAAATTATATAACGTCATTTTAAATTCGGCTAAGACTCTTTTTATCTTTTATTTTTTATACAACTCATCGCGACCTCATAAACAATTTCAATGATTCAAGATTAAAATAAACTTTTTAAATAATAAAGATATAATTAAAATATATCCTTTGTTAGGGGCATAAATGAAACCCGAAACGTTTGTCATGTCTACCACTATTTTATAACTCACCACCATACCACTTTTACATCTTCTCCTTAACCTAAAAAAGGTAATGGAATGGTAATTTTGAAACAAAACAAAAGTTTAAAGGTAAAATTCAAACCTTTGAAAACCTTTTTTTTTTTTAAGGAGAATGGGACATCTGGTATAATTTAGTATTTACCCCTTCTTTTATTGTTTTTTCCACATCCTTTTTCTAATTTTTTTTGAAAAGATACCTTTTGTGTACCAAAAGGGAAAAGAAAAAGCAACAATAATTTGTTAGTGATATACATATATATGATTTGCAACTGAAAGTTGGACAATAATTTAGTACAAAAATTGAATGGGCCAACATCCATAAATCCAAACATTTGATTAAAAGTTAAAATATTATTTTGATTATTTTAGTCATATACTTTCAATTTTCTTTCATTTTATACTCTAAAAAAGGATCGTTTTGGTCTATGTACTTTTAAAAAGTGATCAATTTTGATCATTTAATATAACTTTTAATCTAATCTTTTCTACCACAATTTCAACACGACACTATACTTAGTGTATTTGTTAAAATGTTATCATAATTTTATATTAAAGAGTTTCCATTAGGTGTAAAATTTGTTTTAAAATTTTGCAAATAGGGACCAAAATGATCCATTTTCAAAAGTATATGGAATACAAGAAATATTTTGATAAAGTGAATCAAAGTTAAAAGTATAATAACAAAAATGAACATTTTGAAAGTATAATGACAAAACGAACACAAATTTAAACGATGGGAGATCAAAATAATATTTTAATCTTAATTAAATAAAATAAAATAAAGAGAGGAAAGAAAAAAGGGGTGGAATTTAGAAGGTTTTGGATTCAGAGGATCAGTTCTAATTTCTAAATCACGTTTTGATCACTGAATGTGCCTCCCAGCTTTTGTATACGAGGGTTCTGATCCCGCGTGGGCGACCGCACCGACAGCTTCCTGTGGGTCCGCAGTCAGATCTTGACACGTGTCCTTCCGTGCATCAGACGGCCCCGAAAGAGGCAAATTTTGGATGTGATGTGCCGTTCCACTGGTGATTACGGCGGTCAGACACGCGGAAAAGGATCGCGTGCTTTCAGTTACTCACATTTTTTATTTTGTTGTGTTATGACGTTTTTGCCCTTTCAGTTTTGTTTTCATTTCTTTTCAATGATTTGACGTTGCCTGCCCCCAACTTAGCTGTCCTTAATCTTACATATACTTTTCTTTTTTGTTTTTGCAAAAGTTCTTAGCATTTTTTATTGGGAAAGCTTGAGGGCCTTTGACATGGATGTTTGCAGATTTTATTTTTTTATTTATTATTATTTTTTTGAACTTAAGTTTTCTTTACTGTTGGCTCTTCTAAGAATTTGCCAACCTTCACGTCCCCTCCAAGAAAGTCCAAGACTATGATCGGAGTTTCACCGTGGAAAATCCGACCTACAATTCACACTCAAACAATCACCATCTTCTCCATCAACATTATTTTCGATTCTAGAGACCGATAGTTTCTCTTTGTTGAAGATTTTGTAGATCATGTGGAGGCAGTTTTGAAGAAGTTTTCTAAACGATAATCCGCTACTTCTCAATCTCGACTTTTTTGAAAACAGAGAGAGCGAAAGCGAGATTGAGAGAGGGTGAGAGTGAGACTAAGTGAGGGTGAGACACACAACTAGTTATTATTATTATTATTATTATTTGATTACATTTAAAAACTTTAATATTATTATTATCCAATTACATAATCTCATTACATTTGAATCTTTAGATTTTTTTTTTAAATAATATGATCTTAATAGAAATATTATAAAAAAAACATAACAAAATTATCCAACTTCATTATAACAAACAAATTCTTATACTTTAAATGAAAATTTAATATTGTTGTCTTCTCGTTGTAGATTTTTTTAAAAAAAAAGGTATAACCATAGTGAAAAACCATCTAATAATAAAAAGAGAATTTATAGCCAAATTAAAAAAAAATTAAATGAAATATTTGAGATGAGAAAGACTAATAGAGATTAAAAAGAGAGTTTAGTTTTCAGATTTCTAGCTCTTCCTCAATCTCCCTGTTGCTCTCCCTTGTGGCATTGTTTAATGATTTAATAACCCGATGTAAGTGCACACTAAATCATGTAGTAAGTGATAAAAAGATCGTATCTATATGAATTGAATAATTAATTAATATGCTCCATCTTTTTCTCAAGATGTAAGTAATCAAATGAATATTGTCTTCATCGACAATCATAGTTTTCGATTCAGAGAACTATAGCCTACTCCACCATAAAAATAGACCACTTGAACTGTTGCCTTCCAAAATTTTGCTTCCTTGTCACATGTCAATAAATCCAGTTGAAATTTATGGTGCAACTTTCACCTACTTAGCTCATCTAGAAGTTCTTCAGCCATCGACGTAACTTCCACCACACACACCTTGCATAACCATGAAGCTAATGCCCGTATGTAAACCTGTGGAGCTTCTAACATCATATCCTATATCATGATAAAGTGGACATACCATGAGGATGAATAAAATCCAAAGGCACGAGCTCCTTTCATAGCACTTGGAACACACCCCCTTATTGTACTTTCCCGATATGGGACAATTTGCTCTTCTAATATTAGGCTAAGTCCCAACAATGTCGATGCTGACTATGCAGCTGATATAGATAGACGAAGATCTACTAAACAATATATCTTCACTCTATTCTGAATCACCGTAAGTTGGAAATCATCACTCCAATTAGTAGTTGCTCATTTCAACAACTGAATCAGAGTACATAGCCTTGACAAAAATGTAGTAAAATAGGCTATTTGGTTAAAAGGTCTAGCTACTGAATTGATATAGGAAAGATATCAATTCCAATGGTCCATTGTGATAACCAGACTATCCTAGCTCTTTCGAAAATTCTCTCTATCATGATCATACTAAGCATATTGATGTTAAGTACCATACATTATTTGAGAGAAATGATATTTAACAATAATATCAAATTGAGAAAGGTAACCCCAACAAACAATCCAGCTGACATGTTAACAAAGCCCTTGTCAGTTCAAGAATACAATACCTTTGCAGCCTACTGAAGGTAGGCATCGGCTGAGATCAGAATTCACAAATTTTAGCGGGAAGACAATGGGAGATGATTTATAAAACCATACCTTTCATATATTGTGGAATCATGAGGGTGATTTGTGAAAATTTACCCTCTATGCACCAAATTTGTAGTATAAAAACCAATAGGTAGTCGAGGGTAAAAAATGAGCAAGATGGTTGTAGAAAAAAGTAGTTGTAGAGAAAAGTGAAAACCAAAATAGAATTTTTGCTAGCAAAACAACATCCAACTCTGATTGAGTAAGTAGGATATAGTCACATGCTCCATTTTCCCAAAGTTTCAAAATCATAATCAACATAATTCATTCAAGAGAAATTTGCGTTGGGACTCTTTAATCTATATCTTAAATATTTTAAAGCAATCACACACGTTAACATAGAAGCTCTTAACCATGTGAAATTTCTTTAAAATATCTTGATCCCAGCAGGTCAATTCGATGATTAGGCTCTAATAATCCTAATGCTAGTATTTACTCCATATTTTCTTCATAGATGTCAAAGTAATATTACAAAATCTTATTGTACTAAAAAAAATATTACAAAATCTTACTTACGATAGAATGATTTTTTAAAATCTCCATATTTATCAGTCCTATGACCTTTGAGAGGATCACCCACGACAACTATTCATGTTTATCCCTCATTTTGCTCTAGTTGGAGAATGTTATTAATTTGGTCATTAAAAAATAACATTCGAAATCAAATATTAAGAGGTCGAAAAATATTTTTTAACCTCCGACCTTAAGGGAAGGAGTAAGTGTCAATTACTGCTGAAACCATGTTCATGTTGGCAATTCAAAATCACTTTTAATTATATGAAAATCACTTGAAAAAATATATAACCAAACGTTAAAATAATTATATAAAAGCCCATGTCACAAAATCACTTGTGAGTAAAATCACTCCTAAAATGATTTTCAATCATGCCTCTGAGACCATTAATAATAGTTTAAAAGGGCTTTCTTGATAAGATTATATATCGTACTCAGAGCGCTTTTGTTTGCAGAAGGAACATTACTAATAATACAATATTGGACTTCAAACACATGCATAATATTAAAAACCGAAGGTAGAAAAAATCGGATGGGTAGCCTTAAAATTATAAATATATAAGTAAGGGCTACGATAAAAGTTCTCGAAACCAAATACTTTAGCAAAGCTTCTTTCTTAGACCTCGAGGCTAAAAGTAATGACTTGTTTTTGTGGAAGTGCATCATTTGAGGAGGAGACTTGCTCAAAGATAGAATATAGGAAAGGGAGATCAATACAAATTATGAATGACAAATAGTTTTCAACACCTTCTACGTTCAAGCCAATGGAATTATAAGCATCATTTTGGCTTCAATTACCACTTTAGCTATAATCATTTAAAAGTGATCTTGAGCTTACTTTACTAATAGACTTTTCATCTACCATTTGGAAGGGAAAGAAAATGAGTTGTTGCAAATTCTTTTCGTGTCCGCCTCATTATGTGCGATATTTACTTATACTTTCTAAACATGGTGTTATGGACGGATTTATCATATTTAGTTCATCCAACAGAAGTGAACAACATCCAATCAAGGTGGGCTAAAGGTGAGGATTTGCCACCAACTTGTCGAGCCACCAAGCTGAGCTGGTCCAATCACTGAATATCCTGTATGTCATTAAGTCAACGAAAATCTCGGAAAATTATCGAGATCGGTGCTAGAGACGATTCAAACGGCCTTTTATAAATAAGAGAAGACACCTTTATATATGCACGAGGCATGTTGCACAATCTTATTTCTAGCGGCATTAAACTGAACCCTCAATCTACTTTAGACATTGAAATGTGTTGAACTAACACCACACTAATGTGCAGTGTTCGTTATGTGTACGATAGTCATTCGTAGCTCCTATTAACTTGATCCTCCATGACATACGAAATCCTGTACCTAATACCTTAGTTTTCCTAACTCCTAGATCCGTTTAGGAAACATTTTTCCATGTTTCTACCATATATTTAATGTTTTACTCATCCGAATAATAATAATGTTTTACGTACCCCTAGACTTGTTGACGTGTCATATTTTGTTTCAACTCCTCTCTCTCTTAAAATACACTAATTTCTCAAATAAATATTAAGGGATCATGAGTTCGAATCTCCATTGAACTAAAAAAAATAACAATAAAACAAACTTAGGATTTCAAATAATAAACTTTGAAGGATTTAACTTTGACAATAAATAGGAAAATAAATTTGCAACATGAACTTAGCTCAACAATAATTTACAATGTCACTTATCAAAAGGTGGTGAGTTCAAATCTCAATTAAAACAAATAATAATAAAACAAACTTGGATATATTTTACAAAATATTTTTTTCAAAATAAAATTTGCCTTCACAATATTACTAAACTTATTTTATTCATTGTTAAATTATTATATACCAATTTCAAGAGAAAAATATTATTATATTTTTTATCAAATCTAATGTGTAATTTTCTTTATTTATCTATTACTTTTTAGTACAACCACGTGTAATTTTATTTTAACTTATATTAAATGATCCATGTATAAATTAGCTCTCTTTTTTATTACAAATTACAAAATAAAGATTATACAAACCTAAACCTAAGTCGCCCTATCCAAACTTAGGTTTGAATTTTTGTTAAATAATTAATGTAAAAATTAACGGCTGAGATAAAAAATAATTTTATTCACTTGTTATGGGTAAGAAGATGCCCACCACATGGTTAATAATCAGGCCACATACGGGACGATTGGATAAGACCACGTGGAAGTCAAGCTGATAATTCTAAATCGAAGTGAGGGATACCTTTGACTCGACACAAGAGGACCAACGCATATGCCCCACCTCAGTTAGGATTGCACTAAGATATGGATCATATTTCAAAGTTCCCTATAAATAGCATAGTACCATGGGGAGAAGTACGTGACATCATTCTTGTTATGATCGACACTACCTCAATTTAAATACTAATTAATTTAAATACAATCTTTTTCCTCAACGAGGTTAAATTATGTTGAAGTTGGTGTCTCCTAGACAAAATTAGTAGGATCAAATTATTTTGAAATTATGAAATTAAAAAAAATGATATAATTAATTATTTTGAAATGTTTCACCCATCCCAACCTTTATAATTTATATAGTAGTGATTTCATTGAAGGGAGAGTAAAGTTCAAAAATAGGAGGAAAACATTAATTTTTTTTTTCTTTTCCAGAAGGAAAGGGAGGTCCAATTTTCAATTCAATAATTTTACTCACAATTCAAACTAAAGAGGGATCCATTTTTGCAATTCAATAAATGTTGTAGTTAATTAGCATATATCTTTTCATAAATTAAGGTCTTAATTAATTACTCTCCCATAGAAATGATCAAATATTAAAATCATTAATTTTCTCTCTTTACGAATTTATCATATCTAAACTTTGTTTATATAAAATTTATGTAATATAATTATAAAAATTTCATAAAGATAAGATTATTCATTTAGCCCCATAATTTTCTTCACCAAAGTCTTGGAGACCAAAATAAGGTGGAAACCTAAAATTTAATTTGAAACTTAAACTATTTGCAAATGAATCTTCTAAGTAAGATTATATTTAGAATGTAATTTTAAGATATGAAGTGTTTGTCAAAATAAACTATATTTTGATGAGTAGAATTAAAATAAAATAAAATTATTGGTAAAGCAACCTATCTTTTTATTTGATAGGGTTCCTATCTCTAAATTTACTGTGGGGACACCAATCTAATGATTTCCAAACCAAACCTATACCCAACTTGATACATTAGAGAAGTATTATTCAAATTTCTTTTTTTTTTCTAAAAGAATCAGTTAAAAATATTCAACTTGGTTAGTACTAAATTATTATTGTTGTCGTCGTCAAAAATTCAGTATGTTGATGTGTCCAGCCGATGATATCGTGGTAGTTTGCTTCTTGTGCGCATCACCTGCAAAATCGAACTCAATACCAATATAGTACGTACTCTGCTAAATGCACTCGAGAGTAAAGAATATAGTACAATATATCGTGTACATTTGTTAAGGGTATGACTCCTTTTTACAGGAGAGTGATTCGGGGGGAACGTGTTCTAGAAAATTCGAGTTGTAACGTCGGGCATAGAGTTGTTAGTCAATTTTAAAGATTTTTTAGCACGCGAGATCATACTAATCCTGTCAAATGTTGTCAACGAATATCCTACTAAGTGAACTCTGTTCAATGAGAGTATTCGAATGGAGTTACGTGTCGTTGGGACACCCGAATTTTTCCTATCAAGTTCGAATTGGACTCACAATTCTTGTGCCACTCGAAGATTCACCCACGTGTCGGGTCGAATCTGGGCCCATTACAATTATTATCATGCCTCGAGTGAAATCAAGGTGAAGAGAAAAGCAATAAGGCTAATAATAATATCCCTGAATGCCTTGCAAGAAAGTGGGAAAGAAAGGTGTTTAAGCGATTGGGTATTTTCTTCTTTATTCTTTGATAAAAATATTTCCCTTAGAAATTCAATTGTTTAAAATAAACCAATTGAAACTGGATTTTTTTCAATAATTTTTTTATTTAAAATTATTTTTAAAATAATGTTGCATTAAATAAAATTAAAGAAAAATGGTTTATTTTGAAACTTATTAAAAAAATAATCCTTTCGAAATTTGTTCCCCACTTAGATGTCATTTTTAGTAGTTGGACGACCATAAGGACGTGGCGCTTTATGGAGGTCACATCTGAGTTTTTTAAAAATCAAGATATGATCGTCAGTCCGACTAAACGTACAAAGAACAGCTCTAATACCCAATGACACTCTGTGATTTGGGCATTGATCTCTACTCATGGAGCCAACTTCGACTCTGATACTAAATGTCACAATCCTACATTTTTCAACCGTATGGCGCCATGATCTAAGCTCGACCATGGCCAGCCTTACGGGAAACTCTAGCCCCAATCCACTTTTCGCGCCCTTTGTGGCTTCGTCGAACCTTAGGCGAAGTTCTTTCTTCCTCAACCAAGCTTCACTTGCACTCACTTGCACGTCGCCCATACGTGAATTTAAACTCTATCACGACTCTAGCCAGCTTGCCTCTACATTACCATGTGTCAGAACCCATTTTAGGGTCGTTTTCTTCAAGGGACAAGGTACGACTTGGATTTTTAAGGAAAAAATAAATATTACTATATATTATATATTAAAAAATAAATTTCGTTTCACCATTATTATTATTATTATTAGGAAAATTTCACCATTCCACCATGCCACTAATCAATTTCTTCGAATGAAATCTACTTTTTAATATATTAAATATAATAATATTTATTTTCCCTTAAAAATCCAAGTTGTCCCTCTGTCCCTTGAAAAAACGACTGTAAAATGGGTTCCGACACATGGTCATCTCTCAAGAGACGACCATGTCTTGATTTAAAAAAAAAATCAAACGTGGCACTTGTGCCACGTCCTTATGGTCGACGTCTTGAAGAGATGATCAACTATTGAAAATGACATGATCGTCTCTTCAAGAGGTGACCAAGTGGGGACAAATTTCAAAAGCATTTTTTTAATAAGTTTCAAAGAAGCATTTTCTCTTTAATTTTATTTAATGCAGCATTATTTTAAAAATAAATTTAAATAAAAATATTTTTTAAAGAAAAAATGAAACTGACCCTTTTTTTTCCTTCCTTTGAGAACAGTAAAATTGACCCATTTAAAATATCAATTTAAAAAAAAAATGTAACATCGAATTCATCTACACGGAACCAATATATTGATGTGGGCTAACATGAACTTAATTAGTTAAATGATAATTAACATTTTTTTCTGACTAAAAGATCCTGGGTTAGAATTATTATTATTATTATTATTATTATTATTATTATTATGTGATTCAATTGATTTTTTTTATTCTTTAAACTTTATATGACATTTGTGTGGTTGTTAACTTTTTCTTAGTTATTTAGCAAAATTCAGAATTAAATTAAAAAACTAGACAATATGATGATTTCAAGCATTGCTAAATGAAATTTTTAAACAAAGTTATAATTACGAGGATTAAAATAAATTTTCTAAAAAGAACGTTTAAGTTCATGAATATTTGAAAGTCAAGAATATAACAAGGGATAAGTTTTTTTTTTTTTCTTTTCAGTTGGAGTCAAGTTTTAAGCTTTTTGTTTCTCTCCTGTTTTACAAATTCAAGTTAAGTTCATATTAACCCTATAATAGCCACCTAAATATTAATTAATTTTCTATGTGTTTATTTGATAATTAAGTGTAGTAGGATTAAGTAGTTGTCTCGTAATATTAGTCGAGGTGCATATAAACGGACCAAAACACTCACGAATATGAAAAAAAAATTAAGCCTACTCTAATGTAAATAAAATGTTACCATGAACTCAAATAAAATAAAATATTACAAAATTTGTAGATAAACTAAAAAGTAATTACATATATAGAAAAAAAAATTTAAAAATACATGTAAATTAGTAAGGACTATGATCAATCATTTGTACATTAGCAATTACTTTGGTAATTTTTGTTGGAATTTTTTGAATAAAATTATTTTTGTTAAAATAGAAGAATCACAACTTTTCATGAACTTGTGCGTCTTTTGTAAAGATTATGTCCTTTTATCAAACGACATAACTTTACATGAAAAGATATGACTATTTGAATGGCCACAAATAGTGTATG